>NC_134192.1:16139330-17339330 GCF_964188355.1 Buteo buteo
TCAAAGTAATTTTAAAATCAATGTGATGTTTGACAAAGAGCCAGCACGACTCCCTCCAGACGGGCAGTGACATCCCGAAAGGCCCTGGGAGGGAGTTAAAATTCTGCAGGCAGCACTTTGCACGCACTGACGCCGATGCAGCATTTCCTCAGCAAGGCCATAAAAAGGAAAAAAAAAAAAAGGAAGAAAAAAAAAAAGCATTGCAATAGTGTGACCCGGCGGTGAGGGGAAGCTGCACCGCGGCGCGTGAGTCAGCAGCACCGCGGCTTCCCCGCAGAGCCAGCCTCGCACATGCCGTCAGCACGGCCAGCCAGGCAGCTGCAGTGCGTAACGAGCTCTGAAGGGCACTGGAGGAAGGCAGGCCGTCATTAATTTTAATTTTTTTGTGTTCTCTCCACGACGGAGCTTGAGGACACAACAGAAGGGAGCAGCCCTGTTCTTGCTGCCGTGAAATCTGTGACTGCTTGGGAAAGCTGCTGTCGCAAACCTTGCCCCCTCTGCCTGCTTTGGCAATGGCACTGCCTCCCTGGCACACCTAAATCGGTCCCAGCAGCCAGCATTATTTTGGCAGAACCTGGTGCATGTGGCCTCCCTGGGCAGGATCCGGCACGGTGCTCGGCTGAGCCGCGGAGGGACCCCGTGAGCGATTCCAGCACGGAGGCAGCCGAAACGCAGCGGTGCTGGCCAAAGCATGGCAGGGCAGAGGGGCACGGGGCTGTGACAAGGACCCACCACGGACACCGTCCTTCTCTGGGCCCCCACTCACCCACCCCGAGCAGTCCCGGCGCTGCCGCTCTGCACCAGCAGACGGGGGGTCCCTGCTCCCGTGTGTGCCCCTCTGAGGAGGGGACTGGCACGCTCGTGGCTCACCAACCTGCCACGTCTTCCAGGGTGACGGTCACATCCTGAGCTCCTCGGCGAGGGGCAGAGCTCTCCACCGTTCCTCTCGGCAATAAGCACCCACGTGTCGCCTCTCGGCTTCGATGTCCGCCAAGGACAGAGCGGGCGCTGCGCCGGCCGTAGGGACACCCGACGGTACCTGGCACCGCCTGGGCCACCTCCAGGTGTGAGTCCTCCACGGGCAAACTGGGACACTGGAGCGCAGGGCCCGAGGGAAACAGTTCTGCGATTCCCTCCCCATTATTATCGCACATTTGTACTGTAAGAACAAATTTTTCTGTATTTTAAAACTTCAGCACATTGCTGCTTTTTATTCACAATTCATTCCTCCCAGGAAGCACTTGTAACTTTTATATATGTATAAATAAACAATGCAGCCCCATTAATTCTGCACAGCATCAAATTCAGCTTTACGTTCTTTAATCAGGGGAGAAATGCCGGCTTGCACAGCCTCCCTGCTCCCCCATCTCCACCTTGGGCTCCCTGGAGAGGACGGGCAGCTTTTCACCCCAGCTCCAAACCCCCTTCACCCCCATCCCCTCTGCCAGCCTCTGCCTCGCCCCCTGGAGCACCCCACTTTTTGGCTGCCCAAGCCGGCATGGCTGCGGCCACATGCTGGCGATGAGACCAGCTCCTCGACGGCAAAAGGCAGCCCTGAACTTGGCAGAGGGGGGATGGATGTGACACGGGGCCACTTCTTCTGCCTGCACAGGTACGCCCCGGCGCGCCCCGGTGCCCGGTGCCATCAGCCTGAGCTGCACAGCTCCAACTGCAGCTCCCAAACTGATGGTAACAAATAAGTCGTCTTTTATAAAATCCAAGCTTCGCTAGCCCCAGCACCTCAGGAGCTGCTTATTTGCAAAAGCACAACGTGCTCCTTCACTCCAGGGACGTTGAGGGATTTTGCAATGCGAGCGGTACCTGCAGGGCCCGTCGCAGGGAGGACAGCATTGCTTGGGAATCCTCAGCATGAACAATTTTGACCTGAAATAAAACACCCTTTTCCAACACCTACCACTGATCTCTCCAGGGGAAAAGAGCCGCTTGTAAAGAGAGATCAGAGAAATTTGTTTGCCAGTTATCTCTCTTTCATCTGGAGGTATTCAGAAACCAAAGGAGCTGCCATTTGAAAGAGGGCGACGCTGGGTTAGCCAAAGGGAGATGGGGGCCTCGGAGCCCCCCTGGAGCCGGAGGGACCTGCTCACTGCATTCATCCGTCCACCCGAGCAATTAGCCTGTCTTCATCCGAGGGGCGGACAATGTGTTTTTCTACTGAATCAAAATAAATACATGCCCATAAAAAACCTCTAAGGATTACAACAAACACGGCAATGGCAGCAGCAAATGCACTGCCCAGCAGCAGCACAGGTTACCCCCCCAGCATCACCATACCCACAGCACTGGGAACAGGGGGAAGGGGAGCTTCTAACACTGGCCTTCCACCCAAGCAGCAGGAGTTCTTCCAGGTGTGGCAGCTCTCCAGAGAACACAAAAATCCCAGTAATGACTGTAAATCTGTGGCTGGTCTCTGCAAACAGCTCGGGGGGGGGGCATAACCGTGGGGCACACTGGGCACCAGTGGCACACGGGGACAATCAGTATGTGGTAGCTTCTACCCACTGGCACCACGGGCATCCCAACCCCGACACGCAGCCAGCTTGATACGCAGCCAGCGCGCCCCAGCCGTGCCGGCGGATTCCCCGGATCACGGGGGCTCAGCTGGGATGTGCATCGCAGCACCTTCCCTGCAGGGAAGATTTTGGTTCTTTGTCTATTTACAGCCTCATAAAACCACAAAGCTGCCCAACGGGAGCGGAGGTCCCTGCCCGGCTCAGACTGTGAGACGTGGGCAACCGCCAGCTACCGCCGGGCTGGCTGCAACGCTCCCGAGAGCGGCACACCGCAGGGGGGTTTCGCCCCGCCGCTGTTGGGGATGCGAGTCGGTGGCACGGGCCGGTGCATGGCTGCGCATTACAGCGACCGCATGGGCCGCTGCCGCCTGCCGGAGCCGAGAAGCTGCAGCAAATCCCTGCTGCCACGGTGAGCGTCGGCACAATGCTGCAACAGCAAAAGGCGCGCTGGTTTTGGGTTTGTGCGGCGCTCGGCGAAGGGGACGTCTGTTTAGGAGGTAGGGGCTCCGCAGGGATCCGGATTCCTCCCAGTCTTGCTGATTTATTTTTGAAAGGCATCTAAAAGTGACATATGAAATTCAGGTCTGCAAAACAGTACTGCTCAAAGCGTGGGGACAGATCATCTTCCCGATGGGTGCTTTTTTACAAGGGTCCTGCTGCTCAGAGGTGCTGAGGACCCCTGCCCAGCTGAGGTTTCTCACCCAGTCACATAACCATTTTCTGCACCCCTTTACCCCAAAACCCCTGCCATGGGGCTCACCAGCCACACGTAGAGCAGAGCACATCTGCACAACCGCAGATGCTCCAGGAGGGACAGGCTGGTCCCAGAGCCCCATGCCCGATGCATCCCACACCCGATGCACCCCATGCCCCCAGCTCCGCAGCAGAATCTCCCCAGAGCATCCCCGCCGGGTGCCGCGGCCGGCTGGGCTCTCACCCAGGCAGGAGCCGGTCTGGACCACCGGACAGTCGCAGCCTGAGAGGACGAGCCCCTGCCCTGTAGTGCGTTAATAGGGGATTGACTTCAAAGTGCTGGAGCAGCTGATGCTGCTGAGGGTGCTGCAGCCATTCAGACAGCTTTATTCATTAGTAATTAGGCAGGCGTTGTCTGGCATCTAGATTAATCCCACTTTTAATTATTTTGAAACTGTGTGAGATTTCCCAGGCATTAAAGATTATGTACGCGCTTGCTGATTCCACAGCAATTATTATAATGTAATGATGTCTATTAATATGCTTCCCAGCTTGCCATGCCCAGAGGGGAAATTCCCAGTTTCCCCCTGCGGAGCACGCATCTCCCGTGCGGCATAACCCCTATTCACCTGCTTATATTGCGCGAAATAATACTTTCCATGTGCTTCACCTAGTATTAATAACACCACAGAGCTGTTGCTATACCGAGCACCAGGCATTGATTGCAAAGGGGGAGAGAGACCCCTCGAGGCTCCGCATCCCCTCGCAGCCACAGAGCAGCAGCTCCTGCTGCGGGGACAGGAGCAGAGACCCCGCTGGAAAAGCCAGAGCATCCTTCCTTCCCTGGGAAACTGCTCCAGGGCTCACACCCAGCTGCAGCCCACCCCAAAAAAGCAGCTTATATTTGTAGGGCTTTTTGAAAGGAAAAGGTCACAACATTTCCATCCTGGGTCAGGCTAAACCATTTGACCTGAAATCAAAGGTTTAATTCAGCTCGTGGATCATTCGAACTCATTACAGATAGCCTTTACAATTTTAAAGCAAATTCAAAGAGGAACAATAATGGAAGTGTGCGCTGAGAACCTCAAAACAGAGAGCTGTTCTGAAATCTCACCTTTCATTTGGCCTAAATATCCCTTGAACTCATCCCTTTTCACTATAGGTCTCCTCATTCCCAAACTTCATTTACCGGAAAATTTACCGTTCACTGTCAAAATGACTGTGTGCCACTGGCCACCAAATTTATGCTGTGGAGCTGAGACCTCATTAGCAGAACAAGGGCTCGAGTGAATGGTGTGCCAGGAGTCGTTTGCAGCCCTCTGTCCATGAATGCCCATCAGAAAATACATATATTTGACATAAACCTCTGTAGTTTATATAGTTTACACAGTTTATGTAGTTTATATTGTTTATGTAGAGGTTTATGTCAACAACTGCTTGTGAACATCTTTCAAGTGAAAATCTTATTTGCAGTCGTAAGAGGGAAGATACAAATTCAAAAAGCTGAGAATACCAAAAGGTGGCAGTCGTCCTGAAAATGAACACTCAGCCCTCACTATAAATATTTTGATTGCTTTGCATATATATTGTTTCAGCATCTCATTGCTCCCCAAACAAAAAGTGATATAACCTCACCTGCCTGGCCTAATGCATCCTCGCAGAGCTAAACTGCATGACAAAGCTTGCGGGTAGAGACTACGGGTAATTTGGCTGATAGATCCTCTGGAAGCATAGAGCCAAATTCGATTTCAGGTCTAAACTCGTCACTCCGTCTCTAGAGATAGCAGAGCAGTGATATTAGCATGATGGCAATGCAGTTGACTCTGAACTCAAGAAATGGATTAAATGAAATTACACTCTTCCCTGATGAGGCTGGCGGAACAGGGAGATTGCTTTAGGAAATCCAGAATTTAATTTCATAGGTAAGAGTTCAGATGTTGTGCTATTTGCTCAGGAAGGTTTTGTGCAGGCTGTTCCTCCCCGCCGCGCAGGAGCCGCAGCTGGCAGCGGGCTGGGAAGGACAGACGGTGCCGGCTGCCTCCAGAGCCCGGATCCCACCTTTGTTCGGAACACCACTTGGTTTGTCATTGCTCCGTCCCCCTCTCTCCTCGGCGGCAGGAGATCCCAAGTCCCCCGTCTCAGCGCATCCCCGTTCCCAATGCGGTGGGAAGGACCCTCCGCTCTTCCCCTCCCACGTGCTGCCACGCCAGCAGGGTCCAGCAATAACCAAACCATCCCCAGCTCCACCCACACGCTTTAGACACAGGGATATTTTTGGTGAGTGAAAGATTTAAATCTATCACCTGCTTGGAAAATACTTCTGCTGCAGAAGACGTCTCCGTAAAGATGAGCCCTCTACGTGGAGCTGCTCTTTGTGCCTCCCTGGGAGCGTGCAGGCCAGCCTGGCAGCCTGGGTCTGCAGCTGAAGGTTTGCGTTAGTTTGACAGGTTCCCTCAATTATCTGGTATTTCTGGCTGAAATTTAAGAGAGGAGACGTATCAGGTTTTCTTCTCCCTTCCTCAGTGATTTCAGGAGCTGAAACAGCAATCGCACTGGTATCTGTCAGGTCTTCTTCACGGCTCTGATCGTTTTGGATAACACGCAAATTTTAAAAATTACATGAAAAAGCCCGTTCATTTTTACTCAAAAATGACACAATTGGAAGCAAACATACATTACAGGACACTAAAATATATCACATGTTATATAAAGATGTTGCAAAGTTCATTCACAGAAATCAGCTGAGCAGTTCACTTCCAACAACCCTTATGTACCAGGTAGCCTTTAGGGAAGTTTTAGTCCCAAACTATTAGCCCCAAATATGGCATTTTGCAAGGCCACACAGGTTTCACAGCTATCAACTTTCCAATCTTTCAGAGGGCAAAATGAACCAACCTATTCCCTTTTATGTGACATATTAGCGCTACACATCTCCATCTCCAAAGCAGCCCTCAGCTCCACACCAACTGCCCCGGGCTGATGCTGGCAGCACCGGTGTTGCTGACATCCCTGTCTGGTGGAAACTTAAGCGGTATCTCTGTGTTCAGAAGAGTTTTCTTAACGTGCGTCCCAGCTTTGCAAAACTTACCAGAAGGTTTGAGTGCTACTTGATTCACTGCTGTAGCTCCTCAGCTTTTGAAGTTTGACTGTCCGAGCACATCCCCGCCTCCTCTGTCCTTCCTCTCCTGCAGCTGAAGTTTTCTCAACTGTCAAAGTACTCCTCTCAAAAGGCAACCCCAGTTGCTTTTACACCAGACTTCACTACTGGGTGCTTTTTCAGTTGCAGGGAAGCATCTTGCACGACCTCTATCCCATTAACAACTCCACTGGCAGCTTTTCCAGTTCACTCATAGACCCATATATAAAGCCACGTCAGTCAAATGCAGATGCGCTGGCAGATCCCTCCATTCCCTGATCCCCATGGCTCAAAAAGCCTCGCAGAGGTAAGATGCCCCCGCAGGTACTCGCAAGGGGAAGGGCACCTCCGTCCTCACAGGGGAATCTGACCAGGTTAAGGCAAGGTCTCCTATGGGTACCTTTGGGTCTACTGCCCCGCTGCAAGTCCTGCAAGTCTGCTGATCTTTTATAGTCACCAGGAAAAAAACCACCGCCATCCAAACTGTAAAAAAGCATCTTTCCTAGTCAATCTGGGGCATTATGCTCAATTCATTCTCATCTGCTTTTGCATCTAAGTCTGGTTTAGCTTCTTTGTGTTTTAAAATGTCCCAGGAAGGGATACAGCGAGACGCACTGGAAGTCACTGGCTAGGCAGCATCCTCCAGAGCCAGCTGGAGCAAAAGTGGAGGGTATCATGTAATGAAAAAAAAAAACCACCCAAAAAACGCATACACACACACACGTATGTGCACACAGAAAAAAGCCCTTAATGCTGCAGACCTCATATTTAAAATCACCAGAAACCACAGCTTGTGTTTCTGAGGAGTGCTCAGAAAAGCAATCAAAACCTCTGCAGTAACTCCTAAACCAGAGGAAGTCCAAAGTGGCTTTGCCCTTGAAAGCTGTAGTTTAAAAACACTTTGGAAAAGCCATGATTTTAAACTCATATACTTGCCTGTCAACTGCTATTTCATTCATGTTGAAATTACTGTTCATTCTGAACTGTGCAATTCCCAACACATTGTCAGATGAAGAAATAATCACATGAAAATCAGAAGACTGTAGTTAAATTTTATTTATCAGTTCTATTGTTAAATTACACAATCAAAGTCAGTGGATTGGCCTGTAAATCTACACAATAAGACAGCGTCTACAGTGGAAATCAGTAGAATTTGATATGGTTATGACAAAATGGTATCCTTATATTCGTACATCCCCTATATACAATAAACAGTATACACAAAGAAAATGCAACTAGTCTCTGTAAACCATGCACACCACAGCATAAAAACAAAATGCACCTTCTGCAACAGGCCCTCCAGCTTGCCCACAGTTAAGTCCTGTTTACAGCAGTGCCTTTCAGTTTTAACAGCGAATTATTTTCCCCCGTAAAAACCAAAATACAACTAAGACATCATATTGGCAACTGCAGTTCTCATTAAAAAGAAAAATAAATTGCTGTACATGAAGTTATTCTCTTTTCCAAGCTGCTAATGCAGGGTATTGGTTTGCTGCTGCTTTGCTCTCTGCTTGCTCCCGGCAGTATTGCTGCCCCCCGGGTTGCAATACAACATGAGATGTAAAACAACTTTCAGATAACTTAGGCGTGGAGCCATAAGATGGTTTTAAAGCCTTCTGCCTTGTTTTATGCCCCCCTGCCCTCTCGGTGTACAGAATATCACAGGTGAAAGGCAATAGTGCAAGTGAGCCTTGTAAGCATTGTGTACCTCGGGACAGAGCGCCCTTTTTGGGTGCCTCCGTCACCGCGCACCCACACCGAGATCGCCACTTAGGGCCAAGCTCGGGAGCGTTGCAGGCTACATACAAAATTTCTGAACTTGCTGAATGTCTAGCCCAAGCCTTGCAGAGGTTTTTAATTTTTTTTTTTTTTTTTTTTTTTTGCATAGAGATTTATAGGAGCCCCTGGCACCTCCTGCCCCATCTCCTCTCGCCGTCAGTCTCGGTGAGGCCGAAGGGCTGTGGGTGAGCCCGGTCCAGCTCCAGCTCCGCACCCTGCGCCCCAGCAGAGCCTGCTCGGGAGCGGGCTGCTGCATCCCCGTGCACCATGCAACCTTCTCATCCTGTATAACTATGGCTATGGTAAAATTGGTTTCCGTCATTTTTAGTCATCGCTCATCCGTCATCGCTAAGAAGGGCTCAAGAGCATGGGAAAAAAAACAACCCTGTTCTTATCTGGTGTAGCAAAGATTTACTGGAAGTAAATCCTAATTCAAGTGTAAATCTACTTCTTCCATTGAGCAATCTCTTTGTAATATTGCTGGGATTAGAGAGTTTTATGACTTTTTAAAGACACTACACAAATATCCGCAACATAATTTCATCTAGTTTATACCACCAATTATTAAGGAATGATAAATTCAGCATTATGTATTCTAATGGGTAAGAAAGACTTAAAATTAGACACTGTCACAGGACTATAATTTGGAAAAGGCTTTATGAAACATGAAGATGTGCTGTAACTTTTCCAGAATGGTTAAAATCATACTGCCCTGAAAAATTCTGGAAACAGTGTCTATAACATTGGCATTGAGTTCAGAAAAGTACGTATGTCTTTTTTTTTTTTCTTTTTTTTTAATATGAGATAGACCAAGCTTAAAACTCTAAACAGCAGTAGGTAGAAAAAGTTTAAAATTTTAAATATTTATATAACTAGAGAAATTACTTCTATTCCTTTTAAAAGCCAATATTATACATAAAACTAGTCAATATTTTTTCTAGACCTTTATTGTTCCCTTCATCGTCCATTCATTAACTTGGTAAATACCATAAGCAGTTGGTGCCCTTGAAAACGTATAATTAAAATAAAATTAAGATAAAATCAAAGGGAAAAGGTTTTGCTCATACACTGTATTGTGAGAGTATGCTAAATGCTCATTATTAGGAAATGAGTTTGCTTCCCAGATAGATTTCAGCCGAGCATCATAAACATTTTCCAGCATCCCATTTTGTACTCATAACTAATTTACGGATTTTTTTTTTCTTTTCTTTTAAATAAACGTCCAAGCAACCATTTCCGATGAGCCTACTTGGCTCCCGTATTTCATAAATAATCCAACAAACCTAAAAAGGACAATTTAATTACACGCTAAGATTAAGCGTTCCACGTACAGTACAACATTTACTGCAAAGGCAACTGCAAAGGCAACATTTTAACCTCTTTTTGCTTCAAACCCTTGAGAAGCGTGATTTGTTTGGGCTGCTCCGGCGTCTCCGATTCGCGGGTGGGGTTGGGTTCTGCTCCGGTTTTTGGTGTCGGGCGAGCCGCCCCGCACTACCGCCGCCACCGCTCCACGTTCCCTATGTAGTCAGTGCTGGAGCTGTTCTCCCCCTGCTCTCTCAGGCGCGCTTGCTTCGCCCTCAGGATCTTGCGCTGCTCCTGGCGTTTCCGCCGCGCCTCCTGGTGCTCCTTCTGCCGCATGTACTGGTACCGCTGCAAAAACAGGTCTTTTGCATAATCGTACAACTCCATGTCTAAAAAATTGAGGGCCTCGATGCGCTGCTGAGTCTGCTCGTCTATCTCCACGCTGGAGGCCCTTGTGCTATTGTACTGCGTGAACGGCGAGATGAAGTTCATGTTGAAAGTCTTCTCGAAGAGATACTGAGTCTTACGCTGAAACTCGGTCAGGCCGAAGAAGGCCATGCGCTTCAGGTTCTCCTTGGCACTGTCCAGCAGAACCTTGTTTCTCTGCTCCTCGGGCATGACCGACAGGTTGTAGCATCCCACCAGGCTGAGGTCGGAGAGCATGCGGACCTGGCGGTTGTTGGCGAGGTTGTAGGGGCAATCCATGAACTCCTGCAGGGAACAGCCCGACCAGTCGTCCCCCGTGTAGCAGCTGGGCAGCTCCTCGGTGGTGGGGGACCGGCCGTCGCAGACGTGCAGGGACGCCTTCCACGTCGCTCCTCGCTGGACGTGGCGCCATTCGCTCAGGTAGCGGGAGACGGGGTCACGCAGGATGGTGATGTAGTAGAAATTCCTGCCAAGGGGAGAGGAAGGCAGAGCGTTTAGTCCCAAGTGCCTCCAGCACACGGCGCATTAACGTTCGAAATCGATAGAAACTTGGAGATGCGCGAAGAGGCTTTCAGGAGCCCTGCCGCAGAGCGCTCCTCTGAGCGCTCACCTCTGCAGGGTGAAGGGTGGCTGAACAAACTGCCCGGGGGGAGCGGGAAGGGTTGTATCTACCTGCACACGTCCGTCTCTGCTTAGTGGGTTTTGCCTCGACAGAGGCAGAAGGGAACCCAAGATTCCCCTCTGTGCTGGGCTGCCCACGGGGCAACGTGCTCCTGCTGGGTGCCTCAACTGGTGCTCACCCCAGACCTCGGGGGAATAATCAAAATATCTCCCAGGATGTAAGCCCCAACCCGAGCAGGGCACAGGTAGCACTGGCTTTTTTAGTCTCCTTGTACAACAGAGCTGCACTGACAAGTTTATGTAGGCTGCAAAAAGCTGCTCGTGCTACTTGTCCCGATGAGCAGCCGTGGGTCTCAGCTGCATGAGCCCCTGAGCAGCGCTACACCTACGAGGAAGACATTTCCTTTCGCAGGCCGGATAGACGGGATGTGCCCAGAAGCCCCAACCCACTTGCACTGAAATAAGGATCTCAGAAAAGCCCATGCAAATCTCGTTTTATCCTCCTGCCTTTGCCTGATACAGGACTGCAACGATGAGAGAGGAGAGATAAGTGAATAACGGGAAGTTAAAGGATGCATTACACCGTTCGGTAAGAGAAAACATTTCCAAGGGGGGTGCTGACTTTGGCTTGGAGCTACAGGACAGTGGCACACACGGGGGACATGCTGCTGCAGGGAACTCCGTCAGGCTGCCAGCTGGAAATGCTGCAAGCTCAACCTTACATATGTTATTAAGAGATCACTCGCACATTAACATCCACCATCAAACACCATGTTGTCCACCGTCGGCAGCCCGAAGCCATACACACCAAGCTCTTCGCACCTCCTGTAATATGACCACAGCCTCAGCGATAATGCCGGCGGTATGCCGTCAGGATACCAGCCTTCTGCTTAAGTAAATGGCATTAAAGTAGCTCAATAAGCTAATTGTCCTGCCAGGGAAGACCGCTCCTCCAGGACGAGGACACCGAGGAGCGTGTGCCCGGGAGCCCCGAGCCCCCCGGGGTGTGATCGCCATGTCCTTGGTGCTGCGTAAGGAGGAGAAGGGACATTCATTTGCTTTCCCTAGTGGCATCACGACTGGCCAATCTTTTGTTCCCTATCGTTCCCTTCGTCAGAAAAGCCACTAGATGTCAATGTTTTACAGCAAATTGTCTCTGGGTGGACTGAAAAGTGAATCACAAGCACCAAAAGCATCCAACAGCACAGGGGAAAGGGAACTGGGAGAGTCACCATTCCTCTTCCCACTTAGAGCATCCACGCTCATAAATAATTAAATAAGCAGAAAGTACAATAAACTTGCAAAACCAAATAAGGCCAAGGAGCCCAGTACAGCATCAGCGGCCGGACACAATGGCACCCGACAGTCGGAGAGCCGCCATCAGCACTATTGCCATCCCCACCCCACTCACCCTGGTGCTGCTCCCTGGCTCCGAGGGCTTTGGCCGCGGGTTCACACAGGTGAAGGAGGCCAGAGCCCCCGCCACGACCCCGAGGAAGGTACTTTTCTCCAAAACAGGGTCATTAAATGATTTTACCGTGAGAGCTGGAGTTAAGAGGGAGCAAGGATGAAGGCGACTTTCACGTCGCGCACCCGGAGCGGCAGCCACCGACCTCACGTTGTCCCTTGCAAAGATGGGAAGAGTTTCACTCTCTGTCGTCTCAGCAAGTCTCTGGCAGTGCTGGAGAACCCAGCAGGGCAAAGGGCTTTCCATGAGCACCGTCACCCCGACGGACCTGCGCTGACCCTGGTACACCAGGCCTCCTTTGATACAGCAATGACACAGCCTCGTGAGGGTCCCCGACATGGGGAAACGGAGCATCTCCGGGGCAAAACCAAGCCCCTTCTTTAATTCCTGCCGGGACTCCTCACCCTTGGATCTAGTTTATTTGCACTAAAATAATGACCTGACCCTCAAGCAATAACAAGTTAGTGCCATATAGCACTAACCTCTACGCTAACTATAGCGACTAACATATAGCCATCAAACCTCTGATGACAGAGGAGGCAAAAGCAAAGCTCTGCTTACCCCAGAGCACCTTGTACGACCTGGCCCATCAACAGTTCGGCAAGGCTTGGGGGGGAGCGAGGTGCAGGCACAGGGGTGCTGCCGGCTAAGGGAGAAGGCCAACAAAACTGTATGCTCTAAGGTCATCACGGCAATCAATGGGGAGTTAATGCAAGAAGGGAAACAAATCCTGAGCCAAGATCGATACAGCGAGCATTTTATCATAGCTCAAACTCTTCAGCCACTCTCCCTCTGTGCTCTTTGGTCACAGGCAGTGACAAAGTGCCTCCCTTGGCTGCTGTTGTAAAAACAAAAGAATGAATAAAAACTTGTATGTTGGCAGAAGAAACTGTGTCATAATGGATCCCCATCACCCCAGGTGGCCAGCGGCCTCATCCAGTGAGATATCTCCATCAGCGCCCATCGGAGGAAAACGCTGCAGTCGAGGGAGACCAGGGAGTGGAGGCTGAGTAAGGATGCTCACTGGACTCTGCAGTGAGCGTGGAGGTGTCTGGGCTCCCTCCAGCACCCCACGCTCAGGAAGCCAGGCCATCGGCAGGGATGCTTATAGGATGCCCCAGACCGAGCCCATATCCTACCCAGCTTGAGCGCAGCTCCCTGCAAACAGGCTCAGCGCTGTTATTTACATCATGTCGTTATTTACCAGATGAATCCTGCTTTCAAGACATGGCTTACAGAGAGATGCTTTGTCAGCTGCTGGGCCAATATCAGCTATTTTGTGCATTTCTGCCCTTCTTAAGTTTCCCTGTTAAAATTCTACTGAAAAAGGCACCATCCCTTTTGGGAACACCAGCTTTTGGGTTTGCCCCAAGCCACTCTCAAGCATGTTAGAAATCATGGCAGCTCTGGAAAAGCAGCCACGCTGCTCTGCGTTTATCTGAACTGAGCTTCAAAAAGTCACAAAAGCTTTAATGTATCGTCAAGTCAGAGCTGTGCCAGAGATGGATTCGGCCATCAGCGCTTAGCGCATCCTTCTGCTGCAACTGGGAGGAAGACTCAAAGCTTTTCAATTATTTTTAGCTCTGTACGTAACAGCTTGTTCTTTCTGCTGTCTTAACAAGGGGGTGTTGAGCTCTTGCCCATTCCTTGAAGCTTGTGCTTCGGAGCCCGAGACAACACATTTGCAGGTAGAGCTCAAACTTTACTGTGAATCATCCCTCTGACTTAAAGAGCTGCACTCATCAGAAACACAGATTTTCTGATAAAGTTGAGCTGGATGCCTATGAAGCAGAGAACAAAAGGTGCTTGTGAGCAACTCAAAAAGTAGGTTGACCCTGGAGCCATCAGGAATGCGAGATGGTGTGACAGTCACTTGCTCGTGCTATCTCCCTGCACACAGCTATTCCCCGAGGAACGCGGGGACCAAACAGTCCCACGAGGTTGAGTGTGTCCCCCATGCTGCACCACCCGCTCTGCTTATCACATCACTGCAAGGTTGAAGCCACAGTGGTTTTGGGAGCCGTGAATTATTTGTGCATGATCCATTACCGCAGAGTTGCTCAGGAAAGGTCAGAAGCTCCCCTCAGACAAACGCCCAGCTAATGGCTCGCATCGTCTGCCAGGGTGTGAAAGCTGGGCTTTCTTGGTGCTTTGACGCTTCTACCCATGGGTGGGACAAGGAAAACAGGAAAGTGGCGCAGACAGGCAGGCTGATGTGCTGGAAGGCAGGGATGGAGAGAGGAGGGATGTGCTCGGCCTCCCCACAGCCGCAGCCATGCCAGCCCTCCAGCTGCATCCTCCTGGCACGCCAGCTGCCACACCGTCCTGGCACCACTGCAGTGCCAGGAAAGCCACGTTTCACCCATGGGCTGGAACTGCAGCTCCCTCCAGCTGACCCAGCACGGGCACCATCTCTGGGGCAGTGGTGCTGCCACGCCAATGCCCCGTGGCTGGTACCAGAGCACTTTAATGACCTACATGGTCATGAAGATGCTCTATCCTCTTCCTCCTGCACAAGCATCCCACAGACCCCCCACCCGGGAGCAACGCATGCTGGCTTGGGGGGACAGTGCAAGCCCCTGCCTGACGTTGTTGCTATGACATGACGTTTGCTAAGATAAAATGTTTTTGGTTGAGAGGGACCAAGAAACACATGCTGTCAGTGGATGGACCTGCTTTCAGCTGTCTGGTTCCTCGGCCCACAGCAGCCCCCTCTCTCCTTCCTGCACAGCGCCTGGAGAAAATACGAAGCAAACTGAAGCCTCAAAGACCTCTGTGAATTTCTCTGAGGGGTTTATTGAGACTGAGCCATCTGCTCACTTTGAAGGATAATTCTGTGGTCACATAGCGCATCTGTGCCAGCCCCTTCCCCACCTCTGCCCAGCACAGGCACTGAATGAGAGTCCTTTTTTCCAATCTAATGATTTTTTTTAAAAGCATCCCTGTAGCAAGCTTCTAAAAGCAACATTAAAGAGAAAAAAATAAATTGAAGTCAAAGTGAGGAGGTGTGAAACCCCAGGGGATGACAGCACTGAGTAAAGCCAGAGACTTCAGAGCCCGGAGAAGCTGCCAGGGAAGGGATACGCAGCTACCCACGCCGCGGTGCTCAGGAAGCTCATCGCGCGTGGAGCTGCTCTGCTGAAACGAGGTGAGGAAGGGGGGACTTTGCTTTAGCAGCAAAATGGCCCAGAACCTCCCCAAGTAAGAGTACAGCTCATCCCAACCCAACTGCCCCGGCTGTGCAAAGCAGGACTGCAAAGCAGCAGCAACCCAGGCGATGCAGAGAGAAAGGGTTACGGCCAAACCTGTGGACGGAGCGCGTGGCTCTAAGCAACTGCTGGGGGGTCCAAACGGGAACCATTTCCATGACAAGCACAACCAGGGCTGGCTTCAGGTCGGCGTGTCTGAGCCCCTTCGGGTTAAAACTCCCGCTGGTGCCAAGGCCGATTGATCCCTGCCCCAGGACAGAGGCTGCCACGCTGGTTAATTGCTCGTTGAGGTAGAGGAAGGCTGGAGGTCAGACGCTGGCAGCTGCCATGCCTTCAGCCTGGAAACCTGAGCCTGGCTTGATGGAGCTATGAGGTAAGGAGCTGGAGAGGGGAGCTGAAAGCTAAACATCCACTCACCATTACATCCATTAGCGTATGGATCAGTAGGTGAGGGACTGAGTGACCTTTTCCCATTTCTGCTGAGAAATGAGGCTGTAGCAAGAAGGGCTTTGTAGGCTACAGAGGGTGAGAAACCTACAGCCTAAGCAAAGGGAGCACTGCAGCCTCGGGAACATCCCGACCTCCCCCCCAGACTGTGCCCCGGGGGCAAACTAACCCAGGAAAACACAGCTTTAGCACAGGGCTGAGGAAGCAGAGCTATGATTTCCAGGGAACCTACTGGGGCAGTCCCATTTGCCCAGCAAAACTAAGGCTACCCTTTAAGCAGGCTCAGGCATACCAGTTTGTATCTAGGTCAAGCTCATCCAGATGGCAAGCCTGGCTAGGATGGTTTGGAGTCACAGACGGACTTGTGCAGTGAATGGGAGGCAATTTTATACAAGTGTCTCCATCTCTTTGGGTGGAGATGGGGGAGGACAGGAAATAAGGAATGTTTCCTATTCTGGGGGACTTTCTTCCCCAGTCCACGGACTTTGTGGTACATTAACAGGGCAGTGTGAAACCAAGTTATGCTCCAGGTGAAGAGGGACATTTTGAAAGGAAAGTTCCCTCTGAAGGGGCAGGGGCAAAGGGACAGACCAGATATGTATGTACCACATCCAGCAGAAAAGCAAATAAGATGAACTAAACCCCTGCAGCAGAGATTCTGCATATGATGCAAAGGATTAAGGACTGAGCTACTGAAAAAAGAAAAATAATCATAGGGTTGGTGCTTCGGCACCAGAAACAATGCACAATCACCAGAACTGGCGAGCAGCACAAGGACGATCAGTGTTCTTCCCACCCTCCCCATAAACCGCTCATGCCACTGAATAAAAATCCACAGAGCTCATTTATAAAAAAGTGGTCACATACTCATTCTTTTAAAAGCTGAGTAGTTTAGGGGTTTTTTTTGACAGCAACTCCTCTCACACAGCTCATCCGACCAGAGGAAGATGCCCCTACACAGTGGCCCCATGCACGGGTGGGAGATCCCATCCCCTTCTCCGCCGCCGCTCCCAGCAGTGAACTGAAACTCTGCCGCAGGCAGGCTCCTGCGCTCCTCCCTCGCCCCGCGCCGCTCACGATACGTCTCCGCTCGGGATAATTTGACAGCAAAGTCATGGACAATGATGGAAGGTCAGGAACGTGAACGGTGCGAGTCTCACATTTCTTGCTCTGCTCTTAGAAACCCTCCCTGCGCAGCTCTGAAGCTGCTGATGGATTTTAACCTTCGGCAGAAGGTCTCCCTACCGATCAATCATGCCCACCATGTCTCTACAAGAAGTCAAACTCAATTACACCACGCCAGGCGCCGGGAGTGCTTTGCTCCCAGTAGGTGAGGTTAATTCCCATCAAGAGTGGCCCACTGAGAATTTGATTTGCTAATACCGCAAATTGTTCCTCCAAGAGAAATACCCCTGCTGCCTTGTTTGTTGGAGGCAGGCATCTGTTTGGAGATCGCTCCGAGAGAGGCAAAATGTTCATTTAATACTGTGACTCATCCTGATTCTTAACAAACTTTCTCACCTAGAGACACAATTAAAAGGACAGGGGTGAGCACCCTGGTGACAGCCTCTCCCGCCTCAACCATGCGTGCTTGGAAACCCCCTCAAAATGGGAATACCTCTTCCCCGCTGAGAGGTGCTCCCGCAGCACAGCTCGCAGAGACGAGGCCGAAAGATTTGGCAAGCTCACCGACGCCGCGCTGGGAATCAAATGTTTGCATCTACTCCAGATCGGTCCCAGATGCTTCGCATCAGCGATGCGGATGGCAACGGCAGCAGCCGAGAAGCATCACCCGTGGGCTTCCCGCAACGCTCCTCTCTGCTCCCAGCCCTCCCGGCCCCACGAACAAGGGCAACAGCGAGCCCTTGAGCAGGAGAGGAGCAAGGGAGGCTGTCGTGCTCCCTGGGAGCTTCAGGGAGAAGATCTTACACCCAGTGTCCCACGGAGGCTGCAGGACTGCCTGATGCCCCGATGCGCAGCCCGGCTGCCCATGGCAGGTCCTCCCCTGCTGCGCTTGCAAGGAGGCGAGCGCACAACAGGGTTATCAGAGCAGGGCTGCTCTGCTTCTCCTCTCCTCTCCCCAACGGCCTCAGCACCTGCCAAGCAAACAGACCCAGGGCTGGGTCCTCCTTGCTCATACAAGACCTCTTTTCATTCAATCATTTCAATTAAACTAAACTTCCAGCTCCACCTCATCCAAAATTAGAAGTACCGCAAAATCCAGATGAACAAATGACTTCTTCCTTCAAGAAGTGAAGTATGAAGATTACGGGGAGGGAGAGAAGGAGGAGGAGGAACAAACACCGCTTTTCTCTGCAGCAGCCTGCAAAACTATGAGCATGCGGACTATATTCCTTTACTCTGGGTCTCAGGGTGGCACAGGAGAATCATGCATTAGCTCTGAACAAGGCCTGGGAGGAAAGGAGATAAGTATTTCAGAACTGTGAATTAAAGCCGTTAGCAAATGTAAATTTACATTTCCTCTAAGTAATCATTATGTTTTCACTTCTATCAGCACCCAATGAATCACAGAGATGTTTTGTCTAGAAACACTAATGGTGGGGGTAGGAAGCCAGCAGCCTACCCACAGTAACGGCAGCAGAAGAAAAGTGCCAGAGGAACCTATAAAAAGGAGCTGAATTTTTCAAGAATGGCAATTACACCAGCCCATCATTGCCCATGAAATTATCAAATAGGAAAGATCTGCAAAAAAGAAGTATTTCAGGCACAGAGGAAGGCAGTGATTTAAGATTTTGCAGCTCAAGGTACATGTTCATATACGTGCAGGCATGGCACACGCACACAAAGAAAATGAAAATAAGGCTTTAAATAAGTAAAAAATATGCAGCCTCACACATGCACACGCTCCCAGCTACCCTCACGCACAAACTAATTGTCCACAGCATTGCCTGTAGAGGGGAGAGCTGCCCTGCAGATTTGCCAGAGTGGTATTAATTTCATAATTGCCTGTATTATGAAGATCTCTGCAGGATACCCTTGCTCACAACCAATTCAGCAAGAACAGTGGCCTTTTTACTTATTTTTTTTTTTTAGCGGTGTATAAAAAGGGAAGCAAGTTTCCGTTTTTAGACTCGGCAAACAGAAGAGTGACTCAGCCGCTGGAGCCAGTCCTGAATTCACCGCCTCCCACCCCGGAGTCTGGCACGGGAAGGGGTGGCAAGGCGGGGCAGAGGGGCCCAGACCCATCCCACCCACCCAAACTATCGGGAAAAGGACTGAACTGCCCTTTGGAAACACCCACCTCCCACCACAACCTACCCAGAGCAGCAAAGCTTCCCACCTCATTAGCTTAATTATATGATAGAGGCATCTGGATGGAGGGCAGCAGTGGTGCCGAGACCCCCAAGCTGCACACGAGGTAAAACCCCAGGAAAGGAGACAGAAGGCGGCAGAGGAGCATCAACAGTGTAAGAGTGTACCATGCTTCATTCTTGCTGACGATGAGCTGCAGTTTGGGTGACGCTGGATTGGTGACACTGGCCTCGGCAGCACGCACGGTCTTGGCTTTGGAAAGCGCCTTTCTTGCTAAGGGCGATTACCCCTTACGAAACAGGATGCAGAACTGAATTTTGCCCTTAACACACGCAAGGAAAAGTCAAGGTGTGAGTGATGTCTTTTGAAAAATCAAGCTCTGAAGCCCACAGAGTACCAGGAGCACCTTCCTACTCGCGGCGCGAGGAACCATCCCTGTCCCCCAGAGCTCACGTCTCACAGAGCCGCAGCAGGCAGCATCTTCCAGGCATGGTACAGCACCTCCCCGTTCGCAGAGCTCTTACGGATTCATTAAAAAGCACGGCAGACCTCCCAAAGCGAAAAGGAGGCCACTGCAAAAGAGCTGGTGAATAACCACAGGATGTTGCTATAAATCAGATATTTACAACAGTATTTACCCTATCTAAATGCCGTCGCAGGAATTGGTTTCAACTTGTAACTGATATTTCTGCGGCGGCGAGGATAGAGGTTTGCAGAGCCTACACTCCATAAGCAGTGGTTTACAGAGAGGGAATAGTGGCAGTTTTTCATTTTCCAGAGTCCACTCACCCTTCCAAGAATCTTAATGCCTCATTGATTCATAATACAGTACATAAAGATTTCATTTTTTCCTGCACACAGTGATATATTATGGAGGCAATCTATTTTGCCACTGAAAAGTTTGCTTAGTAGAAAAATTTGGAGTTTTGACATTCAGGAAATTACAGTCATCTGTAAAGCACGATTGATATGCCAAGGCTAACATTTTCATTGCACTTATGGAGCCAGAATAACTATGCTAAAATACTTACTATAGTCTAAAAAAAAAAAATATCTCCAGGTTCTTGTTTATAAAAAGCATGTATTTAGTATTAAAGAAAAAAGCTTTATCCTTATATCCATACGTATTTTAGCTATGTCTTAAATGCACTAAGCCACATGCTCTCTGACCAGATGAAAATACTTTTAATAATTTAATAAAACCAATACTTCAGACAGCCTCTGCTGTGCCCTGAGCGTGCAAGCGGAGGGCACGAGCGGAACGCACGGCCACTCGGAGCAGCACAAAAGCAGAAACGTGAGAGAGGGGCTGCCGTGCTGAACCTGCCCGACGTTCCCCAGGGCTGCCCACGCGTGTCCTGCCACCCACCAAAGGGTGCACGTGAGGCAGAAGATTGCTGAACCCCGTGCACTTCACTTGCAAGTTTTGTTGTCAATATGATCTAGAAGCAAGAGGGTGCAGAGGGCTCCCGTCTCAGCTTGACACGTACATTTGTCTTTTTTATGAATGTATGAATGTGTATTTAGAAGTTGTGATTTATTGTATTTCCTGAGCACTCGTTGCAATTTCCTAATCGCTGCTTGAATTGTAGTAACACGCCTCCCTGCTCCTTCGTATATGAAAGTATGTACTGCTGAACATCTCCGCCTCAACGTTGGAGGAATCCTGGAGCTCTCAAGAAAAAGATCATATGATTAGCTCCAAGAGCTCTGCATATCCCACAATGGGGAATTAACTCCAGAGAGGTATTTATAAAATCATTTGTTACTATATCAGAGCTCAATCAATTCTCTTCAATAATACCTAAAAGGAGGAGGTTTGCCTTGTGAAAAAATGTAAGGCTGATGTTAATTCCTTCACAAGCCATTTGCAGATAATCTTCCGCATGCCCGTTAATATATCCCACGATAGGTTACATGAAAGTGCTTTTAAAAACTAAAGGAAGGAGATATATATAGCTTATAAAAAGGGCACATTAATGCAACTTATATTTTGCTTATCACAATCTATTCTCAGCCTACTGCTAAAAGAGGGACAGAGGAGTGGACAATGTATTTACAGCTGCAACTTGCTACAATTTTAATTTCAGTTTTCATTGATTTCATTTAGCACCATGAGACTGTATAATGAAGAAATCTGTATCAATTGAAAATACCAAGTGTGCTTCTGCCCCACTAGGGCACTTCAGTAATATCATGTAATAGAAGGGGATTCTCATTTAATTGAATTGGAAATGAAACACATATTAGCTAAGAAAACTTAATCAGTGCAATAATATTAAAATGGGCCACTCAGACAAACTATACTGATTAAGTCACTTGCAAACATTTCCGTAATCATCACTGAGACTTGTGGCGTTAATGATTTAAACTCACTTTTCTACTCCAGGGAACAAAACTGTAATTTCATAGCAGACAATTAGAATATTTTAAACTCTCTCTCACACATTACAATACAGTCTCCTGGCAGAAGCACAGGATCTGATACTGCAAGGATATGTCTTGAACTTTGATGCACAAGAAGGTCTGCATGGATGCTGGGATGTCATCAAAATGTTTGATTTAAGCCAGGAGACAGCCCAGAAAGCACCTTGCCGGCTGGCGAGCATTTCTGAAGTACTCACTGCAGTTCCTCTGCAGACTTCATCTTTAATCTTGACTAGTTACTGATAGCACACACTGATGCGCCGTAAAGCTGTGAGCTTCAAATGTCTCCCAGCAGACCAGGATTTTAAAAATCTTATTCACACATAGTTGGTTGACATAACTGCATTTAAAATTTGCATGGAATAGCAGAGTGCATTTCTAATAAAACTCCATAGATGTATTTGTTGTGTCAAAGCTCAGCTGGAAGGGGTTTTACATCAGCTAAGCAAGCAAGACTTTGCAAACATTACAAGATGTGCAGAACATCCCATTTCCCATGTCCACTAGTTCCACCTCATACATTTAGCAAAAGCATATTGTACTTGGTCTGAATTTGTTAGGCTGATGCCCTTAGAAAGCCACATCTATGGAAAACGCCACTTTTGCCTCTTACACAACCCTGAACCAACGCAGGGATGTGTCCATCGTGTTGTGCTCAGAGGAGGACCATCTACACAGTCCAAGCACGTGATGTGCCTGGGAACCAGAGACTGAGCTGGCAAAACCTCATCAGATGCTTTCCTGGGCGTCAGAGACACCGCATTCAGCACAGATATCAGCTAGGACACATTGCGTGTTTATGGATTTCAGATGCCTCCTATATTGTTAATTAATCTGTAGCATTAAGATGTTCAAAATCCTATTTTAGGACAGCCAAAAGCAAATTCAATTTTTGCATCTTTTCAGTGCCACGAAGCAAACTTCAGCCAAATTGGCAGCTGCGCTGAGGCCACTGCGAAGGGGAGACGGAGCAAGCTGGGCTAGGCGAGGAGAGGAGCCCAGCTGCCCTCCGCGCCAGCGGAACGGGTGAGGGCTGGCATCGCTGCGCACGAAGCACTCGGTTCCACCGCCCGCGAACAGCGCTGCTTGCTTTGCCTTTTGCTCGGTCTCTCTCGCAGCGAAGGTAACACGAGCACGTGTCAAGACCTGACCTTTCTCTCGGCAGCTTCTCGCTGCGGTCCTTGAGCCCCGAGCCTGCTGCTCAGAGGAGCTGAGCTCCCACCCCGCGCCATCCACAGCCAACCAAGCAGGCAGAGCTTTGAACCCTCAGCCACACCAGCTGGAGGAAAAGTCTTGCTTAAGTTAGCTGAGATACCCTTAAACACAAGCCGGTTTCAGCTGAAGCCAAAAGCTAACCCACACTGCCAGAAGAAAACCAGGAGAGGCACCACCAGCCCAGCCCCAGCACGACCAACCTAAAGCAAAATAAACCACATAATATCCAGGGTTATTCACTAAGATTCACAGCTCCTTCCAAAAGGATCTGCCATTGCTCCCGTTCCTCTAACCTCCTCCTCAAAATGGGAAGGAAAAAAAAAGGCGCAAAACTCCTCTATGAGCAGCGAGAGATGGTTCAAAACAGCATCGTTCCTATCTGCGAGCATCTCTTGAATGATTTTCAGAAGACACAGTTCTACTCCTCCATGGATTATTCTGGCTAAAAATGTGTATGACATTTTAATTATCAAGTACAAATGTTACTGCAAGCAAGCAATGAAACAGATGGTGTCCTGAATTCTACAGTACAGCCACATTTTCCAGCTCAAGTTTACAGTTCACCAATCAGCCAGCTTCAAGTCCTGCCTCGACCGTGTCTCCCCTCCCCATCTGAACTGCTGCAACCCTCCTGATGCCGGGAGTGCAGCTTTGGGAGCAGAAACTCAACGCAAGTTGTCCTCCTCCAAGCAAATGCACAGTGTGTTTCACAATGAGGAAACAAAATGGAACACAACTCTATACGTCCCAAAAGCACGGCAGGTATGAAGCAGGAGAGCATCTGCCTTGGAAAAAGGATGAAGGGATGAAAGGTGGCTGAAGAGGAACTGCCCTACTCGAGGGAGCAAAGAGGTGACCTTGCTACCTCCATCTCAGTGAAGGACTTAACTTGTTAATCTCAGCATCTTCCCCAGCGAATCCCACTCATATCATTTATAGCTCCCCAGATTTCCTCCTCTTCCCCTGTGGTGTATTCGGCAGTCCTCCCAAAGGGCGTCCCCAAGGGAAGGGACAGGATGGCATCCATGAGCGTCCCTTCAGCACCCATCAGTGCCAAGTCCCACATCACCAGGGGATGAGAGAGGAGCAAGGCCAGAAGCTTTTCCATTCATCCTTGCTGGCCTACCATCCTGCCAAAAAAAACAGTACCTGTGACCAGATTTGTGCTTTCATGTGCTTATTTCCCCCCTCTTATAAAAAATAAAACATAATTCAAGAAACAGGAGCCACATAGGGGAATATCATCACACATGTCACACAATGTGGAGGGGGACGAGGAGGACCTGGGGCCACCTTCAACTGACCATAACTCTGTAAATGCACGTTCAGACGTGTCTGAGCATTATCCAGCAATGGATGTAGGCGCAGCCTAGAGGAGACCCAGCTCAGGCTGGGTCCACCCTGTGGCTTGCACCTTTCTTCTGTAAACCCCCCACGGAACACAATGAAGCCGGTGAACGCTCATCTCCTGGGTTTACAGCACCATGGCAATGTGGTTCTTGCTTCGAGGAGCTTATGATCCAGTTCAGACAACACACTAGGAGAAGGTGCGGGTCCAGCGACCGTGGGGGGAGAGCTGCGGTGGCAGCCCCGGAGTTCAGGCAGCAAATGCAGTGAGATTTCGGCTCTCACTCCCTGCTGCGTGTGGCCAGGCTATGTCCCCATCAGGCCGAGGAGCGCACGATGCCCTCGTTGAACGGGCTCTTAATTTAACAGGCTATGGCCAAACTGAATCTCGGAGAGCTTTCCTGCTACTCCACTCCATTCATCTCCACTAACCGCAAAGGGGAGCCGCTGCCGGGGCTTATGGCATCAGTGCTGTAATTACCGCAAGAAAATGTTTTCTGGGAAGGTGTCCCAGAATATAATACGCTGAACGTTTCCTCTCGCCACTCGCAGGACTGAGTAATAACCCCTTCTCTCAACGTCAGCACCAGGCTAGCTTCCAGCTAGGTCTGTGAGGACGGGCACCCCTCCTGTCGTGCCCCTGAGCGAGCAGAGCGCTGGGAACACCAGGTCTGCTCTCACAGTTCACCCTTGTGCAGATATCCGTGGGGTGTGGAAGCACTCCTGCGAAGACTAGACAAGTGGAGATGCTGCACAGGCCAAGGCGCAGCCCCTTCGGACCCCAGACTTTTCCCATTTTGCTTTGAAACGTGTCCAGGAGTAGAGCTTTGGAGGTGCAGGGGCCAATGCCAGCTTTGCAGACAGCCAGTGATGCTTGGCTCACCCCGCCAGCCAGAAAAGCGTTCGCCACGTGGGCTTTCACTTTCGCATGCAGGTTTGCTTGCTGTCACTTAATCCAGTGACACGTTGGCATCCAGAGGTGAAGATGGAGAGACCCATGGTGGTCCTCTGAGCCCACCTGGGGAACCTCTTCCTAAAGGGAGCCAAACAGGGTGCTGGCAGAGCTGGAAGGACCCAAGGGCAGAGCTTGCCTTGGAGCACAGGTGCCTTCACAGACACTTTCCAGCGAGCCCCTGGACACCCAGGGAAACCCACCTGGGTATTTGGTTCCCAGGGAGAAAAGCCAAAGCACCGGCCGGTGCCACCGATACTGGGGTACGCAGCCTGGTTTGCCGCAGATCGATGCTTTCTCATTTGAACTCAGCGAACGGGTGCTCCAGAGCATGATGAAGTGTATCGCAGCAGCGCAGGTTCTGCTCTCAGTCACACCGGCAGCTGGATTGCTGCGATAAATAAACCTGAAAATCAACTGTCTGAGCGACAACGGCCTCTTCTTAGGTGTCCATCCCTGGAGGGGTTAATCTAAAACAATCTAATTTCTTTCCAAATCGCACAAAATCCAATAAACGCCAGGCAGCAGTGTCTTTTCCCATTTAGCAGATTAAGAAACTGTGCTCTACCGAATTTATCTGAAGAATTCATTCCCACAAAATTACACTGGGTTTTGAACCTGAGGTTGATAGACTCCATTATATCTGCAGGCTGAGCCATCCACCGAGGGGCTAGATTAACGCACAGCCAAATGCCACCTGAGCCGGATTTTCTGGCAAAGCATCCAAGCAGGGACATGGACAAGAGCAACGGGTGTGAAAGGGCTCACGACAGCGGCGATTTGGGCCAGGGCTCAGGCACAGCAGCGGCATCTTTAGCTACATCTCCACCATCCTGTCATTAAAACAGCAGCACCCCCGTAACTCACTTCAACATACTGAGACTGGGCTTCTCTTCACATTATTTTAAACAAAATGACACTTGCTCTAGACACTTAAATGCATCCTGGTCTCATCACATCAACAGAGGAAGCATATTTTTTCTGTTTATGTGAAAGGTGATATTGGATGCATCATACATTGAAATCGGTTGCTGGCTTCCTCTCTCAACATAAATAAGGGGAGAGAAAGTCAGAGAAGATAGATTTTAAAGATGTATACATATGCATACCCTATTTTCTAACCTAGAACATTATTGAATTCTTTCATATATTCATGTGAGAACTGCAAAAGACTGTGAAAGAAGAGATGCTATCACTCATACTTTCCCAGAGCAAGGATTAAGGAGCTTTTCTTCTTAATAAAAGCTATATATTTAAATAGTATCTGTTTGACCAAGCCCTAGCTGGTACTGGCCAACAGAGGTGGGGTGTACAGCTCACATCCCAACTTTGTGGAGTAGTCCTGCCTGCAGGTCCAACCCAATCAGAGCAAGACTGAGCAAGAGATATCTTATGGTTGTCAGAGCTTTGACCTTTTTATAGCTATTAAGTGCTATTTAAATTTCCGCAGTTTCCACAGGTCTGAGCATCCTCTACCAAAAATACATCCCACACGCCCCATCCAGCCCCCTTCCCAGCCCTCGGAGAGCTGAGCCCAACCAAGCCCCATCTGAGCTGTTACCCAAAGGCGTTGCAGAAATGTTCTGGTTTGCAAGTGATGCTAAATTCATCTAAACAGCTTTATTTATGAGTGGTGTTACATCCCGCTTCTTGGGGAGACAGATCTGCCACTAGAATTGCCTTTTCCTGCCTGCAGAAACTGTAAGTCTGCATCAACATTACACAATTATTTTAAAGACATTACTTAGATAGCTCTATGGTAATGTGTATGTACACCAACCCCAGTCCCGCAGAATTTGCATGGCAGAATTTTTTATCGTGCTTCTTAAAGATTAATAATTTAAAGCAAGTTGTAACTGTGCTAAGATTTAGTCTTATGTTTTCATCACTGCTTTATATCCTCATAAATATCCAACATTCCCAAGTATATAGGAATCTGAGATGGTATTCAAGAGGAAAAACTGCAACCAATATATCTTCCATTTATGGAATTGAATATAAGATCATATTCAAAGTGCTGCATTTACTGTCTGATTTTGAATACATAAAATATATAGCCATTACAAATTCACCTTTCATTGCAAAGCTTTGTTCTTGTAGTGACATAACTTATTGCCAGATTAGAGCCCTAAGTACAGCTAGACCATTTTTCATCTTCTCCATTCCCACAAACACGACTGGGAGAGACAGGTCGTGCTCTCTATCAAAGTTGTGCTTACCACACAGCAATATTGCAACACGTCCCATTAGAGTTATGTCTGCTGAGACTGTGAGCACAGACTTGGCTGCAGGCACCTCCTAATGGAATTACATAATTGGAGGCATGTCATCTAAATCTGAACAAATTGGATTCCCTTGTCATGCACTATTGAATCAAAACGGAAAGAACGCTCCATGCTGTTATCTATGGTAAACCAACGACAGCAAATCCGGCGTCGCTAATATTTTGATAATGTGATGTTTATTAAAAATGGGGGAGGGATGGGGGGGAAAAAAAAAAAGAGAGAGAAAAGTTTCATGTAAGGCGTGCCAAAATCATGTTGCATGCAAAAATGAGCTCCTCTGAGTTTGGTTTCAGATTGGGAATTATGTTAATGGTTTATGACGGTTGAGATGTTAAGAAGACATAACAGCAGAACTATGCGAAGCTGGTTGCCTGTAGCAGCCAGGGAAGTGGAGATGAGGACTTCGGCCAGCCCCTTCCACCAGCTCTGCACCTGGGAGAAGTGACACCCACCAAGGCGTTTTCTCTGCTGCCAGTCCCTCCCCTGCCCAGCACACGGTGGTTCAGATGCATTAACATTCACATCTTGCAACCAAATTCTCCAGCCCTTGTAATTCATAAGCATGCCCTGCTTTTCGTTTACAAGTATATCAACTTTAATTTGGAATTACTGAAGGAATCATAACTAGGGAGCAATAACTTTGAGCGCACTGAACTGCACATTCAGGGCAAATTTCCACTGAGCGCTTAGCTCGATCTCTAGCTCTGCACATGTGAAAGAACAGAGGCATTAATTACATTACCAGAATCACTAATCAGCCCACTGCATCTTTACATTTCATCAGCTAACTGCTGGTGCAAAATGAGAGCCTTTTTTTCCTTTGATTCAGCTCTTCAAGCTTCATCAGGATATTTCCATGCGCACATGGAATGCATTCATTAACAAAAACAACAAGGAAAAAGAAACTAAGAAAAAACTGAATTCTGATGCCTTATAGAATTCGTGGTTCTCCTAGTTAATTAACTGTGGGACAACTCAGGCTCCCCCATCCTCACTGGGCCATCAGGACATCTTGAGGACGGAGCTGGGGGCACCCAAGGCAGCACCGTGCAATGGGCAGGGGAGCAGAGCATCCCACCCGCGGTCCAGCCCAAGGCACGCAGGGGTTCGGGCAACCGGCCGGCGCTCTGCGACAGCAAGAGGGGTTCTACGTAGTATGACTCTAACGCAGCTAGCGCACTGCAGAAATTCGGGTTTCAGAATGACATCAGCACGCTGTACTCTAACGCCAACAGCTCTCGGCTGCCTCTGCCCCCCACCTCCAGCAGCGTTGCATTTATGCAGTAGGTGTGCCAAACGCCTATTTATATTCAGTGTGAGGGAGAAATGCTGTCAAATCACCAAATTACCTCAACTTGTGAGAGCACACAGCACACAGCAGGGGGAAAAGTGTTAACTACCTACCTAGCCTCCGCCTGTAGATCAACACGGAGAGGAGCCAGCTAAATATTTACTTTGCGCTCCTGGGGTCTGAGCGTTTTCCTCTGAGTCGCAGTGCAGGATTACACCACCAGGCAGCCCAGCGCCCGCCCAGCTCCAAAAATGCGCAGTCCCGGCTCTGCAGCCCTTTGCAGAAGGGACCCTCAAAAAGTTGTATCCTTAAAATCTATAAGCCTGTGCAATCTCCAGCTAGCGTAAAGGGCCATTAATCCATGTAGATGAAAGACCTGCATGAAGAACGAACGCTCCTTGGGGTTGCCCAGCACCGTGTTTTCAGCCACGTGGGTTTCTCCTGCCCCACGGGCGGGAGCAATGCCATCTCACCACCAACTCCTCGGCTGCTTCTGCACCGAGCTCCTGGAGGCAACCGTGCCACGGAAAGCGATAAACATGGTGGGAACGGGGCAGCTTCGCATGGCAGGGAAAGAAACAGTGACAGGAGAGCCCACGCTCCAAGTGGGGCTGTCCCACCGCTTCAATACCACCACGTGGTCCTGCTTTGATGGCTCATCCAGTCCGAAATATTGCATTAATATTTAGTGACATTTCTAGACCTAAAGTGAGGGAAAGGGAAAAGGAAAATAACCAGCCAGCTCAGTATTTTGCAAGAGTTGGCAATGCCTGGCACATCTTAAATCTAAAGATTACCAAATTACGCTGACAGTACTTGATCCCTAAGCGTCCTTGGGATTAAAGCTGAGCAGTTTAAATATCTCCGATAGCAGCACTGGCTGTGCAGGTTGCCTGCCCCAGCACTGCCCTGGAGGAGCACAGCAGGGAGCTACACCTGAACTCCCCGCTTCCACGGCTCTCTGCTCAGCTCACATCTTGGAAGCTGTTGCTAAATAAATTGCAAAGGACGTTTACCTGCTCCTAGCATGCTCAGAGTATCACAGGAGTGTCAACTGACCACAGCAGAAACAAAACCAAACGGGATTACTGACTGCAGCATCCCCAATTCTTTTATCAAACCGTCTTTTGTTAATCTGCAGCTTCAGCCTTTTCTGCCACCAAGTTGTGACCTTCCTTGCCATGCGCCCATCTCCATAGAGACTAGCTCTCCTCCTTAATGGCAGTGCTTTGCTCTCATTGACCAAAGAGATCCTCTTAAGTGACTGTGGCATATACAAAAGATCTGAAAGACAGCCTAAATTACATGATACATCCTTACATCTTCACGTCAAGCGCCAGCCTGTCTTATAGCCTGAGCATGTCTGGTTGCACAAATGACCTCAACCACGTTGCTAAGGCTGAGTCTTTGCAGGGCTCGATGCCGCTGTGCTAATACCCTCGAGTGACACGACTGACGCCACCAGACAACGTGTACTTGACACAGCCGCCTCGCAGAGAGGCTGCCGTTTCGGCTAACAAACCAGGGACTCAACTGCGGACCTCCGGGATGGGCTACAACAGGTTTGCTCTTTGCATTAGAGCAAGAAACTGGGGCTGATGCAGACTTTTTATCTGATGTGGCTTAAAAGAAGCCACGACAAACACCCCCTGGGGCAGTTACATGGAGTCAGGGCGACTCGCTGCCTTCTGCAACGCAGAGTTGAGTTGCAGAGCCCTCAAGCCACCCAGGAGCCTGCAACCCAGGCTCACCATGGCACATTGCTTTGCACCAACATGGACAAAACCCCTGGAGCATCCCAGCCAGGGAGGGGAGGAGGGAAAGGCACACTGGGATGCTGAACAACAGCCATGTCCTCAACACAATAGCAAGAACCAATGCCGACATCCACCCAGCTGGAAGACACCTGCACAGCAGCCATGACCCTGTACACCCATACAACATCATTAAAATCAGTATTTTACCTCCCGATTGTACGATGCTCCTGCTAGCAGTAACGAACATAGCCGCATTTGTTATCTGGCAGGCATAACCACAACTCTCCAGGGCAGCTGCAAAATTCAGAAAACTCATCCACAAACAGAGACGTTATGAAGCTCATTCTTGCACTCAGCCTCCTTTACGTTAGAAGTATCAGCTCGTAATTAATACATTACAACTAATTAATATCACTAATTAATGAATTGGAGCAAGGGCAGGGAGCTAGGAGAACATTGGTTTTGATAGCTATGAAATGCACTAACAAGACCCAGCTGGGAAATGACTCCTCTCTTTTGGGAGTTTGATTTCCAATCAAAAAAGCTCTTATGAATATTTAAAGAAAAAAATTACTATAAGAATAGAATGAAAAAACCACTGCCCAGTGCCCCCAGTGTCACTCATCCTTCCCCCAGGGCAATGCTGTCAGGCTTTACTGGACACAAGGGGGTCCACACGGGAGAGGGATGACATGTGCTTCAATTAGTGTTGACACCTCTTTAAAATCAACTGACCAGGAGACATAAATCCCCCAGAAAGCAGGTCCTGTTGGTGCTCATGGGGCTGGTTTACCTGGAAAGGACCACACTGGAGTGGGGGTCCATGCGCTGGTGCGATACTGAGCTGGGGAAGGAAAACGTTCCCCCAGAGTCCTCCCCCTGTCCACAGGGAACCTTGTTGTCCCCCTTCGTGGCCCGGGGCAGCCTTGGTGCCTCTCTCAGATGCTAATTTGGGGATGTTGGTCACCCAATCAATAGTGATGCCATGGCTGGAAGCACACCCAAAACCCAGACGTGAAACAGCCTGGGGCTGGAGAGGGGGCTGCGTATATGTGTGTGTGTGTGGGGGGGGTGGTGGTGGGGGTTACACAGTAATAACAGCTGGTTGGAATAATAAATTAGCACCTAATTAACAGGAGTGTTGGCTGCAAAACACTGAGTTAATGGAATAGAAAAAAAGAAGGCAAAGAGCTGCTGCTGTGAAACAGGGAGGTTGCTTTAGAAGCTGCTGTGTCAAGGACGCGTCTTGGAAGTGGAGGGTTTAAAAGCTGAAGGAAGAAAAGCGCTTTTGTGGGGGGAAACTTCCCCAGTCCTTACCTAAGGTCAGGATTTGTTTCCTGGGTAGGCATTAGCCCGCAGCACTGGTGGGTGATTAAGCCCAGACTCTGCCTATCAGGCAGAAGAAGGGGCTGTAGGGTCTTCAAGTTGCATGGGAAAGGACAAGGCAAGCATTTGGGATGCAGATAATACAGTCAGGACAAATATTTATTGGGTCAGTAGCTGCTGGTGAGAAAGAGAAGCTATAAAGTGGAGATAACAAGGAATAATGCTGCCACAATGGGAAACTGCACTAATGACTTAACAGCTCTTTGCACCTCTCCATAAAAACCTCCTAAGGGAAATCTCTTATTCAGTGCCGAGGAAACGGTGGTGTAAATCTGCTCTCTGCTACATCTGACCCGCCTTGCACTCGCAGCAGCTGCCAGGCCAGCTCCCTTCTTGGCTTACTGCTCTTCTACCCTGTTTTTGCTTCCCTTCTCCAAGCAAGCCGCCGTAAATATTCTCCCCCAGCTTTCTGGCAGGAGGACAGACCCCCCACCACTCTCCCAGGAGCCTGGGGACTGTCCCGGCAGGGACATCGGGACTGGCACAGGCAGCAAGGGTGACCTGCACCCTTCCACACCAGCAACCCGCCCCCAAACTCCAGCCAGTACTTGCCACAGGACCATGCACGCAAGGCAAATGCAGAATAAGCATCTCTGCTAGGTAGGAGATGCTAAGGACACAGTTCTAAAAAATGCCACTTAACTGTCTTTAATTAATATTCCGAACTACATGTAAGCCTTTAACACACAGCAGGATCACGGTGAAAGATTTATGAGATTGGTTCACCTTTTGCGAGTGCTGCCTTGGGTCATCAGCGCAAACTTATCGTCAAGCCCATGCACCAGTGGAGAGCTAGAGCGAGAGGGGAAGGGTAACATCTGCACGAATATGATGTGACCTACTTTTACAGTAATTTGAATGCATATCTGGGAAAAAAACCCCACCCTCTAAAATTTTAAGGGAGAATTATAAATCAAGGCATGACAGTAAACAAGTAATTTGTGAAGTCATACTGTCTACTCAGTACAAACAAGAGATTCATCAAATAATAAAATACTACTTTAGAAGAAAACAAGCACAATTATTTTATAATTATGGCTGCTCTAGTCTTCTGAGGGCAGGAAACCTTCCTACCTCCATAGAATCATAATCAAGACTCATCAAAGTCCTGTAAAAGCAAATCAATATCTGCTCTTGGCAGGACGAGTTAATTAATACCGGAGTGCTCTTCTGCATGCCTTCCTGGCTGTCAGTCTGAAGGTGCTAAGCGCAGCTCTTCCTAAATGTTCTATAAAAAAAAGCTCCTAGCACCACTGTGGCTACAAGTGACAAAGGATGCTGTGTCCCCGCGTGTCTGGATGTATGGGTACCATGGGCTGTGCTCCTCTTCGTAAGGGAAGACATCCAGGCCTTTAAAATCAGTAAAATGCAATCGACTCCATGCTTCTCCGGATCCTTATCTCCATCACACAGGAGACTCAGGCAGCACCATGCAGCTAATTTGCTGGTTTATCTATCACCACATATACAGGGAAATCAAAGCTGCATCCTCTTCACCACTACTGCACTTGCAGAGCTGGTCCCCGGTTACATGTGGTTATCTGAGGTGCTGTGGCATCCCACATCAGACATGGTGTGGGAGAGCTGGTTGTTATCAGATAACTGACTCGTGCCGCCAGCAGTGGTGGGTTAATGCTCTGCCAGAGACTTTGGAGATGCCACTTCAAATATTGGCGATCAGAGCGCAAGCTTTCATCTTTCCGTGGCAGATTCACTGGAGCTCCGTACCATTTACTGCATGCCTCTTCCTTCTTCTTTTTTCTTCTTATGAGACCTTTAAAACGGAGGTCTTGTCTGCCCTCTGTGATTAGCAAAGATCTCACAGCCTTCCTGAAAGTGCAGGGAAAATGACAGCCAAGAACATGACAGCAGTTAGACGCCCAGAGCAGGAAGGAGTGAGACGCACTCAGCAGATTGCTTTGAAGCAAAAGCTTAGTAAAACATTATTAAACTTATTTTTAGCCTTATTTCCTAAAGAAATCAGCCTCTTATGAACACACTGTCCACCTCCCTCCTCTCTCACCAGCCTCCTCATAATTTTTTAATTGGTTCCCTTATCTGGAGACTCTGCTGTCAAATTTGGGTGGAAGATAAATAAGCGTTGAGAAGGGACGTAGGGGAAAACACCCAGCTGGTGATGGAGAGCAGGCATTGCTGGGAGCCGCGGCTGGCCCAACAGCACAAGTGCCTCCCATCACCCATGCTCGAGTTGAGATGGAGATACACAGTGATTTTTAGGATAGAAAGCTGGCAGATGTAGCAGGGGCACAACACAGAGGTACCGCTCGATGGCTTTGCTGAACAGCAGTGTTCACCACGTCCCAAGAGCGTCAGTGACGTTTTACAGACCTCCTGCCAAGAGGAGCTGAGACGTCATCTCAAATCAGGCATAAAAATGGGACAAAGATGCAAAATGCCAGGACAACAGGAAAAGCCAGTTCTGCTGAGCGCCACTGTTGATGTATTTTTATTGTTGTTTAATGGTTTTCTCGGATCAAGCAAGGGAGAAGATCCAAGCGTGCAGAGAGAACTGGCTGTTCCCTGTCTGTAGGAAAAGGCATCAAATACGGAGGATGGCTCAGCCACAAGAACACATGGGCTAGAAGAGTTCGTACACAGGAGAAATGGGTGAGGAAACAGGCTGTAGGGTAACGGGGGTGCAGAAACACAGACGCCTGTCGGGAGAGTGCCTGCTGGAGCAGGGACCAAACCGTAGATGCTAGCATTTGGCTGGGAGAAGCAGTTTTTCTTCACCTAGTTAGCACAGACTTCACCTGTGTCAGTGTTTTACTAAGAGGATGGGGAGAGATTGCAGGCTATTAAGTTTCCACAGGGCTAAGTGGTATTAAAATCCATTGCTGGAGTTCAGGTAAGTGGCTGGGTAAATACGCTCCCCAGCCCGACGCCGCTGGGTCCATTAGCTGGTGCTACCATCGGCGGAAAGCGGAGGGGAGAGCGATCCATACAGATGCCGTTGTTTGTAAGCCAGCTCTCGTTTCAGCGCAGTCTTCGAGCAGGCTGCTCAGCGATGGTGCCAGATCTCTGCCCCAGCAGCCGCCCGGGCAAAGCAGATGGTGAGGGAAAGGCTCCCCGGGAAGAGGCTTTACCATCTAAAGCCTGCTATCCCTTTCCTTCCACGTACCGGTTCCTTCAGGGAGCAGGTAAGGACAGGCACTTTGCATACTCAGAGACTGGTTTCAGCTCATTTTATCCCCTTCCCCATCGTTCCTTGGGTTTTGCTCTGTTCTGGGATTTAAGTAAAAAGATAAACACAACCTCCCCAAACCTTTCAGGAGCAGCGAGGGCAGCCAGCCACCATGAGCACCCAGCACACACACATCCACAGCCTTTCTGTTCTTCAAAGCGGGTTCACAACATAGCCAGCCGGGCTCCCCACTACTTTTGGCTGAGGGCTGCAGTGGACTTCACTGTACCATTTAGCATCTGTTAGGGACTTTGCTTCAAACACTTCTTTGGCAGATCTGGCCGAGCGGCTCATATTATTCAAGAAGGAGAAAACTAAGGAGTGTGGCGAAGAGCCTTGGTGCAGTTTGGTCGCAAACAGCCAAGCACCCCGGTGCAGAGCTGGTCGACCCAAGACAGTTTGCTATTGTGTGCTGTTTTCTGTCCCAAATAAACCTCTCCATGCACCCCTGCACCCAGCCAGAGGGTCTGGATACCAGGGGGTCTCTCCACAGGTACCTGCACCAGGCAGCTCACGAGGGACAAACCACGCTGCCTACAGCTGCCTGAGCCTACTCAGGGCTTATTTCAGAAGATGCTCTGTGCATCTGTGGCTCTGCGGTGCCCCAAGAGCCAAAGGCAGTAGGAAAGCTGCCCCTGTGCAGCTCCAGTCTGGTAAACAGAAACCTCCAGCCTCTTCCAGGTCAGTGCACACAGAGATGCCCCTTCATTTAAAAAAAATAAATTTGGCATGAGTCTACAGAGCAAAGGCAACATTTTTTTGCTTTCTGGGCATCTTCCTTGTCTCTGCTTTAGAGAGACAACAGTTAGAGCAAGCTGAAGAAATGGAAAAGCAGAGGGCAAGCTCATTTTCAGTGAAGGCAGGTTACCAGCTTGGTCCCAGCCAGCCCCAGGGTGGGATGAGCCGTGAGGAGGAGCAGGGCAAGGAGCGCTGCTCCCCTCGGGGCCGGTGCAGGTCCTTGCAAGCTTGCCAGTCAAGCAGACTTCCAACCAGGCTGTCACGTCTCAGGGACAGGCTTGGTGTCCCATGCTGAGATCCTGCAACAGAGCAGTGCCCCACAAAACCACGTTCACACTGGAGGAAATGAGCTGATTTTTTTTTAAGACGCAAGTTCTTGGACTTAGTATACTGAGCTGCCTTGTTGTATACAAAGACCAGACTGTATGCTTGCTACTTCTGGCAAAATATTCTCAACAGTCAAAACGGTTCTCCGAGCACCCTACTTTCCCCTGCATCCAGCGCTCCCTATCACTCTGCTGAAGGAGGCTGTGAGAATGGGCAATGCCGCAGACATTCATCTTTTGCAAGTCTCGTCTTTCCTGTGGATTTGGCAATTACTGCAAACAACACAGGACAAGCTCAATAGTAGGTGAGTGAAAAATTGGATCTGACAGCCCTAATTGAGCCTGAAGTCCCATTTACCGAAAATGATCTGGCATAATTAAAAATTCACAACTGGAGACCAGTTGTGAACACTATACATTATGGGTTCTCTGAATTACTCCGGGAAACATACACTCTCCAGGCTTTGGACTTCCAGCCAAAACAGCTCGAGCCACATTGATGGAGTCATTTGAGAGGAGTAACTCTGGGTTTCAGGGAGGGAGGGAGGGAGACAGCCTCTCATGCTCAGCAGCCACCACCCGTCACGGCAAGAGGGTGGCTGTGCCGAACTCGCACCAAGCACAGGTTTCCAAATATTCTCTCCAATTCTAAGATTTCTTCTGATGCAGTTTGTTGCCATCCCTACACCTTGGGGATACTCTCTTCACTACCACATTAAGGCAGTTAACAGGACAGCTGCTGTTTTTCTGTTTTATTTCAAATTTTTCGTGTTATCTCAGTATAAAGCAAAGGGACAAACTTTCTTGCAAGCACTAACGGGAGCAGCTCCGTACACACAAGGGCTCTGCGAAACCTCTGCCCTGTGCCATGCCCACCGCTAACACGCAATGTCCCTGGTGCCCCAGTGCAGATACACGTGCATCTTTGCAATTGCTTTCTCCTTATTAACGTAATTGGGATTTAATTCCAGCACATCATTTGCAAGCTTCACTTAGTCTGAGACAACTTAGGGGAATGCAACTGGAAACATCTTCATTTCTGCTTTTAACAAACCACCAAGATATCGCCAGTAAACAGAATATTTGAATAAACACATGCCAGTCTTCAACAGGGCAAGGTGTGGGACGTGGTACGTTAATCCAGTTGCGGTGCGTTCATAGGGAAATAAAAGCCTCAATAAACAAAGCACGTTCTGTTCTGCACACAAACATACCAATCACAGCTAAATAACAGGCCTTGGTTCATTTATAATAAGACATAACTTTCCATTTATAAGTGTTTTTAGGAACAGCCCTCAAACAGGAGATTTAACTGAGCTGAGCACGAAGGTACTAATCAAACAGTCTACTGCTTTATCTCACTCGATAGGCAGGATACTTGCAGGAGAAAAGGAATAATTACTTAATCATTAGCATTTTTGAAAGCCAACATATGCACAGCAGTAACTTCATTATATTTTTACCTAGACTAGTATACTGATCCTCCCATCCTATACCTAAGGCTCCAATGGATATAACATGCCATTCAGTCCTCCCTCCCAGCAGGGGTTTGTTGTGGGGTGGGGTTTTTTTCCCCCCTTTCTCCCTGTCAGCTGCTGAGAACCGGCACGACAACCCAAACTTCCCAATAAATCACAGAGGCAGCGACTCATTTAAACTCTTCACTTCAGAGGAACAGCAAGGTGTCATCTTCTCAGCGGCGCCGCAGCAATCGTTAGCGATGCAACGCTGCTTTTCCGAGGCACGTCACCTGTGCTGCAATCCAAAAATAGGCCATCCCAAAATAGGCCGTTGAGGCAGGAGAGGGAACCAAGCTGCACACGCAGGCATTTCCAACAGGTAATGCAAAACCTACTGCATGCCCAGGCTGGAGATAAAAACAAAACAGGTCTGGCCCCCGGTTAATTCTGCAGGGCATCTGGACCTTCCCGAGCCCTGCTGTGACACTAATTTGAGCATCTAGGTGCGAGACGAGCGTTTATGCACCAACGTGCCCATCTGCTGCCAGAGCAGAGCCCACGGCGGTGCACGCCTCGCCACCATCCCGTGCTGCGGCAGGACGGTGGCTGGACCTGGGCAGCTCTCCGCCTGCTGCTGTGGCAGACACGGGGCCGCTGAAGAGGGCTCCACCGTGGTGGGGGACAGCAGAGCACCCCCGGGGTCCAACGCTCAACTTGGGGCTGCTCCGGCTGTGAAACACCAGGACTCGGCTTTATCCCTCATTTAACCAGGGACGATTGCAAGTGGGCTCAGCGTCCCTGATGGCACCGGGGGATCAAACGTTTTTCAGTGAGAAAACCTCAAACTCCCCAAACTTTTGTCACCCGTGCAACAGATAACAAAGGGAAAAAGCAGTTGTGAGCCGTCCTGTCAAACTAACGCCCTTTTAAGTTTCTTTGGGGGTTTTTTTGGCACCCCAAGTCACACAGGCAAGTTGAAGAGAAAGGAGCAGGGCTCACATCCTCCAAGGGTCTGTGAAAGGATTTAGGAGGAGGTAGCAATCTGTTAAAAACACTACATTTTCAGGAATTCCACCAGTCCCTGGGCTCTCTGTGGGCTCTGCGAAGACGATGAACCAGAAGGACCTCTGCCTGCCAAGTTTGCAAAAGCCTGACTTAGCCCATCCTCAAACCACCTAGGTCCACCAGCGAGCAAAGCACAAGGAAGTCCCAAAAAACAGAAATCTGGAGGAAAAAACGACACCCAGCACAAACTACTCTCCCTCTGCTGCTTTCAGCTACAGAATTTCATTACATTTGCTGCTGTCTTGCTGATTTTCTGGCACAGCATTCGGGACACTGGAACAGACTATTCTGCACAGCGTCTGCCATTATCAAGAGACTCTGCAGTCTGCAGACTTGCACGCAATTTATTGCCCATATTCCCTCCCTGGACAACCCCCCCTTAAGCTTTATACAGAAAGCATTTGCAGCAAGCCTGCTTTGATGCTGTCTCTACAAATTGTGAGTACAGAACGATCTCTAACCCCTGTCCCCCAACAGTGGCACTTTGGATGCTTTTTTTTCTTCCTAATTTGATTAAAAAAGAGGTGTCCCAAAGCTGCAAAACCAAAAAAACCCACCTCCTCCTGACCTAGGCTACTACTGCCCTTCACCAAACTTACGTGTTGTCCTTTAAGGTGTCAGCAGATGTTGACGGCAAAATATTCTCCCGGGATCACACACAGCCTGTCCTCATAAATCGCTGGCAAGGATGCTTCTAAGTTTGCCTGAGAAGCATCTTGCCTCAAACAAATCCATATTTATAGACTCCAGATATATTTTTCAGCTTGGGTTTATTTATTACAACCAAGGCCAATAAAACAAGAAAATTTAGTTCTACGCACGCGCTGGATTCAATGAAGAGAGCAAAATTTGCATAACTTTGAAGCATAATCTTCCACAGCAACAACTAATCTGCCAGTGATTATCTTTCTATTTGCTTATCGCTGTCTATATTGATGGGAGATGAAACAGGACAGCATCGCATTAGCAGACGGGAAGCCATGCTGGAGTTCAAATAATCTGGAGCTAAGGCAGGTATCCATGTGTTTGTTTTAGTTAGGCTAAAAGTTATTCTATCTCATAAATACCTGGCCTTTCCCAAGCTGCTGGATCCCAGAGTATTTTACAGCCTTGGAAGAGTCTCCAGGGTGTCAGTTCAGCTGCCAAGTGATCAACTTTCTATCTATTAAACATCTGAAACGAGCTCAAATCTGGCGAGCCGCCACTTCACAAGCCCACAGAATAACAAGCTCATTGTAAGTCCTTTTAGCATGGATTAATTGGTGCACAGAGCCGGCAGTGTGAAGAGGGCAAAAAACCAACCACCCAGCTCCCCCTTGGAAAAGGCAGAAAGCTCATCAAATTTCATTTGCTCCGGATACCGGGCAAGTAAAGACTTCCGTGCTACACGAGCAGGCACAAGCTGTTGGTGAGCCTGGCTTCAGATGTGCATCACCCTGTTTCTCTGCTGCTATTTTAACATTTCCTGCCATTCCAGCAGTTGTTTGGGAGAGGAAATAAATTAAAAAAGCATCTGGAAACACTGCAGCTATCATCAAGGTAATTAAATGAAAGGAAAACAGCCCGAAGTGCATCTGTGAAGAAAGGAAACCAGAAACCCGAAGTTCTGCTCCCGGTGGCGCTGGCCAAGCCCTGTGGCTCTGCGTTCTCCATCTCCCTCGCACGTTAAAAAAGAGCATTAATAGTGTCTTAGCATACTGCAGGGACACAGAGAAGAGGTTTATTTAACATAAGGTTAGAGTGCTGTCACTAAGTTTTTCTAAATATTTGCATGGGATTCTGGCTGTCACCAATCTATTAAGAATATCAATGGTGCCAAGTTAAACGCAGGAGTTACCAGTTTTTCTGCAAATCACTGCATCTACCTCCTTTTGCCCACATCCTCCAAGATGCACTTGCTGTCTTTCAGCCTGGATTTGGCCATGCGAGTACCTTAGCTCAGGAGATTGCATCTACTCAGCCAGGCAGATCTGCACTGCACAAACCTGGGCAGAGGGTTGGGTCACACTTTTGGAATGCACAAAAGCCCCCAGCACGTTAGTACGAGCAACGTACAACATGTGTGATCCCGGCGAGCATCAGAAGGGAGAAAGAGCTGTGATGAGAAACAGGATGAACATTTTGACATCCTGAGATGCATTTTTCCTGACAGTTCACTGGGCAAAGGACAGTCAAAGGATTGTGTTGTCTAATGAATCAATACTTTTTGGAGAGAATTTCATTAGCTGTGACACCTCTTCCCGATACAGGGGTAACTGGAAGTCATTCAAGTCACCGGACCCTGTGATAGTATCAGCATACTGATGGAGTGCTAATTGTATTTGGGACATCAAAAGGCCATAAATCAAACTGGCATCTCCCTGGGAATACAATAACTCAATTCATACACGAAGGATTTTAAAATTTAAACTCATGATCAAACAGGGAACTACAGTTATTAACATTTCTTCCACTGTGTTTCTACCCCTCAGTCAAGTGGCTGAATTGTCCAAACGGGCTTAAAACTACAGTTAATCAATATCGAATGTGTTATTAAGCAGCAGGCAGCCAGAAAACTGCCTGCTGGTTTGTGTCAGCCCATTCTTCTTCCAAAGACCAAACAATGGGAGCAGTCCCTTTATTCCAAGTAGACGCCTGCAAAAACTCGGCACCAAACCTCAGCTGATTTTACATCTCTGCCTGCCTTAACATTTCTCTCCTGGTAGCAACTAAAAGCCTTGCTATACACCAGGTGGGCGAAAAGAGCTTGTGGTGCTGGCAGGAGGGAACTGCTGGGGGCCTCCTTCCCATCCAGGAGGCATCACAGGTACTGTAAGGCATTGCTCCAGAACCAACGTGCGCCAGCATTTATTAACTCAATACAAAATTTACTTTTACTTTGCCCAGATGACAATTAAAAGTAGTAGATGCAAAGGAAAACAAAGGGGAAACACTAGAATGCTAAACAGATCACAGACTTGTGTGCTGCTCTGCAGTACAAAATCATGGGAAAAATTAACAACATCATAACAAAATTAGCCAAGTTAGTGTCAAAGAACATGAATTTGGCAGTAATATGTATTCACGGTGGAGCCAACCTTAGCTCTGAGGGCAAAAACTGCACTGCCACTTCAGAGGGCTCCAGGGAGCAGGGGGGATAGTCCCCGTACCCTTATCAGACATTTGGCAGTCAGACCACGAGTTAGTACTCTGCTCACCAACCAGGGGCCACTAAGAGAAGTGAGCTTTAAGCAAAGCCAGCCCATCGCAGCAAACTGCCGTGATGCTCCGAGGAGGAGCACCACCTCTCTGTGCAGGGTGGTCATATGCCCTTGCTCCTACGGCACTGAATGATGCCCGTGGGCAGGCGTTACCACTAACCAGGATGCTGATGGATTGCCCAGGGAGTAAGAGGAACTTCTGCCCTCCGAAGTTTTTAAGGCATCTCTTAGCACGTCAAGGATGGCGAAGGCACAGGAGAGCCTGCCTTGGACAAGAGGAAAAGACGGGAAGAAACTCAGGTGTCTAGTGAGGCAGATGTAGTTTTAAAATAAAGCAAAAGCTGGGCATAAGGCAGCTTTTTTAGTTTGCAAATTTCCTTGCTCACGTGCTTTGGAAAGACCCTCCTGCTGAAAACCACGTCCTGATAATTGGCTTTTGCACAGCACTGGCTCTGCAGTTGCCTCCCTCCCCTGCAGGGTGTCTGCACAGTCAGCAAGCGGCACTTACCCAGGAATACTTGTAACGCCGATCGGAGCAAGATATACAAGCCTATTGCGCTCTGCATGCTTGGCTGCCCAATTCGGGCTGAATCAGCTGTCATACACTGTCTGTATCACAGATGAGTGCCTTCCCTCGTCTCTTACAGCAATCTCTTTTTCACTATGCCGAGCAGCAAATATGGCCCTAAACACAGCCCCATAAAGGTCCCCTGATCCTTGTCTTGGCTCACAAATCCAAGGGAAAATTCCCACACACTAGTAACAGCTCGTGCAATTCACCCTCCTGCAGTTAGCTAAGCAGGAGTGAATTAACTCTTCTGGGGTTATGCAGAGGAAGGCTTTGCAAGCACGGCATCGCAAAGCCAGCTCGACCGTCACCCTGCTTAAGAGCAGAGCACGAGAGCAGCCCTGGAGACCACTGTGCAGAGGAGGAGCTTCCAGTAGGAGCTTCTGCCCCGACCAGAGGGGTCCTACTCCTACCCTCGCACACCCCTGTTAGCAGCTCGAGTGCAAGGCAGTCTTCCAGGCTTATTGCTGGAAGACAAGGGGGAAAGAGAAAGGAATTGGCCTTTAGACAACCACAATCCTCCCCCCCCTTTTCTGCAAGGGAAGCCTCGCTCACGTAGGCTTTAAATTCCAAGTAATTTTTAGACATCTGAAAGATCGAGGGAGATGAACTCCCTCCTGCTGACCCGAGACTGACTCAGGAGTAATCATGTTTAACAGAAGCACTGCAAAAGTGAACTTGCAGACAGAGACTGTGACAACTGCGAAGACGAGCAAGCACGAGAGGGAAGAGGTCTGCGTTTCTTCAGCTCAGCCTCATTTTGCAAGCAAGGGGAGGACACAGAGCAGCACGAAGCTGGGAAGAGGAGCTGTGTCCGGAAAGGTGAATGCCCAGAGCTGCTGAGCCTAGCGAGTCCCTCACCCTTTGAAAGCTCTTTATTTGCACCCTTAGGGCATGGTGCAGCCATGACACAAGCAATAAAATGCATGGAAAGCCAACACTCCTGCCTTCATCCAGAGAGGCACCTGGTCATCCATTAGGGACCTCTGCCCATGGTGCAGGTGACAGCGCACATGGGGACATGCTGATGGGTACGCCACAGCCGATAAGCTGTTTTCAATTCCCCAAGATACCTATTCTGACCCAAAGATAGACAGGTATTTTCTGATCTATGTATCTTGCATCGATTATATTAAACGCTCTGATAAACATTTTGTGTCAGCTGCTTTATTCCAAATTCTGGGTGATTTCTCTCCCCCCTCTTTGTATTTTTAATTAAATCAAACTCACACAATCTAAATGGCAATGTAATAAACATTTTTACAAACGGCTGCTTCTTGATGTCGATCTATGCAATGACAAACCCTCTACAAGAATATTGTTTGGGTATTCCCAGGCTATCCTTCTGCATTTTTAACAGCCAGGGTCGTCAGTGGAGCATGAAATTATTATTTTAATGGGTTCTAAATGTGCAGGTGTTAATTTGAAAATGATGATCAGATAGAGGGTGGAGAAGCTGCAGGTGCATTTATTTAAATGGCTCATTTCCAACTTGTCCCTCTGTTTTGGGAACTGCATCCTGCTGAAGAGAGCGGGCACGGCCTCTGCGCTGGAGAACTCCTCCTACGCCTCTCACACGCTGCGTGCAAGCAAAAGTCAAGGTGGGCTTGTATAACCACCTCCTCCTGCCAGGATGTACAGGATACACAGCACGAGGTGCATCACTTTCAGCGCAGTCACTCAGATGCTGTGTCTTGCATTTACTGCTTGAAACACTGCCTACTCCACTGCCTTAGTCCTTCTGTTACCCCCCAAGTCCTATAAGATCAAAGCATCATCCAACATCGATGAGCTACAAGACTCTAAGCTCACACGATGCCTTCGGCATCTGTAGACTGATAAGGTTAAAGAATAAATGGTTGGGGTTTTTTTTGGGCAATCCGCGGAGAGCTCTGCTGAGATGAGACACTAGCTTATGAGGCTCATTACGATCATACTGCAGCAGTGACCTTCAGCACGCAGCAAAGGAAAGCAGGATTTAGTGTTCATGTCAACAGCATAATGAAACAACTCAGGGGAAGGCCAGCTTCAGCCACAACTTTCATCCCGCTAAAGAACTTGCAAATCCACGGCAGTGAGAGGAAGTTTGCAGACAAAAATAAAAGGAAGCCTTCAGCCTTTTCATCGCAGGCTCCTGCATGACGGAAGAAGTCATAAATAAGGCAACAAAACATTTTGCTGGATAAAAAGCCATTAGAGGAAGCAATTCTCAGCTTTTCATCTGGAGTTTTCCTGGCAGCGGCCATCCGGATGAGATCGGCCTCCCTGGGGGCAGGTGCTGCGTGCCGGCCGGGCTCATCGGAAACCCATCCCCGGCCAGCGCCTGCGGCTTCACGCACTGAGGCGAGCTGCCCCGAACAGGGCTGGCTCCGCAAAACCAGCTTCAATCTCCTTTTGCAAAGAGGAGCGCTTCTATTCGGGTATCTCCACCAACACCACCAGCTCCCAGAGAAACCCTTCATACCCTGGTTTCTTTTAGAGGCGGATCGAGCTACGACACCCTCTGCAACCTCTCACCGCATCCTGAAAACACCGCGATGAAACCATTGCACACGAAGTCAGCAAGAAGTGGACAAATTACTCCCCTGTTTTTAGACCTGTCGAGTTTTTCTCCCCCCACCCTTTCTTTTTGCCAGCTCTACTCTTTCGGGTTTATACCTTGGACACCTGTGTGATTCTGATAGCACAGTCCCAGAGTACGAGTGCCTCGTTTACATCTTCCCCACAACCTTGTGCAATAAGGGAATTTCACTGTCCCTGGATTCAGGTGAGCACACAGACAGATCGCCTCTCATACGGCAATGTATGGGAAAGGCAGGTCTGTCCGGGCTGGCCCCCGCCGTGACCCCTTCGGATGCTCTGGGCTCATCCTCCCTGGGGACATCTACAGTCCCATTTTATTTCCACTTTCTTCCTTCAGCAACAGTAAAAGAGCTTGCATCTGGCACTGTGCACCATGCAAAACTGTCTAAAAACGCAGCAGGCCTTTTAGTCCCCTCTCATTAAAACAAACACATCCGCAATCCCCGGGAACATGCCGACAAGCTATCCGCAACCATGCTCCCTGACAGACGAGGGAGAGACCACAGCTTCAGACCCGCTCCACAGCTCAGCAACCCTCCGCTCCTGAGCCCTGATGGCTTTTCATCCTGCTAGTGAGTAAACACTGTGTGACAAGCCAAAAGGTATTTGAAAGCCGTTCCCAGCCCTCCTGCGCCACATGTGTGCAGCTGGCTCTGCCATAGTGGCTGAAGTGTCAGACAATAATTTATTTTCCATATGATTTAGCCAGCTTGCAATTATAGATTTGATTGACTTACTGGAAATCCCAGAAGATGACCTGTACGAGACAGAGAGTCACCCTCTTAGACTTCAAATTAGTACTCAAATTAATCAATCCTTACATAGTGATTTCACTAATTTGATGAATTACCATCAACACTGCATTGTTGATTTACCTTGGCTTTGATACTTGATAAGCATATTGCTTTGTTGCTGTTTTAACACAGTTGACAGCATTAGGGGGGACACCTCTTTCTCAGAAATGTTTTAACACATTTTTGGAAAGACAGTGATGCACATCTGTATTGATAAACTGCACATGAACTGGGAAGCAGCAGAGGAATGTGGGCTTGAGAGAGGGATGTGGGCTCACCTTTCCTTACGCACCCCCCCATCAGGGTGCACCTTGTCTGCTCTGCACCCCTCCAGCAGACCAGGACCAGGGTTTGGGGTGATGGGAACGACGCTCCCATCAGCCTTCAGCTCCTCTAGCTGCCAGGTCTGCTGGATGGGGCACATTGAGGACAGCCTAGGAACTGTCTGCTGAGAAATGATGGTATTCTCTTCAGTTACTTACTCAGATAGGTCCACTAATGACTGGATCATTCACAGCTGAGAAGCAGAACAAGAGGAGACAGAAGATGACAGCTTTTGCTCTTCTGTCAGTTCATGAATAAAAATGAGATGCGAGAAGATGGAAATTGCTTGCTCATCTTGAAGGATGCGATGACCAGGTATCACCAGGTTTGACTGTAACTGTGGGTAATATTTCCTTTCCCAGTCAACGTGGAATGCAAGAAAAAATGTTTCAAGAAACTTGCTAGTTTCCTTATATGTCCTCTACCTTTGAGTTACTTTAGTAAATTAACACCAAATTCTAAAAAGTGACTTTATCGAATGCCTCTTTCAACCCAGCTACAACTCAAGGTAAATTGTGAATCAAAGATAAACCTAGCAATTAGCTGCAAAGGTAATGCGAGGGGACCCCAGTTAGCGAGAGGTACCAAACAATCAGACCAAACCTCCCTTCAGGGAGACAACCAGCACACGCAAACAGAACAAAAAAAATGAAACATCGATTATTTAAACCCTAGGTACTGCTTGGCAATGCAAATCACAATTACAATCAGGAATCTAACAACCGCTTTCGATTTAAGACCAGTTCATTGGGGTGGATGATTAATGCTTGTTTACTTGCGGGGTTGGCTGTGGTGGGGGAAATCAAGCTGCAGCCCGTTCCTTCGCTGCGGCTCCGAGGGATGCACTCCATGTGCTGGGGGAGCACGGGGCCCCGTAGCACATCAAGGCTCGGTCCCTATGCCAGGTTTACCAGTCAGGAAGGATCTTTAAGCACCTGCCAAAGTAATAGCAGCAAAGCTGCAACCGAACAACGACCCAAGCAGTGTTTTTTAATTATACAGATGAGAGTCCAAATCTTAAGTAGTTTTAAACACTCACCTTGTCTGTTTCTCCTTTTGCATAATGAGAATCTGCCACTGAAATGGCAAATAGTTTATTGCAGAAAAAACCCCCGCAACCCAAAACTGTTGTGTTTAAGCGACTGGTGACAAGTGTGCAGCCAACAGGCTTCCCAGAAGCTAGAGAGATGTACAAAAAAGAAGCCTAATAGGCAAAGCAGTATCTTTATCATCTCATCCATGGTCCTTCGTAAGTGATTCCTAGAAAAAGACCCATAGGTCTTTTAACATCTTTATCTCTACATAAAGGTGGACTTGAAACCTACCAGCATTGTTTCTCAAACCCGCAATGCTGGCACATTTGTGAGGATGCCCACGCGCTCACAGGCTCGGCTTTGCTGTTTCTGCCTGGTGAACTTTTCTTGGGAAGAGAGAAAAAGCCATCTGTGCCAGGAGAGGCTCAGGAGAAACAGCTTCTAAAACTGGGAAAGCTGATAGACAGGCTCCAGTTTTTCTTTACATGAAAATTTTGTTGCACCTCACATGTTTAAGGAGCCCAACCAACCTGAATCCTCAACTGGTTTGAACTCAGGTCTCTGGAGACTGCAGGTCCAACATGCTGGGAGGGCTGGGGTCACAGGGCCTGATCCTGCACCTCACCAATAATTCCCACATCCACAAAGTCGCACGGGCACCCTGCAGCTCCTTGCAAGGAAACGCTGGTTTGACTCCCGTGTCCCCAAGCACCACTAAACAGGTCCTCGTCTTTGCAGAAGGCTCCAAGTGCTTCTTTAGCAGACATGAAAATCCAGTTAATGTTCCCTTTCAGTTTGATTAACGTGCTTTAATGCAATCCAATTAAGAAAGTATTATGGTTTCTAACATCACAGCTTTTATACCCTTTTCTAACCAGGAAAAATCTATGACATATGATACAGCCATTAGAAAGGAGCAGATAGCTTTCACTCAAGAGGCTCCCTATCGCCTGATCCAAAGCCAGATAGGGTCAGCAGAAAGACATTTGCTGACTGCAGTGGGTCACGGATCAGGCTCTAGAGAGTGAAATCTATAAATGCCCTTTCACGGGGGAAGTCACATTACTGAAGTCCATGAATTATGTGGGGGGGGGTGGAAAATCCCAGCTAAGAACTGCAGTATTTACAGCGCTGTCTCAGCTTTAAAAACGCTTCCTGGGAATCGGAGGTTGGGGAGCAGGGACTGCAAAGGACTTTGTGAGAATTACGATCAGATGGATTAGCTGAGCATCAACAGGCCAAAGCTGTACAGAAACATTAGACAAGGAGTATTTGAAAGCCAGCACAAAGTCTTTCCAGGATTAAGTCTTTCCACTGTTCTTCCTTTCAAAATAAGTAAAAACAAGGTAAGATGAATTCCTTGTCAAGCCCGTGAAGAACAGACTCCGGCACAGAAATAAACACAAATTGAATTTACTCTGGTGACTTCGGATAGGTCACATCAAGCCAGAACTAATGCAGTATTGACCTGCTCTTACTCTAGACTATATAACAAAGCAGCAAACAACATTGCCAGCACTACAAATTCATTAAATATCACCTGGGCAGCGAAGTTAGCCTGGCTGCATTCAATGGGCACCTATCTATCAGCGGGAAGCAGGATGAATACTTAAAGTTGGATGCTTAAGTGCCATCTGAGAGGGACAAACACCTGCGTTATTCACCGCAGCCTGCTTGCAGGAGCCCGCAAGCAGCCTGTCGCCCACCGAACTGGCCATGCCATTGCTCTTACCGACAAAACCCCTAAGACTTGACTTAGCCAAAGCGAAAAGACAGCGATCTGCCTTTTAGAAAACCCATGCTGCAGGCACTCAGTATACATTTTGAAGCCACACAAAGCTGTCAAAACTTGGGTAACGCAACCATCAAAAGAAAACGCCATCCCGTGCAGAGCCAGGTTTTGCAGTGCTGGTAAGAGACCCCCGCTGTGCATTTCCTGCAGATGCTGTCGAGTTTTCATCCAGCTCTGCAGCCCTCAATGGGAACCAGCTGCAGTTGCAAGAGCTGTGCTGGGAACCCTTCCTCTCTTACGCCCCGGGAAGACTGGGGGATTCAGGTCTGATGTTTCATTTATTGATTTTCATACAAGGCAAGGAACATGTAGAGAAAGATCCAAAAGAACGAAGCTGTTGCATAAGCAGTTTCAAGATGGCACCATAAGGAACTTTCGAACATTCTCCCATCCTCCCTGCCCTTGTACTGAAGATGACACTATACAGATCACACAAAAAATCTCGGAATAAAATATTTATCATATTCTCCTTTAACGCAAGCATGCAGCTGTTAATGTACATGCCACACAAACTTCAGAGTTGCCTTTCCATACCAGATGGAGCTAAGCGGACACAGACCTTCTCGGCTCTTCCATCGGACCAGGGCTTTAGCCTCTCCTCTCTGCAATTAATTATCATCAGCCACATAACAGAATGGAAACCAGTGTGAAAATCATAATGCACCAATAAACACAGCTATCACGAGATCTATAACGTGCCCATGTCATTGTGTACTTTAGATTGATGCTTAGAAATTAATTTCTGCCAGCTAGAATTCCATCAGGCAGTGCCTGAGACTGCGGGTCGCCCCCGCTCATTAATGCAATCTTGGGAACCATCAAAGAGTCGCTCCCACAACTTATTCACAACCACAGTTGCTTTCAATGGGAGTTGCACGATACATCAAAGGGCAAATAAATCAAGCCTGCTTGTGCAAATAAGGGAGAAGTAAGACCAAGGGTGCATGTTACTAAGAAGTTTCCATCAGAACGCTTTTGAAGGAAAATTGGGTTTTTGACAAAACTATTTATCACAAAGAGTTCCTTTTCCTCAGGGAGCTTCTGCGGATCTGGAAGGTAAACATTTGAGACAAAACAATCAGAAAGCTTCCAGCCACCAAGAGAAGCTAAGCAGCCCCATCTCACTGGGCAGTCCTACAGCTGCCTTCTCCTTGAATTTTCCTCTTTCTGGACAAACGTCCCTGGTTTGGGCTGCGTTTTTCACCACACACTGCAGCAGCTGAGCAAGAGGGGCTGTGCAGCACATGCTGTCAGGACACAACAGGCACACAGTACAGGACTAAACGTGCTCCTGCTGCAGTACAATGAGAACGTGAAGCCCCTCTGCAGTTCCTGTTTTTTATCTTCTCCTTGATAAAAGCTAAATTTCCAGCAGGAAACCCGCAATTGTTTCCTACCTGCCCTAGCTATTGCTATCCTGGGATGCTAGAGGTGCTCATTTCTTCCCCTTCCTGAGTTGAAAACTCCCAGTTGGAAATAGGGAACACTCCAATAGGCAATTTTCATTTTATTCTTGTTCAATCTGCAACCCCCATCCCCCCTCCAGAAAGCACATCTGTTTGGGGACCCAACCTTGTAGGACAAAATGACTCCATGAAAGGAGAGAAAAATAAAAAAGGACTAAAAACATTCAGCCTTGCACAGGAGCCCTGAGGATGTCTTCCCCTTTCCCTCCAATGATTTATGCCTAACTCTTCCCCTCCTCACATAAACATGTATTATTCGTATTACCTGATGGCTGGGGAAGGGTGGGAGGGACAGAGGAGTGCAAGGGAGACTGGAAAACATCAGCTATAAGTATCTCCAAGATCTCTCTCCCCCTTCACGAGCAGTTTGACTTCTAAGTTTCCACTGAACCGATTATGCCCCAAAATACCTCTTTTCAACCCATGCACTCAGAGCAAGACCTTGTTTCAGAGGAAATGGTGGCGTGAATGCTCCAAAAGAGCATCCTCAAAGACAGGCAGAAAACCCGCCTGACGAATTAACTAACTGCCTTGCTGAGTTGGTTTCCAATCAGCATTGCAAATAAGCGCTGCCTTGCACAGCCCAGGCTCCAGGAATGGATGACGGACCCACTCACACAGCTTTACACTTCATGCCTCTAAGCAAGCATTATTTATAGCCTCACACTCAACCTGTAATAAATGCGAATCAGATTAAAACCCCGTTAATGGTTCATATTTATTAGCAGTGCATGGAAGATACTCATAAAAATAAGTAAATTATGTTGGTGCAAGCCTGCACATTCACTTCTTTAAATGAGATTTTGGGTTCATTGCATATTAAATCATTTTGCTCTTGGATTACACAATATCATCTTGTTTCAAGCAAGTTCTCTAAAGACACTGTTCTGCCCTTTTAGCCAGCGTGCATTAGGGCCACCATTTAAGAGCACCCTCAACCCTACACGTAGGGCCCCATGATTTCAGTGCATGTGCTTCAGAGCTTTCCTAGCAGCAGTGCTTCTTTTGGTCTAGACATTGTGAATGTTTGCCGCTACATACAACATATGTTCCGCAAGCAAGTTACTTTTCTCCAGCATTATTTATGCAGAAAAAGCTACACCAAACAACTACACTTAAATGGCTTTCAAAAGAAATGGTGCTCACAGAGGTGGATTTCCCAGCTCCCATGATTTTCACGCTACACGAGTACAAATAAAGCAGTCATTTCGTCTGGGGTCAGCCTGGTCCTTCACATAGGCAAGACCAACTTCACACCCAATTTTCCAAAATCAAAACCACATATGCAAACTCTCTCTTCCAAGGGTATATTTTATCTTCTGGAGCATAGGAGCAGATGAACAGGTAAAGCCAGAAAGCGAAGGCGGGTCTCATCTCTTGGCACTCGCTAGGCAGGAATGCTCCAGCAATGAGCAGGTACCTGAGGTATCACCGGTCCCTCGGCTGAGCCCTCGCTTCATGTGACAACGGCAGATACAAGGATCCATTGTTCAGAGACTGAAACACAGCCCTGACTACATACATTTACATACATTTCACTTCTTAGACAGAAGCTTGGGAAAAGACAAGACTATCACAAATGCTACATTGCAAACACAACAAATATAATCTGGTTACAACTGACTGCAGAGCTTATGATACCGCTGGCTATGGGGAAAAAGAGAGAGAGGCACTCTGAGAATTAATGTTCTTCCAGTCTATAGAGAAACAAATGAGTTTCTGGTGCTGAACAATTAGTACTCCTGTTAATTATGCGTGCGGGTTAGAAATAACACCAAGCGTTTGGGACTGCTTCCATTTCGATTGTTTTCTTTCTGCACTGGATAACAAAAATATATTCAGACGGCTAAATAAATCCTTCATAACACTGATGGGACTTCTTGTTCACAGCAAGCAGTTATGCAAATTGCTAATTATGAGGCAGAGATAATCATAATCTAGCACATTTATGCAACCGCATGTACAACAGGGATAGCTAAAGCAATAGTTGCCTTATTGTCCTCACTGCATTTTTTAAAGTCATGCCAATGGGCTGGCTCACTGCACGGCATCGCAGCCTGGTGCAGCGGGTATTACAGCCCAGGAGCTGCCATGTACCCCTGGGATGCAGGAGGGCCACAAAATAGAAGGTTTAATATACTGGAAAATAACACAGCCACAGGAATAAAAAGTCCAGGTACCCCTGAGAAAAAGAAACAGGAGAGTAGGTGTCAAGCATCCCCACTGGTTTTAATTTGTCACTTGAGAACCAGGTGCAAACAAAGCTCACGTAGGTAGGTGCTCTGCCACTTCTCCATGCTGCTAGGCTTCAAATCTCGGGCTCTCAGGGCACGACAGGACCACCAGGTCAAGTCCCACCTGCTCCAAACCTGCCTGAAATCCTGACCTGGTGCATCTGGGACAGAAGCACAAGAGATGGTAGGCGTTCGAGAGTGTGCATTTTCTGGGATGAACTCCCAGAGGTGAAAGGAAAAAGACTCAGAGGTACCTAAAAATATGATCCTCCTACCACTAATGAAGCAGACACATGAAATCTGAGCTGCAATACTTATCCTGAACCTCATTTAATAAAAAAAATCAGCTTCAGGGATGTCCTTTTGCTTCAGACTGAGGGAGACTGATTTAAACCACCAGTCACAAAAAAAAAAAACCATGAGAGAGAAGGAAGACTGCAACACAAACCTTCCCAACCTAGAGCAGTTCCTGCTCATTTGCTCTCAGCCAGCATACACTTGCCTCGCTATTTCTGCCCAGTTTCCCAGACCAGTTATTCCAGCTCAATAAAACCAGCATTGAATTATCATTTGCACATAAGGCTCCAAATTCAGAAGCTTCCACCACTTACTGCAAAAAAACCATAGAGGTAAGAGCACAAAGTGCTGCAATGCTGGGGAAAGTGCATGGCAACATCCAAAAAAAAATCCTGCAAGGAAACAGCCTGGAAGACGGCCTGCTTCTGCCCTAATTAGCTATCATTTTGGCAAACGCAAGGGAAATGCAGTGAAAACAACCCTGTGACTTCATGCACCCAAAAAGCGGAGAGAAGCTCTGGATGGGCTCTGAACTGGAAATGATGGATGTGGCTCACTCGCGCTGTAATTAAATCTCCTTCCACAAAATAAGAACAGCGATCTGTGTCCTGATGAAAAAACCTGCTGCATCATGGAAACGGAAAAGACCAACCAGGCGGACCCAGGAGGAATTGCCAAGGATTTTTTTTTGCCTGTTGGTGAGATGTTAAACTCAGAGAAAGAAAGAAACAGCTTGCTCAGACCTGGCTGCCTCTGCTGGGTGAGCAACTAGAGCAACTGCCCTGCGTCGCGGCTGGAGAGCCGCCCCATGCTGGCACCGAGAAAGCAGCCACGACACCTGGGTGCTGCTCACCACGGTCCTCTGCTTGCAAGGAGCTGGAGGCAACCAGGGAAGACAGTAAATCTGTGCAGGACTGGGTTCCCGTTCATAATGGGCCAGCCAGCCTGGCACTGCACATCACCTGGTGGTGCTCATGCACGCACCAGTATGCACCAGCTCCAGTGCATCGGAGCTGGTCCTGGCACTTTGCCTCCTGGCACCCATCTGAGGTCATCCCAGCGCCCAAGGGACCATCTCACTGCCTTGCAGAGGGCATACAGCAACAGCAGGGAAGAGTTGCACCTAAGGATGGGTGCTGGCCAACCAACAGCAGCAGCTCTCCAGAAGTGAATGCTGTGTAAGAGAGCAACTCAAGAATGGCAACCAGAGGCAATCCAGGATCAAGCCTTCAAAACCTGAGAAAAGCCCTGAGAATCCTCGAGCTATAAAAAAATCATCCATGCTCGGTTATTTGTATCTGACTTCTGCTTTCGGAGCATTTAGGTTCTTGTCTTCAAGCTGTCCTTAGGAGCTAGAGGATTAGAAACCTCATTTGTTCCTCACAGAAGGATGATGCAAGTGAAATATTAATTCCTAGAGAGGAACCATCAAAAAACCCACACCAATTTCAAGAGGTGATCCTCAGTGCTGTAAACACTTGGCAGGTTCCTGAATGTATTATGCCAGGTTTGACTCTAACACGGCACACTAGATTCAGTTTTACCGTGGCTGGTGAGCATTTTGCAGCATTGATACCTAATCCTTGGTGACAGAATGGAATATACCGTAGACTGATCAGTTCCAATTGCTGGCAATTTCCTCCCCAAAATGTAATGGAAAAACCTAGGCTAGACCAGAGATACAGACCTACATACTTTTAATAAAAATGGGCTTACCTTCAAGTAGGAATTTCCAGAAGAGTTGTGATGAAAAGTGGAAAATGCCAAATATCCAGCCATTACAAGCATTTCCAGATCATTGCAGGTGAAAGGCATTAGGAGAGAAACAAAAAGACACCAATTAGCATAACAAATACAGTGTTTGCAATGCATATTTTTAACTCTTAATTACACTCATAATTCCACTAAGAACCAAGAGTTCTCATTCCAATTTTCCTTTAAAGGATTTGCTTATATTTGAGATTGGATTTATACGATTTTTCAGAAGGCTGGGCTCCATCTTACAGCCCTCACTCAGGCAAAGCTCCCACAACAGCCACAGAATTGCAGACAAGACAAGGAAAGCTTTGCAAAGCTTAGCCTGAAGGTCTGGGTCCCCCAGCCAAGAAAAAACAACCCCCCCCCAGAAGAGATCCAGTAAGGGGACAGCTGTAATTTATACCCTGTGGCAAGCAGAACTTCCAATTCAGAGTTTGCTCTGCTTGTAATAAGATTTCTATCTGCAGCTAGAAGGTGCATTTCAAATTCATTCTTCTTCCTTGTGGAAATCAAAACAAAGCCATAAGAACTTCATTTCAGCACCAGTCTGTTTGTTGCCCATATAACTTTATGTGATCAAGCCTCACATAACCGTAATAAAAAGAACTCTGTAAAACATAGTTTTATAATACTTGAGCGCACATTTAAACAGCTGAGGAGTTCCTCCAACCTGATGGAGCATACTGCTTTCCATCTACTCCTAGAGACTGCAAATTTTAGATGTTTTTCACAGCTCCTTAGTGGCTCGCACTTTTCCCCAATGGCTAGATGGAAACTCACAGGGCAGTTAGCTATAACTGACCCGGCTCACAGAGAAGGAGCAATTCTCATCTGAGCAGTAAGAGGAATCTACCCTTGCAGTGCATCTTTAGGAAAGGACGGGCTGGAGGTTACTACCTAGAAATTCTACCTAGAATTTGTATTTTTTTGTTTTTGTTGTTGTTTTGTTGTGTTTTTCATTCTCCTCCTCCTTCTGTAAAAATTAAGGAAAATATGTGAACTGGTATTTCAAAGATAAAATAAGAAATACAGGACAAACAGACATTTCCTTACAGTATTGCTAACTGTTTACATCTGATTGAGCACCAGAGAACCTTAGCTCCTGGAATCATGTGAAATCAGAATCTGAACTGCTGTAAAAAACACATTAACAATTTCTACTCCCTGATTACTAGGAAAAGGTTGAAAACGTGATCCCTACAGGCTTGGTATAAGCAAATAAAGAAAACCCAAGTTTGGCTCTGATCCTGCAAAGCACTTAAGCGCATGCTTAGCTTTGCGAAATCAATGAGACTTTGTGAGCTTCTAGAGAACTCCAAGCATGTGAGAGATTTGTGGGATCAAATCAGGAAAAAAATCTTAAGGTCTTAAGCCTTAACCTAATGGTATTTCAGCTTCTCTAAAGCCTGGCTCATGATTTTTAATTTAAACGCTGAGGACTGAGCTTAATATGTTTGCATAAAAATATTTACTCAGCAGTCTTTAGAAAGGTGAAAGGTCTTTGCAGACCTTCAGTGGGTGAGGGGATCTAACAGAGCAGCTATCGACCACCACCACTCCAGTGTCCCCAGGCGGGAATTGGGAAGGGCAGCAGACCCAAAAAATTAAAAGACACCACAAAATCCCCATTTGCCTCTATCTTCATTGCAGCACTTTTTCAGTACCTTCAACATAAACATTACTTCCACGCCTGTGCTACTTCAACTCTGCAAGGCTTAAAATGGCAAAAAAACTACAAAATTGTTATTGCACTTCACCCCAAACCATTATAGCCTCAGTTACAAGCTTGGAAAGCAAAATAACAGGAGGGGTCTACATTTTCAAGCTTTGGGGGAAAAAAAAAAAAAAAAATTAAAAGGATTTCACTCAAACATCTACCACGCACCAAATGGCCCATCGAGTCTTCAGCCAACATATTTGCTCATATCAGCTAAGATGAAAAAGTGACTATTAGCAAGATCTCAGAATTAGCTTAACACTAAGGGGTTTTTTGTTTTGTCTTCTTTGGTTTTTTTTCCATCAAATCATACAATCCTCAAAACCAACATGCTTCTGATAGGAATTCACTCTTTTAGCATATCCCCAAGGGTCACTGCAAGCAGACACTGACAATGGGAAAATCAATGCTATACTCAACACCACCTTCTTCTTCTTCCACTGCTGCTTGTTTTTAATGAGTCTGAACTGGTAAGTCCAGGGGAGCTGCCCGATGACAGCTCACAGCCCTGACAGTCACCGCGAGCACAGGAGGACGGCAAAGGGAAAGGCAATGTTCCTCTCCCCCCCAAAGCGCCCATCATACCACAATGGCTCTTTTTCCAAAGAGCCCAGTGAGACGTCTCAGCAGATCCAATGGAACTGATACAGTACAAGAAAAACAATAAAACAGCAACTGCACAGAATTAAAGGAGAGAGGAAGAAAAACTGAAGGAAAAAAATGTTGTATTGTTGTAAAGTGAGCTAAAGTGCTTTCCAACCAGAAATGAAGTAGACTAAACCTCTGCTAGCCCCCTTTTTTAAACCTGACTATTTGCAATCAAAAGCAGGATAGAGAAGACACTTGAAAGCCATTAACAAACTACATTTTGAATTATTCCTTTATAGTAGCTGTTAAGCCATAAACACGCATTCTACTAATGCTCATTTCTCATGTTTCCCCCCAAATGTTGTTTTTACTGCTGGATTGCAATGATAAACACCAGCGACTCTGATATTTCTTCCACTTCCTTTGAGAACGAAGGCACATTCCCCCAGCAATGTATTCACCAAGGCACCAATCACATTTTTTAAAGTAAGTGGATTTGATGATGAGAACTGCTGAACAAATCTTCAGCAAATGGTGTTTATTGCCTATGCGAATGCTAACCATGCCACGCCAGCTGATATACAGGTCCTTAAAGCACTCAGCTCCCTGTATTTATAGGTATAGCTCTCCCGCTCCGGAGCGCGAATTAGCTGAGCAAAGCCTGGCCATTTCCATACCTCCCCCCACCCTCCAGCGCCGTCGCGATTTGCATTGCAGACTTGCACACTCCTCTGAGCACACCTTCCCTGTAAAATACATTCCTGCCTGCAGCTTCGCAAAGATTAAAGAGTCGTATGTTCTGCAGTTGGTTTACCTAAAGTGCTTCCTGACTACCTTAGAAAGGGACCTTTCTAAGCAGAAGGGTTTAGATAATTTCCTTCTGATGACAGGTTAAGCGATGAGCGATTTGTCCAAGTGTGGGATGCCCACGTGCACGTGCGGATTTTCCCCCAAAAGCAGAAATCACCTTGCCGTTCCCCGTAAGCCACCTGATTTGACTTTGAAGCTGGCCCTGCTACGAGCAAAGGGTTGCAAAAGGGATGGCCAGAGACCCGTTCCGACCGACCCCGGCCCGAGCCCATGCTGACACCGAGGCAGCAGCAGACAGCCCGTGCCAGCAGACAGGAACCACAGCCCAGAAATGCAGATGTGCAATTCTCTGCCCAAGCAGCATGACGGCACCATCCAAAGGCAGCTGCAGAGCGCTTCAATACTGCAAGCAGCGTGATATTCCCATTTTAGAGGCAGGCTCCTCTGACACAGACCGTTTATTTTGCCATCTCCGCAGCCTCTGTGGAAGACCACGTCCCCTAGCACAGACCCCGAGCCAAAACGGCTCTGGACTCACCCGTTGTCACTCTTGCTTTGGGCATGGGACAGAGCTTGCCCTCACTTTCCTCTGTAAAATCAGTTTCTCCAGAAGCATAAACTTTGCATAACACAAGGCAGGAGAAAAAATATTAAAAGAAAATATGAATACTAAGAATTTCTGAAAGTTATTCACTGAATACCATAGTCTAAACTAATTTTTAATAGCCTGAATCCTTTTCAAGTTGACTGTTTTCTCAGTCAAGAGCCTGTGCTTGCAGCAATCTTGAGAAAACTGAGAAACTGCGCACACAGTAAAACAGAGCAAGTCAAGGACAAAGATACAAACCTTATCGTTGATTTGGATTTTGCAGGATTCCTAGAGATATTTTTTTCAGTCAAGCTGATTAATGCTATTTTAATGTGCAATATTTTGTGTTTAATAACCCTGGCCTTGCTTCTGAAAGGAGGAAAGGGTTTTACAGTTCAGCATTTTACAGTCAGTTTTGCAAAGGGCTACCACTAGATTGCATCCATAATTTTTTATGCTGCCACCTCTGACAGCAGATGGCAAACTGCCAAGATGGAGTCCAACCGCTTGCCTGAAACGGCAGCGTTTTGGGGCAGAGAGGGACAAAATGTGGCTGCAAAAAGAAGAAATGCAAAAAGAATAGCAAAGCAACGTAATTTGGCTAAGGCTGCTAAAAAGAATTACCCAAGTATATACCTATTTCAGAAGTCTCCATCCCCTCTGAACTCCTCAAACAGGACAAAAAAAGAAAAAACCATTTAATTCCTCCCCCAGTTATTGCCCATCTCTGCCTGAGATTATTTGCACTAATAAAAGCAGGGCGGAAAGAATATTAAACATCTGACAAAAAGCACTCAGAGTCTCCTGCATTGTTTCTCTGAAGGAGCTGAGGGCGAGGAGGCAAGAGCTGTCTCGGGAGAGCTACTGCATCCCTGCCACGGGTGCTACCGAGAGATGCTATCGGGGGCAAAAACCCCACACAAGGGTGACGGACGATTCCTGCTGCATTTCTACACCACCTCCTGCACGTGGTTACATCCAAACCCAAAGCCAGTCCCAAAACACAACCAAAAAACTTGCTGTGCTAAAAATGGTTGGCTTTACTTAACACCTCTTTGCTTTTCCAAGGAGCAAAGAGCTAGGGTTTTATTAGGATAAATTCATTCCATAGGAAGGGCTTCACTTTTAATTACACCATTTTAAGGTTATAAATTGTTTTCTGGCCCTTATACATAATTAAATATAGATGTTCTCTGAGCTTAATGTCAGTTTAAATTCCAGGCCAGAGCAAGTAATTTGTTTGCATGTTCAATGAACAAACCATTTCTTGCAGGTTTCAAAGAACTGTGCTCATGCATCATGTATAAAGGTTGCCTTTCTCCAAGCTAAAAGGTCAAACAAAGCAGACCTGAAATTACACTTGGCCCTCTAAGGAGGAAGCAAGGGCCCCTAAAAAACAGAAATCAAACTTTTGATCTTCCTGTCTTGAAAACCTAGTAGTTCCAAATTTTCTGGGCCAGCTAATGCCCGAGTCGCTAGCGTGATCTCAAATGCTCCCACACTGGCTTGTGTCAACACAAGCCGCAGACAGCAGGCTAACGGTGCACGGCTATCCGGGCAATTGTGCAAGGACTTGGAATTACACTCCCTGGGGTCATTTAACTCGACGCTGATGGTGAGCCACAGTCCAGGAGAGACCGTCAGACCAGATGTAAAAATGCATGTAAAATAAACACTCACGCCTCCCAACCTCTCTGCACCATCGATGTTTGCTCAAATACAGCCGATTAAAATTGCTAGCTGGAGACTTGTGAGAAATGAGCTGATGAGGACAATTCACAGCAGGGAGTGTGGGCTCTCCTCGCCCCAGGGCTCCTGGTTGAGCTCTGCGCTGGACAGACAGCAGGACGGCACACGAACGCCCGCATCCTGCACGGGCAGCCACGCTGCTGGACAGACACCCCCCTGCTGAACCAGGACTACAACCCTCCTGCAAATAACTAGGTTAAACTAACCTGGGTCAAAAACTTCATTTTTGGAAGACCTTCTTCTATGAAGGCCTTGCCCACTATTTATTTATTTACTTACTTAAATTTATTTAAGGTTGCTCCTCCTAGACCTGACTGCGTTGCAATGATTTCTGCTCACAAGCACCCACCACCCCTGAGATGTGCATGGAGGAAGAGGGCTGTCAGGGCTGTCAAGACACAGCTTGCCACAACATTTCAGAGGAAACCTTCCTGCTCCCTAGGGAACATCCCTTTTCCAGCATGGGGCTGCCAAGTCATCCATGGAAGCAGCCTTATAAGGGGCAGGCTGGGTTCTCCCTGTCTGTGCCAAAAGGCATAAGAAACGTTTCTCCCACGAGAAACATTGAGTTACTAACCCCAGGTTCTGCCCATCCACTGTGGATGCATCCTTTTCTAAAAGACATAGTTCAATCCCCTAAAAAAAGCACTGGAAGGACACCAAACTCACTGCTTCACAGTAATTGCTAGCAGTTTTGCTCAGCTTTCAAGTACAGAGCTTTTACCCCTTTTATTTCAATACCACTGCATAAATTGGCTGGCATGGGAGGATCTGGCCCATTTCTTGATTTATTTTGCATCGCTGTTGGTAACAAATGTTTTACAAGTCAAGTGCTCCACTGAGACTGACACAGGTAACTTGTTTGTACTCAGATGTTTCCTCCACCGGGTTTACACTGCTCTCCCTAGAATCAGCAGGGAAGGCATTGGGGTGGAACTACACCTTCACAATTTTGAGGCTTCCACAGGACTGATATTAAAAGTAGCAAAACTTTACTCACCTGGGGAAGCAGGCAGTTTTATTTCCAACCACTGTCCCTCGAGATCAGCCTCCCTTTGACACCGACTCCGAACAAGCCAGGTCTGAAAACGACTCAGAGTCGCAGCAAACCCCAACTTGCACTTCACCCTGCGGGCACCGCGAGGCTGCAATGCTCCTGTCGTTACCTGCAGTTTCCCACACACAGCAGCATCGCAGCGAGGGAGCTATTTTTGCCCTTTACATAACACAGGATTCATAACTCTTTCTCCTTGTGCCCACAGCTCACCCTTCCTGGCTACTGAGGAGTTTTTTCGCCACTTCTGCAAGCATCTGCTGCATCGTGGGCTCTGAAAACACCAACCGCCCAAGGACCCATCACGTGTGTTTGAGTTTTATCTATTTCAAAGAACAAAGAGGAAATTCTGCAGAAAAGTCGGAAGCACCCCAGCAGCTCTGACGCTGCACCAATGTTTCCACTCTTCAGTGTTCTGCTGCACTCCTTGTATTGATGGTCAAAGCACAGCCACGCAAGGAAATCAGGCCCAGGTTATTTGGCTTCTGGCCTCTGGCTCTTGCTACGGATCCTCCACTCGATTTAAGAGCTCTTTAATAGATGTTATTTTCTTTGCATGAAGGCATCTGTACACTAACACATCCCCTTAGCCACCTTTGTGGCAATTTGAAAACAAGCTCGAGGATGTCTACATCCCACTCCGGCACTCACTTTGGGTATCTTTTTTAAGGAGCTGGTCCCCGTAGCACCGTGATGTAGATGGTGGGACAACGCCACGGCCAGTGGGACAATGTGCCTCCCCACTCGCCAGCAAGACCCAGCTGCCAGCGGCTCCCACGCCTCGTCCTTTGCATCGTCCGTGGCACAGGGCACAGACCGTGGGGGAAAGACCGACGCTGGGGGGGCAAGAGGGGACTCTCACCCTGTGCAAAACCAAACAGGGACTCGGTCAGGTGATTTTCCCTCTTCTCACTAAACGTTTTCTGTGCTAAAATAACTGCTGAAGGCAGTTAGCCTCCTCTCCTCTCCCCAGGCTCGCTGTCCTGTGGCCAGGCTGCAAATGCCACCGCTGGCTGCTGCCCACCAACGTCCCCCCGAGTACTGGCCAGGGACACCTGCAGCACTGCAGTCAGGTGTCCCAAACAGATGGGAAATGAATAAAAAACAAAAAAAAATAATCAAATCTCCTGGTAGGTTTCCTCAACCTATTTACTTTTTTTTTTTTTTAACTGAGTATTTCCTGATCGGTTGCACAATAAATTATTTGCCGTGACATTAATTATGCATTATTGACTTAATACATGGTAATTTATGTTGACGATGGCAATATTTCTCTGTGCTGAAGGTGGTGGATGCCGACTAGTCACCCAAGAGAGATGCTGCTACCTAGGCTGAACAAAATGCTTCACAGCCATTACAGACATCAGTAGTTTGATGCTAACTTTGAGAAGAAGTAAGAAACAGCAGAAATGCCTAAAACATCCTGCTAAAATTCCTCTTCACTGAGGCATTTCAGAACTTATTTCCTTGTGGGAGCAACAGGGTTTGGCACTACTTGATCATCTAGGGTTAAAAGTGAGAGGATGGAGGAAGGTAAGTGACAGTCGTACAGGAAACTCCATATTTCGCTATCAATAGTTAATCTACTGTGTCACATTTCTTAGAGAACTAAATGAAATGCAGTAAGTGCCGTGTAAAATTGGAGCTAGGGAGCAAAATGATTTTGTAGAGCAAATAACTCTCTCATACTGGCTGTTTTATGCCCTATTGAACAACCAGCAGTTTATGAAAACAAAGTTTCATAAATATCGGCAGAGATTTCCTTCCCATGCAGGAAAAACTCTGGGGATTTACAGGGGCTCAGACGAGAGCAAGAAGAGTGACCCGAGGGCTGAGGAGCAGGTCCGCGGTCAGCGCGCGCTGGCTCTGGTCTAGAGAGCAGCAGAAAGCGTGGGGCTGGCAGCAGCATCGCGGCCACAGCTGGAGAGGCTCAGCAGCTGGAGCAGCCCAGGGAGCCTAAGGAAACCCAGCCATTGGGGTGTTGAGCATCGGGGTCCCGATGAAGCCTCGTTGCTGCTTTCGGGGCTCCCTGCTTTCTGGTCAGTTCCTAGGAGAAGGGATGGAGGAAAACTGCTGGGATCGCCCCTGATGACTGTGGAAAGTAGGAGGTTTTTTGAGGTTTGGTGGTTTTTTTTTTTTTTTTTTTTCAGAAAGGCTGCAGGGAAAACAAAAACACCCACACAAAGCACAGACAGGCCCACCTGGCATTGCTGGTAACACATGCCTGTTTGCATTAAGAGTTATTTTCACGTACAAGCCTTTACCCAGAGCTTTGAACGCCGACCCATCTCTTTAGACCTGCCTTTGTACAAGTTGGCGTATCACCCACGGCGTATTACCTTGGGCCACAGCACTAGCTGGGAGGACTTGACAAAGACACGAAAATGTATTACTTTCATCTCAAATAGAAACCTGTCACCTCCTCGACTCAATCTCACCTACGGCATAGAAGTAAGTCTGACTTTACTTACAAAACCAGGACTTCTGCCAGATGCTATCGCAATTAGAAATTCTATTTTTAACACCTCAAGTAGAGCCAATTTATTTTTTGAAGTTAAATCACGGTGAATCTAAATTAACTTCTATTAAATGAATCAGGAACAAACACTTAATACAGCCATCAAATATTTTCTTCTGTTGCCCTCTTGCAGTCCTCACCTCCAAAAACAACCAACAGCATCAGCACAACACAGACACACACCAGCTTTGTTTATGGGACACTCCAAGATACAAAAAACAACTTTTTTGTGTGAATTCCCAAGGATAAGCAGGGTTTAAAGAAACCAAACAACAATTACTGTGAACCACGTTGGAAATGCTTCAGATAACCTAGGGCCAACCAAGAAATCTGGATTGAAGAATTACTGACCCCCTCTGAAAGCCATTGCACTGTGGGGAAAAACACAATCTGAGCATTACTGGGTCTGAGGAGAAGTGCTAACTCCCAAAGTATCAAGGCCCTGAAAGCAAACCCATAAAATGCAGGTTTTATGAAGTTTCCTTGCAAGAAGCCTCCATCAGTTACAGCCCCCATGGGAAGTGGCAGATGGGCCAGCACCAAGGGCCGTGTTTTTGCCATCATGTGCTAATACCAGCTATATTTTATACCTCTCTGGGCAACACCACAGCACCCCAGCCCTCTGCTCTGCAGGATGTAAGGCTGAGATTGAGCATAGCATCATTTTCAAGCCTCCCTTCGTCTTTCTGCTCGAGCTACACCACAAAACCCACCCCGCACCCCTCTCCCCTCGCCATGGCTCTGCCGGGCTCCATCAGCAGGGGTCTGCCTTGCCCGCTGGATGCAGTCTGCTAGCATGTCTGGTGTGAGAGAGGGCGAGTGAAGGAGAAGGTTGCTGTCAGCGGCTGACTTTTCTGGGCTGACCCTTTGATAGCTTTTTTTATGTTTAAATGATGCGATAAAAATCAGCAATGAATTATGCAGCATCACTTGATAAGTCCAGCCCCAACAGTTCTTGAGAATCCCATTTTAAAGTTAAATTGGAGTTTGATCCTTTATCTCAAAGCTTTAATAAAACTAAGCAAGCCACGTGCTGCACTCCACTGAATCGCCCTCCAGCAGGCTGGGGTGCCCTGTCCCTCCCCAGCCCCCAGCACACGGGAAGCCCAGGAGTTCTCCCTGCAATGACCCCGGCCTTCTGCACAAGAGCAGCGCCCGCAAAACAAAGCAAGCAGGTAACTTGGCAGTCAGTTTTTTCCAGCTTTGCATCCACCACCTCACCCTCACTGGCAGCATGGAGGGAGAAATGCCCACCACCAGTGCCATCATACAGCACCCCTACAAGCCATCACTCAGGGAAGTGCAACCACTTGTCCTCGGCCGTTGCTGGTTTCACTGACTTTTCCAAGACATCTTTGCAGTGTAAGTCAGCAAGTCTTGCATCTGATTTTTATCTCAGCTTAGCAGAGTTTAACTTAGAAAGCGTCCCTGGTCCTACCCCAACACTGCTCTTCTACTTACTCTGGGAGGGTGACAACCACCTAACTGATCCCAGGGCGACCGGCCATTCTCTCCTGTGTGGATTCATCAGCAAGAAAAATGGCTGTAGCTATTAACGGGACAAGTATTTTGATGGATGAACTATCACAACACTGCTTGCTGTAACATTTCATACTGCAGCCAGCAGCTCTCTGGCTAAATGATGGAAGACCAAATCAGCAAAAGTGAGGTTTTTGTGTTTGTCCATCTGTTTTCCCCACTCTGGGCAGCAATTTTAAAGATTCCAGCCATGAATACTTCAGTGGAGAGGCTGAATGGACACCTTTCTGAAATGTTAACCACAGTTCAGGTTTCCTGACCTCTGGGGCTTGCCCTGTGAACACTTTTTGGAGTTGCTGCTGAACATCCAGCGACTCAGGTAGGATGGTTGGACCAGGAGGTAAAGCGAGCCATACCAATGCAAGAGTAATGCTGCCTTCTGGCTTTATAAAAACATGTACTACAATGTGATAGAAGCCTGAGAGACAACACGCACACAGATAAGACTGTCATCCCCAAAAAGCTGGTCTTACTGAAGTTGAGCCGCATTTCAGCTTCTGCTCTTGCAGCACTGAGCAAGGCACACAGTGGACCAGCCTTCCTTCACGCGTCCTGCTGTACACACCTTAAAAGGAGTCAGAAAGTTTAGGGGCAACGCGCACACCCAGAGCGGGGTACAACAGTGAGATGGAGTGCAGGGTGTTAAGTGCAAGATCCCCATGATCCCAGCATCCAGTAACACAGCACTGGAGATGCCGAGCTCAAATATCATCATCTGAAAGCTGAGCAGATCACCACTGCAGGACTGTTTTCCATTCAAGAATCTGGAAAAAAAGGACACCAAATAGCATGAATCCAAATGTGCGGAACAGGAACACCCACCCTGGCCCCACCGCAGAGCTACAGCCTTAATGGAGCCACTACAGAGGGGAAAACCAGCAACATGTACTTCTAACAAAAGCTTTTATAAAGCGCTAAAAGGCTGTGTGCTGCCAGCTGCGTCAGCCTGCTCCACTCTGGGTCTTGACTTCCTGTGCCTCGCCCATGACGTAACCAAAATGGACAATTTAATTAATTAAATTTAAATGCATTAAGCAATCCAGCAGGAAGGCAGGGCTGCCTATTTCAGTTCTTCTGAGGTACCAATTATTGCAGCAGGGGGAAAGAAAACAGCTATCATCATAGCCCCGGTGACATTAAAAATAAAATCCAGGGGAAAAATAAGTGCGAGCAATAGCAAAGCACAATGTGCAATGGTGGCCCAGTAAAAAATGGGAACAAGAACAGCCGCCATGGAGAAAAACAGGCAGGGACAAGAGCGAAGCAGGCAAGCCAGCCCGCTCCCTGCTGTCACCCTACGGCAGTCCCAAACGAGCGGTGACGAGAGGCACGCTATACCCACCCACGAACCGTGCCGGACAGCCAAGTCACAAAGCCCCCAAATGAGCCAGTCCCTCCTTAATTTGAAGACAAATTGCTTTGGGGTAACCAGGAACAGAACCTGGCCCAGGGAAGGGATCAGTCTCCTCGTTAAGAAAATCCGTCTCTATGCCAACAGCATTTTTACGGAGGAGGATACCCCTGGAAATGCCAGGGTACGAGAGCGCCTGCATCCCAGTTGGAGTACCCAAGCACCACCACCAAGCCTTCTGTCTGGCCTGGTGACAGACATGAAAATAAAACGCATCCTCGTCAACTGATGCTGCACGTAGGAGGAAATTCTCTGTCCCCGCAGGAAACAGCCTTCAAATTAAAGCCAATGCCTTGTACAAGCTATTTGTTCCTGTATCTAAGGCACCCTTCGGTGCCTCCGCAGGCATGGGGACAGACCAGCAGCCCTGCATGCCCGGCCAAGCACAGCCAGCCTGAAGCTACCTAAAACCCAACAGAAGCCTGGAAGATTGTCTCCAAAGGAGAAAGTCTCTTCTTGACCACGTTAGTGCAATTCCTTTGAGCTCCCAGCAAATAAAAGCTGACTTGCTCCCAACAAATCAAACAAACAAAAGAAACAATAAAACATGCCTCCAGAAGGATGTTTGGTTGAAAGCCAGCCCCTGGATTTGTCCACAGCACGTTGTGCAACCGGCGCACGTGCTATAGGTTTGTCCCTTCCCTCCCCCAAACCTGCCTGCCCCAAAGCTCAGGGCCAAGCGAGGGCCACCCCAATTCCACGGGCTGATGCACGGTTTGAGCCAGAGACAGGTTGCAGCACCCAGATCCAAGTAAGGCCTGATTCTGCAACGATGCTGAGCTATAGCCATCCTCAACCGAGAGTGGGAAGAAGCACCAGGGGACAGCAAAAGAGATCTCCCATGGAGAGCATCTTGCAGTGGGACCCTTTCTGCAGCCGTCCTCCAAAGCCAACACAATGCTGCTCTCTGCTACTGAACCTCCCGAGTTTCAGCAGGGCCACGGTAAGGCAGAAGGCTGTACTGCTTTTATTAAACTCAGAACTTCCCTGCCATGCCCAGAGATCTAGACACACAGCATCTGTTATTGGAACATTTATCTTCTGGTATGAGGTGTGTCATACATATACCCCCAAGAGCCACAGGCAAGAGATGCGGGCATGGGGTTGGAATAGCTTGCTGATATTTTACTTTTGCAAATAAAACCAGAGAAGGGATTGCAGGTGCGAGATGCCAAGCAGGTAGCTGAAAGGATTGATTTGGATCAACAGCTATAGGTTCCTGCAACTGCAGGAGAGAGGTTAAGACAGAAAAATGTTCCCATAAAATATCAGTTTATCATAGCCACCTCCACTGGTCCTCCCCCATCTTTTCACAAGAATAATAATAAATGGCTTCTCCATTATTTCCCCATTTCCCATCGTGCACAGAGCAAGCACCACTGCCAAGATCAAAAAGTTCTTGCAACAGATCGCAAGCCTGATTCCTCTCCCGTGTCCTGCAGACTTCTGAAGGAACCTGCAGAGCCATTATCAGTGCCAGCTCCCATCAATGAGCCTTTCATGTGCTAAAGCCTCGTATTGACACTCACTTATTTATAGCAACTGCACTGCACCATTCATTTAAACACATCAGCATTTGTGAATAAAAGATAAAGTGGACTTTGAAGCATAGGCCTTAGAACACACCAGCCAGAAACTGGAGACAAAGCTCTCTAAAGGTGAAGCTGTGATCGGTTATTGTCCCTCAGTTCCCTTCGACCTCACCTGTACCTGCAGAAGACACACCTCCATTGCCCAAGCCTCCCTCTTTCCAGGCAATCTGAACAGCACTGGACTGCAAGGACTCAAGTATTTCTTGGCTTCAGCCAGCTCACCTTTAAATGACAACCACTCTTAACTATTTCTTTTGATTTAGTACATTCCAGGCACAAAACACCTGCGACAGATATTTGCCATCATGTTGAGTGTCGGCTGTCAACGTTTCCATCATCATCATCATTCTATTTAATCATCACCTCTCATTGAGACTTACTAGCAGAAAAAGAACAGAACTATTCACAAGTCTACTCCAAAGAGCAAATCAGCTGAAGGAGAGAGAGAAGGAAAAGGGTTCTATCCCCTCCAGCTTCAGCAAACATAACTGAGTTACAAGAGTGCAAGGGTAAGCCAAAACCACGGAGAAAATCCAGGGACAACATGAAAGACTTAGCAACCATGGCGTGAAGTGCCTGTGCTTTTCATTTCAGGTCATGCATTGGTGAGGTCAATTTTTAGTTATGCAAAAACCAACGATGGAACTCCAAGCCTGGACCTCCAAGTGGCAGAAGAGCAAGATCGATGCCGAAGAAACTGGGATGCAGATGAGAGCATCCAAGAGCGCAGCCTTTTCAAACCCCTCTGCAAACACGTGAGCCCACTCAGGACCAAAACAGCCCACTTCAGGGCCCGTCTCATGCCAGCCTAAGGCAGCTGAACCAGGGTTAATTTGGATTTAAGTGAGTGTAAAGGAGAAGAAAATCAAGCCTCCAGGAATCAGCACTGACATTCATGTGGCTTTACGACACAATTCACAATATTTTATATTCTTATAGTTTCACCTATGAAACTGGGTTTCCAGTTATAAAACATTTGGGTCTTTGTCATTCTGGAAGTGAGTAATAAGAAAACAACCAAAAATTCAATGTGATCCAAGGGCATCCAAAAAGCTCAAGATACAAAAGAAGTTGCTGCTCCCTCATTCTGGTGATTTTAACGTTTCAGTCAAACATATTGCACAGGCAGAAGCTGCTGCATGCGAGCTCAGGTCATGGTTGCTGCTATGTGGAGCATCACACACACATTATTAGTCATGCAAATCGTGATGCAATTTGAGCTTAAATCCTCATAGAACTCAAATCTCTTTGAGAATAGTCCAAGAGCTCAATTAGATAAGAGGCTAAATTTCAACTTGGCTGAGCCCATTAACGGACGATCATCAGGCACCTCCAACATGCTCCTGCAGTCCTAGCACTGGGTAGATCTTAACTCACACGACTCCGGTGGGAACACTCCCATACAGCTCTCCACGCTGCAGTAAACACTCCAGCATCCAGATGTGCCTCAGCAGGTATTTATGACCCATTATCAGGTACACCTTATTTAAGCCATATTTTTCTGGACAACTGGATCACAACCAAAGGGAAGCATATTCTACAGCAAAGAAACTTGAGCGTTATCTTTTTTTTAAACCTTTATCTTGTTATTTTGCTTCTGAAAAAAAATCAGAAGCACAAGCAGGCAAAAAAGTAGAGGCAATGTGTGTGTGAACCATGGGAGATGTCTGTCTTCTCCAGGTGCACAGACCCCAGCCTTACACGCTGCCTGGCTGTATCACCAAATCTGGGCAAGCTGATGCGACTTATGAGGAACAGTTGATTAGGATAAATCTTTGCACATAAATCAATGTAATGGCAATGTTTATAACCACTGCTTTTGATCAGTCTGGTTTACTCCATACCATGAGCCTAGTACCACCAGCTGCCTGCCTTTAATTATGTCAAGAGCACGTACGGGCCAGGGAAGCGCTTCCTTCCCCCATCTCTCCTAACCCCTTTAAGACCATCATATTCTTTTCTGTCACTGGTACCTGGATGCCTGACCTGGGCAGGATGCCCATCTTGATAAGAGGATGCCCGACCCACTTTCACAAACAGCAAAATCCTGCATTTAGGTGGTCAATTATAAGGAGGAACACTTTTTTTTTTTCCTGCAGCACCACAATATGTGATAAAATGCTATGCTATAAAGAGAAGAAAGACTTCACTGGAAGCAGCACGTTACCTAGAACTTCTTTTTCAGCACAGAGACCATGGGTAAACACTCCCTTTCCATGGGGAGAGCTTTCTCCAGCAGTAGAGTAGGTTTGAGACAACCTGCTTTACTCCGTGCTGAGATGAGCAGCACTCTGGCAGCCAGCATGAGGGGCAGCAATACAATGCGGCAGCTGTGATGGTCTTACCTGGCACAGAAACATACAAATCTCCTCTTTAAACACCTTCCGAACCCTCTCTCCCACAAGTGATTTAACAGCCTGAGGGAAAAAAACGTAGTTTGCTCAACAGTAAGTGCACAATTTTGTGCTAATGCACAATTCTGGGTCCACAGGAGTACCACAGTCCTGTGGCCAGGCACAGCAGGCAACCGCTGCTGAAATCAATATTGCTTATCAATGAAGGGGAAAATACACCCAAGCCTTTGAAGACTTCTAAGCTCATTGTAACGAAGCTTCCTGCTCTAATCTAGCCTGTGCACACAACAAAACCAGCCAGGCTTCTGTTTGCAATTCCTGCATTTTAAATAATTCACAAAGAAATCAAGAGAGCTTATCGCGGTGCACCGGGAATCGCAGCGGATGTGTTTGTGCTGCAGTGCTCCTCCCCGTGACGCCTGTTGCTCCTGGTTCTGCAGGACAACCCTACCCCTCGTCCCATAAATATCCCAGGAACAGCCCAGGGCGAAGGACGGCTCAGGTACCTGGAGGACACGCGAACCCCCTGCTCTGGATGTCCTCTGCAGACTTCTCCCACCATTTGGGGAAACACTGAGATTTTCTACAGCAGACTCGTAAAAGAGCAGTGCTGGACAAAAAGCAAAACCTTCATTAGCCAAAGCAGAGGCAGAAGCAGACCTCGGCGCACCAAGTCGGGCTTTGCAGGGTTCTGCATCCCCCTGGGAGCCCAAAGCCTGCGGAGAGCTCCTCGACGGAGGGGGCTGCGGACCCCGAGCGGTGGGGGCTCTGCCGCAGGACCTCTGCGCCAAGCGGGGTGCAGCCACCCCCGGCACCACTCCCCGCCACAGGTACCCCGGGGCTGACCTCCCACGGGCCATCACTGATGCAGCAGTCCTGATCGCTGCCGGCAGCTCTGCTCCATCCTCAGCCCAGCCCAGGCAAGCAGGGGTGCCCAAGGAGAAGACATGCCTCGGAATAACGGAAAGCACACAACGTCGGTGGATGAGTACACGTGCGGGTACACGTGCGGGAATGGGAGGGAAGGCTAGGAACCCCCCCCAGGGAGACATAGCCTGACACCACCGTTAGAATTCATCTTCAGTGCAATGTTTTCCCTTGTTCCCTTACGCTTCAGCGTTTCCACTCAAACATGTCCAGCCAAGCTGTTGTTACTGGCCACAGCACTGCTGCCCCCAGGGCTGAATTAGTGCTTCTTCTACAGCCAGCTCCGCTCTTGCCTTAAGGGCTGCCAGAGAAGGAGTGGAAGAAGGCTCCTTCCAGCAGCCACCCTCCCGGCATGGACGTGCAATACTTGTATAATTCACTTTGAAGTTCCCAGCCTCCGGGCGTGAAGCAGCAACCAACACAGTTGATCTCGCTCTGTAAACTCCCAGTCAACAAACAGTACTTCTCAGCACTGGCATCTTCCCTGGTGGGTTTGTAAACATCAGAACTGCTTCACACTCCTTAAAGAATGGCTTTTTTGGAGGTGAGGAGGTAGTAACCCTTTCCCTGGGTCAGATGCCTGTACAGCTGGTGGTCCAGCATCCCACCGAGGCAGGGGCTGCTGGAAGTGGTAGGACGCCTGGCACACATCTACTGCAGCTTCACCTCTTGCACCTTTAAGTTTTGCTTTCCCATGACATGCGCTTACTGCCAGCAGCTATCTTTCTACTTCCAGTTTTACTTTTAAAACCAGGAAGAAGTCGGCTTGCTTTCCTGATAAAAATCCGGATGTCCAAGAAGCAACTTTGTCTAAAGGATCTGTTTTTCAAATGATGAAGAACTGGGGGAAATTGTCCCCACCAGAGCAGTTCACCTGGCTTGGAAGCAACTCTGGTTCCTTTTCCCCCAGAAACCTCCCCAAGTGAATATGTTCATCAGCCACGTGGCAGGAGCCCAGCCAAAAATACAGAGCTACCTCTGCAGGGGTTCACCTACCCACAGCCTCTCCCCTGGGACCTCAGCGCTCCCAGTCCTCAGCCCACCTGGAGAACGGCGTGCAGCCAACGGGCACCGCTGCTCAGCAGTGGGCTACAGCCCAGAACCCCTCAAGGATGAGGAACAACTCCTTTCTCCCCAAATTCCTTGTGTAGCTGCCTTCAACTCACAGACAGCACCGCGCCCCTAATGCCTCTCACGCGCTTCTGGGACCCCGGAGGATGAAGAGTGGAGGGTGCAATGAGAGGGCTCCCGGAGCAGATCGGAGCGGCTGGGTGGGACAGGCCAGCATCCCACGCACGAGGCACGAGCCGGTCCACTGCAGAGCCTCCCCCTGCCAGGCCTTCGACGGAGGGGCCAGAGAACCCCCAGAGAAAGCTGCTAACGCTCTACAGCCCATTTGCGTAAATCTAGTACATTTTCCCCTCCCCTGAGAGCCACAGTACTTCTCGGCCCCAGCCTTTTAATCTGGTGCTCGCATTTAAGTGTTCTGCTAATTAAACAATCCATTGCAAAGCTGCTGTTGCAATGACTCCCTCTCCCTCGCGCCCCTCTTGCTGAGCAGGGCAGCACTATGGGGCGATACCAGCAGCCTGCCGGTGCTAATAGTTTTGGGAATAAGAAGGCATCAGCCCCAGAGAGCACCAAACCCTCACAGCTTGGGGATTGTGTTACACTTCAACTTGTCATCCATCAAAACCCAGAAACTGATCTCACCCAGTGGAAGAAAAATCGATAGCTTTCTCTTTCGGCACGAGGGGATGTATTTTGTCTCCTCTCCCAGGGTCTTAATCAAGGGACATGATCCCAGATAACGTATCAGTGATGGTTTTGCAGCAGCTAGGGACATCTGGCACATCACAGGGGGTTTTAGCCATAGGCCACTTCTCTGGGCCAAAATTCATGCCTGCTAAGAAGCTGAGGTTCAACCAAAGCATTAGATGGACCAATGCAGGTCAAGCCATGCAGGCCACTGCAGAAGGACACCACCACATACTCCAGGAGCTGATCTGGAGACAGCACCAGTGAAAATTTGGGTTCTGACTGAAGGGTACCCCAGCAGCATCCCTCTGCCAGCAGGTCACGTCGCCTTGCGTGAATGTAGCCATATGCCCGCAATATCTGCGAGATGAGGTGCAGGAGCAGTACAGCACCCAGGAGCGCGGGGAGGGGAGGCTGGAGATGCAGAGTACTTCTTGGCAGGAAGAAAGCACTCGTAACCTATCACTGAACACCCTGACGAGGCTAATTGCTACATTAGACATCTGAACAAACAACACTAATCACCACATTAAACAACTGCAATTAATGCTGCGCTGACAAGCAAAGTGCCACGCTGCACGCAACGCCTCCATCTTCAGTGCTCTGCACAACCGCCCCTGCACCAGGTCAGCCGCAGGGTCTGAACCTGGTCCCACCAGCTCCGGAGATTCCTACTAACCAAAGCCATCACGGGGCCATTTCCCCTGACTGTCCATGAATGGAGCAGCAGCACGCAGCGTCAATGACTTGCTTTCCTTCTTTTGGCATGTCCTTTGCAGAACGCACCTGCAAAGTGGGCAGAGATGTCTTGCTGAGTAGCATTTTACTCTTAAAACCTTTCGCATTTTGCTCCCCTCTTCCCGAGCAGACAGGGAATACTCTTGGGAAGGGAAAGGTGTTTTAGCACTGTGGTAGCTTCTGAGCTCCTGGAGGAAGTGCAGTGACAAGGGACAGATGGGGACACGAGAGCACTTTTGGTCCTGACACTGCACACAGCCGGGATCCCGTTCCCACGCTACGTGGTGCTCAAGGCAGCTCTCTGACAGCCCCATAACTGTGTCGGCACCAGCCAGCGTGGCTGAGCCTCCCATCAACTGGGGGACACCAGGGAGAGCTGGGCTGTGTTTAGAGCCTCTGGCTCAGCAATGAGTTTCATTTCATTTATTTACAAAACCAGCATTTTTGTGGCGAGCCCAGGTTAAAAGCATAAATAAACCATTTTATGTCGTGCTGGATTTTCACACGACGAATCAATAGGGTTTTGATTTAGTAATAATGAGAAGAGAGCCCCGTTTATTACCTGTCAGAAGGGCAACAAAAAGCACCGAAGGGTCTTACTCACCCTCAGCACTTCCAAGCAGCCACTTCACACTGGCAGCGCTTCTGGCGCAGGGAGCAGCCTGCGGTACCCCTCATGGCTGGGAAAACATCCCAAACCAGGCAAGCAGACACATAGCTCACTCTTACACTTTCCCCCCTTTAACTTTTCCCCATAGCCTTGCTGGTTTGAGGTCTCTGGCCCTCTTCCGTCACGGTTTCCATGTGCTCAGATGGAGGGAGGTGGCGTTAAAAGCAGCACCTACCTCTGAAGCATCTTTGCTCCACACACAGGACCCGCAGCCAGGGATGGTGGGGGACAACCCAGCCACCCCCCCGCAGCAAGGTGCCCAAATCCCACAGCCTGGGCACGCTGCCCTCTCCCTGTACCTCCCCTACCACCCTCCACAGCATCTCCAAAATGCCACGTCCAAGACTTGAAGACCATGCTGCCAACTAGCAAGGGGCCAGGGACACAGGACAGCTAGACAGCAGAGCTGCTAATTTCTGCTTTTTTCTTCCCCCCAAATCCATCCCAAGTTGACCAACGCTGAACCCAACACAGAAAGAAGGCAGTAGCTTTCCAGGAACGGACTATGGGGACCACGGGGTGCTGTTAGGACGAGGGGTCACTGAACCCTCTGCCGCTGAGCACCTGTGTCCACCCTTGCGCTGCTACTGCTGGATAGAAGCAGGAACACGGGAGAAGCGAAAGAATCCCTGCGTCGGAGACGGTCTCGCTGCTAATTAGACTTGAAGCACAGCTCTGTCTCGCTGTGGCCCTGGCAGACGTCACGCAGCGTGATCTGGGCGCAGGGGAGCCTGGGCTGAGGCAGGCACCACCTCATTAACACGGACTGAGTCCGAGCCCTGCTGCATCCTCCTCCCCAGGTGGCAGCCATCGGTTCCCACTGGATCCTTGTCACTGGGACGGGAAAACACAGAAGGACGTACTTGTTTGCTAATTTGCTCATCCGGATGTTTCCAGGAGAGGAAGGCGAGGGTCGCCCCAAGCCTGCAATGGCACAGAGCCCCTGCTTGGGGCTGTTCCCTCCGCACCCAAGGGAGCAGGCGCCCATGAGCGAAGAAAACACCCCAGACCTCTCCACAACATCCACAGTGATTCAAAAATCAAGTCTGCTCACGTAGTTGTCATCAGGTACATGGGACTTCCAGTTAATTAGTTTCTAATGTTATTAATTACCTGTCTTGCAAGCATTTTACATCAGACGCGCAATGTTTAATTTCATACATAAGAACCCAGAGCACTCAACTTCCAATATTAATCGGGAGGACTGTTTTTAATGCCATTCTCATTTTCACAGCACAATACTAGTCCTTACATGAGAAAAAGCTCTGCTACATCCCATCATCTGGCACTCAGTTATCATCAAGAAGCACAAGAACCACAAGCTGTTGCTTAATTAAGTCCCTATAGCACAAGGGTCTATGGGGGGGTTGTTTTGTTTTTCGTTAAGAAAGAGACCCCCTGGGTGCTCAGCACCATTCCTGCGGTGCCCTGAGCCTCTCTGCAGAGTGCAGCCCTCAGGACTTACCAGGCAGCTTTCTTATTTTCCTCAGATGTTTGGATCGGGGTTTGCTCTTGCTGCCTGCCCCTGAAGGGGCTCGCTTCACAGTATATTTTGGGAGGCTGAATATTGCATTTAGAGCGCGTTTCACAAAATGCTTATACTCCCCTTTGTCACGGAGCTGCGTGCTGCTTCCTTCATCAGTGGCTCACCCGGAGCCTGAGCAGAGGCAGGGAAGAAAGAAAAGGTGTGGGAAAACAACATGGTTTAGCGCTGTCTGTAAAATAAAAGGGAGCATCTCTCCACGGGTGCATTTTCACAGAGAAAATGCCCAGCCTCATCTGCACACAGTGATAATGACCACAGCCATTAATGCACTGAGTCACAGCCACTGCACTCAGCGTGATGACAGACAAGCTGTATTCCTTGCAGAGAGCAGTCCTGTGGACCAAAGGAGCCATCACCAAACCCGCACCGCAAGCTGGTCCAGCCGAGCAGCCCACCCTCCGCTCAGGGTGGACCAGCAGCACCCAGGGGGGTCCCAGCCCTCGCCGCACTGCACCTGCACTCCCCTGAAGCAAAAGCACCCGGCAGTTCCACCGTGCTAGATGCTAACTTATGCCAGCTGGGTGTTATCTTGGCTAACTTGCATGGAAAACCCCCATGATACTACAGCCGAGGGCTCTCAGCTGCTTAAAACAGCTCTACAACTGGGTGAAGTAGGAGAGAGTATTGGCACAACTCCGATGATGAGGTGCTGTAGCAACTATGTTTCTACGGCAACGCAGTATTACAAAGCTATGTGGATATTCATTAGGGTTTTCTAATTCTCCTAAACCTGTTCAGTCCATAATTCCCATTTATTCCAAGATCACCTGTGCGATCCGTGCCACCCTCTGCAAACTGCGCGGCAGACCCTTGCTTTGAAAGAGCTCTGCTTGCCTGTCCCACCACGGAGGAGACCTTCACACCAGGCGTGCCAGGGGCCGTGATGTCTGCAGATGGACGTGCAAGATTATGCTCTGTATCTCGGCTAAGGGAGTCAAGAAAACAGCGGCATTCTGCAATGCTCTGTGAAGCTCCCATCGTGGCACGTGGAACAATTTAAGCCTTAAAATAGACTGAGAACAAAAGGCTAAGATCATTAACACACACACACACACACACAAAAAGACAGTAAAAAGGTTCACAAGCATAAATCAGGAGAACAGAAGAAAAATGCTCACCAAATCAACACCACTGCATTTAGACAATTACCAGACAACAGAGCACAGCCATCTGCTACAACATCGTCCCCTTGAAGCAATAGGGCAAACGCAGCACCGGTTATGCAAGAAAAGTCTTTGTTTCAAGAAAAATGCATGCACTGTCACCAAAGTGTTTCCCCTTACACCACGTCACCCCCAGAGGCATGATCTCCTGAACACCAGATTCCTCACGAACCCCAGACCTCTCCGAGGAGGAGGTCCTTCCCCATCACAACCGGGAAAGGGGAAGGGGCTGCACACACTGATTTCACCAAAAGAGCAACTAAAAATGAAGACCCCACTCTCCAGGACACAGAGTCGCTTCTCCAACCCCTCTTCTACCACCTTTCCCTTTGCAAAGAGACCAGACTGAGAGAGCAGCCTCGGGGTCCATTCACAGGCATCCTGCTCGGTCCTCAGCACCTTGGGTGATGGCAGCGACAAGGTCAGCTAGGAGCAACTACAGCCCTGAAATTGCAACCTGCTTTTATAAAATAGTAAAGAAAAAAAATATTATCCTTTTTCCCCTTTGCAGCATGTAAGGTTATGGTAGAACTCAATGCTGCATGCAGAGGGGAGGCAGGAATGTCAGCACGTCTGAAGGGAGGACCTGCCACCTGCAGACATCACCAGGTTCTCTGGGCTTGCCACAAAATCCAATATTCTTTGGAACAAAGAACCTGGTTTCAGACCTCGCACGTGATTTATCCTCCCTCCTCAGTTCAGGTTATGGTCTATCTGCACTTTCCTCTGAAGCACCGTGGATCTCATCCCATTTAGCAATTCTCCTGTTTACTGCTGGACGAGCATGGGGACCGCCCCATTTACACCTTGAAAACGAATATAAACCAACTGAAAGATTCAGACATTAAACTATACACTACTTCAGAAAAAACATAATGTTATGCTGGGAACTCCACAGGCAGGAATCAAGACCACTTTGCTGGCTTATTTAGGGTATACAAGACTTCATTCCCAGCGCTTGCTGTTTGCAGTAAGACCCATGGCCGTATCAGCAGCACCATCTGCAACTCCATCTGAGCTTGTAAGCTAAGCCACACTGGGCACGGCGCTTTCGGCTAGAGAAGCTATTCTCCGCTTCCCCTATCGTGCAATGCCAACGACAACAAATTGTGGCTGTATATTACATCCCAGAAATGGCCCCACTGCAGTAGCAGAGGTTACTTAAAGTTAAATCTAATGTAACATGCACTTAAATATGCATGTGCAAAAAATCAATGTGGCACTTTAGGCACAAGTATTACTGAGTCTAGATGTCCATTACCAATTTAAGGTATTAGTTTAAGAACAGCTACAAAAATGACCTCTGCAAACAAACTGTCCGTCGCTAATAATCTTGCCCAAAGTGACGAATTTACATCATACTATAATTACATTCCCAAAGTTAGAGGAATCACCGTGTGAAGCGAGAGCTCACAAGATGCCATGGAAATGTGTCACCACACAAACACATTTCTGCTGCAGCAGAGAATGATGGAAAGATGTTTGCTTATTTTTAGCCTCTAGAGGTCACAGCCTCACAGTTAAATCCCTGAAGTCAGACAAGCAGTCTCTATTTTTGCTCCAATACATCATTTATAAGCTATTGCAACCTTTTAAACAGCCCAATTTAAGGTCTCAATTTTGGGGACATCAGAAGAAACTTTGTCTGGCCTTTACAGCTCTATATAACTCACGGGGCTGAGCGCAGGAAGGGTGTTTGCAGTAATGCTTCGGCTTCTGCAAGTTGCACGGGTCCCATTTGCGACCTGTGGTGCTGAGATGACAGAAGCGGGTAGAACCGCTGAAGCATGAAATTGGTTTAAAATGATGAAGTGAAGATCTGTTTTTCTTCAAGATCAAACCACATCTGAGAACACCAACAGCAGTCTATTCAATTCCCCTGAAATCTGATCCATACCATTGTTTTTTCATCCCCTTATTTTCCTGTTCCGAAGCCAACACTGACCTACGCTATACTATTACCTGTGAGTTTTTCACTTGACCAAATGTCACCAGGCAGTTTGGCAATAAGTTCTTGAAATGGAGAGGAAGAAATGCCTCCCTCCCAATTCCTCCAGACTGTGAAAGATGAAGCACGGTGACCTACAGCTGTGCCGCTCTGGAGATGCTCCCAAAGCCTCTGTAACACAGGGCCACTCAGCAGCAGCAGAGCCGACCGAGCAGAGCAGTGTTTCTGGCAGCGACAGACACCTCGATCCAAGCACACCTGACTGCGTGTTTGGCCCAAGCGTGGCAACCACTCAAAGCCATTTTAACAGTGCATGAATGGCCAAAGGCTGCATGTCCTCCTGGGGAGCGAGGAGGAAGAGGAGGATGTTCAGATGATGATGGATGCCGCGCTCTGCTGGCGCCAGATGCTTTACTCAGTGCCAGACACACGGTGCCACCCCATCTAGACTTTGCATTGCTAGAATATACAACATAAAAGCATGCTCCAAGACCTTAAAGGGCTTTCTTCCAGGGACAAACAAGCACTCTCTTTTCACACTGTTCCTTGTTTATAAATAGTTCAAACTCATTAATAACTTAAAAGCAGGTGATGCTTGGTGTGGTTCAATTACAGCTGCAGCATTTAGTGTATTACCACTCTTTAGCATGCCTCCGCCATGTATTATCTTGTAACCAGATAACAGGCATCCCCATAGGGAGCAAAACCTTGACTTCTAAGCAAGCAAACTGGTTTTTGTCTAAACCAGAAGTTTTAACGTGAAAGCACTGCTGCAGGTTCTCTTTCTGGACACAGAAAAGCCGTGTCAGAAAAGCAGAAGCCCAGCCCAGCCCAAAGCTGAATGTACAAAATGAGGTCCCTATTCTGCAAATAACGCCAGTTGGGCAGTCAACCTATTCTCCTCCCTCCCTTCTCCCTCAGTGATGGCCTGCCCCTATTGAAAGCCATCCATAGAAAAGCCAGACTTCAAATAACACATTAAAGGACCTGTCCGAGCACTTGCACCCAAGTCCTGCTATATCCAAATTTCTCTGGGGCCTTGAACAAATGTTAGAGAGCACAGCAGCAGCACCTGCATGAACTTCAACAAGGCATCATCATTTAAAAACTATCTTTCCTGAAATCCTTTCCCCCGTCCTCATTCCTACAGTAGGCAGAGCTCATTCAGGCAAGACAGTCCTAAAGAACCCAGACAACTCCAACGCCTGGGAACAGCAGCCAAGAAAACATTCTGAAGGAATAAAAATCAGTCCCCTCCCGCCCCCTCCAAACATTACCTTTTATTGTTTGGCTGTTAAAAAAAGACAACACAACACCAAACAAGCAGGTATCTGCCAAGCACTTCTGCTTCACTTCAAAATTCACTGCTGAGAACGAGCTGTTCACTCCTCCCTCCTGTATAAAATGCTGTGCGGTCCTCATCCATCCCACTGGGCACCACAGCCTTCCCTCCGTCCCCGGGCTCTCCGAGGAGGCACCCACACCGGCACCCACACCAGCACCCACCGCTGGGCATCCTTCACAAACCCTGGCTCTACTACCGGCAATCACCTTCCCCTGGAAAACTGGATCTGGAGCAAGAAGAGGTATTACTTGTAATTAGCTGGTAACCATGCTCTTGCCACAATGTGGCCACAGGCCAAAAAAGAAAAATAAAATAGCAGCATACCCCAGCCTGTATCACCCCACAGAAACCACAGAGGCAATAGCTTCAATTGGGGAAAATATTAATACCAGAGGACAGATTCTGGATCCTTTAAGGCAGCTGAATTTGAAGCCTGGCAAAGCACAAACAGCATCCTCTTAACAACATACCTGCACTTGAAACCGCTTTAATGAAAGGTGTGTAAATGTAGATAAAGCAAAGCTGACAGGTTTGCCTCCAGTTGCGACAGACCAGTTTTCCAAAATTTAGCTCAGCATTTCTAAATGCGGACAGAGGTGTATTACCTACTGAAATCAGCTGCAGTTCGATATAGGATTTGATTAGGTACTCATGGCGACTGCTCCAGAAGTCAATGTACATATTCCCACATCGGAGACAGGACCCTGCTCCTCCGGGGTTGCAGAGCCTGGGGTTGGGTCTTCTACTGCTCATTTTTATTACTACAAGGCTGTGAGAAAGGACTGGAGGAGGAATATGTATCACCACCACTACCAATTCCCTCTTTTTTCCCAGCTCTCAAACAATTTCTCAACTTCAAACAAATCCAAACTAGAAAATATTCTCTCTGCACCTGTTAGCTAAGCTGACAAAGGTAATTAAAGCAATTGGATCTCCAGTACAAAAGGAACAGAACGTACCCTGCCTCCATCGTCTCTATAACCATGGAGATGCAAAACATCTCCATTGCGTTAGCATGGAGATGCTAAACAGCGCTGGTCCCTGCATCCCCGCCAAGGAACGCCACTCAGAAACAGAACCTTTAACAACTCTCCTTTGCACGTGTGTCCAGCCAGTTTTCCCTCCAGCCTGCAGTCCACCCACCCAGTCTGTATCTCCCAGTTTGGCTACAAGGATACTAAAGCAGACTACAGTGCAGCTGGTATCAAGGTGGTCCAAATCCCCACCAAGAGCCCAGACTGCAACTAGGAGTCTTCCTGGTATTAGAGCAAGCTTCATCCACCTCCTCCTCTTCAGGCTCTGCCTACTACTGGCATCCCCTTGTTGGCCCAACTTCTGTTCCTGACCCATCAGCTCTCAGCAAACATTTAAAAAACCATAAATGCCAGCATAATCCATAGTAAAGACCGAAAATAACAGATACCTACACCTGCACAAGATACTCACATTTATGCAGTTTGAGCTGGCCTAAAAATATATCCATTTCCCCCCTGAGTCACTGTTTAATTAAAAAGCAGTACCCTCACCTCAGTATCATAAAAAGGGTACAGCAAAGCTGCACACTGTTTGCCTAAATTAATTTGAAAGACTGCATTCAGCTGGGCTGGGGGGGGAGGTGTTTCTTTGGGGGTTGGTGGTGGGGTTTTTGTTGATGTTTTAAAGAAAATATACACTAAAAGCTCTATTAATAGCCACATACTGAAATTACCAATAGCTATAAGGTGTTTTTTTTTAAAAAAAATTATGTACCTCGATACAACTAACCTTTAAAAACAGGAATCATCTGCCTGCTATCATTTTGAGCCCAATCACTGTTATTTTTGAACACTTAAGTGAATCAGTTTTCATCCATGTACTTAAGAAGGTGAAATCTGGAAGAACTGCATCAGGACAGACTTTTGAGAACACTGTAACTGCAGATTCATCAAATTGTGCCTCAAAACCAAAACATCACCCTGCTAAAAATTCCTCAATTGTACGCCTCTGTTCATTTGGAAAGATGATGCCATTGTTAGGAAAATGTGCTAATTAGGATTCCTGTGCTAGTTTCAGGCTGAGTTTCTCTTCAAAATCTGCCTCTAGCAAACGCTGAATCCATTGCTTTTGTTTAACTAAAACAGGCTTATCATTTTTTTTTTCCTTTGGTATATTTTACAGCTCAGATTTGAGTAAGGATTTCAGTTTAGAAACGAAAGAGCTCTTGCCAAGAATACATTCCTGTAACATTGCAATTTGATGGTTTGTTTTACTATTTTTTCCCCACTTGGATGTTTATTTGCAAATGATTAACCATGCTATACAGGCACACAGTGCAAGTTAGTGGTTTTCACCTATTCTTTGTCTGCAAGGGCTTAGCTACCATGAGCCAACCTGCATATTTAATGTATTTTAAACCAGTTGTATTTGCTGCATTATTGCTGCGGAGTTTTGGATGACATCCAAGCGTACTAAGTTTAGCTACAAAACTGGCTCTTTTAAAATAAATTCCTTGTTAAGAAGCTGACTGTGGAGCCTCTGGCTGCTGCTTGGCACTGCAACGCAATAAGCTGGGTGCTGCCAGCGCTAGGAGAAGGCAGCAACCCGTGGGCACCCGTGGCACGTCCCCCGGTGGGTGGCACGGTGGCACAGGGCATCCCAGCCAGGGCATCCGAGGGGAAAAGCCCCGCTGTCCACTCCCTGCCTCTGCTGTTGGATGAAGCAACCAGCATGGATCACACCGCTGCCTGCATGGCTCCGACACAGTGATTTACTGTTGGGCAACCCGAGTGAAGCAAAATCCACTTCTCCTGCGGCTGGAAAGCCATTTTAGTCACATAACAAATGGTAAAGGGCAGGAAAAGCTCCCTGCAAGTACTCCCGCGTCCCTCCCCGTGCACCTGCACGCTTGCTGGAACAAGCGCCCGCGGAGGACAGCATGGGAGGACGGCACCTCGGCACACTGGCAGAGAGCCTTCCTCTTCCTCCTCTTCCTCTTGGCTGTCAGTTGAGGGGAACAACACAGAAGCAGCCCGTGAGGGCTGGGATGCTGGGGGCCATCCCTCCGGAGCATCCCCAGGGCTTAGTGCAAGCAAAGAGTGCACAGGTCAGCAAAGGGACATCTGAGAACTCCAGCAGACCCTCGTTTTCTGAAAAGCCATAAGCCAGTCCTATCCAAAGGACAAGTGTGAACAGACCTGACGCTTCTCTTTGGTAGACCTCTTCGATAGACCTCCAGACACTGCACAGAGATGCTGACGGATGCATGCCCACACCATACGGATACCCTAAGCTTTTCCCTAAAATTTTAACTGGATTCAAAGGAACCAGTAACTTATAAGATTTCTTAATGCAGCTGCATTAAGAAAAGTATAGGTTTTCCATAATGAATTACTCAGTAAGTATTACCTTTATTATTATTTCTTTTAAGGTTTCTGATTTAAATTAGTGATATTGCAAAAATGCCCCCCTTCCACCCTTTCTCAGACGTGACTCTGGCAGAAACAGAAGAGATTCCAAGACTTTTCAAAGGCTCACACTTAGGGTCTTCTGCAAACAAAGACATTAGTAGTTTGGCACCATCCCAGCAAAGCTGTAACACCACTCCAGATGAGATGGTCTCCAGGCATTAGAATATTACATTCAACTCTTTGCCCTCAGAAAAAAACACACCGCAGCTGCTTCCCTAGCCTCTGTGTAGAAGCTGGTTTCTTTCACCAACTTAAAATCAGCTTTCTATGAACACATTTATAACTACATTTAACTTTTATACAGATCATCCTCTACAAGGAAAACTGAACATTATACTAATCCCAATTAGATTTGAAAGCAAGAATAGTCTATCTATCTCTTTATAATTATTATGAGAATGTATTCAATTTGCTACTTTCATCTAACAGCAATTACAACTGTTTACCAGTTCTAAAGCACATCCTTTAGGAAGTCATGAGTCATATTTCATGCTAATCACTGTTTATTTGGTATTCTCTTCTGAAAATAAAGGGATCAGTTCACAAACCCTTAAACAGAAATGATAAGAAAGAGAAAGAAATCAAATGAAGTGGTGCATCAGAAAGAGATAAAAAACCCTAAGATCTTCCACACGCTAAATAGTTTTACAAAGCACCCATTGTAAAAATCCATCCCTAGGACAAATGCTGACTGCAAATAAGACTGTTTAAGGGAATGCTTTGAAGCCGCTTGGAAAAAATTAGCAGCCTAGTGGTACTACCAAAAAAAAAAAAAAAAAAAAAAAAAAAAAAAAAATCTCCCTTCAAGGAGATTTGAGCTGTTTTAGAAGAAAAAAGGTTCCAGCAAAGAGATGAGATAGCCATGAACAGACCACTAATGAATGCACCATATCTCCTGGGCTATAAAACAAGCCTCTCTGCTTGTCTGGTAAAATCTGGGGGTGACGATTGTGCTCACACAGCAGAGAAATCACCTCCTGCTTCCGACATCCTAGGGCACGGCAGGTTGATATGACCACTTTACATCCAGCATTTCTCCTGCTCTCCTTGCAGCCCCCCTGTTAGCAAATTTTTTGACAATGTCCTTAACGCCAGAAACACGCATGGTAGCTCTCCTTTGTAGTTTTAATCTACAGACACATAAATATTACAGAATTTCAGTAAGATAAATATGTATTATCATCAGTGATTAGTATGGAAAGAGCACCTGGAGGTTGTACGTCTCAAGGAACGATGATGGAGCTGTTTCAGGGGCTGCCAGCCACTGCTTATCCATCAGCTATCAGTTCTTTCCCTCCATACTAAACACCGATGATAATATATATTTATCTTACTCAGGTTCTGTAATATTTTCATGTCTGCAGAGTTGAACTACATCTCTAACCACCCATTTACACACGCGAATAAGGAAACCAACAGCTGATGGATCAGCGGTGGCTGGCAGCCCCTGCGACAGCTCCATGCAGCACTTGCACATGCAGAACAGGCCAAAGTCAAGCTCCGTCTATTTGTATTGGCTAATCTAAAACTAACGGGAAGCAAATTCCAGCTTAATCCAATTATTTGTGCTAAATTAAAATCCCTCACTAATCCTTCATCGATGCCTGGTTATCTTACAGAGGACAGAAGCCAGGGGTTTCTGTGACTGATGGGAAGCTGCACAGGTAACGCAAGCACGGGACTTTCGCCCACCGCGCACGGAAACCTGCAAACCAGTAAGGAACCCGCGGGCTCCATCGCAGCCCCGGGGCTGGACACGGGCAGCAGGTCGGCACCGCGGAGCAGCCGGCCCCCTCCTCTGCGGACCGCGCAACAGGTCGCGCCGGGGAAAAACAAGGGAAGGGGAAACCACGCTGCCCTTCAGGCTTCCATATGCTATTTTGGAGAAACAAGGTCGGTGTGGCACGCACAGGGCGGGAGTGCCTTAAATAAATAATTGCGGCTGCATCGTAAGATAATGAGGAATCCCAGCACATCGCTGACGTAAATAAAGTCCCAGTTCTTGTCCCTCCCCAAGTCAGACGTGATGCAAGCAGCTCCAACAGGAACCGTGTGTCCAGACGGCGATCTGAAACCCCATCCTCGGGGTCCCAGCACGCTGCTCGCCCCCCTCTTCCCTTCAGCTGCCTGTCCCCAACTCCTGCCCACCCGCCGCCTGCGCATCCAGCCCGGGACGAGCTGGCAGGGGAGCGGGAGCACTTCCACAACCGCTGCCCACAGAGCACTTGCTGTCTGGACACAGAGACGTCAGTCTCCGTGCTGCCATCTCGACAGGCTTCACAAGACGCCCATTCACACCAGCGCGACCCCCCCCAGCAGCCAGCTCCCACGTCTTTTCCAAAGCACCAAAATAAACTCATTCAGTAGAACGTTTGACAGCATTTTCCCCACAGAGGAGGAAGACGCGTGGAGGCTTCTTCTGAAAGCAGCGTTATTTGGTGCTCAAGCTGCTATTTATTTGTTAGATGATGAAAAAGAAAAGGAGACATGGATGAACAACAGCCCTCTTGAGCAAAGTGTGAGTTTATTCCGAATGCGCACGACGGCGGGGCGAAGCCAAGAAGTGCTTCTCGAGCAACGGCAGTGCAGAAACCCCTACTTTCTCTGGCTCCCAGAGCCAGCAGACTTCCAAGCAGACTGGGTCGCAGACAGTCCACAAACACTTCCCTCGCCCACCTATGCTGATGAATGACCAAGGCCAGCGAGACAACACAAACCATGGGAACGACTCCAGAAACCCATCAGCCAACGGCATTTTTTCTGGAATAAGCAAAGATCAAGCCTTCCTAAACTGCACCTTTCTACAAGGGCGGGAGGAATCCTTCAGCCACTGCTAAAAATTAATGTGAGTTACATTTACTATGCGTATCCAAAAAAGTGCTCTTCTGCTTTAGGAGATGTCACCAAGGACATGACCTTTAATGCTGTGAGTTAGAGCAGGCGGTGGATTTAGTGTCAAAGGACCATCTCCTGTGGAAAGAAGTAATTACAGCAGAAAACCACCTCACGGGCATTTTTATCCAAGGAAAGGTTTCAAAATATAAACCAACAGGTGCTGCTGTTAACTACAAGCCCTATAAAATATCTGGAGATTTTGTTCTGATCACCATAGGTGTGCTCAGAATTAAGAAATAGTCTTTCAGTTAATAAACAAACCAACAGCCAAAATCAGCCTGCAGTAAGAGTGACTCATAAAATGGTTATTAAACAACCTTGGGGGGAAAAAAAAAATCCTTATCTTCTAGTTGTCAGTAAAGAGAGGTTTTGAAAGGTCATGGGGTAAAACCCAAATGTTAAAATGAGATCTCAAGAAATCACCAAGGAGACCCATTAGAAAAAAATCTATGCATTCATCCCTCTCTGAAAACATGCTTTTTGCTGCCTCACAGACATCAGAAGTCAAGGCATTGGCTCCAACAGCTCATCTCTCCCCTCCATTTCTGCCCATTTTCAGGGCAGAAATCAAATATTTGGGACATAATTCAAACTCCTTAAATCTCAAAATTAAATTAAGTTTTCTTAATAAGCTACACATCATGCACTTTTTCTAAAGGTCTTCTTTTTTGAAAGGTTTAATAAACCTTAAATAAATAAATAAAACATTGTACATCAAGAAGTCATAAAGTTCAAATAAGATAACCTTGAATTTAGTTTCCTGCACATGGTAATGAAGCTCCAGAGTATTGGAAATTCCTGCTGCTGCGGAGAAAAATAAATTGGGCAGACGCGGCGAGCGCTATCCCTTAGTACAAATGAACATAAACAAGATGCAAGAATGCAAAGCCAGCGTGTGCGGCCAGCTATAATTTTCTGTGATTAGAGACTAAAATGAAATGTAAAACAACATCCCAGAGTATCAAATTAGCGAAAAAAGTCATGAACAACATAAAAAGAGGATTTTTGAAAGTCTTACAACTCCCTATAAAAATGATGAAAATCAAAAGCAGATTCATCCTGGTGTTCAAATGAATTTTCTGCTTAGCTTCCCCTTGCACCCACTGTTCGATTTTGTAAGAGGAGGCTTGGTGGGGTTTGTGAGGTGCAGGCAGGGCCCCAGGCAGCCCCCCACCCCCTGGAACGAGGCGCCTGGGCAGCACAGCACCCACAGCCCCGCAGCACCCTTGGCCGGGGCTGCCTCCCACCCTCGCCCTCAGTAGCATCCAAAACCAAGCGATAACACACAACTGAAGGTTTTCCAGACAGGAAACATTGCCAGATGAGTACTCATCCAAGAGCAATAAAGCGATATACTACAAAATATTAAAAGCACTTTAGGGGAGATCTCCAGGAAAATAATTTGGGGCTAGAGAGTGTTCCTCCATCCAAACCCAGGCACCGCAGCAGATGTTACCGCAGTACTTCTGGCTGAGGTCACCAGGAGCAATGCCATGCTCGTAAGAGGTGAGGCAGTACCTGGCCTGCATTGCAACAACTGCAATGTTTTCCAAAGAGAGCAAGCTATGTCCACGGCCAGAAGTACCTGATGCGTTCGGAAGAGGAGCCAAGCTCACCTATGGGGAGTGATCAGTCCAAAAGGAACCGTCTTCTAGAAACACAGGGGTCAACATAACCTCCTCAAACCCCGGTAGATGGAGTGTACAGAGGCGTACACACTACACGTGCAAATCCTCATTCTACTCGTCCCCTCTGCAAACCCAAACGTGCACAGCAATGCAATAACCCTAGCCAAGATGTGCTGCTGCAGCAGGGCACGAAGCAGCATGGGGGGGAAACGTCTCCCCAGGGAAACTGGAGACATACCAGATGCTGGCTTGTCATCTATACCATGCCATAATCAAAAATAACCTGGCATGCACTTTTACCTCACTCGAAGAGAAGTCTGGCACCAAGGAAGTCTGCAAGGTTTGGGACAACAGCAATTCCTTCACTGCCCTTTAAGAACCGCCTGTTTCTGAATCGCATTCTGCCCAGGGGTGCTGTAGCAAGGCTGGGACACCAGCCTGGAAACATCTCCATATACTGAGCTCTCTCTCCCAAGCAGCTGCATGCCTTCATCCCCACTCCTCAGACTAAGCAAGCTCTATCCTGGAAATAATCAGGATTTGTCTTCCCCAGGAGGCTGTGAACAACCTCTTGCTCTAATGAGCATTTCAAGCTCCTCAGTTCCTAGCCAAAACATATTTCTGGCCAGCTCATCTCCACAGCAATACGCTGCCCGTAAGCATTCAGCTTCGGTTTGGAGCCTTGCTAGCAGATGAAGATACGTCTGCTTCCCTGCAGATAAACAACTCTGCTGAGGAGGCTCCAGAAAACACATTAATCCTTCTAAAGTCAGTTGTAATTTAAGGTCATTATACAAGTTTAAATTTAACAAACTCCATGTGCAAAGCTGATGTAGGGGGTTCCTACGGACTGTCACATCTATCAGCACATCTGTGCATCAGGCTGCTTCCCAACACAGTTCTTCATTGTCCCAAGATCTCGAGAAAGGAACCGTTGAGCTCCGGAGTCAGAGTCAAGGAGAGGTGATGTGAAGAGGTCTCTCTCTGTGCTCTCTCTCCTTCCTCCCTTCCAACCCACACACCCCCTTTTGTAGACCAAGTGGTAGGGTATCCAAGCAGCAGGACCTTATGCCACTGATTTCTGACGCTTCAGCAAAGTATTTGCCTCTGAATCCCCGGCAATGAGTCTAACGGGAACTTACAAGTACAGAGATGAAAACTCACCCTTTGTCATGATAAAGGCCAAACAAAGCAACGGAGGCCACTTTTCTCATTTAACACAGGAAGAAGCAGAATTAGACTAAAGCCGTTACTGGGCAGCAGATGGCTGGGGCGGTGGGTCCCACAGCAGAGGAGAGGTGTCCCCCTGCCTTGGTTCGGATGGGCAGGTGATGGCTCAAGACTCAAGAGCTCAAAGGGAAGCAGCACAGAGCACACGACTTCCTCGACAAGGGTAGCTAGGAAGCAGGAGACAGCACAATACCAGGGGCCAAATCCAGTTTTCTACAGAAACGTTACTCAAAGAACTTGGATGCTTTTTCCTCACTTTGAAAAGCGGCTCCAAGGCCAGCAACCTGTGCACACAACTGTCCTGTGTTCATGCCTGTCCCTGTAACAGCTTGTCCTCCCATGCCCATTCTCGAGGGACACCAAAGAGCTACAACAGCTTTTGTACATACCCATCTATAAGCAGCCCCAGTGACACCATAGCTACATTTTTAGTCCATAGCTTTTCACGCGCCAAGGATGCACTAACTGCATGTGAAGCAGCTCATTTACACTGGGTGAGCTGGTAGCAGAGTGGAGATTTCAGAGCACGTGGAGCTGAAAAAGTGTCTGAAGCCTCACAGGAAAGACCCCATCTCTCTTAATCCCTTTTATCTTTACTTCTGGCTGCCAAGGGTCTTGACAGGTAACTTCTGTTGGTTTATGACCTTCAGAGGGCAAGAGCATGCAGTGTAGAAACAAGCCTAGAACCAAGAAAACCCAGGGAGCAAAGGGTCTCATTAAAGGTAGAAGCAACCTCCAGCAAAAAATCAGAGAAGATAGGGCTGAAGGATTTCATGAGACCATTTGACTTGCTGACCTGTTGATGTTTAAGCCTAGGGCAATGCTTAGCCTTTCCCACCCAAGCGTACCTCTCAATTGCTAACACTTTCAGTTTCAGCCAACGGTCTCTCCCTGTTTCTTAACCTTTCATCCAGTAGCAATACCAGTAATTACAGATTTTTCTTACAAGACATTCAGCGCCAGTAAACTCGAAGGGGAATCAAACCAGGAGGTTGTGAAAGTCTGGCTCTGTCGTCAACCTTGGTTCAAGCCACAGCAAGCCTCTGAACTTATTTTCCTGCTGCCACAAGACGTTGATCTGAGCTTCTCTCGGAGAGAACTACTGGAACTCCAGACAAAAAGCACTGTGCAATAGCCCTACACCATATTCTTGAATCTGGCACCAGCATCCTCAAAGAATTCTGAGATGGACACCCTGAGGACAGACCAAGCGTTGAAGAGACCCCACCACGACTGCAGAGCATCGCTGAAACACCACAAATGCATCCCTGGGTTTGCCCAGGAGGCTGTGCATCATTGAAGGCACAGCTCGCCTCTCCCAAAGCAGGATTCAGGGAAGAGCACAGCTGGTTTCAGCAGCAAGATAGTAAGACCTCTTTAAAACATAAGGACTGTGATACTCACTTAGGCCAAAGATCTCTCTAGCCCAGCATCCCAAGGTGAATTTGCCCAGTCTTGGAGCTCGTACAAACTTTGAGTACCCACAGTGATGAGGAGTCATCAGGAACCACCTCCCAGAGGTTGTTTGAAGTTGATGCCTGCTGGCCCTTGTACCGTGAGAGGCAGCAAACAGTCATCCCCAGTTTGGTCCCTCCAAGCCACACGTGGTTTTGCAGGTTTTGATCATACCCTTGTCCCCCACCGTCGGTTTTCCAGGCAGTGTGAGCTCTCTTTCGTGTGCATCTCTAAAGCTCAGCCCTGCTGCCGGCAGCACAGCAGTCACAGCTGCTCGCCATGGGGTGTCACCCATGCAGAGAGGGACCACCACAGTCCTGGGAGGGACGGGAGGTTCAGGTGTCAGAAGAAGTCTCATTAACTAGTAGAGGCTTAAGCTGACAACAGTTAGATGCAAAAAAATAATCTGTGAGCAAATCTATCCATCTTTTCTTATTTTAGCTGCGTAACGGACACCCAAAGACACGGCTTTAAGAGATGCTCAGCAACACTCTGTGGGAAGGGTGGAAGAACAACAGTTGTAACCTGTCCTTCAGGCTGTTTGCTACAAAAAGAGGTTTCACTCCCCTCAGACATGAAATCCACGCATTACTTCGCACACCAATGCTCCAGCATCAAACCTGAGTCCTTACAGAAACAAGGATGGCGGGACAGACCAGCATCCTCCCGCTTTGGAGGCTGGACTGGGCAGAGTCCCCAGCAGGTCTTGGTTTCCCACAGCGTTCGCTGGGGCATCCCTCAGACCGACCTGCAGCCACCGTGCAGAGGGAACCACCACGAACATCCCCTGGGGGAAAAAAGGCAACAGGTCTCAAAGGCTTTACATGGAAGAGATAACACCAGAAAAGTTGCTCACAGTCTAGTGCTTTCATCGGAAAACGGAAGACTATTTTTTACTCAGCTAGAAGATAGTGAGTAAATACAGAGTGGTGGGAACAAAAGTTTTAAATAGGATTTTCCACTAATGACTTGGTCTTTATCATTGCCATTTTTCCACCTCTGCAGGAACACCATCCCACAGCCGGAGGGAGCGAGGGGCAGCCCACGGCCTCTCTGGGGAAGCACCTCATGATGGTGCTTGCACAGCGCCTGGCAGGGTAAAAAGTCAGATCCCAGCTGAGCTCTCGGCCCATTACTCTTTATAAACACAAACTTTATTTGGAACTATAAATATATCTAATTTACAACTTTGTTTAAAAAAATAAAAATCTTGACAGACTTCCACCACATAGTATTTTGCCCTTATTTTTTTCACCAGCAACTTGGAAGTCGTCGTAGTGGTTATTCTTTCTCTTTTCCTTACAATAGAAAGTTTTCCTCAGCCCCCAGGAAATGCCTCTACATAGAATGGCAAGAATAAAGGAAAATGCTTCATGGACAAAAAAAGCAGAGCACTACAAAAGCATTTTTAAATTCTTCTTGATTAAGAGAATGTAAGCATTAACAAGCTACAAATGCTAGAGAACTAATTTCACACACTTTTCTTTCCTCCAAATTAGGCTCTGTTAATCTTTAAAATAGAAAAAAATAGCATTTTGCATTGTAAATTACTTGCACTGCTGTGCCTCGAAGCCTCAACAAGCTACACTGAAATTCTCCAGCCAGCCAGACTGCAGAAACACCTTTAACACAAAAAAATCTACACTTTGCCCTGAGCCTGACTATACCCTCCTCCTTTCAAGCCCAAGTTACATTCCTAGTAATTCGGTGGGACTTTTTAAATGACATTTTGAGTGTAAAAATCCAACAGCTTATTCCTGGCAGAAGGGCAACGAGTGAAAAGATGTGCATGCACCAACTTTCTGAATTAATTGGGGTCCAATGCCATGCAGAGCTATGCAGCATGCGAGGAGAGCCATACGTGTGACCAATTAGCATTTCCCCTTGTTCCTTGGGCACGGAGAAATGTTACTGTACTTCCCTGTCGGTAACGGTGGCAGCGAGCACGTTGCAAAGTCATCTGCGCGGCACGCTGAACTTATGGTTCGCTTAATTAAGTACACTGCCGAGCAGTGGCAAGGATTTCATGGGGTATTTTGACAGGCAAAGGAAATAGGAACCCAGAATATTGTGCTATTTCAGATTTACTTTCACTGCAACCTATATAAAAGGTGTCACTAGTGGCACTGGTTGTTTTTTAACATCATATATAAAGAAACTCTACACGGAAGAGCTACGTTCATGGAAAATAGGTTTAAACTCAGGTATAATCCCATCCTGAGCTACCTAGAAGAGAACGGGCAGCAGCATCCTCTTCCTCAATGAGTATCTCAGGATCTACTCTCCTCTTACGGGGTAAGGTACTTAGGGCAGGCCAGAATTGAAGATTAAGAGTATTTAAGGATAGGGAACACTTTCATGCTGGCACATCCCACCTCTTGAGTCAAACGTGTGTGGAACTTATTTTACAAGAAAGCCTTGCATATTGAGCAAAATGCCCATTTCTTTACAAGGAAACACCCTAAAATCACCCGATTAGCACAGCAGGTACCCCATGCACATCATCCCGGAATAATTCTCATTCATAAAGTATTTTCTTCAACCCTAAACATGGACCCTTGCCACAGATAGCTTCAGTGGCAGCACTGTACGTTGCCAGTGAAAAAAATCAGTGTTGACATCTATACTTTAACATAAAATGCAGTTTAGAACTAATGTACTTCCAGATGAAAGAAATCTAGTTAACTTTTATGAAAGCAATTATTTAAGCTATCAGAAATAAAACAAAACAGCAACATGTTTGACAAGTGACAAGCCCCAAAACAGATGAAAAAGAAAGCAGATAATACCTTTTTCCACATTAAAGACGAAGGGAGGGAGAAAAGCCCCCATCTACGTGGGCATAAATCAAATTGACACGTTCAATATCATCTGCATTAGGAGTACAACACTTTAACTGACAAACAATTCAAGCTACGAGAGCGCCCTTCCCACTTGCCCAGTGCTCAGAAAGGCACGTTCATACTGGGACTGCAACAAAATGCTGCGATGTTCCCTATCCTGTAGCTTAGCAACTGTTTTTATTTCTTATTAAGGCTTGTCTGAGAAAGAGGGGCAAGAGGGGGCTGAAACAGCATGGAGGAAGCAAATGTCATGTTTGGTTTCTTTCCAACCAGCTGACGAGAGGGGCTGAGAACAGACGGCTGTTACGGCCAGGAAGGACGCGGTGTTCACGGAGGGGCTCGGGAATCGGCATGTGGCAATCCCGACCCAGCAGCTTCGCCGCCTCCCCATCCTCGAAGGCACGGAGAAATCTCACCATGTCTAGAGCACAGCCAAAGTAGAGTGAATGCATTATTTATTACCAGAAGCTTGGAAAAAAGAAGAAGAAAAAAAAAAAAAAAAGATGCTCAGAGACTTCTTCCTCCCTGTAGCTCTCCAGTTCTTTGGCCACATCAAAATTCTTCCTGCTTAATCTCTGCTGCCTGCTTGAAAGGGAAAGAAAAGCCTGACTAACAAAAGCCAGAGCTTGCCCAGGCCCAGCAAGGCTCTGCTTCCTCGGTGCAGAGGGACGACAGGCTTGCCGCCAGCACGGCAGCCCGCAACCACTCCGTCTCACTCCTGAAGATATACATATTATTACCAGAATACTTCACCTGAATAGCCTTAATAAAATACGAGGGGATATTAACTAAGCTGTAAAAATCTATAAAAATTCTGCTTTACAAGAGATATTTACCTATGAATCAGCAGTTGGGTTAATTCATTATTCAGTAGGCTTGTTATTTACAGTGTATTACAGCTTTGTAAATTATTTATATGTGCTTGTCTCTGTCTGTGCATGATTTTCCCTTAAGAGACGAGAAATGTTTATTATCTTCCACACAGGGAGGTTGTTTCAGTCAGAGGTAGGATATTAAAGCATCTGATGCTCCGCTCCAGCTTTCTTCTCATCTACGTCCTGTTGCGCTGTCGTGTACGGATGCAAACACACCGAGCATGAGGATCCCAGGGAAATCCACCCCAGCACCTGGGAGCCTTCAACCTGAAAATGCGGCTTTTTTGCACCATGTAGGCGAGCATCCATTTAGACAGCAGCTACCCTGGGGCCACTGCCAGCCACAGCTCTGGGAGAAAAAGAAAGTTTAAATTTTGTTTCATGTCAAAGTGTGAAAACCCACCGACAAATTCCTAACAGGGAACTTTAGAGCTGCTAATAGTAGGTCAGGTTTTAAAATCTGCTGCCTCATCGGCAAGCACATGTATTTTGTGTAGCAGATGCCAAGAAAGCCATCGGAGGGACCTGGTCTCCATCCCTTCAAGCAGAGAGCTGGACCATAGCTGCAGAAAAGCCATCAAACACACAAGCTCTGCAGCACCGCTGTCCAGGGCCAGCTGTTTTGGGCACCCAGCATGAAGCATGGAAACATTAAAAGCTCTCTTAGATCCAGATAATGTCAACAGGAGCTCAGTGGATTTTTATAAGCATCCTAAAATCAGTCGACCACCCAGCTCCCACTGGTACCAACTGCAGAGGAGTACTTTACAGTCCTCACGTAGCTGTAATAAATAGGGCTTGGCACCCACGTCCCTTGAAAAGTGACTCCAGTGACCCATCTGATCCCATCTTTCCTTTGCTTAGTAAGTCAGCATAAAATAATATTTAAACATGGTTTTAAGGCATCTAGCATGCTTAAGACTTTTCATTAATAAAAAAAAAAATTAAGCCCACGTTCTCTATTAATTAAATTCCAACCCCTGTGCAAACGCAACTTGGTGCCCATCCAAGATAAGCAGTTTGTAGTAAACATGAGCTATGGCATTCGCTGTTCCCAACATAAAAATACATGCAGATGGACGTGTGCTAAGCCACATCATTAGCTCAGAGTGTGCCTGCCTGTTCAGCAAGTGTGACAACAGATTTAGAGCAGGAATGCTAACAACTGTAAACAGCACGTTTTAATACTCCTATCCACTGGTAAAAGTGAATTACTTAAAAAAAAAAAAAAATCAACCTAACATGGGAAGTTTGAAAAGATTGATTCAAAACATCTCTCTTGCTGATTTGAATAGCGATGAGAAACCTCAAAAAAATGGAGCAAATGAGAAAAAAAAAGGGCTGGATGAGCTTCAGTGCAAATAAAGGTACCACAAAGGTACCAACGAGGCAGAAAGCATCCAGGGAGGAGCAGCCAAAAGGACTCACGGGGCAGAGCAGAGACACAAGGGCCATACTGTTACTGGGACGCCATGGCGCATCTCTAATGGTGGCGGCAATCAAAAATCAAATTTGCTCGACCAAATCACAGGAGGACCAGGACTTGACAGCTCTAGAGAGCCAGAGGTGCCCTTTCAGAGCTGGGGACAGGCTGTGACCAGCTTGCATTGTGCTGGCATATGCCATAGCAGCTTTGCAAGGTCTCACACCACCACTGTCTCCAAAGTACCCATGCTGGGGTGGAAAATTAAGCCATAAAAGAAAATGACTGAAGCTCTGTTTAACTTGATTAAATATTAAGAACGTTTCTATGTAAAGTCAGCATTAAATCACTAATCGCATTACCAATTTTTTAAATACTATTGGCAATGTCAGGCTTAATTTATGTCAAGCCACGCCAATGAAGAACCATAGTCTTTTTATTCCCACTAAAATTACAAAATTTCTAACCTCAGTCTGTCACACAGTTATTGTTTCTTTTTCACAATCTACTGATCATGAAAAGTTAATGAAACTGCTTATAGATAGGACGAAAAAACAATTTTCTCCCTTTTGAATGAAGTTAATGCATTTCCCTCCTGTATCAGAAACCACAGCGACCCAGAGATGCCCAATTCTTCACTCTCACGATCAGAGTTCCTATCTTTAGGTCTTAAAGAACATTGGTTTGTTGTCTTGTCATCTTTTCCTTAGTAAATGCTCAAAATGCAGTTTATTTATTTTTACACATTTTGATGATGCTACGGTTTCTCCATTCATAACTGACTTTCCAAGATAACAAGGATTCTTATTAACAGAAGCTTGCTTTTCCCTCAGCTGCCTGAAAAGTGAATTTATTAGAAATACTTTCAGTGGCTCAAAGCCTGCACTTGCATCTGGGCAACAAATTTTTCAGTGGGACTCCCACATGAAAGCAATACAGCTGCAAGACCAAGACCAGAACTTGAAGCAATAATTTGTGTTGCGAATCTGCACTGGTTTTTTTTTTTTTGAACAAGAAATATTATTCTCAAACTACATCATAAATACATTTTCTTACTCTCTCACCATCAGTTGAAGATTCCAAATACTTATATTCATTATTTTTTTACCAGAAATGGGATTTCAGCCTTTGTGTTAAAGGGAAAACTTTTTTATAAAAGGTTTGGCGACAGAGTTTTACAGTGTACAAGCCACTGAACTGGTCTGAGAAGGTGACTTCAGCATGTAGGACCTCAGCAGATCCACCCTGCAAGAAGGTACCGGGCTAGCCCGAGGCTTTGCAAATAGCTTCACCCTCTCAGACTTGAAAAACTAACATCAGATGAAGTGGGAACTTGCTTGGGTTTTCTTGCTTATGAAGAAACAATGAGATCCTACTAATCCTCAGATTTTTAGCAGCATGGTACGAACAGGCAATCAGTGCAAATTTTTCACATTCTAAACTTCCTCATTAGAAGAGTAGCCCTAATGCAAAGGGCATTTCAGTACTTCTTGTGTGCATCTGATACGCTTCAGATAATTCTATTTCAATAGAGCTTTGCAAATGCTATTTTTGTGCACAGTAACTGAATTCCAGCTTCTTTCCAAAGAGAGTTTGAGATAAAATCACAAGCAAAACAACAGTAATTAATATATCAAGAATGGTACAAATCCTAACACACACATATAAGCCTATACAACTTATTTAATATGTAAGCACAGGCACTGGATTTTTTCCTGACTATGAAAGAAGGAACACCAAATCCAATGCAACACAGCCTCTCTTCCTCAGTATATTTCACGGCTACCAGCCCATGAGAATCACTTTAATAAATATAAATGCAAAAAACAAGATTCAGGTCAATTATTTAAATGAAGGCTGTTGCTTGCTGATCTAAATCGTGACTAAACCCGGTGGTTTAAATCAATCAAGCCTAACGCATTTAAGAGGTCTGACGCAAGCCTGCCCAGCGCTAGCCCATCATTGCTGTGCTTTCCTCGCCTGATTGTTTTTAAGCAAAAAGGGTGAAATCCTGACTCTGGAGGAATCGGTGGGATTTTCGCCATCCTTTTTTTATGCCCATTGCTCAAGGATTGCCTGGGAAGCCGACAACCCAGCCTCAAGCCACGCACAGCTCCCAGCCAGCCCCTGGCAGCAAATCCCTCAGCCCTGGCATCGGGGAGGATAATCCAGCCCCCACGGCAAGCAGACAGCTCAGCTAAAGATGTCACGGCCGGCCAGCGCCAGGCCAAAACCGTGAGCGTGATGGATGGTGGCGAGGGGAAGGTGCCCCTTGCAAGGATTTCGCCAAACGCAGAACAAACCGCAGACCTCGTGCCTCCCCAGGCAGAAGCACCATAAGCACCTGAAATCAAGCAGCCCCCCCCAGACACTGCTGCGCGCCTGCTCACCATCCGTAAGCTCAAAAACCCAGGCACCGCAGCAGAGGACTTTTTGTGCAACTGATTTGCTGCTTATTAATAACACTCCTACACTAAGGAGGGAACTAAAATAGTGCTTTTCTCTCTGCCTTCCCTCCCTGCGCCTATCCCCCCCCAACACCCTCCCCCTTGCAGGTCCCTTCCTGGGACCTGTTTTGGCATTTAAGCTCTAGGTGGGCTCTGGTTTCTCGCTGGTAACAGGAATCGCTCAACTGTCCTCAGAGAAAACCTTTTTTTTCCCAGCTGCGTGTATCGACCGGGTATCTGCAGTGCAGAAGACTCTAAGCAAACAGAGAACGATGCCAGCTCTTCCCCCTACAATCTGGTCCCTATTAATTTAAAATTATTTGAAAACTCCAATGAAATATTGAATTAAAATGTAATTGCAGGGGTTGGGAAAGGTTGTGGCACTAAAGCTCTTATGAAGCTGCTTCATCTACATGACATTTTGGCAGCATTTATTGCCAGCTATGCAATTTAAGTGTGGAAACTGATAGCCAAAGGGAGAAAGATCCCAAAGCTGCACATTTTGGAGCATCACCCCACATTGTAAGATAACCATGCAGAGCCAGGACACCTCAATACACCAGTCTCAAGCCTCCCCTGCAGTATGAGACACTTCATATAAAGGAAGCAGCATTCCAACAATAGCAAAAAAAAGTGTAAAAACAAAAAAACTGCTCTTGGTTGGTTTCAGCATGCCATCTAAGGCTCAAAACATGTAATGTTCTTACTTTGGCCCTGTGGGCACATTTTGGCAAGCATTTCTCTCTTTGGTATGGTGTGCCATAGCCGCACGCTCTTTTTCAGCTCTTTTTTTTTTTTTTTACCCCGCATTGACTCCCCAGCCTGATTCAACACACAGCCACGATGAGGAAAGCAGCGGAGCAGTAGTAGCTTCAGCTGATGGAGAGAAATGCTCTTTAAGCCATGGTCTGAAACAGCGTGGGCAGACTCTGAGTTAGATCCATGTTCTCCTGCTCCTATTTCATATTCATCATCATCCAGCAGCAGCCACCAACGCGCTCCCCCCGTTCTTCTGGAGCTCAGCCACGCACAGCCATCCTACTCCTCCCCAGCACGTGGCGTTTCCCCTTGCTGGGCCGTGCCTAAACCCCTGCTCTGTGCCCACGAGGGAGCACGGCTGCAGGAATAACCCCACACCACGGCTGTAGGAATAACCCCACACCACGGTCGCGCATCCCTTTTCCTACTGCTCCTTGCAGCCGTGCCTCTCCGGCGGGTACCGTGGCATTGAAGGTGGGTACTTTGTTGCGTCTAGGTCTCATCCTGCACGTGCTTATGGCAAGAGTTAAGATAGCAAATATATCAGATATTATGTACAGCCCCTGTTTGGGAACGCAGAGCATTTCTGACCTCCCCAGCATCCATCTGGCTGTTTCACATCAGCACAGACAATAGGTCGTGTAAAAGCCCGAGAGCTTTCACACGCCCACCGTCAGCCGCGCATATAAATAGAGACTTGCCTGCTCAACAGACACTGCATCCTACAGCAGCTCAGAGTAACTCAATATCCTCCCACCACGCCACCAGCCTCTCCCTCAGACACCCATATAAAGACGCCTTTGCAGGCATCTTTAAAAAAAAAAAAAAATCCCACTACTCCAGCAGAGCAGAGGCAAGTTGTAAATCAGCAGATCCCACATGAGCCTCACGTTTCAATCGGGATGCTCTGCCCACTGCTCCCTCCCAGCGTCTCTGCTGCTAAACTGGGACACAGGGAGCCAGCCAGACTCCTGTGCCACTTCGCCACATCCCTAAATAAATCCCCATCACCAACCAGCATCTCACTGGAAGGCAGCGGGGCACCACCGTGACGCATGGTCCCGTCGAGCAGAGGGCTCAGGGAAGCACTGCCGCAGACCTGCCCTGCTCCCAAAGCCGTCCCTGTGCACCCACCGAGAGCCGGCCCCAACTTTTGGGCAGTTGGCTCAACCGACCCGGGGGCCCTGGGCGTGGGGACGAGTCCCCCACGTGCAACATGGGTTAGCCGCAACTTGCCTTTCACGCGCATTTGCCAGAAACACTGTGGCTGTTGTTTTATTCAGCCTCGAAGAAGGCAAAGACATTTGGCAAAGACGTGGCAAACATACCGCTTGTCCAGCTAAGTATACTAAATCCTGTATCTCTTCAGGAAAAAGCAGATCCAGAATACAAATTAATCAAAGTCTATCAAGCCCCTAAACAACAAGGGCTCCCCTCTCAGCCCCTAGCTCTCCACCAGCCTAAGAAGGATGCAGAAGTCTTCACAGAGATGGATCTTTATTTATAGACACAGATTAGCATAGAGGACTTCACTGTACAATAAGTCCCTGTGAGACAGAGTCTGAGGCGACACCAGCCACAGACAGTTATCGATTACGAGTCAAAATGAAGAATGGTCTGTTTTGAACCGAACAATTTTATTACAGTCTTTGCTACCAAGACACAGTGGCTCTGAAGACTGGCTTCAGTAAGCAAATGTCCAGGCTATCTGTCAAAGGCAATGCCAGCATATTATTCTACAGGGCTATTCAAGCGACCTTAGAGCAACTGTATGGACCTCTGATATTTGTGCAGGTCAAAGACTGTCTTCATACGTTCTGAAGAATATAATAGATATAAGGCTTTGTGTCAAAAGATGAACTTTTTTTTTCTTTTTCCAACTAAAGTCTTTTAGATCATTTAGTCATCAAGAACATGGAAAGGTTCTAGTTGAGAAGTACAGAGGCAGCATGAACCCCACTTAAACATTTGTGCTTTCTACACCCACAAAGTTGTTACCCAACTTCACGGCGAATACCTTCCAGAGCCCAATGTCCTCTCAGTCTCCAAAGCTGGTTATTTCACTTGGCAGGGCACTAATACCAGTTTCATCGGACAAGTACTGTCTTCCAGAGTTAAACTGAATTCCCAACATGACATGGAAACTAAATACAACGAAGCAACTGCCATACATCACCACTTTTAACAACGTGCTCCTGTGCAGCATTAGCATGACAACAGCTCAGCTTCAGCTCTTCATTCTCATGTCTAGGGCATTTATTTAATGTCTTTCTTATCTGCTTGGCTTGGTCCATATCCACCCATACTAACAGATTTCTGCACAGCACAAAGTAGTGGTTTTCTGCTAACTTGTCAGCCTTCCAAGCAGCAGTTATACCCAAGTAGGCAATAAAACCATGAGCCTGCTCACCAAGAACTCTTCCCACCTGTCAACAGATGCTTAGAGCAACATGATGAATATCAAACAACCAACTTGTGCACCAACACTCAGCTAAGCAGCTGCTTCTTGTCTTTCTAATAAAAAAGCCACAACAACAAAAAAAAGCAGTTTATACCTTTCTGGATCTGATAGCAAACAGCAGTGAGTACTCCAGAAATGCGGCTTTCTACATAATACACCCTGCTCTGTTGCCATAATACTTCAGCAGAAAAATAATTGTGTTCATTGAAAGTCTTGCAGTTCAGTCCTAATCTCAAACCATTGCCCCATGCAGGTGAGGGAACACCTGCATCTGCAAAGGCTGGAATCTGTCTCACAGCAAGTGCATCCTCACTCGTGGGATAAATAAAATCCCAGCAGCATTTCCTACAGCAGAGGGACAGGTAAGCAGCCTTCATCCTGCCAAGGAACTGACAAAGAGGGTGCAAACCCAACTTATTCCCAAAAGGGAAATTTGTGCAGCTAACCTACCTCGCAAAAGTACACACATATCTACCTCTTTCTGGCTACAATTACCTGGCAATTTGGTAGTTAGAGGAAACCAGCACTGCAATTAGATCTCAGAGCTCTGAAAGGTTGTTGAACGAACTCTGCACAAAGGACCTACAGGGATGCATGGCTTTCTCGCTTAAAATTCACTTTTTTACCCAAACTAATTTGATAATTCAATTTTTCTTCTTTGTTTGTTTCTCCCTAACATTGATTTTTGCTTTCTCACTCATGACTGAGCATGTTAAAAGAAAAAGACGAAGTAACAATCCATCAGCCATAAGAAATATACTATTGTTTTGTTCCAGCAGTTCCCAACTGGTACATTCTCCTCCTTCAACTACCTGCCATATTCAGAAAAGCAGATGGCATCATTCAAACAAAATTAAAATAGATAAGAGCATGCTAACTTTTTTATGCCTTATGACGATCATCTTCATGATTTTGATTCAACAGTGCAAAAACTATACCAGATCCAAGGTAGTATAAAGTGCGTCATGGGAAAAGGATTAACAAACATCCTTTCACTCCTACAATGAATGCAGATTCCACTAAGGTTTTTCAAAACTATAGTCTTAATATTAATGCGACTGAGGTTGGCCACGGTTTGGGAAAAGAGAGCAAACATTGAGGGCACATGCATTTATGTATGATTATGTGCACACAGCAGGGGAAAGTGTGCAACATAAACCTACACCGGTCTGCATTATAAAATCCTAGAGCCAAGGTGCCTTGCAAAAATTCACAGGCACTTGGGAGTGAGGGAGTACTGAATGTGCATTTTAAAAATATTTAGCTAGAACTGGTTTTACCAACACAGCAGTCAACACTGTGCGCAAGGAACAGATGGACAGACTGTGGCACTTTCAACCCTCCAATATCCCAAAAAAAAGAAGAGAGGCAAGGGTGGGTAGGGGACGAAGGGATCAAGAGAGAAACCTCTCCAGTTCAGACAAGAAACTCATCCCTTCCCAAAGTCTCCGTATCTGTAATACCAATGTCACCAAAGGTGTATTTGCACGGCTGGGTGCACCCTGTCCTCAGACTACAGGTGTCCATCCCACACCAGGAGCCATCGTAAGGGATGCTTATGGCCCCGCAATCTTGCTCACAGCCCACCCACGTCTCACCCAACAAGTGACTGCAGCCTGTGGAGAAGGCGCTGCGTGTGTTTGTTTTTCCAGTAACGGGGAAGAGGAGAAAGGAAAAGACTCAAAGTCATTGCAAAGGCACATCTGAGAATGCAGCTTTGCACAGAGATGTTACAATACGTGGAAAGCAGCCGAACTCATTTTTGAAAGCATTTTTCCTCCTTCTAAAGGCTCTGCTGCCATCCTGGCAAAGTGTACCCTTGTCAGTCAGTGGCTAACCTTGTCAAGGGGAAGAAAAGGCAGGGAAGTGACAGGTTTGACAACCTGTCGGATGCCTGGTGCTCTGCTCTCCTCCTGATCTGATCGCTATCAAACATTAAACCACTGTTCCTCCACACAGGAGTGCAACTTGATGCTTGCAAGCCTCAGCCAAGAAAGATAGCAAGGCTGGTGAGCTGCCAAGATCCTTGCTTTGTCCCTTCCTTGCATGTTCTAGATTCCCCTTTTATGATCTGATCATTGAACGTGTCACACCAGGAGCAGTCCCACAGGAGTCCCATGGAGGTCACTGAAATTGCCACTGGTTTTCAGGAAAACGAGAACTAGAGGTGGGAGATGGAGCTGTAACGTCTGAAAGGAGAGACATGGGTGACAACTGCCTGGTTGCCAGTCTGCACAACCTAGCCTGCAAATCAAATCCCAAACATGGAGAAACCCCAGATGGACCAAAATCTCCCCCCATCCCCTCAGAACAGGAAAAAAGCCCACTCCCCTGCCACATGTACTGAAAACCCCAGCACACTACACATCATTCACTCACTCTTTAGACGCCCACTGAGTGAGATCATCTAAACATAAGGACTCTCTCTCTCTTGTGTTCAGGAGGAGATAGAATATTTTAATTCATCTCTTCCCTCTGCTCTTCCGGAGCAGCTTTCAGGGTTCAAGAGCAAAAGCAGCAGCACTGACCGTAAAACCCTGCTCTTTATGCTCTTTAATTCCACTGACACCGCAAGAGTCGAAGGCTGAATAGTCAGGAGGAAAAAGCATCTTGCCATCAGGAGCTTAGCTGCAGCTAAGTGAAGTTGGAGCTGTAGTGTATATTTGAAGAGGCTATTTAGCCAACAGATGCCAAGGACAGACTACAAGTAGCACTTACATTGTTCTTTCATAGTGTTCATATCTAACTTACAGCAAGATGGTCTGCTATCTTCCTAGTTCCCAGTGGGCTTAAGTCAAAACTTGCATCTGGCTAATTTGTTTCATGAAGACCTTCTCAGCAACAAAAGCAAGATGCCTGCTGCAATGCCCAGCTGCTCCAACTCCGTGTTGCCATCTAACAGTCAAGTTGACTTAAGCAAAAGGCAACCTGGGGGCTTCCTCAAGTCTGAAGAGGCTTGTTAACTCTTCACAGCCTTCCCTGTTAAAATGCAATTGCAAATGCAAAGCAGGCAGGGGAACAATACAAAAAAGTAGTCCTCGAGTTGCACCACGCAAGCAAGAGGAGGCACGACCGGACGCCCACAGCACTTCAAAAGCGTGGTACTGCCCAACCTGCCTCAACAGACCTGGAGCGGGGCAGCAGGTCAATCAGCTGCTGTCTGGGTACTACTGCCATCCCCAAAACACCTCCCGGACGGGCACGAGGCTGCACCGTGCGCGGGGCAGGAGGGAACGCTTGCTCCTGCTCTCAGGCGCTGGCAGGTAATGAGAAGCAACAGGTTGTGAAGCACAGAGACCTGTCGAGTGGGAGCGGTGGTGCTGCTGCCCGACAGCACAGGACAGCAAGGCTGGCTCTGTGGGGAGCTGTCGTCCCTTAGATAAGGCCAAACAATCTAACTCAAAATACCAGACAAGCTTTCAGGAATATATAAACCCTTTTTCAGGTCTTTGTAGCTTGTTTGCCTGAAAACTTTGTCTGTTGGATTTTTTTTCCCTCCCCCCCCCCCAAACCAAACACAAACCTTCCAAACGCATTCATCTATAACCGCTGTTTCAATGCTTGAGGTCCTGCAGCCCAGGACATCATTCGCACACGGGTGGGTGAAGCTGCCCCTTCCCCCTCCGCTCCGCAGCCTCCTCACTGCCGCTCCCCACCGCAAACACCGCGTGTGGATGCGCTGAGATCCCACACCGCAACGCTCGTCCACCCGCTGCATTTCGCTGCGTTGAACAGAGACAAAAACGAGCTTGTGCAAAGTTTAAAATTCAGCTAAGGATTTGGGGAAGTAAGTACAAGAGTGAGAATGTTTTTCTCTTTAAAAAACAAAATCTCACATCTCACATCGCTTACGGACTGGCAGGGTTGCTCCTTTCAACAGACAGCTCACCGCTCACTTAGCTTTTGAGGATCCTCCCTCTGTTTTTACACTCCAAGGAAAGGTCTTTTTAAACAAATAAAAACTAAGGCTTTTTAAGACTGATTTCCCTTTTCAAGGCAGTAAGGAAATAGATTCCTTTTAGCATGCTTCATGCTTGAAAAGGTTACAGTGGCCTTTCAAAATACCACACGCTGTGCATTCTGTATAGCATTAATGACTTGGAGGATGCACTGATACTTTCTAGTACATCTTAACCTTTTAAAATTGGGCCTTCATTGTCTTACCTTAATAAGCAGTTTGTTCACCTTATGTCATTTATGTCTTGCAAAGGCCACCCTGGCTGAAAATATACATTAGATGTAAAACCACTTGTCTTGCGTGCATAGTTTAGTGCATGTAACAGCGAAGCAACGGCATCAAATAAAATATGCTTATCCTCTCCACCCATTATTTCTCTCCACTGTGACTAAAGCTTCCCAATAATCCCAGATGAGCAGCTCCCTGGCTCTTCGTCGTACTACTTCAAACCACAGGGTAAGAGGGCATGAACAAAGGTATAAGATTTTATTCACTGCACAGAAGTTGACCGGCCAGTGCAAGCACACTGGCTCTCTGGGAAAAGGGGAGGGCAGGAATCGATAAGAAATCAACAGTGATTAATGCTGTTTGACAATCTTTTACATTAATCATGTTTTCATGCTCTTGAGAATGCGAAGTGGAAAATCTATAGTTATAAAAGTGTAATTGGGAACACTCTTCCGACTCGCACCGAGATGAGGGAGAGAAAAATCTTTAAAAAAAATTGTTTAATTATTAAATGTCTAATTTTAAGTGATGCACACAATAACGCTTTCTTATTCAAAGAAAACCTGGAGAGCAAATAGAGCGCCCAGGCATCCTCCCTGCCTGCTGCAAGCAAGCCCAAGAGTTTAGACAACAATCTCTTTGTCTGATCCCTCAACTCCACCATTAACAACCCAATAAAAAATTCATAAAAACACACACCTAGCAGAAGTTAAAATACAGCCACAACAAGGAGTCAATCACTCTTTCTGGAGAACAAGCTATGAGATGCCACAGAAAGCAATGATGTCTTCATTAGCTTTTACAGTAAACATCCCTCTTGGAAACCAGCCTTTATGATCCACCAAGGGCAATAAAGATGTCTTTGCAAATTGATGAGACAAATACTTTAGAGGTATGGTTTCCTCCAGAGCTAGTGGGAAAGAAGTTATACAAAATCATATAGAGGAGAAAAAATTATTTATCCTTATCATGGCAAGTTCACACCTGTAACAAAATTAGGGTCAAGCACAAAAAGGGCTTTAAGCACGTAAGTAAAGAGTGAGGAGAGTTTCTGCCCACGGAGGGTGCAGTGAGGCACCCAGAGGGGAAGGTCCAGTTGGCGCAGCATGAACTGGACACCCACTGGTCCAGCTGTACTCTGGAGTCTCACCTGTAACCATGAGGACCATTCTCTGTGACAGCTTTTCACCATGAATTTTGGGGAGCTCCTGAGTGATATAACAAAGGAGAGGAAAGGAAACTAGAAAAAAAAGAACAAGCATCTGATACACAACAGAACTGATCTGAGATTCTCCTTGCACTAATCGGATATGATGCTGACCAACCACATTATACAGAACAGCCATTTTTGAGCAACGACTGAGTTACCAGAAGCTAAAGAAATTAAATTCCCAGGTCTCAACCTGCAGTCTTAAAACTGAATTTTATCCAAGGCAAGAGACCTCTGCTAGCATGGAAATACAAAATGCCTCCAGTATGTAGGAATAAGGAGCTCAAGAAGGATAGCTCTGTTTTTTAAAGCAGCTGTGCTTTTCACAACAGCACTGGAAGCAACTAGAAACCAGCAGCACAGGTACAACTGGGGACAGACGACCAAAACAAAACTCAAATTCCTTCCTTGCCTTTTCTTGCTCCAATTACTCTTGTTATGGGTGTTTCCAAATCACGCTTTGGGGCACCTGGACCATCTGGAACTAAGCCCCAGGGACAGGCAGTCCTGGCAGCAGTGACGCCTACCGCAAAGCCGCACCATCCCCGGCGCCGGCTGCAGCGTAGGACTGCGCAGCGTTCGTCGAGCAGGGAACCGAAGCTAAAGGACTAGCGGAAGAATTTGTCGCTGTTTCTGGGACAGCTTTGCTGCCAAAGCAGGTACGCTGCACCCTAAAGCATGGCTTTTCCTGTAAAATCAACTCCTGGGAGTATAGCCTTTATAGAGAGGAACAGATTCACCTTAACAGCTCTCTCCCTTGCGAGGATCCAGAAGGCTCATACGCTCTCCCGTACCCTTCCTACTACACTCCACACGCACTGGATGAGCCAATCCAGTTCTGCAAGATGTATTGCTTAATTAATAACTTTGATGTTGGCAATTAAGGTGTGTTTGAAAGAAGATAATGAATATTTTTTCACATGAAAGCACCACCTTTTTAGTCTAGAAAACCTCCATGCAAACTATAATTGATAGTTTGGTTTAACGTGGAATATTCCTGCTGCAATTATGGGGTTTTATTGCTCTGTGTTACTGCACTTTGCACAAAAAATATTTTCGTTATCATAAATTCCTCTGCTAGCAGACTGCTTAGGATGGGAATGGAAACAAGCATCACCTTCTCCAGTGCTGGAAATCTTGGCTTATTCCTTGCAGTACAGCAGTGGAGGAGCTCTTGTATGAGATGGTTGTGCCTGGCTCGCTACAAACCTGCAAAGGAGCTGGGACATCTGCAAGGGCACCAAACAGCTCCCCGCTCCAAGCACTGCAGATCTGCTTGTACCTTACACAGAGAAGACAAAAAATAGGAGATCTTTCTATGGGGAAGAGAAACTGAGGCAGAGAGTGTGCACATGATTCACCACGAGTCACAGCTGTTTTGCTGAGGAGCTGAGGTTCAAACCCTCCCAAAAGTGCCTTCAGACCACCCTTTGCTCCAGGGACCCCCAAGGAGCAACAGTTTGCCCGTGAGGTGAGGAGTGCTCACCGGGATGCTGCTCAGCCTGTCCTGACTCTATCCCGCAGGCAAAGCAACAAGACTTCAGCTCCAGGGTATCGACGACTGTTCCTTGGAGTGGAAATGCTAACTCAGACGGGTTTTTCAGCTCACTGCCCCATCAGCTGCTGCCTTATCTCCAGGAACGAGCCTGCAAGGAAGCAGAGTGGGACCAGCTTCCTCCGCACCCCCGCACACATCCTGGGGCTACCACACTCCTTGGCTGGCTCACTGGTCTCTGAAGGCACCATTAATTCTCTCTGCAGTAGCCCCAGGTACACCACGAGCTACCGTTCAGGGCATGAGGCATCCTCCCCTTCCCTTGGAAAAACACACCATTTCTCAGACCAAAACTACACAGCACTTCACTCCCTGGCTCCCCCACAGCTGCAACGCAGTGCCAAACCAGATTCCCATTTTATCCACGGTTCCTACCTGTAAAATGGGAAAGCAGCTCTGCAGGACAGAGGAAGCCAGGTCTCAAGCCCGAAACCCATCCAGGGTCCCTACCCCTAATCCCCAGGCCCGCTTTCCAAGGGATGGTCCTGTAAGGACAGGCCACGCATTCCCACCGAGTCGCTGGATAGGGACACCGTCATCTCCCACCACCTCCACGGCCTTTTGGCAGCACCTCTTCTGAGACCACTAATGACTTCCTAACCACGTCCTCTGCCAAGATCAAACCACTGCTAACTGGAAAATGCCTTGCCCAGATCCAACAGAAGTTATATATATGCTCTCAGGAGAGAAGACATTTACTTAAGCTGAAGAGGAGAAAATACAAGAAAGTTCAGAGAGTCTCAGGGCTTAGACATGGCACCAAACATTTTCCAGAGCTCTTTCTGTGCCACCACCAAGCCCCATGCTTGAGCTAAAGCTCCTAACCCGCCCTCTGCACGCCCAGCACTGTACATTTGCCGCTGGCTTAGAAAGGATTTACCAATCAAGAGTTGCAGCCTGTGCTCCAATCTGGAAAGCAAAACCAGAGGAACCGGGGTTTCTCAGCATGAGATTTACACCAAGTTAGTTTAATACCAGAGATGGTTCCCCAAGGGAGCAGAGCCCCACGCTCCAGCTGCACTTTGCCACCCTGCCGGGACTAGGAGCAGCAGAAGGCTGGTACGACCAGCACAGCTCCTGCGGGACCAGCCCAAAGCAGGCTGAGGAACCAAAGCGCCCGCTCAGCCCGACACCGACAGAGCCCCGCGTTAACTTGCCCAGCCGAAGCAGTACAAAGGTGCTTGAACAGGAGGTGCACTAAGCTGCTGAACAATTCAGATAGACTTGCTCTAAAATTAAGTCTCGAAGGAAATGCCAAACTTCACTTTATTAGCACTTAAATAAATTTAATGCTATCTATAGTTGCAGCTCTAACTATAGCTACAGCTGAGCAACCCTGCAGAGTTGCATTTTAAGACATTCCTTAACTAGAAACAATTTGCATCAAGCTGTGTAAGGTGCTGCTTCTTAGCAAGAACAGAAAGGTAATTCGCACTTTTCCCCGCCTTGTACTGTTTAATTTCCTCGGAGGTTAAAAGGCTCACCTGGCCATTAATGTAACGATATCACTATGTTCACAAAATTGCCATAGACCATGATCACTACACCAGCTGTGCCAGAAGTACAAGCTTCCACAGCTCTGTCCCAAGCCTCTGCTCTGCTCTGCACACCTAAAAAAGGACCATGAAATAATCTCACGCTACTCCCCACAGTGAATAAGCTTATCATGCATATGCCAAAGCAACCCACATCACTTCTAGGATCTAAACCTTTGTAGCCTGCACTGAAGAGAGACTACGTTACGGAGAAGTGATGGGTCCACGTGTCCACTGCACACCTTGGGAAGGATGACTTCTTTTCAAATGCTCCTTTCCATGTTACACTTGCTTGCTGTTACACAGCAGCCCAACTACAATTTTTCCACAGTGAATTGGGCCCTAATTACTGAACAGTTTGTGAACAACTGCCCTTAAAATGTTAACAGCTGAAATGATGATAACAATAATTCTGTTTGCAGTTATAATGGCCCCTCATTAGAGCTGCTTAATTAAATATTTTCCAAAACTATTCCAGAAAAAGAGTCTGCTCTCTCAACTGTAAAAGCAGAATCCAAAGCAGCCGCAAGGAAACGGTGGCTTTTTCCAGTTGAAGTATTTCCTACGGCCAACCACAAGGAGTGACCTCACACACGCCCCTAACACGGCAGAATTTGCCATCATTAATCCGTTCATTCAATAGGAAAAGATGCCGCAGGTCTTCGTGAGCGTATTCCCCTGTGAGCGCTGTGCCATAAATTAGAAACGCTTAAATCTTTTACACTTATTTAGCCTTTATGCTATCTCCCCACCCCATTCACCAAGTGCCTTTGTAGGCTGAAGCAATAATTTAGTATTCTCTCACAACCGAGTCAAAAGGAACAAATGTGCTTCCTTCAACATAAGCACAGCAGGCTAAAGGGGGAGTTTTCTTTTATATAAACGTTTACAGCAGAAGCGATGCTATGGCACACGTTGTCCCACCTTCCCAGCTCCCCACACCTTTCCAGAGCCAAGTCTAATCCTCTTAACCACGCACCAACAAGTAAGAGTCCTCACGCTACCTTCCACCCAATGCAAATGAGATTAAATAGATATAATGTAATACATTACCATTTGTTACGTAATTAAGATTTAATGGCAAACCATGATTGGTTTACTCCAACACAACCAGCTGTTTACAAGCAGAGAGCTGGCCTAGGAAAGCAAACACACACTCTTGATCTTGCCATTCATCGCTAAAATATCTTGAGTCCCACTGACGAAAAATCAGACAATTCTTGCCATTAAACACATATAAAAATGCACTTTAGCTATGCCTTACAGCTTACACTGGGTTGTTGACTTCTGTCAAATGCAGAAGGGAAAAGATCTGGATTATTTTTTATACTTGTGCCCAAGCATCTGCTGTCAGGGCCGGACAGGTCTTTAGTCTGACCCGGCAGATGTGCCGACAGTATCACATGGATTTAACTTCGCTGTATCAATACAGTTGGCAATTTAACAGGGCCATGAGAGAACAGCTGTGCCCCCCGGACAGGAGCATCCCTGGCACATACTGCTGGCATAAGACTTCACCTTAGTGCTCCTGCAGGTCCCTGAAAACCAGGTTCAGGGAGCTGGCAGACTAAAGGATGACACATACACCCTTTTTTTCTTTTTTTGTTGGTGCTGTGACTCATGCCAGGGCAGGCAATAAGCTGGGGAGATGGCTTAACAGAAGGACGCAGCAGGAGTCTATGGAGAACGAATACTGCTTGGACTCCCCAGGAGAGGGCTGCACAGGTTGGGGGGAGGAGAAATATGTATTATCTGACTTAATCACAGGATGCCATTCTTGGGTATTCTTATTCTAAACTCACCCTATTTCCAAATCTGCACATTATAAGGGGGCAAACTTGAGTGAAAACTGTCCAAGCTGGCTCTAGGAGCATTGCAACTTCACTAGCCCACAATTGTTCTTGTATGAATTCACCCTGCTCTTCCTTTTTGGGGTGAGCTCAACCCCAAATGAGTTATAGTACTCCTGGCACACAAGGTAGGTGCCCTTCTTCATCACTGCAGTTGCCAGAATCATGATGTCTTCCCGGGCAATCAGTGATGTTCCTTGTTCTCCCAGGCACCCTTGCTTTCCTTCAGGTCTTTGCAAAGCTGTTGTTAAAATCCATTTTTATGAATGAATGCTTTCCAAAGTGCTATAGATAGCAGCAGGGTTAAAGCATCCATTGAATCCTCGGATAGGCACTTGGAGGCAATATGCAAAATGTACCATAATCCCTGAAGGGGATTAAACTTTTGCGGTCTGACTCAAAACAAGTTTCCAACTTGATTACGCATCACAAAAAGGTCCATCCTGCTCTAACTAATCTGAGGTAAAAAAAAAAGAATAGCTTGGACAGGTCTGAATTCATTTTTATTTATTCTCCAAATACAATTTCAAAATACTTAGGGCCTTTCGGCCACCTACATAAGAATAGGAAATAATCAACTGCAAATTTTCCAAAGCCATGGCTGTATTATCTTGAATTCAAACTTCTAATTAAAGGTCTTTTAATACTAAAAAATTGTCAAAGTCCCAAGCCCTTAAAGCACAAAAACATCTGGTTGGGAATTAAAGTGGAAGGACATTCAGCCAGGACCAAGAGGTCAGAACCAGAACCTTCGCTGTGATTTTATTTTATCAAGATCTACGTTAAAAGCTTTTACTGAAACCAGTTAATAACTTCCTGAAGTACAAGCAAGAAACACAGAGCCATGATCCAGAAAACCAAAAGCAAAGATGCTAAGAAAAAGGAATTCTCTAGAAAAGAAAAATGGGAGAGAAAGCTGCTGGGACAGGGATGGGAAAGGATTTTGCAGCTAGCCCGGCACCAAGAACTGAGTCCATGCCAAATGCACTCAGAGGCACTGCGCAATGCACACCGCAAAGCCCACAGAAATGGGAAGGGGTCCTAGAAGTCTGCACGAGACAGCCAGCTATTAACACCTCCCCCTGAATTTGGGGCACAAACACACGCACGAGCGCTAACCAGATCCGAGCAGCGCTGCTTTTCCTGCAAACTCTGTCAGGCAAACATCTGTCAGAACGTCTCAGTTGTTTAATCACATAAAATGTTTCCTCTTCCATTTTTGGCACCTTATACTGAAATAGTCTATCGCAAGATGTCTCTGTATCATGCTCTATCAGCCTAACGCAAAAGAAAAGCTGTTTATAAACAAAGGAGGCACAGTTTGAGCCTGATATTAGATTTTCATGTGCTTGCTAGCAGCCAAACATACATAACAGCAGAATAATTGCAAATAAAGCGTGAGCATATGCATGGTCCAGGGAAAGAACCCCTGAGCAGTTCTGCACCGTGCTTTAATTTCCTCAAACATTATCTTTCTAACGAACTGGGAGTGTGATGAATGATCACCTTCCCCCACCCGGCCATGTTAGGACTGTTTCAACTGCTGTCTGTTGTTTACTGTTTCTGGCCACCTGAATGTCAGTTTTTTCAAAACAGCACTTACTCAATATTGATCTTAACACCAGCAAAAAAAAAAAAAAAGATGCTGAAGAAGGGAGAAACACATCCCCCCGAATTACTACTGCAGCTCTTCACCTCCAGCTCAAGAATATTTCTTTGATAGATTATATATACTGAAGATCCTGCCAACTACCAATTTCATGGGTATGTTACAGGGTAAACTAACAGGAAAAGAGTGAACAATTCCCCCTGCTCCTACAACCCCCTATGCAGAATTTGAGGTGGGAAACCACAGAAGAGCTCAGTCTCGATAGCACTGGTAAAGGAAACAGCAGAAACACCCGACGCCAAGTAGTTTTACTAACACACCATCAAGCTCTTCTGGAAGTCAGCTCCCCTTTAAAATGAGCAAAGTTTAATCAGAGGTTGAAAGCAGGACATGGGGAGTAAGAGCTGGTTACAACTGGGGAGGTTGATTTGGTTTTCCAGGGAGCATCTCTCGGCTCAAGACTCCTTCTCCTAATGCCCACCCACCCCAGCTGCAGCCACGGCCACCAGAAACTGGCTCCAAAATAACGGCAAACTGGTCACAATACTTTCTTCTTCCTCCCTTATTAAGACCCTATTAAAATTCAGCAAACTGGTAGGAGGGAGCAAGCAGAAGACTGACAATGGGTCGAACTATCCTCCCTGTTTAACGCTTGCCTTTCTTCCAGCTTTTTGTACAAGCACCCTGCACTCTCAACAGCAAAGCAGCATTTGGATTTTTATTCCTTCTGGCGACACAGCACGCCAGTTCTCCAAGTCTGCCACCAGAACCGCAAAGCACCGAGGAGCAGCGCTGCACCCCGAGCGATGAACCCCCCCGGAGCTGCGACCCCCAGCCCCGCTCTGCCCACCGCCTCGTCACCCTCCCCCTGTACACGGGCTTTGCTCTCCCAGGCTCCGGTGCCACTTGTCTCTCCGTCTGTCTCCCCATCTTCCCTTCATCTCTACACTCGTCGAACATGCTTTTAACAAACCACTTGAGATCCTCACGGCCAGGCTGGTATCGAAGGTTTGCTGATTCTTTCTGCATAAGATTTAAAGAACAGCCTTTCCTACCCAGCCACACGCAGCAGCTCCCACCCGGGGACCGCTCATCTCACAACTCAATTACAGCACATTCCTCGACCTTGACAAAGGCATCTTGCCCTGCCGATCTCCACTCGGAAAGCTGGGGAGAAAGGTCCTTCTCCTAGCCAGCAACTTTGACTGCGCCTCCACCCGTATATTCCCCCATCCCTGCTTCTCTACCAAGCCAGCTGTTTGGCTTCATATTCCGGGCCCTTCCTACCCTTTCCTGACCGCCACCTCCCAGTCCTGCTGGGAAGAGCTGACTCCCACCTCCAAGCTGCCCACACCATCCATAAGCCAAGCAAACCACCCAGCCTCTGGGCTTTCTCCCATAGCAAGCCCCTCCATAAAGGAAAGCATCTGGAAACCAGCACCCCTCCTTTTAGAAAAACACTTTTAAGAGTGCCCTGAGGTGCCTACAAGAGCCTTCAGCCTCCAGCTCCCTCAGGTCTCTGCTGGTGGTGCCAACACACATGGTTGCCCTGGGCCCTCCTGTGCCAATTTGGAAGGTGGGACCATCACACACCCTGGAGCACCTCTACGGTGTACAATTCCAAAGGCGACGGGAAGAACAGCTGGATCCCAAGACTGCACTGCTTTTTAACAGTATAAAAAGCAAAGACCACTTGAAAAAACAAGCATTGCAGAGGGACCCTGCCAGACAAGCCAGTTTTGAAGACGAGCGCTACTTTTTACACATCCCACTGCCTCTTCAAAAACGGGGCCTCTCTGCATTTTCCACCGCAGAGTGTTTCTGAAGACGGCGGGAGGAAGGAAGGACACAGCACACCCTGCGCTGCCCAAGAACAGCCCGAGCCACTCAAGTCTTGCTATTTCTTTAGGGCTCCAGCAAAACCACTTATAAGCAATTCATAGCAATAGACTCTTTTTCATCCAGGCATCCTAGAGTAATTTGCAGACCTAAAATGCTGCACTACTTGCATATATTACTAGACATGAACTCATCCAAGTCAATGATGACACAAGAGGGCTTGTAAGTGCTCCTTCCCTCCACGTACATCCTTCCCACCGCCAGCCTACTTCTTCCCCTCTCGTAGAAGTCCATCTGCTGCATGCACACTCTGGCATAGAAATTTGGAAGTCCCTGTCCCGGCAGCTTGCTGAAGATGCGGCTGGTCAATCACATTCAACAGCGGTGACTGAACACAACCAGTTGTACACCACAAACAGTAGTGTCTGAATCAGCCTACAGGTCTGCTTAATCAACAGTCTGCTTAATTACAGCAGAAAGGCTCATTTATTATTCCCTTTTCAAATGTAACATTTCCACTTCTGTAGGTTTTTTTACCTTAAAACGTTAGTATAACCGGGTTAACATCCATGAAGAATAGGCAGTTAATTTTATGGATGAGATTAGCTAACAAGCTTGAACAGGTTTTATATTTGAGTCCAGCTGATCTGGACTTGTTAACTCATTTACCTGGTCTCTGCTGCAAGACCCTCATTACCTCACTGCATACAACTCCTTGAAAATTCTCTCTTTATTTATTTTTTTTTTTTTAAGTCATACTTGAAGTACCCCTCAATTATTTGTGGTCCGGCAGAAGCTGTAATACTAACCTATAAATGTTAATGAGAGCAATACAGCATGCACAATAATTATCTGCCACTGTGTGCACTGAAATGAAAATGAGCAGGTTAACTTAAGCCTGAAAGACTGTTTTAACTCTAAATTTGAAAATAGAATTTGATGGTGCATGATTAAACCTCAAATTCTGCAATCAGGCAGGTGTTATTGGAGCCAGAGCACGTTAACTTTATAACAGCAGGAAGTTTTAATAAAACTTCCTTTAAAAAAATCAAGTTAAAAAAAAAGCACTCAGTGTAAAACACTGTTTTGCTCTCCTTCTACAAATCTTCATGATTTACTTTTGAGTCAATAACTCACTAAAATTAACAAGATGAAATTATGTTTTGACAAGTTCCAGTGCTGATGAACAGATTTTCAAATCACGAATCCAGCTTCACCTCATTTTTCCACCACAGCTGACAGTCGAGAAGTGAATCATTCATTCCTTCTGGCCTTTGTGTATTTTATCAAATGCTACAGGGAACAACTAACTTCAATTCCCTCAAGTAATTGCATAAAATGCCAAACTTAAAGTTCTTTCGCACTTTAATAAAATTAAGTTCTACAGGAAAGAAAACATCCGTCCAGCCAAGCTCAACCATTTTGACCATATGTTGCCATCAGATCAACCTAACCAAAACAGATCTACTATACATAATCCTGCCACTCAGAATACATATAAAATATACCACTGGCAAAGCTTTCCACTGTTCCTTGGCAGCATACAAGGTTGTCTTCTGCCTAAGGCTTGGGTCCCACCTCACCTGACAGATGGGTGTGATGGCTACATCTCATTTAGGATAAATAAAGGAGCTTATTTGTCCCTAGAGCCAAGGAGCTGAAGCAATCACAATACACCCAGAGGACAGGCACATGTCCAAAATCTAGTGGACTCCACACAGAGGAGCTTTGCAAAGCTTCTGAAAGAGGCTTAACAACCAGCACAGCAGCAAGAGCAGTCCCAGAAGATGCAGACCTGAGACTCCAAGGGGAGGAAAAGCAAGGACCTTTTCTAGGTTGAACGCTAATTAAGAAAGGGTGAGCGAGGTAACTGTTCCCCTGGTCACTTCTCTCCTGTGTTGAGGAAAGGATGCACAGAGATCTCTAGCTTTACTGTCAATCCCCCCTCCTCAGCCAAACAGCTCATCAACAGCAGATTTTGTGTACACGGTCAAAAGGAAGTCATTCCCTTTGGACAGAAGTCAGACACCTGCAAGCTGCTGGTTTCTCCCAGTAAACCAGAGCTGTCAGGATGCCGACAAGCTCCTTCTGCACAACAAAACTCTGGGGAAAAACACACACCAAATTTTCGTCATAGCCACTGAGACAGGCAAATCTTAAGTAACTCTACCAAAGTCAGTGGGCCGGTAGCAGAGAACACGATCCCTGCGATAATACACCAAATCCATAAACCCTCCATTTTTGTGTACAGACTGGATGTTTTCAAACTGTTTAAAGGGTTTAAATGCAGCATCCAGGGTACTATCCTAGCCCTGCTGAAGTCAGCAATGACAGCAAGCTCCACCAGCTCCTGCACCCCGCAAGGACATCATCCAAGGTCAGGCAGCACGCGAGCTTGAAGGACGCCTCCTCCTCCTCCCAAAAATTGAGCATCTCCTCCCCTTGCACCTCTCCCAGGAACAGCACCTACTGGAGCCATCAGAGTCAGAGGCTGCTCTATGTGCAGCTGCAAATGTTTTATTTATTCTGAAAATTCAACCAACACAGCTGTGCGATGTGAAATATGACTCAGTGGAGTTAGCGTCTTACTGCAGGCAATCACATTTATTATAATAAATAACTATAAATAAATAATGAGGTTGCTTAACAGGGACACGGGTAACCTGTCTAGACAATCACGGAGGTGACGTACTCCGCACTGGAATGTCCTCCAGATTTCAACAATAAGTCTTGATTAGAAATATTTTTTTTTTTAAAAAAAGCAGGGCAATGATTGCTTATTTAAAAATACCAAAGCCTGCTTCTCAGCATTGCCAGCACGCACCTAGCAAGTTTAGCTAGTAACACCTCGCTCTCCAGCAAGCCTTTCCCGTAGCAGACCCTTACAACGATCAAGCAAACATTCCAGCAGGCAGAATTTCTGATAATTTACTGTCACATAAACCAAATTCTCCTCTTTGGAGCCGCAAACAATACTGCTCCATCAACAGGCTGGCCTACCCACGGCTCAACAGCACCCTGCGACCATCACCCAGGTCTCGTGGTGGTGCTCTGTGGAGGGGAGAACCCCTCTTCCCCTTCCCTGGCATTTCACTGCCTGCTTAATGGAGAAAAGCAATGGCCAAACTAATAGCTGGAACATGTGACCTTAATTAATTAGCAGACCTAGTGGAAAATGCCAACTCTGCATTGTCACTGCCTGCTTTCAAGGACCCTCTGCCTGCGTCAGCAGTACAGAGACGCTGGGTCCATTAACGTTTGCTCTGGGATAAGGACAGATGATGCAAGAGTGGCTTTAGCAACCTGGTACAAGAGAGGCAAGGTCTGAGATAAAGGAGTAACCTCCTGTGAATCCATTTGTGGTGAAGGTCTTCCCTCTCCCTAAATGCTTCTCCAACAACTCTGTGACGGGCTCTAGGAGAAATCCACCAAGAACAAAGCTAAGGTCAACTGGAAAGGATTGGGAGAGCAAGCAGATGGCCACCTGCCACCTCACCAATCAGCAAAATCATTCACTTCAGCTGCATCATGAAATATTTCCTCACTTCTTCCTCTCTCCCTCTAGCTGCCTTCCTTCATCCATGAGCTGCGTCCATTTAGGTTACAAGACCCATTTAGCACGTAGTGGAGAACAGCTGGGAAAGCAAACAAAAAAAAATAATAGACCAGTACCTTCCCCAATGACTCCAAAATCCTAGAGGCAGCTGCAACAAGCAGTGTTTCTCTGGGAGTAACACAGAAAAAAGAAATATCTTATTCTATAAAAATATCCCTTGCCCTCAAACAGGCCTGCAGTTACAATCAATGTCAATAATAAACTTTATCAATACTGGGCACCACTCTTCAGGAAAAGATCTCCCTTTGTCCCCTAAGCTGTGCGTCTGCCCTTGGAGGAAAATCCCAGCGCTCTGAACTTTATAGAAGTAAATCCTGCAAGCAGCAGCTCTGCTAATGTTTGCAGGATGGCCACAAGGAGCTTGATCAAGGCTCAGACACACATCTGGCTTGCAGCACAGATGCATGTTCACATGGGCACCATTTCATCAGCTAATGTTTGCTGAAAATCTTGTGCATCACAGATACAAAAAACCACAATCACAGCTGCTCGTTGGGATTTCCATTTTTATTTCCATGGGTCATATTAGGGAATGAAATATCTTGTAGTTTAGCAACTAAATTTATGCTTTTTTAAAAAAAACTCCACAAGTACTGTTATTGTTACCACATCTAAACCATTAAGACATGTCCAGATGCTGTTAAACATGTTCTGGATGCCTGTAATAAATAAAAAATTAAATCCCAAATGTGCTACATTTTTTCAGGGCACACGACCTTAGCAACTTCAGCTCTTCCAGGACCATAGGTAGCTTTGCAATTGAAATCTGAATTCTCCCACCAATTTTCCAGCTTTTTTTTTTTTTCTTAAGATCAAGCTCCTTCAGTACCCAACGCACGTTGGATTTATAATGCTAATCAAACTTCTCCAGGTAGAGATAGAGTTTATAAATTAATCCTGGGTAAAATAAATACATCAGCCAATCTTGGTACAAACATTCCTGCCTCTGATTAAGTTGAATTCCAGGACTGCGCAGCATGCATTTCAAAAGGGTAAAGTGGCAGGAAAGATGCACGCTCTCCCTGCATACAGCACAGCATATTTGCATCAATGTGACCTCAAAGCGACAATGCCTGGGCAGGTGGCAAGACGAGACTCTTAGTTATTATGCAAAAGTGCAACTTGCTTTGCTGTTCCTTCACGCCTCCTTACCCACGCAGCGAGCTCCAGGTGCGCGGCAGCGGTGTGTGCTGATGGCAGGGCTAGAGGTTTCGGCTCCGAACTCCCCGGTCCAGGCGCTGGGGTGACTCGAGTACGTACGCAGCCCCACGCCGGGGGGCCCAAACTGCGCCTTCCGAGGCTCCTTGGATGCTCCGAGATATTTATAAATAAGTGCCCACAATACGAGTTGTACTTTCCTGTTTTATGCTAACTACAGGCACCTATAAGAAGCGATCAATAGTAGTCTGTGCCATACCCTAAGAACCCTAAAATATTAAGTGCAGGAACCATCACAGACAAGACATTACGGCATTTATACAGGCTGAACTCCTATACCAAAAGCTATTTATACACTAACTCGGCTGAAGTGTTCATCTGCTAACAAAATTGGCTGGGTGGTTTAAACAGGACCCGGGGCGAAAAGTTGGCAGAAGTATGAGCAGCTGTGCTGCCCGGTTTCAGGTATAGCTCTACACTGAGCCAGCTCCCAGTGCAACCAGTGCAAAGAGAATGCACAAAAGCTGCATCTAAGCATTCACGTATGGGGAACGTAAGGGCAGCAAGGGCATCGCAACCCTTTGGGAAGAAGAAATTTCTAACCTTGAAATCATCTTGATTATAGCCATTTTGCTGCCGTGCTAATGCCAGGTTGACCAGCTTGCCATGCAAAGCCCAGGAGCACAGAAGAGGGTACAGAACTGTCCACGAGCCAAGGTGAGACCCTTCTCACCCACCCACTCGGGAGCCAGAGGAGCAAAGGCTTCTCTGACCGCATCCCTACCACCCACGGCAGCCCATCCCCGCCGTGATGCCAGCACCAACCTTCCTCCTCGGCTGTGCCATGGCACAAAGTCTGGATTAGTTGTCATCGAAGCCCTAATTTATCATTCTTTAAAGAGAGAGTTGAAGTGTGTGTTATATGTCTGATAGGCTTCACTTAAGCAGACACCATTTGTTGCTGTAGCACATACAGTTTAAAAAGAAGTATGAAGTACTTTCCTCATTAAACGAAAACACAGCGGTCCAAATCTCTGCCTCCAATTCCACAGTGAAATTCCCTCTCTCCCACCCTGGACATTGTATGATTGCCAATTAAAAAGTGAAAGCAGAATGCAATGCAATACTGAAGCAACTAAACAGGAAAAAAGTCATGACAGCAGGATGAACGCAGTCTACTAAAAAAAATAAATTAGTCCTTTAAAATCAACAGTAAAAAAAGTAGATACCATATTTGATTTTAAGAAAATGTTAGGAATGATACATATGCTCAGTTGAGTTGCCAAGAAGAATTAATTTAAAAGAACAAAAGTTTAAAAAACACACTTAGAAAGCAGTTCCGGTTTATGTGCTATGACTCCTGTACACTGCTGCATTACAGAATGCTTCCGAGATCACAAAATGCTCTCCATCACCAAAATGAAGCCCAGCAAATTGCTAATGATAACAGTTAAAGCAAGATGTGGAAACCCAGTTCTAAAAATTAAGAATGTCAAAACCTGCACACTTGTTTAAGAGCCCTAGCCAGGCAGCCGAGTGCTGTTCACAAGCTTGTCCTCCCAGCAGACTGCTCCGAAGAGCCAGGGCAAATCAGGAATTACTAATTACGAGTGTTTAAGGAGGATGCAGTGACATTTCTTGTACGGCTGGAGCACTTTGTAGGTATCACACTGGCTTTTAACCTCTCATCCCATCATACAACTCTAATGAGTTCTGTGGTCCCAGCATTAACCGTGTGGAAAACGGCTGACACTGCAAAACCCCAGCTCTTATCATTAAAGCCAACCAGATCCCGTTCTTCAACCGATTTAAGACAGAGCTGCTGCGGGGCATGAATTATCTCCTTTCCAGGGAGGCCACCCCTCCGGGGAATGGGGCTCTTCATCCAATCAAGGGGATGAGCACCGTTGTCTCTAACACGGATGAGTCAGGCCATGAAAGCATCACCCCTGCAAAGCCTACGGCATACACGATGGGGAGTGTGCTAATTTCGGCTACGCAGCAGCCAGACTGGGCAGCACCGGAGACGAAGCCAAGATCAAACCTGGCAGCACCCCAGGACGCAGAGGACGGGCAGCACGAGCGCACGCCAGGTCACCATGTCCGCTTTGACATTTTCAATGCCCTTCAGATGCCTCCAGGAGCAAGTTGAGGATGAGCTGCCGAAGGCACGACAGCAAGTACAAACTCCTTCCCCAGGCAGTTCGGACTCCCGGCAACCTTGCTGCTATGCTGCAGCTCCTGGAAAACTCTAATTTCATCACAAAACTCAAGTCCTCTAATGTTACCTCTTCTAAAAGCTTATCTTGTGCTCATGAATGAGACTAACATTCTAAACCAAAGGGAATGAAAGGATTAGATGATCTGTGTGTTATACAGGTTTTAAACTGTTCAAGTTTCTGGACAGCTGGTAAGAAGTGGGGGTCTGACCTGAATTAATTAAAAATTCCTAGATGTTTTACAAAGCTTTACTAATAAACTCAGCTACAGATCAGAGCACTGACCCTTTCAAGTTTGCACAAACCTAGAATTTCAAGATCTCCTCCAGGTATCAAGAAGGAACTCCAAACCGAGGCCAAGTCTTAACAATCCCAAATAATGTTCTTTTTAAAATGTGCTATTAAATCATTGCTATTAAAATACTGACAGAGAAGCGTTTTCAGGTATCCTGCAGGCATCTCTAGCACCAACCACTGCAGAAACAAATACGCCCAGAGACGACTGAGGAGCTTTGGGACACCCAACTGCATGAGCTCGTCCCTTAATCCAAATTTTGTTCCGAGACTCTACGACACACAAATTTAATGGGATTTACTTGCTCATCCTCTAAATCTCAGGTTTACACATTTCATTTTGACAGCCTCCACCCTGGGCTTAAAACCCGCGACACAGAGTGCTACAACAGTCTGCAGATGAACTCACTTTCAACTCACAAGCTGAGAGGAAGGAAACACACAGCCCTGCAGGTCATAAAACCTCTGCTCAGCGAACAAAAACCAGCAAGATGCAGGTCACTCAACCCAGAGCAGTAATTTCTACCCCAGAAGGTCGCAGAAGGTGCAGCTCAAGGCACCGCACACAACTCCCGTTGGGTCAAACACGGGAACGGGCAGCCAGCTGCAACAAGCAGGTAGTTGTCTCGGGGAAACGTGGTATTTCAAAAGCTAAAGAGGGGAAACAGCTTCCGCTCACAGGCTGTGGTTAAAGCAGGTGCCTATATATAGTTAGAGTAAGTGAAAATGTCCGTTGATACTTCTGTTATGCAAAAGTTGCTCTAGTCATTAGCTACAGCCCGTGGTGCTTTCTTCAACAAACCCGCAGGAACATCTCCACCACCATTAACAAAACCACCAGTCGAGGTCTCGAGGAGACCAGCTCTTTGCCGTCCGGGAGCAGGCGGCTGTCCCGCGGCAGGAGCCAGAGCCCCGTGCTGAGCGCTGCTGCAGGATGGAGACCCGGGCTTGCGGCACGTGGGACCGTCCTGCTCCAGCTCCGTCAGTCGCTGCCTCCACCTGCACCTCCAGCGGGAAGGGAAACAAGCACACCAACCCGCTGCCACCACCAGTCTTCTGGATTTTAATTAAGAGGAGAGAAAAAGGCTAAAACCTTATGGGGAAAAACCTCCTGCTGGTTTGCTTCTTACACTGAGTTGTTCCTCCAGCATCAGCCTGTCCCCTCCAAATTGCTTTTGTATCTTGCTGTACAAAATGTCTTTTTCTTCTCTGGGAGGCTAGAGGAGCATCTCACAGGAAGGATGACCGGATTTCACAATACGTGGTTTTGAAGGTTGGTGTTAAATTTGACACTGTAGCTCCAAAGTAATTGTGACTAACCACTAAATCACCATGTGTAATGGATTCCTCCGAACATTTATAGCTAGCAGTTCCATTATGCTCTAATCTGGAAAACATCTAAACGACTCTCCACAAAAATTGGAGGGGAACATAAACGTCTTGATAAAACAAGATTCCAGAGATACTCCACTTAACCACAGTGACTTCTATAATATAATGTCTAGTGCAATATCATCCATTACAGTGCAGCCATTTGCTATTTGATTTTTAAACCCACGCTTCAAGACATCAATCTAGAGAGCATCGAGTCTATGTGAAAGGTGAAACAACCAAGAACAAACCTGTAGGTCAGCGGAGCGAGTGGTAGCAAGCGAGCCGAGCAGCACCAAGAGGCTCCCTGACAGCTGTGGATGGAAGCTGCTGCTCCCTGCCACCAAACGGTAAGCTCAAAGTTGCCCTTGTGCTCCTGGATGCTCAGCCCTGCACATCACTTGAATCAAAAGCCCTCAGCCCACAGTAAAACGCTGCCCTGTAAGAAGTGTCTGCCTGCCCTTGTTCAGCTTCATCCTCTTCCTAAATCCGTGATTTCCAAACTCTGAAGGTCTGGGGGTAACACAGCCCTGGAGGGAGAAGCACCACCTTAGAGATCCTGGCTGTCCTCTCTTGTCTAGAAAACAACACCAGTTTGGTGGGGACAGAAGAAGGCCTGTATGCAATCAAAACCCACAATAAAAATAATGCAATCAGCTAAGCACACAATAAGCAAAGGAGGGAAGCATTACTGATTCATTCCATTTTCCTGGAAAAGCCTGGACTGTGGTTAAGTGGAAGACAAGCTGAAATTTTCCATTAGTGGGGGGAAAAAAAAGCTTGTTTAAAGAGAGAAGGGAAAAAATCCCTCAGGTTAATGCTCAAGTACAGCAACAATAAATTTTACCACAAAATCTCTGCTAGGCAGATACTCACCCTGCTCCCAGCCCAAGGAGCAGTGGAGCTTGCAAAAAGGCTGCTCGTTTAATACAAAAACTGTGTAGAAAATAAAAACCAGTAAGAGAATCCCAATCTTCAAACAGGGAAGGGAACAGACAGCCTTTTGACATTCCTCCCAGCATTTTTTCCTCCAGTCTCCCTGCCTGGGGGGCACAGGAGTAGGGAAAGCAGACGGTAAGGGAAGAGCTAGCTGGGCTGCATGCACCAGGGGATGCGACTGCTGTAGGTGACCCTGAAGAGCCTGACAGCGCTTGCAGCCTGGAGAAATCTTAACTTACTCTGGGCCAGGGACACAGGCATCAGTCTAGACCAGGGACTTAAAACCACTTCACCACCACACCTTCCTGAGTTGTACTGTGCACTCTTACACCACAACCAAGGATCAAAGCCAAGCGATGCAGTAAGTGACTGCAGCACATCCCAGCCCTGGTACCTGCATTAAAGGGAAGGCTTTTGCTTTTGTTCTTAACAGAAAGGCATGTTTCATCTCAGCTGCTCAAGCAAAGATGAAAACCAACCTGTAAAATAAAAGGATGTTGTCCACATGAGCTAAAAAGCCTCTGTTCTGCTCCCTCCTTCTCCAAACATCCCAAATTGACTCCCACCAGCCAGCTAGCACACTGCAGATTTTAGGATCACTTACACTTGCACAGGTCATGCCCTTGGGACACAACATGTTCTTCAGCATCTATAAATCCTACCATAACCCACTTCCAAAAGAAAGTGTGTCTCCCAAGTCCTGTAACAGAGCCCAACACAAACTCCATAAATGCAAAAAGACAATGACTTCTGGCATCCCAGAACTGCAATTGCTGCCTTTATATCACATCCCAGGTGCCCGCTTTTCCTTTCTATAGAAAATTAAGTCAGTCCTCTGTCGTAACTGAAACTATTAGCTGCACTGTAAAAGATGCGGCCCTAGACAGGCAAGCCATCTGCAAACGCTCATGTGCCCAAAGACTTCTACCTGCCCTGTGTTTGGAGGGAGGAGATGAGGTTTCCACCCCAAAGCTGTCCTCAATAAGGCAACAGGTTCAGTTTGGTAATGCCTGCTGCCAAAAAAGAGCAGCTTGCTTCACAGACTGTTTTAGTTTCTCTCAATGATCAGATTTCAGCTTGAGTATCCATCATCATGAGATGGCACATCTCAGGTTTAACCAACCTACCCTCCACTATAAGCAACAGGTACAAGTACTTGGATTCCAGTATGTACCAAGACATATAAATATCCTTAAAAAGATCTTTTAAGCACAGGAGTAAAGAGACCACAATTTCACTTATCTTGATAGAACATTATATAAGACATTAAATATTTTTACTGTAAGGGAAAAAATATGATACTGTACTTCATACCCATAACTCTTCCATGAATACACATTTATTGCAGGAAGCAATTCACCTTCATGACTTCAGCTGATACATGAGGAAAAGCAGAAGCAAAGCTGTCCTGCTAATTCCAGGAAAATAACATAACATGACAGGAAAAGCAAAAACAACCCTTTAGACAAGAAACAAGAGAGCCTTAGATTCCTTTAAAAAGCCTGTATTTGCAGTTTCCAAAGTACAGTTAACTTGCGACATTTAATACACAAGTTGTCATCAGCCTTAAACCTCAATTTCCAGACCTCAGCTGTACCCGAGAGAGCAGCAGGATGGGCTGAGCGCACGATCAAATCCTCCAGCACGACTGCCGAGCCACTGTGGCCGAGGCAGAGAATCTGCTTATATATTTTACAAATAACCGGATCCTTCCATAATCCAGGCTCTGAGAAATTTTTATCTCACCATGAGCTCAGCTATTCTTAAGTCCTTTCTGTGGTTTTTTTTTCCTGTGCTGCCTGATACACTGACCAATTTTATAAAAGGGATTGGCTGACGGGAGGTCCGGATTCAGGTCAGATGGAGCTGGCCTTTTGGGTATGTGCTCCCAGATGCTGGTGGAAAAGAGGTCTAAAACTCCCCTTTTCCCCTACAGCCTCAAACCAAACCTGCCCATGAAAGGCATCTATTCCTACAGCTTTCTCCCGCAGAAGACTGGCTGTTATACAGAGTCTGAAACAGCTGCTGCTTCTGGTTCTCCAGGTCCCCAACCCAAACCTGATATACTAGCCAGGATGGACACCGTCACATGGACGCATCAACTTACCCAAGCTGCTCTCTAGGTCTTTGGGTCCTGTAACAGGGAATCTCAATTTTCACTTGTCTCAGCAAGTCTCTAGACTCTACACCCTCTGCTCGTCTTGGTGCACACACAGCTGCAGCACTGACCAGTTCCAAATTGTAGGAAAAGGAGAATTACAGTATGGAAAGCTGGCATCCCAAACAAGAGCAAAGACACATGAAATCCCAACTCTGCAGAGCAGGAAACTTCACCACCTCAGGGCAACAAAAGGTGCTCACACCATTAGAGTGACCCCTGTTCTGTAAAGCACTTAGCAATACATTTAAACACTTCAAGTATATGCTTAAGCAATATATATTTAAGTACTTTTGTTCACACAATAGAGTTCAGGCTTGACAAGATATAGTTTGTGCGCATCTTAAACCTAGTGATGCACAACGTCCTTCCAATCCCTTCTCCAGAAATATCAGCACTGTTCTGTTATATGCCTTCAGTTAAATGCCCCAATAAATAAATTTAAAAAGATTTAGGACAGATTTTTCCACAAGCCATATTGTTCCAAACCTCAGGTCCAACGCACTTAGCCACGCTTGCAGACAAGGATAGTTATTCACACGCTTTTGTCCTTGCAAGCAACAAAGAGCTCAGTAATCCAAACACAGGGCAGCACTCACACATTTCCCCTGCAACATTTTCTGCTGACTATATTTCTAGCAAAATTGCAATTTTTTTCTTGCATGTGGTAGCATGTTAAATATGCCACAAAACACTGGGTGATAAGACAGCTTGCAGAACTACTCCCCAGTCAAAATTCATCCCTAGCCATCGCCCTCTTCTTCAGCTGTTCTGCATCACTGCTAGCCAGCTGCCATCTCCAAACTCCAGCAGGTATTATCAGCTGAACCTCAGCACCACCCCCTAAATCTAACTTAGTGAGGAAGTTGCCTCTATCCATAAAAATTCTGGGAGTGCTCATATTCCAACCCAGAATGCTGCTGGCATCCAAAACACAACTAGCAGCATGGAAAGTGAGCCAGTAGCTTCTCAGGAGAAGCAGCTGCAGGTGCAACTCCTCTTTTCATTTGCTTTCTCTGCCTCTCCTCTGGAAATGGGATGAAAAAAGGCATTTATAACTCTGCTTTGCAAAACCCATCAGTTATATTCAAGAACATGGGCTCACCTGGGGTCTATCTGACCTGCTCCAGAAGCAGGACTGGTTTAAATGGCTATATAGGATAGTTTTGCAAACTAACAGTGTTCAAGAGATATAAGGAACTGACTAGAGCTTCTCTTAGGTCTCTGCTACCGCTGCCTTCTGACAGTCTAGTCCTCTCCACTCTGAGCAGATGCAGCCTTAACAGTCACCCACTGCATCCAAAGCAAAAGCTTAAAGCAGAGCAGCGATGTTTCATTCCTACCGACTATGGTCAAGACATCTGGTGTTAGATACCCGATGCCTCCTCTTTAGGAGAGCAGGTCCTAGCTTTCCTCGCTACCCTTTTCTATGAGCCAGAGCACCAGGCTCACAGACACACCTTTAGGGCATGCTTAGACCGGACTTTAGGACAACTCTACCGGGCTTCTGATCTTCCCAAGTTGCTCCTTCCAAAGAGTGAAGTCAGAGACCACTTCATCCCTGAAAGGAGGTAAAAACTAGATCACGCAAGAGCTCTGGTGTGAACGCACCAGCAGCTACGTGCTCAGGGAGCTTCCCTCCCTCTTCCCTTCCCGGGAACAGAAGGACCACCACAGCCCCCCCGCGACACCAGCACGGGGCAGCGTGCACGGCAGGCTGGAGTCACCTGTCAGTACGGTACGTTGGGTTGACATTTAAAAACTACAGCTTCCCTGAATTCAAACTAAACACTTAAAAGTACTTCCAGTGCCTCCACCTAAGATTAGTCACGTATATGCAGTCAGGCCAGGAAATCCAACATCCTTTATGCTACGTACACACCGAAAGAGATCCTGACACAAAGAGCTGCGTTACATAGACAAGGCAGAGGCCAAGAAGAAGAGGACGGGCATGGTGATGGAGGTGTAAAGTCCTAGCTTCTCACATCCCACTCGCATGTTTAGCCACCACTTTTCGCCCACGCAGACCAGAGCCAAGAAGACAGACCCCAGCAGCAACCTGCCACCACAAAGCCAAACTCTACTCCACATTTTATTATCTGAAGTTATTGGAAATTACCATAATCCAAAACCAACCTACTGAAGTTTCAGTTAAAGATGCACAGTTAGGAAAAAAGAAAGTGTAACGGGGAGACCATGCCAACACAAAAGCTTTTTCTCTTACCAGTGACTGACTTGCAGCACACAACAATTGAAGGAGTTAAAGCCTAATTTATGCCATTTATGTTTTTGCAAGTCACTCAGCTATCATCAGGCAGACGCATCCTGTTGCGTCTGACATTTCCTTGAGCACTTTTGTCTTACTTCTCCGTGCTACCACTGTACTGATTAGATTCAAGCCCCCCCCCGAAAAACAAACAGCTCTGTGAAAGGCAGAAGCCACGCAGCCACCTTCCTCCCCATCTCCAGTTGGTGACATCAGTTCCAGGAGGAACAAAGCCTGCTGCTTTTCTGGGAGCTTCGCACGGACCGATGCCTCCACCCACATCCAGCCCCATTAAAGTCCTCCAAGGGCAACGAGTACCATGGGAGGACGACTCCCACAGCATCTTCCCTATCAAGATGAGTTAGCTACTGCCAAAAAAGGGAAAAAGTTAGTAGCTGGTAGATTTTGCTCAAGCAGGACACAAGCACATTCCCAATAACTTTCTCTGAACCCGCAAGAGAAAAAAAAAAAAACAACAAAACAACAACCTCAGAATGGCTTGGGATTGCTCCAGGGAGTAGTTTCCCACAGGCAAAAGGAAATGCTCTCCCCTCGGTTACCCTGAAAAAGCAACTCTCAAAAGCAGCTTCTCTGGCTTTGACCAAGGGAACACTGTTTTTCTTAATAGGAAGGTTAAAACAGTTGCTTTACTCTGAACACAAGGAAGCTTGGAGAAAATAATCAGTCACAGAGAGTGCTTTACTCACTTGATTTGGGCGTTTGCTGAAGGATCCCACAGTTCAAACAGCAGTCTGAATGAGCAGATTCCCACTGCTGGGAGCCTTGCAATGTTTAATTTACCCAACACAAAATGGAGTAAAGAAAGAATTGATCTTCCAGCTACTTGGCCCTCTAAGAGCATCAAAACTTCACAGTCCTTTTGATTATGGGAAATTAGGAGCATTTGCTACAAGGATCTCATGAAAGGCATAGTCTTCTTCATGCTTTTATGGAGATGTGCAAAATCGTTTAATGCTGCAAGATTATCTCCCTCATAGCTGCATATATTTAGTTGTATCACATCAAAAGTTTGGCTCCCTCAGAGTTGGATAAGCAGCTGAGAACCAAGAAGTAACATGATTTGAGTCTCACCCCTAATGGATCTTATGACTTCCAGTTCTCTAAAGACTAACGATTTTTTTCAAGACTAAATAAGTGGAGATTTCACTCAAAGCTGTATATAAGCAGTATCTTAAAAGGATTCTGTCTTTAAAGGCATGAACAGCTGAGGAAGTAGACCAGAGTCAGGGAAGAGGGAAAAAAAAAGCTGGTTCTAATAGCCACTCATCCAAAACCATTATCTTGTTATATATGTATATATGCTACCCACCCAGAGATACATGAGTGGATGGAAAGGGCAACTGTGATTTGTTTACCAATAGACTTTTTATTCCAACAAAAACCACCCCACTGGATGTTAAACACAGGTCCCACCCAGTGAAAACATACTGAAGGAATTATACATTCACTGTTTACATCAGCAATATGAACTTAAACACAAAAAAATAGATTGCTTTGGCTTCTTAGTCTCACATTAGCAAATGCAATTATCTTTCATTAATTTTACAGAGTGTTCACAGTAGAAATTAAATCATTTCTTCATGTCTGTTTAAGAAAAACTTTACTGTGTTAATTATTCATAAATACCAAAGTCTGCTACTTATTACTCATCACAAATGTGATTCATTTCACTAACGCCTGAATAATTCGGTGCTACCCTATTAGTCCCAGAACACACTGTACAATTGCCAGCATCAGCAAATCAATCACAAACAATAATCCACGCTTGCTCTCCGGTGCCAGCTGCCAAGGAAAAGGAGGAGGAGGAGGAAGGCAGAAGCGGCACTGCCTCCCCACTCTGGTCACCACACTGCCTTCGTCCTCCCACACAAAACCACCATCCCGCATCTCCTGTCCTGGTTGGCTTTGCTTCCATCCAAGATGCTGCAAACTCCGACAGGCGCTGCTCGGGCGAGCATCCCAGCCTCAAACTGGGAGCAGGGAACCGGGCTCCGAAGAGAGGAAGGCAGGCAGCGGCTGGGGATGCTCCATCGCTTCACTTCCCTGCGGGTTTACATCTGGGCAGGCAGCTGCCCAGCAACGGGAATTAGCCGATCGAGAAGGGGAGGGGAGATTAATCCTCGCAAGTATGTAAGAAGCCTACAACGATAATTCCAAAAAGGGCTGAGAGTTGCGAGGGCTGCTCGGCCGCAGTAATCCCCGCAGAGCGAAACAAAGCCCGGACGCCATTTCTGCAGCTAAGTGGTTAAATATGGAATTACCCCCAGTTTTGCATCCTGGCTGCTGTAGCCCAATGCTGGGACTGCATGGCAGATGGGACGCGATGGGGAGGGGAAGAGGGGACCAAAAAGTTACTACGGCAATAAAATATGTTCGAATCTGCTGGAGTTAGATTTTTGTACTCTTTCCTCAGTCAGTTTAAAAAACAAGCCTGACTACATCAAAGAAATCTCTTAAAGTTCCACCAAATTACAAGCACTTTTTTTTTTTATCCCGCCCCATAATAAAGTCAAGAAATCACCACTACTTTAGGCACAATTCTCTCCTCCTTACACTCAGTCAGTGCTCGCCAGGGCAGATGGGGCACGCAAAAAGCCCCCACCAGGTCCTGGCCACAGTGGGCTCCATCCAGCCCCGTGGTCCTGTACCCAGCACAGCTCCCAGAGGCGTCCTGAACCCAGAGGCACTTCCGAAGACCCGCGTCCTCTCAGAAAGATCCATTCTTGCATCCCATTTTCAGCCACATATTAATTATTTTGCTTTCTAGGAAGTTACGTGACCTAATTTGGGCTGATGCCGTACAGAAACACTGCTTTTATTATTACAGTTGTGGAGAAAGTAAATTAATGCAAAGGATTGCACACAGAGGCCTAATCCATTTGAGGTAAATCAATGCATTGCACATTTAAATTGCTCTGCTTTCCTTCAGAAAAGTACATTGAAGTGATTCATTAGGCACTGAACCGTTCACAAGAAACAGACCAATTCTCTTAGGCATGCCAGTGCATCTCTGCTAGTTAAATTTAAAAAGCAATCAAATCTACTAATAAGTCCTTTTTGCCGACATTTACATCAGTAGAGAACATGATTCCTGACAATTCAGATTAAATAAATGAGGGACAAATTAATCTCAGTTAATACACCTTGGAACTGATGCGCAACTTGTTAAACTTAAAAATCTCTCTTTTAATAAAAATAAATAACCTATGGGTGATGCCTGACTTCCAAGCGCCTTTGATAACCTTTATTAAAGGTTATAAAGTTATGAAGAGGGATCACAAGGCACCATCTGTGTCTATTTTAATACAGTTGAAGCATGTATTTATAGTTTCATTTTAATATTTATAAATTCCCAGAAAAAATTAGCAGAAAGGCACCTTCTCAAGAAAAAGTAATCATGTTTAGTACAACAGCACCATGTCACAGTGTTCATATTCCCCCCCTCCCTTCTTTAGGGAGGACCAACTCAGATAACAAATAGAACAAACAGTGCAAAAAATAACACCTGTGCCTCATTTCTTGCTCTACTGCAATCACTGGGATTTATTTTTACAACAATTAACATCCTCTCTCTACCCACAAAAAAAATTCTCCAATTTAAAATAAAAGGCAGTAGGAAACATATACTTTTAAATAACTAAAAGTCAATTTGCACTTTATTAAAGATTTAGAGAAGAACTGAAGAGACCTAATAGGGAAAATGATTTTTTAATCCCTTTAAGATGTCGTTTAAGAAGTCCAACACTTTATCTGCAACACAAGCGATATCAATTTAGAGACCTTTACAAGTCCTATAGTCCAAACTTAAAAACCCACAAACTTAAGTTTATAACCAAGACTTTCAAGGTCAGGCCCTGTAATGGGATTAGGTGAAGGAACCACCGGTCCTTCGGAAAATAATCCCCTGCCCTTCCCCTCAAAGCCCCTTTTTTGCTCTGCAGGCTGGCCCACCGCTTCCAACGCCCCAACGCCAGACCCAGCTTCGGTCCCACCAGGCACCAAGCGGAGAAATTCAGCTCCGCAGACACACACACAGTCGCAGGTGGCGAGGCAATATTCACCACCGACCTCATCCCGCAGCCACAGCGGCCACCACACCGCAACGAGCAGGGTCATTAGGAAATCCCGCTGATAAATGAAGCGGCACGGAGTTGCTCCGACCTGGCGGCATCTCTGCAAACGCTCCGTTACTTTTTTTTTTTTTGGGGGGGGGCCTTTATAATTGTTGCAGAGTTTTTCCCAGGGAGTTTCAGTGATGCGTATTCAAGGGCAGGCAGGCACCCTCCCGGCGCTCTGGCCGGGACCCAAGTTACAGCAGGTCACCCCATCTGCTCGCTCACAGCCTCCAGCTCAGCCATGCTGGTCCCCTTCTCTCCCCGAGCAGGCCCCCCCAGGCCAGGCTTTGCCCCCAAAGCGGCAGCGCTGGGGGCCTCCATCCTTGGAAATGGCATCTGCTCCACCAGCATCCAGAGGTTTTAAATTGTCCGCCTCCCGCCGAAGCCTTTATCATCCACCCCAAGCGTCGGGGCACAGTGGGACCCCACAACATCTCTCCTGCCTACAAGGGGTTTAGGGCCAATTTACAGGGCTTAACTATTCCCCAAGTTCCACCACTACAGGTGAAACAACGGAGCTCATCCCCTTGCACAGCTATGTATCACCTTTGCTGTTTCAACAGCAGCTGTTGAGTACGCTTCTCCCTAAGAAGCAAACCCCCAAGTAATTTTTCTCTCCCTGGCAGCATTACATGATTTCTCACCCCCACCACTCCACACAGAAGCAGCTTACTGGGAAAACCCACGCGCAGGGCCCAGCCTGCTCCAGGAGGATCCGAGCTCATGCCAGGACCGATGGCAACGCTTGCTGCGGCAAAGCCGCCTTCTTCCCGGGGCTCTGCCAGCAGTCCGGCTCGCGAGGAGTCGGGCACGCCGCGGCAGACCACAGAGCAGATGAGATTCGCAGATGCAAATCCCACCACGTTTCCAAGTGCATGGGGATTAATCTGTTCAGCCAAGAGAGCCACACACATTAAACACTTCCAGTTTGCTGGGAAATGTTTTAATGCATCTTTTCTTTAGATTTTCGTAAGACAACTTGGAAGAGTTTAACTAACACGTAGGGACAAGACAAGAACACCCACGCGTTGCCAAGGGCTTCTGTCCCACATCACAACAACACGGTGCCAGCACCAGCCCTCCCAAAAGCCAGCAGGCACCATCCCTGGTCCTGGTCCAACAGGCTTGTACCAGCAGTGTAACATTTCTTCCAATCTCAGACTTTCTGGCTCCAGAGGCAGTTCTGCAAGCTCGTTCTCTCAATGGAGAGTGCCTCTTTCCTTTAATGCTAGCCGGGAGGGACACCAAATACAGCCCAACCTTTACCCACAGCCAAGTGTCTCACCCGATGAGGGTACAAAACCACAGCACCACTTCAGAATGTAGGTATCTGTATTTGCTCCCATGTCTCACTGCATTTCTCAGTCTAACCCCAAGGCCTTTTGTTTCTTGCAATGGTGGCATTGGATTTATTGCTATAGACAAGTTCAGTAGATACTTCCCATAATAATTAGCCAGAGCCGAGCAAAATCTCAGTTCTGTGATGCTCTCACGCACAGTTACTTTGGATGCTGTCTCCGTTCAGCGTGCCAAAAGCTTTGAGGCTTCCACAATCAATCAAGTGACCAAAGTCAGTCACTCATGACTAGGAAAAAGCACATTTCTCCTTTCTCACCACAGATGCCAAGTGGCTGAGACAATCCCCTTCTTTCTGCCACCACCATCAGCCCATTCCGCCAACCTCCCAAGCAGCAAATCCAGAGCACTCAAAGCATCGGCTGTGCCTGCACCTTCCCCCTTCCTTCTCCTGAGATTTCCAGATGCCGCAGTGGTGAGTGGCACTGGTGGAACAGGAGACAAGCAGGAAAGGGGGTGTACAGAACATGTACCCCAATGGGACTCAGGGAGGAAAAAAACCAAAACCCTCTCCCCGCACCCAGAGATTTGTGTTCCTCTAGGGCAAGGAAGGACCAAAGGAGGAGAGGGAGATCCATTTAGCTACTTACTTCACATAAGGAGCACGGGCTACCACTACAAAGCAACTCAAGTTTGGGGGACCTACATGCTCATAGACAGGAAAGCACCATTGTGTTAAAGAAAAATAAAAAATAAAATTAAAAAAAAAAATCACAACAGTCATCCTGAGTATTTCTGCTGCTCCAGTGCAGGATCCACCCTCCAAGCCTGCAATTCCCAAAGAAAACATAGGTAGACTGGTGATGGGATTAAGGGCAGAGGCTGGAGGATGAATGCTGCAGGCAACTACGTTCTCCACACACACACCATCCAGGCTGATCCCATCACATCATACCACGGTGATACTCTGTACCTAGTGCTGAGCAGTAAGAGATCCAGCACAGAGCATCCTCCAGACTGTCAAAGGCTCAACTTCGAAACAAAAGAAAAGGCCCCTACAGAAGAGCCCAGCTAATCAGCAAGCTGACAAGCAGCCTCTCCATGCCCCTCAAGGCAAACCTCTGTGCAAACTAATCACACACAGGTGCAACTTAAAAAGTTTGCTGGAACAAGGACCACTCATTTGGCTGCTGCCAGACAAGGCTACACAGCCCAAAGACAGCAACTACAGACTGCATTATGCAGCTGCCAAGCAGTTCAGATCACTCTTACAGCAGGTCTCACTTTTTAATCACCTTGATTATAAATGGAGGAATTCCCACCCTGATCGAGCCAAGCCTCACTTGAGGAAACTGTCCTCTGCTCCCGACCAAATCCTGCTCTCTGCCCTGACAATGCTCCTCAAATGGGCTTTGCGCTCCCCCGAGTCGCTGCGCCCTCTCTCAGGATCCGCACACCAGGGCTGTGCCCTTCCTTCCCTCCCCACCAGTGCTAACCCAGCACACACCACCTGGGACAGTCCGGCCTCCCCCCAAAAACCCCAGGCCAGGAACAGCCAGGCTGGCCCCGCTCAGAGCCAGCAAGGCTCCTCTGCTCAGACCCCCTCATCCCACACCTACTGCTGCTCTGAAAGAAGCTATTATCTGTCCAGAAAATGCTTAGATTAGCGTCTGTTACTGGCATTAGGAATAGGTGCTAATTAACTAGTTGTCAGCTGAATGTTGCTAAATCGAGAACGCAAAATAAAATTAAAGACAGGGTATTACAGTGGGCACAAAGACTTGAAGGGACTATTGTTCACTTAAGAATTTCTTCTCTTCCTGTATTTTTAAACATTTAGAAGTTGTCAAGACATTATTTGGGAGAACAACTGCAGCTATTAAGCAAGCTGTGTAATGAGGTTATTAAAAATATAACATCATTTTGAAGCCTTTGAGACAGTAGACCTCAACCTAACACAAAGTCATCACAGCTTCATTTTCCTCCCTCTCTCCTGGCTTCAATCCCAAGTCCCAAGTCCTAGCGACCTCTCAGAAGTCAGCTATGACGACGTACATGGTTTGCTGGATGAGAAACCCTCGCTCTGAACTCTTGGGCAGGTACACAAAACGCTTCTGTTTTGATGCGGAAAAGCATGTTTGGTAATCCAACAGGAAAAAAAAAAAAACCAAGCCAAAAGCTACAGACAAAAACTCAGCTCTCAAAACCTGGCACTCCCTTCTGCTTAAGGTGGTGGGTTCAGGACGAGGACTATCCCCATTTTCTGGGGGACATGACTAACCCTGAGCACAGACAGTCCTGTCTCGGGGGAAGGAAGGGAATCTGTGCCCCACAACTACAACTCTGCAGGCCAGACCCATCTGCGGGGGAAGAGAAAGGAAGATCAAGGGAAGCTGTTCAGCAAAAGACAGCACACGTTATGCAATTTCCATTTCTGCTGACAAACAACATATTTATAGAACAGGTAAAATAAACTACGTAGCCTGCAAGGCTCAGCATCCTGAAACCGGGAAGCTAATTGACCCAGAGGGCAAGGAATTGGTTCCTGATGTTTGCAAATGGGATGTCACAAAAATGAGACAATTAAATTTTAAAGCGGTAGGGAAAACAAAAGAGCAGGAATCACAATAGCCAAGACTCATAAAGAGCTGCTTCTTGGGTACAGGAAGATAATGACGCTAACCATTTTTCTACTAGATGGCAGTGTAGTGTCACACTATATAAAAGGAATTCTAGAAAGAAATTGCTTTCTATTTCAAGTGAATCTGTGCTTAGACCTGACTTCAGTTAGCATGATATATAACAGTACCCTCATTGTAAGGGGACCTGCCATAAGTCTAACAGTCCAATAGGAGTGATACCCTAGCTTCTTATTTCCCAGGGAAGCGATGTGAAAAGACGCTAAAACCCTGAGCTGTTCTGCTACACGGTACAGCTGCGTGCACAGCCACGGACAAGCTACTCAGCCTGTTACAACTGAAGGTAGGCTGTAAGCAAACAGCTCCAGGAGCAGAGGAAGCAGGTCCTCGCTGCTTAGGAGCGGCCGCCAGCTGGGCTTTTGAAAGGCAAGGGCAGCATTCAGGCAACCACCTAGCTACGGTGGGGCGAGGTGAGCAACTTCAAAGGCGCAGGGATGAAGAGAGCAGCGTCGCTAAAATTCAAAACGTAAACACAGAATAATCAAGGTTAAGGCTAAAGGACAATGCAAATATTTGGAGGTAATTGAGCCATAAGAGTAACGTTTACTTTGCAAGGCCGCCATCCGCATAAGCTAAACTTCAGACGTACCAAGACAGAGCGGCTCAATGAGCACTCTCAAAGCCACCGGGAGCCCCAGCGCGCGCACCCGGGGAGCTCAGTACGACGAGGCGATTTGCCGGAGATGGGAAAAGCTTTGGGGCAAGACTGGAGGCAGCCGGAGGACCCTCGTGTCTTTGCGTCAGCCGCGGAAGAGCCGCACCGGGCGCTCCCCGGGCCGTGGGGCTGCGGGGCCTGTCGGCGCGTCACCGTGCGGGGATGCTCAGGGCTGCTGAGGACCGGGCTCTGTCAACTCCCGGGTTTTCCCCACCGGCACTTCGGATCGCGACAGCCCACGGGACGTCATTTAAACCACCTCACCGGCAGCACAGCGGGGGGGGTCAGGGTTTTGTTTGCTCGGCGGAGCCCAAGGCTCACAGCACCCACCGCCGCAGCCCCGGGCCGGTTTGTCTGCCGGAGCCCTCGCTGCACCCCGCTCCGTGCCGGGGTGCTGGGTACCCCCCCCTACTCCCCACCACCACCACCACCTCCCCCCGGGGGGCATCCCCGCCACGTCGGCGCCCAGCGGGTCCGTCGGCCATCCCGGTGGAGGGGGGGGGGGTCCGGGGGAAGGCCTCACCTGGAGGGCCGGAGCCGCACCTCCTTCTTGCTGTCCACCACGGAGGGGACGCAGTTGGTGAGCTCGGTCCAGTCGGCGTGCAGCCCGCAGCTCCAGCCGGTGGAGAAGCGGGAGAAGAGCCAGGTCTCCCGCTTGCCGGGCCGGTGGCAGGTGCACTTCTTCTGCCCGGCGCGGCACTCGCAGGGCTGCTCCAGCTGGATGTTGCGGACCAGGTGCCGGCCGAAGGTGGTGCCGCCCGTCTTCTGGATGTGCAGGAAGACGATCAGGTCGTCCCCCTTGATGTTGAAGTCCACCCGCCGCAGCAAGTCGCCGGCGGAGAAATTGAACCGGGGCACGAAACGCGCCGGCGTCTCGTCCTCCGCCCGGTACGGGTCGGCGGCGGCGGCGGGGCTGAGGGCGCGGAGCCGCAGGAGCTGGCACTCGGTGCCCGGGCAGACGTACTGCAGCACGATCACGGCGAAGAGGAAGAGCATCACCAGCGCCAGCAGCACCTTGTGGGACCGGTCCTCCATCGTCGCCGGGACCGCCGCGCATCGCCGCCGCCGCTCACAGCCGCCGCCGCAGCCCCCGCCGCCGCCGCCGCCGCGGGGGGCCGCCCCGGCCGCGCTCCGCCGCCATCGCCCCGCCGCCGCCGCCGCCGCCGGCCCTTCCCGGCAGCCCCCGCGCCGCCCCCGCCCCGCCCCGGCACCGCCCCGGGACACGCCCCCTCCCGCGGCACCGCCCCCGCCGTGGCCGCGCCGAGCCCGGCACCGGGGAGAGTCTCCGCCGGGCTGCGCGGTGCAGAGCCGCGGTCGGGCGGTGGGCGAGCCGTGCTCCGAGCGTGGCCCGCCACCGAGCCGCCCCACGGGGGCTCGGCGCCGCTGCGGCGGCGGCGGCGGACCGCGCGGCAGACGGAGGAGTGCCGCCCCCTCGGGAGTCCACGCGTGGCCCCGTAACCCTTCGCACCCCGCGGCGGCGGCTGCCGGTCCGGCAGGGAACACCCGAGTTAACGGCAGCGGCGCGGCACGTCCCCGCAGTGCCACCGTCCAGCCCGCCTGTAAAGCTCTGCTTTCCCCCCACGCCGCCCACTAACACGCGGGGCTTGGCGGGGAGCGGTTGAGCGCATCGGCCGTCTGTCTTGACGCCCCGAGTGGATTCCGGTAGCAAACACATGCGCTGTCTGTGCCGGCGTGTTTTGAAACCCCTCTGCACAACGAGAGCATTCGTAAAGGAAACGATAATGACGAGGACTCTGCGGGTTGCTCTCTGATTAAAGTCCTTTGTATGCTTATACGCAAATGGCGTTCAGCCCTCCAGCTCCGGGCGCGTCGTCAGTGGGGCCTAGCGGACGGGAGCACACGGGTGCTCGCCCCGGCCGGGCTGCGAGCGTGGCTGCAGAGCCGCTCTTCGCCACGGACCGTTCTGCAGGGACACCCACCCGCCGCCTGCAAACGCCCGCCAGGGCCAGGGAGCCCAGCACAGCAAGCGAGTCTGGGCTTTTTCTTTCCCTCTTGGGTGCAACCGGTGTCGTGGCAATTAATGTCTGGGAGAACTGCAGCCTTGCGAGTGACTTAGAAAAAGCAAATGAAAAATGAGGCTTCTGGCTAAAGGAGGTGTTCGCCCCATCCCTGGTGTCCTTCTGTCCTTCCAAGGAAAAGCAGCCAGGGCAGGACCTGGGGTTTGGCTGCCCCCAGTTTAACTGATGTGCTCCGATGTTTAACTGGTGGGCTCAGCTGCAGATGTTACACAGAGGTGCTGCATCTTGCAACGCTCCTTCCCTCTCAAAACCCCATGATTTTAGGCAGGGCTGGAAATGTCTGAGCTTCTCCTTCCCCTCCCGAGTAGGCGGAGGGAGCAGTCCTTCCCACCGCGGCACCTCGGCTTTCACTCTCCTGTTGCCTGTGATGCTCCTGTTTCTCTGCCTGGCCACTCAGCTGAGAGCTGACTTTTCTCATATGCACAGCAGACAGCAAAGAAAATAATTTGAAAACACTCTCCCAGACCTTTATCCATCATTAAAAAAAAAAAAAAAAGGCCTGCCTCCTTTCTCCTCCTCTCACAGCAATTCACTTTAAGTAATTTCACCAGGTACATGCGGTGTTTGGAGGGGTTGTCTTTATGGTTTTCATCCTTGAGCAACCCATCCTGTCTTTCCTATTTTTCTTCAGTTGTCTCTAATATTTTGAAAACAGTTACACTCACAATAATAGGCAATTTTATCACAAAGATTCTAGGCATGAGAACTACTGAGTTAATTTGCTTCTGTTTATATCTGTATCTCCAAAATGAATGGATTGCACCATTTAATGAAAACGCTGTGTTCTGAAATTCAAGCCTTAAAATTATAAAGATGTTTCAGTGCTTTATATCCATCACTCTCTCACAGTTGTTTATACAAAAAAAGCCCGTTTGCCTCCAGCTTTATTTATTTTACATTATGAAATAACAAAGATGTGTGCTGGGTTAAAACCGATCCTGAATGCTAATACATGAGAATTAAAAGGAGAGAATAATGATGGCCTAATGTCTACACTAAATTAATATATACTATAAAAGATATGATGCATACTGGGTTGGTGTTCCCAGCAGAGCCATTATTTTGGAATGGGCTAAACAAACAATGATCATCCTTTCACTGATGAGTGATGGTCTCCAGTCTGCTGCCTTCTCACCCACAGTATGTAAATGATGCTCCCTAGCTTTGATCCAGGGACACAAAACATTTGCTTAGGCACTAAAGAAATGAAAATTGCCCCGAACCAGATAAAAGTAGGACAGAACAGAGCTGATAAGGTTTTACAGCACGGGCAAGTTTCGACTGCTGGCACAGCAACTGGTTTAAGTTAAGAGGTGAAGCAAAAATACCGAGCGCCTAGTGATGCCAGTGGAAAAAAAAATCTCTGCCTTCTTCCCGGCACGCGGTATCCCCCCAGTCCCCAAAGACACGGTCCCTATTCCCGCTCCCCACACACCACCCTTGTCCTCCGCTGCTACAGGGGGTCCCCCCACCTCCATATGTGCGTGCATGGCTGTGCCCAGACGAGCACACGGGTAAGGCCAGTGCTCCTCTTCTCTCCTGCCTACAAGCATCCTCTCCCGCTGGCTGGTCCCTTTGGCCCCCCCACCCCAGCAGCAGCTGCGCCCCCCAGCACAGCCTCCCCCAGTGCCTCCAGTCCCAGCCCCCTTCCTGCTGCTGCAGATGCGACAGCAGGGTCAAGCTGAGCTGGTGCAGGATCTCATCTTGGGCTGACCCCCCCCTTACTTACACATGGAAAGCGGTCAGAGAGGCGTGGGTTTTGTGTGCAAAGGCACCAGGTATTTGCCCAGAGACAGATCAATACAACGCCTTGTGCCTCAAGCCCTAAATTGATTTTTTGCAGCTTCAGGAAACTATTGTTAGCTCTTTGTGCGGGACTGATCATCACATCCCTGTATATTTTCTGAAGACCTTTGTTTCCACAGCATCTGAATTTCACCTCTGCATTTGGCTGGCAAATGGTGACTGCTTGGCCCTAACAAAAGAAAACACACATCAGCTTTGAGGTAAGCGGGCTGTCAGTGTGTAAAATTGAGCTTTATTAGGCATTAATGCCTCCAGCTTATTGAAAGGATCGAGGTTTCATGTCAGTTCAACCAGAGTAGCTCGAGCGCCACTGCTGCAGCAGGCAGCTGTGAACCCCCTGGGCAGAGAGGCAGGACTGGGCTGGGGTAACCCCGACTGCTGGGGTACCCGCAGCTGCTGGGAGGATGAGGTCTTCTTCAAATCAGAGGGGAAACTATATTTGCACAATAGCGCAATTAGAATAACTTGATTAAAAGAAATGCAAACGAGCCATTAACTTTGCTTTGCTAAATCTCCTTGTAATGTGATTCTTCTTACAGTACCTGTGCAGGAAGGGGGAGAAGATAAATGAAATCACTACAGAAAAGCCTCTCGTGTCATAAAAATAGCATATTTATTAAAATAACAAACACAACCATTACCAGCCCAACTGCTGCAGCTCTCTTTTATGGAATTGTCTCTCCCAGCTGGAGCGGCTGATGGCTGAACAGATTTGTGGCCAGAGCATTCAAAACCACTCTTCCCATCGTGGGTCCTCAACGTCATGGAGCGGATGCTCCAGCCTTGTCCTCCCGTGCCCCAGCAGGACCGCTCCCCCCACTGCTTCTGTAAGACATGTGCAAACCCAGTACTTTGATAGTTTTACTTCTCTGTTGAGGCTGGGTAAAACTGGATTATGGAGCCAAAAGATATCACTGGGGGACAGACAGCCAGACAGCATGAAGACACCACCCTGTTCCCTGAAGAAACAGGACTTAGAAAGAGTGGAAAAGCACAGAGCAATGAGATGGTCATTGCACAGGAGGAGACGCAGGGCCAAGAGCAAGGAAGCAGCCAGCAAAGGACCAAAGAAATGCTGTGGTGGGAGAGGGACAGAAACTCTGCTAGCACCTCACAGAATAAGGCCCTTATCTAGAGAAAGGGTATGCAAATGAGCAAAGGCATGGAGCAGCAGGGTGATGAGTAAAACTAATTAGAAAATGAAGCTTGATTATTCATGGACTTGACATATCAGAGAGCAGCTAATCAAAGGAATAATACAAGTTTGCATATTCTTTGTAATGTGGGCATCAAAGCCTTGCTTCTTGTCACTATGGCATCACCGCTGCTCATTCCTAAAACCAGGAACACTTGATGCAAGCATGACGTCTCGCTCTGGATCACGCGATGGGTCTTGGAGAGCCTGAGGTGTCCAAAAGCACCTCTGTTTTTTCCAGCTGTTGAACTGATCTAGCAGTTATCTCTACCTATAGATCTTGCCTTCCTGAATACAAACATTGCCCAAAGCACTTTGGGTGTGTGGGAAACTGGGCAGCCTTTAAAAGCTTGACACAAAGACCTGGAAACTCAGGGAACCCACCTTGCAAGATAATTGCAAGAGATTGCAAGATAATCCCTTATGGTTTCATTTTGCTGCTGACTGATCGCTAAATAAACTTTGTAGAACTCACACGTGGGAAGATGAACTTGGTGGGAGGTATTTGCACAGTACTTGCTGGGTGCAGGAAGCTTTCTTTCAGAAGTACCTTCTTCCCAACACACAGCATCAGAAACCATCCATTAGAGCAAACCTTGGATTTTCACCATCAGTTGGAGCCAGACAAAAGGCAGGCTAGCTTTCAAGTTACAAGGTACCAGTAGCATTTCCATTTCGCAAATAGATCTCGGTCCTGTGAAAGCTTTTACAGGAGGACCTGATGTGGGGCTGGCATCTGGACATGTACCAAGCTTCTGGGCAACAGTCAGAGAGTGAATAAATGATACTGTCCCATCACCACTGATTCTTATCCCAGCATGAAATTGGCTGAGAAACTGCTGAAACATCAAATTCTCTTTTGATGAGGGCAGCCTGGGACAACTCCAGGGAACAGCATCCATGGGGATGAAAGGGCTCTTTCAAGTATGCCTCTGAATCAGTGGGAAAAGCGAGAAGTTGGGACCGCTCTTGCCACTGTTTGCTTGTCTGAATAATTACAGTGATGGGTATATTAATACCATCTGGCGTTAGAGCCAAAGAGCAACCAGGCATTGAAAGAGATTACTGGTGAGGTGTGTGAAGCACCCTTTTGGAGGTGCTTATGAGCAGATTAGGAGGAATTAGAAAGGGTGCGAGCCAGCAAAGCCCAGGGCTGCAGGCCAGATGGTCCAAGGGACATTTGGTGCCCACTTCCAAGGTATATAATGCAAACCTGGTGTATCTATCTGACCTACTTCACAACAAAACCTGCAGCATGTGCCCGATTAAGGTAGGTAAGAGACTAACTCTGATAATGTAGAGTGGTCTTCAGCAGTGGTTTCATGCTGGAGAGAAAGGTTGTGAAAGGACGCGTACAAATATTTGTTGCATCTTCCTAAACCCAAGGGGGAAATTATTTCACATGGCCCTGAAAGGAACAGTGGGAAAAGACACAGTATTACCTAATGCTATCTCAATAGGTAGTCCCCTGTGGAGTAAATACAGTGGTCCAAAGGCATTCAAGAAATCTGAAAGGTGAAATTTGCCTTTCACAGTGAAATTATTCCAGTTTAATCACACTGGTTTTGAAATAGATTTAGGTAAACTGGTACCACCCTTTTGTCTGGACACTCTTCAGTCCTGGAGTAGTTGTATCGATGTAACTTAATTTGGTGTCATTCTGTGCACAGACTGCATCTCAGATGCTGTATAAATATTTGCTTATTGAAATTGATGCTGAATTTGGGCAACAGAGTCTTGTGGGATTAACCTGTGTGAGAGGGGAATCAGCTACAGGAGCAAAAAAAAGATTGCAGGAAGACATCTTCAATTTCCACAGATGAGTACATGCAATTACCTAATTTGTAAAGTGAATGAAAGAATAAATGAAGGTGAAGCAAGAAGAACCCCAAGCATTACCAAATAACAATAAAAAAAGAAGCTTTGAGGCCAGCTTCTTCCCAGAGCCTCCCGAGCAGCAGGGCTGATGAATCTTCAGGGACTCATCTTGTAGTCCAGTGAAACAAAGAAACGTTCATTTCACAGTGAGATTTTGCAAAAGCAGATTTACCAGGGATAGCAAATAAATAATTCGCAGTTTCTGAAGACATGAAGATAAATTTTCTTTCCTGTATTTCAAATCTAGTTCTGCCAGTTGCAAAAGGCCTACAGCAAACATCCCCCTACAAAATAAAAATGAGGGACAAAGCAAGAGTTTCACTTTCCAGTTATGTGTAAAAGGACTCCTAAAAAAGAAAAAGCTCACCTTTCTCTGTAGCCCCCTCCTCCGCTGCCACAAATCCACAGGGAAACACAATATTTGTGTTATATTATACTGAAACATCTAGAATAAGAAAACAAAAATCAACGTGTAAAATCTAGATGTCACCACAACAGAATTTAGTAGACAATCCCCAGCTGGGCTGGATGTAAATAAAGAATATTGAGCACAGCAATTTCTTGTTATTTCTGGAAAAAAACTTAGGGTTTGTAGCATTACAACACTTTGCAATAACTGAAAGAAAAGCAGGGCAGTATGATTTTTATACCTCCTGATGCTAAATTCTAGCCATTGGGTCATGTGGCTTGGGGCCAGGCTTTCCCAGGGCGCTCATGGCCAGCCCTGCATTTGCATTACTAAAGGCACAGGCTGCTCTCTGAATCCCCGCTTTGTGGGAGATGCTGCCAGTCCTGCATGTGCCTTAGCTGCCACTTCGCCAGATTAAAATAGTAGCAGCTATTTTAATCCGCTGCTGGAATACATCTGAAGAAATTCCTTGCGATCCCTTTCTTCTCTCCCCAGCTGACACAGAGCCGCGTGGCAGGGAGCGCACGTGTGGTTAGCGTGCCCTGGCCGGATCCATCCTTGCCTCGGACGGGAGAGGTGGATGTGGGGGTACCCGCTCCTTGCTGCGAGCACGCCTTTGGCTGGTGAGGACCGAGCAGCACGGACCGGCCCCGTCGTTGTCCGAGCCTCCTGCTCAGCGCCTTGGAGTAGGTTTGGGGTGCTGCAGGTCCCTGGAAGGGATGGCTGGGGACCAGCAGAAGCCCCACTGCAGCCTCGGCATCCCCTCACCCATCTGATGCCAACGAGAGCTCTTCATCCTCCGGGCTGAGAGCTGCGTAGTCAAACATTTGCCATGCGGATTGTAGAATCTAGTCCAACACTGCTTAAGTAAGAGAAGCTAACAGAGGAACTCTTCTTTGTCTTGAACCTTTGTGAACTGCTGATTAATCTAATCAGAAAGTGAGTCAGCAGAGAAGGTTAATGCTTTTGTTCCTGCCCTGTCACGGGTGGCAGGGTCCGCTGCTGTTGTGTGTCCACTCTGTTATACACAGATGTTGTGCATGCACTAGATTACTGTGGCAAAAATTACCTGTGCAAAGAGATGGTAAAGACAGCTATTATTTTAACGCACGGGGCTGATTCCACTCCTTTTCCTGCTCATCTTTCCCTATTAAAGATAAGCAACACATAACAATATGGTCCTACACCCTGAGGGGTGTATGACAGCAGCACCTCTCAGCATCAAAATTCAGCAGATCTCCTACAAGGAAATGCATCCTCCAACTGTGCAGAGCTTTTACGGACCTGCCTAGGTCCCAAGCGATATTTTTATATAGCAGTGGTAAATTCTTGCAGTTGTTTGTGTCTGAAAATACTCTGGAACAAATTGATACATTTCTATACACTCTTCCAACCGGCCCAATTGATGCCTGCTCATATTTTTCGAGGGCTGATCCCGGACAGCTTCATACTCAATGTCCTGCCTCAGAGAAGGCGCTCCCAAAGAGGAGTCTGCTGCAGCCATCCCTGCGGGAGAACCTTGTTGCAGGACAGGTTCTCCCTGAGACTGTCCAACCCAGGATTACTCACCCTGCCCCATAGGACTTTCACCAAAATGCATTTCCCCAACCGATCTGTGCCTTTACACATTCTTGGGAGCAACCCACCGACTAAAAGATTAATGCACGCATTGGGTTATAAACTGTCATGTCTTTGCTTGCAGTCCCTCCCTAGCAAAAATCTCTTGGCCAAGGAGACTATCTCCGCTTGCCACCAGCTGTTGGACCAGCTCTGTTGGTTTACGTGAGCCAAAGAGTTCCAGCAGCTCCCTCTAATTCTGAATTTTCGAGACGCTCTGGATAAATTAATCTGCCAGAGACCTGGGCCTGCCAATGGGAGGCTGTGACACTATGCAGAACACTGTAACAACCAGAAGAAAAATAACTTATCAAAAATATTATTTTCTTTCATGCAAAGAATCAAACTTTAAATGATCCCATCTGTCACTTTCATCTGCACCCTGTTCCATTGGCTGGATTTTGCTCATTAAGATAAATTCCAAGCCAGTGGATCATTTTTACCTTCAGGGCTTTGATGAAATGTAGTGTTTGGGACTTCCTCCCCTCCTCCATTTTTGACAGCTGTGACAGAGGAATAAGTGTATTTCTCTTATGCTGCTTTGCAATTGTATGGAATGTCTTTGACCTTCCAAAAGGGAAAAACGCTGCATTCAAATTCCTCCTCCTTTCCCCCATGGGACTAGGAACTGGCCAAGCCCCTCCAATAAAAGTTTCCCATTCGACCTTGCGTCGTAAAACCCTCTTTTCTTTATTACTCCCTCTCCTCAAAGCTTCCCCAGCAAACCTCTAGCCCTTTCAAGATGTGGGCTGGAGAGCTTCTGTGTTGTGCAAATGGTTCAAACATCTTTGTTTCTTCCCCGAAAAGACATAAAAAGAGATTTGTTGGATTCCTTACCTCATAACCAAACACAACTGTATACCGTGCACTTTGCATGTTATGGCTCCCCACGCTTTCAGCCCCAATGACTTATTTTACTGTAAGTGTAATTATGCATTGGAGTGGTTTCATGAGGGATGTGATAAATCATCCGCCCCTTAAAGTCTTTAAATCCAGACTCGGTGTTTTCAGTAGGGTCCTGCTCCATGCCTGGAGCACACAGAGGCTCTCAGTGCATTTACAGGAGGGTATATAATCACATGGTCATGGTCAGCCATGGTATTGAGGAATTAGGGGATGGGCGGGATGGCCTTTGTCATGCAGGATGTAGGATTAGTTGGATTTAATGGTCTGTTTTGGCCTTTAAATCTATGAATAGGGAAAAGGAAAGAGAAAAAACAAAAAAGAACAAAAGTCCCTATTATAGCCAGCATGTTTCCGCCTTCTGAAAGCTGAGTGAGAGGGACTGCAGGCAGCTGGGGCTGGAAATGAGTGCTGGGGAAAACCAAGGGCACCCCTGTGCACTGGCCCCTGCACCCAGAGCCCCCACAACCCCCCCAAACAGCCTCTTGCAAGCAAACCCGGGAGCCCAAACCCACTGGGATTTGCTGACGTCTTGCAGAAAACAGCAGACACGAGGACATGCACAATGCTTAACTGATTTTCAATTTTTTTTTCGCCCCTTGAGGTCATTTTAGGTGTCCCAGAACTAGAAATCTAATGCTTTTTCTTTTTCTAAATTAAGCTAATTAAAATTTTAATCTAGTGGACATTATTTTATTGCATAATTAGAAGAACTTATAGTGCAATGGTTTGGTTGGTACCAATCCTTTTTGCTTTAAATCGTGTTTCATTAATTGAACAGAGTTTAGATAGGTGCTTACAAGGTAATAAGCTAACTATCTGTTCTTAACACAATACTCCATTTTCCCTTGCCACTGTACCTGCTCTGAGCCTGCATGCTTTATGCTATAATAGTTTTCCTTTAGTGAAGCGTGGGCAATTACACCTGTGATCCACATGGGAATTTTGGGGACTACGGGCACTCCTCATAGACACCGGTGCAGACTGACTCCACATAGCAAACACAAAGGATCCTCTTTGGAAAAGGGCAAATCCAAACTCTACCCACCGACTGGCCGATATCATCTGCTTAACCATGGGTTATTGCATAATTAATTACTCCCAGGTCTTTATTAAGTCCCAAAGAATCTTTCTATACACTAGCCTGGTATTACTCTGCCATACATTTTAAAGAGATTACTGTTAATTAATTTAACTTGTCTGCATACCTAAAACTCAGCTAAACCCTCTATTGTGCCATCTGCCGTCATTTCAGATGTGTAGGACTTCCAAACTCCCATAGAAATAGAAACGGATTAAAACCATCTACTCAGATGTAAAACAATTTAAGAGATAAGTTGCTTTTCAACCCCTCCCGCAATGCCCTGTGCAGAGCGGGACTGGGGAGCAGAGCCCTTCCCGCAGGTTATCCATCCCACCGGGAGTCAACTTCCCTGCGGGACTATTGACCCGGTACTTTCCAAAGACACTAAATTCCCTGAAAGCGTAAATAAAACGTTAAACCACAATTTATCTACTCCTGGGGCTAAGACACCCGCACCGGTGAACGTAAATCACTCAGAACAGTTATGATCTACTGACACATTTCCTTCCTAAAATAGGAGCCCGACACACGTAAATCCTCACAAAAGCTTCTCCGGAGCAGAGCTGAGCAGCGGCACAACCGACACGGAGGGCTGGGCTGGCACCCCTTCCCATAGTCCGTGCTGTGCATGTGGGGGCACGAAGGATGCTTGCCAAAAACAGGGTGCCATCCCCATCTCGTTCACCTCAGCACGTTGCCATCCCCGGATACCGTCACCAAATCTGCACAGGAACCTGAGCAACTCGTAAGACTGATGAGCCCATGGATATGTTGAGGGCTCTTGCTGCTGCCACAAACAAAACTGTAAATAATTATGTTAATAATGAGCCAGACCTTCCAGTTGGCCAAGTCACAGTAGCTGGAGTATTTTTTGTCAGTAAACAATTTCAAGGAAAAAAAAAAAGCAAGCAAATTTTGTCAAAAAAACCCAGCTCCCTGCAGCAAGCATCCCTTGGATAAAAATTGCTATTTTTTCCATAAGAAAAGCAGAAAACAATTCAGGTATAAGAACTCTTGGTTTTATGCAAAATATACAGAAAAATCCTCACAAGAGGGTTTGAAAACACTGTTCATTTCTCAGGTAGCAGCTTCTTCTGAAAATATGGAGATTTTTAGTAGAAGGTTGCAACTAAGGCCAAAAAAAAAAAAAAAGGGCAATTTCCACCCAGCTGTATTGTCAGATCCCCTTCATGAGCTGGTTTGGGATTAACAGTATGACAGCAGCCCTGTGAGCTAGCAGAGAGCCATTTGAGTCTGTTGGGAGGTGGAACTCACACCGTGGAAGTGAGCCATAAGGTGCAGCGTGCCCAGAGCAAGCCTGCAGCTTGCCGCGCTGATTTAGGCAGGGAGCGTTGCTGGAAGCTGGGGAAGACCCAAAGAGCTGCCATCTCATAAAGCTGAGCTCAGACGCTCACCTGCTCTTTCAGGTCCTGTTTAGAAATCAGCACGAAATTGCTCCACAGCTCCAAAATAGACAGCACTTAAGCAGAATCCATTTCCTAACCAATAATTCATTTCCAGAGTAGTCAGTAACTCAGCACAAGGTGAGTCCCAGCAGCCCTCTCTGGCTTTAATTTGCACACTGGTTTTGTTCAGGATGCGGTCCCTGCATTGCCACCTTTCCAACACTGGCATTTTCCAGGCTGGCAGCCAAAGGGCTGCTTAGGCAGACATTCATGCAGACAGATAGCTAAAGCCGGTTGTATTACATTTGCTCTGAGAGGGGCAGGATGGAGAGCAGTGGTTTGCATCTCAGCAAGGGGACTGAGCCAACGCATCGCGCGGACGTCGAGTTTGTTTGGAAGGAGCGTACTGTCATGCTCGTGGCAGGGAATTGTCTCTGCCGATACCAGACCCTCCACCTCCTTGCCACCATTGCCTGTAGCGGTGTGTCTCTCAATAAAGGGATGACGGATCAGTCTGCACTTTCTTGACAGTCGAAAGCCAAGGTGTATTTGCTATGAAGGGAAGGGTTCACACCCCATCGTGTCACCTTTCTTGAATACCCTTTCAGGGGTACTGAAGCATGGGATTGCAGTGTTGGTGGGGAGGGATCTCCATGGCCTCTTATCCAACCTTCCCCTCAGAGCAGGGGTATCACCAGCACTAAATGAGCTTGGCCATGGCTTTGTCTTGCCACGGTGTGAAAAACTCCCAGGACGCGGATGCCACAACCCCGCTGGGTGACCAGGGATGCATGTCTCTCACGGGGAAGAAGTCTTTCCAGATGCCCGGTTTGAGCCTCCCAAGCCGGTGTTGTGCCTTGTAAGATCATTTGCCTTTACCAAGAAGAGTTCGGCTCCATCATTTCTGCAGGTAGCTGTAGGCTGCTATTAACTTACCCCTTCACCAGTCTAAACCAGCCCCGGCCCATCAGCCAGAGCCTTGCAGGGCAGGCATCCCAAGGCCCTGAACATCTCCATAGCTCTCCTCTCCAGTTTCTCCAGTTAAACTGGGATCAGCCAGATCTGGTAGTACAGGTCTAGGTCTTGCTCTGTACTTCACAACATACATCCCACTCCCTTGGAGCCAGCCAAGCAAACACTGCCCCAGGCCACCAGTGAGGGTGGCATGGGGATGTCCCACACATCTTCTCTGACAGCAGCGCTGAGGCACCTCAGTTAAGCGGGCAGAAAAGAGAAACCATTCAGTTATGATTTATCCCATTCACTGAGTTGTCTGAACGCTGCAGCTTGGGTAGGCATTAAAGCCACTGCGGTGTCAGTGGCTCAGCGGATGTTCACTATTTGGTGGCATCCAGCTATGCCCTAAAGCCTTCGCAGCCTCCAGCCTGGCTAAAGTCCTCCCTCTCTACTTAACCACTTAGTTTACGTGGCAAAACGACTCTCCCAAATGTTCTTGCGGCACACCAAACAGTCTTGCTGTCGGGCCTCAAATTTCAGTGTGATTGGTAATCAGTGCATCAGCCATCAGAAGTGGGTTATTAAAATATCTGTCATGATGAACAATGTAAAATAAATGCAGATAAATTGTATTACTCTGGGTCATTTAGTTTTAAGTGCAGCAGCCTCTGTGTTTTTTGCCACTTAAGTGATATGCAGCATGAAACAGCACAAATAAATACAGATGTAGAGAACATTAGATACACTTTGTAAGAGCAAATTATGCACGTTCACATTTCATTCTAGTTAGATCAAAATTAGATGGTTTTCCTCCATTATCTCAGTGGATACACTAAAAGCCAGTGATTTATGAAAGAAACCGGTGTGAATGCCATTATAATTGATTAACCTAAGAGACTGGTGACCTACTTATAGGTATATAAATATGATTATAATTGTGCAGTAAGTAATTGAATGTTCTGCAGGACTTCTTTATAATGTGACTGTAATGCATAAAAACAAGAGGGAGACAAAAGGTTTCAACCCTGTGCAATGCGCTGAGATCCTAGGAGAGGTGCTGAGTGCTTCCTGCTCCTGTCGAGGTGAATAGGTGTTGAGACCTTGTAGAATCAACCCCCTCCTGAACGGCAGCACATAAACAAACTATCATTTGGACAAAAGGCTCCAGATTACTTTGTGGCTGGGATAACTTTAGGCACACTGAGTAGATCTCATTGTCTGGGAGATGCTGCATGCAGAACCCTCCCGATTCATCACTACTGGAGCACCTTCTCAAGGACTTCCTTTGGGTCAAGAAAGGCACAGAGGCAGATCCAGACCAGAAACTGTGTAGCTAGAAAATGAAGCTATGGGTCCATATTTCTAAACCACCCCTTTGCAGTGGAACTCAGCCCTTCTGCAGCGGGTTTGGGAATCTGCCAAACCTCAGGTCTCTACCAGCTGTGACTGAGAGTCCACTCCTGCAGCTGTGCCTGCTAACGGGTACAAGTGTCCACGTTGCCTATGTTACAGTCACAGGCAGGACACAGCAAAGAGCAAGAGCAATTGCCTCCAGTGGTTTGCAATCCACATACAGAACAGGGGGCAACAGACGGAGACAGTCCCCAAGCACTGGTGGCTCATGGGTTGAAGCTCAAAGACCTTACCTAGACCGGGCAAATGGCTCTAACCCTGCAATCCCAGGCAATGGTCCTTGCTAATTAAGTCTCTCAACACCTCGGCAGTGTACGTCCTGCTGGACTGTGTACCAGCATCACCAGCCCACAGCTGCCTGGAGGCTCTCATGGCATTATTACGCGTCACAGATTTTCCTGTATCTTTTGCTGCCAGTCACTTCCTCCAACTTAATTTGTCTGAACTCCTCTGCATGGACACGGGTAGCAGAGCTAAACTCTGACAATGACACACACTCTCTCTGCAGAACAAAATTCTAGATTCCTAGTTTTAATGACTAAATATAGCGAAGCCCAATGACAAATTGTTTAAAATCTATACAAATTTTGATGCTACACAGTGAATTAGAGACTTGAATGCACCTTTGCAATCATGAGTTCCTCTGCCTTTAGCTCCATCATGGAAAAGCATCCATTTAAACCCCCTAGGATAAATGATCTGTTACAATTCCCTGGACTGGAAACCCTGGAGATGATGTGGGAGCCAGGACGTGCTAGGATAGGATTGAATTAATTAGCACTGTGTCTGAGGAGAGCCGTAACAGCATAATGAAACAAATAGAATAAAAGCAGTCTAAAGCGACTCCAGTGGATTGATGGGCGCTTGCTGCTGACTGTGGAAATGTCAGGATTGTACTCGTGTGTGCAGGGCAATGCATTTATCATGTATTGCTCACGCTGGAGGAGATGGATGGGGAAGAGGGTGCTGGTAGGGTCACTGCAGCCCTGCAAGAGCTTTCTGGCATGATGATAAAGCCACCAACCCTTAAATCCTCATGCAGACTGGGGTCAGGTCCAGCACACACAGCTGCTGCAGAAGCTGCCATCAGGGCTGCACTGCAGCACCGGCAATGCCTGGCTCCCCAAGAATAACCCTACACCCAGCTCCTGCATCAGCTGAAGGTGTCCCACTGCTGATGAGGGGCCTTGCAGGACCCCTGTTCCCTCTGCACCCTGCCCCAGCCTCTTGTCAAACACATGCTGGCAATGGCCTCACTCTGCCCTGTAGCAGTACATCCACTCAGCTGCAAAGCCACAGACTTTTAGGGCACGTCCCAGAGAAAAGTTTGCATCCCACCTCCTGAGGAGTTACCTCTAAGCTAGGCATGCAAGTGCCTGGGTGAAGATGGCTGTGTTTGACTTCTGCATCCATCCTTTCTGACGCTGACAGCCGCCAAGGGATGACTGACAGGTTCTGCTTTTTCAGTGTGTTTTGCATTCTTTTCCATATTCAGTTGTCTGGAAGAGGAATACGTTGGCCCCAGCAATGCTGTATTTGAGAGAGGTGCTGGCTTCTTCAGAGTAAGTGGTTCAGGGTATTTTTACAGTCAGCATAAAAATACTGACACTGCCTGCATGGATAGCTCTGTTCTCGTGCCTGGGCCAATAAAGAAAGTGTAAGGAAAAAAAGAAAGCCACAAGTTAAACCCCATACTTTACAGCAATCAGGCTCTTCCTTTTAATTTTTAAACTTCTCAAATTCTAGCATCCACCAAAATGAATCAGTAAAAGATAAACAGCTGCCAACTTGCACTATTTTGAAGCAGTGAGATGACTTCCAGCTTGGCCAACTATTCTGACTGCCAAACATAATATACACTAAAATGACAAAGCATAACAATGCAAAAGACCACGTACTATCTTCAGTCCATATACAGCCCTATATCTACCTCTACCACAGGGAACTGGAGCTGACCCCAGCAGCTGCATCTAGTCCTGAGCATTGCCTATCTACCAAAAACTACAGAGAACTGCTGGGGACAGATAGTGGCTATTAGCTGAACTAGTGAAGTGATACCTGCAGCTTTGCTTAAACAAGAGGAGCATAAATAAACCCAGCCTGGTTTTCGCCATAGCAGAACTCCTCATTGCTGCTGCAGAAGCATTTCTGTCGTGGCTTTGCCCAACCCACTGTTGCTCAATGAGGCAGAAACAAGCCTGACCCACACGTGCCCCATAGGAACTTCATTGTTCCACCACCGTGACATATCTCTTTCTACATAGCTTTTCCTCATCGCTACCAGCAGCAGCTGGGCCAAACCCCCAGCTTCTGTTTACCCCCTTCACATCAGACCTCTCCTCCTTCCAGTTGCCCTCTACAAGTCAAAGTGCAGGGACAAGCCTGCTAATATGAACTGTGGGGCCAAACGAATCCCTGTGCATAGTACCTGTGCCCGTCTCATTCCCTCCACATACATCAGCTGCTCTTCCTTCCTAAACTTTGCTTGGGGTGAAGACAGTCCTGCCGTGAAATAATCCCAGCTTCAAGCCTATTGCAGAAATTAAAAATGACTTGCTTCTAGTTGAATTCAAGGCTTACTAATTACCTACCACCATTCGGGTGGCAAGTTTGCCACATGAATAATTGCGTGTCCACAAAAGTGTTTCACTGGTAGGGTTCTTAGCAGGAAAACAGGAATTCAGTTGGAAAGCATTAATAAACCTTGAAGACAACAGCTATTATGGTGATTGATCCACTATCCAAGTGTACACAACTCATGCAGGATGGAGGAGCAGAGGTTATTGCACAGAGAGGGTATGCTGAGAGGTGGGAAGGAAGGCACGGTTGTTGTAGAGGTCAGGGATAAAAATTGGTACTGTCAGGTTCAAAAGCATTTAAAAAACCCACACATCTTTTCCAAAGCTGACTCAAAATTAGATTATTTTAGTAGTCTGCAGCATTTGCTACTTAGACTGTTGCTTGCTTGCTTTTATTAAACATGGGCAATGGAAGCAGAAGAGGTTTGTATGTGCCACAGTGCAATTTCTGTGTTTGGCCCCCAGAACCAGTGGATGCTGCAATGTGGAGACTGCCGATGCCCTGAGGAACAGACCCAAATGTGCCCAGTTCACCTGTGCCTCCTCCTGAGGGAATGATAAAATCACTAAATTGCTTCAAGGGCTGAAAGAAGGATTAAGGAGAGAACCAAGTTGCCCACCGTAATGCCAGGAATTTCTGGCCCAGCATACTGGGGCTGCCACAGTACTCTCTTACCTATGAGTAGCTGTGCATTGGGAGCATCTCTCCTTTCTGCTTGTGTGCATCAGGGGTTTGTCCTTTGGCACTCACTGGAGTAAGTTTTCAGACTGTCTGGAAAATGATGCTGGTAAGAAAAAGAGAAGGTGAACCTAAGCTCGCTTCTCTGGCATGTTAGGAACATGCACACCTGAAGCATCGTGCTCTTCTGCAGCTCCCTTTGCCTACCTGGAAACATTCCTTTCTGCAGGGATATCGCATCCCATCCCAGCAGTACTGCCTTTGTAAGAGTTGAATGGAAAACCTATGGCCATAGGGGAGACAGAGCACTGGGAATTCAGGTCCCTCCACCCAGGACCACCCCTGGGGCTGGGTGCAGTCTGTGATCCGCCCCAAATTGTTCACATCATGGCATTACAGTTCATGCCAACTGCACTACGGGGTGTTGAGCTCATTGCAGTATTTTTCCTTCTGAAAGGAAACAAAAACAAACTCTTGCCAGTTTATTATTTCAGCTAATTATATGAACCAACAGTATTTCATCCAAACCATTTTAGGAAAATAATTGGAGAACGTTTGCAAAACCCAAGCAACCATTTTTCTCCTGCCAGGGTGGCAGATGCAAACATAAAGAGTAACATGTCCATACATCTCCAATCTCAACTTCTTATGAAACAAAATAAAAGCAATCTGGTTGTGAACTGATCCAAAGCAAATACAATATTTCAGAACACTCCACATTTAGTTGGTGGGGCTGATTTATATGATGCAATCTAAAGACCAGTGTGCAAATATGGAGGGGAAGACTATTTCCCCTTCACACTTTCTTACCTCACAGACATTGTTTTTGTTCTGCATGCAAGTGAGGAGCCCTTGGCCTACGCAGCAGCCACTTTGAAGGATGAGCACTTGGCAGGTTTCTATGGCACTTCCAAAAAGGGTTGTTTTACAAGCCAGAGGTTCCCTTTGTCACACATAACGCTTTGCCATTTATTGCGTGATCCGCGAGATCATTGCGCGGTGGTCTTCAGAATAAGTACTGCCAAAAAGCATTCCCTGCCTGACTTTGATTTGCAGGTGCTATCTCTATTCCCAATTTATAGATGGAAAGAGAGGGAGGGAGAAGGCGGCATCTTTCTCAGGGCAGCTCCATGCATAGGCTGAATCTCAGCGCTGGCAGCCAGCGTGCCACTGCTGAGCCCAGGGCAGCAGGATGGGAGCACCCTGTGTGGTACCCTCTCTTTTGTCACACACCATCTTAAAGGCAAAGAGCTCATTGTGTTTGAGGTTTCCACCACCCCTTTTCTGAGGAAGTGTTCCTCCAGCCATTGTCTCTGTTCTGTTTTTAGATTTCATGGTTAGTTTCCAAGATTTAGTGGCTTTTCAGCAGGCAGAAGAACACCTCAAGTTCGTGGCACTGCAGTCCTACTTAGAGATAATTGCCAAAGTAAATCAGAAACAAGGGGAGACCTAATAAAAACTTGAAAACATATGCTTTAAAAGTGAAATTATAAAAAAAAAAAAAGAGGAGAATGAAATACCAAAAGGATAATTTTCATTTTTGGTAAGGAGGCCATTGAAGGATTTCCAAAACCACGTCAGTCCCAATTCTCAGTTTGCCTTGCTAAACCTTGATCCATCATTTTGCAGAGAGCCTAAGCACCCATTCCTCAGGGACCCACAGGCTTTCTGAATGAAATCCTCTAGCCCTCCATTACGGGCTGCAGTCAGGAGGGATGTCAAGTGCCTGATCCAGAGGGTTGCTGCTGCCTTGGACAGCAGCGCTCCTAAGTCCTTCCCCAGCTTAACCCCATCCCACCCCCTGCTCCGTGGGACAACCAAAGCTGCATGTTGCTCGAAGGCTACACACGGCCAAATCAATGCTTTACATCCAGGCACTCTCAATATTTGGGCTGCAGCAGCCCTGTAGCATCACAGGTAAGTGCAAGATACCAACCAGGCTGAGGTTGCTCTAACTTATGCCTCCCAGGAATGAGGGAGGTCAACAACAAGAATAAGTACATAAATTTAATGCTTTCTTTGCTGCTTTCACCTTGTTCCCAGCAGTTGCATTTGTGTATTTTGCACACTAGTGGTGTGAGGAATGCTCTCGGGGAAGGGCTGCATCCCAGGACCTGGAGGGCCCTGGTACCTGGATTTCATGGGCAAAGCAAAACAGCCACTCTGTGAATTAACGGAAAACCTTATGGCAATGCCAATAAACGGAGACACTAATGAATACCTGCTTCAATTAAACTCATTTAGGACTCAGATTGCTAACCAAAGCTCTTCTTCCCCCACATCCGGATATTGCAAACCTTCAAGCAAAGCTGGATGTTTCCCTCAGCTCCGCGAGGAATCTGGCTGCTCCCTGGGCAATGAGATGTAATGTAAGCTGATTTATTGCACAGCCCTGCTGGTGGGTGAGCCAGGATTCCCACGATGTTCAAGGCCTTTTCTGCAATGAAATGCACTTGACATGGGGGTCTGGTAAACTGCACTGTGTTGCATTCATAAGCGTTTTTCAATTAGCACTGAAGACTGTCTCCAATCTCAAAGTTCAAATATTCAAAGTCTGAGGGTTGTTTGAGGTTGAGCATGGGTTGAGCTGGGCCTAGCCCTCCATGTATTTTCCAAACGCTAACTTTTCTGCCATCTTTATTTACCATAATTAATACTCCCTTAACGTAGACTCTCCCTGGACTTGTTCTGGGATGTGCCATACTCCTTGTTCTTGGGCTGAGCAGCATTCCCCCCCAAGAACACAGCCATGACTTGATGACTTGAAATTGCAAAGGCCCCTTTCTTTTTCATGGCAAAAAGTGGCCTGTTCTGCTCCAGATGAAAATGTGAATGTTTCCATAATTACACCCTGACCTGTGTTGAACAAGTGGGCTCAAATGCTATTTTAGCTCTGCGTGGCCAGACTTTATCAGATTTATTCTATCTAGAAGAAGTCACATCACAAATAAATAACTTCAGTGGTACATTGGAGTGTTTGAAAAGCAAATTATTTGGCAAGTATTCCCCCTTTCTTCTCCTCCTTATTCTCCTGGTTTATAGGGCCATTAACAAATGCACCCTGGGCTAAAAGTGTAGCCTTAGAAATGATGAGACAATCTCAACGCTCTTCCACTTCATGAAGTTTTATTTTGAGTCCCTTTTTCCTCTTGTCCTCTAGAGACTTCATGCGCTGCAACATTTTCTGAGTTGCTGCTGCCAGCCCGGGAGGGTGGCCAGGAGACGAGCTCCTTGCGAGGTAGCGGGACTTTATTTGGTGCCCTCCCTGAAGGACAACAGCTCCTTGCTGTAACTACAGGTCTGCAAGTCTTCTTGTGCATCGCTGACACCTCACCTCCTCACACGCACCCTCCTGCCACCCATCCTTGCCTCCAAAGCTCTCCCACGGTGGGTCCGGCTGGCCCTGGATCTGGTTGCAGGTAGAAAGGACAATGATGGCCTCTTGGATGGGTCAGCACGGGCACTGGCTCTCCCTGCAAGGCTGCTTCTTTCATTGCCGCGGTCCCTTCTTGCTGCAAGCATGACAAATGCCAGAGTTCTTCAGCCATTTTCCTCTAGGAGAATTAAAGTTTTAATGATTAACCTTTATAAATTACAACAGCAATGCTGTAAATAATAAATAGTTTCTGGCCAGGTCTAACCCTCTGAGCTATTATTCTCCAGCATGATATGCTAAGCCCCCATCTGCATTTATTTTCCATACTGTATTCAAGTCCTCTTATGTCATTGAGATAAGCAGTCAGGAGATATGTGTTTTCCAAAATGATGTCCTCATTCATCATTTCTTCCTCGCTGCTCAGCCTGATTACATTTAATTCAAGAAGAAAGAAGCCTCGCCTGGGCCCACTGAGCATATAAGGTTAAAAAAGCAATACAAATGAAGCAACGGCTTCCTGGAGAAATGGCTACAGAACACAAAATAACAGCATCCCTTATCAGCACCAGGGCTGTGTAGTCTCCTCCTCATTTCCAGAGAAAACTCAGAGCACAAATGACCCATTCATCAAGATCAGCAGGTACAACTCTGCTTTAAACACATATGCACAACAGCAACCACCCTCTCCATTAATAGGGAATGAGCTTTGAGCATTAATTTCGTCTGATATTAATGCAAAGCTTAATTACGAATAGAGATAGGGGAGTGAAAGCTTACTGCAGCCTGAGCCCTTTCCAGCGACACTTGGCTTAGGGAGAAATATCTTTTGTTTCTACAAGTTCTTCTCTGTCGCAGTATTTGGCCGCTCCAGGATGCAGCAGGGAGAAATAATGCCAAAATGTGTCTATGCACAACGTGAGCAGCAGCTTTCCAAGCCCAATGAAGGATTCCTCGTGACTTTGCACACTCACCCTCTCTGTGGCTGCCTGGGATGCAGCCTCCGGGTGCATGGAGCCTCCTCAACGAGCAGGGGGGAGAGGCAGCCCTGACCAGAAATGCTTGCTCATCTCCTGCAGGGATGCAGCCACTGTGAGTTGCTCTTCACCAGCCTACGCAGAACGGCGTGGCCTGTGCCAGCCCTGAGCCAGGGAGCCCTGCTCTGCGCTGGGTCCTGTGTGCCAATCCTGCACCGTCCTGGGCGCCAGCACGGCCACTGCTTGTCCTTGCATTGCTCAGCGGCGAAGATGATGCTGTTGGGAAGGTCCGTGTGGTGCAGGCGGTGGCTCAGCTTGGCATGAGTCCGCACGTGATGCCCATGGGAATGAGCATTGCAGATCCTGGCTGGTGCGTGGCTCTGCGGGATGGCGGCAACGCCCCTCCTAAACCCGCTCCCCCAGACAAGCTGGGCTGGCTGCTGCAGAGCCAGGCTGGCACCCGCGTGTTTGCAGAAGGAATTTCCCACTAGGAAAGGTGGTTTGCATATTTGCTCTAATCAGACTTCAAAGAAACGCCAGAGGAGCCAGGGAAATGAAACACATACTGAGCCAGCCGGATGGGCAAATAAACACAGGCAAAAAACCCAGAGTCTCTGACCAAATGAACTCAGACCAAAACTCTGGATGTAAAATGAAAATTGGAAGGGTCTTAAAGAGCCGGGTGGCTTCCCAGCATGTCCAGAGGGCATCAGATCCACAGCTCCAAGCTTTGCCCCACAGTCGCAGCACCAGTGTGGGTGTGCAGCAGCTCTGGGGCAGCGTGGCTGCTCATCCCACCCCTCCAAGGGGAGAAGGGCTGCGGAGGCCTGAGCTCCCAGATCCTGCTGCCTCTCCAGGGTTTAACTTTTTTTTTTTTTTTTTTGCAGAGAAGTTGATGTTTTCTGTAGAAAAGTCTTTAATAATGTTTGATAGCTATTAAAAAAAAAATCCCTCCTCCTGTGTATGTTTTGGTCAACACTGACTTGGAGAGTCCACCATAACTCAGTTTGCATTAAATGCAAATGATCAGAGGTGGTTCTTAGCACTGGCACTGTTTTGCCACATATGCATCTGAAAATACGTAGCTTAGATGTCCTGGGTTTCCTAAAGCTCCCCCCCCAAGACTATGACACAGCCAACAAACAGGGTGTCAGCTGCATTACCCAGTTTCGTGTTGTTTTGCTCACAGTGCCCCATGAATGCTTTTGAAACACATCCTCAAAGGGACAGAGACACCTAATTCCCATTGAGTCAGCTCTGAAGAATAATTCATCCCAATTTGTTTCCCCTCCCTCAGCACGGTTCAAACTCTGGGTAAGCTATTTATAGCCTTAGGGTTTCACTCAACAGCTATGGCACTCACTGGAAGTAGTTCCATTGACTTCAGTGGATGTTGGATCCTGACCCATAACTTGCATTTAAAAGTGTCTTCCTAGGACCTAATGCAACTGGCTCTCCAAAAAGTTATGGAGAGCAGACAGACACCTCCTAGATGCAGGTGCAAGAGGCAGCCATGCAAAAGGTTAGTAAAGATTCATTCTCCTCCACCTGAAGCAGATGGGCATGTTATTCGGGTTGATTGCATGGCTGTAAAAACTCAAAACATAACAAAAATAAAAGTGCAATAACAGGAAAGCACCTGTTGTTCAATCCCATATAATACAAGTAGTCATGGACTGAATGGAAAACCAAGATTGTGTATTGGAATGTTTTTATAGGAGAGCCATGTCCAGGAGCAAGAAAACACAGTGAGATACCAGCAAATTGCCCAGGGGGTCTTTTCGCAGCAAGCAGGAGAGTTACTGGGGATGCAGCCAGTGCACAGACTGGAGGTGTCTGGCATGGAGATCTGAGACTCTTTCTAGGAACCCAGAACAGCAACCAGAGTTGGAAAAGCAGCAGCCCATGACCTGTCTCTCCCAGAGCCTGCCTGGGCCAAGCAAGCCCTCGGTCAACCTGCCCTGGCAGAGGAACCCCCAACCCATGGATGGGGGAGCAGGGCGGCCAGCGCTGCTGCCCTGCACGACAGGCTGGGACAGCAGGGGAGGGAAGTTCTATTATCCTTTTGAAGCTACAAAAGCAGGCAAAATGTAATTATAATCACCCAAACTGGAGTTCTGCCAGGACATCAGGGCTAATGGTCTTGCTCTTGCAAGAAGTGCCATGGGATTTTTCTAATGATCACAAGTGGTCAAGACCTCAGTTTCACATCTCATTTGGAAGATAATGAAGAAGTCTCCCATTTATTTTTGGTCTGAAGGGAGGTAAGGACAAATTGACTATGTCAAAGGGCACAAGGACTTAGAAATGTAGATTCTTTTGCTCAAGATGTGACTGGGAGCTCTGACAGCCAGGAGGGATGGCGGAGGGAAAACAAGAAGCAAGGAGGAAGCGCGTGAGATTTCATACGAGTCCTGTTAGTGCTTCAACTTTTTCTGAATCTGCTGTGACTCCAATGACATTGCTGAAAGGAAGGTGAATTTTTTTTTCATATGAGTTATTCCTGCTGTAAAATATATTTGGAGGGAATGAGTTTATAAAGCTATCTCTGAGATAATTGGCAAGGATACTCCACTCTCCCATGAAGGTTATGAGTGGGTTACAAGAGGGTCTTCACTTTAAACTCAGAGCAATGAGAAATTAATAGATCTTGCAGTGTCAGTCCCAAGGCAGAGGATCATGATAAACTGGAAACAGGCAGAGAGGCTTTCTTCAAGTTACAGTGCGGGGGGAAGAGAGACGTATCAGACCCCTGGGAGTTAAACAGATTCAAACTGACACCTCTGCCGAACACAAGCGTGATGATTGCCAATAAAAGGTCAGTGCAATTGGAGAGGACAGATATTGCCTTATCCTCTGAGGAGAAGCAAGCGTGGCATCTCCAGAGACCCTGCCTGTTGCCTGCCTGGAATAGGGAGCTCTGCCCTGGGAAGCTGCACCATCGTCAGCATGGGCAAGTGCTGCCTTTTAAAGTGAAAGCTGATGTTTGTATAGAGTATGATTTCCCTCCTTCCAGCCATGATTATTCCCATATCTAAACCCTTCGCACAGCCTGCATCGCCCCTTTTTTTCCTGCTAGGAGCATAAGAAAAAGTGATCACACCCCAGAAAACTGTAGAGAAGGGTTTGGATAAGAGGAAGAATTGGCAAGGGCTGTTCTGGAAGGTCATTACGTGGGTATTGGCTGTTGTATAGATGGAGCTGCCGGAGTGGAGAAAGAACTGGCTGTGATATTGATGAGAACGAGTAGTTAAATGAAAGCAGTCTGGGTTGCAAAATATAGACTGCCATTGAGATCAATACTGGAATCAGTTTAATTAATTTGTATGATCAATAACCTGGAAGGATGAAGGCACAGACCAGCAATGCAATTTGTTCACAGTACAAAACAATCACGGAGGAGCTGTCAACATGCGGGACAATGCTCTCCAGCTCGGAACAGGAGAAGCGAGGTGCATGCAAAGAGCACGTGAAATGATGGTAGGGACAGCCACCAAAGATGGTGTTCGTCTCAGTGATCTCACACAACAAAGCAGAGACGAATAATGAGTAAAGCTCAGCCCTCAAGGGCAGCACTTAACCGCAGGGAGCAGGAGATGCACATCACAAGGATGTGCCAAAGGGACTCAGCCAGAGGTGGGAAGGGATGCTGGTGTCAGTAGGAAAATGAGCAAATCCTGCAGTGCTGTGGGCTTTGATTTCTTTGTATGGGGAAGAGCATAAGCAACACATTGAAGGTAAGGAGAGCTCACAAATTCAGACATGTTTCCATGGAGCGAAGACTAAGCAGTTAAGATTAGCTGTCCCAGGATCCGGCACGGCAGCTGGGAGAGCACTCTGTGAGGACATGGGTCTCAGAGATGGGATGGACAGGGCACGGCACTGGCAGAGGAGGAGGAGGGAGAACTGGGCTTCATGCTCCTCCTTTGGGTCCAATAACATCCAATGTTTCAGCCTTCAGGTGAGTGGGGACACGATGTGAGCTGAAAGCACCGGCGGCAGGGTTGTCTGCGACTACACCACACTCTTCAGGAGCTATAGGAGAGCCCTTCAGAGAAGGGCTGATGCTGGTTAGATTAATTTCTCAAAAGACTCTGGGTAAAGCTCTGATAAAACAAATTCTCTCTTTTTTTTTTTGTTCCTCCTTATGCCCCCAGGGGGAAGCATGGCTTCCCCTGCCTCTGGAGGAGCCATATGCACATCTCTCCTGCCAGCACTCGTGCATGAGGCATGCAGGGCTGGAGCCCATGCCGCAGCCGTGATGTGCCAGCCGAGCCGTGCAGCGATGGCAAAGGGGGTCTTGCAAACGCCCTCCCATTGCTGGGGCTGGCAGTGAGGGGGAACGCACCTCAGCCCTGAGTAGGGGACATCAGTACGGCTCCTATTTCTGGAGCAAAGGAAAGGGAGAGAGTGTACGGGAAGGTAAGGACATAAATGTTGTTCCTTGGGGAGAGAGGCAGAGAATTCCCTCGTGTTTGCTGATCTGCAAACCTTGTCAGAGGTTTTCGATTCTCTTGGAGCAGAGAAAGGAAGAGACAGATGCTGAGATAATTACTACCCTGGCAAAGAACTTATTCTTGTATCCAGAAGGAGAGTTACAGCCTCACAGCTGTCTTCAGGATGGAGTGAAAGCATTTTTTCCATGGTACATTGCAATGGCAATTAATTTTCTTGATAAGCTTAAACTAACCTTTATTTTAAAAAGAAAGATAACTTGTTGTATGAAGCATCTTCTAACCTGGCATTTACCAAGGACAACGGGATAATAATTTGAAAAGCTTCCCAGTGCCTTTTTAAGGTGCTGCAAGAGCCTATGGCTCCTCTTGCTCAGGATGACTCTGCTTCTCCTTCCACAGCACATTTCTAAATGCTCAGGGCCTCTCAGAGCCCAGCCTTCGGGGCCAAACCTTGGCACAGGCTCTCTAAAATAGGAAACTATTTCTCCTGGAGGTTTGATCAGAGGATTGGACCATTTTCCTGCATAGCAGGCATGTGAAACAGGTCAAATTCTGCTCTTCTAAACAAAATTAGTTGGGAAGCCTTTTTGAAGAGTTCCAGCCTTTCAGCAGATGATGATAAAACATTAAACTCTGAGAACTGTCCCCTTGACCCCAGTGCTATCGTCCAGTTTTTATAGAAGACTCTTTTCCCTAGATTAAGCTTGGTAAAGTGCTTTGAAGAGGAAGAATGCCATATAAATGCTCAGCAGCATTCTATTATACTAAATAAACCCTTTATCTTAATGGAAACAATATTTGGACCATTTTAAATAATGCATTCTAGCTTTTTAATCAACAAAACCTTTATAATAATACACATGTAATTATTGCCAAGAACACGACAATATCTCATTCTAAATTACAGTAGAGGAGGCAGCAACGAGCCGAAAGGTACAGTTCATGGAAAAACTATCAGCTTGGTCCTGCTGGTGCTTTCCTTACAAAGCATTTAGTCATAATTTAGCATACAACTGTGACTAGCTCCAAAATAAAAGAAGGCATCCCTGCAAGAGCACCAGGGTGGTTGGGTCTTACACTATGCATGTAGCAATTAAGCTGCTGCAGAGAAGCTCTCCCCAGAACCATCCATTGGAAAGGACCTTAGCCAGGGACTTCACTCTTTTTCTTTATTCCTGATACAGGCAACGCAGAGCAAGGCTGCCTTACCTGTGGGTACTCGTCCAGCTTGCAGCTTGGTACTAAGGGCCCTGGAATGAAAACCCCTCTGTACTTGCACACTCGCATTGCGCTGCCAGAAGAAGACAGGCTGGGAAGCACCGTTGTGTGATCGCAAGGTGGCCGCAGGCAGAGCCCCTCTGGGCTGCAGGGGCTCAGCGTGCACGGGGCAGTGCAACACGTGCCGATGTGGCGATGCTGTTCCCAGGGGTGACGCGACCTGGGCTTTCGCCCAGGGCTGAACCACACATAGGTGGAGCAAGGGAGAAAAGCTGGGAAAGCCCAGCTTTTACCTGCCGTTGTCTGAGCTGACTCAGGTCCAGAGGCGAGTGTCCCAGCCCCGGGAGCTCCAGGTGATGGGGAACGGCTCTCCTGCCATCACTCCAAAGATGTACCTGGCCTGGGCATCATAGCCACTATGTGTTGTGAAGCTCCTTGTCTCACTTGACCTGCTCCACCTGCCTTGCCCAGCAGGACCATTGAAATCAAAAGAACATGCCAGCAAAATATTGCTATAAGGGCAGAAATACACTTTACCTGCAGTGCAAACGAGCACAGGATGTGCTAGCAAGGAGAGAGCCAGCCGCACCGCAGTAAGGCTTGAGTACCAAAGGAACACACCAAGGCAAATTCAATCAAATATTTCAGGGAACTTATTTGCTGCATTTTGCAGCCCCAGGTGCACTTGGTCCAAATTCTCCAGTCACTAAAAGGATTTTCCTAAACAATTTGCCGTAGCTAAAAGCAGACAAAAGCAGACAAAGTTTTTAAGAGCTACAACCTCAGCTGGTACAAGTCAGCCTCCATCCAGGGAGTGGGAGGAGGAAGGAAAGGGAATCACTCAGGTTACCCCAGCAGCAGCCGCTAGCCTGAAAGCATTGTTTATTTTAAAGTTTTCCTACCTTCATGTCTTTGACATGTAGCACACACAGCAACATGAAAAAATACCTCCAGTCCTGCCTAATCGTTTTGTGGGATGACCTGTCAAAGCATAATTACATCATCCCATGCATTGTTGTTATGGGGAAGCTTTGTGATCCTTGAATGTCAAGCTGTCATAGAGACAACCTAACCTTTGAAGTAACAGTATGTTAAAATCAGGGGTTATTTATTATTGGCAACGCTTCTTACATGCTGTTAGTGCAGAAGCACTGCAATAGAACGGCAAACCAAAAATCCAAGACTCAACAATGACAATATGCAGCAATAATTACAAACATGCAACGAAATGCTATCTGATAATGTAGTCTCTGTAGAAGTCAGCAGCACTGCTGAGAGCTTCTTGTGGAGCACTGTACCCCACCTTGACCCATCTGCTTTAATATTTGATCTCCTGTACTGGTTTCAGCTGCTCCAGCATGATATCTTGGGGCTTGGGATCTCTAAAAACTATACTGCTGGATTTTAGATGAACACAGAAAGTCTGGATAAGACTGCTTACCAGAGGGAATTAGGTTACAATATTACTTTAGGCAGAGAGACCTATGGGAAAAGAAATTGTTTTATATAAATAACTCCTGCAAAAGCGTAAGGTGGACCTGGGATGAATTGATAAGAGAAAACAAATTGCATGCAAACAGATGTTTTAACAGACAAAAACACCTAGCAGTGAAATCAGCCAATGAAGCGACCAGAGAGGTATCAAACATACCCCGAGATGCAAAGCAGGGTAAGCTAAGGCACACTTACAGCAGCGCACACCAAGGACTGATCCCAGCCACACCACCCCGCTTCCCAGATAACCTGCCTGCACCCCTCTGCCTGCCTCTGCGGCACAGCTGCTGCCCTATGGGGCATATAGGGATGTCAGTTGGGTTGGTCAGCAGCCTGGAGATCAGGTAACCCGCACCCCACCTTGGCCACAGACCTTAGGAGGAGTCCTGGGAGGGGAATATACATCTCTTTGGAAAAAAACAATCTGGTTGTGAAGATCTCCAGTGGTAGAGGACCTGCAGCCATTGCAACTGGTCTTTGCCCTGGCTGTGAACAGTTCGCAACTTATTTTCCACCTGAATTTATCTATCTTGGAGATGGAAGAACTCTGCTGTACCACCCAGCTGCCTTCCTCCAACACGTTCACCAACTGTGATTCAAAGTACTCCTTAACCTTCAGTTTGATAAATGAAATGAGGCAACTCTCACAAACTCCATGGCGCGGTTCCTCAACACTTTGATCATTCTCGTGTCTCTCCTCCGACATTTCGCAATTTTTTCTCCATACTTTCGGAAGTGTGGACACCAGAAATGAGCACAGCACCCAGCAGCTGTGCACTAGTGCCAAACCCGGAGGTAATACAACCTCCCTACTCCTACTGCCTACTATACTTAGCTGTACACCCGGGAAATCTTACTGGTCTTTCAGCTGCAACCACAAGTGGGAAGTCATATGCATTTAGTTTTCCACCATCCTTTTCCTGAGTTTCTCCTTCCTGAGACAGTCTCCTCCTCCACAAGCCTGACCTACATTCTTTGTTTCTAAATGCCTGACCTTGTATTTGCATGTCGTGAGATGCAGATTTGTCTGCTTGCCCTTGGCTTAGCTAGCTGCCCAGGTTGTATATCAGTAAGTGTCTCCTTGTTTACCACATTTCCAGTCTTCAAATCACTTGGGAAACTTATCTGTACTTTCAGAATATTTTTTCTACACTGTAGATAAAAATATTACAAAAAGCATAGGAACAGGGGCTGATCTTTAGGAACAAGAAATTAGATAACCAGTTTTCGTTTTGGACATCGGCTGGCCACCCTTTGAACCATTTAATGTGTGCTCTAATGACTAAATATCACTCTTGATTGATAGTAAAAATTTGCAAAATCATAAATGCTTACAGACATCTATGTATACTAGGTCAATACTATTGGTTTTATCGACCCCAGGTGTAATCTAATGAGAAAACAACATCATGTTTATGTTCTCACCGCCCTACAGTGACTGACATGAATTATCTCACCTTCTTTTAGCACTTCATTCACCAGAATCTGGTCTTTCATTACTTGACCCAACATCACGACCCAGTCCATGTCACTCGCCTTCCCTGAGCACTGGGCAGATGAGGGCTTTTCTCCAGGCTCTTCAAACTGTCCCTGATTTCTAAGATTAACCATTTCTGTTCAGACTAATGAATTGGGACACCTTTTGAGAAAATTGCAAAGTACAGCTCCTTTAGGACCTCCTTGGTTGCCATCAGAGTGGGATGTACCTTCCACACACCCCAGTTTCTTTGGCCCAGACTTACTCTGTAATAATCAGGAGCGTCATACTGGAGACAGCAGTGTGCAAACATCTCTGCTCAGTTTGGATCTGCACAGTGACACCACAACAGCCTCTGGTGGCCCTTCCTAGACTGCAAAATTAAACAGCCAGTCATGCAATGCTTTCATGAAACTTGCCTTGGTAGAGACCCAGCACCATCTTACTGCCCTCCTGTTTCTCACAGAACAGCCTTTACCCACTTCCTAGCGGAGAATTCACTTAACATTTTACCAGTGATGGTTATTTGCCAGGAAATCAGTTCAACATTAATTGGATGAGTATCAGATATAGGATTGTTATTAGGATTGTCAAAATGATTCTGCTAATTGACAGTGAATTTATGACGAAGTTGTATTTCCCCTTCTATGATGTGAAACCTCAGAACTTACCCAAACCAAGGAGCACAGGTTTTTATCAGACCTTCCCAAAGCTTCCCTTTTTATGAAGGTAAGCCTCTGTGCTGGTTTTGGCTGGGGTACTTTCTTCACAGTAGCTAGTATGGGGCAATGTTTTGGATTTGTGCTGAAAAGAGTGTTGATAATACAGGGATGGTTTTGTTACCGCTGAGCAGTGCTTACACAGAGTGAAGGTCTTTTCTGCTTTTCACCCCATGCTACCAGTGAGGAGGCTGGGGGGGCACAAGGAGTTGGGAGGGGACACAGCTGGGACAGCTGATCCCAACTGGCCAAAGGGATATTCCAGACCACAGGATGTCATGTTCAGCAGCAAAACTAGGGGGAAGGTTGGCAGGGGGGCCACTGCTCGGGGACTGGCTGGGCATCAGTTGGTTGGTGGTGAGCAATTGTTTTCATTTGCATCACTTGTCTTTCTTGGGTTTTATTTCTCTCTCTTTGATATTTTCCTTTTCATTACAGTTTATTGTTATTCTTTCATTTCAATTATTAAACTGTTCTTATCTCAGCCCAGGAGTTTTCTCACTTTTACCCTTCCAATTCTCTTCCCCCATCCCGCTCAGAGGGGAGTGAGTGAGCGGCTGTGTGGTGCTTAGTTGCCGGCTGGGGTTAAACCACGACAGCCTCATTTTTAATAGGGAAGGCAATTAACTGCCAGCTCAAAAGCTGTGGTGAATTCTCTAACGCTGGGAGCTTCTACTTCAAGAGATGCCAAGTAATAGTTATGGCCTTGGTCAAGCAAAAGAAATTTGGCTTAACTCAAGACTCAGTGGAGGGACCCTCCTCTCCCTAGGATTTCTAGGCCAAACCAAACTATCAGAGAGGTCTCACCAAATGCAAAATCCAGGCATTTCTCAACCTTACCCACCTATTGAACAGGGCTTCCAGACAGTTCACACCAAGTCATACCGTTCTTACATTCCTCATATATTGCATCCCTTCTAAACTTCTGTTTTCACAGCATCAGCGGTTTCGTTTGCCTCTTTATGACACTTGTAGTGTATAAGACCTACAAGTTGATCAGCAGCTGGTGTTTCTCTTGCCCTTTGCACACGCAGCAACAAGGCTACAACTTTGTGTCACATTTTTCAGCCAAGAGGTTATTGATATTTATAGCAGTGATATAGCAGATCATTTGGACATGGAAAAGAGACAGGAAATCAATTAACATCAATACATGTCTCCAGACTGTTAACTTGCTCATACAAATACAACCTTCCCTCTCGACACCTCATGGTGCTCAGGTTGGGAACAGACCCTGACCATCCTCCAAAGGGATTCAGAAAACAGGAGGAAACACAAATGGGACCTTCTGGAAGAAAATAACAATTTCTTTGCATGCAATAGGAACGTGATGGCCTCACTAAGAACTAAACAGAACCAACAAAGCACCAGCAGAATAACAACAGAGCAAAACCACTAAAACTGAGCCTTAAAAGAGGCATTACCAATTCACATGGGAAGCACAGCTTTTCTCCTACCCTTCTTCTGCTCTGTCAGGGATGCATACAGTGGGCAAGATGCAACACCCTGCCCGGCTCTTCCAAGCCCACTGCAACCAGATGTCCTGTAACCACTGTCCCGCACTGAGCCTCACGCTCTGGCCCACGAAAGGCAAAATTTCCTGTCCTCAGGAACCCAGAACCACAAAACAAAATTCTCATATGACCGAGGAGAGGGCTGAGAAAGTGGTAGGATCCCCGCTACGGAGGTGCTAAAGCTGCACGTCATATGAATGACACATGTGTGGTCATCTCTGCTGCTGTAGCATGGCAGCACTTGGTGCCCAGATACTCCAACAGACTTTTTGATAGAAAATATTCCGATCTGTGGGAGTAGGAGGGTGAGATATACTGGTTGTCTTCTTGCAGATAGATCTAGGGTTTCTAGAAGCTGTAAAGCTCTGCAGCTAAGCTCAGGAAGCTGCAAAAAGCAAACCACCAACGAGCTGCATGATATGATATGAAACCAGTTCCTTTTGAATACCATCTAAGAGTGAGAGCATTCCCACTGGAGCTATGCATAGATGAAGGAACCGGTCCGTATGGGAGGGAGAAGCAGAGCAGAGCAAGCAAACAACATCCCCATGCTATGATACGAACAGACGTCACTGGACGTGCCAGCACCCCATCTCCCACTGGGCATCCCAGCACCCTGAGCTGGAAGGAGGATGGACAGTCCAAGCACAGCACGGCCAAGGGCTGTCATCTCTAAGGGAGGACCCAGTGGGTGTTGAGAGCAACCAACACCCACGGCAGTTCGAGTGTCACCTTCCAGCCCAGGCTTTTCACCTTAGCAAGTCCCTCCCTGCTTCCCCAGGGGTCTTTCCTTTGTGAGCACAATCCCTCCCTCTCCTTAGATGAGGAACCTCACAGACCCTGTGGGAAAGCCCATGCTTACACATCCAGACTAAATCCCTCTTTATTTGGGAGCCAAGGCAGAGCTCAGCAGGACTCTTGGCAAGATGCAGGCGATGCTGCCATGCTCTGCGCTGCCGGGCTTCCCCCGAGGGAGAGACGCATCCTACAGGGGCTGAGTCATGATGCAGACACGCTCACGTCTGCCGACTCCTGCTTGGCTCTTGCTCTCCAAAGCTAAAACAAGCCCCTGCTGAGATCCTAGTCCCACTCCATCCCCCCCTCCTAGATGTAGGCAGTGGCACAGAGCCACACCATTTGGTCTGGAGCAGAAAGAGAGCGGAGCCCCAGCAGGAATGCAGCCGGTGGGTGCGCAGGGGCACTGGGCTGCTCTGCACACACCAAGGAGCTCAGGGAGGGATGGGATGTCCCTTTTGCCTGAGCTTCTTCAGGCCACATCACTCCTGGCATCCCCACCAAGTGCTGGGGCTTGCACCCAACCCGCTCCCACTCCCCTCCCTGCAGGCGCCGCACCCACACACTTCAGACAGGTTGTCCTCCAAAGTCCTCTAAAAAATGCAGTTCACTGTGTCTTGAGCTGGCTGTCCTCAAACCAACAGGCTTAAAAAAAAAAAAAGAGCTTGCAAATGTCTGAAGGATACCGTGGTCCAGGACCAAGATGCTCCTCACAGTTATGTTCCTACAGCAAATCCCTTCAGAGCTCTGCAGTCCCGGTTCAAACCGAGCATCTCATCATCCCGAGCGTTTGGTGATTCACCAGCCTGAGCGCATGCTAGGCAATTCTGCATACGTCTGCTGTTCCTGTCAATCTGTCTCCTTGTGTACAGGCAGAGAGAGAGAGCAGAGATCTCTGACAGTGGACAGATTAATAATACATTTGTTTTCTCCATGCATCATGAGGAAGAGGAAGAGCCATAATTCAAGAGCCTCCCTGAGAGTTTTGCAAATTCTTCATGATAAGAGACAAGAGCAGGAAAGGAGCTTTTGTGCTTCAACTCTTTAAAGCTGGCGCCACTCTGTATTTTAATGTAACATTTAAAAGGTCCACAAAGAACTGCATGTACCATAAATATAAAGTGAAGATATTAAACCAGTTGATACCACCAGGGCATCATTTTTCATAAGCTCTCAGGATCAGGAGATACCAGGAAAATATAGGTCTCTGTGGCATTGATGGCTCCTCAATATCTTTAAGGAAGAGCTTTTTGAGCACCCATAAGGGGTCCAAATTGGATTGCATCTTCATGGGGAAACCACCACGGTGCTGCAGAGCGGGGCTGGTCTGCGGCACCAGGAAAGGTCTGGTTCCCCTGCACTGCCCTTCTCGTGGAGACGCATCTGCTTGGCAAGTGAAATGCGCTTTGTTTAAGTAGAAATGCTAGGTCTAAATAACCAAAGCGGAAATCTGATAATGCCAGAAATAATTGGCATTATTTCAAAGCTTGCAGGCAGGAGTGTGGCAGCTCCTGCTTGCCCATGCAGTGCTCTCAGCTGCCTTTCCCACCAGCGAGGCCCTTCCCGATGCCTCCCAGCTCTCCATTCCAAGACGGGTTTCTGTTCCCATCTCCTCTTAGCTCTCATCTTCCTAAACTTTCCCCAGTGCCTGGATGAAAAGGATGAGACAGGGAGAGTACACACTGCATTTCTTGTCCACTTAAACATTGCCATTCCCGTTGTTACTTAAAAAAGCCAAAGCTATTTCTTGCAGTCTTTTTTTTTTTATATCCTACCTTGTCTGCACATTCACCTACTTTCAAACAAAGGGAAGAAGAAGACGAGATTCTCTGATATTGGCTTTGTTTTACATATCTGACGGGTAGGTACAAAACAGGGCCATAATGAAGGCATGTTGGTGTGTATTAATCAGAAACACACACAGAAAGGCACAGGCTGAGACAAGTAATTTATATGTCTCTTTCTTCACAGTTTTTCTGAAACTTCAAGAAGGGGAAAATATAAAGAAATCAGAATAAAAATTACCATTAGATGTCTGCACTTCAGAGAGCAGATCTGAGCAGGTTTCCCTGAGCATGCCAGCCCTGTGAAGTCCTGGTTTCCTTAGGGCTGCGCAAACTGGAGCAAAAACAGCAAACCAGAGCAAAAACCCAGAATAAGATATGCAGACCAGGATGAGCTGGGAAAAGTTGAGCTTCTGGCTTGGCCAAGAGGCTGTCAAGCTAACCTGGCCAAGAAATTGTCTTTCAAATACAGTTTGGCTGAGAGCTTGAGAAGAGCAGTATGGAGAACACTCTTGTCTTTCCTAATGGCCAGCTATTGACCTGAGATCACAGGCACTGTCAGTATAAGTACTAAAATCACTTTTCTTTTTAAAACTACTGTTAAAAATGACAACACAAGTTAATACTATTTTACCAACAGGCAGCATAAGCCATGCCAATAACCTACCAAAGACAACCCCTGCAGTACATGTGACCTCGCAGGACAGTCCAAGTCCTTATGGTATCACGCAGAAACCAGATGCCATGAGGACGGCAAAAAACAGTTTTAAAGGAACTGAATTTAGCTAAGAGTGTAAGCCACAGTTTTCAGCCTGCCCACATTATGGGGAACTCTTACAATCATGGCATAGCATTATGCAGCCTCATATATGCTTATATTAGATACTGTTAGGTCATCGTTTGAGTCAGTAGAGCTGCCGTTCCATTGGCGTTTCAATTATAAAACTCCTTTGCCGAGATTAATAACATAGCTCATGCTTTAAACCAAGAAGCAATTTTTTCCCCCTTCAAAATTTCATTAAAGTCTGCTGATAGAGCAAAAAGCACAGTGACTTTTTTGTAGTTTCAGATGCTACTTCCATACTCTCACACTATAGAGAAATTTTGCTCCAGGCAATTAGTTCTTAGCTGGGACTAGTCATTCCTGACCTCCAACATTTCAAAGAAAACACAGATCCTACATAGCCCAAATAGCACTGCAAGAAGTTTGTACAGCAACAGCAATTCCCCCACTATGGCAATGGCTATAGTCTATATAGCAGACCTGTATGTATTATTCTCAATATTGACCATGTCTCATGCTGGATACAGCCAATTCCTGGTGAAATAATGTATTAAGCATTAATTCTGCAAATGCCTGCATGTGTGTTTATAAACATGAGCCACACTGCAGAGTTGGATGGGACTAAGACACTACCCCAAGCACGTCGGACCACTGCATTCCCTGCCTGTTTTCCATCAAAGTAATGGCTACAGACTATGAGCAAAACTCATTGCTACACCAATTCACATCAGTCCATTATTCCAACCAAGCGTCGCTGTGATTTACTACCCACAGTGTGTTCAAAACGGAGGAAAGAAAACATCATTTATGAGAAAGAGATCTTTCTAGCAAGTTGTGGAGCAGTGACTGAAGCCATGTCGGGGAATCACCTCCCAGCCTCTGTCTCCACCACACCTTCTTCCCAAAGCCTCCTCCCTACAAAGGCCATGCTAGTGTGGGGCCAGCTCCACACGGGATAACGCTGGTCCAGCAAACAGGCAGCAGTAGGGACTGCGTTAGCAGCCTGGTCTCATCTAATGCATTCCCAGCACCACTTTAACCCCTCACTCTAAAGAGGTTTTGCTGTTGTGTGAAGCCCTTTACAAAAGCCACCAACCTCAGGGAGATGCCACCAGCGTTATTTCCAAATTCTACTGCCCTGCACCAATGGGCTGCTCTCCCTTAAAGACATATCTGTGCCTCTTCCAAGCCCAATTTATCAGGTGGATTTGGAATATTCTCCCAATTTTTATCCCCCCCCCCCCCCCATCTCTGTCTTCCCTCTCTTTGAGTCTTTTCCTGGGCTTCAGTGAGCGAAGCAGCAGGATTGCAGAAACAATTGTATTTGCCTGGAGAGAAATTGAATCATAACATTATAGGATTTCCATCCATAAGCATTCAGTTCTCAATTTCAGCATGTTTTGTTTTGCTTTGCCTTAATGGTCAATAGAAAGGTTCCCTAAGACCTCAATAGGGTAAAAGAAAACCTGTTAACATAATAACAGCATCTTGAGGAATTCATTTTGAAGCCACCGAGGGCTTTCTGCTCCTTCCAAGCTGCCTCAGCAGCTTAGTCCTGAGTGTTGCTGGCAAAGATCTCCTCTCATTCTCCCAACACACACCTGGAGGACAGCTCCAGAGCCATCTGTAAATTAGAGATTCACATTATTAGGTGAAAAGATGGCTGCATACACACAAAAATACACCTGCTTCTGTTATTAACAAAAATCTACAAAACATTGCATAAAGTCAAAGGCAGAGACAAAATGCCAGACCCTTTACAACATACACCAGGGATGGGAACATGTGTGTCTCACCTATATAGTACAGCCTTTTAGATAACACCTCATGCTGGTGTATCTTTAATTAGTACCCCAGAAAAGCAGCAAAAATTTGGATTTTTGCATTTCCCATCTCCAGGGTGAGAGCTGTCAAAAAGTGAAGCATTTTGCTTTAGAAATATCAGGAGTCAAACTGGTCTTTCTTTGTGGGAGGAGCAGAAAGCTGGGGTTTGTGATGTTCCTCAGGTGCAAGGAAGCTCATGCCCTTGTTTTGGAGAAGGTTGCTGGAAACCTGGGCTTCTGGGACAGGCGGACATTGCGACGATGGCACCAGGTCGTGCAGTGCTGCTGTAGTGGGTGTCAGTGCTCCCCAGTGGGCACGTTTCAATGTCTTTCTGGAGAAGATGCAAATCCCAGGAAAGGGAATTGAAGCCTAGCTTTTGTTAGCTGCTTTGCACGGACTTCTGGAAAAGACCCATAGACATCCAGAGGGTGGCCTGAACCACAGCATGAAAATCCCATGGCTCTATGCACAAGAGCCATCATCCGCAGCCCTCACTTCTGACATTTGCATGATCTTTCAAGCAATACAGGCGCAAGCAAAGCACGCTAAAGGCCAAGACCAGAAACCTCCTTTTTTGTTTGATGAGGCGCCTAAAGTAGAGAGCCAACAGATCTATCACGGCTTGCAATGGGCTGCGGCACGGCTCAGCATCATGCAAGGCTGACGCGGGACGCAGCCAGCTCGGCAGTGCCGCTCACAGCCGGACCGGCTCCGCTGCCCACGCGGTGCATTCCAGCCCAGCTTTAGCAAAGGCAAAAACACGTTATTAAATCACAACCTGTGTGTACTTTCAAAAGTACAGTAGCTAGTTGTTTGGCTAATTAAACTATTAAATTATGCTAGAAAATAAACGTTTGGAAGTTTCAAGCAAGACAAAGCCATGAATACTAAGAACTCCCCAACTTAGCGTGATTGATTATACAAACAAACCGTATGTATTGAAGAAGTGTTACAAAAAAACATCGCTTTCATCAAATTTTAAGTGAACCGTTGTAGAGTGGGGAGGGGGAAATTAATTAATTACACCCTGAAACATTTTACTGATTGAATCCATGACCCCAGCACTTGTAAGGTCATCAAATGATAGATTAGTGCTGCACGGAGTATCACAAATGGCATTTGTGCTCGGAAGCTCATTATATGAGACGTCAGGTCATGTAAATCATAGGAAACAAATACAAACATCCATCAGAAAAATGCAGATAGTCATTACAGGCAGCAGAGAGGAGCTGAATTATTATGCAAAATTTATTTTGACTATTAAAATACAAAGAGGTGACACAAAATTGTCCTTTAAACAAACATAAACTACAAGCACTCTGACAGGAGGTTCTGTTTATAAATGTTTCATCTCCTCAGTATAGTATGGCTGTAAACAGTACCTGAAAAACAAAGGGGAGGGGAGGAGGAAGAAAAAATAACAAAGATCCAATATTTGGGTCTTCAGATCTTTTCTTTTATTCAAGAGAGAACTATTCTTTCTACATCTGAATAATCAATGCAAGATAGGAAGAAATAGAGTGTAATTACTGCATGTGAGTCATTTGTTACAGATCCTGTCTGCTCAGAGAGAACAGAAGCGAGTACTGCTTCTTGACAAGCAATTTTTTTTTTAAGGGAGATGCACTAAACAGTTTGGCAGAAATATGCGGGTGCTCAAGAAGAGAAAACCAAGCAGCAGGAGATACTAAACCAAGGAGGCTATTACCACCCTCTGAATGGCCAGACAGGAACCCACTCACCTGATCCCAGTACTATCCATGACTCCAGGAGGTGGACCGGCTTCTGCTGGAGTTCATTTCCTTGCTCATTAAAATAAACCCTCAGGTGTCCTTCCTATTTCTTTTTCATTTGCTCGATGAAGCCCAATTGATACCTGTTAACAGGACAGATGAAAATACTTTTGGTTTGTCCACCAGGGTAGCAAGTTCTTTAAGTCCAGATACAGCAGCTAAGCACTTGAACCATAACTAATACTGAAAATTTTGAAGCACCATTACAACCAAAGTATAATTTCCCCATGTTGAATGTAAATAAAAGTAACCTTTTCACTTTTGAAAAGCTCAGTGACACAACATTTAAAGGACACCATTTTAGAGCAATATCATGAAGAGCACTAGCGGGTTGGAAAGGAGTTTTGGGAGCCTCACCAAATTTCTTGGTTGGCTTTATACAAGATAAAAGCAGGACTGGTGAGTCATGATTTCAGGTGGAACACAGACATTTGGTGCTGAAACCCCTCAAATGTACATCTGAATCCCCTAGACTGCTTTGGAAAATCACAGCACATCTTCCTGAGCAATGTGGGTTCCTTCCAACAGCCACATGATAATGTCTAATGAGTCACATCTCCTCTTAGTCTTTTTCCATCTCTCACTATTGTAAATCACTCTAATCTCATTTTATGAACACTGCATAAGAAGGCAGGCACTGAAAATTACAAATAATAGGTCAAACTGTGATTTGTGAATAGCGAATGCAATATCCCTTCCATTACCTGTAAGTTGTTTGTATGATGGAAAGGAAGAACTGGACCTTACAATGGAACAGAATAAAGCAGATTTATGGGATCTTTTACCATCTTAAAAAATGTTTACAGTGTTACTAATGTAAGACTGATTGATACCAACGGTACAGTTGTTCTCTTGCTGCTCCGTGGTGGGATAAATTAGTATGCGCTAAACTTTCCTTGGGTAACAAGCCGTGAGTGCCCGACCACTGCCAATCTCGGTACATTCAGTGCTGCCAATATAAATTGCCTAGTCCCTTTGCAACCAGATAAATGGAGTACAATTCCAGTAAAATAAACACAATTCCAGCACTGAAAGAAATCGCATCTGCTGGTGATGCCTTTTCTACCGAAGCACAAAAGGGGGTTGTGACAAGGAGCTAAACACAGTTGTTAGAGATGCAGTGAGCAGTTCTCGAGTTCACACAGAGACAGAGAAGAAGAAAAATACTGTGGGATCCAGTTCCTCCTGGCCATGTTTTTGGAAAGCGTTGTGACTACAGATTTTTCAGGGAGCCTGCTTAGCACCTGGGAAAGCCCCTGGCCTGGTGAATACTGAGCCCAGCAAGTGTGTGCCAGCACCTGCAGGTAGATGATGCTCTTGCAGAAATGCTGACAAAGGAAAATGAGAACAGTACAGTAGAAATGGGGGGGAATTAAAATCAACGTCATCTGCTGCTGTGCCATTTTGTATCAGGAAAGGCCCCTGACCTTGTTAGAGATGGTGACCTTGAAAAACCGTGAACCCTGGTGAGCGTGGCTGAGTGGGACAAAGCACTTCCAACCTCAGAGTAAGGTTGGGTTCGTGGCCGTCTGGTTACACGCTGGGTGTTCTGATCACCAGACCTACATCTGAACCTCCTGGTGCAGGACCACTGCAGGGAGCGCTTGTGCCGCGGGGCATTATTTAGGATTAAGTCCCCATAGAGGCTCTCGTGAGAAAGCAGATAGTGTGATCCGCCTCTGGGAAGCGGTGCCTGGCACAGCCCTTCCCGGGGAGCCGGCGCAGCCCAGGCTCCCCCCCAGCACCCTGCGGCTGAGCGCTGGCACGGACATCCCTGCACATCTGCGATGCACGGCTTAGATAGATGGCACCGCCCCGCGGGGGCTATATAGTGTCTTGATGCTACGTCATGGTGTGGCTTAATATATAATCCTAGAAGAGCTCACCTGGTGACATCTTTATCTTGAAAGCAGCAGCAGCCGGTGTGTGCTATTTTCAGCTTCGCAGGCTTGTTTTGAGCATCTCCCCCGCTGTTTCTTGAGTTGGAGCCCCAGACGAGTTCATCCCAAAGGGAAAAACAGTGATGCCTTGGGTGAGCACACAGGAATGTGTCCAGAGCAGGGAAGGAGCCTGCTGGTCTGTCCCGACCCATTCCCAAACACCAGCTGGGAGACAGGACCCCCAGCCCCTTACCTGGTCCAGTCGCCCTCAACCCTTTGGACAGGCAGGGTTTGTCCCTGTTTGTGGTGAGGATAATGCCAGGCTCGGGAGCAGAGCACCCTGCCCCATACCTGCTCTTCTAGCCCTGGGCATGCACTACCGATGAACTCTTGCCATATTAATTTAAACAGGGGAGGCTTATTAGAGTGTCCTATAAATCAGGCCTGGAATTACCACTGCAGTTTCTCAATAAGCCTGAGTCCTACTGAAAGGTCACGTGGCTTCTGGTTGAAATTCGTACTTTAAAACCAGTTTTGTGGCTCCCCCATGAAAGCAGCCCGATTTGTAGCTATACACCATGGCCCAGCATGGCCCGCCAAGCCAGGAGAGGCTCTTTCCCTTTAATGACAGCCATCTGCAGGTTCCTATAACTTAGCAATGTTCCCAGCTATGATTTATGGAGGGTGCTTAGCTTTACAGTATAATCTTTACTATTTTACAGGGTTCCCTTTTTCTCAGTTAAATGTTGTTTTCTGAATAATTCCAAGCTGCCGGTAGGTTTACAGAGGAGAAAACTGGAATGAATCTCTCCCTGCTTTTATTTACTCCTATCTGAGTACTGTGTTTCTGCATCCATTTTGGAGATTTACAACGGTATTAAGGTTGCTTCCCTCATCCTCATTTTATAGATTTCTGCTGCAATCATTTTGAAAGCCAGAAAGCTGACAGGAAAATTAGGAAATTAGATAGCATGTTCCTATTCCCTCCAGTGCCCTGATGAAGAAGGGGAGAAGAAAAAGAAACTGAAGGCATAATAAATAACACTATATACCCCAGAGTCCCCTCGACGATGCCTGCACCTCCTCTAGGCATCCCACTGCATCCCAACCCGCCAGCGCTGCTCTGACCTGGGGACCACCGGCCCATACAGCAGCTGTGGGGGGCTCCTGCAGCGGCTCTCGAGGCAGCGGTGGCCGGGTGCTAAGTTCACAGGCTAATTTTTTATCTAATTTTAATTGCTAATGGTGTCCCGTGGCGCGCCGGCTCCCTGTGCTGAAGTTATCTCAGCCAAGTGTTCAAGTTTATTGAAAATAATCACCACAGAAAAAGAGAAGCAGTGGCAGTGGCCACAGGATTTGGGGATGATGGTGGGGTGGCTTACCATACATGACTTGAAACATCATCTCCATCACCTGGCTCCCCGTTATCCCCCCTCTGAGGGCAGAGGAGTCTCATAAACATGACGAGCTGGACTTATCGTCACACCAAGCATTGGGAGAGTTGCAGATGCTGCTGGCACAAACAGCGTTTTTGCTTTCACCTGAGCTGCCATCAGAGGTGGCCACGGTGGTAACGCGCTGCCGTGCAGGCAGGACGCCGGGCACAAACCCTCTTGCAGCTTGCTGCACGCAGGAGTTGCACTAACTTGCTCCGGCACCACCAGTTCACCAGGAAAAAAACCTCCAAGTCAATCTTTCAATTCATTCACACGGCTGTATGGACCAAACTTAAGCCTTTCAAATCAAAATAAGCCTGGTGAGACTTGCAAAGGAGTTACTTATCTAATGATGAGCAAGGGCTAGTTATCTCATCAGACCTGGTACCACCTGCAGCCAGTGACAACCTCATCCGTAGCACAGGCACTATTCGTCTAGGTGGACGTTTCTGTTCCGTTGTAGGTGTTGGTTGCTGCAGACAAAACAAAAATGCTGGAAATCATCCCAGGTCACAAAATTATCTATTTCTTCTGATTTATTCCCATCTTGGATTACAAAGATGGGTATTTTAGATAGTTTGCTCCTGCTCCCATTTCCAGCGATAACTAGGGAAGGGGTTTTGCTTGCCCATTTTACCCCAGATATGGCTGATTTTCCACCTATATTTAAAATCTAGCTCATTCATTTTCTGTGATACATTAGCCTTGATTCAGGTTGAGAACAGGTATTTTCATTTAAGTAGAGAGAATGTCCAGTCCAGCTTTCCTGCTTTTTATGGGAACATCTGTGAAAAGAAGCAACTGAACACAGCAAAATGTTGAAATTGCCCAGGGAGTGAAATTCTGAAATTGTGTCCTACAAAAACACCATTTCCATTTAGCCCAGTGAGTTAGAAAGAGATTCAAATATAAAATATCATTTTGGCTTCATGCACTCAATCTTTATACAACATAAAATATGCCTTCATATTAATATTTGACATGATATACAAATAAAACCAAACCCAACTTTTTACTGCAAGTGTTCTTTACATTTGTCTATTTTTATACCTTAAAATACATGCTTAAAACTAATTTAAATTATAATATTAATTATTCTCATTGAGTGACTTGCACTTTGATTTGACACCTGATGTTCTGATAGGCAACGGGGGATTTTCTAATGCTCTAAGTACATTGGATATAAACTATAAAGATGAAAATGGAGGGGAAAATGCAATATAAATAGAACAACGACAAAGTAAAGAAAAATCAAACGGGCGGCTGGCTGCGGCGCAGGGCCCCAGCTGTCCCAGGGAGCCAGCCAGCTGGGCAGCAGGCAAGGAGGCCGGGCAGATGTCTGGCTTCTGCTGACGGCTTTGATGGCATTGACATGTTCCCACAGAGCATCTTGATACCATCGAATCAGCATTTTCCAACAGAAAGTGGCTCAGAAAACTATTCTGCTGGAAAATTGTTGACCCGCTCTACTGGCGGCTGATCATTCAGCGATACAGCTGAGTGTCGCACTTTGAAATAAATTAATAAATAAAGAAACAAGCCCTGTTCTCCCCAAACCGCGCACTCTCCCTCTTGCATTACAAGCAACGCTCATCCCTATCCACCTTCGTGTCACTCACAGTGGCACAGACCTCTACCCTTTTCCCTTCAATCATGTCCTTTCCAAGCAAGAGCCCTAAACTTATTGAGCTTTTCCTACCACAGAGGCTGGTGCCTATGTCTAATGAGAGTTTTTTGCCTTCCCCGTACCTTCTGCTGTTCTCCTGCAGCCTTTCTGCAATGGGCAAGCAGCCCTGCACGCAGGATCGGAGGTGTGGGTGTGCAGGGGTCTAACCATGGCATAGTGATGCCCCTCATTCTCGGAGCCTTCCTCCACCCTCCCTGTGGCTGTGAGGATGGTGCCAGTGTTGGGAGACAAGCAGCCACAAAGGCTCCAGCACATTTTCTTGCTTAAGGGTAAGTGCCAATTCAAAGCCCATCATTCTGTATATGTAGGTAGACCTGTTTTAACAAGGGCATTAATTTGCATTTATCAGCACTGAATTTCACCTGCCAGTTCATATCACCCAGACACTTATTTCTCTAAGATCCTTCTGCAAACCTCTGCTTTAGGTCTGGCTACCCTGGACAAATCTGTGTCACCTGCAAACTTCACCACCTCACCAAGTCACGTCTTTTTTCCAGATCATTTCTAAATATGCTGACAGTGTCCAGCACAGGTACCTGCAGGATTTCTACTCTAATTTCCACCCACTGTAAAAACTGACATAGGACTTTTTATTCCTAGCCCTGGTTTCCTACCTGTTACCAGTCCACAGAAGACTAATCTTGTGAAAGCCTAGTCCCATTAAGCCCTTTTGGCTATTCTTTTCTATCATTCAGTCCTGCCAGCTTGCTTTCTGGTGCATTTGCATGCTTCTGGTAAGCACTAAATGAGCAATCTCTGCTTGTAGGTAGCACTGAGGCAAATTTTCTTCTTCTTTTTTTAAACTTTTAAATTTAATTCCTTCCAATTTCTTCTTAATCTGTTTTCCCATTCTCCTCTCGCGTCTTCATTTAAAATGAAATATAGCTGTGATAGGATGTTTTTTCCATAGGGATGCTGAATTTGATAACAACAGTCACTACTAGAGCAGCTCATCAGTACTTATACCTTGAATGAGGTCCTCAAGAATAAATCAAGAGCGGCTTCCCCTCACCTGGGCTCTCTAATTGTTTCCAAAAAAAAATGTCACCTATGGTGTTTCCAAACCTGGCCTGTGTGTCATCACCCCACATGACACAACCAATTCTTTATGGGGAAAACTGAAGCCTCCCTTATTACCAAGGGGACACTTTCTTTGCATGAATGCTGAAAGTTTGTAGGATTTAAAAGATATTCAGAAAATCCTTGGCACGAGAAGCTGGGAAAGAGATTTCAAATCTAACTTGGCAAACCCAAACCCCCACTGTACCGGGGAGGGTGGGCAGGACTGTCCCGCGGGTGAGCGTGCAGAATCCATCTGCCGGCCGGTGCAGCGGGGCTGCTCCATATTGACCCATTTGGAATGAGAATTGATTTTCATAGAATCACTTTGTTAATCCTTTTGGATCGCTGAACAGTTGCGTTACTTTCTTCTCTGGCTGCTTGCATGCTCTCAGCAAAGCTGGAGCTTTCTCCGCTGCACATTCGGCTGTGTCCAGAGTTCCTGCTAACGAGCTGGGAGACATGGGGAAGGGGCTGCTGGCACTGGGAAGCAGGCAATGAAATACTATAATAATCCTTTCTAGTAAATCAGATTTAATACTTTTATGTTATTACAAGCTCCATTGAAAACAGTGCAAAAACTCTTAGTAAATCTGTCCCTTAGGTGCCTTATGTCTGTATTTATTCTGTCTTTTGAAATTCATTCATTTATCCAGTTCAGTTTTTGCTTCTGGGTGTTAGTTTTTATCCAACTTGATTTAATTTTATACTGGGGATTGGATTTAAAGCTTGCACCATGATATCTAAATAAGTTCATTAAATGTTCTAAGTTTCTCTGGTTACAAGTATAAATTCATCAGCATGGAAATAATGACATCTTAAACCTATTAAATTTAAAATATCTTTATGCTCAACCCCAGAGCTCAGATATGCCAGCCAATGATAATCAAATGCCACCCGACCACTCAAAAATTCCAGGGAAGAGAAAATGAGCTGGTTTGAGGATGCCTGCGAGGCAAATCAGGCTGTCAAAATCCTATCATTCTTGGGAGGAATTTACATAGCTCATATTAAACTCACCAGAGCGACTGGAAACCTGGAGTAATTAAATGCCGGAGGGGGGAGGCGGGATGCTGGATGCGCCTTAGCCAGGAGGCCCCTGCAAAAGACGGAGGTGCAGGAGGGGTCCCCGGGAGGAACCGGGGTGTCCTGGCGGCTGGGGAAGCGCTGAGCCGGGCTCTGGGAAAGGGGAGCGGAGCGGCATCCCAGGCTCCCTGCCGCGGCTTGCCGGGGTGGTGGCTGGCTGGATGGCTGAGGGAGAAAGGCAGAAATCTCTCTTGCTTGAGGAAAGCCCCTTGGCTTCCCACCGAGCATGCTGCTTCCTCCCCATGCGGGGTCTTGCGGGGCTTTACGTCCTCCTGTCCTGCTGCCTCGCAGCAAGGCTCTCTGCACACGCATTTCTCCCAGATTCCAGAGAGAAAGCGCTCTGCCTTATTTCCATAAAGAGGACTGGAAGCTGCCCCCAAACCCACCGATTCGCTCCTTTCTCCGTGGCAGATGGCCCTGGCTCCGGCCACCCATGGCCCACGGAGCAGGTGAGCCCGGGGGGCTGGAGACCGAGCGCGGTCGCCCATTTGCACAATCATCCTTGGGTTGCAATAAATTAAAGCAGAGGCAGCTGCCTCTCTCCAAATCCCCGGTCCCCAGCCCCAGAACACAACTGCACTGCAGGTGTTTTTAAAAGGCGATCGCTTTTGTTTAACACCAGTTTGCAGCAGATAGACTCTGTCACCGCACCAAGCGTAAGGGACCTTAATCCTCCTCTTATTGACATGACATATCGTAATGGCTTCTTTGGTTACCTATCAAGTTACTGTGTACTTAGAAAGCTTTAATCTGTAGATTATTTACTCAATAGACTGTAACGGCTTCGCATAATAGCCCATAACGGCTTCCAGCAGTTATGGCCTATTGTGTCACAGGGAGTTTGTGTTGATTTTTCCCCCCTAAATCTAACACAAAGCATCTAAGATAATATACGGTATTATGCCAGCCTAATAAGAAATGCCTAAATACTCACTTGGGTTTTGGGGTTTTTTGTACTTTTAAAAAGTCAATATTGAGAATAGTTTTTGTTTTCCAGAAACAGCAAGAAGAAAAATAGAAACTCCTCTTCTCCACTGACCAGAGAATGAGATTGTATCCACTGCCTTCCTCTCTGATCTCACCTTGCTCCATCTCCCTTCAGGGCAGGCACTCGTTTGGGCTACCTCCCCTTCCCAGCTGTGGATTTTCACAATGACTGTAAGAATTTTGTAATTCTTGAAATTTCTGTCCCATTACCCAAAGTGGCCAGAAAGCTCATAGATACTGGAGGCTGGGCATAAAATACCCATATCCCACTCATGTTCAGCATTAATGACAGGCAAACTGACTTATTTGCCCACCCTCCTTATTTACCTGTTAGTGTAAGGGCTATGTTGCACCATGAAAAGTTGTAATAAAAAGGGAGAACAGTATATTCAAGACCCTATAAGCCAGGTTTGACATGGGTTCTGGGTACTGCATGTCTAGAAGATGTCGTGTAAATGCTGGTTGTAGCAGACATAAACTAAAAGGCTCTGATTTAGACATATTGTTGTTATAGAATTACAGTAATGCCGTATTCATGAGAATACTGGCCATTCTCTGGGTAAATGGGAAAAGGAAAGGGAACTATGTGGATGCAATTTCTTAAAGGCATATTTAATTTTCATTGTCTTTAAGATGTTCAGAATTTGAAGGACATTTCCCACCAGGTGAAAACAACTTTAATTTTGAACCTAACCGCTCCAAATTGATTTGATTTCATTTAAAACCTAGCTAATTAATTAAAACCACTTGACAATGCTCCTTTAATGTTTAACCAAAGAGCACACCATACTCCAGCTGAGCTGCTAAATGTTTACGTCTTATTAACAGACTTCCCGAAGCTTGGAGAAAAGGATTTCCATGCGAGTTCTCACCCCATCTTTTAATTACACCTAAACAACACAGCTCATTATAATTCTACTACAAACTTTGCTCATGAGAGCATCCTGAAACATGCATTTAGCAGGGGTATCTACTCCCACACTTGTACTCACATGTCTCTCTCCATTTTTAAGTGGAAATTCCTCAGCTGAAGACCTCAGAAAGTCACCCTGCTCCATTTCTGGCACAGTGAGCTCTTTGGAATTAATTGCAAATACGAAATAAATACACTGTGCAGATACACATTAAAACCAAGCTATAATTAAGCAATATGGAGGTTTGCACCCGGTAATCAATAAGCTCAGGGAACTTGCAAGTAGCTGGGGCTGTGGGCGGCGTGGGGGAAAGGGTGCGAACGGCTCTCCCTCGTGGGGTGTTTCACCATATGCTCCCCCCGTTTTCCCCCGTAAAAGTTGCGCGTGTGCCGGAGGGCTGCGCCGGCTGAAAGCTGGCTGGGCGCCGCGGGTGCCCCTGCGGAGCTCGCCTCTTCCAGCCACCCTCCCTGCGTTCGGGCTTCTGTCCCCATGCCTGCGCTTTCCTCATCCCACTCCAGCATCACCCCACGCCCATAACCCCCCGCAGCTCCCACCCAGGGGCTTTGAAGGGGGGAGCGGAGCCCTTAAAGCCACTTTTCTACAGGTCTCTGGCTGCAGGGGTGAGATGTGAGTACCGGTCTGCTAGACAAGGGTGGGGATGGACTTTGAGTATCTCCCGTGGTATTTTTCCACAGTAACAGATTCCTCCCAACTTGCAGATGGTTAGTCATGCGGAGCAGAAATAACAGCTAATTCAGTCTTCAGGCGTCACCAGATCGGGCCTCCTTTCTTAACTCAACCTGGGGGCTGGGATGACAATTTGCCTGTGCTTAAGGAGTAATTTCTGAAAACATAAACAACATCTTGCCATGTGCTGGCCTTTTCCTGTTTACTGGATTTGATTTCACGCCTGAAAATAAAAAGCCTGTTGTGACATCCTGGTGGAGGGATTCTGCAAGAAAGTATTGGCTGAGTGAGTAAAATCATTAATGCCAGCTCAGGAGTCCTAATTGTCCCAAATGAATTACAAGCTAAAATAGTCTGGCCCAGTTATTAGCAACCACCATACCCGTAAGAGCTTGGCAGCTCGGAGGGAAGGCTGCACGCGAGATGCAGTTCTCAACCCTCTCCCTTTCCCTGTTGCTCTTCTAAACAACTCCATTAGGATTTATACTGTCGATGTGGGATTATTCCCTATACTTCTATTTCTTGTTCAAATGTATAGAAATTAATTTTCTGGTCATAATTTCAGTACCTCTGGGACATTAGCAGGCTGGAAGTAAAAATAGAACATCATTACAGTGTCAGGTAATGCGGATGAGTGTGACTAATAACCTGAGTGTCATTGATTTAATAATCTAATAACGTCTCTGCACACTCAGCGCTCAGACTCACCGATTGCAGATAAAGATTTAAACCCGGCTGCAGCCACAGATTAGAATCAGCACCTCGGCTTTAGGGATCAGAACCAATGATAAGCAACCCATGGCTGGTATCCAAAAAATTAAAGCGGGGGAAGGAGCCGGCTGGTATCCGCAGCTCGTGCCGCAAAGGAGGCAGGTTTTCCATTCCCTGGGGTGACAGCAGTGGGAGGTCACAGCTCCCCGTCGGAGACGTTTCTTAAGCTCAAAGAGAAACGCTCAACAGCTAGAAAATGTCTGGCAGCTTTCAAATAGCTGCTGGCCCACCAACAGCTCGGTCTATGGTGGTCTAAAATGCAAAGGAAAAGCGTATTAAGGTCGGCTACCACACCAACCTGGAAAGGTCCAAGCCACAGCCTTGAAATGGGAGGGAGAGTGGAGCGAGCGGACTTTGAATTGGGACACAAATCTTCTGACTTGGGATAATCTGGGTTATTCACTTGGAGAAAAGCTGCCACGACAGCCCCCGAGCTCCTTGCAGAAAGCTGCAGAAAAGACTCTTTCCCCTTAGAGCATCCCTTTAGCCGGGCCCATCCCTCACTCCCACTTTCGGGAGCGCAGCCTCCTCTGAGGGGTGATACCGGGTCCAGGCCCCCCCATGCTGCCATCAGGTGGGTGGTAAAGGTGGTTTTTCCCCCCGGCAGCTCCAGGATGAGCTGGGAGATGGATCTCACCCACACGGTATGAAACCACACGGAGATGCCTGCTAATGAGACATGACACCAGGTTTATTATAATTTGGTTGGAATGGGGACTATCATTCTTCTCAAACTGCCTGTGAAAATCCCATTCCCTGGCAAGGCACCTCCAGGCTTGGCTGGTTTGGGCTCCGTATGCTTTATTATTAATGCAGCAAAATCTGCCTCTACCTGGGACTGCGCTCGCACCACGGAGGGCAAATGCACTTTAGGCAAAATCTTTGACTGCAGGAGCTTCACGCCCCTTTGGGGGGTGTGTGTAGGGGGGTGTCCTGCAAATAATTCAGCTTTTTTTCAGACCACGCTCTGAAGGCCACATCAGTCTTCTCCACCACCACTTCATCTCAAGCATATTTACTTGTTTCCAGTTAACTTCACCCAGATAACAGGAAAACTCCCCGGGGAGTTGCCATAGAAACACCCGATGGAGACAAGATGAGATTAGGGTAGCTGAGCCCAAAGATACCGTTAAGATTAAGAGAGATTTAGCTCCTGCTCTGTAAGTATTACTCCCCTGGAAAAGGAGCAAAAATAGGAGTTAAAATGGAAAATGTCCTGCGTGGTTAGTGATGGAGCGGCTGCTGATAGTTCCGCTTCCCTGGGGAGACTCGCTGCCACGAAGCAGCAGAAAAGCTTTTCCAGAGGTCTTCTCCGAAGGTTTCCAACCTCAGCGATGCTCTGCTGAATCTCAATAGGACATGTGAGTCTCATCTGCAAAAAGATGTTTAAAATGTACCCGAATCTTTTCCAATGCCTGGCGACATTGATAACCCTTTAAGCAAAGCAGTGTCCTTCTGCATAATGGACTGAGAAGGATAGGATTAAATGCAAGAGAGAAATATAACAAGAAGTCAAGGAGCTACCTACCATTAGCAGCTATTTGAGTGCCAGGCAGTCTCGTTTCGGTCGATTACCAGCGCTTTTGTCCAAGCCGTTCATTCAACAAAACACGATTATGAAAATAGATGTCATTAGAAGCACTTTTTAATATATAAAATATTCTTTTTTTGCTATTCAACAGTGTGCTCAACTCCATTTTTCTATTAAATTCTATTACATTTCCTAGAGTTCAAACAGAAAGCCCCAGCAATAAGAAACTGGTGTCCTGGTCTTCTGCATAAGCCAAATTTTTGCAGTAGTTACTGTGCTTCCTCCTATTTGATGCTCGCGCACACACATACTGAGGGTCATTAGAAATAAATTGTCCCTAACTTTAAAATAGAAGGGGATTCATCAACTATATTGATTTTTCATGTGTGTGTAGCTCCTTTGGCAACCAGTTGTTGAATAAAACGCTGCTTCATTCCTGTGAACCAAATTTTAGTTGCAGAGTTTTCTTTATTCTAACAGCAAGCTTTCCTTTGCACTATTTTTCCTCTTGCAGATTGTCAGCCTGGATTTGCAGGCATATTTCTCTTACAGCCAACGGGGTGGTTAATTAACACATACTCCATGAGTCAAAGGTGGAGCTGATGGGAGAAGCCTAAAGAAAACAGGATCTTCATCAGGAATGGATGTGTGCCTGCTCGGGCAGCTCGAGGATGGAGAGCCCCTAGCAGAAAGCTAAGAACACACGCAAACTCAGAAAACTCCCAAGAAAAAAAAAAAAAATTGGTCCACACCAAAAACCTAAAAGAAATTTAGAAGGGGAAAAGAAAAAGGAAAAGAAAAATTTTAGAGAAAAGCCACATAGTATAGCCAGAACCCCACCTCTCTCTAACCGTAAGCTGGGAGGTTGGCAGGACTGGGTGGAATCCTCTGGGAGTTTTGTGAGTACATTTATCTTAATTGCATTCATGCGGTTGTGGGGTTATTTGATTTGATCTTGAGATAACTGATGTCTGATTTTTATGTGCGTTTCTGACAGGTGTGAAGGACGCCCAGAGCAGGGAATGGATTGTACCTATACGTAAAGTTACGGAAAATGTTCTTAATGCCAAAACAAAGTCAGGTATTAATTCTCATAAAGAAACAGGCAAATTCTGCATCTAACAACTTATCATGTAAACTTGTAGTCAGAGGAGATGATATCAATTTCTGTAGTTTATGAGCATCAGAGAGACACTTCATAAAAGGAAGAATAATATGATTAAAATTAATGTAAAATACCATAGGAAGCATAATTTTTAAGTCTCATTTTTCCAATACTGGGACTTCTAGAACTAGTTACAATAAAATTATCTCAGAGCATATTGCTTTCCACTGTAACTACACACACAGAAATTAATGCTCCTAGAAACCAGCATTCTCCTGAACAACAAAACCATAATTGATCACCAACCATCTTCATCATTCGAGCAAACACTCAGCCGAATCAGTCAGCTGCTCCAGGTTCATTACTTGGTGTGCTAATGCCCTACACAATAAACACAACAAATGAAATATGGAATTACTCTAACCACAAAATCATTACTAATTGGTAATCCTCAGCACAGCAAGATTCAGGGAAGAAATACCACTTTGAATAGCTTCTTGCACAGTTCCCCCCGGGCAGTCTTTCAAGACTGAACCCTCCCTGCCACGGAGGAGCAGGAGCTCAGCGCTGCCTTGGCAAGCTGGCTTCCTCCAGGACGTAATCTGCTCAGTGAGGTCACTTGGACTGCTCTTCCCATTCATCACATCTCATCTGTCCTGAGTTTTATCATTCCATGCTATATTCAGTCATTTCTGTTTCATGAACTTATTTGCAAAATTTTATCTCCTGTTTCCCCATAGATTATTTATCCTTAAATTCCATGCTGATCCTTAATAATTGTCTAAAACACAATGCAACCAAACTCTTCATTTCTACATTGGCTGAACCACACAGACTATTATGGAAAACATAGCTTAAACAATGCTTGAGTTATTCTAATTAATCCATTTACAGGTTATCTTGTTCTTACCTTAGTTTTCTTATTACATGCAAAAAAGCCTGCCAATTTAAGAAGCTGTTTCCAGTTTCGTGTTGCAGTTCAGATTGCACCACCTCTCCTACGCACAGTCCCTGCCATATATATCATTTAATCATTTTGACAGTGAGATGGTTGCATCAGCGACCTGCGAGGGCTTGTCGAGCAACACGTCACATTTGCAAACCCCTGTATCTTCTGTACGGTAGAGAGTCCCCAAACCTGCTCTTACGTATTTTGAAACGGCACTTTGTGCCTCCCATCAGAGCTGTTATTTAATTTCCAACTGGATGTAAATTAACATATTTTATTAATCAAACAGCATTTAAGTCTGAACAAGAAATCAGCCTCCTCTCAAAATTGTAGCATGGACTGTATGAAACTCTTCTGGCTTTGCTCATGAATAGGAGCAGATCTTTTTATCATCTTAGACATGCTCTGAGGCTAATGAAGATAAAGCCCAAGAGAAGCTCATGCAAAAGGACAAAAATTTTCTTCCACATATTAGCTATAAAAATGCAGCTTACATAGTGCAGTGTTCCAAACACCAATGAAGTCAAATTACCAGCAGAGTTAATCTTGGTGTAAAGTGTCTTAATGTTAACAATATAAAAAGACAAATTAGCCACACGTGTGTTGGACAGGATATTGGAGTCTGGCTCAGTAGGGCAGCATATAATTCTCCTATTCTCACTGAAAGGTAAAAAGCCTCACATTAGAGCTCATTCAGAAATTGCTGACAAAACTTCATCTCTCCTTCCTGTTCCCCTTATTCCTCACATAGAAAAAAACAGAAGCGGTGGGCTGGGGGGAAGCAGTTTGAAGCGGAAACTTTCCACAGTGATGAATGAGACCTGGGTGACTGTTCCAGCACAACGGGTGCTGGTTCTGCAGTGCTCAGTCCTGCCAGCACAGCCTGGGGACGGCACGTGGGACCTCAGGTCTGGCCTCTCTGGACCACCCAGGTAAACCCCTAACCACCAAGGTCCATGGCTTTCCCCGTCTCTCCTTTTAAAAATATATTTCCTTATGATCGTTTGGGGTATTTTTGCTGTAACCCATTTGACTGCGTCATTCCCTCTAGTTTTTAGATTTAAAAGGCACAGAGAGGCTGCCAGCTCAGCACTGTTAATTCAATATAGCAATGTTTTCCTTAAGGAAACATCAACGCACCAGGTAAGAAACAATCCTTAGAAATGTATGGCCTTTGATTAAGCTTTTCCTTAACAGACCATAGGCAGGGCTCCTGCCAGCCGTGTAGCTGCATACCAGCATTCCCAGTCCAGGGCACGCACGTGGTCCAGCGTGTCTGGAGGACTCAGCATAAGCCTCTTCCCCCCATCCCAAAGAAACGGATATCCCAAGAGCTGAGAAGTCCTGTGGGAACTGCTGTTACCTTTTAATTTACCAAAGCAGCTGGCGCTGGTCCTTCGCCATGTGATAACCAGCTTCCCCGAGGGTCTGCAGACCTGGGGTCTCCATCTGCAGCGTCGGCTCCCAGGAGCTGTCGCGCTCGTTAATGAAGTTGTCCCCACTGAGTGAAGTGACAAGAACTGCATACATCTCTGTTGTCCCCTGCCCGGACTACCTATTGCTGGTTTTGGAAACAAAAAGTGAAAATCTGTAGTTAATGCAGGTCCCAGGAGACTGGGGACTCCCCCACAACTTCTGAATTAGAATAATATCAAATCATAAAATGTTTGGGTTTTGCATGCACCTGGATTTAAGGATACTCATCAACCCTAAATACAGGAATGGGACCTCATGTTTGATTGATTTCAGCTCTGGTCTGATTAAGTGTTTAGGAGGGTCACCAGAATCCCAAGACCTTTATCCTCATAAACCTTCTGGATTTAATAGTGACAACTTCTACTGGGCAAATTAGGCAAGTGAATGTTATAGCAAAGGCAAGTCAAATATGCTGTAATTAATTCAAATTAACACACCCACAAGCTCTTGAAGCCTATCATCAGCAAGGCATCGCTTCAACGGTGCCTGCAGAAACATCCAAATACAAGTCGTTATTAAGAATCTTAAGACTAAACATTTCAGAGGAAGCCAGAAATAACCTGCACGAAAGCAGGCTGGATTACAGAAACCCAGATGTTATCTTCCTGCAGAAATTTATTATTAACATGGTCAACAAAGCAAAACACTCTCCTGTAAATCTGATTCTTTAACATTACATTTAACTGTTCAATATTAAGCCTCTACGGAGAATTACTGGAGTGTATCCCATGCTACATATGGTCTATGACAGGAAACGATACCTCTGAAATTCTGAATAGCACAATGCCATTCAGGAAATGAGAAAGGATTGTGGTTTGCAGTTACAACCTTCACATGTCGCTTGCTGATTTTTTTTTTTTCCTTTAGGAAAGCACAGTGTCCAGCACGGATATCTAATGTGATCGGGCATTTGTGAAAGAAAATATCAAAGCAAGAGCTCTAAGGCCAAAAAAGCTTATCCTGAAACAACAGAATTATTATTTAGATGCAGAAAAAATCAATTTTGATGTTAGAATGTGAATATGGTCCAATTGCTTCAGCTCTTTATTTCATGAGCTGGACAAGGCTGCTGGAAATGGAGGCCAGGGAGCGATTTCGGAGCATTAGGTTGTGGAACAGGCTCATAGACCATTGCTGGAGCACAATCAAGCTTTTCTGAGCTGTCAAATGTTAAATAGTTAATTGTACAGAGAGGGACAATAGCCAGAGAAATGTTGCTAGGTGCAGAGGGTGTTATTGCTGGTGTACTGACAGCCTAAATACTGTGCACACTACTCTGATGCAGTCTTGGACCGACGTGGGGTAGATCCTGTCTGCAGCACAGCATGGATGCTTGGCACCTACTTGCCGCTGCAAGAATATTGCTTTGGGTTTGATGTTCGTGAAAGAACTTTAGCTCTAATACAAGAAAAATGGCCACGCTTGCTGCTATCCAAAAAAAGATTTGGCTACGTTTGGTGATGAAGTCCTGCCAGAAGTCTGGAGTGGCAGTAAGACAGAAATGAAATTGGATGCTGAGTGTCCAGAGAACCCAGTAACTGGTGAGAAACAGGGAAACTCTGCCAGCACAAAAAGCACAGCAGCCATTCACCGATGTTACCAGCCTTCATTCCACTGAAAGAAACAGGCTATTTGAGCAGAGATTCACATGACAAAAAATATGGTGGTGTGTTGAGGCTGGACACCCAGCTCTGCTCGGTGCCAGCCCTGCATCAGCCACCTTTTCTCTTCCCCATCCCCGGGGCAGAAACCAGCGGTTCAGCAAAAGCAGGAGGATGCTCCTGCTGCACTGTAAGCATCTCTGTGCTGACACTCCAGACAGCAGCGGAGGAGGCAGGTTTCCTCACGCTGGGTGAACCGAGGCTGCTCTGGAGATGCTTTGCATTAGATGAGGCTCTGCAAGCGCCGAAACGCCCACCAGCACGGCAGGACTGGGCAGGCAGACATGTGCAACAGAGGAGGGAGGCTGAGGAAAAAGGGGCACATTTTCTACAGGCTCTCTTCAGACGTAAATGGCACTTCTATAAGCGATGCTAAATGACACCACCCTCCCTCCACCCCTCGCTCCCAGTTGCCTACTTACATTAGCATTTGCCAGCTGTCTAGCTCTTGCTCAGTTCCAGTGAAATCTCCTGGATTTTCTCTGCTTTCAGTGATTATGTTGAACTGCTGGGATCAGCTCCTGCTGACACTGGAATTGCCAAATCACCCTCTGCTTTTTTTCTATCTTCTTTTTTTTTTTCTCCAACTCCTAACTAACTTGAACCAATACAGACCTCAGCACAGACACGATGTTCTCTAGCAGGACACAGGAATGACTGCCAGCCTCCTCAGGACTGTCTCCTAATGGAGAGCTGAGGCTCTTTGTAACAGAAACAGCTCTCAGAGACACTGAGAACTCACATCGCTTACCCAAGAGATCGTACAGACTTCACATCTTCAAGTGCTGTTGAAAACAGAGATGAAAACAAGTCATCTCCTTCTACTTTATGAGAATGGCCAGGCTGGCTCAAGTGAGATGTCTCTCTAGCCCGGTACCTTGTCTCTAACACCAAGTAGTTGCAGATGTTTACAGAAAAGATTAAAAACAGGACAAATGCACAATGATAATTGCCCGGGGTGCTTTGATGGTCCCCAGTGATCCAGGCTTAGAGACTTTCTGAGCCAGACGCGGTCTTCTGGTGTGTAATAGCCCTTGCCGCATCGCTCTGCCATGAACTCATCTAATTGGGTTTTTTGCACCATTTAAGCTTTTGGCCACCACAGCCTCCTGCGGCAATGAGTGCCACAGTTGCAAAACATGTTGGGAGAGGAAACAGCTCCCTCGTTTGTGCTGATGAGCTCTCAAGCTGCAGCTAAGTTCGCTCTCTTCTGCAAAAGCCCCGTGCACTCAGCCAAGGCACCACTTGCCTTGCTAGCTTCCAAGCTCCAAAGAAATCCCAGCCTCCGGGTCCCACCCATATCTACCAGCCTCAGCACCTCTTTCTAATGAGCAGATATAATCGTCAGAGGGCAGAATGAGACCTGGACCGCAGTGTGACTCAATAAATACAAATGACTAAAAATTAGGCTTAGTTGAAGTTTTACTTTCTCATAGCTCAGCAGCTGCATTTGGGCAAGGCTTTAAACATCTGGCTTACCTGAACACCTTTGAGCCACTCTGGGCTTTAGATCAGAAAATTTTACCAAAAAAGCAGGCATGTAGATGTCAGAGATATGTAGGCATGTAGATATCCCTCCGTTCCACTCATGAGGTTTTTTAAAATCATTTTCTCCTAAAGCCCAATTTAGCAACCGCAGTAGAGACTCGGTGTTTTTATGCAAATTCTCAAATTTACAGAAGTGCTGAGCTGAACTGGGATTTGAAGTGAAGGCTTCCTTGCTATTCCTCCTGCCATTTAAACACCAAGCAGGGGTACACTGGTAGAGGCGGCCAGAAATAGATCTGAAACTTCAAAAGTGTCAAAATTGAATCCTGATGAACTGGGGATTGAGAGAGAGCCAGCCAGCACAGCCTGGGTCTCGGAAGTCTCAGCACTCACGTGGGGCTTCAGAAAATAAGGTTTAGATAATAAAGCTATCACTGGTGAATGCCATACCCTTGTGCTTTGCTGGACCTAGTATTCTCTGCCAAAAGTTTTGGGCTGGATAAACTAATATTTTCTGATGAGAAATTGTTTTGCTGAAAGTTTCTGACTAGCTCTGTGTATCACATAACACCCAGATGTGGGATCACAGCCTTTGCCAGATAACACATTTCTGCACCGTGACACTCAGCCCAGGCCAGGCTGCAAAAGTTAATTTACTGTAGGTTACTGATAGTGTCACTGATGGTTTATCATTCCTGGATTGGTATGTCTTTAGCTTGATTTAAACTAGTAACAGCTTGGATCGCATTTTTAATTGCAGTTTGAGTATAGCTGTCTGGTTATTTCTATAGGCAAAAATATTGGTGTGCCAATCAGATCATAAACCATCGCTCAGCCAGATCATATAGAGCAACAGCTAAAATGCCATGTATGTTACTGTCACAAGCATCACTCCTAATAAACATGTATTCCATGAAATATGATTTTTAGCAAGTTGTGTTGCAAAAAACAATTGCATTTCTGATATGCCCTGCCAACAAGGTATTTAACAGAGCTGTGCTGGCTCTAATGTCCCTCTTTTGCATCCTTTCAGGGACAAGAATAGATACATCACCATCATGACATTAGCAAACGTGGAGACTGCAGACACTTCATGAAATAAATTGGGAATGGCAGGCTAAGTACTTGAATTGACGATGCAGGTACCACTGGGCCTGTCACACTATTGCTGGGAGAATCGACAATGAACCTCACTGTCTTCAGCATTAATGATTGCAGCTTTGTCAGACATGTGAGCTGGGAGTACAGCTGCAACGTCATCTCCACACAGCCCAGGTGAGGCAAAACTAAAAAGCTACAGCCATGCCTTGGTGGGTGATCTTACAGACCCACTGCCACCCTGCTACTCGGCCTGCTGTGTACTTCATCTGCTACTTTAAATGTGGGGTTTTTTCTCTTTAAATGTGGGGGGTTTTCTCTTTAAATGCCTCAAACATGCTGCAGCGTCAACCTGTCAGTGCCCTCATGAACAGATTGACCTGCCAGCCGAAAAGCTGTTGACCTGATCTTGGACTTGATGAAAGAATGGTGGGGAAAAAAAAGAAAAAGCTTACATTAAGGACTAAAAATAAAATATATAAAAAGAATGATTTAATTTAAACAAGGAACTGAATAAATAGGCAATCTATTAATGTATTTCTAATCCAGGAGTCAGAAACAGAGTGGTATTTCCAGATATTCTATGTAAACCGTGAAACAGGGTGAACCAGAAGGAAGCACGACCTTGACATTCAGCAACACAGGCTGCAGATCCAGAGCAGTCTCCTCCAGGAGTGACCCCCACCAGGTCTAACCCACCAGCATGTTGTGCTGCTACCATACCTACCTTCGCTGCTGCTAGAGGTGCAGGCTCTGAAGTTCACCCAGAAGCACCAACTCTCCAAGTTTCCATAGAGGATGATGCCCAATGGCCATGCAGGAGGCACCTTGGGAGGCACAGACCTGCCGGACAAACCATCGCCTGCAAAAAGACCGGGTCAAACAACTGAACACTACGTGTGTAGTCTGACAATAAGAAGGTGGGAAACGACCAACAGATTTCCCAAGCAAATCACGGCAAACCAATTTGTCAGGATAATTAGCATGGAGGCAAAGGGGAGTGGTAGATGTGATACATCTTGGCTCAGGAAAGCTCTTGACACCATCCCCTTTAACTTTCACATGAGCAAAATGAGGAAATGGAAGCTAAATGAAAATGTACCACAAATCTACATTCTCAAAGTGATTATCTGCAGCTCACCAACAAACACAGCCCTGTCCTTCTGCTGGCAGGACGGCTAGTTCACCAACAAAACTGCAAACGCATGGCTGCACAGGGGGGATGTCACTCTGGGCAACAGGCTCATGGTTCAAGATGACCTCCCCAAATGGGAGAAGTGGCCCGACATCACCATGGTGAAGTTCAATAAAGCCATTTGTGGAATACCACAACCCAACAAGTAGGTTGAGACACCCTAAAGCCATCCCTTTTCCTCTTGGAGGAAGAGATTTTCCTTGTGAAACCTTCTGCTGAGCCTGCCTTGAGGGCTCCTCCTTGCACTTAAAACTAAGAGAGCATTTCCAGCAACAACTGGGTTTCATCCGTGCCTCATTTCCAGATGGATAGCAGTGTGCCTCGCTCCTGCCTCTGTGCTGCTGCTTCCTGGGGGACCTCGGTGCTTACCTTGGTTCCCAAGCTTGGGCCACAAGCCTTTAAGTGACCTTTGCAAGAGAGACCAAGTCCTAAAAAAACCCCCTAAGTTATTTTCCAAATTTTGAGCCTATCCTTAAGTTTTTCCATTTTTAGTGGGTGTATTTTTACCTTTTGGCATGATATTGCCTTTAAAACACCACAAACAACACTTCAATAGATAAATAATTTAAAGAAAACAAAATAGATGCTTTATCAGAGTACCCAGCTGTTCAGCCATCCGGCAGGGCATGCTAGACTAGGGATAGTCAAGGGCTGCGCGTAGACCTGATTGCCCATTAAAGAGGCACACATTTCACGATGCCGCAATCAAAGCTCCCTGGAGAATTAAGCATTGTGCCCACATGTAATATGTCAGTTATTTGCCAGCAGGGGAAACACTGTAAGAAGTGAATGAGTTTTACTCTGTTCAGTGACATTACTAATGACTCATGCAGGATTATGGGTAACAAACCTTTGAAATGAGAGGTTGAGTTGTACACTACATTATACATCTGAATTTCATGGTATATTAGTGACAGTGATTGGTAATACAATATGATGGGAAATTGCTAACATCAGAGAGAAGTTAATACGATGCACTGCAATTTCTCAAAGAGTCCCATACTTTTTCTAGCGCCACCCATAATCTGCTCATTATGGTTTGGCAAAGAGCAATCCCTCTCGTGGAGTGAGGGGCACCAGCGCTCTGACAGCTGGTCATAAATTTGAATAGAAGATATGCAATCTGAAATGTTCATGTTTCCATGGATCGTTACCCAATTGTATCTCCTCTAAGAAGCAGGAGATTTTTTAACATCCTGCGACAGTTTGTTTCTGCCGATATTTTCTCTCTCCAGATAAATCTGATGCCAGCTCATGTCTTATAGCATTTCTTCCCCTTCTTGTTCTATTAAAATGGCTGATACAGTCTACATGCACGTTGACTAAACTCCAGTTAATGGAGCATAACTAAGAAGAATTAATATATTTACAAAACCCAATATTTCTAGGCCATTAAAATAAGTGTAAAATGTCTCACATAAGGCATTAAAATTACAAACTTGACAACGGATTTATATTTACAGACTCTGGCAAAGCCCATGGCCACATGTGTCCCCTCAGTCACTCCTGTTCCAAGCAGCATAAGAAAATGTTTAAACTTGTTACTTGATAGTAACCCAGAATATTCTGTGGCTGTTTTACAAGGCCAGTAAATATCCATCTGATCATCACCATTTCTAGAAGATTTGGTGTTTCCTGGGGGAAGAGCCCATGAGTAGAGGAGTGTCCTGGAGTGATGGCCCTGAAGACCAAACTCCACATATCCATATAGCAGATGCACCAAGAGCATAACCTTCGCAAGGAACTTGAAATGGGGAGTCATTCCCAGGGCAAGGTGGGAACACCAGTCTCCATGCCTTGTCCATACTCACACCAAACCTGCCGTTGCTGACATTCTTTTCTTCTCTTCTGTCTGCACTGCTAGAGGTGGCCATGTGCAAAGGTTTCTGGCTATTTTGAGGTTATTTCTAAGCCCAGCCACCACTGTGAGAAGACACTCCAGGTTTAACAGCAAGAACAGCTTGTTTTTGTGGTTCACTCATCACTGACACTCACCTGCTGACCAGTAGCAGAAATCTCTGCTCTTATGTTGCCCTGTAGAGCTTCACTACCATAAAGAGCCTCAGATGCTTGTGTGCATCAGACCTGCCTAGGAGCATAGGGCTGATCAGGTAAGATACTGAGGTCAGCATGTCTGAGGCTGAACCAAAGTCCCCCTTGCACAGTCACCCACTCCTCCATGTTCTTCTCTCCTCTCCTCAGCTCCTCCACTCTTCTTCTACCACTGGTCTGTTCTGTGCATGCACACCTTGGCCAACCAAACATCTCCCAGAGCTGTTCATGCAAAGTCTCCAACACAAATGAGTCTTCATCTCTCCTAGAGGCCCCTGGTGATACCTTGAGATAGGTAGAAGACAGAAGAATTACACGTCCTGCCACTGATACAGCTCAGCTCCCGTGCCAAAGCAATGGGTTTAAGGACTGCATTATTTGATTTAATCCCGCTTTTGCTGGAGAAGCTCTTGGAGGGATGCCCAAAACACTTTGTGTGGCAAGTCCTTTGAAAACCATAGCTGAGATCCCATCAGCGGGTAGGACAGGAACTGGATGGTAATTAAGACGAGTGAATGGAAGACAGTATCTCCCTCCAGCATTAAATTCAAGCCCTGACCTTTTCCAACATAATGACTAACTCAACCTTTACATAATAATGTGTGTGATATTTGGAGAGTATAACATATGTGTCATTTTAATTAATTGAACAGAAATAGATTCACAGAAGAAAAATGAATTAACCAATCAGCAATCACCTTTCTATCTATTTGATGTCAGAATAATTAGTTTATTCTCCTAATCTCTTGACCCCTCTAGAAATCATAACCTTGCTGACCTCCTTGAGAATAGAAGCTCATTTGAATAGCACCATAATTGTGCTCTGGGTGCATTATCATCTAGTTTAATTTTTATTAAGGTAATCTTATCCCTTCTTATTATGTCTCTCTCTGAAAGACTGACCCAAACCCTGGGAAAGACTGCAGGACTTTGCTCAGTAACATCAGTGTACTTTGGATCAAGACCATGGCCAGCAGAATCCTTCCTCCTAGAAGATGGGTTGGTTTTTTAGCTGGAGGATCAGCAATTATTTTACTGCTGTTCTGTCTGCGGACAGCAATATTCAGACATGTGTCCTGACATTGGCAGTTGCAGACTGTTACCAACTAGCAAATGCTTAAACAAGATCACAATTTGTTCCAGAATGATAAAATGACCCTACGAAGTGAATTACACTGTGAAAAATAAATGTAAAATACTGTGTAGATGCACAAATGATTATTTCATTATCTGGCCAATGTATGAACGACAGATACAAATTGTTCCAATCATAGAGTGATGAAAGAGTAATGAACAATGGGTTCTTGAATGAGCACAGGAAGAAAATAATGAATTGCAGTTTAAATGAAATCAGGAGTCAATGGACTGGATCACAGACTGTCCTTCAGACATAGGAATTCTGCATTAGTTAAACACTGTCATTTGGAGAAACGTCCTTTAAGAGGAAGGAATCTAAATGGGTCAGAGGAAGAGACAAATATGATGAGCCTGGCCACTGGCTTGCTTTTAGCAAGCTGGACTGGAGCATTCCCATTCCTGCTGCTTTGCTAATTCACAGGGTGATCTACTGCAAATTAGCAACTTGCGCTCTGCAAAGTTGACAGACCATTTGTACATTTGCCTCTTCCCTGTTTTAACCTTGCTCTTCCTCTACTACTTAATTACTTTAAGGCAACATCTGATGAGATCTCTTATGCCTAATTTGGGCACAGAATGAAGACCAAGACACCAAAAGCTTCTGGGAAAGAAAATGTCGGTTACGTAGAAACAACATGTGGCAAAAGCTCCCGTATTTTTTTGTTGGAACACTTTCTGCAATAGATGGATTTATATTCTTTTCTTTTGTTTCATACCAATAAACCAAGAATAAGCCAAGGATTTCTAATGTTATTTTCAAAGAAACATGTCACATTTTATGTATCATATCTATCCATCACATTGCACAGCATCTTGTTAGATCTGTACTGAAGCTACATTTCTCTTGCAAGTGCAGGACATCTGGCCATTTCAGCTCGCTGTACAGAATTTCTTTATACTCTACGAAGACATTTTAGAAACTAACTGGTTTCACAGGCAGGGCTCAAAGAGTCTCATAAACCAGCTCACTCTTACTGCTGCTCTACCCCTGCCACAGCCAGAGCCCATGCTGTTCCCCAGCATCTGCCCTCCTGCCCCTCACACAATAGCAAGCACAAAAGCGAAAGACAGCCCTGCGAGCCTTACATGCCTCAGCAAAGGACATGGTGCTCTAGGCATCCCTGAGGGAAAGGTCATCTTTCATCGTCTGGTGCTCAATAGCCTCAAGACATTTGAAAATAAGAAAGTCCCAAATCCAACAAGCGTGAGCACCATCAAAAGCCAGAGATAGATGGCAACAAAGTGAAAAGCAAGGGAAAACAGGTTTTGCTTGCCTTGTGAACAGAAATAAATATTTATTGGAGAAAAAAACTAAAGGAGAAAGGTTGCATATCTCTGTGTAAGTGACTGAAAGGCCACCTGCTTCTGCCTGATTCAATGACATCTTCTGCAAAGGGTCTCTCCCCAGCAAGGTCAGGGTAAACTTCATGTGCCTCCTACATACATGTGAGACAATGTCCATAAAACACTATCCATCCCTATATGTAGGCAGCCGGCCAGGCAGAATTAAACCACAACCAGCCTTACCACATACAGCCCCTCACTCTTCCTCTAATCAGATTTATGTTTCAACAGATCCTGATGCTAAGCACACAAGCCCCTCAGCAAACTTCCCTGCAGCTTCATCAGGGCGCCCAGGGATGCTGAAACAGACGGAGACAGCCAGCCCACTACACCACAGGCAGCCTAGGGAACTGTAGGGCCAGTTACCACTGGCTTGCTGTCAGACCTCTTAGCTGATTTGGGGTCTCAGATCATCTACAGCATAACATGACACGATCCTTCACAGTCTCCTCCAAACCAACCTGGTGTCAGTCATTCATTCAACCAAGTGAAACAGCAGCTCAAACATCTGGCTCTGAAGAACCACCCAGCCACCACCTTGGATTTGAAACCGAATTGAAAATACTTTGTAGTGCACACTGCGGAGAGCCCTGCTCCTGTCCAACAGCCAGATCACTGCCTGCAAAAATCCATGACACTCTATTTGGGTGATCGGAGAGGCCCAGGACAGATACTGACATGTGGAAGGATGGAAGAATGCTCCCCACCCCTGCTGCCCCGCCTCCAGTCCTTGCCATCCAGCTTGATAATAATCAACACAGCTTTGGTCTCAAAGAGGTTTGGGCTTCAAAGGCTTCAGTCAGTCTGGGTGCTGCTTCAGGATGAAAATAGTGAGCGATAGTGGCAGCACTGATTTTTAGATGGGACAACAAAATGCATTAGATAATTTTGGATAGTCAGTCTCGAGATGTGATCTGGCAGGGGCTCTGAAGACAACCGGAATAGCACGGACACATCGTGTTAATAGTTCGGAGCCCTGAGACGAGGCGAGACCCCAGCTCCCTCGCCCGCAGCGTGTCTGCTGCTGCTGTCAGCTGTCTGCAGGGAGCCCTGGCCCTGCAGTGCAGAGGAGGCAGATCTTGCCGGCATTCCCACACAGCAACGCTCTCATCCTGCAAAGCACGACAGCCCCAAGGTGCTGCAGGGGCTCTCCAGAAACAAACCCAAGCACAAATTACAGAAAAGATACGCCCCATACTAAAAGGGATGAGCTCCAGCCCAAGCTCCTGGCTCCGGCGGCTGAGTCCTGCCTCCCCAGCAGAATAACTGTGTCACCAGAGGATGTCAGCACAGCCTAGTTAGCACCAGCGACAGCAGCAGCAAATGCTTAACGCGGACTAGCAGCTAGCAGCTAGCTCAGTCCTGACTCGTATTAAGGCCCACGCTCTTTTGGCTTCACCGCTTTCCTTATCCCGGTACTTTGATGACACCACGGGAGGTACCGTCACCTACGTAGCAGCGCTGTGAGCTGCACGCTCACCCTACAAGGTGGAAACTGTCTGCCCAGCTGGGCTCTCGCACGAGCTGTACCCAACGTGCTTCCCTGGTGCAGGGTTCGGGCAGTGCTGCACTTCCAGCAGGACAGTCACGGGTGGGATGGACAAACAGCCAAGTCCTGGAGGCGAGCGGTGCCGTCCTGCTGTGGTGCTGGGCTCTGCTGGCTGCACAGAGTCGTCTGAGACAGCGGACTGCTCAGAGCATCCCTACCAGCATATCTCCGTCGAGGCGCTGCTGCTCACACCGTGCGTGTAGCAGCTGCCAGATGTTAAGCTGCAACATCTCTACCTGGCACCGAGCAGCATCGCTGCTGGGAAACCTGCGGAAGTTTTGAGTGACTCCCGCACACCCCAGCCCAGAGCCCACCTCTTGTGCTGCTCAGACTTGGGAGTTGAAAGCAAACTGATAAAAATTGTGAGTCTCGCAGCCAGTTCCTCAATCCGTGCCACCAGACCCCCTGGCTGGCCAAATTACCCCGTGTAGGGTGCTGGGCAGCTTGAGAAACACCTCAACAGGCAGGACCTGCTTGCCAAAGGGTTGGTCATACCTCCTCACTCCCCTCCACCATTACAGATTTTGGAAATAACCACAAAAACCTCCTTGCTTTGCTAACAGTAAGTGAGTGCTGCCTGGAAAACAGTGCACTGTACATCACCTGGGGGAAAAAAAAGCCAGAAAAGCCAGTGCACACGGTGGAGAACACAGCATCGCTTCTGCTGGGCGATACGGGGAGCGGTAGCTCAGGCGATGGGGGAGGTTTGCAGGCTGTGCCTTCCGAATGTGCCTGGGTACCGCAGGGCTCTCTGTGAGTGTGTGTTTGTTGGGCTGGGTTTGCTCCGTCCTTGCCTCGGCGTGCATAGCTGCACAAGTAATGAATGCGCCTATTAAAATCCAGCCAGAACATTTGTCTCTGTAGCTGGCAGAGCGGCTTCCACACCTCGCTGATACGCTGCATTTCTTTGTATTTGCTCTGAACGCTCCACATGCTCGGTTCAGTGTTTTTATACTCTGAGGCAGATGCATTGGATTGATTTCTAATGTAACTCTCATAATTACCTATACTTTGTAATGGTCTCACTGCAAACATATGAAGCAGACTTGGAGGCACAGACTTTGCCGTGTTACACCATGGCTTCCCATGTACTTTACGTGGTTCCAGGGCACAGTGCCTCATTCTGGGTTAATATTTGACAAACAGGAGCTTCAATTACCCGATTGTTTATCAAAGGACAAATGTATGGTCAGCAGTGGGCACAGCTTCACTGAAGTCATTACTGGTTACATCGCAATCGCTTGGTCTTCAGTGTTACATTTGATTAACTATTTCACTCAAACTTGGCTGGTTAGGCAAAACTTGAGTGAGATTTCAAAGTCTCATTAGAGAAAATAATAATAATAAAGGTGCACTGCTCACAGTGCTCAATGAGGAGTCCAGCGTGGCCTTTATAACCTGAAGGGCTGTTAATGCAGACGTTAGAGATGTTCAGAGTGGGCTTTCAGTACTCAGCAGTTCCTGACTCCTACACCTTTGCTTTTCTTTTCTTATCATTACATTAACACTTTTGTGTTATGGAATATTTATGATGCACACCACATGCTTAATGGATTTCCTTCCTTATTTGCAGCTAGCCTGCATTAACACAAGGCTCACAGTATTCAATCTGAAATCCATCAAGGATTCCCGGGCTTAATATCACCACCACTTTTAATGAGAAAGGAAATCTGTAAATCAAACTTGAAAAAGCAAAAACAGAGGCTATATGGGAGGAGCACAAGCAATTCGACAGCATCCTTCACACTAAAAGCATCTAGAAGTAAACTTCTGTTAATTGACCCAGTTCTAGAGCTGTGAATTACAAAGTAAGTCTCTGCCCTAAATCATAGCCATAGTTCCCCAAAATAGATGCCGGCACACCATCGTACATTCCTCTCCCTACTGCCTATCCTGCAGCGTGGGGATATGTGAGCAAGGCGAGAGGTCAGATGGATTAGAGCTGGCCTTGGGACTCCAGTGGTACCCAAACCACTCATATTTATATACTCTTGTGGGATTAAGAAGTCAGCTGAAGCCCAGGCATGCATTATGGTATATTTGCTTAGATCTCATTTGCTGGGCATGAGCTGCTTGGCCTTGTGCTGTCAGCACAATTAGATGCAGATGAATACTCACCATTCCTCAGCCCTGTCATGTCCTAGTGCACCAGTAAACCTCCGAGCACATGTACGGCGTAAGGGGTTGTGTTGCTGGGGCAACATGGACCATCCTCAGCAAGGTAATGCTCTGCCCGGTGTGATTGATCAGCTATTGCTGCCGACTGACATGATCTCCCAGAGTTCTCCGATATGTTTGTGTTTATAGAAGTCATTCTTCCCTATCAACATTTTCTCGTTATTATCTTACACACATGCACAAAAGTTAACCCTGAGTATTAACAGAAGCAACAAATCTTGCTCCTAATGAGACCACTGCAACCCCATATAAATCAATCCAATTGCATGAAGTAACAGCACAACATTTAGTGCCATTTAGCTGCAAGACGTGCACTGAAAATAAATATGAAGGTGCAAAGACAAGCTGATGTTTCGCAGGTTCAGAAAAAACCTGACAAGAAACAGCAGGCGCTACTTTCGTGAAAGACCCCTAGAAGCCTTCAAGGCCAGACCTTCTTGGATACACATCAGTGCCGACCCAGCAGGGCCAGCAGAACACCTCAGATTTTTCCAGCGGAGGGTCTGACCCTGCATACTTTACTCTCTGTTAACGGCAAGTGTCCCTGAGCTGGTGTCTGGAAAGGAACCTCAGCACCAATCCCTGTGTGCACTCACTTCTCCAGCTGCTTAAAGCAAAGTCTTAGCACCGGTAATGGCAAATTTGAGCTCCTTGTATTTCTTCTGTTGTCAGGCGCTGTTTCAGCAAGGGACCTCAGGACATGCCAAACTTCCAGCTACAGCTCTCTCCCTTTGAAGATAAAGGGGTAATCACACATTTAAAGTTAGATGTCTCTCCCTCTATTGGTAAAAGGGAACCTTAATACCTCAGAGTTTTAAGGAATAGCTTGCAATATTTCTATTCATCATCATGCAAAAGGCAGAAGTTGCAGATTTAAGAGTGGAAGGTAATTTCCCCTTCTGTGCTCAGCAACAAAGAATAGTGCCGTAGGCTTTCCAACAGCCAATCCATTTTGGTACTTCACTGACAAGGTTAAAACAGTCAGAAATATATTGTGCCATCCTTGGAACAGAGTTTTTTTGCTCATATGTATCTAATTTCTACTGAGATGTTGGTTAAGGAAAAAGCATTTGATAATCTGAGTTTGTAACTGGTGGCAGAGTCACCAGGTGGGAAGCAGAAGAAATTCAAACACGGGCTAATTTGCTATTTGCCGAGCATTTGATTTCCAATGAAACAAACACATTCAACAAATCAAAGGGAACCTGACGGTGCAGGAACAGAGCTGGGGGTCAGCACATCGCTCCCAGGGTGCTTTCAGGAAAGAAACGAGGACTCAGGGGATGTCACAGGCTGGAGACAAATGACCCTGAGACAGCTCCACTCTCCTCTGTAAATCCTGGGTGCACAACTGGTCAGAAATGGGATGCCGTCAACTCCAAAAACACATCTCAGACAACTCTTGTTCTGCGCTTCCCTGGGTGCCTGCAGGTCCCCTCCACAGAGCTAACACTGTCTGCAGCTCATGGCTCTTTCGTGGTGTGACACTGATGGGGAACGGTACCCAGCATCTGAGTGAATCCAGATGGGAGGCTGAGATAAACTACAAAGGAAACCCGATGTCTAAATCAGCACATGAAAAGAAGCAAGCAAAAATAAACAGATTAATCTGTGCTACAGTGTTTTTGCTCAAAAATAGGAAAGGCTGCTGCAAACTTAGACCCAAGGTGAGGGAAAAAGCCCTTAGGAAAGCAGAGGGGCTCAGGATCACCACCTAGAATGGGCCCTGCCGCTCCATAAAGAAAACACACGCCAGGTTTTGACGAAAAACAGCTCCAGCAGAAGGTATCTCGCCAGGACGGGCTCCCCAGCAGCACACTGCAAAGAGTCCCCTGCCAGCACCACGCGGCCCGCATCCAGCGCTTGGCTCCGGCCACGCTGCAGCATCCCATCTGCAAAGCGCAGATAATGCTCCCGTGGCCGCCCGCCCGCCCATCCAGCGCTTTGAACTCAGGGCTCGTGGTAGTGCAAACCGCCTCACGCACAGGGACCCTCCACTGAGCCACCCCCCAGCATCCCACCGTCATCACCTTGAGGAGCGGGTACCAACAACGGCGCCTGGACGAGCCGGGCAACCCGTCCCAGTCCCCGGCTAAACCCGTGCCAAGGCTATCCCACAGGCACTGCCACTGCACCCGGGCGGTCTGGAAGCGGCACAAGTTTGTGCTGGAAACATTCATCTTCTGGACAAAACAACACTCGAAATCTCACGGCTTTCTGACCCCCTCCGGGGGAGCTTGGCGCGTACGCCTGGGCACATCTTAGATGTTCAGCCAAGCTTTTGCATTGCATTATTTAGGCTTTCCAAAAATATAACTTTTTGAAGCAAGGTTAATTTTTTCCCCCCTGCCCCTCCGAAGACTAAATAATGGTGGCATTGGAAACAGATGGGCTCAAAGCTGAAAACATGGTCTCTTGGTGTGACCTTTTGAAAAAATGGTAGGAAATAGCAGCCTGGGTAGAGTTTGAAATGCCTGGCCCCTTTTTGGCTGCTTGTAGTAATTAGCTCATACAGGGACAGTGCCCTTGCAGAGCCCTGGCCCCATGTGTAACCTACACCAGCGAAACAAGGGGCAATGTCAAGAAGGGGAGGAAGGTGTGAGGGAGCCCGCTGAATGAATATCGATCCTGCAAAGAGTGTTTAAGCTCCACCAGCGAGCACAGAGCCGGGGGTTACCTCCCGCTGCAAGTGTACTGTGTGTGTGTGCCAGCATCCGGAGGTGGTGAGACATCCAAGGGAGCGAGCTCAGCCCTGTGTGGGGAAAACACGAGGGAAAACAAGCCTCAGCAATGCTCTGGATCAGCACAGATCCCAGGGCAAAGCAGAGCATGGCTGGTGCTGCCACCTCCCCAGGGGACTTTCCACACAGGGATGCTCTGGGAACAGGGGGAAATCACAGCAGGTGGGGGGATGCTTAGGACCACCCCAAGAAATCCTGCCGGAGGGAAGATCACAACCCACCCCACACCTATTTGAGCTTGCTGCTTTGGCTCACCATAGGCCTAGCATGGGCAGCACCTCTGTACCCCAAACATCTTCCATCCACACTGCTGTCATCCCCACTGCAACATCTCCTGGAAGTCTCCAGGACCCACGCACTGGGGACAACTGGGTGCTGCCTCCTTGGCTTCAAGACTGACGTTGCACCTGTAAGCGCAATTTAAGTGTGGGTCAGAAAAACTATACGCAGAACCAGCAATTGTAACACTGAATTTGGGCTGGCCTTCGTCGAAATTCAGCAGGTCTGCACCATCAGATTTTGCTGGTGGCTGAGACAGACCCTCCCCTGGCATTTTCAGATGACTTTGTAATGGTTATCTTCCCTTTCTACTATTTGCTTTACGCTTGAAAAATAAAGTTATCTCAGGAGTACTTTCAACATTAAAATTTATGCCATGCATGCTACTTTCTTCAAATATTTTAAAATATTCGAAACGTAAGGACCTTGGCACAGTGCCCAGGATCCTGTCTTTTCTGATAAAAGTTTCAGATAACTGACACTTCCAATTACCATTTCTCCCTGAAGAGGTCATCTCTGCTTTGGCTCCAGAGCAGAGCAGGGGAGGTACCGGAGGTCCCTAAATTTCACAAAAGGTTAAAAAATGTGCACGGTTGCTAATTAAAGCCAACGTACTCTGTGTCTGACCTAGTTCTGCCTTGCTTTCAGGAGGTTTTACCTGAGTATCTTTCAAACCACTTAAAAATTAAAATGGTTAATAATGCATCAGAGCCAAATGTTACCCAGGGGCTCACTATGTGGGGAATCTTAGTTTTGCTTGCGGATTGCATCATTTGTAGTTACTGTGAGTAGGGAACACTGCCAGCCTGATTCCCTGCCTTTATTCCAGCCGTGCACACCTTTATGCCACTTATTGATGCCCCAAACCTATTTTGGCTGATTTTTTTAAATGTTGAATAGCACACTGGCCAAATCAGGAGGCAGCAGTTGGCTGAACTGTTCATCCATCCCCAACGCATCCATCTGCACACTCAGCTTTTCCTAAGAAAAAACTTTATGTATTCCTGCAATCTCTGCTACTGCTGTCTCCTCCTGAGGTTTAATTTCCCGGGGTAAAGAGCGGGGCATTGAGGAGCTCAAGAACAAGGGCTCAGAAATTTTCTTTTTGCTCCTGCACCTTGCATTGACATCAGATGAAATACTTATACAGGAAAGTTTCATTTTACTATATTTTTTACTTGACTGCCACTTAGTGGCAATGTAAAGTAATAGCTCGGGGAGGTGTACCAGCAAACCCACAGCCCTGCAAATCCATCTGGTATTTCAGCGACTCTCCCCAGAGGTGTGGGGCAGGTTACTTGCTCAATAATCCAGTCTCCACTCAACGCATTTTCCACAGGTTATGAAGAAGATTACAAAATCCCATCTCCTTTGGAAAAAACATTAAAAATATCAAGGCTGTTATGAAGGCAATGTGCATCTTGCGGTGCTTTTCGTTCATAAGAAGGTTTGGTGGTGTCCACCAGCACACACCTAGAAGAGACTTTCACAGGTCAGAGCTGGAAGTGCTATAATGCCCATCAGCCCCCCCGGTAAGGCAGATACAGCATTGCAGGTGGGTCTGCTGCTGCTGCACCCCATGAGAAGGGTCTGTCGTCTGTGGAGAAAAAATATATACAAGTTTCTTGCTGAAAACCCAAACTTCTGGAAAGTGAAGCGAGCTGTTTCCGACACCCAGCACCATATCTCATGGGAATTCCCAGTGCAAGGGGAGGACACGTCCAAGCTCCTGCTTGCCTGCAGTGTTGCGACTGCTCTTCTGAAGCAAAAGAGTTGGATTCTCAAATTTCTGCTGAAATGTCAGCATTTTCTATGGAAGTAGTGAAAATAAATCATGGGATTGTGATTTTACAGGGAGCAATAACAACAACACAGTAATTATCACACCAGGGCAGAATTTTAAAAAGTCAAGTGAGATTTTCAAGAGAGGGAGCTTGCACACTTTCCAGGGAGGCTCCATGCTCAAAGTCTGGCATCCCTGAGGTGCAGCGACTTTCATTTCCATAAGTTTCATTTCTATCTCCATAATTGCACTGGAGATGTCAAAAACAACATTTCTTTTTTGGTATTCTCCACAGAGGTGGAAGAGAAGGGGCTGAAATTACTGGAGCCTTCACATTGCAAACGCTTTAAGTTTCTCTTTTTTCTTTTCTTTTATAACCTGCATTGATTAATGTCAAGACAAATTTCTTGGTGTGAAATAGAGGTAAGTCCTTGTAACCAGACCCTGAACTCAAAGTGGCAGTCACGTTATCTAATTTAAAAAAAAAAAAAAAATAAAAAATCAGCCAAGCTAAAAAAAATAATGGTATTATTCAAACCTCACCCAAGCCCTCAATTTCACCTCTCACTCTAATCACAGCTCCTGCAGAAGTACAGTCTTGCAAAGTCACCTGAAGGGCTCTCCTGCAACCGGTGAGCATCGCCGCTCGCCGACATCCCTTGTGCACTAACCCAGCACGCACTGGAGCATCAGCAGCGGCCCTTGCTGGAGGGGGTGGCACTATGTATTGCCTTTTGTTCTCACATCGAGCAGGTAAGAAACACCGCAACTCCATTTCCTCACTGTATCTGAACTCATTTGGAGACCTTGTCACACTGGGACCAGGTTGCAGGTCTGCTTTGCCCTGCATAGCTCAAAATGTCATCCTGGGGAGCGGCGGAGAAGCCCCCCTAGCCCAAGCGCAGAGGCACTCTGGCCCTCTAGGTCCTGCTCTCAGCATGGGGGGGGGCCCCTCATCTTCCCTGTGGGGACCACAGCAGCACCCCGACACAGCAAGCTCAGAAATAGGTCGAAAGAAGCCATTTTTTGCGCCACGGATTTCTTTGTGATGAATTTTAATGGTACTTCAGATTAGTTTGGCTGCTGAGAGCAGTTTGCATCCCATTTGAACAGCTCTACCTGCGCTGGCATTAAGATGAAATGTTTACTTTTCATACGTCTGCACTTTAAGCCGTGCTGCGGGAATCCAGCTTTTCAAAGCTTGAGCTTGCCTAGGAATTTAGATCCCTTTTCATCCGCTTTATCAATTGTCTCCTCAAGGAAACATTTTGCCAACACTGCGAATGATTAAAGGCTCAGGAGCACGTGCCAAGAGCCAGCCGGGAGCACTCCGCCACAGGAATGTCCCCCGGCAAACACAACGGGACCCTAAGCAGGATGAATTTGTGCTGTTGCCATTTCTGTCTAACGGGAAACCACCGCAGGTGCAGGGAGATTCTGATGGGCAACCTGCAGCAGCAGGGGAGGCAAGGTCTGCCCTCCTGCTGCCAGCATGGTCAGCTCTCCATGTCCCTCCCCGGGAGGCAATGTTTTGCGCAGTGAGCCTCAAAAAGCCCCGTTTCATCTGGCACTCGTCGGTGGTCAGCTCATAACCATCCCACCCCACGCAACCTGTTTGCAGCACGGGGAAGCTGGAGGAAGAGCTGGGCTCTGGTGGACGTTTCCTTCCTGACTGGTGATACAGCACGGAGTAACATCTAGCAGAGCAATCTGGTCTGCTGATAAAGGGTGCACCAAAAAAAGGCCTTCACAGCTCCCACGACTCTGACTTCACTTGACTCTTTTCCGACCTATTTTACTCACTTTGAACCAAAAGACAGGCTTGGATGGGATGTCTTGGCTGGTGCAGATAGACATAGCTTCACAGCCAGCTACACCTAAGAGAAAGCAGGGTAACTAATGGTTTTGCCAACAATTACATGTAATTTATCAGGTCTAGGAAGAGCCATCTATAACAGGCAGCTGCAGGAGCAGGTAACATTTAGTTCGCTCCTTGACAAGAAAGAGATGATAGTAATAACATGGAAACAAGAAATATAAATGCACACAGTAAAAATAAATCACCCAAGTGGGATAAAACACAAGGAAATTGTCTGTGGTGGAGATTCAAACTCACAATACTTAAGGCACAACCAGTTATTGGGAGCTCTCTTGATCTAAAGATACTTTGCCTTCTTTGGCAAAGATACTTCAAAACCTTCACAGGCCCTGGTGGGTTTTGCTTGCCCATACGCAGCGAGGGGCAGAGGCAATGGGACCCCCTGGGAATGCACTTGCAATGCCCGCTTCACGCTCCCAATGCAAAGTTCAAGGCACTCTGTAGGTGGGAGAGATTCCCCTTGCCAGCATCCCAGAGCGATGGGCTCGGCAGGACAGCACTTTTCCCTTTGAGATAATATTTAGGGGAAATAGGATAACTGCATTTTTGTAAAAAGGGCAGTGTTGAAATTCCGCTGTGCTAGCCTTGCCTTGCCCAGGGCAAGTAATTTTTTTGACAGGTGAATAAAATATCATTAGTTTCTCCACTGTCATCAATCATCAAAGTGAAGGCTGGGCGAGTAACCTCTCCAGACAGTCCTGGGGACTGCATTAGCCCCTGGTTTCTAAAGAAGCAGAGAGGGGCCGAGCTGGGAGGCTCCCTTTATATCTAAATGCATGGGAGGCAGACAGCTAAAAACCTCTCCCCAACTTTGACTTTTTTCCCTAAGTGTTAGAAGCTGACAACAGCATAGAAATGGAGATTTCACGTTGTCACTCCAGCCTTGCCCAGCTATTTGTGGCCAGGTAGCCCAAGCTGGGCTATATATTGTATTGGGGCATTGCTGAGGGCGGAGGCATAAGTTAAGGAGAGAGAATGACAAATCTGAAGCTTTTGTCTAAAGGTCACACACTTGATGCTTCTTTCGCATTTGTGTGAGTTAATTTACTTTAAAAAAAAAAAAAAAGAAAAAATCTTCACAACAAAGAAAAATGAACAGAAATCTGTCCCTCAGCCTGCCATGGCCATGAACTTCCAAAGCTATTGTGATTTCAATAGAAGAATAGGAGACACTGCCATCGAAAATGCCATTGATATTGTAACAGATCATTGCCTAAATAGACCATAACAGCCCCCATTTCAATGGTTACTGAGAAACGCATTAACCCCTTCCCGTCTGAGCGCCTGCACAATCTCTGTGTGACACATCAAAGGAGACACACCAGATAGTAAGAATTTCACACCCTTTTTCTGCCTCTGTCAGCTCCTCTGAGCTTCCCCGTCCCTTTCCTTTTCCACACCGCATCAGAGCTAACCGCAAGGGCAAATCCTTTTAAGCGCAGGCAGAAAACCTGGGGTTAGCGCATTGTCTCACCCCCCCCAGCCCCGGTCCCCAAACCACCCAGGAGAAGGCAGAGCCTTCCCCAAAGATCTCGGGCTCAGTGGCAGTTGAAGTGCCAACACTTTACAAAAAGTATATATATATTTTTATATGTTTTAATTCCCAGTGGACCAAGCCCCAAACCCTTCCAACACTGAAAGGTCTTTTGAGGAAAAATTAAAAAACAAAACAAAACAAAAACAGTAATACTTTTTTGAACTATGGCTCTTCTCTTCCAGACCCAGGGACGCTATTGCAGTAGACCCCCATTAAGCTCCTCTTTGAGGTTGCTTGTTTAGCTTGTTCTTAAACACTTTGCCATATCCCACCACTGGGACCTCCTGAAATATTAAGCTAAACATCTTTCAAAAATGCGTCATGCCTCACTGTCACCTTGATTTACAGATCCTGGGGAGGCAAAGAATGAAAACAGGTTTCTTTGGAAAAAAGGATTATTTCCTTAAAGCTCCACATTAATTGAATCTCAATCCTTTAATTCTTTACTAATTGAATCTGGGACCACGTTTGCCATTACATAGCACAGGACAGATGCCAGGCTAACCGGTGCTGGCTACGCAGAGCATCCTCCTGCCTTTCCTGCGCCACGCTCTGGGCAAACACCGCTCTGGATTTGTGACATACTTTCAATTCTTTTCAGGCATGTACATATAGGTGTTACCTATATATATGTACAACTATAAATAAAGCATGCAAAAGCCCCTAATTTCCCCTCTCCTTCAGTTGTTCATCTTGAGTTTCTCCAGGCTGATTTTTTCCTACTAAATGCTACCCTGTTATACTCCAGCTGTTTGCTGTTTCATGAGTTTCAAAGCTCCTTGCTACAGTCCCGCAGTCTCTTCGCCAGAGGAATGCAAGTAAGAAACACACAAGAAGTGCCCCAGCTTTCCACGGGGCGAGGGCACCTGGCCCTGAGCCGGGACCCTTCTCGCTGCTGGAAGCCGATGGTCGTGGTCCCGAGTCCCTGCTCAGCCATTTGCCACCCAAAAAGCACCATGGGGCCACTGGCCACACAGGTACGGCGACCTTTCCTGGGGCTTCCAGCTGTTACCAGACAGCTTTGAATTAAGAGATAATTGCAAAAGGTAAATACACTTTTGAGTGAGTCCTGCAGGAATGGAGGTCCTGGGGAGGACATCCCTTGGATCGAGGCTTCATTAATCCTAATGAAAGGACCAAGGGTTCATTAATCCTGCACAACTCAAGTTCCTTGGGGCCTCCCGGGGAGCTCCTCAGCTCCTTCTGACACCCCAGGGAGAAACCCACCCTGTGTGGAGCCTCCGGCAAGGACCCAGGCACGTGCCCCACAGGGGCTGCTAGGGGCTGCTCTTTGCAGCCAGGCGCAGCTGGACCAGTGGCTGCTTCGGGAGGTGCTGCAGGAGCAGCAAGGATGCTCTCGGTGCCTGGCATGGACAAATGCAGCACCGAGACAGGCAGGGATGCTCTCAGTGCCTGGCATGGACAAATGCAGCACCGAGACAGGCAGGGATGCTCTCGGTGCCTGGCATGGACAAATGCAGCACCGAGACAGGCAGGGATGCTCTCGGTGCCTGGCACCAGCAAACGCAGGGCAGCACCCGCGCTTCAGCCCGCTTTGCTGCTAAGGTCTGAGCAAGGTTGAGAAGACACCAATTAGGACATTATTTGCTTCTCGCTTCTGGGGAGAAGGTGGCTGTATTTTCATTTCAATACCATTATGAGCCTTAATTACTTTTACTTTCCCAGAAAATTCAGAGGCAAATAGCCATAACAGCCTCCCCTCTCTGCAAACAAAAAGGCAACCGTTTCAGAGAGTTGCCACAAAATGACTCCTATAACCCCCTGTCCTGTTTCATAGAGGCCTTTGGGAGAGCCCAGCACAATGAGAAATAAAGCTACACTTTGCAGGGCTTCAGTGGCAATTTCCTCCCCATATGTTTCTCAAGACACTCTCTTAATTTAGTTTGCCTATAGTGAATTCTGTCATTATTCCAAACATCCATTCTCATGACCTAGTCTTACAGCATATCACCACCAAGTATCTTTTTTTGGCTATACAATCTCCCTGGGGAACTGAAAATTGTCTCCGTCTGCAGCACAACTATGCTGGGGAGCAGCCTGGAAAACAGATCCGAGATTATTCCTTTCTGTGTCAGTCATTTAAGCCTCTTTGTGTTAAAGTTGACATTTGTCTCGATGCTGTCTCAATAGGCCCCGCTGGCTGGGTTTCATTCAGCGCTTTGAGCCGGGGGGAGAACTTGCCTCTTGTTTTACTTTCAGGCCATTATTGTGCCAAAGCGTGAAGGGAGGGAGCTGAATAACCACAAACAGGTGAGGCGGGGAGAGGCTTTCTGTCTCCGCTCTCAGCTTGTGAGAGCTGAGCTCTTTGGATGCCTTTCAAAGCCAGGAGAAGCCAAAAGCAATAATCCCCACCATGGGAGCAGGCAGGAAGGAAGGGTATCTGGTGTTGGCCAGAGATGTCCCAGCGCAGGGGAAGCGCATTCCCGCGCGGTGACATCGTGGTGAGCCAGGGCAGCCTCGGCGGGGCCAGAAACGCAAAATTTGAAAAACGTCCAAGCTCCACACCCACCTTGACTGGAGCTGCAGAGCAGCGGGGCGGCGAGGGAGGCTTTTTAAGTCTACGCACGTGAAACGGCTGCGAAGAGTAAGGGGTCTTTTCATTAGCCACCGCTGCCTCTGCCTGCCCCAGTTAACAACCTGTAGGTGTCAGATGTAGGCTTTTTGGCAAACCACAACCATTTGTCTTCCCTTCTCCTCCCCACCCCTTGCTTTCATTTAATCAGCCTTGCAAAAAGAGCTATTATTTTCGCCTGACCTTCACACGACTGCAGGCTGGCTGGCAGTGGGGGGGTGCCAACGAGAAGTGCCGGGAGCATCCTTCATGCGGGGATCGGATGTGGAGCTCCTGCCACGTGCCTGCTGCTCGTGGCCTTGCCTTCATCATGCTGTGCTTTCATATGCCTGTCTTCAGCACCAAGCCAAGAAGGTGGCATTTTCCTGAGGCATCCCAAAAGTGTCCTCTCCAGACTGTAACCGGAGCCTCTCAGAGGTCCCTAGGAGCCGGAAAAGCACACGCATGCTCTTGAAGGCAGACAGGATCAACTGTTACTCTCCCCCCTATTCCATTTACCCTGGAATTTCAGCGATGGCTGCAGGAGGAAGGTTTGGCTCATGCAGTCACCCTGTTGAAGAAGGTTCTCCAAGGCATAGCAAAGCATGCAGCAAAGCACCCCGCCTTCGGAGAAGCACAATTAGGCACCTGTAGTAACACTCCACCAATATCTGCATCCCTGCCCTGGGTGGTGTCCCGGCTCCATCCCAGCCCACACTCCCTCACTTCAGGCTCCACGTCCTGGGGAAGTATAAGATGTTACGCCAGCACCGCTCTGTAAAGAGAGGGAACAAGAGCGCGTTGTTTAGTAGCATCAGGCTTTAGCCCCCGCAATTGTGTGAGCTAATCAGCAGTATTACATGCATGTCTCTCATGCAACTTCAGACATCTCACCCCAAAAGCTCCTGTAACAAGGGATTAGAGAAGAGGCTGGGGAAGTTAAAAACTCTCCACTGGAAACTTGTTTCAAGATGTTTACAGCCAGCTCCTGTTCATAAAAGGCGTTGCTTTGTCCGTGCTTTACCTCGCGAGCCCGAGGACTGTGCGTGCTCGGGACGTGCTGCTGAACAGCAAACACCGCTGCCCCGCTTTCACCAAACAGCCCTGCAAAGATAAAAGCAGCCAGCAGGATCGTGGCAACCCAGGTTGAACCTGCGCCAGACTGAGGACAAAGCATCTGTACACATCTTGTTCTCTCATGGTAAAAGTCCTGGTTTAATTCAGACAGTCGCACAGGCATGCAGGATCCCTCGGCAGCAGCAACACCTCCCCCCAAAGCTTTGTGCAATGGAAACAAGCCCATTCCCTTTGAAATACCCAGGGGCCACAGTCACTGATTAGGGGTATTGGAAGCGATATGCCTGACTAGGCTCAAAGGCATACGCTCGCCCATCCCCAACCCAAAATCTAAGTATTGTATGAAGCGGAAGGAATATCCAGGACTTCAATGAAAAGGTGAACAACATTTTCAAAAAGGGGAAGAAAATATCAGCAGAAGCCATTCACATCATGGTGATACAACTTCCCTGTAGGAACCGTATGGGCGAACACCTGAAGGTTTGGTCCGAGCAGATAACCCAAGCAGCCCAGTGCCTATGCTGGCCCATGCAGGTCTTTGGAGGAAACCCAGAGTCTTTGCTCAGCATCGCTTCTGGTTACACTACAGATCCTAAGCCCTTGGGGATCCTTCTTCATCTCTTTCTCAGCTCCTCTTGTCTTGTCTTTTAGAGTTTAAGCTCTCTGGGACAGACCACCCATGGCACCCCAACCACCGGCACTCGCTGCATGGTTGCACTGTTCATCCATCCCATGAGCAGGCGCAAAAGGACACCAGCACTCCCAGCCAGGACTCCCGTGTCACGATCACAACGGGTTTGGAAATGTTTGTGGTAGAAATAGTGATTTCTATTCTCAGGGCCCACTTTGGACCGATACATGAAAGACGACTTTTCCCAGCCAACATTAGCTGGCAGAGCTGGTTCGTAATCAGCCAGGACAGATGGGAACACACAATGCCTTGAACCCAATCAAGAAAACATCCCAGGAATGCCTGTTAATGCAAACCTTTAGAGGGGTAAAACGGTCATTCAAATCGGAGCAGGATGATTGATTCCAACCTAAGAGAAAAGCACAAATCAAACTTATTCCTATCCAGGGGAAGAAAAAACCAGCTTGATCTGAAGCAAGGCTTGACAGCAGATGAATTCAAATTTTTTCAGCTTCCAAGATAAACTAATGCAATGGAAATCTGGATGCATAGGCACTGAGGAAAGCTGTATCAGTAAGTCCTGTTTGGATATTTTGCAAAACCAACTGAGGGGTTATATTCAAACTATCGTGGGCATTACTTTCCTCCTAGGAACCATTCTTTGCTTCCCTACTTTACCTGTAAACCACATTTACCCCCAGGTGTGTCACTGCAGTGGTAAATAAGAGCTGTCCCTTTGGAAGGGCTCATGCAGCAGCACCAGTTTGTGTGAGAGGTTACCTCCTGTTCTTAAAATTTCCCTCCAATGCAGAATTATAATCTCATGTGTCAGTATGCATTTTGGTTTATAAAACAGGCATGCAACACATCCAGAAGAAAAATTGCACCTGTCAAATGCCCTACCCCATGAAATAAACCTGTGCAATTTCACTTTTCACCTAGTAAATACCCAAGCGCTCTCCAGAGCGGCCCCTTCCAGTATTCAAATCTGTTTCCATTAATATTAGAAGTTAGGAGGGTTTGGGAGAAAAGGAAGGAATTGATTAAAAGCAGATGGTATTCATTATCTTGCTAATCACAGTCCTGCAAGGGTTTTTACAAAGAAAAAAGAGAAAGAAAAAGCAACATCAAGAAAAGGTCATGCTAGGACTTTTCAAATAAAACATTAGAAAAATAACACTTCCAAGGATTTACTCCCCTCTCATGAGAAAATCAGCTTGTTTCATATCACAGCTCAGCCACGCTGGGAAAATGTCTTTGTGATACAGACATCATTCTCACATTTTGTGCTGGGACTGCAAACCTTTGCTGAACGTCTGAGAAAAAACCTGTTGAAAGGGTCATTACCATGTGCACCGTCCCACAGCCTCCAGTGGCACTGCTGTACCTCCCAGCCTTTTTTTTTCCTAAAGGGAAGTCACAAATAAGCAAACAAAGCAAACAAAACCAAATAGAAATAAACAAATAAGCAGTTTATTGGCCAGAATCAGTATATTGGGGAAACCCAAGGATGGATTATGTTCAAGCTGACTGGCTGGACTTCATTCAGAACAATTTTCCTGGGAGGATTTTCGCTCTTGGTATCTGATCCTGCTCCCATTAAAGTCAACGAAAATGTTATTAACTGTCCATAGCACTGGGAAAGGGTGACATGCCTATAACAAAGGCCTTGGCACTTTTTCGTATTATAAAGTCTCCAGATTCAGAGGGGTCATATTCAGCTTTGCTTCAGGGCAGCAGAACAGGATGCCATTCACGAGGAGGCGGCTTGCGAAAGAAAATCCCAGTGGTATTTTTCAATTGCAGGAGCACAACCATTTGCTTGTTCACCACCGCACTCTCCTCTGGCTTTTCAAAATCCACCAACCCTTCACAAAAAATACCCAGAAAATGTGTTAAAGCAAATCTGTGGGTGCTCCTGCTCACCAGATGCCTCTGGGTAGCCAGGGCAGGGGGTACCGGTCCCCCCAAGGTAGCGGCATCTCAGGGTGGGTTCAGCAAAGACAGGATGCAAAATTCAGTTGGGACATGCTCAGCCTCTTGGAATGAGAGGCACTAGGAAACCACCAGCAGTTGTCACTGACAATAGACTTTATTCTTTTCCTATGATATTTTTTTAAAAATAGGAAGCGGTTTTATGACATGCGGCCAAAACGTTCCGCAAGTAGACATGGTGCTACATAAGCCAAAAAAGCTATGCACTGGTGAGATTTTGTGGTCTTCAGGCTGAGATTCCTAAGCAGCTATTTATATGATAATTTATTTTTTAAACCACAATGACTCAAGACTGCCCTGAATGGCAGCAGATTCATTGTTAACAGTCTTTCTGTGCCGTCTCACAAGGTACTAAATAGCTCAGAGATGACAGAGTCCCAAATATGCCTCAACACCACTCCTGCTCCCTGTCTGGGTATGTACAGCACATCTATGCTGATATTTAGGCTTGACCTAAGGTTTTCTTTCAACTACCCCCAGCTTCTCTTGCTGTCATTTTCTTACCCTCAGGTCAGTCCTTTTGCAAGGTGAGGGTCTTGCCTGCAACACATTTCATTTTCAAGATGAGGTGAAAAAGTGTGAAGGGGAAAGAGAGAAAGATAGATGTAGGTTTTGTTTGCAAGCACATGTACAAGCAACACAAGCAGACCTGTGAACAGTTAAACTTATGAAACCTAGTTTTCTGCAGCTTTTGCCTGTGGGTTTTCTGAGGGCAACTAACTGAGGTTGAGACTCACACTATGACCTTCTCCCCAAAGGGACCAACTTGAGTCGCTCTCCACCACTCTGCTACTTGTTTTTATGAAATTTAGAAAAGCTTTATCTCTCTGGGATATTGACCCATGTGTCAAACAGGGCTGGAATCAGGCAATTGTGTCAAAAGCTTTTCCTTTTTTGACCTAAGCACGATTTCTTATGAAACCAAATGAAAACCCCAAGGCCATTCCTTGGAGGAGGCAGCATGCTGTATCTTCACAGGGTTACAGCTGGTCTCTGCATCCCGCGTGCGTGCGGAGCTGCTGTATGTACGTTAGGAAAAGCGTGGCTGTGTAGAGCCCGCAATGCCCAGCAGCCAGGCTGCAGAAGTCAGTCCTCATTGCAGTGAAGAGCACCAGCAGCTGAGCACCACGTCGGGGCTTGGCTTTTATTGGGAAGTGGGTGGTCTGGGACGCAGGAGTTACCCGCACAGCTCCGGACCGGTGAGTCACTGCTCACACGGAGTGCTGGTCCAGCACCGCATTTAACACTTGTCTTTTCAGGCCCAAGCTTTGAGCGCTCCCTCCACAGGATAGAAATAAAACGAGAGCAAAGCTGAGGTGGCATGAGAAACATCAAGACGAAAATAAGTGACCGTAACATCTCCTCAAGGAGCTGTCATTTCCAACATCCCTGTGCAAGAGTCTGCTCCCCAGCCTCAGGGTTAAAGGCTGACCGTGCCCGCACCAGGGCATTGCAGGCAAGGGCTCACCATTCTCCTGAGCTTTTGTTTGCCCGTTATCTTGCCTGCAAGTCCAAGTCTCTGTGGTATTTGCAAGAGGAAAGCCAGAAAGCATGTATTTCTGGTTAACACTTATTAAATAAAAAGATCCCAGATAAAAGAAAGGAATACTGTACTAACGCTGACACTGCAGAAAGATAAACAGCAGCCTGGAGTCCTTCGGGGCTCTAAGTTATCTAGTTAAATAAAACGCCCCACCCCACATGCCGAGAACAAAGCGGGGTACGTGGTCACGGCGGGCTGCGTGGTGACCGCCCGGCAGTGAGCTCAGCCCGACACCCGGCCAAGAGAGACCACCACACCCAAGAGAAGCAAAACCCTCCAGGAAACATGATTCTCCTTCACATCAGTTTTTGGCTTAATAATTTTGTTTTATTTCCATTTAACTTCCTTGACCTGCAAGGAATGCTGCTGGGTTGATCTTCTGTTTGCCCAAAGCCACCAGCCAAAAGCTACCCCTTCTCTCTCACTCTTTTCTCCTCCATATGTGTGGATGTATTTAAAGAACAAAAAAAAACCCAACCCAAAATACCACAAGACATCTTTAATTTTAACTTCATTGTCAGCATCACGCACAGCTATTTTAGAAAAGCACGAGGAAATACCCTGCTCCTCATACCTTTGTCACTGGAGCCCATTTCCATCCCTCCCCAGCTGAACACCAGGAGCTGCCAGAGTCATACAATGAGCCGTGATCCTTTGGTGGAGCCAAAAACCGAGTCACCTCGGTAGAGGTAGAGGAAAGGCAAAACATCTCGGTAATGCTCCCAATCTGGCTGGGCTTTCAGGCTGCGGACAGGTGCCCGAGCTCAGTGAGCTCTTTGATGGCCCCAGCTGCAAACCTTTCCATGCATTAATCTTTCTCCCTCACCCAAGTCACTTGGCTGGTTTTGGACTAGATCTTTAAATAACAATCTTTTGGGCCAGGACCAAATATGGCAAAACTTCGGCCAAAAAGGCCAGCTTCTCAAAGGAAAGCCTGCTTGCCAGGATAGGTCATTGAGGGAGGAGGGACATTTATTCATTGTCCACAGCGGGGCCATTGAAATTTAGCCAAAGGGGGCTTCCTTGGTTGGAAAGATACCACCAACCAAAACAAATGCTGAACATATTCCTTGCAATATTTCTTAAATTTGGGGGTTTTTCTTTTTAAACAGGGTGATTTTGGGGCATGGGGGAGGTTTGCTGGCTGACGTCCTTGGGGACTTTAGCCCTGGGAATCCACCCGCGTTACTCCTGCACACGTGGCACAACATAACTGCATTACCCACACCGGGGGGAGAGCATCCCCAAGCCCCCAGTGCACAGAGCAAAGGAGTGACCATGGGAACTTCCAGCAGCTCCCTAGGCCTTGGGAGAATGGCTTTGCAGGAAAGGGCTCCAGCTGAGCACATGAGATTTTCCCCAAGACAAAATGCCTTTCTTCTTTTTTTTTTTTTTCCCCCTCCTCACTGAGTTGACAGGAAACTGTTTGCAAAACTAGAAATATCCCCTATGGAAAAGTCTGAAAGAATTCAAAAATAGTGAAACAGCTGCATTCTTTAAAAGTTACTGGAGTGGAATTTGATGGAAGGTAAGATCTTCTCCATAGTGTTTTCTAATGCCTTTAACAATTCAGTGGCAGAGATCTAATTTTCTGTTAAGTTCCACAAGGAGGTTATGAACAAAATCCATCGAGATAAAACCCACTGTTCAGCACTGTATGCTTAAGGTTTTTTTCTATCTTTCCTCCTAGATAATCAAACCTTCACCTAGATACTAAACTGCAGAGGTTTAGCTGTAATTTTAAGATAGAGCTCGCATACTGAAAGACATATCATGTCTCGAGCATATTCTGAAACATACTTTTAGGTATTAATTCTGTTATGAAAGCCCCCAAGTTTAGACGGAGCTGGCTCTGCACTTAAAACAGTTAATCACACTGACACACGTGAAAACTGCAGTGTACCTTCTCCAGGCATACAGCATCAGGAGCCTCTGACTACTAGTTTGCAAGCTGGACTCACAGGTTTGCTGGTCACTGGAGTAATTTAGGAGTTATCACCTCATTTTTGGAGATCGTATTTACAAAAGGATTGTTCGCGATCAGGCTACTTTTTGCCCTGATTTATTTTAATGCCAGAAGAGCACAGACCTGCTCTAGCTTGTCAATTCAGAAACCCTGTGTATAAGGGTGGGAGGGAATGGGGGGGCATGTTGTTTAGCAGCAAATGGACCCCATCCCTCAATACAAAATCATCTCCGTAACAAAGACAATGAAGCTTTTCTATAATCTGAGAGCAATGTAGTTTAACACCCTTTCAGAATAGCAGAAATGTAACACACCGCTAAAAATCAGTATAAATAAGCCCGTGTTACTATTCCTGAACAGGGGTGCAAGTGGTGCATAATTTGGCATTCTATAAGTTTCTAAGTCTCTATTTGAATTTCTTTTGACTTCTAATGACTGCCTGTGCCTGCAAACATACCCTACATTATTCATATGTGGACCGAGCACCAACCTAAGGTAGTTTATAACCAGGGGGAAAAGAGCTCAGCTTGAGCAACTGAAGTCATCCTTGGTTTGTCATCACAGGGAGCACAGCAATTACTTTAGATTTCACTAATGGCATGTCCCATGGAGCCAAAGGAATTGCTCCTAGGACTGGAAAAAACCCAAAACCCAAAAGCATGCAGCCCAGAAGTATCGTGTGCTGAATTGCTCAGAGACATGTCAAGATTGCAAACTGCTCAGCACAGCGGAAAACAGACACGCCACTGACACAGCGGTGCACAAGTTACCATCATGATGCACATTACTGTTTTGGTAGTCGATCTCCAACAGATGTTTGAGTTGGAAAGGCCATGGTGAGGATCAGCAGTCTGTGGTTCAGTGAAGTCCTGTAGCACCGGGAGCTCCCACTGCGATGGGCTGCAAATGCCGCTCTGACCTCCCTGGGCTGCCACTGCGCGCTCTGAGCGTGGGGATGCTGAGGTGGTGCGAGAGCCACTGGCAGTAACACAGCACAGCACCCGGCCCTGGCTGGGAAAGACGTTACTAGGAATTGTCTGAGTTAAATGGGAACCTTTGGGTCAGACCTTTGGGGAGAGCTTCTAACCTGCTCTTCCAAATGAAGTCACCGCAAGGTCCTGCAGCCTCTGAGGCAAGTCTCGCTGACAGACTTTCTCAGGACGACGACTGCCTTGATGAGTAATGTGCGTCAAAAGTAGTCAAGCCTGGCAGAGCGAGGACCAGCTGAATACTCACATAATTTAAATTGTAAATACAAGTATCTCACTGTTATTTACCTAGCAGATGAACACCACTCGGAGTGACTGGTGCAATCATAATATTTGGACACTGGCACTCCAAGTTCATGCATACGCATAACTGGCTCCTTTAATAAAGCTGAAGACTTTGACACACTCTCTTACCCTCCTTCTACAATCACTTGTGCTTACAGTAGTTTCTAGGATTATGCCCATACATATGCTTCCTAATTCATCCCATTAAGAAGGACACTACAGATGCCGCTGCTTTATTTTCATTGCCTTAAAGATACAGGCTGCACTGCTTGATGCCTGGCACAAGGAATATAATTGGTTTGAGATCATGTGAATCTAATGAGATTTCTTTCCTGAGTGTGCAGTAAAAATGCAGGTTTCCTGCCCACCTCACACTCCTTGGTACAGATGTTCTGGTTCCCTCACCATGTCACATCACCCAGGTCTGCAGGAGTGCCAAGGAGTGAGGTTAGTCCAATGAGGCAGGGGCAGCAAATTTATATGCTTTGTGATGGCAGATTTTTTGGTTCTTAAGACAATTGGTATGTTCACATAAATTAAAGGAGGAAAAAAAATTACAATGCAGCTCAGCATTAAAATATGAACCGTCAAGTTTTTGGAGGTTTGCTCAGCAACCCGAGCATGAGACCCGGCACACATGGCTAGCCCACGCTAACGGGAGAATTGCCGTAATCCATCAGAAATGGCAGCATATCACACTGGTGGGGCCATTGGTGCAGGGCAGTAAAGCAGGGGGTTAATGGGATCGGAGAGTCCTGCAGCAGCACTTTAAGCTCACAGCTATCTGAGTTCTTTGCTGCAGATAAGGTTTTATGTCTGTTCCTCCGAGAGGCTAACAGAGATGGAGAAGTGACTTGTCAAAGATCGTACAAAATATGTCTTGTACAGAACAAGGCATGAAACCAAGAATGGCTGATTGACAGTGCTGCAATGGCCCCAACAACACACTTGGGCCAAACCCTTCTTCCGGGAAGCTGAACCGAGCACAAATGCTTCATTTTCCAAGAGCAGCTCTCCTCCGAGCCTTGCATCTCCCAGGCAGGAAAGGCAGCCAGCTCCCTCTCCATGGAAACTTGAATACCCAAAGCAGTGCGAGCAGCTCTCCCCACAACCAAACACTTACTTACATGCAGAAAAACGTATTTTGCAAGTCTGCAGAGCAGTTTTGCATCATGAAATCTCTCCTATCACTAGGTTTTAGGGGTTCCAGTAGGAGCACAGACCTCACTGTCCAGGTGAAGATACATCCTGAACATTTTTCATGACCATTTCTGCAACACCAACACTGATCACGTAGCTGAGCGGCTTGGAAAGTCACACAGATACTTTGAGATGCTAACACAACACAAATAACACTTTTGTTGATCATTAGATCTATTGGGATTCACACACCAGTGCCCTGTACAGACACCCCAAGCAACAGCAGGGAACTCTAAATGAAAAACAAGCCGGGATCAACCCGCCTGAGTGCCCTGGGAGGACACAAGCTGGCGACCACAGACATTTCTAGGGGAGCACATCCCTCGCTGACTGCCATCTGGGAAAGCAGGAACTCTGTTTTACTTGACTGCTACTCAGGATTTTGTTTTCAAGAGAAACTGCAAGGCAGGATACAAACAATGACGCATTTGTTCCAGCCAAGCCTTGGGGCTGGCACCAGTAGGGCAGGAGGTGCTTGCAGCCAAGGAGCACAAACACCCAAGAGGGCACCAAGTAGCCCCGGCCGCTTGTCCCCGCGTTGTTCAGCATCCCAGGGCTGTGCGGTGGGGCAGACACCCTGGAGAACCCCCTCTGGGATGGGTTTCATGTTTTCAGGGACATAGCTGTGCTGCAAATCGACCCCAGGCATCCCTCCTGGATTTTATTGACTTGGTTTCCTCTCTGCAAATGGATGTGGGGATAGAAAAGCACTCATACAGCAGCAAGGTACCTTTGGCCCTTAAAAAGCAGCTCAGAGCCCTAGGAGCAAGTGACAGTTCAGGAAGGCTCACAGGTTTACAATTCCTCTATTTTCGGCATATTTTTCAGGCGTTCAGTGCCCAAGGAACCAGGTAACAGCCACTCAGGCGTACCCTCTTCTCACAGCTTTCTGTTTGGCTTCAGCGGTACTGATTTCAGCCCAGCACACACAACAAGGTGAGAAACTGAGACAGAGAGGATGGGTACAAGGCTCTCGGCAGAGACAGTGAAAGGGAATAGCCTGAACGGGGAATCAAGAGGTGTTGTTGAACTCCTGATGTCGCTGGTATTCAGGTTCCTCCTTAAGATGCCAACGAACCAGCCTCTCTCATATTTGTCCAAGTCACCTGGAGGGGTTTTTGGCAGCAGCAAAGACCATTTCTTGCCATGTGCTCAGCCAGTGCCCAAAAGCGGGACCCTGGGCTGGACCACAGCTGCTAAGGATCAGCACAACCCATGCCCTCGTCACAGCGACTGTGCCAACAGCTCTGCCATGCCCAGGTACCAGCACCCCGGAGCCGGCTCGTGTCAGACTCTGCAGCTGTATAGTGGTCTCCCCAATAAACAGAAGCTTAAAAATAAAATGTAAAAAAAAAAAAAAAAAAAATCACAATTTATCATCAACAGCACTGCTGATGCGCAGAGTGCACAAGAGCTTGGATCCCTGCAAATTGTGCCTTTTTCTGGGCGCTCACCAAGCACTACCCAAAAGGATGCGGTGTGGGGGTACCAGCGAGCGCCGGGGGCTGCAGCCCCTTGCCCACGGCCCCGCCGAAGTCCACTCCCCATAGCTAAGTTGGCAATGCCATCTAGTGCATAGAGGCAGAAATAGCACAGTGTCCGCAGGCGTGCACGGCGCCAGATGTGCAGTCCAGATGTGCTCTCAGCCAGGGTGGTGGAGATGGCGATGGCACTGGGCGCCGGGGTACCGGTGCCCCGGACACGTTCTCAGCCCTTGTGCCACATACATCCCCTGCCCTGGATTTTTCCCACCCCAAAAGAGCCCGGCCTTATCCAGAAATCCCCACTTGCCTTGAGAAGGGAGGGGAAATCCTCCCCTTTCCCCAAAGGGTTTCAATTGAATTGTTCCAGCTTCATCAGCCTGTGGTCTTTACGGCCAATATAGCTCAACATTTTGGCTCTCTGGCGTCACTCAAATGTAAAACATCTCCCACAGAAACATTTTTTTCATGCAAGGCAAACACTCTCTCAGTAACAAGAAACATTTTTCTTAGACATGAACAAAGGGTGAGGTTTCTTCAGACAAAGGAACCAAAGGTTTCCCTTTATTGAGAGCATTCTCTTGACGCAGACCGAAATCTTTTGCGTTTTGGGTTGGGGTTTTTTTTCTGAGCGCCTACTTTTTCCAAAAATATATCTAGGCTGATTATAATTTTCTTCTTGTGCAACTTCTCTGTAATTTCACCAGTGATTTGAAACAATTTTTTTTTAAATGGAAATAATTTGGCTTTTAAAAATAATTTTAACTGAAAAAAGATACATCTTTCACTAAGAATGTGTGACCTCTACAAGCAAAATATTTTCAACAGCTATTGAAAACAGATATTTTGTTAAGAAAATGATAAGTTATGAACTTTTTGTTTTGTTGAAAGACAGGTCCATTTCTAGATCTGTGAGATGCAGCTCTATCTCCAACTGTTTTCCTAAGTTTTTCTTCCCACTGATTTAGGCAACTTTTTTTAAAAACTTTCCCTTTTTTCCGATAACTTTAACAAAACATTCAAGAAGACTCTGTTCCTCATTATTAACTCTGCCATACAAGCACTTTATACGTTTAAAAGGCACAAAAAGTCAGGGGAGGGGGGGAAATTGGTCTACCTGGGCTTGATTTAGAAACCGAGTTTAATATATAGACCAATGTCCACCCTACTCGTCGCTGCTGAGGGTTACAGGTGTAAGAGCCAGGCTGGCTCCCCACTGTATACTGACTTAGCAGAACGATGTGGAGGTAGAGCAGAAGGGATCTTCCACGGTGGCTACTGGTGTGCTCCAAGGGTTAAATCCACCTTGGACATACAAGGACCAGCAAAGCCTCTCTGGAGATGAAGCCGTCGGGGACGGATGAAGCAGACCCGGAGCAGGTTCAATCCGACTGCTGCTGGAGTCAGCGGGAGCCGCTCCACAGGCTTGGAGCTAAGTCAGGGCTTAAGTAGCAACTGGAAGGATAAAAGCTTGTGGGATCAGGCCTTAAACCAACAGCTCCCAACTCAGTACAGCCTTGGAGAATGTCTAAAATAACCAATATTGTTACAGGCCCGCATGTTAAAATAAATGAAAATCAATAATGTTAATAGACATTAATTCATGCTAATAGAATCACTGCTCCAAAAGTAGAGTTAATAAGCCCAGCTAGACCACTACCACCGTCTACATATTAAAAAGATCCAAAACATTTAAATATTGACCACATTCCTTTGAAATTAATAGTATTTCCTTTGGATTACGCATTGATCTCGGCTGAGCCATGCTTGACATCTGGAGCAGTTAAAATAGCAACCTGAACAGCCATAGTCTGCCACTAATTTTGAAAGGAGAAAACCAATTTTAACTTATGTGCTCTCATTAAAACCACTCTGCTGTCTCAGTGCCGCGCTCAGAAGAGGAGAGCCACGAATCCACCGCCCGCGGATTAGCTGAGCCGCGGCTGCTGCTGGTGCTCGGAGGCGGCTGCACAAACCATGAGCCGGCATGCCCGAGGTTTATGGGGCTTAGCCCTGGGGCTGCTTACACAGGTCCCCAAAATCCATGTCTTCCGGAGGGAAAGGCACCTTGCACAGAGCCCCGATTCTCACTCCCGCAGTGGAGACATCGTTTTATTGCTTACATGCATATAAGGAGTTTGGGTTCGTTACGGTTGGGACGGTTCCCATGCTCGGCTCTGTGCCGTGGTCCTGCCTGCCACCCCGGGGACGTGCAGCCTCGGCACAGCCTTCATCACCCCAAACTGGCGCTGCCTCACCCAACCAGCATGCACGTGGGGGGGGGGGCTGGAAGGGTTTTGGGTGTTGGTGGGTTTTTCCCCCCCCTTTAATGCTTTTGAAAACCAAAGGGTGGAATCCACTGCTTCCTCCACCCATTGAGACAGGACGAAAATAGAGGTTTGTTCATGGTTTTACTCAAGTTTTCCATGCACCTCACAACTGTACAGGTTTAGCAACTCCTCACAGCTGGGGTTCCTGCTTCTTTAATGCTCTGGCTGCGAGCAGCAAGGGCATGAAACCCAAGAAGGGAGCAAAACCACCCTTGCAATGCAATAGGGACAAATCCTGCCAAAGGAGGTTTTCCCTTCCAGAAGCCTCAAATTCATTTCTGGTTCCTGCGATCACCTGGAGGGTGCAGCACAAAACCCAGGTACAAACCTGGCTCCTGCGCCCTGCTGTCAGCTGCATCTCCCTCCCATCCGAGCTGCAAATGAAATGGTCTCACCCTGCACTGGGCTTCAAACGCTGCCGTAAGAAGCATGCATCAGGTGAGCACGGCTTTGTCGGGAGGGTGTTCAGCAATAGCCTCTGCAATGTTTGTTGCAAAGGTGGCCAACAAGAGAGGGAACCCAGGAAACGCTGCAGCCCTGCTGCTTTTTGTCGGAGATTGCGCCACGTTGCAGAGAAAACCAGCACGGGAGCGTGGGCCAAAAGATGCTACCGCCAGCCCCTCTCAGGAAAGAAGCTGCTAATACAACACCGTGAGGCTGACCTCCATTTAATCTACCTTAAATTAGGGACAGAAAGGTCAGGAAGCAAGTAGGCGGCAGAGATGCAGCTCAAGCGCTGCCCAAGGCACTTACGTCCCGTGTCCCTCTCATCTCTAACCAGCGCCCGTCAGCCCCACAACGCTGGGAGCTCCTGGATGAGCCTCCCGCTCACCCCTGTGCCACGCCAGCAGCAACGTGATGGGGCACACCTTCAAGGAAAGGAATTTTTGCCCCTTTTCTAATCATCACTTTGCAATTAGAGGTGCCCTGCATGGCACAGGGAGCCGAAGGGCAGCTCTGCCCACCTACCATCCTGCCAGCGACGAGCTCCCCAGGGACCTCATCCCCATCCCTCTCGTCAACACGAGGCTCCCCAACAGCTTCTCCTGCCCGTTATTACCTGTGCAAAGCACAGCTCTCCCCATTTTCTCTGCAGGTGCTCCCTCCAGGCGGGCGGCAGCAAGCAGGGGTGTCGTGGGGGTGGCTGAAAAAAGACCAGCTGAGCTATCTGCTGTATATACATTATCCCTTTTGCTAGGAAGCCAAATGTCAGAATTACTTAGCATGGAACACACAGGGAATAGAGCACACCTAATTTATTTGGCTAATTATTTTCAGACAACTAGGCTCCGGAAGACCTCTATCAAAGACAACAGCTTCTTTGTAATACTGACTCTCTTGGCCTCTGGCTAGCTGAGAGCCCTTGCTCTCCCACGTAATCCCCAACTGTTCCCGCTCAAACCTGAAAATCCCACCACTATTTTGTAGCAACAAATTCTTATTCAATACTGAAGTGTTTTTGAATGCACAACCAACCAATGAACTTAATAACGAATAAACAGTGATTATGTATTTTAAGTTTTTCCAACTTGGGATTTTTTTTTTATACGAGAAAAGCAAAAGTAGTAAAGCCAGGACACACCAGCCGAAGTTCCCACTTGCCCCAAGACACAAAGGCACTAGAGCCTCTCAGAAGTCAGCGCCTCGTCTCATTTTCCAAGATATTTTACATGAAGCATCCTCAAGAAAGCAGCATGGCCTATGCTAGTGCATGGGAAATTCAGAGCAATCAACAAAGTCATTTAGGACTGTTTGAGTGAGAGCCACTTTCTCTTACGCCGCTACCTCATGCATGTATCAGGGTGCATCAAATACACTCCATTATGGGGTTTCATAGGAAGGCAGCCATAAAAAAAAAAAAAAAAAAAAAAAAAAAAGAGACAAAAAAAAGGCTCTTGGTTAAATCAGAATAGCTTTTCTACTGCAACAACCCAGATGATACGTATCTGCGACCTTGCCTCCATAAAAGAGTCCCTGGAAATGCAGATGCACCGCCTGTTAACGTCAGTGAAAAGCCTCCTGCAGCCTTAACCGTCCTCAGATCTGCTTCTTGCACAAGACAGCAAGAGCGGTGTGTGGTACTGGCATGGGGGAAATGGCTGAACATGTACAACAATTAGCTTTAAATATAAGATTTCAGCTATTGTTTTAGTTGCCTGTCCCCGGGGATCCTCAGCATTACTGTATTATTGATGATGCTAAATGGGCTTTTCAACAAAGCTGGTCTGAAGGCTTGTGAATGCCAAAACAGCATTTCAACCCATTAAACTTCACAGACGAAACGATTTCTTCTAAAAATAATCATCAGTTCTTCCCACCAGAAAAAATAAAAGCCTGGCCAATTCCTAACGTGCCAAGTTTTCAGGCAGGCCTGATTTTTATGGCTGAGCTTATAAAGCTCTGAAGAAAAGCAGGTTTATAATGGAAACACCGACACAGCCGAGTTATAGGTGAAGAGCAGCCACCCTACGCAATAGGGCTGCCAGCAACCACTGGCAAATGCATTTCACCTTGCTAATCCTGAATTTTCCCGTTCAGAGGAAAAGATGAGATGTCTTAACTCCTGCTAACATCCTCGCCATTATGTCGATGCAAATACAGTCACGAGGCAATTACCAGCCCAGCCAAGGGCCAGCCATTGTGGGGCTGACAATAGCTTGTTGAGCCCTTCGGAGGAGAAACAAATACCTTCAACCTTCTCCAAGATTTTAAGTCTCATTAGTATAAATCAGTAACCCAATTAATGAGGGGTTTAGCATATTGATTTGCATCAGTTTACATGAATTAATGACACGAGTAGCGGGAGACAATGCGGCAGGACACGCTGGGAAGATGAACTGCTACGCAGGGGAATTGCGTTGCCGCAATGCATGAAAGAGGGGCACAGGCAGCCCAGATAGCGCGATGGGGATGAAGCTGCTCCTACTCAGCTCCTACGCAGCCATCGGGGAGATAGAGACATTACCTGGCTGCTGAAATGGCTAACAACCTGAGGCAGATTTGCTGATGTAAATTTTAAGAGTTGCTTTTTTAATGAAAACTCTTGTTTTAATGGTTGCAGCAATATCTGGTTGGGGGTTAAATGGAGATGGCTTCCAGGGGAGACCACCAAGGTCCACGGGTGAGATGCGTTCCTGCTCTGCTCCTGCTGGGACATGGGGCACACACAAGAGGATACACCACAAAGAGCAAAGATTTGGGAAAAAGCAGCCAGGGCAGCAAGGAAACATGGGGCAAAGTCGCAGTGAGCAGGCTAGAAGGAGCCCAAAAGGGCAAAGGCCAACAAGGCAGGGCAGGGAGAAAACGCATCTCCACCAGCTACCCACCAGCACCCAGCCTACAGCGCACAGAGAGTAAACAGAGGAAGGCAACGCATCAGGACACGCCATCAGAGTCCTCCAAAACCTGCCAGGTTTAGCAAAAACATCTTCCTCGTGGCCACCTGCCCCTTCTGCAGCTGGCAGGGTCCCCAGCTCTCGCCAGGCTGCCTAGCCCAAGGGACCACCGAAAAGGATGGTTCTCCCTTCCAGAGGAGAGTGACAAAAGGACGGGCCATGCCCAGGATGCCTTCCCCTCCTCCCAGGGCGGGCAGCCCCTCCTTGCTCCAGTAGTTATAAAAGGGCTCTCAATCCATGTAATCCATTAGATACAAATTACAGCAATTTAAGCACACTTGACCCAGAATTACAGCAAGCCCATAAAGAGCCGCGTCTTCCCAGGCAATTTACACTGTTACAAGCCCTCAAACAAACCACAGCAGAGGATTAAAAAACAACAATAAAAACAACAAAAAAGCAAACCAAACCGAGAAAACATGATGCCTGAAATAGAATTATCAAGAAATGAAAACCATTACTAGGGCTAGTTCACATTCAGGTGGTCCTGAAAATGCCACTGTTGCACGAGCTCTAACCAACGTGTGTTTTGCAGATGCCTTAAACCATTAAATCACAGCCGCTTGAAAGAAGATGCCATGAAGCACAGCACTACATAACCATTTGGGATGGGGACTGCAACCCCCAGCCCTGGGGACACAAGGCAGGAGGGACCGTGCTGAGCTGGTGGCTACTTGCCCTCCCTGGGGTGGCTCCTGGCTGCGAGTCCCCAGCGTAGCAGCTCCGGTCAACACAAATCCCACCAGCCAGGAGGGGGATGGCAACGTTCCTGCATCAATTTTCAGCCCTCTATGCATTTTTTTTTCATTTACTTTTAAATTACTACTAGTCCTAGATAGCATCCGAAGGAAGAGAAGCAGCGGAGGACAGGACACCCTCCCGCCAGCCCTGTAGGCACTGCAGTGTCGGCTTATGGACCACTGCAGGCAGGCGGCCACTGGCCATCACATCAGGCAGAGACTCAAGGCAACGACACTCTGCAGTTACCCTAGATACTCAGCCTAGCTTACGCAGAAAAATAAAGCCACCGGCATTAAAAAAAAAAAAAAAAAAAAAAAAGGTGAAAGTTATTTTCTTCCAACAGATTTATCGAGGCTCAGGTTTCCTGCAGCAGCCATGCCCACCAGCTTCTACACACACAGCCCTTGGTCCTTGGGGTCCCCAAGATGCTCCAGGACTGCCCGCGCCGGCAGGACCTGGGCGTCTGCCGCTCCTGGCGGCGGAGGTGTGCCAGGGGCACGGGGCTTTCCCAGGGACGAGAAGAAACACCACGGTTTTGTGCTGGCAAGCAAAGGGTGAGAGCAGGGCAGCAGCTCCCAGCAGCAGCCGTCACTGGTCTGGTCACTGGTCTGGTCGCTGCCTTCACCACGGGGGACACTGCCACATTCACCCGGGGGCTGCACGAAGGTAGGAGGGAAGAGGGTGGCTTTGGGGGAGGGTGACAAACAGGGCCAGCAGTTACTGTGGGACACACGATAATGAAAAGCATCCAAACAGACGGAAGGGATTTTTATGTGCCTTGCTCTGAAACGTCCAACGCCAGACGCTATCGCGAGAAAGGAGCCAGGACCACACCAGAGGTCTTGCCTGGTCCAGCAAGTCTTACATCCAGCTAAAGCAAGGAGAGGATGGTGACGGAAGCTTCAGCACCATCAGGTCTAAGAAATGACCAACATCCTGAGAGGTCGCACCCTCCAGAATGAATACACCAACTTGCCCGTGAGGACAGCAGCCAGGCTGGCTCAGGCGGAGGGCAGGAGCAGGACCCTGCCCCGGCGGTGCAGGACGACTCCTCTTGCTGCCCTGGTCATTTGTCCCAACTTTGGGCCACACCAGCCATCACAGCACAAAACGAGAGACTCTGATTACAAGAGTCCCGGTTTGTGCTCCCCTTTTCCCCCGTCGTGGCTGCCAGAAGGGTAAATGCGGAGGCTGGTCCGCTGGAGGAACCCAGAGCAGCCTGTACGCGCGTGTCGCCCGCGAGGCTGTCGCAGCATGGAGCTGTACGTGTTTCAGGAGAGGCACAGAGCTGTTAAAGCAGGTCGTTTCAAGGGCTGTATTTTTTTATTCCAACTCTTTGGGAGACAGCACCTCACACACTGCGAAGAACACCACCTTTCTGGTTTGTTTTGCATTTGAAGCTCGTTACCATTTCCATTCATTTTAATTATTAATTCTATGTATGGAAATTTTTCTTTAAATCATGCTCGTAATGGCAATGGTTATGTGAAGAAAAAGAAATACTTGAAGGAAGGGAGCACATGCCTTCCTCGAAGTCAGCAGCATGCCTTGTCCCTACCCGTCTGGTTTAGTTTACAATCTCATGTCAGAGAGCCGACTTCACACACAAACACAAAATAAAAGCAGGAACACAACTTTTGATCATCCTACATTGATGTTTACTCTTGTTTCCTGTAGCCCCAGGTGACAAATCTGTCCTTTATATAGCAGAGAATCGTTGTGCTATTAACAAAGTCAACTGGACACGCTTAAAACTCACAGCAGGTCTTTGCATTGGTGGCTTGTACCAAACTAAGGAATAATAATTAGTAAGCAGTTAGTTGTAAAACGATAAATACAAATTCAGAAACGTTTCTTCTGAGCAGAAATGCTCGAAAGCAGGAGAATTTACAAGCAACTTTCTTACATATGAACACTTAGGCCAAGAAGGGAGATGTTGGAGAAGTCAGCCCCTCTGAACACAAGGGCTTTTGTTCCACCATTCTCTGAGCTCTGAAGAAGTTTAATTTTTTTTTTCTCTTCATTTAACTTTGCCGGCCTGCCAGCTGGGTATAAGCCAGAAGGGTTATCCAGTCAGAACTTACTGCAATATATTTACAATGGTAGTGCATCTAAGGTTTGTTTATTTCGGGATTAAAATTCAAATGGCTAGAACCATTTAAATAATTAAAGGGCAATCAGAAAATGCCATGAAACCAAACAAATCAGGAAAAGTCATGGAAGCCATCAGCAATATTTAATTCAGAAATTCTCTTTGTTAGGGAACTTAGCTGAAAGAAAACAGCTGGATGTAGTTCAACCCTCTAAATTAAAAACAATCTAACAAGGTCTATAGGGATAACTCTTTCAGCTACATATTGGAGACCAGATTCACTTCTACCAAGTAAATGTAATAGCACTCAAAGCTAGAAAGGAAATTCCTCAGAACTGAGGTAGTTTCTAAGTATCAGCACATTTTCCAATTCCTCGCAAGGCAACTTAGCTATTTACAATCCATTTTTTCCCACACATAAATTTATAACTTTTTCAATTTTATGGTTCCATGATTTATTTTCTAAAGAAAAATAATCTAGCCAGAATATCCGTAACTCTACTAACATCATGTTTTAATAAATAACTGGCTACTTCTAGTAAAATTAAGCCTCCAGATTGTTTATACCAGCCAAGAATACTCCGTCTTTATAGCTTTGCAGAAATTTGGTGTGAAAATAAAGTTGAATATAACGCTGACCCTGAGCTAACAAGTAATTAATGCTTCAATATAAAAATAGAAAATTATCCTTGCAACACAAGGGTGGAATAGAGCAAACCCTCTCTCTGGATTGCTTTCCTGGCCGGATCCTGGTGTCCAGCCAGACCTAAAGGCTACCTAAAGCAAGAGGAGACATGCAGAATAATTTTGAGTCTTTCCAAAGACTTTGTTTTCCCTAAACTCTTTTAAAAATTATTTCATCTCTTTTCTTAAAAATATACATTTCTTTTATTAAAGAGTTGCCGTTCGCCACAACACTGTTTCAACTGCAAAAGCACAGGTAGAGAGAGACGAGGGTGTCTCGGGTAATGCCGAAAAGCTACAGTCGCTGGGCATCGGCTCCCTGGAGACCAAATACACCGAAAAGGAGGCGGCTTCAGCCCTGCCAGCTCCTGCCTGCTCCTACTCCGATCTGCCTGCAACAGTGCCGCGGGGTGCTGCCCGCCCGCTCCTTCCCTTTTGCTGCCCACCGGAGAGGAAACAAAACTCTTGCAAAAACAAACCCGACACCCCCTTGCCTCCCCTCCCACAAAGTATTCCTTAAAAACAAAACAAGAACAATTTAAAAATTAATCCAGCGTTCATCTAACAAATTTGCAGACAAGACACGTGTCGGCATTTGGATCTGCGAGACGACAAGTTGCTTCCAACCGAACAAGTTTAATGCCTTATTCCCACGGGGGATGCATGTCGGGAACTGACCTACAGGAGTTACAGCTAATTGCAAGGATCCTGGGGAACAAACGACAACTCTTCTTAGCGTCTGCAGAACTGGAATTCTCTGTAGTCTCTTCCAATTTAACCAAACCTCCCGTAAAGAAAGTACAACCTGCTCCTGGCATTAACACCCTATGCAAACGGGGCACTTGGCACACTGACCAGCTCTGCCTTCACCTTCTGTTTTACCACGTAATAAAGACAAATTACTTCCACTTCTTTCCAGATAAGGCAACTAACATAATGTGGATAAATGGGAAGTTAACTACATGAAACATGTTTTCTCCTTGTTGGGCAATTATTTTTTTCCCCATAAGATAACATGATAAATAAAACCTGCTTCTGTACAGATATTTTCTCATTTCAGAAACACATACTTGTTACAGGCCAAGAGAATACCCTAGGGTTTTTTTGTTTTCGTAAGAAATATGGTAAAATAAAAAAAAAAAAAAAAAGAAAAAAAAAGTGATAAAGACACAAATGCAGAGCTAACTACAGGCTTGTATATACATTTTTGTTATCCACCTCTAACATGGACTCTTGGTGAACGGGACAGACTGGTAGTCCCCGTTCCTGTTATTCCCAGAATAGCAAGGGAAGAAAAAATAATCAGTATCTTAAAACCAGTGGCAACATAGTAAAAACTGTACACTGTTGTCCATTAACTTAAAAAGCAAAGTCCCTAGATGGTATAAAAGTGAAAGCAGGTGCCTTCTAACTTTTATTATCAAAGTCTTTTTCCCCCCCCCTACGCTGCACAATTATCTCCATTGTCTTTGCACGGCCAAGAACAAAATGCTAAGGAGCAAGGCTGCTCGCGATAAACCGCTCCTGGTAGCAGCAGAAGTGTTCGCGTTCTTATCGCTCTTGTTGGAGTTCCCGGTGACTTCGGTGGCGTTGAACTCAAACTCTGGGGAGCACTGCTGGAGCTCGCAGCCGCTGCCGCTCTCCTCCCCGCTGCTCTCCTCACCTGCGGGAGACAAAGGCACGTGCTGTCCTCCGCCACCGTCTGCAGCGCCAGGCTTCGCTTGCAGAAGGCGGCGGGGGGCGGAGGGAAAAAGCAAGCGCGTGGAGGTTTGGGCATTTATGAGACGTAAGCGTTGGTCCTCTGGTTAACGCGACTCCTGCGTGCTGTTCGTCACACCCATCTGTGCTGGGGGATGAAAGCTGGACGTGAACTGGCAACGTGCGCTTGCAGCCCAGAAAGCCAACTGGATCCCGGGCTGCCTAAAAAGAAGTGTGGCCAGCAGGTCGAGGGAGGTGATTCCCCACCTCTACTCTGCTCTCATGAGATCCCGCCTGGAGCACTGCCTTCAGCTCCGGAGGAGTCCTCAGCACGGGAGACATGGACCTGTTGGAGCAGGTCCAGAGGAGGGCCACAAAAACGATCAGAGGGATGGAGGACCTCTCCTATGAGGACAGGCTGAGAGAGTTGGGGTTGTTCAGTCTGGAGAAGAGAAGGCTCCAGGGAGACCTTATTACAGCCTTTCAATACTTAAAGGGGGCTTTTATAAAAAAGATGGGGATGGACACTTTTCTACAGTTAGTAGCGATAGAACAAGGGGTAATGGTTTTAAACTAAAAGAGGGTAGATTCAGACTAGGTATAAAGAAGAAATTTTTTACGATGAGGGTGGAGAAACACTGGAACAGGCTGCCCAGGGAGGTTGTAGATGCCCCATCCCTGGAAACATCCAGCACCAGGTTGGACAGGGCTCTGAGCAACCTGATCTAGCTGAAGATGTCCCTGCTCATTGCAGGGAGGTTGGACTAGACGACCCATAAAGGTCCCTTCCAACCCAAACCGTTCTATGAGAACAACCCTCCTCGCACAGCCTGTCAGAGATGCTGGTTCCCACCCGCTTCACTAACACGCTTACCCACAGCTGAAGCTTAACCAGCTACCTCCGTGTTAGCATGAAATCCAATTAAAAAGGGAAAAAGAAAGAGCAAAAGGCAAATAGGAGCAAACATACTTATATCAATGAAGTCGACATCATTCCCACTGTACGCATTCTTCAGCTTGTTGGTCATCACCCGCAGAGCCATGATTTGCCGGCGGATCACCATGTCTGGCTTGGTAATATCCACTTCTACCTCCGGGTTATTCACTTGACTTGCTAAGCCGTTTCCAGTCACCGCAAAGTCATACCTGAAAAGAAACCGCTCCTGCTGGTACCAGAGCTGCAGCTCGGCGGGGTCCCACACCAAAAGGTGACAGCTTGGGAACTCGGCGATGCCACCCATTTCCAGCCTGGGTGATATTCTGAGCCCAACGCGATCTTCCCACATGCTAACCCCCCATGGAGCCCTTCTCTGGCTTCTTACCCCATCTCCCCTCCCTGCAACCTGAGCAGCATGTGGAATTAAACACTGTTTTCACATACCCTGTGCCACAAAGGCAGGGGAAAGACAGTTTCCTCCCCAACTTGAAAAGAGAGGGAAGATCTGGGGTTTATAGTAATAATGGCTTACAACAGCATAAATCGGCTCGCTGCAGGCAACAGAGCAAAACAAGCTGCTGAGGTGCCTTGATGCCCAGTTAGATGACAACTTTTGGGAAAACAACCTTTGGGGCCATAGTTATCCCACAGAAACCTATAGTAACTGTTGGAGGCAAGAGTGTCATTCTGGCTTTGCATAATGCACCTTAACCATCAAGCTGGGGTATTAAATGTGTACTTCTCACCACACAGACATGAGATGCAATTTCCCTAATAACCCCAGCAGGAGAAACATCTGTGATGTTGAAGATGAGATAACGTAACCCCACGCACTGAAGCAGAGAAGAGCCGAGCTGCTCAGCCTGAGGTGGTGTGTGCGCTCAGGTCTGAACACACGTATGGCCTCTTGGTTTAAAAGAGAGACTGAGCAACAAAACCCACAAGAATACATCTCCTGAAACAGGTATTTGGAGTATCATCTTACAGAGCAGGGATATGATACTTTTTCCCCTCCTCCAGTTATCTGACTTGCAAGAAAAATCGCTGTTTAACAGAAGAAAACATTACTTTTCTTAGATATGATACCAACATCAGTATCACGAGAGAGAAAAAAAGCCTTTAGCACAATCTACTGATCCTGGAGACCAGGCAGTGAAACAAAAGCATACATCTGAGGGGCATGCTCAAACCCTGTCCTGTATATGGGAAGGTTTATCATTATTATTGTTGTTGGTTTTGTCATTATTTGTGATCAATATTATATGTTTCAAAGAAGTCAGAAAGAGACCAAAGTGTAGAAGACTACTGAACTTTTAGCTTATTGGAGTCACAGAGAAAAGAGTAACAGCAAAGCAAAATATCTTGCACAACCCACAGAGGATGTCCAGCCTCCCCTCTGTCTCCTTGCCCAGGGCTGCCAAGTCTCCATCTCCCCTCCTTACTGGTGCCGGCCCTTGTGGCACTGGGGAAATCTGCTGTGAAAAGTCCTGTACAAGCTGCTGATAAACAAGACCTCAGAAGGGTAGAGCCATTTCTTGTCGCAGAGACCCAAACCATTGCCCTGGCCAAGCAAGGCAGAGTTTCAGGCACACATAAACCAGTGCAAAATTTATGTGACATGGCTCAGTCCTGTGCCCCAAAAATATCAAGGGCAAAAACTGCTATTACTTAGAAAAACTGCTGGACAACCCTGGACAACTATTTTTTTTTTTTTTTTAATGGAACATCTTGGATTTTGCTTATTTCCTCAGTAAGCAAACAGAAAAAAAGGAAACTTCTATTTCCAAAATAAAAGCTAAACAGTTACAGAAACCATATGACAGAAAACCTTTGGCTTATTCATGTGTTGGTAATTTCTTCCTTACAAGAAAAAAAAGAAAAAAAAAGTTTTGAAACTATTTTCCCATAAAAAGCGTGCATGAAAACCACCGGTCCCCTCGTGCCACTGACCTCAGCAGCAGAGAAGAGGACCCTTCACCAACCTCCATCCCCCTGCCCTTGCTCAACAAGGAACGCAGCAATAGCTCCTGGTAGAAACACCAACTGGGGGCACTGGGGCAACAGCGCTGTCAGACAACATAAGCATCCCTGCTCTGTGGCTGTGATACAGGATTTTGTACAAATCAGCTCCCCGAACCCATGAGCAACCAGTAAGAGGTTTAAGTCCAAGGAGAGACGCCGTATCTGGGTATCTAGGCTCGGTTCCCTCCTTTAAAACAAACCACCATGTAGAGCTTGGACAACCCTTTAGCTTTGCATTCAAGCTCTCCTATCTACAAAAAAACAGGGGTAACAGCAGCAGTCTGGCTCAGGGAAGCTGGGGTCACTCCTGTAGGAGAAGAGGGCTGGCACGCCGGGAAAAGCTGGGGCGAGAGGGAGAGAGTTAACAGAGGGCGGCAGCATCGCCAAACCTGCTCTTGGCGCTCCCGTTCCAGCACTCGTTCTCATTGACAGTGCCTACAGACATCTTTTCATCGTTGCAAATGTTGCCAGGGAGAGATGACCAAAATTTTTTGGCTTGCTTCAGCTTTTCTTTCACATCAGTAACCTATTAAATAAAAGAAAAAAAGAAACACAGGACATAATCCAGAATACCAAACGCTCATTAAAAGTGAAGCTGGAGAGGTATTTTTTATCACAACAGACGTGTATAGACCAGATCTTCAGGCTGAGTGTTTTGATGGTTGATTTACTTTTTTAATACAAAATTAAACACCGCTCCTCAAACACATATTACTCATAAGCCAAGCCTTTAAAACAGGCACTTTTCTGACATAGAAGCACTGAGGTAATTCACGTCTAGAGCCATAGGCAGATTACACCCCTCAGAGAGTTTAAGACAGCCAAGGAATATTAAGAAACCCTATAAATTACAAATGGAAAATTATACTCTGCGGTACACGGGTGCGAAGCGCCTGCGCGGCACCGGCAGGACCAGGCACTCACCAGTCGGTCCAAGCTCGTGCCGGCAGCCGTAGTCGGCCGCTCCTCCGGGTTGTAGGGTCTGAAACGAGTGCTGAAACCGCTTTCGGAGACGGAGCGAGCGGTCCGGCCCTGGGCAAGTGTTTTTGGCTGGCCGCATCCCTGGAAAACCTACGCAAGAGAAGGAAAGGGTTTTATGACATGGGAGGTCACAAGAGCCTCCCTTCTCCAGGCTCCAACCCAGCCTCTGCCCACAGTAATACATCAGCTTTATATGTACTTGAAAGGGCATCAAAGGAAAAACGTACTGATGAGAACAGGGAAATAAAACACATGAGATAATTAAAGCCCAAGTGTCCTCCTGGCCCACTGACCTTCTGAGACACCTGCATGCTGTTCTCCTGCATGTTCATGATCGCATCTGAAATTTTCACATCAATGGGGTCCATGACTGACTCGATGTTGAAGGGACCCTCCAGCCTCTCTGCTACCAGCAGCATCGAATCTAACACAAAGAGAGAAACGAAGGTTTTTAATGGCGGAGCTTCAAGAATAACAGATAACAAGGGTAACAGATTGAGCATGCAGACATTAACCACTGCAACGTCGCATCTGACCAGCACACATCTCCAGGAAACATTTTGCTCCGTTCCCAGAGTCTACAACTTCACCAGGCACTTATAGGCTGCCAGCACCAAACCACAGGCTCATATACATCAAAAGCCACATTAAACGAGGGAGAGCCATCGCAGCCTGCCAACCAGCAGCCTGTAATCACCTCCTCCCATTAGAACAAGCATTACTAACACCCTCCTCTCCATGCTCATTTATTAAAGGCTGCCTTGTGTCATTTGTTTTTCATGACTGCTTTCAAAGCCACTGGCTTCCTCGTGCTGGTCCTGAATGTAAGACATCGATGCAAAAGGACCCAAAATGATCATCGCTACCATCTCTCCCTTACGGAAAGCTACGGGCTTTGCCGTGCCTGGAGAAGCCAAGGGACTGCACCTTCTGGCATTACATGGATAATTTGGACGAGGGAGACTGCATGAGACCAGAGCAAACGCTGTGCACTAATGATATCTTTGGCACATCTCTACACAAGGGGAGATGGAAAAGTCCCTCAGCCAGCACCAGGTCATTCCTCCTGTGCCAACATGCAAGTCCTCATCAACTACATCATTAAACATAGCAGCTACTGAACATCCACTACTTCCTCTGAGAAATTATTATTGGCATTAAGGCTTTCACCCTGCATCGCATTTAAGCCCTCTCTCTGGTTCTCCCCTAGAAGGTGCCTCCAGGTACACGCCTGGTGCTAAGCACTCGTCTCCCCTCGCCCATCACAACCTTTATTTAATGTTAAGTTTTCACCGCAGTGCCTCAATCCCAAAGCACCCCGGTTGCTGGTCTCCCCTCCTGCGTCACTTCATGATGCTCTTCCACAAACTCATCATTTTCCAGTTGCATTTAATGCTTCAGTTTTTCCTAGCCTCATGACATGGGAGGCCAGGGCACAGCGGCCCCTCCAGCCCCAAGGAAACCCTCTCCCCAGGAGCTCCTCCCCGCTCCCAAGGATACGCCTGTTCCTTTCCATTAAGGAGAAATGGGTGTTTCACAGTCAGTCTATTAATTTCTCTTGAAAAGTGTTTCTCCTGACATTCATCCTCCTTTCCTAAGCACAGAAGGTACCTTCAACAAGCCGAAAAATTCTGTGGGCTCTGGCTACCTGTTAAAGCCCTATAAAGATATTCCACATACTGAACAGTTTAGTAATAGCTCTGCCTTAGCACCCAAGTCATGTTAAACTACACTAAAAAAACCCCCACAAACTGATGACAAATATACAATTAAGCTACTTGTGTATTTAAATTAATAATAATAATAAATCCAACAGCAAACCCCCTCCATGAACTGCAGATGCCTTCCTAGCCTGCAAATCCACTTTTTAAAGACAACTCAATATTCCTAAGATTTGCTGCGTGTTAGTTAAAGTTCTATCAGTTGATCAACCCATCCCAAAAACCACATCAGCCAGGACTGATGCAGCTCCGCCAAGGTGCCGGTGTTTAAGGAGTGAACCCCGGGAGGAGCTGGAGCCCCCAGGAAAACCCCTCGCCCTGCAGGCACACACCACCAGCACCAACGCCAGAGCTGTTGCAGGGCATGGCTGGAATTTAGCCGTCAGGGACTACAAACAGGTCTGAACTAAATACATTTGGGGGAAAAAAAAAAAAAAAAAAAAGGTAATAACAAATGAAACAAAGAGTCTTAGACTGTATTGTGGTGGGCTCCAATAAAGTGATGCTTCAAATCTCTGAGTAATGACTGCTAGCATGAATATACCATTGTGCCAGAGGGGAGAAAAATGCTTTTGATGTGCTACCAAATGGAGACTTTTGTAAACAAGTGGAGCACAACTTAAATGTGTTCATCATTGTCAAAGCTTTTGGGGTTTTTCACGCGCATAAAGAACATCCCGGTGCAGTTTGCAGGAAGCCGCTTATTTCAAATAAAAATATTATGAATAGACAGATAATAAAACACACAAAATGCATAGGGTTTTTTTTTTTTTTTAAAGAAAAAGAAAAATCATTCCATTTTGTAACTACTTAATTCTCTGAGTGGCCAGGAAAGGCCGCAGATCAATAAAGTGTTTGTGAAAGACTGAAAGGAAACATAAACCCCAATTCTTCTGGCTGTTTGGCGTCTTTGTAAACTTTGAGCCGGGCAGGCCATCCACAAGACCATGGGAATGTAGAGCGAATTGGGTCCTTTGTTAGCAGGGGTGCCATGGCGTTACATGTATCACAGCCCAGGAATGCAGCCTCCGCTTTGACTGCCGATAGAGAAAATGCATTCGGCCTCCAGCAGAGCTGCCAAAGCTGGCGAGAAAAGATAAGGAAAGTAATAATTGCCCTTGGAGAATATATTCAACTGGAGCTCTTCAGGAGCTGGGATTGATACTAGCAAGGAGCGCTAAATGAAATAAACTTTCATTGAAAAGGGGGGGGAGCCTCCACCTCATCCACAGTTTTGATTTTGGGGGCATCCTGCAAACCTTTACCTCCCACCAGGAGCTGGCTGGTGTCCCCACCAGCAGTCGTGGCGAGGAGCGATCCCCTCCGGCAGCCACGTCTGACATTAATAAAGTTGGCTGGTGTTCAAGATAACGCTAGCACCACTGCACGTCGAGGGGGGGGGGGCATGCTGCATTAACGCCAGAAATTAAGCTTTGGTGCAACTCAACTCCCAAAAAAGATTTTCCATTATTGGGAGAGAGGAGTTGATTATAAATATCAATTCTTTCGCCCCAGCTGTGGTGCAAAATAATTGGTATTTATAAGCTACGGCGAGGTGGCTTGGATCTGCTTCACAAAAAAAAAGTCTGGCAGAGTGAAAAATGTACCCTGGACATTTATTACAAACACACAGCATGACAAAGACTGTCTCTCCTCCCTGTGATGTGGAGATAGAAGTGGATTTGGAGGGAGTGGGGGGAACCAACCAACCCACACCATATAGCACCATCCCTTAAAGACCCTTTTCCTCCTGCATACATTTGTCCTTGCTACTGGCATTGAGACAATCCTTGGCGACAAAGCACCTCGCTCTCATGAAGGAAAGCAATTCTTTCGCATTGTGCCACCAATAATCAGAAACCCACATCTTCAGCCTCACTGTCTGACTTGAAGAACAAAAGGCAGTTTTCAGTCTTAACCCCAAGATCTGATTTAAAAGGGGAGGGAAGGAGGGGGAAGACCTTGACCATTCATTAACAACCTTTTTTTTTTTTTAAGGGGAAAAAAATTCTTTGCACACAAAGTAGTCCTCCAGATATGTATATGGAGCCTGAATTTGACATCTTTGAGCAGAGTAAACCTTTGGCGGGGGGGGGGAAGATCATGAAAAGGCACTGGAGATTAACACTGCTCATTCAAGAAAGCTCCAGCTCCCCCAATAGCTTGTTTGAAACAAAGTATACCCCTGTCTAATTGGTGTACAATTGCATTAGGAATAGAGGGCGAAATAATTTAAAGATAGTTAAATGGGAGAAAAGAGTACAATTCGGTCATTATTTCATATGCCGCAACTTTAAATGGTACTTTGCAGAAGTAAAGTCTAAAGTCTTCTCGTCTCAAAAAAACCTACAAACTTTACCTCCCGGTTTGGAAAAGCTTTAAATAAGTGACTTTCATATAGACCCACTAACAAATGCGCATGCATATTTTATACGCACGTGGACCCAAATTCATATATACTTGCAGCATTTGTTGGAAGTTCTCCCATTTAACTATCTTTAAATTATTTCGCTAAGTTCAAAATCTGTTTTTGACAAGTAATAAATCGCTGCCATAACCAAGTACTTAAATGCGCGATGCAAAATAGCATCGAGCCCATGGAGGTGGGTTGGGTTTTTTTGTTGTGGGGTGGTTTGGGGGGGGGATTTGGGGTTTTTTGCTTATTTATTTATTTATTTAAACCTTTAAACACACGGAACATTTGTGACATATGCCCTGCCCCAAATATCAGATCTATTTCATTTAATTTGCCTCAAGTGGCAAACTGAGATACAAACCAAAATCTGGAACATAACCAGCACCTGTTCAGTTATTAAACTGTCTAAAGAAAGCACAGCTTAAGTTTTCAGTATCCATACTCCACTGCAACAATCAACCCAGAGTGCAAGAACCAAGCAAATACTGCCAATAAATGTAATGAAGCTTAATACCATACTTAAGTAATGAGTGGGCAAGAAGCCCCTTGGGGATGAAGCACTGCAAGAAGAAAGCTTTGCTTCCAACCTGGAATCGCATTTATTTATTTTGTCTTGTTTAATAATCTTAATTATTGTATGCAGTCCCTGATCAGTCTCGTGTGACGGGGCTCGCTGGCTTCCCCCGAGGTTCGTCTTTAGCTGCATACCACCTACAGCAATTAGCTGCTTGTGCTTTTGTCTGTTTTCTGGCATTATGCCCTTCCCTTTCATGGGATTCCTCTTTTCTACTTGGACTAGATGTTTGCAAGTCTCCTGGCTTTGAGCTATTTCAGCAACAATTGTAGCTGAAATACTTAATATTCTCATGAGAAAGACGGCTGGGAGGAATGGGGGGGTGGGGGGGTGGTGTCAGCCTCCCAGAGAATGACTTGGAAACCCAATTTAGTATCACATTTAACTCCCTATATGGAATACACAGGCAAAAAAACGCCTTCTGAAAATAATACGCTGCACACATCCAGTTGGCACGGGCAGCGAAGTGAAAAGCCAGTGCACAAAACACAGGAAAACAAGTTCTAAGATTTAAATCTAGCCTGAAATGCCAATTATCAGCAATTTCCTCTCTTTTCTCTCACACCTTAATGAAAGGGAAATCTTTTCTATCTAACAGTCTTTTTTTTCCACGACTGGGATGGGAAGAGTACCGCAGCCTTGTCAGTAGCGGCAGATACTTTACATGTGCACTTCATCACACATTAACTGGAGTGAAGCGACTGCTCCCAAAGGATGCTCGTTCACAGATAAATCAAGCCTCCTGGAAAAGGAGCACAAATGAAAACATTTAACATTATCTATTGCCTGTGCCCCCAAAACGTGATGAATCGCCAATTCTGCTGAGCCTTAACCCAAGGTAGAATTTAACATTTCAGTCGAAGTTTCATGTATGGAATAACACTGTTTTATAAGCATGGAAGAGAAATAATAAACAGGAGGAAGAGGATGGCAAAGGCACTTGCAGAGTGTCATGTAAGGCCTATCAACATTTCAAAAGGATGGCGGCCAAGCGCCAAATGAGCTGTTTAAAAACAGATTCAGACACATGTCCCATTCAATTTTTTAATGTAAAGCCTACAGCTTTTCCCAAAGCTCACTGCGGCTGGCAGGGAGACTCCCAGGCTGCTGAGCAAGAGAACTAGCTTCAGGAAGGACAGCTGTATGATGACAACAAACTATAAGGAGTAGCATGGAAAAAACAGCTTGCACACGTGCTTGGTCCAGCAAGAAGAGACACTACAAGCCTACAAGCACATGGCAGCTCCATCCTCCTAAAGCTTGCTGCAACAGAGGTGACTGGCACAACAGAAGTCTCATTTATTTAGAAATTAATGTGAACAGCAAAAAGCGTGCTGTATACAGAGGTCTGGAAGGAAAAGATACCCACCACAGACACCTAAAATCCTGCTATAGCTCAGCATAGCTGCTCACAAAAGCCATTCAGGTGAGGGACACAGTATCAGTATATACTCACATGCTGTTTTAACCCACATTGCCTTACCCATAAAGATATTCCACTCGGCATCCAAGTCCCCTTGGTTGGCCAAGCAGCCTCTCATGACGTTAAAGCAGTAGTTGTAACAGGGCTTCACTGATACCAGACCTCGGCAGTATGGGCAGTACATCATTTTCAGCAGCGCTCGCGTACCCTGAGGCGTGGGGTTCACCTTTAAAAGAGAGAAAGGGGAAAGGAGAAGAAAATTAGCCCTCGGTCACTAAAAAAACCCCACACGTTTACCCCGGGGTGGGTGGGAACAGAGCTGCGCAGAGGAGATGCAGTGGGGTCAGCCACCGTCGTCCGGTCAGAGCTCCCCGCTTACGTGGTCCAGGGATCTAGGGAGCAGGTGAAGGGGTCTGGCTCACCTCCTTGGGTGGACCTGCCACTCCAGGGGGCACGGACGGTCCCCTTCTCCACGAAACAGTAGCTGCACTGCCATACACCTTGTGGAACCCCTCCCTGGGCTGCAAGGACAGGCACCCCCAGGGGACACGCAGCTCTCGAACTCAGGGAAGGCAACCAAGCCAAAAGGCTTAACGCAAGGTTGCACTACCCAAGCCCCGCTGCAAACACACACTGAAGAAGATGATGCCAGGATTTCTCGGGGAAAAAGCAGCTGAGAGGGGATGCCTGCCGCTACCACACCAAATCTGCCAGGAGCGTGCCCTCCTCCTCCACAGCACGGCTCTTCCCGGACAATCGCCCAGCAGGGCTCTCGGGCAGAGAGACCGGCTCCTTTATCTTACATTCAACTCCCGCAACACAGCATTTACATGACAGATACCCGGCTTCATTTATACTCAGCGCTCATCACGCGAAATAACGCCGTTCCCCCCACCCGAAGGAGGTGGCGGCTACAGCCGCGCAGCCGAGGACAAGCCGCCAGGACCCTCGAACCCCACGTGCGAGTGCTGGGCGTGCAAGCGGAGCTATCTACAGCAGGCACGTCACCCCCCGAGCCCTCAACGGGCCTGTTTTCCAAAGTGACTCATGGTCATTCACGTTTGATTCACTCTCTGGCCCAGCTTCAAAACGTTCATTGAAACCATTTCCACCCAGCCGGTCTGGGGAGCGTGAGCTCCAGCACCGTGTACTAGGGCCGACCACGCAGTGGGTCCGTCTAAAGCACTGAACAGAGAAGCTCCCTCAAGAGCAAGTTTAAGTGTTAATTAGCCACACATGAAAATGGAAATTTTAAGACGCGATCAGAGATACACTGACAAAATAGAAGCGGTCTCTGGTGTTTTAAGCAATACGCTTGAGGCTTCTTGTAAGGCGTTTATGGAGAGCGCTCTAAATAAGTTATGATCCAAGACCGTGCTGAAGGAGGAGACACACGCACAGCCCCGAGGAAGAGAAGTCATTCAGTACAAAGGACTGGAGCTGTGGATGGCCTCCACGTCTCATCGGCTGGAGGTCTGGAAACTGATTTCATGGCAGAGAAGGTGACAGGACTGAATGGAGATGGACGTACACAAGGAAGACCCGGTACCACACGTACGCCGAGGACCTTACTATTGCAAAGCCCATCTCAGCACGAGGGCTGTGGAGAAACCGAACATCACCTTCTGGTGCAAAAACTAGTTGGCAGCACATGAAACTAGGAGGCAACAGATTTCAGTAAAAACACACCAGGAATAAAAAATCCCACTACATAATGAGGTTGGCTTTGCTAATAACATCAGCAGATTTTTACACCCTCTTTTCTTATGAAAAGATATGACAGATAAAATCCGTTGTGTTTCTGCAACTCCACAAAGACCACGGTTTCCGTTCAGTAGGCAAGGAAACCTGTTAGAAAGACAGGACAATTTTCTGCAGTTGATGGAGCTCAGTGCTGGATTTTGGCTGGCCAGCAATGTTCAGTCAGACATCACTTCAGCCCTCTTTTTGTCGTCTTTGCCCCTCTTTTGTCCGTGAAGAGCCCGTTTGGCTGAGCAAAAGGAGACTCAATGTAGACAGCTGTTTGTGGTGGTGAGGGAATCCGATTCAGACGCTTCAGAGCATATATACATACATATATTTTTTTTTTTTTTTTTTTTTTTTGGAAGGCACAGCAGGAGCAGCAGCCCCAGCAGAAAGCTCCCTATTGGGGCAGCATGGCTTTAAAGCAGAGCTAGTTCAAACACTGGGAAGAGCTCAAGCAACAGAAACCAGCTCAATCAGATGATTTATAGTTGGAAAACGGAAAACAGACAAATGTAAAGGTATCATCTGCCATCCAGATGGTGTAGTCCTTGTGTAACAAAAAAGTTGCGGGGCGGGAAGAAGGAACTAAATAACATCTCGCACCCAGAGACGGAGCTCTGAAGGATGCCCCAGTTTAGTAGTTTAGTCGTTTCTCTGATAAAAATCCCTTCCTTTGCCACTCGGTGGTAGGTGCCAGGAACTCCACGCCTAGTCCTGAGGCTTAGCAGATCCTGGCTGTCCTAGCACTGCTGGCCCTCAATGAAACGCTCTGCATCCTCCTTGGGAAGAAAACTAGGAAAATGTTGATAGCACCAGCCAGGTACTAGAGCTGAAGCGGGATGATGAGGAGAAGACTTCCCCAACCCTATCATGGAAAACTGCAGGTTTATGAAAGGGATTCCATGACTGTGTTGCAAAAAAATCACCCGCACAGCAGTGACCCAGGAGGCACCTTCCCATCTTAGGTTCCCGGCTCGCCCCAGGAGCGCCGAGCGGCTGCAATCCCGCAGCATCCCCCCGCTTTGATATTTCATAGGGGTTGATCTTTATGAATCCCAGCAGATGCAGGGGAAACTGAAGCCACTTTCCCGCGTTCCACAGCAGACGACATGGGATGGTCACTCAGATTAGGTCCTTTGAACAAAGACGCAGGATGATTTTAAAAGCAAACAGCATTTTGCTTCCTTCTCCACAGAGGTTTGCAGCTTTCTGAGCCCTACACAGAGCTGAGCAGAGGGTGATGGCAAAAGGGGCGATGAAAAGACAGACCCCAAGCCCTAACTACTGATGGACGTAACCCACAGGGAAGCTGTTAGCTTGCAATACGGTTGCAGGTGAAGAGGAAGACAAAGGGGAAATTCATCAGTCCAAATCTGCCATTTTATGGTGTCAGAAAGCAACAGGAAGGCACAAGCAGAGATCGCCTCTAAGAGAGTTTCATGGGAGATTATGAGCAATTACACCTCGTTACAACAGTGATAAATGCTTAACTGCTGCGTATCGCTGCAACGAGAGCCTTAACCCCTGGCAAGGGGCCCGTACCCAGTCCAGACCAGCTCTGGATCTGTCAGTAGGATGTGCCATATGTTGCACTGGCAATTCTTCACAAGCTTTTAATGTTCGCTCTGCCATGCCAGGTGCAAGCTCTTAAAACACCATTGTATGTAACAGTAAACCCAGATATGCTTTGTTCTGGGATTGTGTTTATCTTGGAAAGCAACTCAAGTTCATTCAAACTCTACTCTATAATGACCCTCAAAACCAAATAATCTCCTTTCTAATAAAGCAGAGTCCCAAAGAAAGCTTTATTTGCTGAAGAGGATTTACTCTGGTAGATGTGAGCCCAGGTAGTAGTAAGCTGTAGTGCACATATGCTGTAAAAGCTTCTAATAGAAGTAAATGCACTCAACCCCTCCCTTTTATCTTGTGAAATTTATTTCCTTTCTGTGGCATTCCATGCCACTGCAGCAATCCATCACCCTGTGGTTTCATCATGTAAATTACAATTTGTCCATATCTATACGCTTTGTCAAACGTGAAGATTAAACGCTGCTAACAGATGTGTTTTGGCACCAAACTTCACATTCGTATCGAACTTGCTCCTTAAAAATACAGATTTGCACACAAGCCACAAAAATTAAGTGAAAAACAAACAATTCTGGGCTTAATTCAAACGTTTTGTATCATATTTGAGATACCCCCCCAACTTACATTGACCAGTGAAGGTACAATCATGTTCTTGTAAAAATTACATGCTCTTAGTATAATAAAATCTGGGGTTTGTTGGTACCTTGTCACACGCATCCCATTTCAGAGTCTCACATAAGGGAAACGGTTTGCCTTATGTCCTTAGCCTTTTCCAACTCCTTCGCAATTGCATCTGGATGCATGCATCTAGTAGGAACTTCACCATTAAAGTCTACACCTATCAAGTGAAATGCCTTGTTAACAGCCTACCACAAAGCCGCTAAAACTCAGGATAAACCAATCTGTGCAAGCAGATAAAGTTCAGAGAAGCAACCGGTTCCTTTTCCTCCTTCCCTTCCAAGGCAAGGAATAGCTGAGGAAGGACGACAGAGCTCCAACCATGGATGGTCCTGCGGGGAGCTCCCACCAGCTGCCAGACAGCCAGAGCCACATTTTATTCCCTCACTCTACCCTTAAGTTAACATTAAGAATGTTAATAACACCACTTAAAACCCTGTCAGCTTTAATAACTATTTATAATAACACTGATAACTCAGGCTTTCTTATTTTCCAAGCTTGCACAAAACAGCGTTGCCATGCCAGCAGCACAGCCAAAAGAAAACATAAAAATCCAACAATTTGAAAATAAATGCAGTGAAATTACTTTTGATTTATACTGTGTTTTCTTTGAATAATAAAAAAAAAAAAAAAAAAAAAAAAGAAAAAAACCCCAACCAAAAAAACAAAAACCAAACCTGAATCAGGGCAATACTGGATAAGGAGGACTGAAGGAGTAACTTCCCACTGACATGGAAAGATGATTTCATGACTTCAAAAACTAACTCCAAAGCTGACTGAAGGACTGTGGGATGCTCCAGGTGAGCAGCCAATTTAGACAACTGTCATAGATTTTTGGGACCAACACAACCTTACTTGCATCATTTTTTCCTTCCCTCAATGTTGTGCAAGACCATCATCTGGGCACATGCCAGTCCAGACATTCAGCTCACTGTGAAGCAGAAGATCACTCGGATGGCTCTTGGTTTGCTTCCCCACCCCAAATATTCCGAGGAAACTGTTTTGGAATTAACTACGCATTTAGCCAATTTTGCTGGCCCGGTGTTAGCACATGAATAATTTAGAAAGCATTTGGTTCAACCACAGATTTGGGCCTCTGAGGTCTTGCACAAGGGAGCACATTTAGGAGCGATATTTAGGAACGGCACGGCTCTGTGCCTCGCCAGTATTCGCTACCCCTGGCGATGTCTGCTGCAGCTTTACCTCGTGCTTTATCGTGTGCCTGTCTTCCCCACCGGCACCCCCAGCCCACACGGGGCAGACGGGACCTCAGGCTGCCAAGCGGACGCCTCCTCTTCCACCAAATGCTTACAGAGAAATGCCAGGGTCAGCATCTCCTGCTCTCGTGTCCTCAGGACCAGTGCACCTTTCAAACAAAGCTTGTTCTCCAAAGCACCTGCCTCTCCCTGACCCAGAGACACAGCAGATAATTAGGAACGTTCTGTTTGCTTTAATGAGCAAAACAGTGAGAACATTTATCTTGGCAGCTACACCCAAAAACTTCCTTTAGTTACCCCTCATATTGTTTTCAAAATTAGCAGCAGAACCACAGCGTAGGAGGAGGCAAAGAAAGAAAGTAAAAAAAAAAAACCCAGTGGACTGAAATGCTCCTGCACGGTGCCATCGGCTCCAAACCCACAGCCACATCCACGCGCGCTCTCAGCCCGTTAAATCCGCGATGATTGCTGCTCGAGCATGCTTTGAAGGCTATGCCTAGTGCAGACCCTCAGATGGCTGGAGCTGAGGCAGATGCAGCCACATTCTTGGCAGGTCTTCTCAGGGTCATCTTTGATGTGGAGAAGTGCTTGGTATTGTTTTCTGCATTGATGTTTGCCCTTGGCGCGTGGAGGGCAACGTCCTGGTGCACGGCGGCCCCTCGGTCTAGCCCCAAGGCTTGCAACTTGCTGTCTGGGCAGCACTGCTTCTTGAGAGGTCCCTCTACAACACGAAAAGGGCTCCTGGGCTCTTCTGGCTGGTTGTGGGTTGCCCATGAAGCAGCAGCACCTGCCCCTCGTCTCCTCTCGATGCGTGCAAGGAACACATTTCATTTCTGTTGCTTCCTCGGGAGGGTTTGCTCTTGCCCGAAGGCTGCCCAGCTTCGCTGGTTATAGGAACATGAACTTCTTTCTGAAGAAGGATTCAGGTCCCCTTCCCCTTAAGTCAAACCAAGGGCAAAGACCGCACAAAGGGAGATTGGACCTTTGTTCTCCGACTAAACTTTTAGATCCTCAAATGGTAATTACGAGGGACACAACATTTACTGAAATAGGAGCTCAGTGCCCTAGTATTTTTGATGATACAGGCCTTAACTCTTATTCATTCAGTGTTTTATTATTTTAATCACCGATTCTCCTAAGCTAACGTCTGGTCCACATTCAGCGTCCATGGTGGAAAGGGCAGGAGCCACAGTTCAAGAGATGCAGCTGGAGGTACGGGAGCTCACCCAGGCCGGCAGTAGGTTGGTTTATGCAGGTTCAGCACGTCACCTTGTGCTCAAAGGATGCCTCAGTAGAGACGAGGCACCTCAGAGCAAAGGGGCTTAAAAAGCCACCAGGCTCTTGCTCCAGCTTTGGAGCAGCTGGGGGAAAGCAATCACCCGCCCCCTCTGCAGTTCTCTTCCATAAAGAGTTTGAAGAAAATCCCCTCCTTGGCTGCTATCACCACACTTCATTAGGGAAGAAATGCTGATACCAAGGAAGCTGAGCCTCCTCTACCCACCGCGAACATGTCCAGCAGATTTCACTCAGCTTTTCATGTCCCTTGAGGATGGCAGGTGACGAGGTAGGTGTATGAGGAACACATACAAAGCTGTGCATTGTTTCATGCGGCTCGTATCTGTGCTTCCAACTTAAACACCATTTCTTGCATACAACTGAAGCTGCTGCCTGTGCTGGACAAAAAGCTGACAGGGTTCCCAAGGACAGGCTGGAAGCCCTTTTCCAGCAGCCCAGCTGCTTTGGTGGTAACCGCACCTCATGTGGCTTTCAGCACGCAAATGCTTGTCGGGAAGGTGACCTGGGAGCCTCCAGAGCTCTCGGCAGTTCCTCAAACAATCGAACACAAGGGCAAGAGGAAGAAGTGGTAAAAGAACCCCAACACAACAGTTCACCAGCATAAATCTCCTTGGGGGCTGCAAAAAACTCTCACCACCACTGCAGCTGCAGGAGGTCCCATCCACACGTCCCCATCTGCAGCTCTGTGGAGGGACAGCGACACCAACGCAGGGACTCGGTGTCGCGTGGCTGCACGCTTTGTCCTTCACGCCGCTCCAGCCCTGACCTCCAGCCAGACCTCCCCTCCCAGCCCCTGGGTCAAGCAGGCTCCTCCCGACCCTACAAAATGCTATCGGGGGGCTCAGTCCTTGACCTCACCTTCTCCCCCCACAACGGGGACCTCCATCCCATACCTGTCGCTGACCTGCACTCAACAAGCCCCATAGCACTTTGCCCTCAAAGGTGTCGTGACCCTCCAACCGGGCTGCAGGTTTAATTGCACGTAACTAATTAAAGGAACGTCTCTGCGGCTTGAGAACTGCCCAGTTGTAGGTTCTCGCTCATTTTGGTCACTCTGGGCTCTGGCTTGTATTTGCTCCTTTTTTTCCACCCCTGGTTGGGGCAGGAAATGTCACTGCTGGCAGCAATTTAACCCGGCTCATTTTAGCGCTTGTCAAGGGCTAAGTGGCAAGCGAGCGATTAGGGGATGGGCAGATTTCCGTCTCCCGAAGGCGAGGGCAGGAAGGTCAGAGAGAAAGCACCAGGCGCCAGCAGACGACAGAGGGAAGCGCTGGAGGCCCCCAGCCCCGCGCAGCCCACCTCGGATGCAGGATACATCTCTAGCAGGCAAAAAACAGCATCACGGGTTTTCTTCTCAGATCTGCTGTTCCGGACGGATCTGGAGAATTTTGTATTTTTGGGGTCCGAAGGAGGGAGTTTGAGGGGTGAAGACTTGAGCATCAAAATTGTGGTTTTTAGACACAGTTTGAAAAAAGTCTGTGCTTTCTCTCAAAACCATACAGCTTTCTCTCTGTTGTGTGTTTGGGCAGCAGCACACGGCTTCTGATCCACCCAATGCCAAATTAAAAGTTATTTTCTAGCATTCTGGCTCAGAAATCAAGCATGCTTGCACTTTTTCAATATTCTCTCTTCTTTTCCCCCTTTACTCCCAAACCCGTGCAAGAACAATACTTTTCTAAATGCATCTCCCTAGTGAAGATGTAAAAACATATAGGATCATTAAAAAGCCATCAAGGCCATTCTACTGTAAGGAGCTCTTTGCTCTCCTGATAGCACCCCGGGAAAGTAAAAAACAGCTGGGTCTTGCAGTAGTTGTATTTCTCCTCCTGAGGATTTTCAATTAAGCATTTTTTAACTTGCTTGTTAAAAAAAAAAAAACATTAAAACTAATTTGCATTACTTTGGACATTTTTTCATAAGAAGAATAGAAGATTTATCCCTCAAGTTAATCCCTGGTATAAGCAGTCATCCCACTACAACTCCCAAGTAAAAATAATATGGAAGCAAAGTCAATAGAGTCATTACATAGAGCTCAGCAAAGCCGGACTAATCTATATGTAATGTGGGAAGCCCCAAAACACAACCGCAAAGCAGCAGGCATAAAAACATTAGCTTTTAAACTCACGTATAGAATTTCCCATTGTGTCTTGCAGAAATGTGATGTTAGATTTCCACTGAATGAGATTAAAACACTATAGAAAAGATTATTATTCCTTCTACCGCTGCAATAAAGCTTAGGCATTCAGCAGCAGGGACTTTTGCTACTGCTTGGAAAAGTCAATCTGTTGCAGGATTTCCAGTGCAAGTTGTGAAAGTGAAGTGGAAAGTGCAGTCACTGTGATTGTACAAGGCGCGTGAGCTATTTTTGCAGCTGAGCTGGTCTCTGGGTAACCTTCCATAATCGAGCAATTCATTCTAGGGTTGAAGGCAACTCTACACTCAAGGATCTTCAAAAGGGAAAGAGAAATCACAACGCCACCTCGGGTTCACGACTCTGATTCGTAACAGATGCGGGGACCGTAGCCCTCGTGGTCCCGTGTCAAGTCTGGAGACGTTTTGATGAATTCTGAGCAGATGGAGCATAAACACGATCCCTCACCCATGCACGTTTACTGCCTATCAAGTGATTGCACATTCCCGAAAACCGTACTGGGGCTTAATGGACGGACCTCCCACCTGGATACTTCATCCGCACTCTCCAGCGGTGAAAACCCCATCCCCTGACCACAGTATCTGCCACACAGCCAGACACAGGAGCCACCAAATCTGAAACTCCAACCAGGAGGTCAGCAGGCTTGGCCAGTGACCTGGCACGGAGACGTGACACTTGGCGTCATCCAGCACCGACCCTCCCTCCCACATCTCCTTCCCACCACCGGACAGTGTCCCTGAGGCTGAAGGATTTTGTGGTCTCCTAAGAGGGACTCCACACATCACCCACGGAGCTCCATGACACCCATCCTCAACCAGCAGCACACAGACACGTCTAACGTGAGAGTCATCACTATTAAATGAGGAGTCAAGGTGTCCAAGGACCTAAACCTGCCACCGCTAACTTACACCTTGCTCCTGGAGCCTGGATATATTAGTATGGCAACTCTTCCCTTGCTAATATTCTCTGCCCTATCGCACACATGCAGGCTCATCATAGGCTGTTTTTCTCATTTCTCTTCAAGAAAAATTAATGTGGAAGCAGAATTTTTTTTCTTTCCAGAGAGACAGTATTTTAATATTATCCCTGTAAGTCAAAGCAATTTGAATGATTATCTGACTTAACGATGCTGCCTGTGCTGCCTCCAAAATTGCATTCTGCTTCCAAGACTACCTGAACAGCTATTCTTTTCTGTTTTGCTGTTGGGGTTTTTTGGGGTCTTTTTGTTTTTTGTTTTTTCTTTCCTAATACTTAGGGTGAATCAAACTACTGCCTGCCCTTTCAGCCTGGCATTTTATTACTCTGTAACCAGGTAGAGAGAAAGTAAACGTCTCTCTACCTGATTAAATGATTATACTAAATCTTCTATAGCCCACAGGAAATGAGTTGAGTTTGTTAAAAGGAAATCACTAATATTTGTTATCTTACACAATCACTTTATAGGGATTATTGACTACACCTGTCCCTCTACCATAAAACTCAGACTAAAATTAAAGACAAATCTCATGTCAAAAAAAAAAAAGTCACCCCACTTAAAAGTCTCCAAAGTGGTTTATAAGAAGAGGAAGGTAAACATCTAAGTGACCAACACACCATATCTGTGTGATTCGCAAAAAAAAGTGACTTTACCATGAAAGTCTGAGGTCTAACTCATGCTGCGTGTGTGGCACCAAGTACAACTGCCTCCTGCCCTGTGCACATGGCTCTGGCTTACTGTTATCATAAAAGTACTGTTTGCTCATGCCAACAGCCTCTCCCCACACCTGGCAGCAAGAAGCAAATCATCAGCTGCTCCATAATAGATGGCCACAGCATCCATGACTCGCTGTAATTTGAAGGCAATATTAAGAAAAAGATATGGCCATTACACAAGCAAACATGGTTATTTCCACTGCAGAAGGTATTTAATTTCCTGCTCATTGCTGTTGCCTAGACAGGAGGACAGCATCAACCTGGGGAACATCCCTGCTGCCAGGCTGCAGCACCGGATAGTGGTGTCACCAGAACGTGACTCTAGCACGCAATGGCACAGCCTACATAGACGGAGTTTGGTCCCACCTGCACTCAACTACCACCAACGCCTTCAGGTACCGAGTCAGGACAACAGGGAAAGACGCTACCCATCACGGGTCCGTGGGACATGGGAATAATCACGAGACGGAGCTCACCGCGGACACTTTGCTCACGACGTCCCTTGCGATGGCGAGGCCCTGAGCGAAGGTGCGGGCGGCCACGAACGCTCGCGTCACTTGTAGCTTGAGCTTCCGTGGCACGTCCCCAAAGGGCTTTAGCTGCTCCGTGTACTTGCTGACGCACTCGAGGTATTCGTCCGTGAAGTGGTACTGGGGGTTGACCAGCCGGAACATGCGCTCCAGCAAGCGCGCCCAGAACTCATTGAGCATCTCCTCCAGGTTGACGTTGCCGCCCACGTAGTACCGCTTCAGCTCCACGAAGAGGTCCTTGAACAGCTCCGAGTTCTGCATGTACAAACGGCCGTATGTCCGCACGAACATGTCGTTCAGTGACTTCTCAGCGTTTTCGAGAAGTTCTTTGAAGAACTCTAGAAAAGAGGAAGAGAGGATATGATAAACATGGGCATTGGGTTGTGTGTTCGCGCACTTCTACAACCAATGCCATTGTTTAGCTGGAAAATTCAGCACAATGAGACCATCACCCAAAGGAAATGGAAGGTTAAAGGACTCCCTGAAAATTTTCAAACAATTTCTGTATCTCAAAATTTTTGATTACTCTTCATAAGCCAACCCCCCCAACCTCTCTCCAGATCAGAAGACTTGCATGAGGGAAATGTCTTTTGATGCAAGTCTGAATGCCATGACAAAACTCAGCAAAATGGAAAAACAAACCCCAAACCAAACCAACAAGCCAGTTTCTTATATTACCATTCAGCTATCTTAAAAGAAGTAATTTCACAGCACAAGACTATTGGAAAGCAAAAAGAAAAAAGGGTGGGTTTTTTGTTAAACAGACATTTTGCACAAATGGGTCTTCCTTCTCAGTTCTTGTCAATTCATCTTCTGAAATGATCATAAACCAGCCTCAAAAATGAACAAATTTTAATACATTTTAAAAACAAACCCCAAAATCTACCCGCGAGTTCTTTCTCCTGTCTTGCAAGTTTGTCAGCTCTCAGGGCAGGGCCTGTCTCTAATTACCTAATTGGTCCTGATTGCAGACAGGGCTTCAGATGTTTGCGGCAGTACAAAAAAAGAAAACACAGCTAAGCCAGAATTTGCTCAAAATCCAAGGGCTAAACACTTGGCACAAGAATGACAAGAGATTTTTCAGACGACAAGGGATGGATGGGGCACCTTGGGTTTCATCACTTTCTAAAAGCAAATCCCCACTTCGGTTCACCCTCCGAGAGCACCAGACAGCCTGGTGCCAGAGAGCAGCCGCTGCCGAAGCGCCGTCACTGCGCCTTGGCGGTGCCACGTACATCTCTGAAGCCTGCAACGAGCTGACCCGATGATGGCTGGCACGTCGGATGCATCTGCCAAGTCGGTTTAAAGAACATCCCCTACCCAGACAGTGCCACCAAAGCCTTGGCACGTAGGTCTAAGCAAAGACTACCCTACCACGAAGCCTTTGCCTTGGAGATCTGGTGCAGGCAAGTTAAAATAAATAAATAGGGGAGGGGTCCATTAAGCCAAAAGCATTTGGGCCACTTTGGAACCAAATTCTACGCTACGTGGCCTTGGGAAGGAGCTGAGAAGAGCAAGGGTAGGCACCGCCAGGACAAACCATCACGTGCCGGTGGCGCTCAGGCTGGGCTGCCGCCCGTTCGCTCCGACGCCGCGGGGGACGCCGGCACCCCAGGGCATGGGTGCAGCCTCTCCACCGCCACGCACGGCCCAGGCGAGGAAGCGTATTATTTTATGCATGCCACCAGCGATTGAGGATTCTGACCTCTGCTTTTCTGTGACTCATATTCAATAAATATTTTTTAATAAAACATGCCTCTGTGGTTTTTTTAATCCTCAAAGGAGTAATGTTTAGAGCCAGAAGTTGTTAGAAGGAGGGCGGGGGGGGGATATTTTGGCCCAGTGTGAATTTAAACCTTGTTAAAGCATATTAAAAGTATGCTGAAGTTCAGATTTTCGTCTTCAAAGTCCTCCAGTACAAACAAAGCCTAACACAGAAAACATTTTCTGGAAAAACTGAAACATTCTTTGCGTTCCTGACGAAGAAAGTCATGGGGCTCAGTGCCTGACATGGCTGTATATAATGTAGCCTCTTAGGAGCACAAGAGAAATGATCCAGGGAAGAAGAGATTGATTTCAAACACCCAACACGTCCTCTGTCCAGTATCAGCAGGAACCTCCACTTTCGTTCCCATGACTGGCATTTCCTCTCCAGGAAGATTTTTTTCTGCTGAGTTTATACTATAGAGATTAGCTTGGTGTATATTAATTTCTAATTCACTTAATCATTTCGAAGGCTCACTTCCTTCCTTTGCTCAGACCTTTTAGTATCACCAAATAAGTTGTTTATTTAAATGCTTTTGTGCCAGGCACAAGAGCTGACAGATGCATCAGCAAACTCTTCAAAAAGAATTAGATTTTGAAATGATATTGATGGGAGATCTACTGAATAGTCCCAACCACCAGTCTAAAGGAACCCAAAGCAATGTTTTAAGCCAAGAAAGTTATCTCAAGTAATACATCCATATTACCATAACCAATTTATTCTCCTGCCCAAACTCATTTTATTGGTTACACTCCAAAGTGGAAGTTGTTGAGTAAACCGTATCCAGGCTTTAGAGCACTTCATCTCTTAGTAATTTTTCATGTGGGCTAGGACCAGGTATGTTCATTAATTATCCTGGAAAAAACCAAAACCTGCAAACCTAATTAGTAGCAAATACCTGTGCACCTGCAGTCTTCTAGCCAGCAGCTTTTCCTTGCCCAAAAGGAAGGTAAATAGAGGAAATGAAAACTTCCCACCGAAACCAGCCACTTCTGAAACCACAAGGCAACGCCGCTGAAGGAAGCCCCACGCACACGCAAAGCCTTCGTCCCTGGCTCGAGCACCAGCCAGCATTTTCACAGGCAGAAAACACCCATTCTCAGGTGCCACTTTCCAAATAAGAAGGGGAGGAGGACAGAGGCGGCTGTGCGACTGCAGCACAGGGTCAGCGCCCACCCTCCCGCCCCGCGAAGCATCCCTGAACCGCAGCGGATGGGATGCCCCGGTGACCGGCGTCACGGCTTGGCCCGTGGGTGGGTTTCGCTGGCACCTCGAGGGTCCTGGGGCGGGGAGTGAGGTTGGGAAGGTGGGGAGGAGAGATGCCAAGCGCGGCAGCGGGGGCGAAGGACCACCCCACGGCAGCGAGCAGGGATGGACGCAGCAGCGGGACGTGCACCGCAGCGTCCTCCTCCATGCAATGCGCAGCACTCAACGGGGTCAGCAGCAGGGATTCAATGATACATATAGGCTTTACTGTAGCTGTTGGCGTACTATTAAGCCTGCACACCCAGTTTCCACCTCCCCGTCAAGAAATCAGCTTGGGCACACGAAAGAACATTAAGCTTTTCTCTGTGCAAAGCACGGGCATAGACGTCTGCAACAAAGAGAAGAAAGTCAAAAGTCCTTTTTATGAATTAAATGCTAATCTGACTAGTAACTCCCTACATCTAATTAGATATTAATTCTCCCCTTCACAGAAACAAGCTGATTAGCAAACACGAACGTAACCTAGCATTAACCTTGCCACCACAAGAAGAAAAATGGCAGGTTCCTCTCTTACGTCTTGACTGTTTGCTGGGTAAAATAAATGACCACCTTTCATTTGTATTAGAAGTTGACTTGTTCTCAAACAAAGCAAACACACAAAGGCCTCAGTTGCTTATTTTACAGCACTGTAAAAGCACGTTTTACAGCTGTGTTGCAAGCAATCTGTACTCATTAAATTATCACTCTGACAGGCTTCCTGTGAAAAGCTGTCAAACGCAAACATTTTTCACAGACGACAAATCATACTTTGCCGGTGCTCTCCAAGACGCTGCTATCTGGAGGGATGGCAGGCTCTCTTTTTCCCTCCAGTTATCTTGTTTAAACTCCCAGAACAAGGGCTGGCCCCTCTGTCGACAAACAGGCACAAGCACACACACCACCGGGAAGGGCTTCACAAACTGACCTGCAGGAGCAGCACGTGGCTCGAAGGTCTCCCCGGTTCTCCTGGCTAAGAGCAGAACGCGGAGAGATGTCTGGGCTACGCGGAGAGGATGGACCACAGGCAAGGCGCTGGGCTAACGTGGCTCAGCCGGCTCTGGTCCAACCTGATACGGGAGCAAGTCCACGTTTTACTGCTTCAACCCATCTCAGCCAAGCCCCGCTGATGCAAAGTCCCCCGGGGTGATGCTCGGGAGGACGAGCGCGGGGGCGAGGGTACGGGCACCGCCATCCGCAGAGCGCAGCCCACCTCCCCGGTGGACCCAGAGCCACAAAACCTTTCCTAACGCCAAGGAGAAAGTTTAAAATTTGTCTGTATTGCAAAATAAATCCTGTGGAAGCTACGGACTTTGATGCTCAAAGGAAGATGACATTTCCAATGCAATTAACTTTTAGAGATGGAAAAGGCAGTAATCTGCAGTCAGGCAATCTACCACTCTGGGCTCTGTTTATTCTTTTAACACGTTTGAATTTCAGGGTAGAATTTCAATGCCCAACACTCAGGGAAAGCCTAGAGATGTCATGAAACAGTAAAAAAGAGTGGATGTGACATATCTGGTATTTCTGCAATAAGAGCCCTGGAAAGGGGGGGTGGGGGAGGAAATAAAAAAATCTTTGCTCTTCAACAAACCCTTCCATAAAAGAGCACAGTGGGAAACATAACCATAGTTACTTGGCAATTTCCTTTTTTCAGGTAATAAGATGTATTACCTGTTTGCAGCTTGAGGGCAAAGCAGCCCTGCCAGTAACCCAGCGCAGGAGAGCACTGCACCTCCCCAAGGTACTTCCACATGATGGCAGTTTGCACTGCCAGAATAATTCGAAACAATCTTTCTTCCAAATTGCGGGATACATGAGCTACTTGAAGAAACACAATCACTCCACCCACTGCGAGGCAGAGGGCAAATCCCACCTCCAGACAACACACCCACTTCCTTGGATTTTTGTACCAAATATTGGTTTTGATCTTGGATTCATAGGTCTCATCTGAAAATACCCTTTTTTTTTTAGGTAAGAAGAGATGGAACATTTTCCTATTCCTCATGCTAACATTTCCAGATATATTAAGAATGGGGTTTTCATACAAGAGGGCTTTTGATGAGGAGAGCCCGCTGCTGTAGGGCACAGTCCTACCTAAATCAAAGGCAGCTCCTGGAAATTAGGCGAACACATCAAAGGGGCACGTTCCCCTCCACCCACAGGCAGGTTTGGTATTTCCCTACGGACGCTGGTGACAAAGGAAGAAGCAGCAAAACTGCCTGGCCCGAGCTGCCTCCTGCCACCACCGGCACCGGCTGCCCCTCGGCAGGACCGACGCACCGGTGGTCCTCTGCCCCTCCAGCCATGCCCCGGGCAGGGGGTCCTCGGGGCCGAAACCACAACCCACTACCGTAGGAGTGCAAAGTTTTGCCTTGGATTTCCTGATCCTCAGGCATGAAACACATTTATTTCAGAGAATAATTGCTCCACGACACCCCACTTGCTCCTCTTCCAGCAACCACTGAGTCAAACCATAAGCGACCCAGGGCTCAACACCAAAAAACCCACACGTTTTATAGAGCAAAGGAAACCTTAACTGCGGTGCAAAAAAGGCTGAGAGTCTTACCCAAGACCTCAGCAAGGCTGTTGAGCCAAAGTGCTCGCTACAGATGCCCATCTGTTGGCCGTGTTTGGGTGTGCTGGCGTCCTTCCCAAAAGGAGACCAGGCGATCACCTTTCAGTTCCCAAATGCTGCCGGACATGCCACATTTCCCATGCACCAGGTTTGCTTAGTTTAGAGCTGTGTTTTCAACTGGCCTTATTCTGTTAGAGGTTTCCAAATTAACCATGCAAACAGATACCAGGTAGACATGCAATTACTCAACACACCTTAAAAAACAAATAAAACCAGGCTTAAGCACACAGAAGAACATGCTGAAATTTTATGGGCACAATTAATTAGTTTCAGATAATTTGCCACCCAGCTTTTCGGGTATACTCTTAATATGTTGTCCAGATTATGATTAATTAAGGTCCGTCTGTCTTACCAAAACCTTTAATTTGCTTGTCTGTATAGACAATTACGCTTTCTAGTGTGTACAGGAGAACGTTGCCACAAAGAGATTAATTATATCTTCTCATAAAATGGTTTACTCATAAAACGTCCACAACAGCAAGATGGATTCCCAGACGAACGCTCTTGCCCGAGCCGTGGCCCCGAAGGCTGTGCCGCAGAGGGGCCGGCGCCGGCACCGTCCCAGCGCCTTCGCAGAGGTGCATCTGTGGATGCAAACTCCACCCTGCAGCTGCTCCCACCACGTGAAGCGAAATTCAATCCAGACAGATAAAAGCAGTTTGGAGGAAAAGAGACAAATGTTTCACAGCTCTTTTCACCTCAAAGGTGAAGCCATCCGTAGCCATGCCACCTACTCCAAAGGAAAAAGAGATATTTTTTTTTTTCCTAAATGTGCCTCATTATTTTTAATATGCCTTCACTTCCTTTATTGCATATACCACATTTGTAATTTCCACCAGGGAAAAACAAACCATAGCTTAACAACCTTTTTCCAGAAGTGTTGAGAAACCGATGAATACATAGTGTTAACACATTTATTGAATATGAACTCAGGAAGGGCAGGGCAAATCCACAAGCTGTTTCTCTGTCCTGTTTTCAAACATGTGTTAGCACTTACTGACACGGGAAGAACTCTTCCGTGGAGTTTGAAGAAGTACAGGCTTAAATCATGCCAGTGTCACAGCAACAGCCCCGACATGTGAACCTTGGAGAGCTGGGCGGGACAACATCTCCCCAACCTTTGCTTGATCGGTCAAAGGTTTCAAGACAATAACAACAACAGGGCTGCAGCCTCATAGGGAGGGGGGAAAAAAAAAAAAACAACAAAAACAAAACCACCAACCACCAAAAAACAGGATTTCTAGAACTTCTTGTTTCTGGAGGGCCCAAGAGCATAATCTTCATCTGCACCCTGGGGCCAGCAGAAGCCCCGAAGGGCAGGGCAGAAGATAACACACAGCGCGAGATCACCACCATCACACTGAGATAGAAGCAACAAAGGAGGAGGAAAAAACCAGTGTGGAGGTTGCTGTCTGTGTTCAAGAAGCAGACAGCAGCGCATAGCATCCTGCTGCACGTAGCAGTTGTCCCGTGAATTAGGAGAGCAGCGACAGCAGAAATGCCCTCGGTCCCCTCTTGGTCCGTCCCACTCTGCCGGACCCCACATCGCAGGACAAGCCCAGACTTCGCAGCCTCCTTGTCCCTACTTCCAGGGACCGTCATTGCTCATGCCGTACATTCTGGGTTGGCTATAGCAGGTTTCTCCCGCTGCTCCCACACTGCCTCTTCCCCGAGCAGGAGGTTCTTCACTTCCAGCTCTTCCACCCTCCTCCTCGTGACCACAACTCAACGGCAGTCCTCCCCAACGCAGCTCCCTTCCTGCTGCTTCTTCTCCCTCCATCTGCTTGCTCTTCCCTCAACTCCCCCCCCATGTCTACTTTTCACCACACCCGTTCCTCAATTTCAACTGACTTTTCAAACACATCTGTTACTTCTCAGTCGCTTTAGCCTGCTGACCCACATCCATTCGGTACCAACACACCAACTTCCCACCCCAAACAGCAAACATCACCTGCAAGATCTGAAAGTGAGTTCCTTCAGCTTGCCTCCTGCATATCCCCAATTCAGAGGAGCTTTCTGGGACATTCCCTAAGGTATTTCACACATACGTATTTTTCCAAGTCTCCCTTCCTACTGCTGTTGAAGAGCTTGAGGAGGACCCATGCTGCTGAACAGTAGGGATGGCTTTCTCGTTCCCGTTACCTCAGTTCCCCTCATCTCATTATATTTGCAAGGAGAGCTCTTCCAACCAGAGCCACCTCTCATATTTGTTCATCCAGCATGCAAATGGCTGGACGCTAAGACATGACGGTACATTTAACACTCATGAAATAACTCCAGCTCCGCACTGGTGGAACATCACACCCCTAAGCCCACCACAGACCCCAAAACACCACCAACTCAACGGGCATCCAGGGAAGCAGCTCCCAGGACTACGCGAGCAATCCGAGCCCGCGCAGAGGCGAGGTGGCTCCTTTGTGCAGGAAGGAGGAAGAGAGAGTTAATTTTAAACAGACAAACAATAGCTCATTGACTGGTTGACAGCAATTAGTAACCAGAGAGCACCAGGCACGTTTCCTGTAGCCAAGTATAATGCGTGCCGCCCGAGTCTTTGCTTTTGGAAAAAAAAAGCAAAGGGGTAAGAGCAGTTTAACTGTGATCTTAACAGCAGAACTGCTTGGACCTGAGATGCCAGAAGACTGTTTGATCCCTCCAAGCCTATACGCAAAGTGGTTTGCCCATTACTGAAATCTTTGCTCAGTTACAAAATCCAGTCTCCTTTTTTTTCTTTTTTTTAATCTTCCCTTGCCCCAACTTACAGGGCAGCAGCCTCCCCTGCTTTGAGATGTCCCTCTGAGATAATTTGACCTCAGGATCTTTCTGAGCCTCCCAAAACAGAGGTCTGGTCCCCACCACTGTCAGACAAGCATCACCCTTCTCAACGAGCAAGACTAAAAATCACAGCGGTTTATGTACCTCCTTAAAAACCTCCAGATGGAGAGGAGCCAGTTAAATGAAAACAAGGAATAAACAAACTTCCACAGCACAGACAGCAGACAATTTGTTTCATTATTGTTGCAGTGAGTGGGAAAGCACAAACAAGAGCCCACAAGTGGGATTTTCTAAAGGAAGTGTGTTGGTGGTTGCTCCCTCCTGCTTCTCCTAAATCACTCCATCCCTACACTGGGTATGCACAGGTCCGAAACCAAGTCTGAAGGATTGGCTCTCAGCAACTGCTTCTTCTGCAAAATTTGAGGGATCTTCCCACCGTTTTCTCCCCTGGTTGGTATGAGGTTTGGTGCCATCCCTTTCTGGAGAGGGAAGAACGAGGCTGTGCTTTTACCTCGACACAAGTAGCAGCAGATAGACAAAATCGCTCTATTATTTGTATGTTAACGATGTAGTCATCATCGGCGCACTTGCCAGAGGATGGGTTGTAATGGTAGAGCTCTCTCCGCCACGCAGATTTGTTCAGAAGCACAAACACCATGCAGCTGTGGCACAGAAAGCATCAAAGGTCCACCAGGTCTCTGCTCTCAGCGCTCCTGCTGTGCCCCAGCACCCACAGCTGCAGAGACAAATGTGCCGGCAGCCAGGATGAACCCCAGAGTCCTGGGTGCTGAGGACACGGAGGGGGGCTGGCACATGAGCAGGATGAGGCCCCGGGTCTCTGCTCTTGCAGGCAGTTTCCAATAAAAGAGTTAATGTGAGATGAAGGTCCCCAAAGGGCAGTTATTTTGGTAAGGCGGAGCGCCCCGATGGTCTGCCAAATTCTAACTATAGGAGCGGTAGGCTGGGCACCTGCAGGGCTCGTCTTTCACCGTTTGCCTCCAGGCAGAGACCACCGCAAGATTTCCCTCGTCCCTTCTGTCCCATTCCCGGTTATTAATACTTGCCAGCCATGCGTCCCACTGTCCCAGCACACCTCCCTGCTAAATCCTACCTGGAGACAGAGGCTGGAAGCCAACGGTTATCCGAACAAAAACTAAATTCAGAAATGAGATTCCAGGGGGGTTTTTTCCCCCTAGTTTCATCAGAGTTTGGAAGGTATTTAGCCAATGCCCCCACCCCGCCCCATCAGTCACTTGGACGCAGCCACAAGCCAGTTATTGTAAGTAATTCACGCACCCAGGAGGAACACAGGGCTCACACTGGAAGATCAAGGGCACCCTGGGATGCTTCAAAGATGCACGGCACGATTGCGTTTTATACCTGCGGCTACTCTGCCCAACATAAAAACACAGAGCCCATGACCAGGGGCCCCTCTCCAGCCCCTCTGCCCGGCACCCCGCGCAGCAGAAGGGTGGGTGCACCACAGTCTCGGGGACCCCCGAACCGCTCCCGCTGCTTGCATTTGGTTTCTTTCCGCTCATTGTCCCCAGGGGGGTTCGTTTTACATTTTTGTATTTGTTTTATCTTAAATGTTAATGGAAAAGTCAGGGGGAGCAGATCAGAAATGGGACTCTCGGCATTTAATAGCTTCCCAGATACTGGCTTGGGCTGCACTATTTAGTACAAATCCTTCTGTCACTTGGGCACTGGGAAGGCTAAACCTACTGCCAGCCCAGCCCGGGCACAGACCATCTCACATTCGTCGTCTGTACCCATTCCTGTACGACAAGGGTTGCAGAAGCTTGCTTGCTTTCCCTAAATCCAGAGCACACAGAAGAAAGGGACAAGACTTGGTTTAAGTAAAATAGCAAAATTGCTTGTGAAATGCAGGGGCAGGAGAACAAGCAGCCACTCGCTGGACTCAGCCCCACAGGGCAGAGGCTCAGCAGCCCCTCCGCTCACGGGGGCTTGGGGCTCTGCCCTCCCCAATCACTCTGCAACCAGCCTACAAAAAAAAAAAAAAAAAAAAAAAAAAAATCACCTCTCCCACCAGAAAAGGCCTGGCACAAGTTACATCTTCCAAGAGATTCAGGAGGTGTCTTTAATAAGAAAAAAACTACGGATATCTTATCTAGGAAGCAACAGAACAGCGGAAGCACTGAAGAAGAGTTATGGGCTATGTCCTGTCCCTGCTCCAATTCCTCAAAACAGCTGAGCAATTTCCCCAAAGCAATGCTTGGCTAGCACAGACCCCGGCATGGAAAACTTCAGCCTGAAAGGGCAAAAGAGGTGAAAGTTCGAGTTTAATAAATGGGACCAAGCATTTATGCAGTCTTAATGTCACTATTAATCATATTAACGTTATTAATCCCTGGGAGAGGGAAGGGGAGGGCACTGACCGGTGAAGAAGAGACAAGGCAAACAAGATTTATAAAAAAAAAAAAAAGGGGGGTGGGTGGGAGGTGTTTAAAGCCCTGCTGTAGCTGCTTCTGTGTTATGAGATGTCATCACAGTCACACAGCTTTGTGGCTTTCCCATGGCTGTCATTGTCACAGAGGGAGACGCTTACATGGCCAGAGAATCTCACCCACAATATTCTAATTTCTCAATGAAGCCCATAAACTTATCTGAGATCATGTATGCCAGAAAAACCAGCAAATCTTCACCTCTAAAAACATCTAGCAACGGGGAATCCAACAACTCTCAAAGTATTTTTTGTTTTATCAAAAAAAGCATTTCCCTTACTGCTGAAGATATATACCTTACTGCTACACTGGGATCAGGGTCGTGGTTTAAATTACAACAGGAGAGACCCCCAGGAGCATACATAGCTGTACTGTAAGCAAATATTTAGACAGGATATATAAGATATGGGACTCCAGTCTTCTCCCAGTGTCTGCAAACCAAACACGCGCAGGAGGATCTGACGCTGCCACATTACGCATTAGGAGCCGAAATGATTTCTGGTCAGCCCTTTGGGGACGGATAATCAGCAGCTTGTTCCATGCTCCCGATTAAGAGGAGATAATCCATTTCTGTACGGCTTTGGTGTCAGATCAGAGCAATTCTGGCAACGGTTCCAACGGCGCACAGCGCTCCGGCAACAGCTGATGCAAACGCTCCAAAAGCCACAGGGCATCACAGCCTCCATCCAAAGGACGTGCCGCCGCTTCAACTGTCCTTTTGCAGCGGCAACTGCTGCAAAGGTCAAGCACAGAAGGGAGGCAGCACGGGTTTGCCTCTCCTCTCGGACCTGAATGTCAAGGCTGAGAGATTAGCAGCCAGAGAACCCGCGACGAAGATTTCCAAAGAGCTGGAGGACACGGTTTGCTGCTTGTGCTGCATCCTGGAGTGGCCTTTCGCAGCACGGGGATGTGTCACCCTGCAAGAGCAGCGTTCGTCCCACTTGCTGGGAGACCAGTTAAGTGAAGTGAATTCGGTCTCTGCAATAACTCGTCTCACTGCCTCAGTCCCTCTACACAGCTGTAGCGCAGAGGATTTCTTGTTAAACAGAGGAAGGTGCACAGCTCTTTCCTGTCAGCTTTATTTCCACTTGAATTCATTTAGCTACTAGTAATGAGGCAGCCCTAAAGAGCTGCGAATACTAAAATCAGAGCATGGGCCCATGCAAAGGAAGAGCTCTGGAAAGGATCACGTACTGTTCCAATCTCATCCCTAGAGGTCAGGCAAAATATATGGGTCTTGACTGCCTGTCCTTCCTGTAGTTTGAGCACATTACATCAAGAAGTGTGGGAAGAATTGGACAAGGACAACTCAAACGTGCAAGGCAGAACTGAGCACCGCTGACCTGATGACCAAGCACCAGGACCGAAGGAAGGAAACACCACACCACAAGCAGCCGCTCACTCAGCAGCAGGCTCTTAAACAAACACAACTACCACAGCAGTCCAGGGCATGGCACTCCAAAATTTTTGCAGAAGAGGCTAAGGACTTCCGAGGGGAGACTCCTCAACCTGCCCCAGCCACCAGCAAGAGTGCTTTCAGCCTCCAGGTGACTGGGCTGGAGGGAGAGTGGCAGTCATGATTAAAAGTCTTCCAAGAGGCAAATGATGGAGGACGGTAATCAGTTAATCTCTGCTTCCACCCCAGGTAAGATTAAAAAATTCCTAAATCAGCTTTGATTGCAGCAAATGAAGATCTAGATCTGGGATTAGCAAACACTCAAAGATGGGGCCATTAGGCTTTGGGACCAGCTGAGGGGGTTGCTAATTCTCCTTCATTAGTTTCGTACAGGACAGAGAAACGCCCTTCAGGGACAGGCTGGGCACAGTAAATCCAGCTTCCAGGAACAGAATCACACCATCCCCTTCCAGATTTGCCTGTCAAGGACTCCCAGGACTAAGATCAGGGCGAGACTGGCACAGGGCATGCTGCGAGGGGCTGACAGAAGAACCACACAGCACAAACAAAACAGCTCGTACAGGGCTCCCTATCAAAGCTTACCCGTTTTGAAGCTTTGTGCTTTGACAGGTATCCAGCTCAGCTTACCTTAACATCCCCCTGCCGTCATGCAGCCCTGCAGCCATCTCACCCTACAAACGGGCAGACACACCTAGCAATACGTCTGCACCACGTCAGGGATGCTAATAGAGTGAACCGTGCATGCTCTTTGTTTTTAATGCAGCATTTCAAAAAGCCTCGTCGTTCATTTAAGGTGAAGCAGATGCTGTTCCTCTGGTCTCTTTGAAAGGGCTTATCTATGGGCTGGATTTCATTAAGTGTCTTGTTCTGCATTTAATAAGCTTGCAAGTCTAGACACTTTGGTTCTCTCTCTATCACCCCTTTGGTGTACCAGCAGGTAGAGACAACAGAGGTTAAGAGTGAAATATTTAGCTAGCATATTTAGATGCTATCAAGATGATTGCGTAATTCCACTTTGACTCACTGCAATTTCATACCCAGGGACTTTCTCGCTCACCCGAGTGCCAATCCCTTTTGAAAGAAAATGGCTGCTACCTGCTGCAGTAGTGGAGGAGGTCCCTGGGAGGTTCAAGGCACAGATTTGGGATATTAGTAGAAAATCCACGTTGAACCTATGACCGAACAAGGGAGAAAAACGTCCCGAGGAGCTGTGCGGTGGAATTGCCCTCTACTACCAGACAGCAGTGACGATGTGCAAGCAGAACAAGTCTTACCAATTCAGCCCACCTGACTCTTCAGACATTTCCATGTGCAACTGGGTGTCACCTCATTCCCTCAGGCAACAAGGACAACCCAGGCAGAAGCCTGATGCTCCGCTCCTCCCTCCCAGGGATGCCCCGGCGGAGGGGCCGCAGTGACCGGGACCACCGAGGACCCTGCAGAGCCCAGGGGGAACTGCCGCAACCAAGAGCTCAGCAGCAAAACCGAAGGATGCTGCTCGGACCTCAGATGGGTGCTGTGCCCGATGCGTGGGCATCGACTTCAGGTGTTTGCAAGAGGCATTCTTGAAAGGAAGGCACGCGGCTGCAAGGTGGGCGACGCTGGGAGGGTGTGTGCCAGCTACCTCCAAAGAGTTTCTTCCTGCAGCTCCCACGAGGTGGGCATGCCCTACGGAGACCCAGCCTGACGGGACACCGCTGCAGATCCGAGGGCAATGCCGAAACCAGTCATTTGCTTATCAGCCAGCAGTTAGCGTCACTCGAGCGATGGGAACTCAGCCGAGACTTTGCTCGTTTTGCTTCTGACCCTGCATCACACTCGAACCCTCAGCCTCCGCACAAAACCAGCTCTGTATTTATCTGCTGCTCTGCTTAGCCCCAAAGGCTAAGTGAGATGGATACAAATCCTGTTGGTTCACAACACGCTGGGAAAGATCAGCATTTTTGTGGATCAGGGCTGCAAAACGTGCACATTACAATTACATGCGCTGCGGGGATGTACCAACAAAACTAACTGCAATCTTACATTAAGAGCAAAATGTTTTTTCAAAAGATTAATCAGAAGGAAAGATCTCTCTCTTTGGGAAACAAGCAGCCATAACCAGCAAATATTTCTCTCTCACAGGATTGCAAAACAAGGCATGCTCTGCCCTCCGAGCCGTGACTCATGAACTTCCCCAGCAGAGAGGGAGGCAGAGCAGAACAACTGCACAGAGAACAACAGGATGGGGATTTTTTACATTTTATCCCAAGGAAAGCAAGTTCAAGGTCTCTGCACTTACCATCAAACTTCTTGTATCGGGAACTAAACATGGTTTGTAGGTGATTGCTAAGCTCTACAACAGCGTTTCTGAAGTCGTGTTTACTCTGCTGACTGTACTTCTCCTCCATTTCTTGAGAGCAGCATGTGTAGCCTTGCGAGCAGACTTTCAAGTGGTCACCTGAAAAGCAGAGAAGAAAAGAACCTGAGTTAAAAGGATTCTCTATGCAAGGGCAAAGAGGTCGGCTTGCGAGGCAGAGCTGCAAGGACCCGCAGTACCATCTCCTCTCAAGAAGATCCGCCCTCACTGCGAGCACTGGACCAGGCATATCAAAACCTGATTCTGTAGAGGAACTTCACAGCAACACATGTAAACACTACGCCTTGTCTTTCTGCAAGAAAATTAAAAAGTGTCCTCTTATTTATTCAGTTAATAAACGGAATAAACAGATACTCATCTTGCACAGTATAATTTGAAGAACCAGCAAATTGCCTTGTTTATACTATGATATCTTCCATGAAGTTTTTGTTGAGTATTTTAATTACTTCCAACTCATTCAGTTAAGACACAGCACAATATCAATGGCAATGGTCCTTTTTGTACAGATAAATCCTTTTTTCTTTACCCCCCCCTCCAATCATGACAGAAGAAGTAATCTCTCTCAGAAGCAGTTATCACTGATATTAAAATCTACTTGTTCTATGCAACAGTCCTGAAAAAGCTTTGTATTTCCCAGCTCCTAATTTTAGTTTCCTGTCATCATCCTGGGCGAAATTGGGGGTTTGTTTTTGAAGAATTCAAACAGATTTTTCTTCCTTCACCCTGAAAGATAATTCTCTCCTAAGAGTTATCTGGCTCAAGCTGGCTTGGTCAGAGGAATCAAAGTCCTTCAGTATCTACCATAGCTCCATTTCGAAATTTCACAGACAACCTGCGCACAGGATCTGGCCCCATCTAATTTGCTTTTAGAGCGTCTCACTGCAGTGCAGGATGAAGCTGTCCTCTTCCAGCACCACCAAGAAAATGCTGCTGTCAAGTTTTGTGGGCCAAGATAAATAAACTCTCCACGTAGCAATCCCCAGCTCCAGCTTCTCTGACAGGTCCCACAATGCAGCACTATCACAGGCAGGTGGGCTGATGCTAAAGTGGTTCAAACTTGGGCAAATTGTGCAAATCTTTGTCAACACTGAAGATATGATCAAAACAAGCAGTTAGGATGAGAAACTCATCCTTCCAAGTCAGATGGTATTTTAAAAGACACAGCCTACATGTAAGCTGCTGCCTTCTCTCCCGTTTCACACCCCGCTGCCAAACCTTATCCTTCATCCCGAGGAAGCAGATGGAGAAGCGAAGGCTCTTCCCTACCTGCTCACACCCTGGAAGCCACCAACAACCTCCATCCACCACCGAGGTTCGGAGACTCACTGCCAGGGCTGCAAAGGACTCGTCAGCCCCCTGCACAGAAAACAACCCGATCACTTCACAGCGGGCTGTGAACCATGCGCTTACTGAAGAGCCACCCTACCTGCTAGAGCATCAGAAGTGGGTTTAGAGAAACAAAAGCAGTTTTTGCATGGTGCAAAACAAAAAGCCTGCCCGTGACTAACACAAGCAGTTGCTTCTCTGCCTGCCTTGTGCAAGACCTCATAACGACGTCATTTGCCCAGCTATTGAACCTTTGCATCACTTCGTGTGATTTTCTAGCCCAGAAATATTAGTATCTCTCCTTTCAGACACTTAAGAACCATGTTAAAGTAAGATAGCAATATTTTTGTATCTGTCTTTATATATCTATCTATATATATATAATTCCTAAGAACCTCTCCTCCTAAATCTATTTTCCTTTGCGCTACAGGGTTTGTTTGCTTTCCCTGGCATTACAGAGGGACCTTGACCGACAGATAATTCTGACATAGCTAATTTATTGCACAAGACTGCCCACTGCTCTTGAATTACGGAAAGCTCAAAGTCTGTTACAGGAAGCAACACTGCTTAGGCACGGCCTTCAGAAAACACAGAAAAATCTCACTATCTCCTTACAGATGTATTTTTCTTTCATGGACTCTATTTCTTTCCACCTCAGAGGAGCACCTCCAGCAGCAAATACACAGCATTAAGGGGCGCAGCACCGAGGGATGCAGCTCCATTTAGCTTGATAAGTGATTCAAAAGAGAGGAAGAGGAGCACCCAGGATTTGCAGATCTGGCCCACCAAATGCATCCCAGAGCACGCCTGGGCACTCCTCTGTGAGCCTGCCTTACTTAGCAAGTATTAAAAAAAGAAAGTGCCCAAGCACCACCACTTTATTTCACTTGGAATCCCTTTGCTCCAGTTCCAACACAGGACTAAGGCTCTTTGACACAATGGGAAACATAAATAGCAGCAAAACAATAATTACAGCTAGAGCAATGGCTAGGTGTCAAAATAATTTAATTTCAAAACTCTTGTAACACTTTTTTTGAGGTTTTTTTCCTGAATTTCTTATAGGGGGAGTATGTTGGAAACGTTTTACCTGAAATGTACTTCATGATTTTAGTACCATTTCCATGATGCCTGTCTGCCTGCCTTTGGTGGTTACAACTTACATACTTCCCATTCTTTTGTGTTGGAAAGGTAAGCCTCTACCCTACTTGGCAAATTCAAACCTACTGATACAGTGGGATTTCTTTTCCTAGTTACACTTTGCAGACACTTCTGAAGTTGTCCACAGATGCCCTGGGATCCCTAAAACAGTGGTTTTAACAACTATTCAGATTTATTTATGATTAAAGAAGTCCAATGTATTTCACAAATACAAGTAACAGTTTTATATCTATTTATACTCTTAAACTAAAGTTACCATCCCACCTAACGTTACAACGCAAAATCATTTTGCTTTGATCCCCTTCGTCCCAGATCTGCACAGTGCCTCCCCAGGACACAAATGCAAAGCCAAGCAAGGAGAACACTACTGATAGTAAATCAAGCTTGCACAGATCCCATCTGGTTGATCATTAAGAAATTATGCTCCAAAATGCAACTCAGACATTCAAAAATGAATGACCAAGCAATCTAATTATGGAAGATATTTCTCAGTCATGTCAGCACTATGTGGTCTTGGCTCGTGATCAAGAATTAGCTCTGTCTAGAGCTGAGGAGCTCCAGCTACTCTGCTAATGGGAGGAGGATGCACTGCGTTACCCAGTGTTAAAAAACAGAAAGTTTAGGGCTCTGGGCTGCTTTTCTTGAAGTTTTCTCGTGCCACAGTGGAAAGTCACCAGAAGACACTGGGGCCCCCATTTTCCCACGAGGAGAGTTGTCCTTAGCACGTCCGCATCCCTGAGAATATATCCTGGCTTGAGCAAAGCGACAGGCACCGACACGGTTTGTGAGAAATCTCACGTCAAGCCTTTGTTTTAAAGCAGCTAGCAGAGCTGATCCGTTCAGTATCCATCCCCAGGACTCATTCCACGCCTGAGAGCAGGAATGAGGGGAGAGCAACACAACATCCCAGCGTCCCGTCGCCTGTCGGGGTGATGGATCCAACACGTGCCCCTTTGGTGAAAGGCTGTGGTGTCGGGAGCTGCTTATGCCTCCACAGACAGACTCCAAAGCACGGCACCATCAGAGAACAGCTTCAAAACACAACGGTGCTACAACCAGGGCACACGGGGGAATGAAAACGATAAAGCCTGGAAAGCGGCCGCTGCCAGCGGTTCACGTGAGCACGGACCAGTTACGCACACAGAAAACCCTGACCTAGAGCCAGAGTTCGTTTCTCCAACTGGCAGTGAACCCCTCTAAAGAAAAGGAGTGAAAAATATGAGTATTTAGGCCCACTTAAACAGAGATCTAATGTTTATGCATGTTATGTAAAGAACACTCATGGTGTGCGCTCACTGTCAAGGACACATTCGGCAATAATTATTTCCCAAGTTAAAACTCATCAAACAATGCCCATACAAGGCAACTCTTCATCTACTGTTGAGTGTTAAAGACTCGGCAGCTTCTGTAATTTATCACCATGTGAGCACAGCAAAAATATAACTCTGCCACAGCTTCCTTTCAAGTTAGGCTTTTTATTGAATTGTTTGGCAGGGTGTGCAATCATCACGTCAGGGGCTGCATGGCAAAAAGAGCTTAAGTAGCAGAGAACGACTCCAAATATCTACCGCATATGCACACCATTGCTGCAGCTTGTCATGGATTTGCAGCAGATCTTTCCCATGGCCTGTCACAGCAAGACTTTTTCTCTATTTTATATTACATATGAATACAGAGAGAGAAATGAGGTACCAAAATTACGAAAGAAGCTTGCTCCTTGGCTAGCTAACAGCACACCTCTGGGGAACGGAGGTGGTGGTTTAAAGATAGAAATGCAATGGTACACGATGTTACCATCTGTACATCCAAGGAAATGTGCTCAGAAAGGTAATCTTGCAAACTTATGATTTAAGCCATTACAGAAACACCACATTTAGCAGACTCCAGGCACACAGAGTTTCTTCCAAATCAAGTAACTATTTTGCAATGTGTCGGAAAACAAGTTTTCATCGAATGAGTAAGTGTGCAGCGCAAACTCGGGGGCTCCATGATCTTGAAAAGCAGTTCCCTTCACCAAACAATTTTCCAAGACCCTTTTGAAATGTTGCTTCTGCATGTCTAACATGCCTTCCCAGCCTGCTTCTCCTTGCCGTGACCAAGTTCATACTTTAAGCATACCTAGCTGCAAAACTAGCTAAACTTTCAGGAGCGGTTTGCTGGGAGGCAGGGGGGGGTTAATTCTTTAAAACACTCCCATACACAGTCTAGCCCTTCATCGCAGCTCAGTAAACAAGCCAAAAGCAGTTTATGGTCCGAGATGTTACTGTTGGACTTTGCTTCCATGTGAGAAAATGGGCTGGGATAAGGTGGGCTGGTGGAGGAGTGGGAGGCAAACACTGCTGGGGGACCGGTGAGCGGGGACACCATTTCAGCCTCGTGCTCTGCCTCTTCCCCCTAGCTCACATCGGCTTGTGTCATCTTTAAAAGAGTTTTATGACTTCCTCTGAAGCAACTACCAAAGGAATCCTGGACTGTAATGCCAGGCTCTAATCCGATTTCACACTAGACTTGCCTTCTAATTATCACAGAATATTAGGCTTCCACCCATCATATATAATTGACATGCTACCAAGGCTTTACAAAACCCCCAACAAAGATGACAAGAAACACTAGCATCACCCCTGAGCACAGCTCTGCTGCTCCAGCCCCACGTTAACGAGGGACAAGACGAAGAAGAAAGTAAAGTACGAGCTTGCCATCAACTCCGGTGGAGTCATTGAGACAGACAAGGCTGCCGAACCACCCAACCAACCCAATCACCTTCAATTGTACCCAAAATACCAAAACGTGACCAGTTTTCCCGGCTACAAAATGAGCCAGGGATGCTCAGCACCCCCAGGAATGGACGGCGAGCTCTTGCCCGTCTGCGATGGTGCTGCTGTAATCCCTCCGGGCTGTCCGTCGGCACAACCGCACATCCCACCGCCGCAACGGTGCCCCCCCAAGGCAAGGCTGGGTCACCCTTATCACTGCTTACGCTGCTTTTAGATATCTGCTAATGAAAAGCACTACAAAAATGCAGATAGTGTCTTGGCATATAAATATTTCCAGGTGAAATGACTGCTGCAAACACCAAAGGCAGAAAAAAAGCGACCCTACTGCCTCCTCCCCGGCTGTCACAGGCGCACGCTGCTTGAAGGAGTGCTTTCTGCCTGGTGGAAGCAGCAAACTTGAATTGTTAGTTGCTGGCTCTTATCGGAGTACTCCTTTTTCACCAGGTGGTCAGTCTCCTGCGCTTGCTTTGAAGCGGTGCTGCTGTAGGACTTGTGTTTATTTTACTGGGGAGAATACTCCTGCGGAGACGGTCGCGTGCCAGGAAGGAAGAGATGTAAAACAGCATCGAGGTCCCGCTAACAGAAGCAATGCATCCGCGAAAGGCAGCAGAATTCAGAATTGCAGAAGTTTTTAAGCTCACATCCTGCAAACAGTACAACACTGCTGGTACCCTCTGGTCGGAGCGGGTCAGACCAGGTTGGGACATTCGGAGCTGTACCTCCTGTGATGTTCCTGAGCACAGGGTGCTATTTTCATCCCAAACCCCTATTTCAACTGCACGCTTCCAGAAGTGCTTTGTGCAGCATCCTCCCTCCATCTATCACCATCAGACACAAAATATCATACCCCGTTTCCAACACAAATCACTTCCCATCCTAAAGGCCACCATCACACAACCAAAGTCAGCTCTCCTTTCTTCCCTCCTCAAAACATTTGCAATTCCCATTGGGATCTCAAACCCAGAAAGCACCAAAAGAGAGAGAGCACCCCACATACCCAAACCTAGGTCCTCGCCGTGGAGGCCAGCAGCTCCCATCACCCTCCAGCTGGGCACGGGACCTCCAGCCCTTCCACAGCCACAAAAGCCCTGGTCCTGGATTTGAACATCATGGATGCTCGTCCCCCCTTGCAGCCCTTTTTTATCAACCACCCAGGATTTTTTTAAACCAGCAGACATCTTCACACGCAGTCAGCTCCCAAAGCTGACTGGTAGGGTTATGGAAGTACCGCAATTTAGCAGCACATGCCAGCGTGCAGCATATTTAACATCCCACTCAATTAGCAACCGTTTTATATAAATGGTTTATTTGCCTTATTAATGTTAAAGCCACTTGTTTCCCCTGTGCTTCCACTTAGGTTATTAATCAATGTGCGTTTCAGTTTTTTGCTGATTACTCTAATGGCACAGAAAAACTCCCCAGGCTCACAGAGAAAGCTTATAATATGGAAATAATTTTTTTTTTTTTTTGGCAAACTTGTCAAGCAGTCAAAATACACTCTTTGATACCCAAACCAAAGCCCTTTCACCTACGCTTAACAACAGTGAACTATTTTCAGTCGAGCTTTACTGCATCTGTTAACTCAGCTGCTAATCCATCTTGCAGGCGTGGGGAACGCCAGCGCACACAATACCTCAGTGACATACCTCCCTTCAACACAACAAATAATCCTAATTATTTCCATAGCGCGTACCTACAGTTACTTAAAATATCATACACAACCGAGGTCTGTCTGGCTTCTATTTTTCCATTTTGCTTTGTTGACAGCTTCGGGTTCCCAAATTTACTGCCAAGAGGGTCAGGGACTGAAGAGAACAAGCGAGATTTATATCCATGTGTGTACATTAAGCCAAACGCACATTAGGAACCTTAATTTTCTACTGGAAAGAGCAACTTAGGACACAAAAAGGGCTCTTTCCTCCCACCCATCCAAGTCCAAATTACCGCAAAACTCATCTTCTAGCTGATGACAGAGCCAGGTCCCTGAAGGACCGAGTCCAGGCAAACGCTGCCCATTGAGGCCGACCGGAGCAATTTTGGGACATCCCTCCGGGGTGGAGGCAGCCCAGGAGAGCCCTTCCCACGCTCCTAACACAGCTCTTCAGCCCCGGAGAAGCATCACCAGCCAACGGAGGTCCCCTCCTGCCCGGCTCTCCCGTTGGGGTTGCGCAATGGAGGGGTTCAGGTGATGTCCCCAAGGACCAAACCCCAAAACTCCCTACAGCACGTCTGAGCCCCGGACTGCGCCCTTTGCAGGTGATGTCCAAGCGAGGAGGATGCAGGATCTCACCTTCAGCGGGGTTTGAAGAGTTCATTTAAAGTTCAACCCTGCTCACCTGAGGAAAAGTACCACCGCCACTCATTTCCACAGCACAACCAACAATTTCCTTCTCAACAGGTGGCCCAAATACTGTGAGGTTTTACACCCTGGAAGAATATGCCTTGATAGAGCGCGCTTTCAGTCCAACAAACAGGATATTGAGTCAATTAGTGGCACACCAAACACAAACCAGACAGATGAAGATAATGCATTTCTGCAAACATCAAAAGAGAGAGAAACCACACAAAGACCTGAATATACAAGGGGAAAAAAAATACTACATAATTAAACTTATTATTTAAGCAAACCTGGAGAATAAAATAGCTCTGGTTAACTAGAGGATTCCCCCTGGCTCTAGCTAAGAGAGAAACCTTCAATGAAAACCAAGAGTTGTTTCTTAATTAAAAAACAAAACCAAAAAACCCCACTTGACTTGGCTGAGTGAGAACTTAGGAAATGCAAATTCTCTTTATTATCACCGAATTCTTTAGGCATGAAATAGTTTTCACAACATGTCTCTGCCTACGTGCCCTAAGTGAGAGGTGTTACACAACAAACAAGTTACACTGAAAATTATCTCTGGTTTTTTTCACTTCTCCGGTGAGGAGGACAGATATACAAGGTGCACAAGAGACCCATCTCTGGGATGGCTGAGACAGGTAGTGCCCCTGTCCCTCCATCAGCCACCAAAGAACAGCTAGAAAGCCCAACACTTGCAGTCAGTAATTCTGGGTATACATAAAGGTAAAAGTCATAATAATAAAAAAAAACAACCCTGCATACAGCCAGTGATCAGACTTCAGAATTCAACAAGAATTGTCCAGCAGATTTTACAGGGAACAGCAAATACACAGAATTACTGAAGCCTCAGGCACAGGGAACAGTAAATAGAAGAGATCTGGCTGGGAGACAGTTACTTTCTTTGTAAAAGACTTCTCATTTTTTCCTCAAATTCCCCCTTAAGAAGGCGAAACAAAGCCAAAAAAACTCGCTGTTTGTTTTTTTCCCATAAAGCTTTGGGCTATTTGCCAAAAAAGCAACTTTTAACCAAAACGGATTCTGCCACAAACACTGTCATTCGAACTGGAATATTTTTTTCCCTCTTAACAACATTTTCTCCCTCTGCTTTTGGCCCCTCTCCCTCGGGGCTCCCCAGACCCTCCACCAGGCACCTCCCGGGATGCTCGCCGGTGCAGGAAGGCACCACACACGGACTGGCAGGAGAAGCAGGAGTACGCCACTGGCAACCACCTTTCCAGTAATTTTTTTTTTTTTTTCTATTCCTTTTCAAACATAGCCGATTCCAGTGTCAATGCACAAAAACATGTTTCAGAGCCGCACAGTAGTTTCTTGTGAGATGCACCCAGACTCACCTATTTGTGCCAGCAGACCGGTCATCTGCTGGCGAGTCCCAGATTTGGCAGTAGACGACCCTTGAAAGCTTCAGCAACGTTTTGAGGTCATACAGCCCTAGTGATTCTGGGGATCATGCTTTATTTGGAAAAAACCCAAACAAATGACCAAAAAAACCTCAAAAGAAGGTGTTCATGGTTTTGTGGAGGCACTCTGTCTGATAGAGATCTCCCCAGTTGAGAGCTGAACAACCAGAGAAAGCCACAGCTCTCCCAAATGGTGGCACCGGCACGTTTCAAGGCAAGGACCACCGTCCCAAGGCACTGGTGTCGCGGTTGTGCAGTCAGCCCCTCCGAACATCCCACCCTCCCGATGTCGCCAGCCACGCAGGGGCTCGACAGACGTGAAGTTTTCCTGCTTGCAAAAGCAAAAACAAGCATGCATTATCGCACGAAGTGGAGCTACCATTTCCATGTGTTAAAAGCACACCAGCAGGAATAAAAAGTACTAAAGGGCATGTGAACTGGCAACTATGACCCAAGCAAAAATTTAAAAAAGCCCCAAAACCTAAAGATGTTTTTAATTCCTTAAATAAGAAGCAAAGCTCATGAAATTCAGCCACAATTTCCTGTTTTCAACTTAAAATAAAATTAAAAAAATATCCCGGGCTTTATACAAACAATAATCTAATCTATAAATTGGAACGCAAGAGTGATGTTAATTAACTCCCAGGGAGATTAATTCTCTATTGCGGGATCCAAAATAGGCACTGCAGAACCTGCTGCAATTCTGAGACCAACTTTACACAGAAGGGAAGGAAAGGAGGGGGGTGGGGGAACAAAACACAACACAAAAACCCAAAACACAACACCAAGCTGCAAGCAACTATATTGAAGGGCAGTGTACAAATAAACACGCAAATATCTGGAAAGTAGCAGGGTGATGTTTTTGATCCCTAAGGACACACTCCTTCACCCTGCCTCGCGTGGTTTTGGGCAGGGAGGACAGCGAGCAGCACGCAGGGACTCGGCAGAGAGCCAGGACCAGCCAGGGCCACCCAAAGTCCTAGTTGACATGGACAGGAGGTCTACTCTTGCTTTTGACACCAAAACCCACGCAAGTCCCTTGCTCCACGCAGCGGCCGACACCACGGCTCACTTCCCACCCCGCAAAGGCAGCCCGGACTTCGGACCAGAGCACCGACTCCTCATCTTCCTCCTGCCGCCCCGAGTGCCACCAGCCACCCGGTGCCACCCATCCCCAGGAATCCCGCTCCGTGGGGCGAGCAAAAGCGAGCCAAAGCTCTGCACCGAAGAGAAACACTCCGTCTTCTCAATTTGCAAGAGTAGCGCTTGCTTGGGGTTTTTTTCAGGGCAGGAGTTATGACTTCCAGTAACTGAAAGTATAACCAGATGAAAAGCTTCAAGGGTTCAGGTGTAGCAAAGTCCAGCTATAACCTAAGAGTTGGCTCATCCCAGGACACAGGGCACCCTCCCCCGCCTCTGCACAGCCCCGTCAACCCCAGAGACACCTCAAAAGACAGAAAAGCTTTGGACTGCTTCTATCAGGAATGGCTAAAACCCGAGAGCCAAGGAAGAACAAGTTCACTCAGGCAGGTTGCCCACCCACACCTGCCAAAAGCCACGGGCAAGTGCCGCCCGACGACCCTGCCCAGCAGACCCTGCAGCCACCACCAATTCCCCCTCCCTTGCCACCGAGGCAAATAACGAGGGGTTTGCCAGGCTGCCAAGGGTCTGACACCAGCATTTGGATGAGAGCAACCGGGTGCAATGCTCTTTTCAGGTCTGATTTGGAAGAGATCAGTTTTCACCCAGCAGTACGCCGGTGACCGCCATGCCCATGCCGGCGTGCTGCCAGCCCGGAGGGTCCTGCTGGCACCCGCGGCATCAAAGGGCATCGACACGCAAACTTCGCTTTCTTCCAGGCAGGGACAAATCTTCCCCGGAGCACAGAAATACAACGGGATTAACTCTTTTGGTCCGGCCGCCCAGGTCTCCCAGGTCCCACTTGACGGAGGGTCGGCTCCAGCCGGCATTTCACGCCACTTTGGCCCGCTGAGGACCAGTCCCCAGGGCCTTCGCTCCCCAAATCCCCCGTTATCCAAGCCAAGGGATACCCATGGCCTTTCTGCAAGACCTGAGTAACCAGCCTGACCTACGAGAGGAGGCAAGGTCCCCAAAACACCTCCGACAGCACCATGCCATGGCTCAAAACAAGCTCGCTGGCACGCAAAGTCCTTCCGTAAGAGGCCGCCTACCCGCCTCAGCTCAGCCCCAGGAGGAGCGTTCAGCAGTTGGGGGACGTCAGCTCCCCGCACAAAGCGACAGTTGTGCAATGCCAGCAAAAACAGAGCCCAGGCATGGCGAGAATCATTCATTTGTAGGATGTTTCCCACCAACTGCAGAAATATTTGCTCCAACAGCCTTGAAGTCTTTACGGAAGAACTCAACTTTTTTTTTTTTTTTTTTTTTTTTCCAATCCACTATTTTCCATTTCTCCATGCAGCGACTAAACCAACCCAAACGTACCCAAGTCCTCCACGAACAGACCCTAACCGCCAGACTTTCCCCTTGCAGAACAGAGTCGCTCCCCGCATGGCCACATCCTGCCGCCCCTCGCAGGACAATTAGCCTTAATCCTCGTTAGTTTTGTACGTTTCCTTTAAATCCTGTTACCGCATTCCTCCGTGCACTCGAGCGCAGCTCGGCCAGCCTCCTCCGCCGCGGCGGCGGTGACGGTGACCCCACGGTGCCTCCCAGCTCCTGACCTGCCGGAGCTGCGCCGGTCCCAGGGGCTGCAACGCTCCCGGACTAATCTATCTTCACTGATTAGTTCTTAATCAGGAAGGCAGACATGAAGGAAGGGTGCAGATGAAAAGAGAAAGGGGGAGGGGAGTTAAATAGACAAAAAATAAAGATCTTCTTCAAGGAAAGGTTGGCCTTTGCTGCTTTAGGAGACAACTATTAAAACTTGGTCCAAAAGCAGCGTTTGAAGTCTAGCTACTTTCATATTTATAACATTTGAGTCACTCCAGAAAACCTCCGCCAAAGCAGACCGAGTTGGGCTACTACATTAATTTATTTTGGAAGTTCATCCAAGCCTTGGTTAAAGATAAACAATGCGCCTGGATGTGAGAGAACATCAGAGCCGGGCTGCCGGAGCGGCGGGGAGCTTCCACTCGCTTTGATAGCGCCAAGGCACGAGATGGTATCAGCGCAACCCAAAATGTACTTACTCCTTCCTGGAGAGGAACGGCGAAAGCCCTGGGAAGCTACTGCTTGTCCTTGGGAGGCATTCTTGCCATACTAATATTATGCAAAGGATTCAGCTTAGAAAGCTCAGGCACAATCAAGGCATTTAGACCTGACTCATTAATGGCCAACAGTTAATAGGCTGGAGCTGTAATTCCTCTGTCTGAGGGCTTGGGGGTGTTTAAGCCAAATCTGTGAAAAAAAAACCATATATATTACAGCTGCACTATTAATCTGTTACTGAAGGTAGGAAACACCTTCCAGTCCGAAACACCCTGAAAACCAAAAGTAAAACCAGACTTTATCAGGTCTCCACTGATTCCCAAAGGCAGTAAGCGCATCAGTATTCCTAAACCTGTTTCCAGCAATGACATGGAAAAAAGTGATGGGTAACATGTCTTACTGCTCAGTACTCTTTAACGTGCCCAAGGAAAATCCTCCACGAAACAAAAGTTTTACAGAGCGCAATTCTCTCAAGAGCAGCACCTGCACGTCAAGACTACAAATTAAGTCTTTGGAGCCTGCCACCCTCCTTTCAATTTAAAGTTTAAGGCAACACCAACACACCAAAAAACAGGGTCTTTCTTGTGAAAAGCTGATCTGAAAACACATGGTTAACATATTGCCAAATTTGAGAGACACCCCGAAAGAGCGATGATGCGAACTTTTGGGACTTCAAATAAACAAATTTGAACTAATCAATCTGGAAAGTCTGTTTTGTATTTGTGGCTTTGGGTTTGCTGTTTTATGTTTCTTTTTTTGTCTTCGCTGTTTGTTTGCTTTCAATTACGCGGGCCCCTCCTTATCCTAACCTCTAAAACTTCCTGCGTCGTGCCGGCCGGGAGGCAGGCAGCAAGACACCATAGTCATGCAATTGCAAATGCGAGCTGGAGGATGCTCCTTCTTCCAAAGCCGCTGGTTTTGCTCTCAAATGAACTTTTTTTTGGCGTGTCCCCCCCACGGCAAGGGTATAGCACCGGCAGTTTGGCGTCCTCTCCTCTGGAGCGGGGACTATTTGCCGTTTCACAGGTCATCTGGTAAGCTTTGCTTGCTGCCTCCTGATGTGGGTTTTATCACCTCAAGTGGAACTACTATTTTCTTTATGGCAACCCTGGTTTTTAAGGTTTTATCAGATCACTGCGATTACAAAAGCTTCACTTACATACTCAAAAGCTCCTATAAAACCTCTAGTTCAAGGTTTATTTGGTCTAGGTGGTTTTCAACTTGGAGGAATGACTTGCAGACACAAGTAATTTGTCCTACAAGCTTTGGCTGACCAGTCGCTCAGTGCGCTCGAACCACGCCTGCCTTCTGAGCAAAATTCCATCAAGTCACTGACCAAAAGATGTTCTTTTAAGACTATTTAAAAAAAAAAAAAAGACAGAAAAAAAAAAAGCTTGCAGCAAAAAGGAAGTTTCAATTACTTTGTGAAATCAAGCAGAAAAATTAAGATCCAAGCAAACTTTATTAGCTCTGACAAGCAAATGCTGATGTCTTTGTTTCCGATGTGCGCAAAACTTCTACTAAGGAGGGGTGTGTGGTTTGGGGTTTGATTTTTCTTCTTTTTAAGCCCCAGAAATATGCATCCTTTTCTTACAACGTGCTTTGCTACAACTGGGTTTTGTAAAGATATTCAAACGAAGGAACTGGCGCAGAGCTATCACAAAGCAGCTGATTCTTCTTTAAGCATCCACCAATATTTCCATGTGTCAATAGTACTTCACAACCACATTTATCTATGTAAAAACCCACATTAATAAGCCCTTCCCCTGCCTGCAGAGCTTGCCAAGCAGAGTAACAGTGCAGATAACTTAAGAATTTAGAGCAGGTTAAGAGACTCCAGAAAAAGATACACAAAAGGCCAGATTTTCAAATGCATTTTGCATCCACACATTTTTTCAAGACAGTTTGGCTCTTATTAAGCATTTCATATTCAGTTTGTGGTCTGCGGTCCGGGGGCGACTGGAGGGGTCTGTGGAAGCACACACATAGGCAGTAGTCTGAAGCTTGCCATATAGGCGCCTGTGGCCCCCCCAAAAAAATTAATTTTTAGAGGCCTCACAAACTAAGACAGTTTGAGAGAGCTATGCTATCTAATGCCCCGTGCAGCCTTACGCCGCTCCTGCCGAACAAACCATCTCCTCCGCCAGAAACTTCCACTGGCTCCCAGCTATCAGGTCCCCAAGGGCTGCAAGTTGGTGGAACAGTTATTTCCCCCCCCCACCCAAGGACCAAAAAGTCTCATTTGCTTAGAAAATAAAATTCAGTCCAAGAGCAGGTCCTGGGCGGACGTAAATGAGATTTGGGTTATAAGCGGGAAGTTTTCCACAAGACATTTTCATGGCAACACAGAGCCCGTTTTGGCAGCAGAGGGAAGGCAGAGCACTCGCGCCACTCCACGCTTGCGGCTCCCTGGTCGTCCCCCCCGTTTAGCTCAGCGCAGGACGACCTTCTCAGCCTGGACACAGGCAAAGGTCTTTCCACAGCACGCCAGTTTTGGGCCCAGTACTTCAGCTGGGAGCTTCCCATCGCAGAGCAGCTTTACAGAATAGGAGGCTGGAGGAACCGCTGCCGTCAACCCAAAGATGCTTCTCCAGAACATCACAGCCACAACCCGATTATGAGTTTACCTGCGGGAACCCACCCGACGTCTCACTACGAAGCTGCACACTACGAATACCCAGTAAAGCAGCAATTCTGTGGCACGCGGCGTTTTTCAGCCTTGCCCACAAAAGCACAAAAAGGCTTTTCTTGCTTCGTCAGTGACCCCAGCGATGCTGCCAGCCCCTCGCTCCAGCCTGCCTTCCCAGGAAGGTGACACCGCTCTGCCCCCCACCTTCCCTCTGCTCACGACTCTAGAAACATTTCCCAATTTCAGCTGGACCAGAAAAGAGGCACCAATTAAAGGGGTTTCAGATATAATTAGCTCGCGTCAATCTGATACAAACCAGGGTTGGGGAAACAAGCCCAGATGAGGTTGGGGAAACAAGCCCAGATGAGGTTGGGGAAACAAGCCCAGATGAAGGGCTCTGGGAGGGATGGCCAGCAGAGCTCGATCTCGCAGAAACTCTTCCACCGTAGCTGGAGGACCAAGGCACGCGCGTGTGGTTCCCAGCTCACCCCCTCCCACGGTCGGAGCTACCAGCCGCTATCGCGACGGGCTCCCTGCGGCTATCAAGTCCTGGCTTGCCAGGCCATCGGAAGAAAGGCTGCACGGGAAATTAATGAGCAATCTGTGTATATGATATTGGGGGCGGGGGAGAAAATTAAAAATAAAAAATAAAAAATCATATGCTGCTTTCTGCAGCAGGACACCACAATTTGACATGACTTTCCAATTTTAAAGGTTGAAAAACTCATACCACGTGTTATTGCAAAAGGCAGGAAAGAACATGTTGCTCAACGGGGATGCCAGCACTGAAAACAAGGAGGTGGGTCAGATTTAAATCTAAACAGGTCCACCGCACATCCATCCTAGGGCCACTGTTTATAAGCAGAGAAAGGCAACTTTATACACAAAGATCACACACTAGCGGTTCCTGGCTGTTCCCAGGAAGAAAAGCTGCTTTTCAGCTGAACTTTGAGAACTGTTTATGTAAATAAGACAAACCTCCAAAAAAGCACACAGCTGGGCCTGAAGCATTGCATGGAGAAAGGCAAATAAGCGGTACAACAGGAGACAGGGGAAGTCCAGCGCCAAAAAAAACCAAGGTGCTACTTTTCCAAGACCTTTGAAACACCCCCAAAATTGGGCCACCACGCACAGCTAAGAGCCAGGGAGGAAAGGGAGAAACTGCCAGTGGAAATCTTCCCTCCAGCAAGCGGCACAGCCCCAGGTTTAGCCCCCCCTGAAAAAAAAGGGGAGCAGACCCCTTCCAGGCCCCCGAGAGTCGGGAGGCACCAACCCCAGCTCTGCCTTACCCCGGGCATGGCAGGCAGGGCGTCCGCCGGGAGATGCCACCGTGGCAGAGCCCAGTGCCGGGATCGCTGCCTCCTCACCTGGGGCATTTACTGGGAGCAGCAGTGTTGGGACAGGAGCACCAGCGATGGTCGGAACCATCCCCTACACCTCCCACGTCTCAGCTTCATCTCCCCTTAGACAACCCACCTCAGAGCTAAGACCACAGCTGAGTTTGTAAATAAGATTTTTTTTTTACCTGAAAAAATGTGCTTTTAAGCCCTCGCTGGCTACTCCCACCAAGCTTTACTTTTTTAACAGCCCGGGCATCTGTTGCAGAAGCCACCCAGCTCACACAAGCAGCGCACTGTGCTCAGCCAGCAAAACGCGACCTACGTCCGAAAACCCATCCCGCTGCTGGAACAGACTCCCAATGTATTCCCCAGGCCTGGAACTAGCAGCCTGCCAGCGTTTGTGGAAAAGGCGAGGCTGACTAGTTTAGCCTACCCTGGAAGAGGCGAGGAGGGGGGTGGGAGAGAGGGGAGAAAGGATTAAGATAAGGATATCACAAAATTAAAAATTCCTCCTTCTCCCCCTCTCCAGGATGCCCTATCTACCCCGTCTCCTCGGCACAGCTGTGAACACCAGCCTTATCTGCCAGCGGGTTCACACGGGCACTCCTCCTCCTCCTCCTCACATTAGCATAGATAAATCTCAACATCTTTTCAACAATTTGCAAGCCAGCTTCTGCGCCGCCAAGTTTGTTCGAGCAGAATCGTCCCGGGAGGGACAGCAGCGTCCCAGATGGAGGACAAAGCCACCGAGGACAACCGCCTGCAAGGAGGGCAGGAGGGCACAGGAGGCCATTCCAGCCTTTTCAAACGAGACCACCTTTTTGCTTTCCCTACCCTCCTCCCAAACACATTTCACCGTGCAGGCACACGCCTTCTCAGTCCTGCTCTGCACGGGAACGCGGCACCTCTCCCTCCCCACGATCTGAGGTGGCTTTGCCCATCCCACACGTTGGATGGCTCACGCCACTCGTGCAAGCCGACACGCTTAGGTCCTGCCTCTGCTTTTGCAGAAACCCGACCCCAGCAACAGGCCCTACACCCACCCAGAACGGTGTCCTCCCCCCGAGCCAACACACGGTCACATCTTCTCTAGGTATTTTTGAAAAAAGCAAGTTTGAGAGACCTCAGCCCCGGGTATCACAGAGACACTCCACCCGCAGACCCAAATTTTGATCCCCTCTTGTGCGCAGCAGCTGGGCTTGTGCAAACAGCTTCGGTGGGGTGGAAAAACAACACGCCCGGTTGAAAGCGCGTTATCGTACCAGGGGACAATTGCATGGAGGCTTCTGCTGGCAGGCATCAAAGAGGTTTATTTTGTCTTTTTTAAGCACGGCCCTGAGCAACCTGGGGAGAGGAGCGAGCGCAAACAGGACCTTTGCCATCCACCTCCCAGGCGGTACCATCCGAAATCCACCATCCGAAATCCACCGGCAGGAAGGTTAAGAGCTCCCAGCAGGCTGCGAGCCCCAGGGAAGGGATGGGCGATTAGAAGGATGGGATGCATTTACCAGTCGTGTTAGTCCTTCCCAAGCAGGGAGAGGGGCTCTCGCCCTCCCCACAGCCGCTGCCGTGCCGTCCTGGCACCCTCTGTCCGCAAAAACACTCTATATAAAGTTTGCAGCTAAAAAAAGCCCAGAGGAGAGATGGGCAGTCCCTGCAGCCGGGAGGCGTTGAGCAACCCGCAGGCGACCCGAAGCGATGCTAGCAGGGCTGGGACGAGGTTTTGGTGCGAGGGCTGCGGTCGGTGGCGTTCCCACCTGGGCTGAGGGTCTCCAGTGGGTGACTGGGCTGCGACCAGAGCAGCTTCCCACTGTGGGGATGAACCTGTCCTGTGGATGCACCGGGATAAAAGAGGCCAAGAAGCATCCAGACAAGCAAAGCGTTGAGGGGCCATGCTGGTTCAAATCGGTGTGCCTGCGGCTCAGCCAAGGAGATAAATGCAGGGACAGGGCAGAAAGCATACAGAGAGCAGAAAACCAGGAGTCAGCAACTCTCCCACGAGAGCCCAAGTGCTGACCACGACCAGGTTTCAAGTGCTTTCAGTGCAGCCAGCCATGTGTTTCCACCCACCAGTCAAGACTTTTTTTTTTTTTTTTAAACTCTACTCCTCTTAAAAAAAAAAAAAAAAAAAGGAAAAAACTAAAAAGAAAAGTTTCCTATCCTTCATCACCAAAGGGAAAGGCAGGGATGGGAGAAGTATAGCCTTCCAGCCTGGACACAAAAGTCCAAGCTAACACTTGAAGCCTTGAAGCTTCACCTGATCCCCCAGGTAAGAAGAACATGTTTGAGACTGCCGCAGGCTTAGGGACAGCCCCCCTCCTGCTCTCATGCTATTTTCAAACAATGACATTTTTTCCAAAACAAAGTGTTTTGCAATCCTTGAGCAATCCTTTACTTTTCCAATAATAAAAGTGAAATTCTCTTCATTCTCCGCCGGTCGAGATGCACAACCACAGGCACAACCACCAGCTCCAAATCCACCCACCCCGCAGACAGCCACGTCACAGCCCTCTCCCCAGGCTCCCGCACTGGGCTGGCACCAGGCAGGTCTTGCTGTGCCACAAGCTGCTCACAGAAGATTTGGAAAAGGTTAAATTTTAACTTGAAACTCTTACTAAAACAGCTTGACTTGCCTTCTGAACCTAGCTCCTGTAACTGAGGGATTTCACTTAATCTATTTAACTTCCAAGTGTGCTTCTTCTGCCATAACTTGTTTCCCCAAAAAGAAATTGCTTAATGTCTCAGAATATTAAAATAGATATATTACTGACAAGCCATAAAGCTGAAGATGACCTATTTCTCATAGCAATATAAATATTTCCAGGTCCTAACAAAGGCACAGGAAAAGTAGCTCTACATCAAAATGTAACAGAAGCCAATAAAGAGATTTGCTCTGAAAGAAATTAATATGAATCAAATCCCAAGGAAGCGGATTTCATGGCACAATCCTCCTATGTTAACTGCCCGGTAGTCTCCCAAACTGCCAGTCCAAAGGCAACATACAGTAAAATTTACATTCTGTGGTCACTCCGACACACATCTGGTGCAAAGGCCGGCACTTTAAAATAAAAAGCCATTGAAAACATTTCTGGAGGAGCTTCGCAGTTTAAAAACAGCACCTAGGAACTAAGTAGGACTGAGCAATGCAATCCCAGAAGACACACAGGCGGCCCCGGCGTACATCCCCGGATCCAGCTGGGAGAACACAAGGGGTTAAAACTCACGGTGGGCTCATGTAGCAGGAGCATGAAGGGCCTATTTAAAAAGAAGAATCAGAAATAAGGAATTTTGCCAGTTTTTACCCCTGATAAATCCGCATTCCAGTCTGTCAGCTATCTTGTTATCCCCAGAGCTGCTGAAGTGTCTTTGGCTGTAACTATGCATGACTCCGGCTTTGAGTAATGGAAATAAAGTATGTGCGTTGTGACTGCAGCGTTCCTTTCCCAACCCCAGAAAAAGAAAGGCAGAGCAGGAGAAGATCCTAGAGCCGCTCAGGGATTTTGTACGGAGAAGCTGGAAAGCTGCTTGCACCCTACCTCGGCTGTCCACCCCACCAAACCTGCCTGGGGAAGGATGCCTAGAAGTTGTAAAGGAGATGCCAAGTTTTAGCCTAATACAGCAGCTTTGATCGTCTGCAATAACAAACAAATAAATACTCTTCCAGATTCACAAGTCCAGTTTAGCTGGCAATTCGTACCCGGCAAACATTTGGAAGCAGTATTGTAAAATTAAACAAAGCTATCATTTACAGGAAACCCTGCCTCGAGTACAAATTATAGAGTTGTTAAGTTTATCTGGCAATGCCTTGCCCCTGAGTGCTATATAATTATTCCTAAATCTTTCAGGAAAGAATGCAAATATTTTAAAGCCGTAATTCATTGACAAGGAGGAAGTCCCGTTTAGCCTTCTGCGCATATTTTGATACCTAGAAATTAACCCCTACTCGCCACAACTATTTTTCAGTATCCTATTGAGCTGGCTGGTTGGCGAGCGGACCCATCCCCGGTTTCGGCAAGGCTGGCACCCTCGCCCGTTCACGGACCATGTTTCAAAGCAGCTTCGGGGCCGGTCTGGAGCAGCACCGTGCCAGCCAGGCTGTTCCCCGTGCGGAAGCCTTCCCGGTAAGGGAGGTTTCAGGCTGCTGAAAAGGCTGGCTGTTCTCATGGGGGTTACGGAAAAAAAAAAAAAAAAAAAAAGTGGTATAAAGGAGCCTTTAATAAAGCAGAGGGCTGAGTTATGCGGAGTTTTGCTAGCTAGGCGCCTGCCACGGGGATGTCCGCATCCCTTTGGTGGGCTGGATTCAACGGGGCAGAAACAGCCCTGAGCCCCATCCCTTCCAGCCTCCTCTAGCCACCAAGCCACAGCTCTCCAACCAGCCCCAATTAACTCACATTAATTAGCAGAAGCCACGTGGCTGAAAGCACTGCCACCTTCCCCAACTCCCCAAAAGACTTTTGTTTTCTTTACAAAGGAGAAGAAAGGCAACTCATCCTCTGCTCAGGCCCTCCCTCCAGCAGCCAAGCCCTTCACCTACCACTGGCACCAACTCATTTGGGGCATATTTCTAAAGAAATGGTCACTTGCAGCCAAAGGGGAGAAGGTGTGTATCCCCCGAGACAGGCAAAAGGCATCTGCAAAGCCACACACGCAGCCCCCCACCCTCCCAATGGTACCCACCAGGCAAGCACCCACAGCCCTGTGGGGACTCATCCTGCTCCAGAGCAGCGCTGTGCCCGCAGGGTCAGATATGCCGGCCATGCACTGCCTGCAGGCACTCAGCTTTGCCGTCAGAGCTGCTCTGAAACCATAACGCACCTGCTATTAAGCTAAAATGAAAAAAAAAAACAAAAACAAAACAATAAAACCAAAAACCAACCACAAAACAACAACCAACCTTACCTTTTCAGGCTATTGTATTCTCCTTCCAGTGGCATCATTTATTTAACAAGAGCTCAGTGGCGGGCGTTATCCCCTGGCGATACCCGGCGGTTTCTCAGCACCGCCGCTCAGACGGCGGGATGCTGCGGGAGGCAGGCGCTGGCAGCCTGTCGTACAGCAACGCCACCGTTCACAATTACTCAGACACGGGAAGCAAACGAGTACCGTATCGAGGTTAGGCTGCAGCAGTTAATCCAGTAGTTTCGTATACCCAAACGATATCCGTGATGCACAGCGACCGTCACAGATGAGTGCTGCTGATACGGTGGATCTCAGAGGTGAAAGGACCTGGTGTCTTTCTCCCTGTGGGAGCAGGTCGGTGGATTCCCTTCCTTGCCGGTAACTAAACCCAAGAGTTTTTAGTACAAAGATGAGCACTGTACTGAGACATCACCCAAAACGGATTGAAACCCAATTCCGCTAAGATGCTACGACGCTCCAAACTGCCACCTGGCTCTTTCGGAAGTCGTCCCAGCGGTACAAGCTCCCCTTCGCCTCCTCTCCTTTGCAATGACAAGTCGCGAGCTTCCTTCCACGCCTGGGGCCGGGGAAGGGAGGCCAGGCCAGACCCGAAGCCCTCGCACCGCCTCCTCGCCCCAGCGCGAGCCCGCTGCCGCGCTGGGGGAGCGGGGAGGCAGGGGCGCGTAAAACCCAACCAGTAAAACCCAACCGGCAAGCCATCGCGCTAGAAGAAAGCAATCTCATTATGAGAGCTAATGGAAGCGAACCACGATTATTATGTAAACAGCACTGAATCATTAGCAGTCGCTATCAAAGCTGGTTTTCCCCCCACCAAGAAGAAAAGCACACGGTCCTATGGCACCCTCAGCTCCGTCTCTCGACCGAGCCAAAACTCCGGAGGAAGCCTGTTTGTTTTCGTCCAGTCCAAACCAAGCCACTGGCACAGCTCTGACCTCTGATCTTCACACCTGCCTGCTCCCAGTGCCTCTGCCCTGGCAGGGGGGCATGGCCACCGATGCCTCACCGCCTTGTCCCACCGGGCACCCTGTGCTGCCCCAAAACTGCCGGCTGCCACGCTTTAGAAACCCGAAGGTTGGCAGGTGGGCAAAAAAAAAATAATCCACCCAGCACTACTCGGAGGAAAGGTAAAGCCTGCCTGGGTGCCCATGCGTACCTGGCAAGGGAATTATTTTCCATCAGGCTCATAATTGTGCCGGTTTCTTAGGCCACATAAATGCCCTGTCCTCTCATGGGAACAGGTCAAAGAAAGCCAGGGAGGCTGCAGGAGGTTATTTTTCCCCTTTATTGCTATCATGCAAAATCTCTCCCTATTACAATTTTTTTTCTAATAGCACCCACCAGAGCTGGGCAAAGCTGCCTGCTCTTTAATCTTCCAGGGGACAAAGTTACCTTTAAAACAAACAAGCAAGCAAGATCCCTTGTAAAGAGGACAGTTGGCTACAGAGACACTCCAACAAGATCCTTGTGTTTGTAGGAGAAGCAAAAAACTGCATTTCAGCCCAGGAAAAATCCTGGCTCCGTCTTTATGTTCCAAGAATGCTGAATCAAAACAGGCTCCACTCTTTAAAAAGAGGAGACTACAAAGAAGCAAAAAGTTTGTATTAAAACCCATGTAATCTTTTTAAAACACCATTATTAGAACCTGTAGCACCAGCCAAGAGTGATTTATCACCCCCTGTCATCACAGCCTGCAACACAGAGCTTTTTATACCAAACTGTCAATGCTACCAAGCTAAAGCCCCAGCTCATAATTTCTTAAAGCTGGCCCTCCGCTGCCAGCAAATCCCCTAAACCCTGGGGGATTTGGGGGTCCAGGGCACCGCTCCTCCATCAGAGCCACTGCCGGGGACCAGCCACACGGGGCGACGCGACCCAGCACCGAGCATCCAGCCCAGGCTCTGCACCCTGCTTCGAAGCAGGAGGATGCTGTAAGTCAACGTAGGTGAACAATTCACCAAGGGTTATTTCGGCTTCTTTCAAAAGGGAAGTCAACGGGCCATAAAGGCTTTAACTACATTTTCTGACACGAGCACATCCCTTCGAGGGACGTACCACGAGGTGCCCGGTTTTCACAGGGCGAGCGGTCAGAGCTCTCCGAAAACCAGACACCCTGACATTTGGGGTTTTCCTGTGAACTTGTTACTCTAACACACCCCAAATCACCAGTAATTTCTAGAATAGCACTACAAACCACAAGAGGTTAAACCGACTGCACATTACTTAAACTAACCTAAGTGTGACCCCTGGAAAGGAACAGCTATTGGATGTTGTGGTTCTGTAGAAACTCAATTACCAAAGCCAATTTCCTATGAGCATTTTTAAAAAAAAAAGGAGGAAAAAAAAAAAAGCAGCAACAATGCTGACAATGTGTAAGGGCCACATATTTTCACCTCCCAAAAGCTGCAGCCTTGCCTGTGTAAGAACAGTTCCTATTCCCACAAAAATGTTGAAACATATTTTAAACATTTCATCATTGTTTGCTCCCATCTGAATTTGCTTAAAATCCAGACAATTCTCAACTTTTAAATTGGAAACGTTAAAAGAAATACTCCTTCAAAATCCTTCATTCAGGGCAGCTCCTCTCTGCTGACCATGTACCTTTCCTACACCAAAACAGCCGAGTGAGGAGTCCCTCATGGTGAACTCACACATGTCCAAGTCCGTCAGCCACCAAATGCGTAAATCACAGAAAATCTGAGTAGAAAGACTGGAAATGAACAGATGTTATTTTTTTGCTTAAAAGATGAACAAAAAAAAAAGGAGAAGTATTTCTAAGAGTGGGGTTTTTGGGGGGTGGGAGGGGGGGAGCAATCAGGCAATGTTTTACGTTGGGAAAGAGGCACTACAATCCTAATTTCACATTAAAATCAACACTGGGCAGCCCTTAAGGAAGGCTGATCCCACCCAGGAGGTAGTACCCCCACACCCACTTTTTAAGCACCATCTCCATCCTTTCAAGCATCGCACTTTACCAGCACTTTACCACCCCTTCCCCATCCCGCCCCTCTCCCAGGACCCACCGGGACACGAGACATGCCGGACCGCAAGGCACGAACCAGTGGGGAAGAAATCTGCACCGGCCATGGTCTTTAGCAAACAGAAAATACCGTCCTAAGAAAACCATCACAGCTGCATCCTCGCAGGGGCAAAGCCCGCTGACAGCCCACGTGGCTGCCTCCAGCCCCACACGTGCAAAGCCTCCAACGTGTCCTCACCAGTTCCCCTCTTCCCAACATGCTGTTTTTATCCCAGTGCCTTTGCCGGACCAGAAAGATGTAAAACAAGAAGAAAATGCCCCAGAACAATCACAGCGCTTCAGCCGCAGCCTCCATGGGGAGGCTGCGTGGGGGAAAAAAAAAAACCAAAAAACAAAAAACAAAAAAGACAGCCCAAAATCTCTGCTAGAAAGGCAAAATAGTTTCATAAAACACTAAGGAAAACCTTTAACAAACGAGGAGGCAGGTAAGATGGGCTACAACAAAGTCGTTCGCTTTTAATTAAAATACTTGGCAATTAAAAAAAAAAAATAATACAAGCAGCAGGCAGCTTTCTTCCCAAGATGCACAAATCCCAGCGAACAGCACAAACTGCCCCTTCCAGGCCACCGGTGGGGTTTGCTATGGGGCATCTTGGAGCACACAAGGTAATTTAGGGAGCAAGAGGGAAATTTAAGAGTTTTGCCGGGCCCTGGCATTGCTTTGCAATGGGAGAAGGAAGTTATCTTCATAATCTCAAAAGAAAGAGAAAGCAGGAGGAATGTAAGGAATGCGAGGAGGTTATTGCCCCGGAGACCGGAGCTGGCAGCCCACTCTCAGCCCCTGGCCGCCGGGGAGGAGACGCACACCCTGACCTCTTTGGCTAACAAGAATTTCCTTGTCTACCCATCCCCCCCCAAAAAAAAAAGCAGAACAAAAGCAAGGAATCAGTCCAAGAGGGTCGCTTCTCTTCTGGGAGGAGGCAAAGGATTTGGAGCAGATGGGATAATCCTGATGCTCCATCCTGTGGTTTGGGGAGGAGACCAGGAGGGAGATATGAAGGATTGAGCCCTTGCAACTCAACACACACATGCCCATCCATAGAAGCCCTGTGGTGAGCACCCCTTTGCTTATCAGGGGAACGGCTACGGGTGGAGGGGATGGGAGGCGAGGAACATGCGTCCGACAGCTCTCGAGAAGCGCTGGCAGCCCTTCTCCATCCACACAGGCTCCAGAACGCTCCCAGGGTCGGCAACCTATTGCACAAAACCAGGATGGTGGGGTCTGCACAAGCCACCAGCCAACACCACAGAGCAGGCGAAGACCACGGACACCACCACCTCAAATAAACTGGGACCCTTCCAGGCTCCTGACAGAGGTCCCAGCCCTGCTGGGCAGACGCTACCTGCACCTCCAAGACAGAAGACGCTTGTCTGGGACACTCTCCCATCAGAGCCATCTCGCACCTATTGCTCGCATGCAGCAGCGATGCTTCAGCCTGAATTTCCTCTGCTCCGCAGGTATCAAGGATAAATACCGTGGCGGAGGGGAGAGGCAGAGACTCAAGGCAAACCCAGTGCCACGCTCCCGTGTCGGCCTTGCTCTGCTGCTGTTTCAACGAGAATAAAAAGTCTGTTGACATACGAAAGCCACAGAAAATCTCCCTGAAACTACAAAACAGTACTGAAAACATTGTGCAGCTCAGGCCTCCTGCACAATGTACACACGTCTATTCAGCCTCTTAAAAAACAGCTACATGTCTAAGGAAACATCTGATAATTAAGGCAATTTTAACAATAGATAATAATTTGACTATGAATTGTATGGAATGTAATGACTGCTTATTCTGGCAGAAAAAACAGAACTTTCTATGAAGTGTCTGCCAAGGAAAACGATACTCCCACTCAGCCCGGACCACTGCAAGCAGTTGCTGCTAACCACATGCTTCACGCTGCCGGCTGCTAGGACACGGCGCGCTGCTGCAGCCGAACAAAACCCCGCGCTGCAGATTTACAGAGAGAAAGCAGAGTCCCAGGCGAGCGGCGGCCGGAGCCGTGACTCAGCCGGGGGCCGCCGCCGGCTCTTGCCAACGCTCGCCGAGCCACGCAGCCGCCAGCGCCGGACGCCGGGGTGCTCGCCGGTGGCCTGTGGGCAACTCGCACGCTGCCAGCTCCCCCCCCCCGCTGTTTCCAGTTGCTAAATGACATTAGAAGCAGCTAAAAATACTTCAAGCGGTTCTCTCATTTATTTTTCCACGCCAGCACTCGCGTTCGCTGCGAGGACGGTTCTCCGACGGTCACGGGTGGCCAGGGAATCGCTCCGTTAATGCACATTGGGTGGGAGAAACCCCCCTGCCCACCAAGGACCACTGCCTTTGCTGGACAAGAGTCATTGCCAACAGCTACGGCTGGTGGCCGGGTAGCTCCACACCTTCAAACGGATGGCGAGGAGGACCAGGCGTTACTGGTACTTCTCATACCCCAGCGAGCCCAGGAGCTGTCTTGTGCAAACTGACTGCAACAGGCTCAGCAGTGCCAGACAGCACGAGTAACGCAGTCCTGGACGAGATCCAGAAGCCATTTCTCGGTTGGAAGAGGCCGCACGGAGGAGAAGCACGTGAAAAACTAAGGCAGCGTCTGCTGAACTTTATACATAGAATAGCAATGCCAACAAAGCAGCCTTCCTGATCGACCAAGGCGGCACACCTGGGCCGGCTGACATCGGCACCCGGCTGGCAACCACAAACGCGCCGGGGACGAGCGAGCAGCAGGACATGGGGGCACCCCTGCCAAAGTTACTTTGGGCAAAACCCCATGAGTCCGAAAATCAAGAGCCAACTGATTTCCCCTGTCACAGTGAAAGAACTGTTCTCCACAGCTCCCGACAAATAAATGCAGCTATTCCATTTATTCAGTTTAAACAAAGATCGCATCGAGCATCTCCACTAAGACTGACCACAGAGCACTGCTTGTACCCAGCTCCCTGCGAAGGCAGGCTCCAGGCTCCCTCTGTGCTCCCCAGCAGAGCATCTTCCACTCGAGCCTGCCTCCATGCCACCACAAAATCAGGACAGCAGTGCCAGCGAGGGAAGACATTACGCTTCTGGAGGAAATTTGCAGGTTAACTGACAATGCTTTCCACCAACAGGCAAGATTTTGCCCCCCCCTCTTTTCGATCCAGGAAAAGAAACATCTATTTCTTCCAATTAGCAGGAAAAGGGAAGGAATTTCCATCCGTTTAACACCTGAGGGCAAGAAGGAGCCTCTTGAAAGAACTCTCAGGCTTTTTTGTTTTTAAATCACAGCCACCTACTGTGGGTCTCCGGATGCCACTGACACCAGCTCACTTTGCATTTCGTTCTGCAGCCACACCAGCCCAGCCGGGGTAAGCAGTCCCCACAGATGGTCACTCGCAGGGAGTTTTGCTCCATCACCACCACAGCCCAGAGACACGTGGGTTCAATAAGGAACGATACTGTCTGGGTAGCGTTTGAACACAGTGAGCAGCTACAGGCTGTAGGACCGAGCCCATCCCGAGATGTGCCCTTTCCTCGGGAAACTTTTCAAGTCATCCTAAAAGTAGTTACAGGCTGGTGCTCTCCCCACACCACCTACTATCTAGACGTTATCAAGAGTGAAGTTTCACAAACCAACCTTCTGTATCAGCTCTACGCAAGCTCAACAGCACCAAGACTGCACCCCACCACTGCCCTGAGCTTTGCAACATATACATCATAGGTCTATAGGTGCAGAAGCTACTAAAGGTCACTCAGATACAAGGCAGCACCAAAGGGCCATGACTTGTGAAATGCTTCCATGCAGATTTATAGCAGTAGTCTGTCTTTAAATCTCTAACAGCAAGTTAACATAAAAGGAAACTATTTCTATATGTTCCACACTACAAATAACACATTTTACACCTCTTATCAAGCAAGCAATGAGTTGGCCAGCTGCACACATCTTTCAGAAATGCTTATGTACTTCAGCAAGATATAACCTGCCATTTACGCATGTTCTAATTACATCCTAAACCTGGTCTAAACAAATATTAAATTGAACTGCTGGGTAATTATGGACAAGGAATAGCCTTTTAATGTGACTGAAATAGCAATGATACAGATAAAAAGATTGCTGGAATGGGCATTTGCTTGAAAGAAAAAAAAAACGTTGTACACACCTACTGCTCCAGAATGTAAATGTGGCAAAAAAGTCCACGTGAGATGCTGCTAAACCCCAAACAGACTCCCGTGCCCATCAGGTGAGGATCCGTTTCACTTGCTGTCACGCAGCCCAGAGTAGGGGCACATCTGCCCGCGCCACCCAGCTGCTTCACTTTGACAATTCAAGGCCAATGTTTGTAGGATCAGTAATCGCTGACAGGAAAGAAGTCACTACTCTTAGAGAAACTAATCTGCCACAGCATTTAGGACACCTTCTCGTAAAGGTGCTAGAAAGTTTCTGTCTGTGCACTGTGATCTAAAGCAATTCTGTACGAGAACAGGAGAATAAAGCACAATCCACCAAACCGGCACAAAAATCTAAAGAACTTGATGGACTTCAGACTTGAGTTCATGCCAGTAACAACCATGTTTCCACACATTATCCCATCAGCATTACAGCCTGTTGAACCCTCTCCAACCTGTTCTCCCCCACAGTTTAGTGAGCAGAGAGGTGCTACCAAGCAGAAATCACCAGTTTCCACCACCACCCCAATGGAATACTCGTCCAAACACACAGCTCTTTCCCACACACATTTATCTCGTTCTCACCAATTAGCCAGGCTCCCAGGTAACCGCCTTTCCAATCCACCTACCCACCTGAAGGAAAACACACCTGAAACACCAACTGAAATCAAAGGTTTGGCAAGTGACTCATTTTTTCGAGACCCAATACACACCGTGGACCTTTTCGCCCCGGTGTCAGACCTCAGCCTCCGGCGTTATCACGCGTGACATTTCCCACCCAGCCCACGGCAAAGCGGTTCCCCGCGCTGACCCCGCAAAGGCAGCGGCAGGTGAAGCACCGCAGGCACAGAAGGTTAAAAACCTGCAGCAGGACAAGTGGTTACCATCTGCCCGTCTGCATACACCAGCTGAGCGGCAAGAGGGGAGATCCGGAGCCTCCAAGCACGACACACGCCAAAACCACATGAATTCACCAGGGGAATGTGAAACTGCAGCAGGTGTAGCACCCCACTCAACGTTTAATTTTAAGCGCAGTCGCGCTTGAGGTACACCGCGCTTTAAAGCCGTACACGGCACACCTCCTTTAAAGACTTGCACCATCCTCTCTGAAACACCCCACAGAGCAGAATGACATCTAAAACGTAACTTTGCAAGACCTGTTGCTTTCCACGCGAGGCCAGACGCAGACTCCCCGCACCCCTGGAACAGCAACGTAACCCGGCCGATATTTTCAGCGTGTCGTTGCAGAATGCCCTTCTTTTGTCAAGTAATCTCACCTTGCTCATCACATTTCTCTGAACCCTCCTTTCAAAAGCACAGGGTCAAACCAACAACAGCTTTAGAACCCCAAATGGAAGCCCCGTCGGCACGATCTACTCCCCACATCCTCCAACACTCACCAAGTCATCTTAAACAACAATATATAAAATAAGGACTAGGTCAAACCTTCCAATACCGGACCCATGAGGAAGCCCGCTCACGTCCCGATCCTACACCGATGAGGGCTGGACTCAAATCAAATCCAAGCCTATTTATTAGAGACCATTTTATGAAGCAGGGAGGGTGAAGGGGAGAGAGTATTTTAACTGCAACCAGTCAGACGTTTCTCATTAAAATATTTCTTGGAGAAGTAAACGGGCCTGCAATTTCATTCAAACAGATGTAGGCTAAACGCATATCATTAGTCTGACAATATAAAAGTGCAACCGACTGAAATCATTTTAGTTTCGTCAGTGAAAAGGATAATGTATGCATATCTGGAGGGCACAGCAATGGCAAAGATTACCCCCAGCTTCTATCTTAGCCCTCTAAAGGTATTTACTTGGGGTCTGTCTGTGTTGTGACAGTGTCCTAGACCAAAATGAATGCCTCTAACACTCCACATTTTTGAGCCATTCAGTCATGCATTTTTGTTATTGTTGAAAGTAGTGCGAAATTGCAGTGCATGAGCTGGAGTCCTTGGTGGTCTCCGAGGATTCCAGCTAAAAAGGCACTTCCTTTGTTCCGCAGAGAATGCGGTCCAGTAGGTCATTCAGAAGGGGAAATAAAAGCAGCGGCCCTGGGAGGGAGATGAAGGATGAAACAAAAAGAATAAAATGTTTTGGGTGTGAGCACATTAGCTACCATTTCCTACTGCTGCCGGCTGCGAGCACTCCCGTCCCCTGGATGCGCAAGTGCCTCGGGACGAAGGTGGAGGGAAGAAAGAAAGAAAGAAAGAAAAAAAAAAGGGGGGGGGGGGAAGAAACGCTTTCTCCGTCCCTTCGCCAACAAGCCGCCGGGCGAGCGGCACCTGGGGTGGGGCGGGACGGGGCCGCCCGCCGCGGCGGAGAAAGGCAGCCCAAGGGCGGGCAGCGCCCGCTCCGCCGCGGCGCAGACGGGCGGCCGAGCGGCGGGGAGCGGAGCCGGCAACAGGCGCGGTCCCGCCCGCCGCCCCGCCACCGGGAAGGGGCGGGCGGCCCGGGCCGAGCTCGCCGGGTCCTACCGCGCACCCCGGCCAGGCGAAACGGGATTAAGCGCCGAGCTCCGGGAAGGCGAACCCAGCCGAGCCGGGAGCTCCGAGCCGAGCGCCGGGGAGGCCAGCCGGGCAGCGCGCCCCGCGCCGGGGGGCCGGGGGGGGGAAAAGCCGGGCGGGCACCCCGCGCTCGGCGGGGCCGGGCCGATCGCGCACAAAGGCGGCGGCGACGATCGCGACTCACCGCTGATCTCGTGGCTGGGCGCTTCGCTCTGGCTGAAGCCCTTGGCGGCGTAGAGCCTCCGCACTTCGGAGCAACTTTTGGCGCGGGGCTCGGCGGCCAGCAGCAGCGGCAGGCTGAGGGCGGCTAAAGTGCAGAGAAGGGGCGGCAGGCAGCCGCGCCGCCGCGGCATGGTGCGGGCGGGCAGGGGCCGCCGCCGGGGCCGGGCGAGAGCGCCCCGAAGCCGGAGCCGGCCCTCCGCCGAGCCTGCCCCGCCGCGCCGCGCAGGAGCCGCGCCCGCTGCCGTGCACCCCGCTCCGCCGCGGCTCCGCTCCGCTGGCCCGGCGTGCGGCGGCGCTCTGCAAACTTGGCCCGGCAGGAAGCACATGGGGTGGTGGAGGAGGAGGAGGAGGAGGAGGAGGAGGAGGAGGGAGGCGGGGAGGGGCGGCAGCCAAGCAGGATCGCGCAGGGCCGGGACAAGCCTCTGCAGCCCCCGGGAAAATCAGGAGCCGGGATCCGCCCGCCCAGCGAGGCGGAGCGGAGCCCGGGGCTGCCCACCCGCCCGCCCTCCACCGCCGCCGGGCTGGCCCCGGGCGGGCGCTTCCCCCCCCTTCCCCGTTCCCCGGGGCGCCTCCCGCGGAGAGCCCGGGCCGCGCCCGCCGCCCCCGGCTCTGAGTCCCCGCCAGCCCGGCGAGCCGCAGGTCCTCGCCTGCCGGCAGGGCTGGCCGCGTCCCGGAGCCGGGTCTGAGCATCCCCCGGCCGTGGGATGAGTTCCCAGCCGGCATCCACGCTCCCATCCCCGCGAGGGAGAGAGAAGCTCCCGGGTAGGGGTTGGAGAGGGCTGGAGCTGCGGATGGTTCAGCGCTGCTCCGGGTTTAATAGGTTCAACTAAGCTGATGACTTTTGACATCGCCGTGGCAGGTTTGCACTACGCGCATGAAAGACTCGTCAAAACCGACCGGTTTCTTTCCACCGATCTTCTGTTTCCAAAAGTTTGGCAGGAGAGAGGCCTCAGGAACACAGACACCAAGATGCTCCAGCCACTCTTCCTCCTTCGTACCCCGGCCCTGCGCACAGATACATGCATAGGTGTAAACGAGCCCCGCTAAACCCTTCAACCAGGGTTTTGAGTCCAACAATTGCTGCTTGCTTCTCTTTACTGAAAATCACAGAAAGAGTGCTACAAGAATGACAGGCACTGTCATGATTTCACGGGGCTGTAATGTCACTTAAAGGGTCTGTTTAAGGAGACCTTGCTCCCCGGCTGGCGTGGTGAGGTCCCAGGATCCGTCTCTCCTGGGCGCGAATGCTGCGCAGGCAGCTCTGTCCCGCTGCAGCGTCCATGCGTCTGCGCCCGGCGCTGTCTCTCGCCACAGCACCATTTGCCCCATGACAGTGTAATGGCCTGGTGATAGCATCATTTTAAAAAAAAAAAGAAACCTCCAGCAGTTTACATTTCCATACGATCCCTCATTATATGCATTTCTCTCATTGCCACACTGGGGAAGGACAGACTGAAACAACAGCAAAGGAAGTTGCCAGCTTCACCCCCTTGCTCTCAAGATTTTGTCAGCGAAATGCCAGGCGGGTCAGGAGGACAAGACCCTCCAGTGCATTTCCCTGGCAAGAGCACGCCGACAGCAAAGCATGGCCACGCTGCCCCTCCAGGCGCTTCTCGTGGGATCAAGATGCTGGTTCAGCTCCGAGCTTTCCAACGGCGACGCCGGCAGCTCACCGCAGCCTTGGGGCAGCAGATGCTGCTGTGGTCGAGGAATTACACCAAAAAGCAAGGGAAAGCAACGTTCCGCAGCCCAGCCTGGGCCAGCCGCGATGGAGAGGATCCTGCTGTGGCAGGCCTTCCCCTCCGGCAGGGATGCAGGGAGCATCCCCTGCCTGCATGGGAGATGGGCCATGCCTTCCCCAGGGGCAAAGCTGGAGCTTGCTTTATCATGGTTTAAAAAGTCTCCAAAGACAAATCTGGCCATCCTGATAGAAAGGGGTGTAGGGTTCTCAGTCACCCTGCCATCCGCTGGGGCCACTCATGCTGAGCTGGTGAGACAAGCCAGGCCAGAAGTTCTCATGAAGTTATAAAGTGTCCTGAGAGAGAATAATCCTCTAGGATCTGGCCCTGCAATGTATGACTGAGTTCTGGTTTTCAAAGCACTACCTCACCCTCCCAGCCTTTATTTGAAGAGACAATGTGAATTTTAAAGAGAACTCAGCAGGGAGCACTGCATTTTTTATTCCAAAGTGAGAGAGAAAACGAGAGTGAGAAAGTCTGTGGGGTTAGAGACAGCTTGCCATTTGTTGTTTCTCATAATCCCATACCTCGGTGGGATTTAAGAAACCTCCTGAAAAACACGGAGGGTTTTGTCAAATACTTGATCAAGTAGTTAAATCAAAGGCTGCAGCAAAACAATGGGACTGCCTGAAATTTTTCATGAAAAACTCTTTTTCTTTTTTTTTAAGGAACGGAAAAGTAGCCTCTCTCAAAAAAGAAATTTTTCTCTGAGTTTTTCACCTTCTCCAGCGTTTTCTCACATCTGGCAGAACCCTCCCAGGCCCCTCACCCCAAACAGCTCAGGCGATTCCCCTTCCCCACTTGTCTTCCTTTCCCAGAAGAAAAAGACAGAGAAAAGCAGAGGGGAAAACTCACGGGTTAGCTTTAAAAAGATGCTGAGGGTTTTTTTCAGGGTGAAAACTTCTGACCTCCCACCTCCCCCAAAACTCTCCTCTCTCCCCATTAGTATTTCTGCCCTCAGACTCAGTGTTTCTTTTCCAGCCCTCGAAGATACCTCGAGGCCTGCCACGGCGGCACAGGATGCTCCCCGATTCTGGGGCCCGTGTCCCCACCTCCCCTACCTGGCAGAGAGCCGAGCCCGTGCTGCCCGCAGCGCTTTCGGAGCCGTTTTGGCTCTGCCCGCTCACAAAGTTGGCTGCGAGTCTCCTCTGCTATTTGGGGGGACCCCCAAGATGTCCCCGCCACCAGCACGGGCACCCCTGGGCTGGGCAGAGCCGGCCGTGGCATGGATCCGCTGGCGCAGCCGTCGCTGGCCCCGGCGCAGGAGACGGAGACAAGGTGACATCACCCGCATTGCGTCTGCACGGAGCCTCTTCCAGCATATGCCATGGGCCTTGCACAACTTGGCATTTCAAATTTCCGTCATCTCAGTCAGTGGAAAAATTGCAGCCCTGCCAGCTTTTCGGAGAGAAGGAAGGGTAGGGAAGGAGAAACCAGAGGAGACCCGGCTCCTCTGCAGTTTCCCTTCACCTTCCTCCAGCATGCCACCTCTCCTCTCCAACACAGACCTCTGTCCGCCCTGCTCCTGCCTGAGCCTTCATCCACACAACAAAGTTATGTCGGTTTAATTAAAACCACTTTGAATCCGCTCTAGAGGAATTGGCACAAACCCTTCACGGGGGCGTGGTTAAATCAGTATAAATCTTACTGGTATCAACCGAGTCCACATCGGCGATGTACCGGCTTACACTAAAAATCAATACAAGTAATTCCCACCTGCGTGGGATTTGCTGGATTGGTTTTAACTTCAGGTTGGCGGGAGCGGGGCAGTCCTCTAGCACTGACACATCTTGGCAGCAGAGAGGAACCCCCAGCCCAGCAGCGGCACTGATTACATCCGAAAAATCCCGCTGGGGTCCTACGAGGGCTTAAGCTTTCAGTTTGATTTAATTCTGGTCCTGGCCAGAGGTCTGCCACAGCCCTGTGGTGTTCCCAGTCGTCTGTCACAGAATTTACTGCGAGGTTGTACTCGGATAAAGATTTCAGATGTAGCCCTTTAGGAAAACCTGGCTGAATGCAGTCCTTGGGCTGGCTATCATTAAGGGTGATTAAATCCTACACACTGGCAGGAAAGCCTGGGCCACAAGGAGGTTAGAAAGTGTTGAAAGGGAACTGGACAGGCGTGTCTTCCCAGCTCATCAGCAGGAGACGGCTCATTGTAAACGCGAACCAGGCGCGTTCACTCTCCTGCGGCAGAGTGGTCGGGCTGGAACAAGGGAGGCTCGAGTGGAAACAGTCTCCTTTGATAAAACCCCAGATACCACAAATTCAGGGGGTGTTTAATCCAGGGCATCTGTCACGAGGATGGGGGGGATTCTGCTAGTGGCAAAATGACACTCTGAATCTTGGTTTTGAATGTCAACGGCCTGATATTTTAGGGCAAGCAGATCCGGTGTTTCGGCATGGGCTGATGTCTCCATTTATTTTTATCACTTATTTTTATCCTAAGGCTCCTTCACCCCGTCCAGCGAACAGAAAACTCTCGCAGTAACTGCTTGGCTCTGGGGTAAGCGGTGGATTAGCTCCTCGTTGCCTTCTGCGGGGGGGCAGATGCCGGCCGGGCTCTGCCGCAGCAGGGTGCGAGGTGCTGTGCACCCTGAAGCAAGATGGAAAGATGCTGAGGGCAGGGGGGGAACAAGCTGGGCACGCAATGAGGCTGCTGCAAGGGTGTCACTCGGCTTCCCGTGACCGAACCTGAACAGCGCACGGGGCTTGCTGTGCGGGGCTCAAGACCATCTCCATTTTAGGGAACGCAAGAACTTGTCTCTCCCCCAGCAGGACAAAAAGTTGTCCCAGCTCTGTCCCGGACACCAGAGGGAGGAGACTTGGGGACACACAGTTTTGAAGGGCACAGGAATGCACTCACTTTCACAGATTTTCATGCCTGCACTTCCTAGCTCTCCCAAAAATGACTGTGTGGCAGATGGCTCTGACGCGTAGCACACTCACACCCAGCGGATAAAAATATTCCCCAACAGATTCCCGGCAAGCGAACGTCAGTCACCGTTGCTCCAGAGCCGGCCACGGCTTCCTCTTCTCCCCGCTCCCCTATCGCAGGGGTGCAAAGAGGGTCCCTGGGCTGTATCTCCCTGATGGCCACTACGTGGTTCACTGGACCGATGCTGGCAGCTGGGCTGGCATCCCAGATCCACGCAAGCTCACCCGCACCCCTTCCCACAGCCCAGCATCCCAGGGAATGCGTCCCCATCCTCCCGGTCCCGGGTGGCCATACGGCTGGCTGCCACCGAGGAGGCTGGGTGGCAGGATGAGGCCCTGCATCTGCCTCCCCCAGGCCTTTCTCGGTGAGAATTACAGCCACGATGTTAATTCTCCATCCACACTCACATAATCTTCCTATAGACGTGAAGGGGGGTGGGAGTCCACAGGGCAGGGTGGGTGGAGGAGCCCCAGCTGGAGGGCAGGGGAGAAGACAAATGGCATAATTCGGGAATGACAGAGGAAACAAGCCCACAAGTCATTCTTGCATTTCCATCCTTTCCAAGCGGCAATCCCTTGCTCAGCCCTTCCCTGGGTGCTCTGGGCTGTATTTACTGCAGGCATCATCGCCTGGGCTGCTTTTTTTCCCTTTTTTCCTCTTTTAAGAGCTGGTTTGGTGCCGGTGCCAGCCTGGCACAGGGTGGGTGCTGGCAGGGCAGGGGCAGAGTGAGGTTCGTGGGTGCCGTGAGCAGTGGCACGGCCAGCCCACACGCTCCAGCCTGCCCGCTCGGGTTAGTCTCGCCCGTTAAATGTGCAGTCCCCTGGTCCACAAGTAAGCACGCCACCCAGCTGGGGGTTCACAAAACCCTGGAGCTGCAGAGATTAGGACTGGAAAAAGCTTCAGATACCTGATGCCTCCCTCTCTGGCCCAGCAGGACCGACCTCGAGCTGTCCTCTCCCTCTCTGTTCTCAAAATCCCTCCTTGATCAAGACTGCACAGCCTGTCCCAGCTACCGACTCGGGATCTTATTGCACAAAAGCATTTCTTGATGGCTAACCTAAACCTCCCTGGCCACGATTCAAGCCGGGTATTTTTTTTTCTCCTATATCTCCTGTACATGGAGAAAACATACCCTGCTCTCAGCAGAGCCCAGAGCTCTCGGCACGTGCGGCCGGCACAGCACGGCTGGAGATGGCCCCGGCTGCTGTCGATGGCCCCGTGGGCTGCGTGGCCTCAGTCCCTGCGGACCTGGGGCAGAGGGGAACAAGCCCAAGCACTGTCTGGAGCAGCAGGAACTAATCTCCTACCATGGAAAGGAGAGAGAAGGGGAGAGGCATGTTCAGAGCAGCAGATAACCCAGCCAGTTGGCACTGCTTAAAAATGAGTAATATCTACTTATTACCTGAACTCCCTTGTGCCAGCTAAAAATCCAGAGAGCAGAGCCAGGGGAAGAGGGAGCCCATCGCTCTGCAGTTGTCAGCAAGACCATCCCAGTCCCCTCTGACGCCGGGCATCACCGCCGATGGCAGTTGCTCCCTCTGGGCAGGAGGCTGGTTTCCACTGGTGATGGTCAACAGAGAGGTCAAAGTTCATTTTTCGGAGCTTGGGAAGATCAGCGTGAGCTTGCCAGTGGGAGATCCTCATTACTGCACCCAGCTCTTCATGGAGGGCCTTTCTTTCCCCTCGAAGCGCTTCTGCCTGGGAACCGGTCCAGCAAGCGCTTCATTTGTAGACATCTGCCTCGTTACAGCAGGGATGCGTGTCAGCACCTTGGAGGATTTTGTTAGCGGAGAAGACCAGAAGTGGCTAGCCCCTTTAATATCACCTGGGATGCAAGAGGCAAAATGGGTCAAGAGAGAGCAGGGAGAGCACCAGCTCCGAGCAGGACTTGTCCCTGTGCTGTTCTGTATAGGTCTTCAGTATCAACAAAATAATGATAAATAAAAATAAATAATGATAAAATAATGGGGTTTTTACCCCCAGGCACTCTCTTCATTCTGTTTAAAGGCTATTTCAAAAGAATTTGTAAACAGAGTGGACAATGTGTGTACTTACACAGATGAAAGGAAACAAAACCTGCTTAAAATGACCACAGCTGCGGGCAGGAGGTCTTGGCAGCGCACACACCGCTCACCCACCAGCTCACCAGGTTGACTGGACAGGCTGATGCAGCTCCTCTCCCCGACAGTGCCATGCCGAAAACAAAACCCATGATGGAGCCGCCCAGCAGAATGGGGCGCAGGGTGTGTGCCAACTGAAGTCCCGCCGCTTGAGGAGGACTCAGCAGACTTTGCCTTGGACCGAAATGGTCACAGTTTGCGTCCCCATCCCAGGTGTGATGCCCATCAGTGGGTGCAATGTGAGTCCCAGAGGGTGCAACCCTCCCCACTGCCCCAGCCCCTGAACGGATGAAGCAGGGCACCATCCATCCCAGAGCAGGGATGTGCTGCGGCGCTGGGAACCGCTCCTCCGAGAGGAACACAGGCAGCCCTTGCCCGTGTCCCCCCAAACAGCAAGCACTTTGCATTTCGCTCCATCCTCCCCACCCAGCGGGGCCGGGGCGGCACATGGACTGCCAGACGTTCATGGTTATGTCGGTGCTGCTTGCAATCCTTTATTTTAATCTTCTTCTTTCATTCCCCTCCGCTCTCGCCCCTCACCCCCCGTGGTTTAAAGTTTTCAAATGAAAATATGCGAGTTGTGACTTGCGGGTAGCGAGTCGGGGCTTGCGAGGAAAGCCGGGAGGGAGGAGGGAGGAAAAGAAAGAGTGATCTGCTCCAAGTGCCAGCAATTGTTTTTATCCTTTCCAGATGAAGGAAAAAGATCATGTTATTTGTTCGGCATAAAGTTCCAGATTTTCAGGAATGAAATCTGAGAGCAACATGTCAACAATCTGTCTCGAGAGCTGGGGTGGATGACGGCCTTTGTGCTCCCAAACACCAGCGGGGCCGGTACGCTCGGCTGCGGAAAAAAAAGGCTCCATTCTCACACTCTGAAGTGGTGGCATTAGATATCAGCAAGATAATGGGCCCAGGGCCTAGCCCTATTTCTGCTCCCAACTGAACGGCCCCAGACAGCTGGCTTTGATGTGCTCATTTATTTGCCTTTTCTTTTCACAGATGATATTTTTAACCGATATTGCGGTTTGGGCATAGATTGGGGAGAAGGGGGGGGGGGGGCGAATGAAAGCCATTTTATTGCAATAGCTGATCAGGAGGGAAGAAAATAAAAAATAAAAAATAAAAAAAAATCAACCATTCATTACCCTGCAGGTCGATGTTTCCTGCTGTAAATCAGCCGGGATGCGGCAGTCTCGCAGCTGGAGGGAGATCCCGCATCAGCCCGGGCAAACCTCGAGGGCCGAGGCCGGCCGGTGCGAGGGGCTGTACAGCCCACGGTCCTGATGCATTTGCACTTGAATCCCAGGGGAAAAGGAGGGAGATAGCCGGGTCAGGGAGGTGGGCAGTGGTGAGATTCAGCCGGGGCTGATTGATGTGCGGGGCGGCACGGGTGGTCCCACGCCACGGGGCTGGGAGCGTGCCCCACACGAGGTGGGGATGGAGGGAGCAGCCACTGCCCCTTTGATGTGCTGGCCCAGCCGTCCCCGCCGTGGAGGTGCAGAGGGCTGCGTGGCGAGGCCGGCCAGCCCGTGGGCTCCCGTCCCCTGGAAATTCAGCCCGTGGGTTGGGAGAGCCCACGGTCTCTAGCCACAACCAGGACAGGATGGAGAAAAAAAAAAGGGGGGGGGGAGAGGAAAAAAAAAAAGAAAGGACAAGAAGAAAGGACTTTTCTTGCCATGTCCTTCCACTATCCAGACCCCACATGGGAGCAGTGCTCAGCATCCCCAGTGCAGAGGCTGGGAACCCCCCCAGGATGACCAGCATGGGGCTGGGCACAGCCCCACGTCCTCTTCCCCTGGGGAGTAACCTGGGGGGGTGATGCAAAACAGCAGCCACACAGCCCTTCATTGGGGGACATGGCATCCCACTAGTGTTACATCCATGATTTACACCTCCTTGGCTCCACCTCGGTCCAAAGCAGCAGGTCCGGGGATGTCACCTCTGTGCTGCACTCATGCCTCGCTTCTGAAACTGCCTGCGTACAAAACCGCCGCCTCTCCTCCTTGCAGCACACTCACCATCCTGTCCCCCCAAAAACAACCAGCCCCCACAGAACCCATGGTACGGATGCTCCCCACAAGGGGAAAAAAAACCCCCACTCAGCAGTTTTTGGTATTAATGGGCAAGCAAAAGTTCCCCATGGAAAATTTCATTCTGACTCACAATATCTTTGTTTCGGTTGAGAAAACGAAGCATCAGGTAGCTGTTTGCTCGCTCCTCTTCTGTGACACAGGTCTGAAAGTAACCGTCAGCGGTGCTGAGCTCTTGCAATTTAGGTTTCACAATACTTAACGTAAGTGCCCAGCACTTGAAATTGTTGTCTCAGTTCTTTAAAGAGGTTTTGTTTTTTTCAAGTCCCACGGCTGCAGTGGGAAAACTGAAAACTCACGCCCAAAACATGCAAAACCAGATGGCAGGAATGGAACTCCAAATTAATTATTTCTTAATTTAAAAATTCTTTTAAATTTAATTTGGTTTCTAAGGCAGGCCTGGCTGCCTTGGAGCCTCATTCACCAGCTCATATGCTGCTGGGATGACGATACTTTGACATTTACAATGACACTGGCTCCTCTGGGTGGTTCTTCCAGAGCCCGTAAGCCGACACACATGTCCCAGAGACACAGACGTGCTCCCGAGTCACTTAAGCCACATCTCGACTGCAGGACCCAGCGCAGGATGGGCTGGCCAGGCAAAGGGTGGCCGGAGGCAACCTGCTCTCAAAACAGGCTCACCAAAGGTGAGGTGAAGCAGGGCTGCTTCGCCGGCCGCCCCTCCTGCCTCAGCACCCTCCCGTTGTTTGGAGCAATGAGTTGTTTCCCCACGAAAGATGCCCTCCGTGATAGCAACGCTGGGGCTGGGGTTTGTTCTCAGCCCCCAGCAGAAGTGTGCTTCAAAAGCAAGAGCATCTGGCCTCGCTCAGAGGGACGCTTTCAAGTGGAAAAAATATAAAAATTAAGGTTTTAATTAGCCTGGAAATCAATGTTGGTGCGTACCTGCCCAGGGCCCCATGGAGGGGAGGAGGCTGGTGGGAAAGTGAGCGCTGAAAAATGAGAGTGGGTGAAGCATTAGCACCTTCCACAGCAGGTGAGCACCTCTGTGCTCGTCACACTCGGGAACACCGAGCAAATTCATTTTTATTTAACACTTTGGCTAACCGTGACTACCTTGGGATGAAGCACCGTGAACTGCACAAATCCCTTGGCCAAACTCCCCAAGGACGAGCAGCACTTGCTTTAGAGACCCCCTGAAACAGGCAGAGCAGCTTTGGCCGGACTGACGTGCGGAGGAAGCATCCCCTCATCCCTCCTGTGTGCACCAGGCACCCTCCGAAAAACACGCTGGCAACGGCTCGCTCTGACCTTTCTTTGCACCCCAGGTAGCAGCGATTTTATTGCCTGAGCCACGGCTGGCCCTGCTTATGCAGCTGGCTCTCCCTTGGGTGTCCCAGCGATAACAGGAACAAGGAGGGGGCTCAGGAACAAGTCCCTCACGGGCAGCCCTGCAAACCATCCGCACGCCCATCCCACGCTATCAGGAATAAGATCAAGAGCAAACAGCAAGCCTTAAGCAAAATGCCACGGGAGGCTGTGTAAAAGAGGTGGTAAAAACCATCTCAACAGCGGCCAGGAAATCCACTTATCCCTCAGTCAGCGGACAGAGGAATGTGAGGACCTTGAGTTACTCTAGAGATTGCATTAGCAGGTCAAAGTCACAATGACCAGGGGCTTCTGCCAGGCAGTTGCCAGAGGTGGAGTCTGGCAGCCCATCAGGCAGAGGGATCAATCAGTCTCCTTAAAAATAATTAAATGATCCATATCTTGCCTAAAATGATCATTCTTTAAAGGCTGTAAAAAAAAGTTTCAGGCAAGCACCACAGGAGCCATACAGAGGTTTGAGTGAGCATGCAGGATAAGTTACAGAGCAGGTTTTTATTGTTATTATTATTATTGTTATTATTATTATTATCGTTGTTGTTGTTATTATTATTATGGTTATTATCCCACAGGGACATGAGTTAATCCCTGACTCAGTGGGCTTCTCCATTTGTCCCTGGGAAAGACATAAATTATTAGTGGTGAAATCCTTCAGCCTCATGATGCAGCAACAGCATGAGGGGATGCGGGAGGTCCGGCAATAGTTTCCCCTCAAGCATCACCACAGAGCTGGAGCTGGGGCACTGGTGACAAGAGGTTGCCTCCACTTCTCTGCTTTTTTTCCTTTTCTTTTTTTTTTCCCTTTTTTTTTTGCCCCCCCCCCTTTTTTTTACTATTTTTTAAACTCTTTTTTTTTGCGGTTGCACATTTGGTGTCTGCAGGGTGGTTTCCGCAAAATGCAGCACAGCTTATATAATACTAAATAAAGCAGCATGCAAATCCCATCCCCACATTCACAGTCCGCAGACATGTAGTGTTTAAAAGGTGCAAGACCCACGTCTCTATTTATTCTTTCACCAGCAGATACACGGCTGCTAAACATTTGTCTCCAAGCTGTGGGACACGGCTAGCCCGTGCAGCTCGGCTCAATTCCCCAGCCGGTCTTTCTGCCTGAGCACCACAGGTCTGAAGGCAATCCCTGTTACGCCGATGAATATTTTCCTTCCTGAAGCAGCCTTTCATTAAGAATCCCTGGACTGGTCCAGCCCCCCAGCTGCATCACTGTGGGCCAGAGCGGAGGCTGGAGCCGTGGTTTTCCTCTCCCCCGTGCCTTTCAAAGAGATGTTACCTCTGCCATGGCTTGAAAAGGGGGGTGTCACCATTTCCTAGCCCCAGCTTTGGTCTCTCTTGCTCTCTGCAGGAGCATCTCGAGGTGGTGAAAGGGCAAGGACAGTCCCGTACATCTCCCAGTACCCCAGTGTGTGTGGGAGCCGGTGGTTCCTCCCCACGTGAATGACCCTCCACACATTCCCACACCAACTACACCTGGGGCCAGAAAGCGGCAGCAGCCGCGGGTAGAGGACAATTTACGGAGCTGCTGGCTACTGAAAGGCAACTGCTGGGCTTTTGCTCCTGGAGGAAAAGGGAAGGTGCAGCCAGCAATGGTGCGGGCCAGCCCAGCCACCTCTTCCAAACAGGCACGTGGGAGTTAGCTGATGCTGCAGGTGGGAGAGCGGGACCATGACGAAGACGCTTACCCCTCCCTGCAAGGGTTTTTCTCACATCTCTAACCAAAAAGGCTCCAGTGTGGCTCTTACCATAAGCTGCAAGGTGTGAATCAGCCTCCTGGCAGAGGGTTTCCATTGCACAGGGCTGGAGCAGCATCTTTAGCCCGAGCCACAGGGAGCTGGGCGGGCGGGCAGGGCGGCCGGCAGCCGCAGGCAGGGGAGCAGAGCCTCTGGGATGGCACCGGAATCCTCCCACCGCTGCGATGGAGATACGACCCAAGGCACTCATCACGTATCCAGAAGGCACGTGGCTGTGTGTGTTGTGATAGGAAAATATGCAAGAAGAGGGATTGAAAAGGGAAGGTTTCTGTATTTCCAGGTTTAGGAAAGCTTTCTATTTTTCCAAGCTCCAGCTTGCATAACTGCAACACAGCCCCCCCATACACCCTCCGTAAAGCACCCATGCCCCCCCCCCGCCAGGCTCCCTGCACCTTTGTGGGTGCTGAAAGCGGGTGGCTGCAGCACCCTGCCCCACACGTCCCCGGAGTGAAATAGTGTCCCCAGCAATAACCTCAGGGACCGGGACTTTGCACCCTGAGCCCACGCAGCAGACGTTGCCTCTCACCCTGGTACCACGGAGAAGTGAGACAGGGCTTGCCCGTGTACCCCAGCCCTTAGCACCTAAATGCATCAGGCTCAGAGCAATGCACCCACGCCTCCGGGTCACCGGCTCCCCAAAACAAGGAAGGCTGGCTGGCGGGGAGCACAGGGCAGCACCACCCTGTGATCCTTTGGGTGCTGTAACTTGTCAACAGGCAGCAATTAAGGAAAGAACACCCAGCCACTGGCACAGAGCGGTCCCCTTGCTGCCATCGGTCATTCATTACCAAATCAGTGTCCACCCGCAGACTTGGTCTGCCCCTCTCTGCAATTACCCAGGCCAATTAGCGCCTTTGCTTCTCGGCCAGATAGCATCTCCCTGCTCCGCGCTGCTGGCCTGGCCCTCTGAGCTACCAGCATCTGCTGGAAGCGCTGGCAAGGGCTTCTTCCATGGGCAACTTTGGTTGCAGTGCTCAGCCTGGGCTTGCTCTGATGTGCAGCAAGGGGATGAAAAAGTCTTTTGCAGGGGATTTCACACCATGGAGGCTGGTGATACCAGTGTGAAAGCTCCTCTTCCCTTGCCCTGCTGCTTTATCATCCTTGCCAGGAGCAGAACAGCAAAGAACTGGCTGACTGCATGTTCAGCACAGTAAAAACTGACCTGGAGCAAAGGCCCTGCTAGAAGGATTGCAAGAAAGCAAGACAACATTGCACCTTGGTACCTTGGTGGGCTGGAAATACCATCCCTCTCCTCTGACGTGGTCACGGGAGGTCATGCATGGCAAAGCTGGCCCCAACACCTCTGTGGCACCACCACAGCAAAGTGTCTGCACTGGCTACCGGCTTGGGAGATGTTTATCACACACACATTGACAGGCAATAGCGGTGACTCACGCCACGGGTCTGGCACCCTGGGCCAAATCCTGGACCCTTCTGCAGGTTTCAGCTCAACATTATGAGTCACTTATGCCACCATCCTCCCCTTTTTTCTTCCAGAAAACATTGTTTTTCCTTCAAATGGGAACAAATACACCCAATACCAGGAATTTTGCTAGATAGAGTCCAGATGACAAGTTCTCAGAAAACGCTGTCAGCTGCTGAGATTCAGCTTCAAGAGACATCATCCAATGTTAACCATAAACAACAGGGGCAACAAAATGTCTGGCAGATCCTGAAGTGACACGAGATGCCTGCACTCCACAACAAACTCGTTTCACACCACAGGAAAGGTCACCACTTTAATCCACTTCTGGGTGGAATGTACACAAATGTCATTCTTCTTAACATCTGTAATTAAACAGCCTCTTGCTTTGCTATCCAGCCCGTGTTTATTTTCCCATTTGCTAACATGGTGGATGGTAATATAATATGACACTGAAGGGATACAGGCTGTTACAGGCGGGCTTTCGACTTCTTTTTAGTGATTTGCCTGCAGAGAGCTGGATGCAAAGGTTGGTTGTGCTGCACAGATCCAGCAGTAATTTCCTTTCTCGATGCACAGCATCTTTGTGAGCTGAAATAATAACAGCAAAGAGGACAGCGAAAGCAAACAAAAACTGCTGGCAGAGATCCCCAAATGTGTTGATTCATTGCAAGCAGTTGTTGGTCTCTGGTGGGCTCCTACAAGGGAGAAGACAGCCACTAAACTGGGAGGTTGAGGCTAGGTCTGTACTTCTGCTATAGAAAACTCTGGTTTTCAACACTGGTAATGTGCTGGAGCATTTGGGAGAAGTCTTCTGTGTCCCTGTGTCCCCCGAGGAGCATCTGAAATAACCCTGAAGAGTCCCTAACGGGGCCCTTCCTTTCCCACAAAGTGCTCTCGGGTACCAGTGCCAGCTCCCACCCCACTGCACAGCGCCCAGGAGGAAAAAACCCACAGCAGCAAGCATTTATTTTTTTTTTTTCCTCTCCAAACCTTTTGGGCTGCAGGGCTGGCACACATTTTGTGGGAACCATCACCGGGAGCCGGGCATGACGGCTTTCACAGGAATGGCATTAGCCATCGGGAATGGCTGTGGGATACAGCGCTTTGCATCCCAGAGGCGTGGATGTGTGCTTCAGACCCGAGCACACTCTCAGCAAAACAACACCAGGATGTTTATTTTCAAAAGGATACAATGCTTGACAAAATAAACTATATTTGATTAATACTAACTGCTTTTCTGTTTTTTTTTTGTTTTGGTTCTTTTTTTTTTTAAGGCAGTAAATTTGCTGACTTTATAAACATGCCAGAGCTGCTTCATCTGCGTATATCAAAAATTTTAGTTACCTCATCTCAGGGGAATGTCCTTCAGTAACATTTTGACAAGCTTATTTAGGGGTTTGTTTGTGGATTTGGGTTGGGGTTTTTTCCCCACTTTTACTTCTTAGTGAGGTCTCCCATGAGCAAGCCGTGGGCTGGAGCCCAACAAAACCCACTGCTTGTCTTCACACAGAGAGTTTCACCATGTGCCTAATAGAAAACCTAAATTCCCATGCTGAGGACCAGCGAGCATCCTCCAACATGATGGTTTCACCTCATTCCCCTCCGGCTGTGGATTGCAACCCCCTGACACCTCCATACCTGGCTCCTTGCTAAGGGAACAAATAACGCACAAGGAGGATTTGTGGTTTTGCTGATGCCCAGCTGAGTTACCCCCAGCTGTGGAACTCACACTGAAAAATCCCTGGGTTTCTGGGAACGGACACTGCTTCTGGGGCATGTGGCTTGTGTTCTGGTAAAGCTTTTGCAGCATTTGTCAATCATTAAGCTGCAGTGCTGCTGGAAAGGTCAGGGAAATTCCCACCAAGGCACCCAAGTGTTTGAGAACCAAACGACGTTTCTGAGATGCTTTGGTGTAGGTGAGCTACAGAGCCTGCAGAGCAGGACTCCAGTGGACTTGGCCGTGGCTGGCCCCACCACCGAGCTACGTGCTCCGAGGTTGGAAGGAGGCATCTCAGCAGCGCACGTGGCTCTGTTTCGAGCATTTTGAGGCTTTTGTGTGGTTTCCTGTATTTTACTTGAGAGACTTACGCAACAACCCACGTCTGGTCCCCGCCACCAGCCTGCTTGTCCTTCTGCTTCCCATGCCTCTTCTGCCTCGGGACTGCCCCCCAGACCTTCCACACGGCTGCAAAGGTCTCACCATGGACAAGCAGCTGCCGAGAAAGCAGGGCAGGAGGCAGAGCAAGGCAGTCACCTCCTCCCCTCCCGGCACAAGTCCCCAGCGTGCCACCTCGCCAGGACCCTGGCCCGTGCCCCAGCCGAGCGCTCCCCGAGGCTGGGGAGCAGCTGGGAACTGCCCTCTCGCTTGGTGGCACCCCCCTTGCCGTGCCCATAGCTCAGCACGCACCGGTTTTGACTCAAAAGCAAATCAAAACACCCGACAGCACGGGATTACGCATGTGCCCCTTATGCAAACCCACAGGAACACCCTCGTGTCCGGCTGCCACGTTTGCAGAGACGGCTGGTGCTCTCTGCATCCTCCGGGCAAGGGGGATTTTGTTTTGGTTGGAAGCCCCAGTGAATCCAGTCCCACGTCCCTGCTGGGTCCCTGCTTCAGAGTGCTTGAGGGCTTTGCTCATGGAGATGAACAAGCAATTCTGAAAAACTCCCTGAAAAACAAAACCGAGACACTCTAGATTTCACTTCCCAAAACAGCACGAGCCATAAGCACCAGCTGTTTCTAGCAGCTGTTAAGTGCGTTAGATTATATCATTCCTGCACTAAACTATTAGTCAATTGATTAATGAACTGGGACTTCCCATCCAACAAAAATATTTTGGTTTTAAATTATAATTTGATGCATGGTTAGTACAGAAATACATTACACATGCTAAGCACATGTTTGCATCTCATCACCACCCTCAGGCACGGGGAAAGGTGCCGGCTTTGCCACCTTTTCAAGGCTGCTTGCAAACCCACCCAGAGATGCAATGGCTTTGCATGCAGCGTGATGCTGCTCGCTCCTGCCCGCACACGGGATGTGCATGGTGGCAGCAGGCTCCCGGCCTCCCCGCTGCTGCCACCGGAGTTTAATCAGAGCTGCAAAATTGGCCAGGAAGCCTTAACTGGCTCGGGGTAAGGGCTCAACTACCTGAGGCTGGAAACCTTCCCCAAGGTCACTGGACCTTTAGCCAGCACCAGCACGAGGCGGCAAGCCCAGGAGGCTCCATCGGGACACGGTGCTGGCAGACGGAGGGCAGCCGTGCTGCACCGACAAGCTGATGACTCTGCACGGGGAGACTCAGGGATCAGAGTCAGCAACAGCTTGGGACCGGCTCTGGATTTCACCGCAGGGCTAGAAATTATCTAGAAAAGGGTTTTTTCCAATTTTTTTTTTTTTTTCCCAGAAGCACCTCTGTGACATAAACCCCTCTATTCAGCTGCTTTTCCCGCTGGCAGAAGATCAGCCAGATATTTACTCTGGCCACACACCTCGCTGGCCAGACGCGGCCACCGCCGGTGCTGGAGCCACATCGCCACGTTATCGCAGCGCTGTGAGCGCAGCTGAGACGCTGCCCCGGCACCTATCGTCAGCTCAAGCCCTCCACCTCCTCGACTCATAGAAATATATCATCGTATATATGATATGTATACTCATTACTAATATATATACTAATATATAATACTACTACTATTATCACTAATAATAATAAAGAAAATTTGAAATAATCTCAACCGTTTGTTAGCAGTTAAACCTGCAAGCCCTGGGACAAGGCGTGGAGCTCCAGGTACACACACACAGGGGAGGTGACAGTGCCCATCTCCTGATGGAGACATCCCATCCCATGGCAACACAGGTCACAGTAAGCAGAGGTGGTGTGGAGAAGCAAATAGGGAACAATTATTCCTTATTTCTCATGACATGGGAACGAAACACTGACCAAAACCGAACGCCAGCTTCAGTCCACCTTGGTGGCCAGGGCACCCCTTGCAAAACCCTGGTTAAAACATGCACACAAACCCACCACAGAGTAAAATTCAACAGCCTTTTTTCAATTTACAATATGTTATTTTATAAAATTGGCAGGTAGGGGGCTCAAAGGCTGCTTTTTGTGATCACTTATGATAACAAAGTCTCCAACAAGCATAGCTTTGCTAAACAGCATGTGTGTACAATGGGAAACCGGGCTCAGCGTGCTACAGAGGGGTCTTCTACTGAGAAGCATCAGCATCGCACTGTGGTGATGCAGAGTGGGAAAACCCGGCAGGTTTGTGTGACACACAGCGAGGGACAGCCCACGCCATCTCCCTGAGAGAGAGAGAAAGCACGCTGGACTCGCACTGCAGAAGAGCCAGTGCCACCATCCCGTCCTGCTGCTTATCTAAGGAAGGAGCAGCACACAGAATATTTCTGACACGACATTAAAGGCAAGAATGTCCCTGCGCTGGTACCAGAGATACCTGGCGAGGCAGAGGCAGCGCATCATCTCTGAACAAACCCAGCAGCCCGCTCCCACCCCCAGCGCTCCACGGGGATGAAAGGAAATGATCAGAAGGGAAGCAGCGATGGGAATTCAAGTGGCTCTAATAAAATATTCCCTTTGGTGGAGCAGAGGCTCATGGGCACAGCCAGCCACAGCACGGAGAGCAGGGATGATGGGGAGAGCTGGGCCAACGCGAGAGTGAAGCAGCAGGAGGATGAAGAAACGCCTCTGCCAGCAACGCCGATGGCTCTGCCCCGTGTCACTCCCGTGCACCGGGACCCCTTCAACCCAAGGGCTCCCCAGCAAGCGGCGATCCTGAGAGACGGAGAGGATTGCAGTTTGGTTTGAACATGTAAAATACAAATACACGTATACACATACCCATCACACTGGCATGGATGTAAAAAATCAGCACTTACAGGAATACTGTATGGCACCAGCGCTGCCCAAACATCCCCAGCGCTCACCCCAATGTGGACGGGAGATGTGGGGTCTGAAACCCAGAGGACAGCTCTCCGACTCTTAACCAGCAGGTCACACCAGGGCTTAGCCCAGATCTGCTCCTCTCCATCAGGAGTGGTGAACTGGGAGTTAACATCCCCGGGCAGAGGAGCGGGGTGAGCAGCCAGCTCTCCCTCTGCCACCCCTGAAGCGCTTCACACAGTCCCAATGCTTCAAATCAGGGTCGGCCAGATCAGCCCCACCACTTAGACTGGGCAAAGTTTCTGTTCTTCAAACCGTCTGATGGCATGGTTCACATTTATCTACTTTCTCCCAAAGTTAAAGTTGCTTTTAGAAAGGTCTGAGGCACACAACTATTTAAAGCATGCACATGCGTGTGAACGTGTGCGTGCACATGTACATGCACAGGCTGCAGCTTAAGATACTGCAGGTATAATCATTCTAGTAAAGGCAGCATCTTAAACAGAAATATGTAACCATTTTGGCCAGGAACCAAACCATCCCTGGCCCCAGCCCATCCATTTAATCAGACTAAGCCAAGCCTTTTCATGGTGCCCCTGAGCTGGGCACTGTTGGCCTTTCCAGACTGGCCACTCCAGGAACAAGGCAGAGCATTGCCTCGCACACATGGGAGGCTACTTCCAGCACACCGTTTATAGAGCAACCGACCTTTATTTTAGACATAGCTTAAGTAAAGTAACATGCAAAGAAACACGTGAGTAAGAGTCTCATCTGCCTCGGGCTCCTGCAAATCCTTTTCTTTTCCTCCCTTGTAGCACAATGCGATGGATGCCCATTATTCATCCCTGTAAAGCACAGCGTGTACATCCACGCTGTCTGTCCTTTGGCTGGAGCTGTGTTTGCAGATTTCCCGTGGGAAAGGAGGTGCTTCACTTCTGAAGAAAAAAACCAGGGCATTGGCATGGGCCACGGGGATGCTGGTGGGGACCAGCCACCTGCACTGAAGGGCTTCGCAGGACCTGGCTGGGAGGCGAGCAGCAAAATCACCTGCAACTTGCCATGATGCAAGTGTGCTTCGTGCCCAGAGGAGCACGTCTCCACAACAATCCCAGTGCACAACAACTCCTCTTCCGCAGCATCTTTCCTCCTGCCGTATGTCTGACCTTCTCTCTCCCCTGTCTTCACACACCCTCCGTATTATGTGCCTGGCCAGATTCCTAGGGGTGAGCCTCGAATTTGGAGTAAGTACAAAAACTGCTTGAACAACAGACAAAATCCGTATTAAGTCAACTAGGATCAGGGGTCTGATATTTGCTGAGAGTATTTCATAAATCGTAGGTGTTCTGTATCCCATGCATGTTCGAACAACTCAAGATGAAATATGGTCTTCAACTTAACAGCAAGGGAGACCTCAGTCTTCAAAAACTGCGAGGAACACAATTTAATACGAACCTTCTTATATTAAACAGGATTATCTTTAAAAAGCACTGTTACGTATTTACTAGTTTACCATGAACAAACGCTTTTTTAGGGTTTTTTTTGTGTGAAGTTACCATATTCTTTTATAAAACTGACTCAAGTCATTTGCCCTGTCTTTGGAAATGTGCATATATTTCAGAAGAGGTTCTGACTGTCTTCCTCATTAAAAAAAAGGCATGGAGGGACACTAAGCGATGCCCCCAGCACCGCTCACGGCTGGTGGCCCAGCAGCAGCAGCAGCAGGACCAGGGTGACGGCAGCAGCAGGGCTGGGGCGGGGGGCTGCGCTCCCGGGGTCGCTGCTGGGGACCGCAGCACCTTCTTTGCTTTGCTGGTTCAGAAGCTGCTTGTTTGCAGAGGTGTCATCCATATCCAGGTCATACGCCAGTTCTGAAAGCAGAAAGAGGGAGGTGGTTAGTGACAGGGGGTGCGTGCCGGCATCCTGACGCACGGCACATCCAGCCCCCACCAGCACCGGGGTCCCCGGGGCAGCCCGTGCCAGCAGCTGGGTCTGAGTGAGGTCGAAGAAATCATGGCAGGGGTGGATGGGCTGGAAGAGCTTAGCAAACATCTTAGTCCTGCACCCAGCCCTGGTCCCAGAGAGCCTCCCCGTACCCTATGCTTGGAAAGACCAAAAAATCACAACTACAAGGTGCCCCAGTAAGAAAACAGAAGGGATAAGGGGATCTGGCTTACTGGAGAGCTGCTCCCAAAGAAAATCAGCTGAGCTTTGGAGTGGATGTTTAGCAATGCAAATCATGCCTGTTCCCCAGACACTGCTAGGATGCATGCAGGAGGAAATCCAGGTGAGCACAAATAGTTCCCCTGAACCCAGAGCCAGCACAAAGCCTTGTTCACCAAATACCTCCCGGCTGGAGGACCTGAGGAGCTCTGCATTTCTGGAGTCTTACGTAAGTGTGTGCCAAATATGTTCCTTACGGCGCTTACAACACATCCATCCCATCCCCTGTCCACCTCATCAAAGTGCTGGAAAGCGAGGAATGTGAATGGATCATCCACCCCGGGCATGCTGGTGTTGCAACATGGCAACTTTGAGATGATGCACATGGGAGCTCCAACGCGAGAAAATGCCCAGGATAAACGTTTTGATAGTCCTGGCAGAGGGGCATGACATTAACGGGGGAAAAGCTTGTGGCAACCCATCACTGGCTGCAAAGGACCTGCTGAGCATTAAGTCACAGTCACCCTTGTCTCCCTGGGACACAGAGGAATAAAAAATGTCAAAATAGACAATGTGGAAAGGCAAGAAACCAGCAATTCTCAGGACCAAGAACAAAAAGGAAATGGTGTTTTAAAATGTCACTAGCCAGATCCACCTGAGGAGTTTGTACCTGTCAAGCATCTGGACCGAGAGGGTGCACCCATGCTTGACTCAAATCAATGGGTCCCTCACTCCCCTTCTCGTGCTGCTGCCGTCTCCTTCTGGGGTCCAGGTTTCTTGCCTGGATGAGAATCAGTCAAGCCTTTTTGTCTTATCCCCAAAGCCTGGCCATTGGAAGTGGAGGAAGCTGGTGGTTTCCATCAGAAGAGACCCTGGCTCAAGCCTTTCACAAGCCCTTGTGGATCACCAGCATTCTGACGGGTTTGGATCATCCCACCCCACCCACCTCTGAGAAAAAAATCCAAGAGGCTGAATAAACACTCTAGCTAAAAAGCGCCGCATCAATCCAATAAGCACCACTGCCAAGGCAAACAGGCAGTATTTCTTAATCAAAAATAACCAAACACTGCAAAACAAAAGCATAACAACGTTAGCGTGACAAGCGAGTCAGCCCAGGCCATCAGAGAGGGTCAGAAACGGCTGAAAGGGAGCAGATACCCACGTACACAAAGGGCCAGGTGCAAGCAAAACCCGCTTGGTAAACGCTGACTTCTCTGGGAGACTCCCACAGATCTTGTGATTGCTCTTCTGCACAATTTTCCTGCTTTTCTTCTTAAGAGTACAGATATGCTTCTGTCCTCCGGAGCTGCACACCCACAGGCAGAGCAGGAAAAGGTGCCACCCTGAAAGGGATGCCCCGGGAGGTCACCTCTGCCCATCTTGTGCTGATTTCCAAGCACAGAAAGAAAAAGTCCCTCTGGCACACGGGATGCTCAGGCTTTGGGGCGGTTTGGGAGCAGCCTGGCTGCACCATCCTATTTTCCCAAGCTCATTTCTGCAGAATAAGTGAAGGGATTTTGAGTTAATAAAATCACAGCAGATTATTTCGCAGTTGGTTGTTTTACAGGAGAGTCCTCAGCTGGTACAACATCCGATCAGGGCAATGACGGCCTGCCCTGGTGTGTTTTGGAAGGTGTTTCCACACACTCCAAAGACTCCTAAAACCTAAAAGATGCCCCATGGGGTCACAGCACCATCAGGCACCGGCATGCTTCCAGGCCAGTGATCTGCAGCCAACCAGCAGAGCTTTTGGGGCAGAATATTCTCTTACTGGACATCCTAGCAAAACTAAAAAAATCCACAGGAACTGAGTAACTACTCTTGCCTTCAGTTTAGAAAAGAAATTTGAAACAAAAGAGTGTTTCAGCAAGGTCCTTAACAGTACAAAGGGTTTTGACGTTCCCATTTAAAGTCTCATTCTGCGATGCTGTAATTTATGAGATGCGAGTTCCTGCACGGTTTGCAATGCAGCAGCTGAATCATGTTGGAAACGTTCAGCCAAAGCATACCAAAATGATCGTTTCAAACATCTTTTACATGGGAAATTTTTAAATTCTGATATTTCACCTGAACTTGAGTAAGGGTAATTTTTTAAATCATGTCATTTCACCCCAATGGGAATGGCAATTCTCTCATTCATCCTCTTTGACCAAATTAAAGAGAAGGGAACAGAAACCGTCTTGTCATCAGAGATTTGAGAGCTATTTTCCTAGCCTTGTTTAACTGCTTCAGAAGTTTAGTGCTTGGGTGTGCTGTTTGTTTTTGCTGTTCCTTCCATTGTTTCCTTCTCTGGGCTTATTTGTGCCCAATTGTATTTTTAGGCTTGATGGATTTAACCATACGTCTTTTATTTTGTATTAATGATGGATTCGTAACTCTTGCACATCCCTTTTCCTTAACTTCTAATAACCTTTGGTACATCAGAGGAAAGGAAAATTAAAAGTATTAGCCTCTACCAGACCTGAGGCAGCTGATAACCAGGTCCAGGCGGTAACAATGTTAAAAATACATAATAACAATAACAGTAACAATAACACTAATAATAATTCAAATCTAGGTATCCAAATTAGCAAATGTTCCTAATGAGGTACTTCTTGAGAGGGCTCCATTACAGTTTCCAGCCTTCGTTACGATCCCTGGTTAGTCCAGGTCACCGCCACATCCCTGTACCTCCTGCTCCCACAGCCGCCGGGAGAGAAGGAGGCCCAGCACCAGGGATGGAGCTGCAGGATGGCTGGTGTAGTAACAGAAACTAACCTCCCACATACGCCATTTCGGTCTCTTCCACCCAAAACTCTGCCTTTACTCTGCAAAACAACCCGAGAGAATCTGCTCCTCTGCCTCCCTGCTCCCCAGCCATCTTCTGCATTAAACATCTCCACTACCCCAGCTCTGATCACCCACTTAATTTGCAATAGTTTCGACTACAAAGTGGCCCTTTGGCCTGCAAAGGCTTTTTTTTGAGGAGGGGAAACTAGAAAAATCTGTTTCTGTTTATAGTCAGTTGGAGTCCAGAGGGTATTACCAACAATCTGCACTAATTACGTATTCAATCTTCACTCATTTTGGCCCCTCTTGTCCTCTGGGCTGCGGATTAGATAATCCCCTTAAAATAATAGTCAATCATTAGCTCTGGGTTTTTTTTTTTTTTTTCCCCCGCATGCAAGCTGAGCGTGCCGTGCCGTTTCCCGGAGTCCTTACGCAGCTGGTGAAAGGTCTCCAGCCGAACACAAGCTGGTCCCTCCGGAAGCATCTTTTGTAACAAAAGCCCCTCTAACACAAAGCTGCTGCGCTTTGCTCCCAGGACGGCAAAAGCTTCAATGGTCTCGCAGCGTGGATGACAAAACCTGCCGCCAGCTCTACAACATGCACTTCCCGCATCCGCAAAATAAAGCGGCGGCATTTTTCCGTGGATTAGGACTAGAATTAGGCGTACTGACTCTGCACAAGCTTTTTGGGCGGGAATCATTAAAAAGCTCTTCTTGCTGAACCACACTAGCGTTGGAGACGGCTACAAAAGACGGCTGAAGTGGGAGGAGATTGGTTTTGAGTTGGTATAATAAGTCCCACGGCAGCTGGCGCAGAAGAAGCCGGGCGGGTGAGGACTGGCACGCGGGCAGCCTTACGGCAGGCGTTTTTGTGCCAAAGTCACCGCTGCCTACTGAAACACCCCTTTTCACCCCTAAAAGGACAACACGGTCTTAAGCAAAGAACTCCTAGCAAACGCCACTCTGGCAAATGACCTCCAAGAGGACAGTGCCCGGCTCCCGCGGGCTGGCTCGGCTGCTGCCCAGAGCCCGGAGCCAAGGAATGTCATCTCAGAGGCAGGCATCTGGGCTGCCCGCCTGCCAAGCCTGCCCCGGCAGATGGCCCCAGCGATGGACTTAATATAGTAACAGAGCCGTAATAGATGGCCATGCGTGAAAACTGCTTTGCCACGTCACTTGATAGGTCTGCCGGTGCCCCGCGCAGCGGCAACGGGTGCGAAGGGGATCCCCCCCGCCGCCACAGGCGAAACCATTGTGCCTAACGCAGCGTGTTCACCAAACGAGGCTGCCAAGTGGGCCAAAGCGCTTGCAGGGACACGGTGATGGCCCTTGTTTGCAGATGATGGAAACTCTGTGGTGTGAAGGGACTAGGGAATGGATCGTGACCATGTGTTTCCAATAAATGCAAAACACATCAAGTAGAAATGTCAGAGACAAGTAGGGCAGCTTGGCAAGGTCTTGCAGCTCTTGTGGTCAGTTGTGAACTGCATATGTCCTTCAGGACTGCTCTAGGAAAGCACATGCTACCAGCGCCAACAAGAATTACAGTCTCCAGGGTGCGTTGCTTTATTTAACTTTTTTAAGCAGCAAGCCTTATCAGTGTGGGGAACAAGTTGTCACTAGATGCAGTAGACTCTGTCTATCTCTAAAGCAAGACTGGATTTCTTTAAGGGAGAGACATTTGAGTCAAGCCCAAGCTGTTGACTCATTACGAGGTGAAGCATAAGAGCCTGCGATTCCACAGAGCAGACTGCCCGACCCTGGCTCCCAACTCTCTCCATCTTTACAGCGCCAACCACTTCACTCTCACAGGCGTTTGCACCTGAAATCTAGAAGAACAGTCCAATTTCATCCCAAACTCTTGCTGTTGGAATACCAAAAGCTCTACTCATCTCAGCCCCTAGTTACCTGCCTTTCTCATGCAAACAGCTCATACTACAAACACACCTCTGTCTCCACAAAGACAACACCTGAGCCCATCCATGGAGTTACACGGCACGCGCGGCCACGACTGCACGGATACAGCTGGGATCCCCAACCCTCTGCTTCTCCAAAACACCTTAAACTCTTCCAAACACCTAGCCAAGCATGGTTTCATCTCACCAGGGAGGTTTTGCCTTCTGGCTTATTACCACTAAAATCCTGGAGCACCAACAGGTTTGCCAGTTGTCTTCTTGCACAACGAGCTGCAACAGCCCAGCCATAGGTGCGGTCGCACCGGCGTGTAATTAAAGCGCTGAGCCGGGGCTGGCTGTGGTGCTTGTGTTGGCACGGTTGCAAGATCACCAAGATGGATGTGCAGCATGTGCATGGTCTTGTGCCTCTGCCTTTCCACCTCCTCCGCAGCAATTTAGGAGGCGCGGCTCTTGGCAATATGGATTTGGAAAAAAAAGAAGACAAAATCCGACTCGACACCATCTTGCTGCCGTCGGCAATGTGGCCGGGGGAGACTGGCACGGCTCAGCAACGAGTGGTAAAACTGACTTCCTGGGCAGAAACCCAAGGGAATTGGGTTTGGGATTGCTGATTTGCAAACCAAGACTTTTCCCCCGCTCGCCTTTTCGACACATCCCAGCTGCCGGTGTGCCACTGACCTGAAGACTGCAGGCACAACCACAAAACTGGCACCGATTTGGGGTAAGTTCTCCCAGGATTAAAGCAATCTGGAGGGCAACAACCAGGTTGATTTGGGGGGACCAAGTCATCCAGCACAGAGAGGTGAGGAAGCTCCAGCCCAGCCCCATGCGAGGGGTGCAACCAGCTGCTGCTCGGGGTACACAAGGCATCAGCCATGAGCTCTGCGAGGCAGCCGGTACACACACCCTGGCTCCCCAACCTCCAGCACTACCAGAAAAGTCTCATCCATGGATGTCTTCAAGCTTTTGATGGGGCAAAGGGATAAAACACCCCCCAAAACCCAACACATTACATGGTACGGGCAGAGGGGCTGCACCATGACCCCAATTCAAGTGACTACTCCACTCCACCTTGGCCAGAGGCTGGTGGCAAGGAAGGGCTATCATTTATGACCTGGGCCTATGTTTACTTTGAAAATGTACTTATTAAATTCCTCTTTGCTCCTTGGTGTGCTCTAGATTTACCCCGAAGAGAATGTGGCGTCTGCAATTGCATTAATCATTTTCCCTTTGGCAGCAAGTGAAAGAATTTCTGAACTGTACTCGCAGAGCGGAGCCACAAAAACGTGTTTAGCAAAACACACTCATGTAATCTATTAAAAATTAACAAATCTCATTAGCATTATTAACTGGAAGTGCCAGAGTCCTTGTACTCTGATGATGAAGCAGCATGCCCCAGTCTGATATCCAGCTGTACTGTCCAGAAAAAGAGCTGCTACCTAAAGGAACTTAGGAGAGAAGAACTAAAAAATAGGGGGCTAACATGGACAGCGAAAAGCATCTCCAAAGGCAGGAGACAAAAAAGAAAAAGAGGAGAAGCTGGAAACAGAAGAGTATGAATGGAAGTGGAGTGATTTATGAGGCAGCAATACAGGACTGGGTCAAGCAGTGTTCCTGCAGATCCCCCATGTACCTCAGCCCACCCAGATGTGGAGTCACCCTCTCCTTCTTTGGGGACCTTCAAGATCTAAATGCACAAAGCGATCCCTTCTGATTACTCTGTTGTCATCTGAGACATCTCAGGACAGTCTTGATTTTGGGAGGTAACGTTCCCAGTGATAGCAGAGCGAAATGAAATGCTTCCTATTTCCTCTAATGACCGAAACCAACATCATCACATCAAACTGAAATTTTCTCCTTCATCTTTGCTCCCCCAAAAACTCTTTGGACATGACCGGGGCAGGCAGCTCTTGCTTGCTACCTCCTACCCTTCAACTGTCCAAGCTCAGGACATTTAGTGACGTTCATGTACTAGCAAGACCCACCAAGATGCAGTCCTATGGGGAACGGCAATGGTCCCTGCCTTCCAGATGCCAGCTGCTAAAAGCAGCCCTCAAGGCAGAAGGATATTTCTCAATGCTTGATTAGAAAAGTCACGGTGGTGTTACGGCACCCAGGAACATCTGACATCTTCCTTTGTGACTCACTGCGTGCGGAAACCAGACTTGAACAGGGCCCAGGCCATGGAGACCGGGGTTTGTGGCATTCGTGCTCCAACTAGGCAACCAGGAACGTGCCTCTTCAATCAGAAGGGACCAGGACTTTGTGCAATGTCTATGCTCAGTCAACAATCCCTGGACATCCATCATTGCCTTAGGCTTGTAAGGAAAAGGAAAATCAAAGGCAGCGGGTGTTTTGCTCCTTGAGCACACACGTAAAGAAAATGCCTCAGCAGCGCTCCCAGCCTGGGGATCAAACTGACAGAGACTCCACCAGGCTACAACTCCTCACGCCAAGGAAAATATCTGGAACGAGATTTGGGGTCATAACCCAAGAATTTGCGTTGGGCACGGACATACCTGCTCAGCCCCCCACAGGTAGAGCCGGCGGGTAGGCTCAGGCACGGTGGTACACAGACATCTGCTCAGCCTGCCTCCGCTCCTGGAGAAACTCCCTGAGGTTTTGTGCTCTTACACTGCCTGGGATCACTGGCATGGATGGAGAGCAAGCTCCCCCTGCCCGTGCCGGGGGAATGTTTGCACAGAGCATGGGTTGAGGTGAGAGAGCAGCCAAAGGAAGGGAGCCGAGAGGCTACTGCACCACCTGGCTTCTTTAATTGTGTTAAGCTGCTAAAATAAATAAATAAATAAATAAATACATACATACATACATGCATACATAAAACCCTGGCCCTGCATTAAAACAACATTAAAGTCACTTCAGCCTATAAAAATGGGGTAATGCAGGAGGCCCTGGGAAACATCACCATACCTGACTTTCCCACTTTATATAGAAAAAGAAGGGTTGAGTTCATAGGCTGGAACTTTTTAACAGCTTCAGGTCATGTTCCCTGCACTGGAAGGAGCCCCGGGAACAGCCGCTGTAGTCCAAAACCAGGACCTGGCTTTGCAGTGCCTTCTGCATCGCTGTAGAGAGAGACCCAAATTAAACCCAGCTGCTTACTGGCTGCATGTAACATCTGACACAAAACCAGGGCTGATTCCTGCTCCCTGCCTCCCTCCCAGATGGAGAGCAAACCCTGGTCCCAAAGCACCGGTGGAACTGCTGAAAGCTGGAGCTGGATGGTGGTGGCAGCTCCGATGGGAAACTCGGCATCATCCCAGCTGAGTGCCAGGACACCACGGCTGTGATCCTTGGGCTGTGCTGGATCCATCTCATCCCACTTGCTCTTTCCTGGGGGCAAAGGCTTGGGGAACCACAGCTGGGACCTTGTCAAACCAGTGCTTGTGGCTGGGACCATGGTGGAGCTCACGGAGACCACCTTGGCTGTCCCTACCCCAGGAGGAGGGAGCAAGGGAGGGAGCGGATCATCCCTGGGCTCCTGCCCAGCACCTCCCCAGGTCAGCCTGTACATGCAGCCAGGGAAGATACTGGGAACGGGGATGCACAGCTCACGTGGGAGCATCCAAATTGCTCTGGGGACACTCCATAGGCACAGTGAGCACTGAAATGAGGAGGCGACAATGCAAGAGGGCTCCAAGGTCCAGTCCACGAATGCATCCCCCTCCATCCTATCTGTAGCACTCATGGCTCACTCTCAGGAATGTCACAATCACGGTGGAAAATCAAAATAAAAAGGCTATGTAATCCAGTTTGTAAATCCCTTGAAAAATACAAAATCCTCTCTAAAACGGATTATGGAGATTAGAGATAAGAGTTTCCTGGAAATCAAGAATTGCATTTCAGCCTCCCTCCTCTCCCACCCTCCCAGAAAAAGAGAGGGGCTCACGCCCTGCACCACCTCACCACACTCCTCCCCGGCCATCACCCTGGCCTCAGGGAGCAACAGCAGCTCCCTCCAGCCCCTGAAAACAGCACAGCTGTTTCTACCTGATTTTGCCCTAAGCACTATTTTGGGACATTATCTGCTGCATGTACCTGAGCCTATGGGCAACATGCGCCAGTGGTAGGAAATCTGCCTGCATCAGGGAGAGGAGATGCCTGCCAGCCTCCTGCAAGCTTTTTGGTCCATTCCTTTTCCGAACGGGCTCTGCGGGACCATGCAATGTGCTGCTGTGGTTTTGCGAGCTGCAGGAGTTGCACCCAACCCTGTGGGCGCCCAGCACAAAAACATCCTCTTAAATTAGGGTGGTCTTCTGAAAATCAAAATGTTTCACTTGGCTGTGCCAATGGTGACAATGTTATCAATGGGAGAAAGGTCAAACGCTCATGTGCCGATGATATCAAAACGTTTAGCAGCCATGCCATTATTATTATGATAGATTAAAATCAGCATTTTGTTTAATATTTTGACTCAAGTATCCACAATGAATGGTGGCAGGACAATTTTCTGTTGGGAATTTTTATTTTGTGGGAGTTTTTGTGCTTTCATTCTTATTTGGAACAACAACAACAACAAAAAGGATTGCAATATTAGCATTCCTGGCAGAGCACACATTCGAGTTCCTGACCTGTTATTGCTCAAGGACTTCTGCAGCTGCAGATGCCTGTTTGGAGCTACAGTTAGGTCACTTTGAATGATGCTCATAGAATAAGGATCAAAACACTTACAGCTTGATCAAAAGGACATTTTATGAACATTGCAGCCTGAGTTAAGTGCTGATGTGAATATGTACGTTCGCCCTTACATTAGCTCAGCTCGGTTCTAATAAAATTAACACCCTTTTAAATAATGCATTCAATTTTTTTTCTTTTCATGTTTTTGTGCCTTATGGCTTTGAAAACATATCTTCAGAACCTTTCCATCACTCTAGGAACATCTATTTGTGTTGGATCTGGAAATCAACTTATCCAGAGGAGTAAGGGCGAGGGTGTGTGCTGGTTTGTATCGTTGCTCCACCTGCTCTAGCCTGAATTTATCCACCAAAGGTTGGGGGTTTTTTCCCCCACAAAAGAGGGTAACACAGTCAGACTCTTTCTTTTCCCAGTAGGAATTACTACCTGTAAATAAACAACTAAAAACAGAACTACAAGCACCAGCAGCTTCAATGCTCCTTTGAAAAGAGACAACAGAAAAAACAAAACAGGGAAAAATCCAGTCTCTTTTCTGCATTTTACTTGCACATTAGAGGCAAAATGAACTTACCAGTCCAGGACAGGGGACGTCTTATTGGCGCAATACAGCCGGTTAACTGTTCTTTAGAGATATTCATCTCAAAAGCCAGAACAGAAAGAGCATTTTCCCCCCTTTTATTTATTTATCTTTTTTTGTGCCAACTCACCTTAGCTGAAAAGCACATTGAGATTGTAATTATGGGAAGGCCTCATCTAGTAGATTTGTAAACTCAGCTATCGGCTTGAATTACTGGAATTAGCAAGGCTAATTTAATGTCACTGTTCAAAATAGCTCAGATTTGGAATTTCTTAATGGCCTTAGGAGAAGGAGTCTTTATGCATACTGCAATCTAGGCTTCATTCTTAGACTAAATTCCTTCTCATAGATTTTGTGAATGCCCTGTTTTGTAGCCAACACAAACTCTGTCCAGTAAAATAATGTAAGGACTCAGAATGAAAAGAGATTAGCTGTTCCCTGCTCCTGTTATTTTAAAGCAGGAATAACTTTGGCTTCTACTGATTCATAGACAAAGCTTGAAATGCAAAGCATGCTCAACTCCAGATTCAGCATGAAAAGGACCTTAAAATATTCCCGAGTGCAAGTAATGGACTTATTAGAGGGATGAAAAGAGGCACTTTTCACAGAATCCCAAGCTCTTTAGTCCTGTCATATCAATAATCTTGCTGCAGAATTTAATTCTATTTACATTTCTTTCCCTTCCAAATATCCTGCCTGACTTCTATGAAATACAACATTTACGCTTTTAAAGCGTTAATTTATTTCTGTTAATGCTCGGTGGCAAGTGGTGTAAAATGTCTGCAGATCACCCAGAGCGTGAGCGGGTGCGATGGCATCAGGACGGCGTGTGACAGGGAACAATTCTGTACGACATGCAGTTTTACACCTCACAATTGATAAACGAGGACATAATTTTAAAGACTTGGTTAAAAGCATCTTCTTTAAATAATGACAGTTGATTGTGCTGAAACTCAACGTACCTGCAATCTGTTCTCCTGTCCTTTATGTTTAACACCCACAAAAACATTGTGACAGTGAGAAAAAAAGCTTTATAGATATCAGGAAAGAAATTTGCCTGGCTGTCCTTAAGCTACCAAAATATATCTTTTTTTTTTTTTTTACCCAGTTTGCTTAGTCTTTGCAGGATGGTTTAATCTAAAACAGGCAGTAAGCAACTAGTCGTGATTTTCTCTCTTTGAAGAAATGGCTGAAAAACAAAGGTATTTCAGGAACAAATTACAAAAGCCTGTGTAGAAACACCAGGAAAGCAGATAGAGATGTCCCCTCTTTAAGGAGAGAGGGGAGTTTCTTTTCTCTGCTCGGCTCCATGTCCCCAGGACAATTTGCACCGGTTGGGGAGTGTCGTAGCACGGAGGGGACAGAAGCTGTGTTGGGCTACATCTGCCCATGGCCCTCCCTGAGACAGCACCAGCAGAGACCAAAAGACCCCAAAACACCGCAATACAACGAGCAGCCATCCTGGGATGGCCGTGAATGGCACGTGGTACCGGCCAGTGATGATTTTCACAGAATTGACCCAACCATGCGGTTTTGCTCTTGAAAGGCAAAGCACAGCGACTGCACGCTGCCTTTCACCCAAGGGTCTCAAAGCACACTGCAGGCATTAATTACACCCTCTGCTTTGCAGAGATTAATTAAGCACTGAAGCCTCACAGTCCCCAGGAGCCAAGCACAAGCCTCCACTCACTAATGGCTAAAACCAAGCCAAGGTTGCAAGGGGGCTTCACGAGCACTGATGGGTGAGCTGGGAAAAGCACCTCTGAGTGCCCCGAGTCACTCTGCAGTGCTGGCCTCCTCCTCCTGGGATGCTTTTAATTCCTCCAGACATGTCCCAGCAAGTGCCCCTGTGAAGGCAGCTGTTCGAGGTTTTGCTCTGAAAACACTCTTTATGGCAAGGCACAGAAACCAGACACACCGGGGAGCAGGGAGGGTGAGGATCAGTCCCGTCCCACAGCCACCCTTCAGTGCATCCGCTCAGCCCCTATGTCTAAGGACACCTCAAGAGGGCTCTGACATTAGCAGTCGTTTTCCTAATGATGAACTTGACAGCCCTGATGAGACATCCCGCATTCATGCGCCAAGAAGAAACAGAAGCTCCTCAAATCATCCTTGTTGCTTCCTCACGCACCGCTGGCTGCCAAGCTGCTGTGTCACCCCTTGCTGGGTGGGACAGGCTGCAGAAGACGACCAGGCTGCCTGTTTCTGCCCATCATCCCAAACCCTCCAGCCTTGAGAGACATCCCCCAGCAGGTCTGCCAGCAGAGCCATGGGAAGGCACCATGGGAAGCAACGATGGATTTAGACAAGCAGCCTGCTGACCGACAAAAATCCACTGTCACTGTTTCTTTAGAATCATAGAATCGTTTATGTTGGAAAAGACCTTTAAGATCATCAAGTCCAACCACCAAATTAGCAACAAATGCCTGGATGAAATAGGTGACAAGTGCATTAAAAAAAATACGATATCTGTGCAGCGGAGAGCTGGAAGGCAAAGGGGGATTGCCAGCTCCTGCAGCTAACAAAAAGTGGTGGCTGTGCTGCAGCTGCAGCCTGGGAAATCCATTAAGACCACATGGGGTGTCAAATTGTATGTAACATGAGTGCCGGGCTTGCAGGCACTGTGTGACAGCAGCCCCGCAATGGAGCCAGGCGGAAAGCAGGGCCGAAGAGACCGGAGACGACAAAACTTTCTCAGCACATACCTGCCTTTGCCTCCCCAAAACTGGGAGGAGCAGGTGAACGGGCATGGCCCTGCACAGCCCCCCCGCGAGAAAATGCAGAGACACCGGGGGTTTGCACTGCCCCAGAAAGCCTGAGCTGCAGGTCGAGGCAGAGGCAAAGAAAGTATCCGTCTGTGCATCCCGTCCTGCTGTGGGACACGGAGGGGGACATGCCCAGGGAGGGATCCCTTGGAGCAGGGCTTGCTATAGGAGCTGCAACTGTTCGCTTTGCTTTAGAACTGGCTAGTTGAAATCCTGCAGCCATCCAGTCCCCCAGTGTAGGTTTCAATGGGATGGAAGTGATTTAGGAACCTCCAGGCAACCCCACACAGTGGTCCTGGTTACCCCGTATCCTACATAACAGGAGCTGGTTAAGTATTTTTACAGACAGGTTTCTGCTCCTTACTGTATGCAACTGGGCAGGGTTAGTTTCACTGCTATTAGCAATCGAAATCACTCTCAAACCTCTTGCTTTCCAATCCAAGTACAGCAGTTCTTTTCACTCAACGTGTAGAAATACCTCCATGCTATGTCCTTGTGTTTGGATTTTATCTTTTTGTTGGTACACAGAACCATTTTTCTTTTTTTCACATTCTCTAATGAGTTCTGGCGGTAGGAAGTTGTTTGTAAATCACACAAGTATTTGTTTTACTGGAAACATCTGCTTTAACACATTTGTCTTGAAAAAACATTTTTTTTTTAAACAAAGGTATTAAGCTGCAATGTAAATTGGGCACATCTGTTTATGAGTCACTGCAATAGCACTGCCTCCAATGCACCAGATCACACGGATCTCCAGGGGCCTGATCCAGCAGAAATTGGAAACTTACAGCTCACTCTGCTCCCTTTTCCAGCACTACTCTTCCGAGAGTATTGCTGCCTGATTTAATAAGTTAAGGCCACTAAATAAGAAAGACCTATTTAGCATCTGCTAATAGCATTAAGTGGCTGGCCCAGCAGACACTTAAGTATCAGCAAGATACTTCAGCTGGTGCCCAAGTCCACGGGCACACGAGGACCAAGTTGAGTGGAATTATTTGTGCATGGGGGACACTCTGGGATCTCCAGGCTGCACCAGAGCTACCTCTGCCCATGGTGCCGTACCACCCCTGCTGCCTTCAGCCGCTCAGTGCTGCCACTAAAAACATTTAGAGAAGTGAACTAGAGGGAAAGACAGCAGCTGAACCTCCAAGATCAAAACCTGACCCACCACAGCTGGTATTCATTCCCTGGAAATACCAGGGTCAGCAGACCTGGGGGACTGGTCTGAGGTCCAGGAGAAACCATTTAGTCTTGTTTTCTGGAGTGGCTGGAGATCACCCCTCAATGCTTCTGGGGTAAATAAAGCAAATGGGAGGTGAGAAAGGGGAATCAAACCCAGCAAGGAGATGCCTGGAGAGGGCAGACTCAGGACCTCCACCCCCAGAAGAGCTGCAAGACTCAAACTGCCCTGGACACGCACACCCAACCCCACCAGGGCAAAGCTTTCTGACTGCCACCAAAGCCCACGGCCGGGCAGGAATGTCCCACCAGAGCCCAGGAGTGGAATGCGGTGTGTGCAAAGCCTTCGCTCCCTGCACCCGGCCAAAGTGGCTGCCCCGGCACAGCCCACCCGTCCGGGACAAACACTTCCCCCAAAAACACCAGGCTACCACTGTGATACTCCCCCCGCCCCCCCAGCCTGATACCTGCCACTGGCCCCACATTTGGAAAAATCGGTCCGCTGGCAAAAGCACCCCTGGACAGATGCAGCAGCTGTGGGGAGATGGCCGTGCGCAGCCGCGTGTTGGCTGCATGGTGCTGGGCACACCTTATAGAACCATGGAATGGTTTGGGTTGGAAGGGACCTTAAAGATCACCTAGTTCCAAGCCCCCTGCCAAGGGCAGGGACACCTTCCACTAGATCAGGTTGCTCAAAGCCCCATCCAACCTGGCCATGAACACTGCCGGGGAGGGGGCATCTCTGGGCAACCCGTTCCAGTCTCTCACCACCCTCACAGTAAAGAATTTCTTCCTAACACCTAACCTAAATCTACCCTCTTTCAGTTTAAAACTGTTACCCCTCATCCTATCACTACACTCCCTGTTAAAGTGTCCCCATCTTTCTTAAAAGCCTCTTTTAGGTACTGGCAGGCTGCTCCAAGGTCTCCCCGGAGCCTTCTCTTCTCCAGGCTGAACAACCCCAACTCTCTCATCCCGTCCTCATACTAGAGGTGCTCCAGCCCCCGATCACCTTCATGGCCCTCCTCTGGACCCTCACCCTCTTTTAGTCTTTGCAACGGCAGAAATAAAGCTACAAGTGCCAGGAAGGGAAATGGAAGGCGACAGCACATCAGATGGTCCCTGTCAACAGACACTGGAACACAAGCGGGGAAGTTTGCCCTTTGAGGGAAGGGGAGAGGAAAGCGTTTCGGGTATAAATGCATTCTTTCACATTCTCTGTGCTTGCCTTAGCAGATGATTTATGTGGACAAGAGAAGAGGAAGAGATATTGCAGGCTGTGTTCTGCGATGACTTTGGGGAGCGCACAACTTTTTTTTTATTTAGTTTTTACTGGAATGATCTACACAGAACCAGAAGACGATGAGCAAATGTACTGAAGCTGCAAAGCAGCCGGCAGAGAGTTATCAGGGAGGCAGAGGATATTACTCAGACTCTGATAATAACCACCGGCTCCCACCTGCCAACTGCAGTCTGCCTAACACAAAAAAGTCTGAAAACAGGCTGCAGCAGATGTCTGCCTCCCCATGCAGGAAGACCGTCTCCAGTATCCATGGGACACAAGCAACTCCAAAACAGCTTCGAGTCCAACAATTTTACAGAGACTCAAGACACTGAATTAAAACAGGAAGGAACGGGGGAAAAAAAAGGGAGAAAAAGGATGTGTATCACATTGCAGTTGTAATTTACATTTTAGAAATCCTGCCGGGACTCCTGCGCTGGAGGTGACAGATGCCCTGGCAGTCTGTCCAGCTGCCAAACCCGACGCGGCCAGCGAGGTCCCACAGCAGCCAGCAGTACCTGCCACCACAATACATACGTCCTCACACATCATGGCATATAACCACCAAGGGAGCAGCCAGCCAAGGGACGCAGCAGCGTCCTGGCACACAGCAGTGCGCAGGGTCCTTCGGCATCCAGCAGAGTCAGCCCCAAGGCACTGCTTCGGGCACCAGCCCCCGGCTGCTCGGAGATGGGATACGCAGAAAGGAAGGAAGGAAGGAAGGTATAGGAAAGGAAAGGTGTTACTGGGTTTGCATCCAAAATCTGTGCTGGGCGCAGACACAGCCTCCCGTGGGAGGGAAGGGCAGAGCATCATCCCAGGTCCCGTGGGAAGCAAGGACAGAACAAAAAGCAGGAACAGACAGCAAGATGTTGTCAAGAGCCCCAAATACCATTGAAGACATTTTCTGAAACTACAGAAGCTGGTCAAAATGCCAGATTCCCATTCCCATAGAAAAGGGGAAACGTGCTACTGCTCCAAAGCAGAACAAAGGCAAACCACGTCTAAATTTTCTGTTGTTTTAAAAAAGAAAAAAAAAAAAAGGCAAGTTGACACACCACTCCAATGAAGTTCAATCAATTCATTTGGATTTCATTTTTTTCTGTGGTATAATTAAAAACGTAATCTCAAGCAGACTTTTAGACAAGAAGCTGCTCTGGAGTGAAAACTGACAGCATTACCTTGCAGTATGGGCAAGCAGGCTGTTGCTGCATTTCCCTGCTGCAGGAGCAGAGGAAAATGTTTCAATTTATTTCCAAAACAAAAAAATCCCATCCAAAACCCCAGCATGCTTCATTGCATCCCAGTTCCAGGAGAGAGGCATTTTCCAGCACAAAGTTTTCCCATCAGAAAGCTTCCAACCTGCCCTAAAAGCAACATGGGCAGAAGTTAAATTTTGGGGTCAAGCCACTTTTGCCCCAAGTGAGATGCACCACAGACCCAGAAAAGCTGGCAAGGCTGGAGAACTTCAGAAGCACTCGGGCTGCCTGAAATTTGTTGATATGGAAGAAAGCCATCTGGGTTCTCCTTAGAGCCGCAAAACCCCTGGGGCCAGGGATGGATGGCAAAGGCAGAGCGCAGCCACCGCACCGGTAGGAGGACATCTCTCCTCCAGTTCACACCTCATCCATCCCAGCCGTGCGAGGGGTCGGGGATCTGCTGGGAATCGGGGGAGCCAGCGCTCGGATGGACACACCTGGTTCAGTTCATGTTACTGCTGGTGTCAGCCCCGGCAGATGCGCGCGCACGGGTCGGGACTAACGCACAACAGTCGGAGAGAGCTTCTGCCTGACGGATGATGAACGCCCCGATCCTACAGCGCCCAGAGCGGCGCTGACTCAGTAAGCGGTCGTGTCCTGGTAATACACCGACTGATGAGTGATTTGCAGGCCAGACCCAAACGCGCTCTATTTTCATTTGCAAAGCAAGGGGTGGGGAGAAGAGAAAAAGAAATGTGGATTAAAAATGCTGAGTCCTCAGAGATTTCTCTGGAGGAGCATCCTTCTCCCTCTTTCTGATATCTTTTTGGCAAGGACTAAAAAGACAGGCTGCTTCCTGGGCAGGTCTGTGTTTCTATCTGCTGGAGACCATCAACCACCAGTGCCAGGGCTCCAGGATCAGGCCCGTGCATGAATCCAGCACTGTGTCTCCATTGATTTCATTTTGAGAGCTTCATCTTGGGCAATGCCTTTTCCTCCACCTGGGCTACAACCCATGACTTTCCAGGGAGCACTGCTGTTTGGAAAGATCCAGACATCTTCCAGATATTTAACTCACAGCTTCATTTAGTCAGGCTTGATTAGTTCATAGATAGATACACTTATCTTTATGGAAAGATGTAAAAACTAATTTTCAAGAATGTGATGCTCCCGTCTGCAGCAAGTAGGAACCTGTTGGATCCCAGGTAAGGAGATTGCCGCTGTGTAGGCTCTCGCTCAACCACATCTAAGTAAACACCACGTCCCCAGAGCCTTCGGTTGCTGCCATAATGCGATGCTGCAACTTGCACTGCTAGGTCGTTGCCCCAATATCCTATGTAAAAACAAACACATTTGTTCAAATTTGAAGAGGGGAACTGAGACATCAGGGTTTTTAAGGCAGCCTGGAGAATTTCAGCATTTCCCATCTTCTTCCCTTTAGGGCTGAAGAGTGCTCTGAAAGCTGTACTCAAAAGTTTTCCAGTAAGTGGTGGCTTCCATGGTCCCCCTGAAACATCATCTGTTCTCTCGGACACCTCCCTCAGGGCAAGATGATGGCCAGCAATGCAGCAGCCACTGCTGAGAGCCCAGGACCCTCTCCTAGACATTTTTAATGAGACAGGGCCACCTGGCCCAATGTTAATTGTGTCTCCAGTTATTCACATAGTTGTGTTTCCTCAAGACGCTTTCTGGGCAGACACATGTCAAGCTCATCCCAAGCCAAGCTGTGTTTAATAGTCCTTGACGGACCTTAGTTCCATGAATTTGTCTTCTTGTGTCTTTGACTGCATGTAACCTTTGGGCGTCCCCACTGTGTGATGTTCCTCCTGTTCAATCCTTGCCGTTGCCCGCAGCCAAATCCCCAGCACCATGGTGGTGTGCACCAAAGAATCCCAGTCTTGCTGAGCCCAGCCTTGTGTTCAGCTGGTGGCTGTGGTTTCTGAGCAGTACCACCGAGCAGTAGCTCAGCTATAGGGCTGTCCCGTGTCTGCTACCCTTCAGTAGTGCCCAGGTGGTCAAAGACACCTGAAGTATAAGCAGATATGACAAACTGCAGCATGATCTCAAGGACCATGAGCTCATATGGGCACTCAGCACCCACCTGTCTATGCTCTGCATCAGGGCTGAAGACAACGCAGTGAGGTACGCCGATCCAGCAGCCCACAAAGAAGGGATCTCAACCGGACCAGCCTGTCCTGGACCACAGAGGAGTGGAAATGCTACCAGGAGAGAAGGCAGCCCTTCCTCCCACAGTGCGCATCCCCCATTTTCTGAGACCAGCAGCCACAGCAGCCATGGGGCAAGAGAGGAACGGTCCAGCCCCGTGCCCACAGGACCTCCCCACGATGTTTTACAGCTGAGTGCTGGCACACCGACACAAGTGCTGGGCACACGCATCGGCCAGCACGGCTGGGACACGCTCCAGGGCCGGCGTCCTTTCCCACAACACCGAGCAGGGCTGCGCCCTACAGCCTCACTTATTACATCCCCGTAATCGCTCTTATCAGCTTACCTGCAGTAAGGCATTAGTAAAAGCCAAGCCACTCATGAAAGGGGGACCCTCTCCTACGTGAAAAGTCAATCAACACGTTATATTGTTATCAGGCTGGCAGACAAACCTCTCTTTGTATGACAAACTGTGCAGATACGAAGCCCTGACTATCAGCCTAAGGTTATCTTGTCGGCCCATTAGCAAGTAGCACCTGGTCTGCTTCTGTCTGAAATATTTCTTTATTGTCATCCCTTAAAAAGAAATCCAGTTAAACTATTTTGTCTCTCCACAACGAAAAACAGCACAAAAAGAAAAGCAAGTTTGTATCCGAGTCAGGAATTGTGTTTCCCAGCTTCGGAAGAATTTGTGTGTTTTCAGCCACAGAAAAACAGATTCATCATCCTTTAAAGATAAGTATGACTATCACTATTGCAACTGGGCAGATTTTTGCGTACTTGAAATTGTTTTGATGTGTTCAGTCATGTAAAATGCTGCACTTGGTAACAATTTAAAGATACATTAGCTCCCAAATTACACTGTTGAAAAGTATCTCCTTAGATGCTCTGGCATAACACAAACTTATTCAAACTTGCAACCCAACTGGAAGGTAAACCTCTTGCCAGCAGACTGGCATTATAAACATCTGGGACGGACAAGAAATCATAGATTTTCAAAGACTTTTGTGCATTTGTACATATAAGAGTAGAAACATCATCTCATCTGACCTTCAGTGTGTCTCCAACCCTTCAACCTCACCCAGTCACCTTACACTGGGCCCAAGAACCAGCCTCATCTGCGCTGATGTGGGCTTCCAAAAGAAGGTTTAGGCCAACGTCTGCTCACATTGGGAATGTGATGCATGTGATTTATGGATATGAGGATATCAGGGATTTACATGTCCTCTACTGATCCGGCTTTAAAAAAACTACTACATCATTCTTTGCTTTGGGTCAGAATGGACCGAGGCAGTGGAAGTCAGGTCCTAAAAATACCAGATATAAATTGCTCAGATGGACTTGGATCTGCAACCTGTAAAAGTAAAAAAATAAAAATAAAAATTGAAGAAAAATTGAAACCAGAAAAATAGAAGCATGGGATTAATATATCCAGCTGATTTACTTGCTGATTTCATAGATGTTTTTGCATATATGTAGCTTTTCTCAAAGTGCAAACTTATTCTGAGAGATTAATTTCTAGTTCTTCAGTTGTGGCCTTACTGTTTCTTTGAAGGAAATCACAACACAAAAGTTACAAGAACCCTTCAAAATGTATACATTATGTGAGGCCTGGAAGAGTCACAGCAGCACAAACAGCCAGCTGAAGGATGCTATAAATGAACCCATCTCTGAAAGTCACCAATAATTTTCCCAGTCTGTCAATAAAAAAAAATCATTTTTGCTGACGTCAAAAGTGAATTAATGAACTTGCCACTCAATTAAGAGCTTCAGCCAACTGCTACATGTGACTCCCTCTCCATCTTCTAGCTTGTGTTTGGACAGTGACAAAGAATTCTTGACTTCCAACCAAATCTTCGTTAAAAGGAGAAATTTCAACAAACACAAACACTTGAAATAGAAAAGCAATAATCAAGCTATTGCACTGTTTTAGTTGGTATGATTCCAGCTCTTCCATCAGGATAATCTAGCTGACATCTGGCCTTGTCATTTTCTCGCCCTGGGACAGGATGAATGTCTTGTAAAACAGTATGCTTCTGCTACCCTTGCTTCAGCTGAGCATTCAACAGCACCCTCTTTGGAAAAAAAAAAAAAAAAAAAGTTGCTGCTACAAAAATTATAGTTAAAAGTCCTAAAGCTTTTAGCAGAATAGAAAAAAACAGCAGAAGGATGCTGCGTCAAACTGACACGGCTCACCCCGCTGCGTGGGCCAAGGACAGGGCACCTCTGTCGAAGGCTGAGCGGAGACACGTACAATAAATATTGATATAGTACCCATGATATTTTTCAGCAGGACAATTCAAGCCTGCAGGCTGTACAGCGGGAAGGCACAACAGCCACGTGACCCCACGCTGTCAGCAAAATCCACACAGATAGGGACATTTTCCACCTGCGGAAGGAGTATTTTAAAAGTCAATCAGATATTTGAAAACGGCAGACAGATGAACATCCCAAGACCCAGCACTAAATGGAGCAGAGCAGTATCAGCAGATACAAGCTGCTCAGATGCGGGCACCCTGAAGGCATTTGCAGAGAAGCGATCACCATAATAAAGGATGGGAAGACACGATCTTGTAAATATTTTAACTACTCTTGGTCTGTCTCCCAGCACATGCATTGAGTGAGCACCGGCAGACTCTGGTCGCTCCTCCCAGGTTGGGAGCGTCCACTTTTCCAGCACGAATACTCACTTCTAAGGAAACTTTCCTGCAAGATTGGGCTGCAGAAACCAGGAAGGCTGTACCCAAAGCGACCCTGCCTGCCCTGCCATGCACAGCCACTGCCTCGGCAGAGAAACCCACCCGTACCCATTTGCTCCCCATGAAAAACCAATTCAAATGTCATTGTAGCAGCAGCATCTCCAGTTCCCTGCCACAGCGGCGGGAGTGGAAGGAGCTCAGATTGATGGCACCTCCAGAAATAAACCTGGGAGAAAATGGGGTGACAAGAGGAAGGCGACCAAAGGCTGAGCTGTGGGAATGACGTCTCAGCACTGAGACCTCTAAAATATGGAATGGTTTACTGGGACATTTGGAGATGTTTAAAAGCAGAATAGGATGAGAGTTGCAACTCACGGGGGTTCAGAGCAGCTTCCAAAAACACAGTGAGAGGCAGAAAACACAGGGGTCCTGCTCCGTGCCCACGCAGGGCACGGCCACACGAACACGGCAGCCCCTTCTCTTTGGGAAGGTGGCTGCCGGAGACATCACCTGCTCTGCAACGTGCCTACATTCCTGTTTGGAAGCAACAACGCCTTTGTAGCATGTATGAAGGGGTTACCAACAAATGGCTTTTCCACCCAAGAAGAGACCACGCTTGGCCAGCCCAAGGCGATGTTCAAGCCTGCAAATTGATGGGAGCACTCGAAAGAACCCTGCCGAGAGGATAAATCAGTGGAAAAGCAAGCCAGAAGCCATTAAAGAGTTACAGATCTGGGTAAATCAAGGGACACACTGTGCTGATCTTGACTTTCACCTAGTACCTGGGTACAGCGCGGATTGCTGGAAACCAACCCAGAGGACCAGCCCACCCGGCCGGTCTGGCAGCACGCGGCGGCAGCAAACGGGCAGGGTGCAGGAAAACTCGCGGCTTCCCCGAGGGCTCGAACTACAAACTCCCTCTCCCCTTTAGAAATAACCAAGGGAGAACAGAAAGGCAAAACTAACTGCAGGTTATGCAGCAGGAACAGCCAGGCAGGGGAGCTGTTTTACACACACAAACTTGCAGAGCCATCTTTATATATCTTTATTGCACACATCTATCCTTACATATCTCATGGGATGAGGCCAACTTCCCTTCCCAGGACAAACTATTTCTATTTAATTCTGCCAAATCCATCTGTTCCCAAGACAACTTTTGTTACTGCCTAACACAGATATTTTGGAAGGGTAAATCTTCCTCCCTTGTCCTCCCCCCTCCCCTGTTACTGGATTGCTCAGAACATTCCCCGGGTGATGCTCCAGCCCCTTAAAAGGGATTTTTTCCTCCCGGCAAAGCTTGTGAGATGCCCAGGGGCACAGCATCCCTGCACAGGTGAACTAGACCACAGCACCTTTGCAAACCCCCCAAAAAGCCTGCACCTCCTCTCCCCCAGCGCCTGCTGAAGCCGCCCGCCCGGCGCAGGAGCCTCTCCAGCACCCATGTTTTATTTTCAGGCTTCCTGGCAACGAGCTTGTCGGTTATAAGTGGCATCTCGAGTGAGAACGCCGGAGGTGAGCTAATTAGTGGGTGGCTGGCTGGAGCGGCAGTGAAGCGCCAGCCACCCCAGGCTCTGTTTGCTTTGGGTGCCTGATGCAGGACGGCCGATCCCAGCGGGGTGTGAGCACATGTTTGTGTCGTAGAGCCTGGAAGACATTTGCACTGACTCGTAATTTGGGGGAAAATACTATAATTTATTCGCAGGCATGATTTGCCATTGGTGTGGCATAAATATATGTGTGTGTATGTACGCAGCTCTATTTTTAGAGCTGCACGGCCAGGGTGCCGGCTCCACGGTTACTCCATTGACAAACAGGATGCGCTCTTCTCTGAGTTGGGAGGTTTTCAGTCCTCCCCCTTATTGTAAACATTATCTGCCTTCAAAATCCTTAATGTGTTGCAGATGTGACAAACAATAAAAGACCTATCATAAAAAAAAGCCTGCCATCTCTGTGTTTCCCACTGGGGCAACATAATAATGAATTTATTAGCATATAGGGCTCACCAACATATGTTTATAGTCACTCACAAACTTTTGACTTGACAGTTTACAAGTATGTTTAAATCATTAAAGTTTAAGTTGACTGTCCAGTTATTACAGGCTCATTATAAATAGGAAACAAAGGTTACATTTTATACAACAGGTGATAAATCAAAACTAGTCTGTATTCAAGACTGACTTTTTTTTTTTTTTCCCTTTTGCTCTTTTTTCATCTCTACATTTTCAAGGCCTTCTGAGGGGACATCTCGGTGAGGCCAGTACCGTGCAGCTGTTTGCAGTTAGCCAGCAGGATCAGCGGCACCCACACCAGGGAGCAGGAGAAACTCTCACTGCATCCAAGAGATGCAAAGACCTCGGAGGTGGCGAACTCTGCCAACATTTTCACTCAACCGACGGCCAAATTCATGCCAGCCCAAGGCACCCACCTCTCCTCTTCCCCAAGGCATCGCCAAGTCCATCTGCAAGGCTTGGGTAACCCTTCGCAAGCGAGGAGATCTCCGCTGCTATCACGGGGCCAAAGAAATTTCCTCCTGAGCTGAACAAAGCCTCTGAGAAAAGGAAAGTAAAGCACTCAAACTGCGTTCCCTGACTGCAAACCTCCGAGGGTCGGCAGAGGCAGTCAAACACGCTCAAAGCGGGTTTTGGGGTTTGACCACTGCGCTATGACACAGACCCCCCCAGCCATCCAGCTATGCTCCTGCCTTAACACTGCAGAGCATCCATCACGGGATAAAACCTGGGAGTCAGTAACCCAACCCCAGCCGCTCCCAGTCCTTTCTGCCTCTACTATGGGGTAACCACCTTGGGAAGGAGAGAGATAAAGCCACACTAAATGTAAAAGTTCATTTTGTAAACTATTTCCAGATTTCAAAGCCTGGCATCATTTCAAATCAGCATGCTAACCTAAAATTTAGAATTTGTGGAAAGGGGAGAGGGGAATGTGAAATGGTTTCTGGTCCCTTTTATTTCGTGCTATGGACATGTGATATGATGGAAAAAAAAATTAATTGAAAAATACCCTTTCAAAGTAAAAAGAAATATCATTCTCAAAAATGTTGAAAGTGAGTATTTCCACACCATCAGCAACTTTGCCTGGGCTTGTTTCCAACATAAAACTTGAACAGAGTCACAGTTTCTATCCAATACCAACCAAAGAGGATTCTGTCACTGTCAGATCAGCTTCGCCTTTCTGCTCTAAGGCAAAACATGAAAAAAGAGTATTACGGCATGGGCGAGTGAGGAAGAACCAGAAAGTCTCCCTGACCACCCTGATGGCACAGCTCGTGTCCTCCGAGGCTAGTCAGTGCCTAAAAGCTGCGTTAGACAAACCTCACGCTCTCAACAACTTGAAAGACTTAACCTGCCAGGAACACAATGCCCCAAAGCCACTGCTCCTTTAAAGTTAATATTTACCCATCCTGTAGCAAAGGCAGCAGCAAACATCCTCCAGCAGAGTAGCACTGGGAGGACAAGTCCTCTTTTCCTATTACATGTTCACATACTGTAGTGACAAGAGAGGTCTAAATTGCTAGACAGGCAGGTTGTCAGGGAGATCGATAGAGAGATTAAAGTAGACTAGAGACAGAGAAAGGTAGAAAGGCTTATATACCCAACTTCAGAGATCACTGATGATATTATTGGGAAGGAAATTAGAAACACATTAAAAATAGTACAAAGGTGTGACACAAAGATCACGGAAAATGAAACACGTATCTCTGCTCTCGACTCAGGACAATGTGGATCACCTGTACTTCTTTAACGTACACTTTGATATTTAGTTCCTGGATGAAATAAAGTACATTTTATCCTTCTCCGAATTCTGTATTTCTCTTTCGGACTTGGATTGGAGGACTTAAAAAGTCTTTTCTTTCCCTTACACAATATTTGAATATATGTATTTTATATATTTTACATAATGTGTCAATAATCTTTGATATGAAGCTGGCATTTAATATTTCAGCTCTCACTTCATTAAGGATATTTTAATTATCCCAGACCAATGGAAGGGAATTTATAAACATCTGTGCTTCGTTTAAGAGTCCAAATTTGCCTCTTAAACTTCAAAGCTGTAAAGCTGATTTTATCCAGGTTCAGTTGTCTGGTCTCTCAAACAGCACCGCGTAGCACTGCGACCAGCATTAATTGGGCCAAGCCTCCAGCCCGCAAACCCACGTCCAACAGACACCGCTATCTTGCTCAGGCGAGCAAAACAGATGATGCTGCTGAGCTCCACGGAGCCAGGAGTAGGATGACAGTGGTTAGTGGGTCGGGGAGAAGGCACATGCCCACGGCATTTGCAACTGCCCAAGTCACAACCGGTCCTTTGCCTTCTCCTCCCGACGAGTGACCAGGCACTACCTTACTATTAACGTAGCCTTGAAGCACTAGGAGTGCCTCATGGCTGTTTTCAAAGTAACCAAAGACATGACACGTACTGGCAAGCAATGCAATTTTAGGCTCCTGAGTACCTAAATCACTTCTGAAAAATGAGCCTGAGTTATCTGTAAAAAATGACCACGGGGCTCTAAACCCTAGGTCAGAAATAACCATCGTTTGCTGCAGTCGAACAATCCTTACCGACTTTCTGACCTCCTCTAGAAAGCAGAAAGGCTCGTGACCGTGGGCAGCAGTGGGAAGGAGAGAAGAGGGTGACTCTGGGACTTACAGCAGGTTTGCAACCTGTCTCAAACCCCTTCCCACGGGTTGCCCTCAACACAACCCTGCAAAACCGACCTGGAAAAGCAGCAGCGTTACTTCTCCAGCTGCCGTCCCTGCTGGCACCGAGGCCAGCCAGCATGACGCTGAGCACGAACAGCCTCTGAGCGTCGGCGGTGCCTGCGGCGAGCGGACCTGAGCAGACCCCAGAGAGCAGCTCCCCGCACCACCACCAAGACCGACAACCCCCAGAGGGGCAGCCGCTGCGGGACCACCGTCCCCATCACCTGCTAAGAACCGGAGCTGGTTCCTCACTCGCAGCTCTCCATCGCCGGAGCCTCCGCCGCAGTCGTCTTCATCGTCGCAGTCTCCGCTCTCCTCCTCCTCCTCCGGGGTTTTGCCTGGAGCTTTTCGGTGGAGCAGAGCCATCCCTTTGAGCAGCTGAAAGGCATGAGGTGCCACAGTCATTCAGCAGGTTCCCTCAACCCTGCCTACCGCTTCATCCCGCGCTCGCAGGGGGACGGGGTGACAAGAGGGGGACGGGGTGACAAGAGGGGGACGGGGTGACAAGAGGGGGACGGGGCTCAGAGGAGCCTGGACAGTGGGACAGGACCCCGTCGCGCTCCTCATGCCAAAGCACTGACGAGCTCAGGTTCATTCATGGACAAAGCTGCACATAAAACCTCAACGGAAGAAACAAAAGGAGGAGGAAAAACCACACTGAGTAACTCTGCCCTTCGGCTGCTGCCCCACGAGCATCGCACGAGCTGGAGCACGTCTACCAGCCCTGCGAGACCCCAGTGCCACCCAGGCTCAGGCGGCAGCTACAAAATACATGTCCAGAATTAGGTCAGATGGGGCAAAAAACAGCAGCAAGAGGAAACTCTGTTCGGGGATTCTCACTGCTTTCAGGGACTACCTCCCATCTGAGAAGTAACATGTGTGAAAGGAAACGGCAGATCTCTCGGGTCCTTACGGCGCCCCACAAAAATAACCTAAAAATCTCATTCCTCACTCTTGAATTGCAGAGGATGCTAGCTGAAGTTTTGGGATAGCCAAGCAACAAAACACAAGGATCTTTTAAAAGACGATTTAAAGCTGAGTCCTAAGTAACGGTGACAGGTTGCACATCCTCGACACGGGGACTCGAACACCTCCACTGAGCACGGGTCAGGACTGCTTTCCAAACACGGGTGGGAGCTCCCCACGCTGCCCCTTCACAGCACACGGAGGGATTAGACACATTTTAAGCTATCGGTTTCCTCTTCCCGCTGACTTTCCTGATTTTGCTGTTGCTGAAAGCAGCCAGCTATTTCATCATAAACCCAGATCCACTTTGAAAAAGTGTGAGTCAGCCAGTTAATATATGCTGAAAATTTCTATCACTACCACTCTGCTGTTAAAAGCCTTCTTGAATTTAATCTTAGCCCTAAAAAAAAAAATAATGAAAAGGATAAGTAACAGAGAAGATATTGCAAAATGGGAGCTTTCGGCATACTTCACGGGTTTAGTTAGTTCCATCTATTGCAGCAATATGCATGCCTTTCAAGGCATTTTTTAATATCTGGAATCTAGGTTATATTTTTAAACTATTAAGCTAGCCTTAGAAAACAGTTTCTAAAATATTTAGCTGCTGAAGTTTATACAGCCTCGGAGGAATGCTTTCAGCATCTGGCTCGCTCTGTCCACGGCAATGTCCACATACCTTAGTGTTTATATTACAGGAGCATAACGTAATGAAAAACAAATGGCTCCATGTGAGACCCCTTTGGGTTCCCCGGCTGCATTAAACAACGCAGAAAAGTCCGCCCAGCATGATAGCCGTGCTGGGTCCTGCATCCATGGTAGGAAGCAAAATGCAGCTCATCTCCCCAAAACTCAGGAGATGCGTTTCAATGGCCTTCAACAGGCTTTGGCTCAGACTGCTTAAGTTCACTTTTCAGGAACCATATTTTATTTAGACATATACACGCCTTTCCCAGAATATGGCATAACAACAAACAAACAAACAAAAAGGCAAATGCAGTGCTGGGGGTAGCACAGGGAAGACCTCACACAGGAACCGAACACGCCGAGTGCTCAAGCCTTTACACCATCTCTTGTATATCTCTCCTCAAAATGAAGCCCACAGCTAACAGCAGTCCTCAGCACACTGTATATCAGCTCGAGATGGAATGAAAGTCTCCCACGCATAGCAGCTAATTACAACATGCACCAGTTTGGACCCATTGCCCCAGTGCACCATTGCTAAAAAACCAAGCCCATAATGGTGGAAGGGGACCGCAACTGCCCAGCGGCAGGATGCTCACTGCTCTGCATCCAAGGCATGGAGCAAGCCAGCCGGGACCCCACCGCGCAGCTCAGCGGCACAACTTTCATTACTTACCCGAAACAGCAGAGGAACTTTCTGGCAGAGCGAATTAAGCTTTGGGATATTTTCAGATTTAATAAGCTCAGCGGGTGGCAAAGGAAAATCAGGATTTTTCAATTGCGTGTTTTCAAACATTAAAATTACTAAGCATTTCTTGTATTACTACTTTTTTCTTGGCATGCCATAAATTAGCAGCTTAATTTCTCCGCCTTTGTAGCCACAACAAAACAGGAACTTTCTGAGAAACGCCGCACGGGCCCCGACTTTGGATTGAGTGAACGTGACATCCCTGCGCCACGTTGCTCCTTCCTTTTCCAGAACCAAAGTTCCATCCTCAGTCACGCACTCCCTGGCTGCCGAGAGCCACACAGAGGTTCAATGCGTCAAATTTCGCAGCTGGCTCTAGGAGAAATGAAGCCCACGACACAAAGCCGACTGTCACCATCAGCAGGAGACCTGGTGTGGGGTGGAAATCCCACCCCGCTCCACTGGTGCATCCTGACCCAGGAACGCTGTTGGATGCCTCAGCTTCAGCCAGAGCAGCAGCCACAGTCCCACTCATCAACCATTACACAACCTCCCCAATGGTCTGCACGCTTCATGAAATTATATTTGGTGGACTGAACATAGATTCCCCATCCTTAAATAGCAGGCGGAGCTGACTGTACCCTAACATTACAGTTTATTCATGTCCTGTGGTTTAAAGCCTATGGTAAGAGGCAGGAAAATATATAGTCTGGTGATCACTAAAGTAGCATGTAACAGTGAGATAGCTTTAACTTAATCACAATCCGTCCAGCTGTAAGAGTTTACAGTCGTATGTACTCTTCTTTGCTAAACCATAATGGCAAAAATACACTATAATGTACCCGATGTAAACTAGAGCACTAATTGTGGGAGTCCATGCGCACACACGCATCTCCGAGGTGTCTGCAGGGCATTCACCTCCCATCTGCACAACCACCGCGGAATCATTTAGGTTGGAAAAGACCACCGTGCCAGGAAACACATGGGGGCCACAGCCTTTGCTCCTGACTACAAGCTCCGTCGGCTCAGATGTGCATCAGTTTTATTTCCAATCCCATCCCTTTTAAACCACGACCCTCCCGACGGGTAGGGCAGGCAGCGCCGCGGTACCTCCGCTGCCGCATCAGCCACCGGGGCACCGGCACGAGGGATGCCGGCCAGCCCCAGCTGGTCTCCATATACATCTTTGTTGCTCGGCTTGTCCTGTGGTCTCCCTACAGCTTAAGAAACAAGCCAGATGGGAAGGGTGCACCGAGCCTTTCTGCAAGGAAAGCTCCCCAGGGCATCCCAGCGTGCTTTACACAATTATTCATAACCGTACAGTGACCAGACAAAAACAGATGCAGCAACGTGGGGTAATGACTCAGCTGGATTTGGATGGGCCACTGTATGTTGAAATCTTTATAACTCCTCATTCTTTACAACCACTTTACTCAGAGCTCACCATCCCACCAGCCCACTGAGCCACCTGGTCTTGTTTTTCCAATTTTAACATAAACAGTGAGAGCTGCAACATACTTTTTATCATTAATCTTTCGTCTCCGAGAAGAAATCAGCATTGTGTTTCTTGGACTGTAGTTTAATAGCTGTTTTCTCCTTTTGGAAACTACGCCCGTGGTATTGCAAATACCAATTTGAGCAATACCCAAAATGGTGCCCACAAACTCAGATAAAATATCGGCAGCGAGCTACAAGCACTGTGCTCCTTTAGGGCAGAAATCATCCCTTTCAACATACTTCAAAAATATGTAAAGTAAAGAGAACAGCCAAACAGATTATTAAGGGGAATAGAAGACTTTTAGAAAAACATTTAATTCCTTCATGAGTTTAGGGGAGAAGTCTGATTGATATTTGTAATCTTTTGGTGGACAGAGCTGTCATTTAATTTAGCTTGCATGACTGAAAGAATTTAATAAAAGTGTTCCATAGAGTTTTGCTGAAATTCTTCGCATGTTTTTAGTAAGCCTCTGGAATACGATCAAACCTAAAAAGCTGGAGAGGACGGAGACTGAACTTGCAGCTAAAATAATATTCAGAATTGTAATATACGCTTAATAATCAAGTATTCACATCCAGCAGAAAAAGTGCCTTAGTGCAGAAACTCCTCTGGATCCCCAGCCATGTGTCCATGTGCTGCTTGGCATCATGAAGGGGACCTGGGAACTCAACCTGATAGCGAAAACCAGCCCCTGGCTCTGCTAGAAACCTCCCAAAACTCAACCAAACCCATCAACTCATGACTGTCTGCAAAACTTGGGATGCCTTTCTTCAGGAACCTCGGTAAGAAAGAGTTTTGGAGAAGCAAAGCTGCTATTTCCCCTTGCATCACGCAAGCCGCCCGCTCCAGCCACACACTTTTGGGTATCCGACACAGATGCCGCTGTACTTCCCACACAACTCCCGAGATTCCCAACAGGTCAGGTTTTTCTATTTTAAATTCCAGCCTGCTGAAAACATTGTTTTGGGGGGAGAAAAGCTAGATCTTATGGCCAATCCCAGCCTTGAAATCTGCAATAATGAATAATTTATGGGTGGCTTTTAAATCAGGGCAGCATCATGGGAAACGTGCAGATTTTCACACGATACTGTTCCCTGTTAACAGCTCATTACAATGTACAGAAGTATATTCCCATTATGAAATACAGCTGGGGTTGTTTTGCTTACGAAGGTCATTATCTGATCACAAGCAAGAAGCGGGGAAAGGAACCCATTTTAAAAGGCTGAAGTTGTGGACTTTTTGAAAACTCATGTGTTTTGAATTTTGTGGCCTGATCATACACAAGCATGCAACAGGAGAATCGATTCTCTCCACTTCCTCTGCTTATTAGCCCTGGAAGTAGCATGGAAGAAATTATCTTTTATTAGCAAATACTTTCTTTATTATTTAACCAACCCTCATCATGAGATTCGCTGGTGCCCTCCACTCCACTTCCTTATTTCCCAGCTCCATTCGGTTTATCCTTTCTGTGGACAGGGGCCTTGGTGGCACAGGAGCGTGCACCAGCAGAAACTCAATGCAACGTCACCAGCACCATTTTCACCGCTTCTTTCCAAGCTCCAGAGTGCTTTCCCCATCTTGGGTGGCAACAAAATGCAACACATATTACAGAAAAACTCAATGTTCCCTGGCACTGAGCACCAAACACCATATAAAAATGAGGATATTTAAAACTTTAAAAATATCTGTAAATACCAGGATCTGTACTTCTGTCTTGCAAGAGCGAACACATCCCCATGTGCACCCAGGCGGGCATCGCTGCTCTTCTGACCACATTAGCCCACGGACAGAAAAGCCCATTTTGGCAAGAGGACACCCAAAATGTGGTTTCCTTATGGCCCTTCCAGTTGGATGCACCTTGGCAGCACAGATGTGGCAGAGAAGAAACCTGTTCCTAGTTGTACTCCTATTTCAAACTCAGCACAACAAGGAGCGATCGCTAATCAAACATTAATAAAGTGGAAGTAGGCTTTGGAACTGGAAAAATCATTTTCAGTGCTTGGAAAAACAAGTTGGGCATGTCAGCTGTTTTATCAGCTGCTCTAAAAGCAACTTCTGCACTTCCCCGTGCTGCCTGCTTCGAGATGTCACAGGTTTTGTGCCGCTGAAGCCGTACTCGGCAGCCCAAGCCCCAGGCAGCACCTCCTGCCTGCTCCGGGCAGGGTGGGCAAGGGACAGCCCTGGGGTGCCCACCCCATGCGCAGCTCTTGGGGCTCCACACCAGCCCGTGGCAACGGGTGCCAAAAGGGGTGAACCACCACTCTGAGTTTATATTGTGGCTCTTCAGCCATAAAAACGTTTTAGTCTTTACTTCTAGCACTCAAAATACCATCTCCTGGAACAGGAAAAATCCCTACCGTACATCACCCCGTGTCTACTGGCGCAGCAGGACCCCCTTTACTGCCTTCACAGGCTCCAGAGGAGATGCTCTCAGCTGCCAGTAAATCAGTTTTACCGGTCACTCTCCTGATAGCACAAAGAACCTGGTGACAGCAGTGAATTACTGGCCAAAGTGTGGCCCTACTTTATGGATCATCAGCTTAATTCCAGATTAGCGATCAAAACTGACAACATCCCTATGGGTAAAGGAAGACAGATAAAGACCCCTAAGTGCTGGCGGTAATTAAAACGAGTCCGCCCTGGACAGTAAATCTCTTTTGGCAGCAGAAGGGGCTGCCAAGCCGTTATGAATTGCTCTGGTTTGGTGATGGCAGGCTGATGCCCGGAGAAGATGCTCCCGCGGATGCGGAGGTTAAGCCCTCACTGGCACCACAGCAGGCAGAGGGGCCAGCTCCTGCCCGCTCTCCCGCAGGCAGGGGAGGTGTCACTTCCCCCACCCAAACAAATGCTCATTCATCACAGGGCACATGCGAAAAAGAGATTACTCGGGCTTTACGATCAGCTCATTCACCTTATATCCAATTCCTTCCCCTTCCACCCCGCAGCTATTTATGGCTTGTTTTTGTGCGGCGGTAGGAAGGAACAGGACGGTGTGGGTGCTGAGCAGGGCTGTGAGGTCCAGCCCAGCCTGCTGGGGACCTGGGCAGTCCCCGTCTGCTTCTGGCTCATCCCCTGAGCCCCGCATCAATGCCAATGCTGGAGAAATGCTGCTTTTCTCTTTGTGAGCTGCTACAGCTCCTTCTCCTCCTTTGCATTTCTGAGACCAAACTATCACTGGTCCTTCAGCATCCCCTCCTACACACCGCCACCCACCTCGATCAAACACAGACAACCCTCAAACTCCAAAAACCCAATCATTAAACCAACCATTGAAGACATGGTTGGACCAGGCAGTAGGTGATGCCTTCAGCACGTTGCTGGAGTATGCCTGGACCTTTTCCTGCCAGGATCAGACAGACTCCTACGAGTTATCACATCTCTAGAAGTGCCGTAGGAATGCAGCTATGTACTGCAAACACTCCATTCCAGCTCTTCTTCGCTTTGCCTGGGCTGACCTGCATCATTTCCTCAGTCCCAGTCTCTGCCACAGGGCCCATAACTGCTCCAGATCTGGTCCTACTCACGCTAAAGCATCTCTTGAGGACATCTGGTGCACAACCCAGGAAACCTCTACCTTGATAAAGGGGAGCAGAATGCCCCGTTAATACCATGGGTGCACTTTTAAACCTGCATCAGGGAAAGAGCTGGTATTTCAAGAACATCTGGGCTTTCGGGCTGCCTAGAAGAATTAAACAAGGAAAGAAAGTCACCAAGAGAGCTGTCCCCACCAGGCACATAACCACCCATGCCTGTTGAGGGTGGAAAAGGCACTGCAAAGATGCTCCCTTCCTTGCTACCTGCAAGGGCTGTCTGCCTCAACCCCTTCCCACACCATTTCTTCGCTGGCATTGTATCCCTGCTCCTCCTCCCCCAAAAGTTTCTCAGTCTCCTACCAGCAGCCCCAGCTGCCTTCCCCTCTCCTTTCCACCCGCTCTGCGTCACTAGACAGGAGAACCTGGACCAATTTCTCCACTTGTCAAGCTGCCACGCCTCAGGGGGTTGGCAACGGAGTGAAGGAGGGGTGTGGGAGCCTACATGGGCCAGGACCCATCACTTCTATTATCCATATTTTCCATATTTTGTTTAGTTATGTTGGAGCAGAACCCCGCTCCGCCATCCAAACACCACTCAGGAAGGCCCAACGCGCACGTCACCAGAAGATAAAACATGAGACAACAAGCAAAGCAGGAGCACAAGGAACAAGAAGACAACACGGGTAGAGGTGGAGCAATCAACCACCTCATCGCCATCACATCCTTCAGGCATCTGAGCAGGGATGGCCTGGAAGAAAGTTGCCCTAGATGCGAATGCATGTAGGAAGACATGTAGGGATCATATCCCCTTGAGCCACCGGCTAAAAAAAGCCCCACGTTTCTGCAGAGGGGGACCAGCGTGCCCAAGGCAGGGTGTGCAGCAGCCTCCTCACTGCCCAGCTCAGCCCAGCCCATGTCGGAGCGGCTGCAAGATTTCCTCTTGGCTCAGGCTCTGGCACACGTGGCCGCTCTCCGGCTGTCAGCGACGTCTGCCGGGGCTGCCTGTGAGACAAACATCTCGTCCTTGGCACCAGGTAGGAAACAAGCCGAGAACTGCACCGGAAGGAATTTTTTCCCCCCCTTCTCCTTCTGCAACACAAATGAGAGGCAAATCTCTGTCCCAGCCTCTTCCCTCTTTCCCTAAAAGCTCCCAGGGGAAAGGGACTTCTCAAATCATGTATCTTTGTACACAACGTTGTCTTGTACAGAGGTTTCTGCTGGAACACCAGCCCCTGTCACCCTGCGGACAACGTGCCCTCCCAGGGGGGCTGCTCTTTCGAGCTTTACTTTTGCATTCGCTTCACCCCAAGGCACCGAAAGCCCAAAAAGCAACGGCAAGCACTTCTGCTGAAGGTCCCCAGCTCCACAGACCTGTCACAGGGGACTGAACAACTGCCTCGTAAACCAGTTACCTTCTACCAGACAAGACAACCCCGGTGCAGGGCTAATTACCGAGCCCTTGATTTCAGCAGACACTTAAATCAGGCAGGAGGAGGAGGACTCCACGGCAAACACCCCCCAAACCTGTTAGCTAGGGAGGAGCGAGCAGCCGGTCTGCCCTCCCTGGGGAACCACTGGACGTGCTCCTTGGGAGCTGGGGGGCTTGGTGGCCTCCAGTGTGCCACGGCCACCTCTGCCACCCGACAGCCACCGGCTCTGTCCTGCATGGAGAGAAGAGCACGGGGTCCGCAGGCAGGATGGGGCTGGTGCTGCTGGGGAAGGCACCCAGCTGGAGTGGGGAGCCCCGAGCCCCAGGCCCCGCTGCCACAAGTATTTATGCACTTCACATTAAACAGGCATTCAACTGAGACAAACCAGACGAGAATTAATCCCGGGAACGGGGTCTCTCCAGCCTCCGTGATCCCTAATTAACGGCTGATGGCTGGGCTGGCTCCTGGGCAAGGTCACAGCTCTCCTCTGCATTCAGAATGTAGCTGCTGCTTGCTAAAACCCAAACAGGAGAAAATTTAACTTCACGGACACAGCTTCTCCAGTGTCAATATTGGCACCTGCCTCCTAGGATGGGTCTACAAACAAGGATGAGGAAACGTCCAGGCTCCAGCACGGGCACTGCTGATGTGCTGGGGTGCAACTCATCACCGATACCGAATGTACTCAAAGGAGAAACAGACCCTGCAAGGCTCAGACCTCCAGAGCTGCAGGCAAGAGGCAGGAGGAGCCCTGCCTGGGGTGGTTCTCCCACACTGATGCACAGCCACTAACTCAGCAGCTGAAGCAAGTCGGCATTTAAATTAGGTTCAAAGCTGGTGACTTTATACCCTCCCACAGTGAGACCCAACACCCGCAGAGGAAGCCCTGAAACGCACCTACATGAGTCTCACCCTCAGCATTTAGGAGCTATATGCTGCCTGAAAAGGTCAGTAAACTCCTTCCTCACTCGTAGGCAGGAGGCATTCGAGGGGTCCTGCCAAAAATAAAAAGTAACTTCCTGCCCATCACGGTATTTCTTGATGGCTCGAACACCTATCCTCTGCCAGCTGCCTCCCACCTCCCCTGCTGACCACGCTTCACAAGACAGCATCTTCTTACATGTTTCCTCAGAAAGGCCAGCCAAGAACATTTTCTTCTTTTAAATATCGTTCCCTCGCAATACAGTCGAGCGAGGCCATAGGCAATAAATACTGCTGCAACCTAAACTTCCCTGTTTGCTCTCAGTTTTATGTGCTGCAAGGGCCATCTCTCGCAGCATGTGCTCCTACAGCAAGAGCACTAAAGTATATCCCAGCCCTTGCAGTCTGTTACGTGTCAAAACCAAGCTAAGAACTTTAACGAGCAACAGCATTAACTGAGAGAGTCCTGAGCCGTGAGGGTTATTTTCACCTGCCACAACGCAGACAGGTCAAAGCAGTCTCACTGACCGGAGACAGGGTTTGCCAGCACAGACACCTGCCTAATTACAGACATCTGCTTCATCAGCAGGTATAACAAAAGCAGCAAGATTACAAATTATTCATCACGTAAAACGTACAAAACCTCTTGCACTTTCTGACAGCAGCACAGCTTGGATGAAAGCCGCAGCGGTCTGTGCCGGCCGCTGCCTCCACGGAGGTGGGATAGAGCATCAGGAGAGGTCCCAGGACCAGCCTCGGCTTCTTACCGAGCCAAACCAGTGCTTTAAAAAAAGGGACCACCGTTTCCCAGAGCAGGATTGCTGGGTGGGATGTAGGTCCGATACCCCTTCTACTTCAGACAAGGAAAGCTCTGGTGACATTTGTTGCAAGGACAAAGCTGTTGAGACCAGAAGATGAACTGCTTCAGCCGACTAACGTCTCTCTGCACACAGCAGTAAGACACCTTACACTGCCCTTTCCACCAAAGGGATGCCAAACCAGTAAGTGCTTTCTGTTCCTTTAATACAGGATGCACACAAACCCACTGCAGGCTAAACAGGCGGGATCTGGAAGGAGTCCTCCACTACCCATCCCTGGCCGGTGTCATGGACCAGATACACATGAACGCCTCTGGGAGAAAAAAAATGCCGTAAGCGCGCCTCATTCCCACTGCAGACAGAGCCGTTTGGTGAAGTGGCAGAATTGCACCAGGGAACTCCCCAGCTCTGACCTCTCCGGCACACGGAGCAGCTAGGGATGGAGTGGGAATCTCACAGGCATCCCGGCTCAGGGCACCGCCGCCTGCACACCATGCCACAGCCAGGCACAACGCTCCCCAACCAAAGCCCGGGGGTGCAGAGCGGACCCCCCGCCGGAGCTGGCCTTCCCTGCCCGCAGCGGGTCTGACAGCGCTGCTTTTTCCTCCTTTCCCCTGAGAATATAATCTCTAAGCAGTTGCACAAGGTCAGGCTGGAATCAAAAGTAACATTATTGTTAACGAGGCGTATTCTTGGGAACAAAAGCCATCAGATTTGTTCTGCGGCCAAGAAGACCATAGGTTACCTTCCAGGCCTGCTCTGGATGATGAAGATTAGCTCCCTGAATCCCAGTCCCCTCTCAGTCTGGACCACACGTTAAAAACCTTGACTTTAAGTCAAATTTTGGAGAAAAACACATAAACGAGAAACCTACCAATCATCCCACTAATGCCAGAGAGAGCTGTGCACTTCATTACTGGAACCATCCGGGAGGACATCTACCTTGGACATCTACTGATTAAATTACCAGCCTGAGTCACAGTGCAAGGCGACACTTGATACAATTAACGAGGCCCAGAATAACTGTAATTAACTGTTAATTTGGTATCAACAGCTCCACTTACACCATGTTTGGCTCGTTGCACAAGGATTCCTCCAGGTTTATTTCCTCCACAACAGGATAAACTCCAGCACTGGTACAGGATATCTGGTGTTTGTTTTAAAGCACCGCTGTGCATCAGCTGCATGTTTTGGACACAAAAACAAATGAATCCCCCTTGAAGGTATTTTTTTCTCCAGCTGATTTCCACGGCATTGTTTGGAGGCTGGTCCCTGCAGGACACACCTGAGGCACCTGCCTCCCCTCTGGAGCTGAAGCCACAGGGGCAAAGTTGAATTCCTTCTTTTGCACAAGACCACAGCAGCCAGGGAATTTCAAGGAAGGAGAGTGATAAAATGCTATTTATGTTACCCAAAGGTTACGAAAGCCAGACAATAAACTGGTGTGGAAACCAGCCAAAACTGCCACGCAGCCAAGCTTAGCCCCAGCAGCTTCCTGGTTTTGCTGAGAAAAGCAAGGAGCCAAATTCACTGGCTGGGAAAGCTTTGTTGCTCCTGTAGTCTCAACTGAGCTAAACATCTATTCCAATACCAGGTAAGTGGTGAAACACCATGGATGAATACAGCAACTGCTGGAAAGGCAAGTGGGATTAGCAAAAAGGAAGCACAGGTGAGACATTCCTTTTTCATACCAATAAAGGAGATACAGGGCTTCACACAGGAACGCACTTTTCCCAGTCCTCTCCCACGTGTTCCTGAAATTCATCGCCAGGGAAGCACAAATGAAAGTAGGAGGGACAAGGAAACAGTGAATCTTGTCTCCAAAAATGACAGCTCTGCAGTCCCATTATTTACCAAAAAAAGGGGGCACATGGCCGTGGACCAAAGGACTTGGGTGCTCTGAGGAAAATCCTACAATGAATTATTTTCTCCAAAAAACAGCTGATAGGAGGACTTTGGATGTTAACAGGCATTTTGGCACTACCTTTGATAAAAACAACCACTCAGTAACAGACAGGGTTGGCCGGGTTTATGCAACCCACAGGAGATGCTCAGGCCCTCAGCACAGCTCCAAGTTTCGCTGTCACTGAGCAGGACCAGAAACGTGCCTATTTACTGCCCTTTCCTTACTGAAAATGGGAAATACCTCACATTCCACAGCAAATGTAACTGCACAAGCAGTAAAACCGTGGGGCTTACCAGCGCACCCCTTCCGCTCCTCTGTGTCATGCAAGACCATAGGTAAAACAGGCAAGAAACTTCAGCAAACACAGCCCAGATTACACCTCTGTTTAAAAACACGCATGCAAACACACTGGGTCAAATTAATCTCTGGCTGTTAAAGAAAACCCATTTCAGGTGACCTGCAGATACAGCGTTCCCACAACAAACCCGATAAAGCCGGGACGTTTTGCAGATAGGGTCTGGATGGGTGATAGCTGGCGTAGGCAAACGTCGGCTCTTACTGAAGAGGGGAAGGAGGCGTTTAAAAAGCAACCCGACAGTCAGATACATTCAAATTTAATTATGTTCTTGTTACAGAGGGTCACACTTCCTCTGATTTAACTGGCCTGGCAAAATCCTGTAATTGCTGCTTGCATACAGAGTCGGAGAGCATTTACCCGGCGTGTTAACGAGAGCCAAGGCACGGCTCAAAAGGAGGATGGAGTTAGTCTTTAAATACCAGGCCTAGACTTGGTGGAGCTATAGATTATTTTGTGTAGTAAAAGAAGAATTAGCTGATCCATTCCAAAATGCATTTATCATTAAAATAAAAATCTTCTGTCATTTTATTTAATAGCCTCAGTAAGAAATAATTGCAATGTCTGGTTACTTTCAACAACATGTGGTTTTAATATTTTAATTGTTACAAACTGTTTAATAATGTCGAACAAAAGGCGTGTCCAAGTAATTATTGTGTTTATTAACATTTCTTTTGAGGACTTGATAAATTATATTGCACATATACAGCGCTTCAGACATTGTAGTGTTAACTTATTAAAAGTGGAAAATTAGCCAAAAGCGACTTGTTTTGGTGCAATTTAAACATTGTATTTTCAAGTGATAAGCGTTGTGCATCACGTTATTTAACGATCTGGCAGTTTGTGCATTTTTCTAATTATTATGCTGCTTCATCTGGCGGGGGAATTAAAATACAGTGGGAATAATAAACCTCACAAAGCCTAGCAGGCCACAGAGAGATGCGATTCCACCAAATCCGTCAACGTCACAGATTCTTCTGAGAAGGGGAAATATATTCCTGAAAAATCCCCAGCTCCCCAGGGTCTCCCATAATAAACTTTACAGTTTTCCCTGCCTTGAGCCGACCGGGACAGGGTCTGGTGAGGAGGTTCCCCAGGACCGCCCGTCTCCCATGGGAGCACCCATGGCCACCCGAGTCCCAAGACCACCGTCCGCACCGTTCGGGCAGCCCTTTCGCAGGTTCCCCGCGTGCCCCGAGCAGGGTACGGATCCGACCCTTGGCCGCCCCGAGCATCATCCCCCCGCTCGGGGGTTAAAGCCCCTTCGCCGGTCCCCGACGCCCCGCCATACTCTGTATTTTGAGCAAAGGGGTCGAGAGAGACTCGGGCACGAGGGCATCGCGCTGTTCCCAGGCCTATTTTGTTTACATTTGATTCAATCAAGTTGTGGCCTTTTGGCCTCTTTCCAAATTAACTTCTGGGTGACCTCCGCCATGCCCTCTCCCAGCAGCCAGGCCGCAGGGAAACAGCCCATTAAACCTACAAACAAATATAGGACATATTGGTTGATCAAACCAGCTTCAAACACGGCTATTTAAACGCCGGGGCATGCTTTTTTGCAAACTTCAACTCTATTTTGTCTTCGGTCATTCGCGCCTCTGGGCCTCCTTTTTTTTTTTTTGTCCTTCCAGCTAGAGCTCCGTGGTTTACTGCCTTGTAAAACTTCTAAATTTTGTTCTCATCCTCCTGTAAACCCCATGAAGAGCAATGCGAAGCTCTTTCACATGGGGCTCACTGCAGGACCCGGGTCTTTACGCTGAGCACGTGAAGAAAGGCAGTGAGATCCTGCTTGGGCAAACAGCTGTAATACTCCAAGAAATTGTGTGTTCCCCTTATTTCCAAGGAAATAAATCAAAGCGGGTTTCTCAGGGTCTGTGAAAGCATATTGCCTGGATTCCAATCCCCAAAGGGTTTATTTTTTCAAGAGCTTATATAGTAGTTAGATTTCTGGCTAGAGAATATGCAGTATGATAAAAACACAGTCCCTATACAGGGCAATAAATTACAGATTGTTTGATGTGGAAACCAAAGAACTGTCAAACTCCAGTATATCTGAAATATTCTAAATGAGCCCTTAACTCGAGTGTCTGGAAATGTACAATATGTTTCCAGGCCCTTCAATCTTGTAAAGACACATCTCCCCCAGTTAAGTTTCCTTTTATGGATTTTATTATTCATTTTTGGTGGGTTTTTTCCCCCCCTTTTCTTCCAAATTTGTGCTCTTCCTCCTAGAGATGGTCCTGTGATAAACACCAGGATTTATCTAAGCATAAAAAGGGATCGGAACTGGGCACAAGCTTAAACAGGTAAGTGCAGTAAGGATGGGGTAAAGCATCCGCTGCAACAGTGTCAGAGCCCCGTAAGCACCGCAGAGAGCACACAAGTCAGCTCGGGACAGAGAGGGACAGGAGGGAGGACCAAGAGTGTCACATCGGTGGATTTGGTACCCGCAGTCTCCATCTTTGCTGCATGCTCACACCAGCATCACTCAGGTCTGCTCTCCAGAGCCTTTCTTGGAGGAAGAGGATCAATAGGAGGTCACCAACGTGGCAGAACACCCAGGACATGGGACATGGGACACCACAGCTCCCACCTCCATGCATACCTGTTAAAACTTGAAGCTTGTCCCCATCTCTCAGCCATCCGAACGTCCCCGTGGTGGGAGGAAAATTGAGCGAGCAGAGGAAATAGCTCACCTCGCACACTGCTTTTTGCCTAGGGATGCTACCAAGTCACAAAAAAACCTGAGCAAGACCTTGTGCTGACACTGAATAACCTTTCAGTTTCAATATAGTTTCGTGTGTGGGATGCGTGAAAACCCTTCTAGCTAGAAACAGACCCCATCCACTCTGGGAAATAAAAGTTAGGAACCAATTCCAACTCATTTTCCTGAAGGTGACCTTTGGCCTCCCAGCTGAGATAACAATGCTAATATTTATGGATGGGCTGTTCATGCCTCTGGGCACACAGCAAAAATAACTCAAATCAAAACTTGGTAGACATCTAAGAGAACTGAAAAAATAAAAAAAAAAAAAATCCTTACTTCCAATACGGCAATAATAAACCATCTCACCCAACAACACATGAAAAATAGCACCACCCACAATCACACATTCGGGTGAAACAAAAATGGTCTGGAGTCTTGATGTGATGAGTAGGCACTCATCCAGAAAGGACTGACTCGAGACAGCACACTACTCAGGAGGCCATGCTTTATTCATTTATTTATTTTATCTTGAAAAAAGGTGCTTGAACCAAACTAATACTATCTGGCAAACTTTTACTTCCCCTTCTCTCTGGGTTAGGTTTTCTATACTCCTTTCAGTCCCCATGGATTTTGTTCTAATGCATAAACACCATTCTCATTTCAAACTGCAGAAGTTTGATGAGAATTTCTCATATATATACATATATATATATATATGCTTTTATATATATGCGTGCACTTACCCAGATTCAGTTTGAGAAGACATGAACTAATGACCGAGCACCATTTCCGCACAGAACACATTCACCAAACTCAAGCAAGCTCGAAAATGTGGCATACTGCTGAAAGAACACACATTTCTCAGCAGTGTGAGCAGCCTGGAATAAATCGAAGCCAAGTCATCAGCAAATTACAGACATTAGCAAAAATCTACAAGTAAAAGTAAAAGCTGTGGAACTCTACAAAAACTGCACCAACTAGCATGGTTCCTGAATCCACCCACATCCACAAGATCCAAGCTGCATCTCTAATACAACTCACTGAGAAGTCATTATCGTATGGTACTAGATTCACAATTTACTGGTAGTCACATGGAGAATCCAGTTTACAGCTCTGAGCACTACAAACACTCAAAAAGATCCTCTTTTCTCCAAAAAGACTCTGAATGTTTAAAACCCCTTAAAAGCTACTGTTGGCTTGAGGTTGGTGACTAAGGAGATTTTCACCCCTCCCCAGCCCACGAGTCCCCACTGCTTCCCAGACCTGAAGCCAACACCTAAAAAACACAACTGTAATTCATCCAGAGCTGCTGCTCCTTCCGCATTTCCTATTCTTCAGCATTCAAGATGCATTCCAGATGTGAAGGAGAGCACAAAACTCCGGTAGGCCAGGAAAATAAGTGTGATGGTGAGCTCTGACACCCCAAATCCCAAATTTAAGTAACCTCCGCAGTTACTTTTCCGGTATTTAAGCCACTTACCATAGACTACAGACCCTCCACAGGAATAGCTAGGTTCATAACTAATTTTCACAAATCACTTCCCATTTTCTCCTCACTTTATTCTCAGTTACCTCTCTTCCTCAAACACAAGCTTACAGGAGGGTTCGATATTTTTCAGACTCTTACATTTATGCCATTTAAACCAGAACAACTCACCTCCCCCCCATAACACGTTCCAATCGAATACTACAAGCCAACGAGGGGAAGCACTGTAAGACATCATGACTGAGCTGACCGTATTCATTCCCTTACCACTATTTTTCTCCAAGCAGCAGCTGACAAAGACACTTTGCTGCTGCAAACAGCCGAGTTCAGCCCGGCGATGTTTACCCAGGGTCTCTCGTTCCCCAGATCTCCGCTCCTCAGCAGCCTGAACTGTTCAGCAAAGACCTAACTTGACCCAATCTGGCAGCCAGCATTTCACAACCACTTTATGTCAGCAGTTTCAAGTACACTAATAACCATGTTTTGTTCGGTGCGACTTTCTCACTGTGAACGGCAAAATATCATTATCACCTGCAGGTTGAAGCCTGCCCTCTACCCCATTTAATAGGGAGCTGATTATGCTATTTTTCTCTCCCCCCTCCCCCTTTTAATAATTATGGGCTGTTGGCAGATGGCACAGCTCGGTGCAGGGAGGCACATGGGAAGGCAGAGCGGGCTGCATCGCCGCTGCCCACGTCGGCTCCCGTGTGGCGGGGTGCTCCCGGGACCCCGAATCCCTTGCTGCATCCCGCTCCCAGACAGCACCTAATGAGGCGTGCCTGTGTCGGAGGGCGCGGGGGTTAAACCGGGAACTGCTATGAAAACAGTCCCTGGCAGTCATGGGAGCAGGAAAGCAGAGGTTAGCAGAAAAGTCGCTAAGCCAGCAACTCCACACAGAGCAGCCCTCGCAGCCCACCCGGCCGGGAAGCAAAGCTGGGCTTAACCCCGGGAACCCGCCGCTGCCCAAAGCCTCGTGCCGAAGTGACCCCGAACGAGGTCCCTACCAGTAAGAGCTCTCTTAGGAGAGACTGGGCAGCGCAGCTGTATTAACAGACACCATTACTGCCCGAGTATTTGCCCTGCGAGGTCCCAGTGCTGTGTCCCTGGAAATTAGAGAGGTCCAAGCTACCAGTCTACTGAAACACATCCCCTCCATGAGTTACTCAATGACACAGAGAGGAGAGCAGAGTCCAGAGCCAGACTCCAACCCAGCTGGCCCAAGGCAACACTGCAGAAGAGCTCTGGGAGGTTAACAATCGCAAGCTGAACGCCGCGCAGAGATGCCACCTAATCCCTTGGCAGCAGCGGGGCTTGTTCATAGACCTAACCTGGCCTGGCATGATGGGTAGAGACAAGATACTGCTTGTCCCAGCCAGGATGCCAGGTCTGAGACCGTGGGAAAGAAGCTCCCTCCCCAGTGGAAAGGGTCTCATCCAGCTCTGCCATTTCCCCATTCAACTGGAACTTGCCCCGGTAGTGCCTGGGAGTGAACATCCAGGGAGACACAGCAAAGAAACAAGTGACACCCCCCTGCCAGCCACGAGCAATGCCAAAGGGGACTCCTCCGACGAGCGGGGGACATCAGGCACGTGCCACGTAAACCCCTGTCAGCACCTCGTGCTCAGGGTCACCACGGCAGCTCCGTCTTTCCCGGTCCTCCACCGTGCAGGGGACGGATGCCCAGCAGAAGCGCGCGGCAGGGATGCATCCACGCGTCGCCCGGGCGCAGGCTGAGCCCTGGAGGCTGCAACGCACGTGCCCTGCAGCTCCCGCTGCACCCACGGAGCACCACGCCAGCGTGCATGAATCAGGACCTGCCACACGTGCCCCGCGAGCCTGGTACCGTGCGGGGCCGAGGTGGCACTGGCTCTACACACAGCTGCTGAAGATGGAGATGCCCCGGGTTGTCTGGCTGAGCCTAAAGAAAGCGTGGGGGAGGCCAAACTGATTTGGAAACCGCCCACTCTGGAGCCATCCCTGCTGGCACGCCTGCAACAAACCTGGTTGATGTGTTTCAGCTTGTCAATAATCTGGCTGATCACTGGCTCGGGACCTTTCATCTTCACCTCATGGTTGCCAGGCTGAGCTTTTGCTCCGTTCCTTGTGATCGGGGGACTGTACCTGTGGGAGTGAGAGCAGAGGAGACCACGATGTGATGGGCTAATATACAGGAGATCTTTAAAGTTCAGTACAAACAAAAGAAATCCCAAGATAAGCACCAGCCCCTTCCAAAACAGAGAGTGCAAGACAGTTAATAATGACAAAGAAAAGGCAGAAGATTCCCATAAACATTTCTGTTCTCTCTTTGCAAAGCAGCAAGATGATGTACTTGTATCACTTGAGGACAATGAAGTCCTTTCCAGTCCATTAGTAACCAAGGAAGACATTAAACAGTATACAACAGGGATAAATATTTTCACATAACTTGCACCCAAGAGTCCTAAAAAAGCTGGCTCAGAAATTCTGGCTTGCTCATGTTTGTTTAAAATAAATCTTGGCAGACCACAGAGACTCCAGTACAAGAGCGGTAGTGTTGTACCCACAGCCAAAAAAAATGAGTGGGATGACCCAGTTAACTGCAAGCTGATTAGCATAACATCAACCCCCTTGCAAAATAATGACTATCACTGATGTGTGATTTCAATAATAAAGAATTAAAGCATCAGAATATAATTAATGCTGTCAACATTGCTAATGGAAAATAGGTGTTGTCAAACAATCTTGATTTCGGTCTTTGATGAGATCCAGCCTTGGGGATCAAAGTAACTGCTTAAACAGAACATACCTTGACTTTGGTACGGTGCTGGGCTCTGCACCACACGATATCTCAATTTACACAGGTACCATGCAAGTCAGTAAAGCACCCATAAAGCAGATTAAGAGCTGGCGGAAAGATCTCCAGATGCAGCTCTCCACAGGGACCCTCCCCGAGCTGCCAGGGCAGCTCCGCAGAGGAGGGCGGTGAAGCCTGCGCTCAGCTTTCTCATCAGCAATTAGGAAAGAAATATAAATTCACTGCTGCAAATGCACGGAATGGCAAAGTTTATCAGAGTGATAAAAGCGAGGAGAAGAGGGACAGAGGGATGGCTGCACGCTTGCCTTTGGAGGAACGTGCTTCTACACTCGGGACCTGGGTAACAGCTCATGATGCTCAGGACGCGAGACAAGCGCGTCCACACCAACCTCAAATTTGGCTTCAGGACCAGAGCAAGCGGCTGCCACCGCTGACTGCTGGCAGCCACAGCAGTGGCACAGAGCACACTGGTGCCTTCTTGAGCTGTGGGTTGTTGGTGTTCACTGCAGCCCCAACGACAGGCCGTGGTGCTCTACAAGCACAAAACAAGTCCTCATCTCCAAGAGCTGACAGCCTGAGCGCACGCTGCCAAACCCCGGCACAGCCTACAAAAGCGAGATCGCCGAGATAACGCCAAGCATCAGTCTGCTCTGCTGTACGTCTGTTTTTCCGGTGCCGTTGGGTAAACACGACGAATATTCCTTTCTGCGATTCATCTCCTACACATCACGTCCTTACCCAACTCCCAGCACCAGCCCCATTGACTGTCTCCCTGTCTGCCAGTTCCCCGCTCTGCTGCCCACTAATCCTTCATCCCCACGCTGCCGGGCGAGCTCAGGCGATGACAGTCGGCCCATTTCACAGAGGCTTTGCGGAGGAAGTGGGACTTCAGCAGGGATTTGAAGGAGGGGAGGGAGATGGGAAGGATTGTGGGGCCAGCTCGGGGAGGATGCTTTACTGGGGGAGAAAGCAAGAGGCATGGGGACATTCGGCCAGAACAGCTGTCAGGGTATACTGAGGGTTTTGGGGATACCCAGGGGTTTGGCCCCACTTCAACTCTAAATTAGGAATGAGACCAACTCAGATATGTGGGGAGGCAAAGGCAACCCCAGGTTTATATGGGTGCAGCAGGAATCTGCCCCTGATCCAAAACGTTTTCATCATTTAAAGTACAGGACTGAGGCCGATTTCCACTCCAAGGCTTTTTCAGAGGAGGAGTTACATGTACAGGTCCCCAGTGCTGGGCACTCCCCATACACAGCTCAGCTCAGGGCTGACGACCCCACAAGATGCTTCACTGAAAGAAATGACAGACGAAGAAGGATGGGAGAAAGAAGGTGTTTGTGCCTCTAACAGAGGAGCACACGCCCGTGTCTATTCCTGTTTCCAGGCATAAACAGTTTGTGCAGGTACAGGAGAAGCATCACTGCAAAGCAGAGACATCAGCTGGGGTCTCCCAGGCCCCACCAGCTCCTCAACACTGGGCCAGTTGCCTGCACAGCCAAACCACCACGCAGCGCTTCAGCTGCAGCACGGTGCTGCTCAGGTGTACCGAACCCGCTCCAGCAGCTCTGTTCTCCACCCAGACACCTTTCCCCATGCTGGGGCCTCCCATTAGGACTCAACCTTTTGCAAAATGCACTTTTTTTTTTTTTTTTTTAATAGTGGCGTTATCCTGGGAAGTACAAAACGCAGCTATACCTGAGACGCAATAGCTCCCAGTTCAGAAAAGCACCTCCACATGCAATTAGAGGCTTGTTGCAGGCTGAAAGCTAAGTGACTGGGAGAAGTGGGGCCAGAGAGCACCAGGCTGGATCCCAGCCTGCAGCAGCCCATGCCCAGGAGGTCTGGCTCCCTGGCACAGACGGCCGGTGGGACCGCAGGCTCCGAGCACCATCTCGTGGGAAGAGGCTGCTGCCGCAAGCACAGACCTGCCCGGCTCTGCAAATACTTGGGCTTCACTTTTTGCAGGGGGATAAGGCATTGGGAGCAGCGAACCATTAAACCTGCTGCTTATTTGTCACATAGTCACTTAATGCCACTGTGCCAACCTAACAAACACATCTGGCGACTGAACATAAACATCCACAAGACACATGACTTTTTGGATGCCAAAGAAATTACCATTTTTGATGTCACTGTAAATTTAATTTAAAACACTGATGGAACTTTAAAGTACATTGCTAAAACGTCTCCTGTGGTTTAAGAGATTTAACTAGCAGGATAAATCTCCCACAGGTTTTAGCAAGAGCAGAACCAAGCCCATTTGGTGCATACCTAAATTAATACAATCTCTCTCCTAAACAGTTTTATACAAAGAAACTCAACAGCTTGGGTTTGAGTGGGTGTTTCTTCTGAAATCCACACAACGACTGCCAGAGAGGATTTCTGTAGCCTACGCAATGTCATACAGGAGGGAAGAACACAGTACTACAGCAGTAGTCCACTGGAACTACGTGTCCGAAGACTGAAACTGTTCTCCAGAAGGCTCTGCTGGGGTGATCAGGACCTCAGATCACCCTCCCCACGGGGACAAGCCTACCAGAGAAGGAAGCAAACCTGAAAGCACTTGCAGAGGGATCTCTCCCGAAAACAGTGATGCTGGAGAAGCAGAGAGCCACCGCCTGGTGCTTCCCCCCTGGCCAGGTACAAGGGTACGTACTAGACCCAAAATGAACCATTTGCATCATTACACCAGTCATTTGAACCAGCAAGCTGCACATCTTTGAGCATGAATCGCAAAGAAGCAGATGCACGGGGACACAGAGACGTGCTCCTGCATGGCTTGGGGGCTTCAGGACACACTGCCCCTGCGCTGCTAAGCCGAGACCTCCTGGTGTGCTCAGGTACGAGAGGTACACCAGCTCCAGGGGTACACCAGCTCCAGGGGTACACCAGCTCCAGGGGTACACCAGCTCCTCCTCGGCTGTGCCCCTCTCTGCCCCAGCACCAGGACCCAGGACCAGGGTGGCACGCATTCAGGCACGCGGGATGCAGCCAACCAAAGGGTTAAAGGCTTTGAAATGTAGCTTCAGCGAGGGATGGGCATTCCTGAAATGCCAGAAAAGCTGGAAAAAGCAGCTGGCACCCCTCCCTGCAGCCTGGGCCAAACAGCCAGGCCTTAATATGGCAGAGAGATGCCTTTGCAGCCCCTGCCGGGCTGGAGGGCAGGGGGCTCCCAGGGCAGTCCCCATGCAGGCTCCCCTGTGTCCCACCAAGCTGCTCCAGGGCTGGTGGGCTCGCAGGTCCCATCGCGAAGCAAAGCCAAAGTGTCACCTTCCTCCCACGTACGCCAACCACAGTGCAGAAAAAGAGAAATCTCAGAGCCATCTCCAGCTGCTTTCAACATATGCCAATAAAACACCCCCTTCTGCAGGACACTTGTGCCACTCCACGAAACCCATCACATACCTCTACTATGGTGGTATCAGCATTAAACAACAAATAAGCACAGTGGTTAAAGGCCACCCCATGGTCCCCGGGGGTCCCTGCGCTGAAGGGGTATCAGTGTTGCAACATGAGCATTATCTGGCTTGCACTTCATAAGCAAAGCCCAAAATACTTTCCTCTTTGATGTGTCTTGACGTCAGTCAGCAGCATCTCCTTGCCTGGGCTCCCTGGGTATGGGCTCTTGCTGGGGACATGGTATTTTCCAAAGACAAATGTCACATTGTAAAATGTGCTGATAAGCAGCCCTCGCTAAAAATGACTTTAAAGGCAACACCTGATGAAAACACTCATGATCTGAGATCTTCTGTGAGGATAGCAAAACTACAGACCCTTCCTGCTCCTTCTCATCCACCAGCCATAAATGTTAAAGCATGCAGTCAAATTAAGAGATTTTCCCCTCCTTTCCTTCCCACCATCCACAAATGTCTCCCCTGTGAATGTTTGATCATTCCAGTCCAAATGTAGCTCTTTCCAGGCTTTCATTTCAGAGCAAGGAAGACAAGATGACAAATGTAATTTAAATATATGGCAATGAATGTAAAATGTGTGTTCATCCTACTTGGCCATGCTAGGCTTAGAGATGAGTTACTGCAATGCCCAATGTGTGATTTAGAGAAAGTAATCCTGTAAGGCAAACATAAAGAATTACACCTTTTAGAAAAAGGAAAGTAAGTTTGTCATACAAATAACAATTAATTTATGCCTGCCTTCCAGTTGCAAAGTATTTATTCAAATGCAGCTCCACATTTTAAACAGCGTTTATCCCTTGCAGGCTCTTCCTCTACTATCTCTGTTCACTGAATCAGACTTGTTTGAGGGAGCGGATCGGGGACAAATACAACACAGACTGCTACAAGGCAGGACTACAATACAAGAGAAGAGGTTTCATTGCACAGGACTTAATAACTGAGCTTGAGAGAGCAGCATTTCCAGCACCCGCAATCCCCTGAAGCTGCTCTGCATTTCAAGACATGACTTACTACAGGCCATGTGGGCTGATGACACTGAGCCCTCACCACACAGGAGGCAAAAAGATACAAAAAAGGGGAGACAGGAAAGAAAAGTTTCTCTCACGCACTCCTGGTAGGAACCCAAGTCTTACCTCCAGGTGCTTTTCATGGGTCAGTAAAGGTGGGCGCAGGGGCGATGCCAACATTTTGCTCTCCCTGGCCCTGCTGCCTTTCAGGTTTGTGGGACAACCTCAGTGTCACATCAGCGGTGCGAGCGATGATACCAGAGATACCTGGTCAGTGATACCAATTACCCCAGCCCAGACATGGACTGGCTGTGGGTTGCGGGCCAGACAAGTGCAGGTCCACCCCAGCTGTCCCCTTTCATATGGGGTGCACGGTCCCACCATCCCTTGACCATATGCAGGGGTGCAGGTGGCAGGAGAGAGGTGGGCTCTCCGGCTCTCCGGCATCTTCCTGGCTTGCAACGTGCACTCAGCTGCTTGCTCGCAGCGAGCGCTTGCAGTCATTGCAGAGCTCGCAGTGCCGCAGTCAATTTACACCACCACCAGCTCTGAGCAAGCTTCTTCAAAAAGAACCAGGAGGATCCAACGCTCTCAGCGGGGAGCATTCTCACCTAAATAAAAAGGAGCCATTTTCTGCTGGATTTCCAAATATCAACACCTTGCAGCCTGGTCTCACTACCATAAGAGTCCTCTGAGATCCTGCTGTATCAGTTCCCTGCCAAAGGGGAGTGCTGCCTCTTCCCAACCACCCTACGCAATGCGCCACAGCCGGTAAGCGTGCTGCAGATGTGAGTTTGGTTATAAACCTGAAATCTCAGGTAATCACCTGGTTCTGGAAGATGGGACTTTAAGAAGGAACAGCAAAAACTGTAATATTCATGGCAATACAATGGGAGTTTGTAGCATAAAAGGACAGCCTGAAGTCCCTCTCCATTCTCACTTCAGCTGGGTAAAGTTCAAGACAAATAGATTATGGAAAAATTGGCTAAACCTGAGACCAAGCAGCAGGCTTAATAGAGGAAGATTCATGATCTTCATTTCTGAAATACTCTGGAAGCAATTATGGCCACTCAATAACCCACTGAATTTGCCTACCATCCTTTCATTATAGCTTACATTTGCTACAAAACTGTGTTTTATGTGCTTGAAAAGTTATACAGCTTCCCTCTTTGGGGACTCCATTGTATCAGATATTTTGCAGCACTGCCAGAAATAACCAAACCCTTCATGAACTAAAGGGTTATTGCTGGCATGGAATTTCCTTTGTTCCAATTACAGAATCTCATTTTTCTCTCTTGCTTCCAATTGTGCTTTCATTGTTTATGATTTGTATGATTAAAACAAACCACAGTCCATTGGCAACAGCAGGGAAATCTGAGACTTCTAGCTTGAAGAAGAGAATCTGGCAAGGTGCTAAAAATATTGTAATTTGGAATTGGTGTAAAGAGAACAAGAGTTATGCGGGTGATTTAGATTAATGTACAAGTTTGTCTTGAGAAATTTGGAAATTGCAGTATCTAACAGTAATACTTAATGTGCTTACAAGTTTTGCAGTGGGCAAATGTTGCTGTCATTCTATTCAGAGCAGCTTGAAAGGAGTATAGTCATGTAAGCAGATTATTAAACTCTGAGAATCTAGATTTTAATAGGCTTTTAGTATTAAATGCTGCAAAACCCCGATACTATATATAAGGCTCAAATCACCTTTGAGATTCAGACGCCTAACTCCCATAGAAACTGAGAAGGGTTTGATATCTCAACACCCACTTGACTTAAGCTGAAGTCTTTAAATGAGCTAATTATTCAGTGAGGACTTCAGTGATAAGAATCACCCTCTGGTTTTTCTCTGGATGGAGCTAAGGATAAAGGAGGCTGGACAACATCTTCTCATCGCCCACCAACCACCAGCGTGAGGGCAGGTGGAAGGATGGGGCATGAAGACAAACAGAGGCAAGGAAGGGCATGATGGCAACCCTCACTTAGGCAGGTTTAAGCTGTTGCACACCCACCCTGTCTGCATGTCCAGCCCTCTGCTATCTCAGGGAAGTGCTTGTCAATTAGTTGAGCCCAGGAAAGCTGCAAAGAGGTGCACAGGGATGCACAGAGACAGAGGGAGATCCAGCAGGTCTGGTCCCCAGCTACCACGAACACCCGAGCACCATGACCCCTCAAACAAGCTCTTTGCAAGTGGCGGAATGTGCCACGTGTGGCTTTTGCTGCAAACCTTTGTGGCATCCCATAAAAGCACGATATGTTTTTGCACACTTTGAAAAGTGTGAAAAGCAGTAATGTGTTGCCTTTTATTTTTTCTTCCCACTTTGGCTTATGTTCTTCAACCACGCAGCAACAGCACAGCAAAAGACACAGGCACTGCTCTGCATGACCAGAAAAATCAACCTTCCTTGTATGGTTGCGACTGTTTGCAAGCTGTTATTTCAAGGCACCATGTCCTAAATCCACACAAGGGATGATGATCAAACTGTTAACCCACAGATCAAACTTCAGGAAGGAGGATGAATTCTTACCATTAGATGATCCAACCTGGAGAAGTAAATGAGATGGACAAAGGACCACAAAGTAAGACTCAGTAAAAGAAAATGAGGGATGAATCATATTAAAAATGCTAGAATACACAAAGCAGGATGAGTGACACTGACCCATCAGCAGAGCACATTGCATGTCATCCCCACCACAAGCCAAGGCGTAGAAAGCCCTCAGTCAAGCAGGTCCTCAGAGCTCTTAATTTCAGGGGGTTTGCAAGGGGCTGCACCAGGCAAGGAGCGCACCCGCTGCATGCATAACCCTGCTGCATGGGTGGGAAATCTCAGAGCCAGGGATGAAACAAGAACACAGCTCAGAGTCGGACCTCGATCACCAAGCAAAGTAGAGTCCGCACAGGACTGCACTGAAATGGCTCGTTGGGTCAGGAGAAAAGCACAATAAAGTACTCCAGCCAGCTGCATTGCATTGGAGTCCCAGACAAACGCGCCACGTTCAATCAGGGCAGAGGGAGTTAAGGGCAAGGAGGAAACAGAGGATGGTTCAAGGCTCAAACTGGGAAATGAGACCAGTGGAAAGGCATTGAGCATGTCCAGTCAACAGGGAGGAGGGACACACTCACTGTCTGCTGATAACAAAGCACTGGGATAAACAGGACAGAGTAAATACTGATTCAGAAGAACCCCAAGAGGAGGAGCGTAGGGTGCAGAAGGGACTGTTTGTGTCAAATAGTAGGATACACATTGCCAGTATTATCTAGTACTTGAGTGCATTGGCAGGGGGCTGGGAAGTTACTATTCCAGGCTTGATTTAACATGTTACAGGAAAAGGGCTTAGAGTAACCAGCAAATTTTGTCGTGACAGAGAGTTCAGGAAATGGATAAACCAGTAGGCCTCCTCTCTAACTTAATTAACATTGGAGTGCTGCATTAAAGATGTGAGAGGTAAATAGCCACAAACCCTACAGAACACCACCAAAGCCCAGACACGCCCATATGGATGCTCACGCCGAGCTCACTGACACAGCAATGCCTGAGCAGTTTTATCCATCGTCTGCGCAGCACCAGACATAGAAACACATGGAAACATGGCATCCACCCAACCATCGCGCTCTCCTGGTCTTCACCTGATGCTGCAAAGTTTTCAGCAGCTTCAGCAGGTGCTTCCTAATCTATCCCTAGGGTGGGCACCTCATATTGCTATAGGAATCGCCAGGTGTCTCCCTCGAGCCCCAGCTGCCACTCCACAGGGATATGGGTAGTCTTAGCTCTTCCTATGGATGTCCCAGAATCTCGAAGGAGTCTCAGGTTGCACGTGGTGCCCACGCTCAGGCAACTCAATCCTGTCCTGAGGTGAAACGTATCCAGCTACAGCAACCACGCACAGCAGGTTAAGTGCAAGGCATGAGCGTCTCCTCCTGTCCAGCCTGCCGAACTTTCAGTCAGGAAGATCTGATTTGCAAAAGCCAATATCTGACAAAGCAAGAGGGAAACATTAAGATATAAAGTATATTTTACATGCCCAAAACCTAGAAAATCAGGCCCTTCTTTCTGGTAGCTGTTACATGTGTGGGAGAACTACCAGGTCAGCATCCTGAAATTAATACAGGATATTCAAAAAACACCAGGTTTTTTGCAAAAAGTGGCAAGATGGAGTTTGATGACCAAGAAGTGCACATCAGTCCAGCAGAAGAATTGCTGTAGCCACGCCAGAAACACTCCAGTACATAATGCACATTCTCAGAGCAGCTTGCGAAAGAGCTCCTACGTGGTGAACAGCTGCTTGGCTCCCTCTTGGGGAAAACACTGAAATAAAGAAACTGGTGGTTTAGGGTACTCGAGAACCATTACCTTAAATGCTCCTGATTTTCAGGAATCCTCCCAGACTCTCTGAAAGAGATGCCACGCTGGGAAGTCCAAGCACTTGAAGCAGTCAGTTTTAGCTCCACATGAAGCAATGCAATTGGCTTTAGAGACCTTTCTAACTACATGTTTGCTTCTATTTGAAACATTCTGCAAATTGGTCCTGGGAGAGGAGCACCCTGGACCACTATCTTAGTTCAGCTTTATTTAGCTGAGTTCCCCCTGTAGTTTGATCAGCAGAAACGCCACCAGATATGAGACACTTTCTCAGGCTATGGAGACGAGAGGGTCACCCTGGGAAGGGTTACAGCTGCAGATGCTAAAAATACAAGGTGGGAAGGCAGTCAATGCTTTTAAGGGGCAATAGCTTTGTGCATCCATTTGCCCTCCTTCCTGAACACCCTGCCTTCACGGTGTCAAATCACAGTCTTCAAACCTCCTCCTCCGTGTGAGCCACCATCCACACTGCTTTCCTTGCCCAGCCAGCAAGAGTTTCCCCCTCCAGGACGCCACTGATGTCCCTGTGAGGGGATAGGGGATTTAACTCTCAGCACCCTTCTCTGCTTGCAGCAAAAAACTCCAACATCTGTCTGCAAAGGAGCTGTTATTAGTATTTCATAGGAGCTGGCAGAGGTGGTGACATGTGTGCAATAGATCAGAGCGGGCAAGGAGGAGCGGAAAGGCATGCTCTCTTCAAGCACAGCAGAGGATTTAATCCTCAACTTCACAGCCAGGCAGCCAGGGGCTGAAATCTTGTGCCCCCTTCATGCACACACACTTTATCCTCTCCCTGCCTTGCCCCCTCCGCATGCTGTGGCACCTACGTGACCTACCGTATTGTGCCACCAACGCTGCGGCATTGCAGCAGGGAGCTAGGGTGACATCTCTGCCTATGACGGTCCACTGGTATTCTCAGCAGAAAGCTGGAGAAGGCTATCATCTAAAGTCATGTTTAATCTGCAAATAACTCTGAACTTACATTTGTGGAAGGATCTGGACTCAGCGCCTTCCCATTGCTGCCACTTCACCCAGCCGTGGCATCAGCAGGACCAGGACCAGGGCCACTGGCTATGACCCCAGTGAACTGTCATAAGCAAATACCTCACCCTAGGCCCTCCCCTGCAAAGCTGCAGTGTTTATGGCACTGTTTCAGAAGTTTTAATTAACAATCAGTGAGACAACACTGAAATTATCTTTTTTTTCCAACTGAACTTCTCACTTAGGCATGGAAACTCAAGATTTTCCAGAAATAAGTCCAGATAGAGGACACTTTTTTCCTTAGGCAAAGTACGTACATTTTATTAAGCATGTGATCTTAAGATGCTTAAGCAATTTTTTTCAAAATATAGTTTGATGCTATTTTGGTCCCTTCAGTGTTTCAGGTCAGTATTGCAAGTACAGGCTAATTACCACCCGAGGTTACTGATCAAGAAGTCATAATTAATATCTCAACATTTCACCACTTCCTGATTTTATTTCTATTTCTTCCCTTATGCAAACTACTTAATAGCAAAGGATGCTTTGCAAAGTAGGGTGATTAGAGATTTATGTATAATTATGAAAAACATTTCCAAGTTCTATTTCCACATTCTTTAACATTCCCGAGGGGCATTTTTTGCAAGAAAAACCTCCATTTCTATTAACACTTCCTTCCCCTTTATGCTATGAATCCTGTATTTGCCTGTCTTCAGTAACCTCACAGTTACCACCAGGACATCCTCAGAACTGGCGAGTAGGGCAGGGAAAAGCAGCCAGGGCATGAGCTGGACCCCGGTGTGAAAGGCTCCATCCAGAAAGGACAGCCAGGGCTCGGGTGCAAGGATGCAGTCAGATGGCAGCAGCGGCACCACCAGAGCAAAGTGGTCCTGACCTCCCCCAGCAAGGTGGTCTTCCTTGTCACTCCCTGGATGGGGCAGGGGATGCCAGCCATGCTGTCCTGCTACCGCTGCACAGAGCCAGGCTGGAGACATCCCCACCCCAACGCAGCGCCCGGTGGCAATGCCCCCATTGCTACTCCGGGCACTGTGGTGCACCCTCCCTGAGCTGAGCTGCTGCTCCTCTCCTCTCTCTGGCTCACCACTACCAACCCACTGCGACCAAAAGCACTCATGGCTGCAGGGTTTTCACAGCAGAGTGCAGAAAACTCAGTGGAGGGCAGCACGCAACCACTTCTCGCAGACTTTGCACATCCATCTGAGCTGCAGTGCAGGTGGACACCAGCTCTGCAAAGGGTTTCTTAAGGGAACGAGCAGTGTCCTGGTCACAGACCACTCCTGCACCTGGTTAACACAAGATAAACAGTGCTGGGGAGAGGGAGGGAAAGGAAAATGTGATTCACCTCTCCACAACTTCTTGTCCGTTCCAGCAAAGAGTGTCGTTCTGAACAGCAGAGCTGTGGTTGCAGATGTACTCTGGCAAGCTGCTGTAAAAACTGCTGTGGGACTTCAGCTTTGTAATGAGTTCCCTGGAAGAAAAGGGAGAAAAATGGTGCTCAGTTAGAAGAGGAAAAGAAGATGGGGTTGGTGCATTTTAACCAGTGAAGGTAGTCACACAAACACAACAAGAAAGCAGCTGGGTGCAAACAAACCATGAAGCATCAGTCTTATTTCTGACCTCAAGTAGCATTTTGCATCATCCCCTGATGTTATTCAGTCAAGAGCTGAATCCGTGTTTCTCAGGGCAAAACTGCCTGGGATGGGAGGGATGCTGGGGCAGCAGAACCTCAGCCCAACTGTGCAGCACGCCAAAGCCAGACACACTCTCTGTGCTCTCACAGCACCTAAGGAAAGGTGCTGCTGGCTCAGGCCGTGCATACGTGGGGTGCAATTGAGCAGCAAGTGCTCAGGCTGCCAGCAGTCCCCTCTGCTTTGCAGAAGACGATGGAGGCCCTTCAGGAAAGGACAGCCTTGTCACTTTGTCTGCCTGACATCAGCCATCCGACATGCCTGCAAGGGCAGGTGGCATTTTTGGTGGCAGACGGGAGCAGACACTCTCAGCACAGACCTGTACAGACGGGTAACGCCCGGTTTCATGCTGCACTGTCGAAAATACAGGATTTCAAGGTGTATGCTGGGCTGGCCGTGGGGTCACAGTCTGTATTCAAAGGGACAGGTTACATTCCGCAAAACGTCTCTGCCCTGGGAAGGCAGGAGGAGCCGCTGGAGCAGTGCTTGTGCCAGACAGAGGGGATGTGAATCCGGCTGCACCTCCACCCTGCACCCTCCTTCCCAGCACCAAGGACCTCTGTCCCCGGCAGGTCCCCTCCGGCAGCAGTCCAGAGGTGCCAGGACACAGGCTGATCCCAGGACCCATCCCGGGGACTGATCCCGGGATTCTGACAGCCACCAGAAAGGGGACAGGGGCTGCAGGAGCAGGATGCACCCGTCCCCCCAGCCCAGACTTGTCTCCTTGGGGGCACTCAGCAGCCATCCCCAGGAAACACTGGCAGATTTAATTAGGTAAATGGCACAAACAGTACGATAATATGAATAGCAGGGAATGGAGGAAGTAAGACTTGGCCTCGCAGCCTCCTGGCTTGCGTTCAGCGCCCTTTGGCAAGGGGTTACTGCTCGGCCTCCTTCTCGCCGGGAGGGATGACGAGGGATCAGCACCCCGCGGTGGGAGCGCTCTCAGGGGCGTCCCCTCGGTGCCCGCAGCGGTGGGACCTCCATGCCCTGCCAGCTGTGGGCAGGTGCCCAGCAGCGCCGGGCTCTCGGACAGCAAGCTTAGGCAGGCTGGGGTGCAGAAGGGGTGCCCAGCTCCCTCCATCCCTCTTTGCTTGGGGATTTTGTGGGGTTCCCTCTCCAGACGAAGCCCCCAGCTGCCAGCTGGGGGCAGGCGAAACAAGGAGAAGAGGCCCCAGCGCCAGGGAAGGCAGCCTGCTCTGCTCTGCTCTGCTCTGCCTTTTTGCTAACGAGGAGCCTGTGTCTGCTCTGACCGGGCTGACAGAGCCCAGCGCAGGTAGAGCCGGCGGCTGGCGGAGGCAGAAGGTCACCCAAGTCCTCCCTTGGGTCACCAGGAGGCACCAATCCGTCCATCACTGTCCATTCCAATAAACAAGGGTTTGCCTGAAGCCCCTCCAAAGGGTGGGAGTTCAGCTCACAACCCCCCTGCACAAATTGGAGGGGTGCTTCAGACATTCACCTCCTGCATCATCCACCTCCTACGGCCATCTCCTGCACCGGCCTTACGGTGGGGCAGGAGGTCCAACCAACACCATTCTGAAAGCCAAAATGAGGCAAGACCTGGGTCTTCAGTTACGCCAAACCCTGAGCAGGACAAGCCAAAACGAGGCAAGACCTGGGTCTTCAGTTACGCCAAACCCTGAGTAGGACAAGCCAAAACGAGGCAAGACCTGGGTCTTCAGTTACGCCAAACCCTGAGCAGGACAAGCCCATCGCACCCAGCTCCTTACATCCTAGGCACTGCCTTGCTCCCCGTCCCGCAGACCCCGGCAGTGCTGGGGAAAATGGATGGAAGAAAACTTTCCTGGGCAGCAGAGCTCCCCGCCGGGCAGGAGGGGGAAGGGAAGGGAGAAACTCCTCTGTATCTGTAGGTATGAGCTCACGTAATTCATCACAGCAGATTTCATTAGACTTCACAGTCCTCAAAGGACATCTCTGGCAGAGCCTGGGCTGTGTAACCCTCCGACGTGTTGAGACAACGGAGGAATGCAAGCCCTGGTGCTATATCTCACGGGAACCGTACCAAGAATGTTGCCCTGTTACTCTTTAAAGAGAAATCCATCCAACTTAGTCTATCCCCAATTCCAAAAATTGCCAAGCTTGCCTGTTTCTCTTCCGCAGGGGTTTTTCTTGTATTCAAGAGAGCAGCAGAGGCACTGCACATCTGTGGGCGCGCTTTCAGATCCAGGGGGGAGATGCTTCTCCCTAACACACCAGCGTGAGCCCACTGAATTACAGCTTCTATTTACAGAGGGAAGGAAGCACAGGGTGCAGCGCCAGCAGCAGAGGCACCTGCTTCACTTTGATAATATTCAGTAAACGGCTGTAAAAATCCCTGAACTACCGTAAAAGACTGCACAAAAAAAAAGTGAAATGAGTCCCCCTTACCTACATACAAAGTGTCACACGCAATGTTTCAGGCTAGAGTGACCATTTCCACCTATAACTACACTTGTGAGTATTTCTGGCGCTAGAGCAGTGATGAAGAAACCCAGACAAGGCATTTGGTGTATGAACCTGGGCGTTTGGTGTATTGCAAAAAAGCAAAACAAAGATGGAAAGTAGGAGGCAGTTTTACAGGTTAAAAAAAAAAAAAAAAGGCATTAGGTAAGAAAACACATGTAGACACCTCACTGCACTTCAGAGCCAGCCACAGAGCAGCTCTCACATTCAAAGTCAAAATCAGTTGCAGGTTTATGGGTAAGGGAAATAAGGAGCTCTTCCAACTGCTTCCACAGGGCCATCCCATACAGCGACCACTCCTGCCGCTCATCCCGCGGGCACTGCGCTCAGCCCGAGTATTCTCACCTCCTCCTGCTCGACAAAGTTTCTTCTTGCTCGATCTGAGTCACTTTCAGGACTTTCTTGTCGACGAAAAGGTCTTCAGGGTAATTAGCTGATCGATACTGCCTCTGCTGAGCGTGGCCACATAACCGGCTGATCTGGAAAACACAAACGCAGCAGCATGAAGAAGTGCTGGGACCAGAAACACTGCAGGAAAATAGCTGAGATGCAGACTGGCACGTGCACATGAGCTGGTCTGTCATCCCTTCGTCCCTGTCTCTCCCATAGCTCATGCCAGCACCTGAAAGCAAACTGCTGCCCTAAGGCTGCAACCTCACTCTTGTACAAATACCCGCCCTGTGGGAGGGAAGGCAGGAAACTTCAGGCAAGATTTTTGGGCATCAAAGTGCCCCTGTGGCTATCAAAACCCCTGAGCTGCAGGCGTGACCGGCAAATCTCCCTGTGCTGGGTTAAACTCATGCTGGCAGGAGGGAGCTTGAGATGTTCCCTGCTCCTTCCTTGCTGAAAGCCATGGCATCTCAAGACTCTACACTCCACCACTCTAGTCAGACTTTTAGGAGACACCTCCTCTCTGAAGGTAAATCCTAAGACCCTGGTTCTGCATCTCAAGGCAGCTCAGCATCCACACAGGCTGCGCTGCAGGTGCTCAGGGATGAGCATCATACACATCGTTACTAATTAAAAAAATCAGGGCCTAAAGTACAGCAAGCACTGTGGCTACATCCCAGTCATACCATGGGAGGTCTTGATTAACAGAGCTCTGTTAATGACACAAATTAGCTCATTAGCATACAGATGATTCGGTAACCAGCTGCAGCGGTGAGGGAAGGAATCCAAAACGCCTCATTAAAGCTCTCCTGCATGGCCACTGTCCTGAGACTCAGCCAGCAGCGCTGCGGCTGCCGCTGCAGTCCCTGCTGCAGATGGATTTGCAGCCATTTCCTTCCCTGGCAGGCCACCGAGGGACAGTTGTCCCCCCGAGGCACCGCTGCCGCTGGGAAACTCGCCTCTTGAACCACACGCTGCGCTATTCTGCGGGACTCATCCATGCTGGGTTGCGAAAGGGGCTCAACCGATTGCCGGGACCATGAAGGCACCGCAGCTATCACCATCCCTTCTTTCCTTGACCCTCATCCCACCACCCGCATCCAGGCTTGGGACCAACTATGTACCCATGAAATTCCTACTCCTTGCAGCACCTCATTTACCTTCACGCCACACCGGACCAAGGCACCCAGCTAAACTCCCAGTTAGCCGCACACCGGAGGCTAAAAGCACACCCGCTGCCCAAAGCTACAAGCATCTGATGTGTAAAGAGAAGAGATTAATTCTGTTCTATTACATCCTGCATTTGGGTGGGCAAATAAATTAGTAATGTCACCTCTTTCATTATCAAGAGCAGCACAGTTTGTTTGCTCTGGCTGCCATACAGTGAAGAGTAAAAGAGAAACCTCCCGGGAGCCGGGCACTGCCATTTCTGGTTCACAGCACGGTGGGAAGAGACGCTGCGGACCCTTCTGCACCTGAAGCGGCTCCTCCTGCAGCTTGCTGGGGGAGCAGTTTCTGCAGCATCTTACCTGGATTTTTCTCCACTGCGCTCCCTTGGCTGTGTTTCCTCTCTGCCTGGCCAAACCCAAGTCTTGCAGAAGAATGTATGAGCCCTACTGCCCTCCCTACGTCACGTGGCCGGCTTAAAAGACAGAGGGAGAAAGGGAGTAAGAAAAACAAACACATATTTGGGGCTGTTTTCTTTGCCTTTTGGGTTTTCCTTTAGCACTCATCCCTCTCTCGCAAGATTTGAAGGTAGTCCCCTGATGCTGGCAGCCAGGACTAGGAGAAAATCATGGGGCAGCAAGAGACCTGGACAAGGGCATTTGGGACACCTGAGACCCCACCACGGCAGAAAGGGTCTGCACGTCCCGTGCTCTCTCTGTGCTGGCTGGTGCCACCGTCCCTGCAATGGACAGATCAGCAGGAGAGCGCGAGGATGCACGGGGGTCTCCAGACCTCCCCCCCACAAAGGTGCCCTCCAAGCCCGCACGGAGGTCAGAGATGAGACCTGCCACGAAACCATCCCGGGGAAACACGAGGTACGCAAAAGCTACAGGACAGCGGCCACAGGACGAGCGACACCACAAAGCAGCATCGCTGCACCCCTGCTCTACACGGGCACGTAAAGCGGAGAAATGGGAAAAGGTTGGCTATTTTAAGCTGCCATTTGTGATGACTCCCTTTGATTCTCCCCAGCTCTGTGAAAAGCCCCCCTTTCCCTTTCCCAAGCTGTCCTTTCAGCTGGCGAAGCCTATTGAACCCCGAGAGAAGAGCAAGTCCAGGATCAAGGCTTTTTCCCCCAAGGATGCTGAGACGTGCTGAATGGGAAGGGAGGGCCGGAGCGACAGTGCGAACAATGGCACCACTCCAGAGCATGCTTCAAACGGCAAAAGCAGCCGGGCAGACCGGGGCTGCCTCATCTCCCACCCGGCACCGAAGGTATCGCAGCCTCTCTGCTCCCAGCTCCTGCGCGGGAGCTGCAGCTCAGCCGCATCCTCGCAGCCCCGCACGGCATCTGGGTACCACGGGCTCCTGCGAGTGATGAAACCACAAACGGGACTGTTAGCCCTGTACTGGGACAGCAGATGAAATCTTTAGAAGGGGGAAAGTTTGAGCAGTGCGTCCAAATTTTTAGTTAGTTAGTTAGTTATTCAAGGACCAATTAACCTTTTCAGGAAAAAAACCCAACCCTGAAGCCCATCTTGCAAAGTCACGGTGAAATGATTGTCACGTTTTAGTCAAACAAAAACCCGGCTGAGATTTGAACTTTAAATAAAGTGAGAGAATGTAGAAGTAACAGATTGCCTGCTCATTTGCAGGGGTGGCATCGTGTGCGCTTTTGGGGGGAGGGAAGGATTTCACAAACCATCTGCCAAAGTCTGCTGGGCCACAAGTGGTCCTAGGACAACAGCTCAGAAATCCTGTTTCAATCTTTCCCCCTTTTTGAGTCCCCACTGCAAGCTCAGGAACACGTGAACCCAGTTTCCCAGTCTCTTCCTAATCACCTCTATTTTAAAGTGAGCTCCAAATTTTAAGACGACCAGAAAAATGCCACTGTAGGGCAGTCAGAAAGGGGACAACACAAGCCTCAGACCGTGGCGGGGGGAAAAAGTGTGATGCTTCCGCTCTCCAGGCATCGCTTGCTTTGGCAGGAGCAGTGGAACAAGGACAGCCAGATCCCTGGCAAGGTGGTAAGCCTGCAAAAGTGAGAGCAAAAGGAAGGTGGCATATCTAATCATGTGTGCTAAACTAGTATTGAGCGACAGCAGTAATACGTGGTTGCCTCCCGCCACACAAATATAAACATGAAATTCAAAGCAAATCAACAGAACGGAACCGCCAGCTCTTCTCGGGCTCTGCACGCTATCAGCTGGATCATAAATATACACGAGTCCTTATCTAAAGTATATTCATCAGTGCAAGAGCCGTGCAGTCTCATATTTCATGTCACACACTGTCCCAGAACAGGCTGAAGTTTGAAACATCAGGCCACGAAAAAACAAGTAAGTAAATCAAATGGCAGTGTAGTTTTTAGGCAACGGGGGTTGGGTTTTTGTTTGTTTTTAAGAAAATCTGCCAGTCCAACAAAAACCTCCCCTGAGGGGACACAAGGCAAGCGAAATCTTCCCCAAGCCCTGAACTTTTACAAGCCCCTAAAGCCACTGATACTTTAACAGCTGAAGATAAATTTCCCTGCCCCAGCTCATTAACAAACTCGCTAATTCCCCGATTTCATTAGCCTCCTCCACGCGAGCGTGACCCAGGCCACGAGGGGAACACTCTACCTCCTGCCAACCGCTACCCACCACTCCGTTTCTTTATTGCAGCCGCAGGGAGAGACCGTGCCCGCCGGTTGGGCACAGCTCCTTGGGGACCTCGCGGCTGCCGACGGTCCCCGCGCCGGACAGGGAAGCAGCTGGATCCCGGTGCCCCTGGGAGCCGCACGCCGTGTAATGGCTCCGCTTTAGAGGGAACATTGATTTGAGAGGAGCACGGGGACAAAGCTAATGGAGTAGCACTATCAGCCTGCTTTAATGCTTCGCCATTAATTTAAGGTAAGAGGTGCCGGAGGACTGCAGGGAACCCGTTTGCTGCTGCATGGAAACGATGCGCCGTGAACAGCCGGGGACCAGATCCTACCACCACGGCTGCTTCCAGCCAGGTCGACTGCAAGGATGTAAAGCACAACACTGGTCCGCGTGGGTGCCTGCAAGCCAACAGAAACTGAGGCTACTGGGCTAGGTTTAAATTATATCCAAAAAAAAAAAAAAAAAAAAAAAAAAAAGTAGTGACCACAGTACCAGGTTCTGTGCAAAGCATCACAGCCTCGGTGCAGCTGATGGAGGGCAAAGCCCCCGCAGGCACCCCCAGCCCAGCCACGGCAGGACGGCATCGCTCGCAGCCTGGGGGCCACCGTCGAACCCGCTCCGCTGCCCAGGCACGAGGCAGGGCGGCCGCACAGGGCAAAAACCCCTCGCCTTGCACGTCGGCAAGCAAATCCAGGGGGAGAAAGATTAGAAAGCAGCACACGTGTGATCCTCAGCGCCAATCTGATCATCACTTTTAAGAGCAAGAGCATTTTAAGGTAATTTTCTAGAAGATTTTCGAACAAGCTAATCAACTTCCCCTTGGAAGAGAAGTGAGTGCATTAGACACTGTTGAATACCTGCTGCTGCCGCTTCTCATTCAGCCCATGAGCTCCGCTCTGCTCTAAAGGAGAGCTTGCTATATTTGACCTTTGCTTAAACTTTACATGGAGTTTCCATTTGTCTTCTCTGTGAACTCTTCTGCTTATAGATTCATTCTCCAGGAAGACACAGTATTTTTTTTCCCTCAAGGGGATGGCCTCATTTTGGAAGACTTCCTCCTGCAATCTTCTCTGCTCTCTCGAGTTCACGTATGTCATTTTATACCTATTCCCGAGTTTCCTTCGGGAGAAGCTGCACATTAAACTGAAAGGCGATTAACTATTATAATTGATTCAAACACAGCCTCTGAAAGGGTGATTTGCTACGGTATGCACAGAAGAGACGACCACAGACCTCAAGAAAACATGCTGCCTTCAGGGGAACCAACTGGTGCCCACTAAACCCTGAGCATCATTCAGCGATGAAACCCAGTTTGACCAGTAAGGCTGAAAGCCTCCGTAACGCAGCTGCCTGCATTGGTGCTTCTTTCCCAATTCTTTTTAACAACCTACTCTGCTGCACATCACGCGTATTATTAGCATTATAAAGAATGCATTTGTGCCCCGTTTATCTTCAAAGTCACCATAAAAGTGAACCTGAAGTCTATTACTCAAGCGCTGCTATAGAAATCCGCTTAATTAAATTCTAAAGGGCTTAAACCAAAAATATACATTGTGATGATGTGGGATAGAACATAAACTTTTTAATAGTAGTAACCAAGCACATTTACCATTTCTACAGGTGTAATAAAAATGCTAATATATGTTAATGTTTAGTCTGTGGTTAATGTTTTGTCTTGTTAATTTCCCCAGGGCTTTTATTACTGATTTAAATCTGCCACACTACCCCAGCGATTGCATCGCCTTCCACAAACTGCACACCACACTCTCAAACGAATGCTGATTAACGGAAGCGAAGAAACATTTAGCTAGGACAAACACTCTTATTATATGCTTGTAATCATTATATACATTTTGTCACGAAGATGGGAAAGAGACAACTCCCCGCTCCCTCACTCTTCTCACAGCGGAAAATATGATTATGGGCATAAAAATGAATTTACAAGCCTTTATTTTAGGAAGCACATCATTATTAACTAAGTAATGATTGTTCTTCTGGTTCCAGGCACTCGAGCAGAAGGAACAAACCGAGTATGATAACACAGATGTCTTCTACGCACATTTCACTAAAATTCTTCATTAATGGAGTCCTAAATGTTATTAATCAGCTCTATAGTATTACAATTTCCATTACTCAGACATCACCTTGCAAGGATTACATAAGAGGCAGCATCCTAACTCGCTCAGGCGGAGCAGCAGGAATCGCGGGAAGTGACCTACTCTCCGTGCCAAGCAGAAGAGCATTTAATAATGCATTACCTTTAAATAATGCAATGCTATAATGTGTAAAACGCACACAAACACTAATGCTTAGAATAACAGAGCGCTCGTCACATCAGTGCTCGTGGTGACGCCCAATACATGCTGCAAACACGCACGACAAACGCTCGGGGACCCCTGCAGCTACCAGACCAGGTTACCATGAAGGCCATCACCACCTGGTTTGAATACCAGGTCTTCAAACTCCCGCAGACCACGGAGGCATTAACGAGGCACTTCTATAAAGAAATCTAACTTCATTTTTAGATCCCGTCCTAAGCTAGAGCATCACAAGACACTTTGCAGAGGCTCGGTGTCACAGCAGGAACGTGGAGCCCAGGGAGGACCGATGGGTGCCCCCTCCCTGGCCTCATTTCTTGTCTGCAAAGACAGCTCTGACCACCAACCGAGAAAAAAACAAGAAAGAGAAAAACAAGAGAGGGCTTAGGAATTGATGGAAGAGGAGCCAACGGCACGGCCACCCTTGCAGACCCCAGCTGCTGCCCAAGGCGCTCGCCATGCCCCAGTGTGACCCAAGGGCTAACTGGTGCTGGGTCCTCAGGGCAAGGAGCAGGATGGGTTCCCCACACAACCACGTGCACTGATGCGACAGAGGTGACACAGGAGCTGGCAGGTCCGATGCATCGCAGGGTTACGTGGTCGCTCTGCCCCAGAGCCTGCGTAGGGGCATGGGTGCAGCAGCTCAGAAGAGCAGCGAGGAGCGCGAGGGACTTTTTAAGGGTTTCACCCCTTGGTGCTAATTGCTGAAGCTGGATGATCCCCATCTGCAGTTCCCCCTGCCGCGTCAGGGTTCAAATAGCTTGAATCAGACGGAGACCACCACTGCATTTCCACCGCTGCTCCCGTTAGGGCATGCCACCCCGTCCCCGGGAGGACCTGACGCCCCGTACCTGTGCCGCAGCATCCGAGGCACCTCCACGCTGTGTCCCACCACATCCCGACCCCTGCGCTGACCCGGCTTCTCCCAGCGCAGGATACCCTTTCCCTCAAAGGAGCCGTGACCTCGGCGTGAGTCGAGCCCTTTTAAACCTACATAAAATAATGCAAACAAGATGTTTCTTCTTTCTGGCGTCCCCAGCATGCAGCGTTTAATCCTCCAAAGAAAGCTGCTTTGTGTTTAAGCAAAAGGCTGTTTATTGTTATTTATAGGTAGAGAGGAAGTCGGACTAAATGATCACAGTTGTTCCTTCTGCCTTTATAATCCATGACATATAATTAAAGCACAACTTTTCAAGTCAGTGTTTCCCTCCAGTGTTTTGTTAATTCCATATTTAACACAAAATTTGGTATTTCAGTTCTGATGGTCGGACCTCGGCAGCAAACCGCAGGGCAGGCGGCTGGTGCCCCAGACAGGGCTCTGACCCAACCCAGCCAACCGACTAGGAGAGTCAAGGAAAAAGCATTTGCTTAATTTTCAGTACACGCTTACACAGTTTTCCCAAGCAGAGACATTTCCTGGAACAGGGTCCCGTAGCATACTAATGCACCCATTATGGTTTTAAGTTAGATCTCCGCAATATGATGTTTCTTAGACAACCAAACTAAGGCTTTATTCTTGGAAAGAAAAGCCAGCCTTGCCTAAAAGGTGATAACAGAGCAAAAGGGAAGAAGTGGAGCAAAATCCAGAGAAAAGCAGGATTTTCTCTGTGCTAGACTGACCAAAGCTAGGCTCAGGAGCAAAACGCGACAGCACCTGGAGCCCAGCTCCTGGTGAAGCCCCGAGCCCCCCGACACGCTGCGTGGCTAACGTGGGGGCACGGCAGAGGCTGGGGGCATGGCTGCTCCTGATCCCAGGCTGCTGCTGCGCCTTCGGGACTCTGACTCCCCAGGGAGGCTGAAGATGCTCCAAACTCAACCAGCTGATTTCAACATTAGCACTGAATCATCGAACTTGCCAGAAAATTCGGACTCAAGGTAGCGAGGCCCGTTTCTGCTAAGGATGCTAAATACATTGCAATCATACAGCTCTGCTTTGTGCATACTATAACGCTCGCACAATTGCTACTGCAGGCCCCTAAAAAACCCTCCCGTTGCGGGCAATTAAATCTACTCCATCCCAACAGACTGAGAAGCAAAGCAAGGAATTGGCTTGAGGGATTACCAGGTTCTACCAAGAGGTTTAAAAGAAAAAAAAAAAAAAGAAATTACTTTCTGCCCCTCTACCTGTTGCAGAGCGCCAGTAACTGAACAATAACCCCTTTGAGAGCACCAAGTTCAGCACAGGCTGCGAGGTCCGGCTCTCTCGGAGGAGTCGGCGGGGGAAAATGCTGGGACTGCCCCGACCCACCAGCAGCGGGGGGAAGCGGAGCCCGGGGCAGCCCTGCTGCCCACCGAGGTGCCCCCACCGCCGAGGCTGGGGCGATGAGAAACAGCACGGGGCAAAGGCGGGCAGTGCGACGGCTCCAGGCAAGCGCCGTGCGCTTGTTATTTTCCTTCCCCAGGTTAATTGGTTTCCTTCGCAGATTTCTGTGGGTTTTAATATCGCACCGTGTTTGTGCCTACGGCGCTACAGAAAGGAACAATCCGAGAGAAATAAATTCCTAGCAGCTTAATTTAGAGAGGAAAAACAGATACCTGCCATCAGTCTGGACCGTAAGCCAGCAAGCCAGAGACAGTGCCTATAATAGGTTATTTAACAGCAGCCGTGTCAGCTGGGTTGCAAATGTGGTCAATACCTACGAGTCCAACTTCCCCCCAGCAGCCATGAGTAGAGATTCAATTATTCTTTGAGAAATACATCGTTAAATAATTAAAAAGTTACTGCATGACTTTTGCCTTTTCTTTTTTTTTAAACCAGACCGATTCAATTTTGGAAGTATAAAGCCATTATAATGTGTCAGCTAGCAATTAGCTACTGTACACTGTTTATTCTTGAATATAATCTTTGAGTAGAAGGGCAATATTCTTAGAAATGCAGCATTAACTTGTTCCTCAATGACTTTAATATGGCTCTGTTCAAATTACTGCTCATAAAATCTCAGGGAGGAAAAATTTACTGATGATATCCCATCTCCTTAATTAGTTCTCTCTCTCTATCAGCAATCCAATAGCAAGTGTAATATTTATATAAAATAAAGCACACAAGGCTTACCACTAACTCTGCTTTAACTGGCGATATCAAACCAAGCAGGTAAAAAGCAATGGCTGTTTTGCAACCTGTGCAGACTGCGCTTACAGGTATACACAGCTTTTCAGATTTATACTTCAATAAATGTTTGCACTGAAACCATCCCAAAGGTTTTTATGCCACTAATAGTATTTTTCACTATAAAATGCTCGCCTCCCTTCCTGTGCCGAATGGAAAACCTTTCCAACCCCGAAGGGTTTGGTACCCATCATTCCTCCCCACTCACCCATCCCTTACACAGGACCATAACCCTAATTATTTTAACCTCCCCACAGGAACAACCCCCCTGCCCAGCAGCCACCTTTTGCTCCCTCCATCCACCTTTCTCTTTCCAAAGACCAGTTTCTGCTAAAACAACAAGGCTGTAGGCACCAAAGCTCACCAAACCATTTGAACGGTTTTTAAGCTGCTGAATATCTTCAGCAGAATAATTACAACCATTTGTTTTCCAGCTAAGCCTGGAGCAACCCCACAGCACATCAGCCTCTAGCGAGGGGTGCACAAGGCTCTCCCCGTGGCAATGCCGTGGATCTCCCCAAGCAAAGCTAAAATATAAGCGTAATAATTGTTATTAACGGAAAGTGGTAGAAATATCTCCGCACAGCAGAGATTAGCTGCTGGTAAAATTAATCCGTTCAAGGCCAACAGAGGGCTCGGGAAGGCCCTGTGTTCTTTTTTCATTAGTTTTTTTCCTTCATCTGTTGATTTTTCTTAGTTTTGAAGCTACCAGATCCGCAGGAACTTTTTTTCCCTGACAGTCCTAGCCTAATCCAATTAAAGGTCAGCACCAAGATAATTTACCCAAAACATGGCAGATGAGGTAAAAAGACTCCCATTAGATTTTTGCTCATGATAAAGGAATTCTATTTCTCCCAAAGACAAATCAGGCTTATTGACAATGTAAATCATTCTTTTCTATAAAGACATAAATATCTGCAGGGCTTTTCTGAGACTTTGTTGTAACACATCTTGTTTTTACATGTACTGCGGTTAGTACAATTGAATTACAGAATGACTTACAGCATTAGATTAGCTTCTGCTTGATTGAGAATATCTTTATAATGGAAATTGGTGTGCGCTTTTAACCTCGTTACAATGCTATACATGTCTGATTAATATATTAAAATGACTCATTCAACAATAGGCTGTTTGCAGACAGAAATGAAATTAATTCAACTTTATCACAACACCTTTATTAATATCGCCAAACTGAGGACTAGAATTTGATTATGAGAAGCAGATTCCAATAAACTGATATGCAACAATTCCAAAACGAGGGAGGGGAAGCATTAGATTGGGGAAAAAAAAAAAAAAAAAAAAAGGACTAAATACTTTTAATGCTTTTTTGTGCATCTTCTTTACTTTATACTCACCTTGCAAGTTGTAAGCTGGGCATTCCCACAACTCACTGAAAAGATAAAAATCTTGCACCAAAATCTTCAGGTAGAAAGTGTTACTGAAGTGCTTTCTGGCTCCTAACCAGCAATGGGAACTACATGAAGCAAGGCTTAGAAATGTCCTGGACATTTTTCAGCGTATGCTGTGCAAACTCTTTTGGGCCCATCTGCTCTGGGCTACTGGTGCCATTTTGCTGTTCAGAGCCACCCCAGCATCACCTCATGCGGTTCCCGCTGTCCTCGAGCACTCTCCGCTCCCTGTTTTTTGGGTTGTGCCTCGGGGAGGAGACAGAGGATGGATGACTTAAATACCAGCACAGGCAGCTGAGGTATCTACTGAAATAGCTGCTTTGTGGTGCTCTGGAAAGCAGCACCATGAAGTTTATTTGTACAGTGATACAGATCAATACGTGCAATCCAAGAGTTAATAAGCTTTAGAAAGACATAACTCTGAGCACATCAGTCACCCCCAAATTATCCTCACTAACCACCAGGCTCACTCGCCCTCTCCAGGTCAGTGGCTAAGGGCATCATCTCTACCACCGCTGATGGCACAGAAGAGAATTAGGTGTGAAAAGTGATTAGGTTAGAAAGGTACACCTGCATAAAGAATTGCTGAATTTCCCAACTGCTGGCTTGCTTTTTCTTTTTCTTTTTTTTTTTTTTTTGCCTTTTTAAACAGAAATAACTCCGCCAAAGTAGCTGTAGGCTATCGGCACAGCTTTCTACAGCCAGCCTGTTCTCACTCAAATGAGTCTTTGGAAGAATAATGCAGTTAGCAGCAAACCTCACCCTCCGAGAGCAGGCTCTGTGCCCTTGGGGGTTTATTAGTGGGGGAACACAACAGGTAGGGATGGAAAAGGCCACCGGTTCATTTTGCAGTAACCCGAGAGGCCAAGAGGACTGCGCGAGAGCTCTGCCAGCAACGAGGGGTGCATTGCTGCAGCGGACGGCTGAAAAATCTGCCTCAATTGTTTGTTGTAATTTTTTTTTCCAGCTAAATGTATTTGTAGATGGCATCTTTCATGCCTGGTACCTCAAAGCCACTTTACAGTAAGATGTAAAAATGATATAATTCACAGCACCACACACAGGCAGAGAATTCAAAATAAAGCAAAACACTCACTGCAACCCAGCCCCTCGTCCCCTCCAGCGCAAAACAAAATGCCTCTGCTCTGCCCGGGCAGCTCTGGGCACTATTCCTGCTTTGCAGAGGGTCGCTTTTAAGTTTCTGGCTTGTTCTTGGCTCATTCATCAGCATTGCTAATGGGCGAGTTAGTTCTAGTTTTAAGGCAGCAACACTCACAGGGGTTACTGTCACTGGAAGTAAACTCAGCACGGTTAAGATGAAGGATGCCCGGCGAATGACCCCAGATGGAGGTCTTAGTGGAAACTCCAGTCACGGATAATGAGGCCAAAAGAGGGTTTAAGCGTAAAAAGCATAAGGAGATGGATATTGGTGAGCACGAGTCTGGCGTTGCAAAGCTGCGGGTCTTAGCAAGGATAAAAATCTTCAGGAAAGGAAATGGGCCAGAATATATTTTGCTAATAAGGCATCTATGTCAACAGAGGTCGCCGGACGCTGCAGCAATCTGGACAGCAAGCGAGGGAGCCATGTCCGTGGGGCTGATACTCGGGGGTTTTCTCTTTCTGATGAAACAAAGACGTGCGGCCAGTTTTGAGAGAGAATCCCAGAGGCAGCTCCCCAGTTCCCCAGTAAGCACAGAGGGCAATGGCTTGTCAGGAGGGACAGTCTGGCCCGAGCTAAACGAGAGGAAAGGCAGTTCATGCTGTGGACGTAACTTCTCTGCGGGCTCCTCAGAAGCCAGGCGAGTCAGCCCAGACGTAAAAGCCTCCCGTTTCTGCCATGCACCAGCTTGTAGCATCCTCCAGGTAAACTAAATCTGGATCTCAGCAAGGACCCTGAGCGTAAGGCTGGTGTAATTCTGAAAGAGGTTCAGCTGTAAAGCTCAGCTCCCAGTGACTGGGCTGTGCCCCAGCCCTCCCAGTTTGGAGGGGCAGCTCCTCCCCGGCCAGCACCACCTCCAGGTCCCATCGCTCCTGAAGCTGCAGAAGCCTCAAGACACCCAGAGGGAACTTTCTGACACTGTGATCTTTGGTTCAGCCTGAAATTCAGGTTTTTTTCCACTTAAATCCAATCTACTTCAAGACCTCAGATTATGTCCTTGACCATGACAATCTACTACACAACGAGACAGTTTGAAATTTCAAAGCCTAAAGCGCAGTGCCCGAGGAACGGACACCCCCATACATCCCCTCCTGCAACGCACACAGTCTGCTTTGGATGACACGATCACCAGCTCTCTCCTCTCCTACATCCCAAAGTATCCCACGTCCAGCTGCCAAATACAGCTGTGGTGGACGCCAGGAAAAAGAAGAAAGATGAGACAAAAAGACGACGCTCTGTGCAGTGAAGAAAGCTGCATAATATTGCAAAGCTGTGTACCCTCATTTCTAGCTGTTAAGGCTGTATGCTGCACCACTACCTCTGTCAGCTCTTTGTACTAATGTCAGGGCATCTCAGAACCAAATATCTTTTTAAACGTTTGGGGGCCAGCTGCACAACACAACAAATGAGCTCCTCCACTAAAACAAGGAACAGGCCAAGTGCAAACAGGAACACAGAACCAGTCGTTAATCTGCACAAGATCTTTAGGCTTGTTCTGACTTCAGCTCAGAAAAGATGCAAGACATCCCGCCACGTGCAACCTGCGTGCATCTCGCTCACGCTGCAGCCGGCATATGATTTGAAGTGAAATCAAGCCAGGCTCAGTGGGAGCCGTATGATACTCCCGCCCCTAAAATGCAGCAGCCTGAAAAAGCTCTTTTTAAGCCACAGAGTAGTGGGGATGAAGTTGCCACCAGCCGAGTGATCTGCCGCTGACTGAAGTCAATGAAAAAATTCATGTGAGCTGCACTGCAAAGACGGGTTGGGCATCAAACGCGCTGTCAAAAAATGCTCCCCGTGCTGCCGTGTGTGCGTGCAGGGAGGCAGGAGCACCATTAGCAGCTACCTTCTACTTATAATGAAAAAAAAAGCATCACTGCAAATTCCATTGAAATGGTACAACATGCCAGAGGCTAGAACATGTCCAGTTGAAAGGACAGAGGGAGAGCAAAAAAGGACATGACAATATAAAAGTTTACAAATAGATGCAAAATCAAACGCTATTTTAAATTAAACCCATGTTGATATTTAATGCCATCTCCTCTGGCTTTGCACTGGCAGGCTTGAGCATTGCTGGCCACATCCACTGCTTCCACCTAGCAGCTCTGTGCAGCCCCACGCACTCGCCCCACTTCATCCAGACCCAATTCTTTGACAAATTGACCCAAAGCCTCACCATGCCATTGGGGCAAGCAGGAGGGGAGACCAGCATGCCACTATGCCCATGCTGGACCCCAGCAGAAAAAGGGCAAAGCTGACCAAAGACCATGAAAGGATGCTACCTCTGTCCTCTAGAGGCAAAGCTCTTGTTAGCGGTGAATTAATTAAGTGTGACACCAATGGCCTCCCTCCCCAGGCCAGACAAGAGGTAAAACTTTCACTAGGCTGAGACTAACCTCTGAGCCTCACTCCCTTAGAGAGGCAAGTGATGGTCAAGAGCACCCATCCCAAAGTCCCTTCCAAAAATGAGATGCAGACCCTTAATTCGCTACTGTGTATTTGAACATTAAACCAAAGATTTAAAAACAGCAGCAGCGTGCCAAAGTCGCTGGATCAAAATTGTTGATACTGGGCTGCAAAACTGCAGGCATGAATAATTTTTGCCCTTATTCTTTCAGCACCAGCCAAGCCACCAACAACATGGGGATTTCTAGATCAAAATCAACCCCTTACAGTTCAGCGCCTTGCCATATGCTTCCCTAACTATCAGAAAATCTTTAATATCTGAAACCTCTTCAGACAACGAATTGTAATACTCCCAAGGTATTTCCACAGGAACAGGAACCTTGCTGATACTGTCCTTGGTGATCAGGTTTATTTTCATCCTGCAGCGGGAACAGATGCTTGCTTTCACATGCCTTATCAGGCATGTTACACTGCCTATCACAAAATGGTTAACAAAAGTACGTGATAAACACACCTTGGGATAGCTACGAGTGGGTCTGAGCTTACTGAAAACCAAAACCTCACCCATATTTCCAGCTTTAAGTGAAAAATGGAGCTAGTTACCAGCAAGCATTAGAGAACAGCCTGAGGATTAAACTTTGCCGATAAAGAAACTGAAAATACAGAGGCTGTACATCCAGCCGACTATCCCAGGAGCAATGCCAGCAGAAAGCAACCCGCATTAAAAGTACAAAGAAACCGATCTCGGCGTCTCAAAGGGAGTGACTTCTCGAACACTGCTGTAATTTCAAAGCTTTCCTCACAAGTCTCTTGCCAGCTCTAGCACAGAAAGAAATCCATTAGCAGAAAGGAAAACTCACCGGAGCTCCCTGCCGCTGCAACCCACTGAGTAAAGCAGCTTCCAGCAAGTCACCAGGTGAGCTGGCTGCAAAAGCAGCTCACGGGCAGCATCCAGGGAAAACAGCACCGGCATTGCCGTGCTGACAAATGCACTGAATCACCATGTACAGTGACAGGTATTTTCACCCCTGAGTGTCAAAAGTCCCTTTACTTACATATTCTTGATTTTCATCCCTGTGCATCTGCTGGTGCTGTGAATTTCTACACCAATTTGCAACAGAGCAACGTTTCTCTCTGTGGTGCTACAAGCAATTAAAGTAGCTGGTTATCTTTTCAGCAGGCTCATGGTCTCCCTACCAGGATTCCCCCAAAAATCAAGGGCAAATGAGGCTCCAGTTTGCCCAACTCTGCTCCTCCTTGGGGCTCCCACGGCCAGCGTCAGAGCTGGGTTCACAGCCGGCACTCTGCCTGCGCTGGCTGGGATGAGCCCTCCGGCTTTGGGATAAAACCAAACCCAGCCCGCACTGTGGCTTCGCCCCCTCAGCAGCTCTGCAGCACAGCTATATAACCTAGTTAACCCAAACCCGAGCAGTCTTTTAAAGGTGTTTGCAGGGAAGTAAAACAGCAGGGATGCGCTCACAGCGCAAGCGCATTGAGAACTGCACCCTGTTCCCGTACGGCGTGGGTACCCTTCCTCTAACCTGCTCCCCTCCTCAGCACAGACGGGTGCGATCAGTTGAACAAAGGTCTGGCTACCTTCATTTTGCAGTTTAACAGGATTTTCTAGAAACTCAACCATCAGTTCTGATGTGAAGAAAAATGCTTTACTGAGCTCCCTGGTCTTTCCTTTCTAGGCAATACTCTGCAGGTGGAGCTGCACGGTTCCACCGACTGCAAGGGGAGCAGCAGGGGCTGGCAGCTCTATCAGCCCACATTTTTGCATTTCTCCCTAGAGATGCAGATGTCCAGGCTGGGGCACATCTGCCTGCCAAGTTTCTTGATATGTTTTTTTCGTGGTGGGTTGCTGGTGGTTTTATAATGTGCTTTTTCTATGAGACTTGTAAGACTAATCTTGCATTCCTTTGCAACCCGTTCTCATTCCCAGACTTGGTCATGGTACAGACACATCAGCTCCAGAGTATCTTCTGTGCCCGACCCTGATTACACTAACACGTATGGGTCCTGCCAAGCAGAAAGTCCCATTGCACGAGGCGGGGAACGGTGACTGCAGCTCCATATCCAGACAGAGAGGCACCACACAACAGCTAAAGGGCAGGAGAAGTCCTGCCACGCCATCCGAAGGGCTGAGAGGGGACACGTGCCCTGCTGGGCGTGCAGGACAAAGCAGCTAACGCAGCCAAAATCCACCTCCCTTTCTCTGACAACTCACACCTGCAGTGCATCCTCCTCCTCACATGCAAGACATGGCTACAGCCTCACCCCAAGCTACCCACCTTTTTTGGTTTGTGTCTCACTATACTACGAGTTGCCTGTTGTTTCCGACTCTGTTGGGATGGGTTCAAAACCCTGATGAGTTACGGCGCAAGGGGGAGAAGCATTAAGAAAAAAATATTTATGTAGATAAATTAATATGTGTCAAATCAACAGCCTTCACACCTCAACTCTGCACCCTTTCAAACTAAATTTACAGTGCTGGCTTAAGGTAGGGAACCCCATGGGAGATCAACTATTAGCTATGTAAGACACCCAGACCCGTCATCTCTCTTGTACTTACAACAGCAGAGAAAGTATTAACTTCAAGAGGTGCTGGGGTTGAATATTTTATGAAGTTTATTCGTACTGCATCTCTCAGATTGTCTTTGTTTGTGGTAGAAAGCACAAACAGACTGACTAAAATCACTCTTCCCTACATTCATGATTAAAATATCTACAAGAGGTGGATGTACTAGGCACATTTTCAACCAGGGAAAAAGTAGCAGATAGGAAAATTGATATAGATATAGCCCTAGACAGAAAATTTTTTTCCCGATCTGCCAGAAACTCAGCCTCCTTGATAAAGTATTTTAATAGCATATTTTAGTGGGGAAGTTTTCAAACAGACAAATTGTAGAAATAATAAAGCCCTAACACACCACTGCTGACAAATTAGCTATTAAAGCAAGGCTTGGGATGGGAACTGCCTACTGCCGTATTACTGAATTCACTCTTCTGCATTGCTGTTTACATACCAGGAACACCACCAGCACATAGGCTTACATTTAAATGCATGCCTGGAGGCGCACAGTTTCCAAAAGCAGATTAACAGTAGTATGACTCCTCATCTTGGGGACTGCCGAGCTCCTCAGAAACCTACCTGGAGGCTCTGCAACACCTCTGGAGCTCAAGTTCACATGCCCCTTGTAGCCAGGTCTGCTGGAAGCTATAAAAGGGGTCCAGGTCCCCGTGCAAATGCCTGCACCCAGCCTAGGGGTGGGTGGCGAGGGGGACAGAGGAGCAGCCGCATGGAGGAAGGATGCTCGGTCAGGTAATGCACCCGAGGACCTGGAATACCAGGAGGAAAAACTACTGCCGCAGAAGTGCCGCCAATGCCGTGGAAAAACAAAGAAGCCCAAAGGACAGACAAGGGCAGTGGTGCTGTTATTCCGGCCATAATCGCTACGGGCATGGAAGATAAGTTTTCCATAATTCCAGGGGATTTTAATAACAATTAAATAACCTGTCATTATCCTTAATAACATACAGGTGAATTGAACTTTGCCTACAGAAGCAGTGGTGGCCAAGGTCAGTAATAAAAGAGGTCAATACGAGAAGCCAGCACGAGAGCAAAGCCCCACATTCTCAAAGACAACTCCTGTGGCATTTTATACTTTGATATGACAATGGTGTCTAAAACCAATCATATTTACAGGATAACAGTAAATACAGCTGTTTGCTTCTGGGTATATTCTTTGAAATCCAATATGTGCTGATAAGTTTAACAGAGAAACTTTCATTCCAGCACAGCTAAAAAAAAAATTTTAAAAATTGTATTCTATCCCTTACAGGCAGAAATATTTACCCCAGATGCAGACTGGCTATCAGAGTCAGGCCATCTGCAATGCTGTAGTTAAGACTGTCAGCACTTCCCATTACTGCCTTACTCCTCTACTGAACAGCTCATACCTTCATTCGTAAAAAAAGTTGCTCTGGGCTCAGGTTTGACGTAAGAGCCTTAGCTGAGCAACATTGGTGTTTTAAAAATAAACTTTAAAAACCCAGTGGCCATTCTCTTTATAGTGACAATTGCAAGACAATTGGCTGGCTTGGCCTGGATTTTTTTCCTCTGCACTCCTATAACTCAAAAATGTCTCTAGAGCAAATAAAAGAATCACTCAAGTATTAAACAATCAAGAGGAATTATGTTTAAATAAGTACCTAACTATATATGGCACTAATGAATTCAAACAGCTCTATGAAATACAAAAGCACTGAATGGTTTTGCAATGCTCAATGGTTTTTTATTTTAAAGGAAGTCAGTTTATGTTCTGGTTTGGCAGAGAATGGGCAGATTATGGCTCTACTGCCATGGCTTGTGTTGACTTTAGTGGCATTCGATCTACTCGTCCTCCCACAAACACATTCTCTGTAGACAGATCAAGGTCTCAAGATTCGATAATATAACTGACAGTCATGTTCCTTCACTGTATACATGGACGTCTTCAAGAAAAAGTGCATTTTTATTGTTGTGCCAATAAAAGAAGAATATGGGAGGAGAAACACTTATCCTTTCAGGATCATACAGCAATGCACATGTTGCGTGTGCTTGCAAAATCTGGCATACAGCCTGTAAGGGCAATGTTTCTGTTCTGCCTTAGCACCTACACGCATGGTAGGTTTGCTGGTGCAAAACATGTTGGATGCTTTTGCTCACAGCTGAGTATGCCAGCTGATCTTGCAAGATCAAATAGGCTCACACTACATGTGGAAGTAAGTTTTGTTTCTTGCTGCCTTGGAAATGCCAAGTGGGCTTAGAGTTGAGCTGGGTTTTCTCTCTGGTGTACATCATTATCACCTGGAACATAAATTCTCCATCTCACCTGACCTCAAGCTAAACCTACAGTTACATCTCTGCTCCTTTGCTGTTCCAGAGAGGGTGGACAGGTTCTGATCGGTGGGAGAGGAACCTGCCCTGGCTCCACAGCAGCAGAAGTCGATCCCAGCAGAGCTGCTGCCCCCAGACCCTGCCAGCTGGAATCTCCCTGTCTGTGGTCCTGGGGACACAAGAAATGCTTGGCAGGCTGCTGTAAAACAGGGATTTTCTGCAGAAAGGGGCTGAAGCATGCAGGCTGAAAGCCAGTGTCCTGTACTGTACCCTGGAGCCTAACGTGCTGCCCACGAGCCCTGCCTGCACCCATCTGCCCTGGTGACCAACAGCAAAACCCAGCCCTCAGCCACAGCCTCCTCCTGGACACTGCAACACAAGAGTAATCCAACTTACTGGAGGTTTGGTCCCTAAATCCCTTCTAAGCAATGAGAAGAGCTTGCACCATGTGTGCCAAACTACCCAAAGGGTGTGAAACCGCCTGAGTGCCACCACGTTATTTCACAGCCTGCATATGTGCGGTGGCATGTCTCAGGCAATCACTAAGAAAGATGGCACATAAAACGGCACAGAAGAGTGCTGCTGGCTGAATGCCACATAGCTCAAAATCCATAAGCTGATACATTTCCACGGTCCCCAAAAAGATAAGAGTTACTTACGGTGCAAGTACTACAGTGACCTACATAAACACAGCTCTTTTGTAAACAGGAGTCAAGAACGACAGGAACAAGCAGCTAACAGGGAAACGGTGGCAGATTTTAATCATCGTTGGCTTTAAGCAAACTACAACAACATTCTCGCACCTTTGCCCCCATCCCCAACTCTACCCTACCTGCACGGAGCAGCTCAATTGCACCTCAAGAAAAACCTCCTCTGCAAAACAAGCGTTGTATTACCGCAGTCCATTTGTCCTTGGCGTTCAGAGCAGCAGGATTTGCTGAACAAGAAAGCCTCCGTTTTTCGTGAGGCTCAGAAATTCACACAACTTGTTTTTAAAGAGTCAGGTCACTCCTAATAAAAAAGAAATAACCTCATCCCTGCGATTAAATGCAGCCCCAAACTGGAATGAGTTACCAAAAGAGGGAAAGCCAGATCTCCTTTAGTAAATCAGGAAGCAGGGGATGCCATAGTACGTGCCTCCACTTGGCATCTCTCTGGAGGTCCATTTTAGCGCCGTTAAAGGAGGCAGGGGACACCTGGAGAGCAGCACCAGCCTTTCAGAGCTACCCAAGGCAAGTGCAACGCCCAGGGAGTACTGAAGATGCTGGGACATCTCAGCTCCTGATCTCACAGCCCAGGTACAAGGCTGATGCCAGGATTACTCCAGACCCTTCTGCTCTGACCAACCTGAAAAGAGGCAAAGCCCTTAACTGAAACCCAGGCCCCACAAACACCAGTTTCAAATGCTACCAAAAGTTTTTAAAAAAATTCAGAGAATTGGGTTGGGAGGGGGGAAGGAGATAGGAGCTGGTAATTGAAGCATTTGGGGTTTCTTGCTTGGAGGAAAGGGGCAGGTTGGTTTCAACACGAAGAGCTCGTGGTACACAACTGAGCTCTGCCGTGGCAGCAAGCTAGGGGAACTGCAGAAAACTACTCACGGTTGTCGAGAGCTTTCCTTCGTTCTTCTGCACGTAGACGATCGCATCCCGCACCAAGGAGAAGAGGTTCAGGAGGACGTGCTCCATGTCGTAGATGCCGTGCATGCCTTTGGTCAGCCCCTCCAGAGACCCGATGTACTCTCGCCAGTGGTTATCGATCTCTACGACGCCCGCCAAGCATCCGTGCATCACCACGCTGCAGTAGCCGGCACAGGGCTTGGCCAGGAGGAGCCCCTGGCAGTGCGAGCAGTACCACATCTTTAGCAGCGCTCGTCCACAGTCCTTGCTGAATTTTAAGTGGTCAGTAGTGTTTATCACCTCGATCCCCAGGTTGAGCGCCTGCAGAAAGACTCGCGTGGCCTGCAGCGACTTGGACACCTGCGTCATCATCATCTTCGGGTAGTTGCCAAAGACCTTGAGGTCTCTCCTGGCCGCCCGCAGGCATTCAGTCATTTCCACGGAAGGATCGGGGAAGCCGGGATTAATCAAGTGAGAGTAAACCAAAGGGAATAAACTGTCAAAAAATTCATTTATCATGTCATTAACGCTGATGTCAGAGCCCAATATGTACAGCGAGACATCAGTAAAAAGTTCTCCAACAAACTGAAGAGCTCTGGGCCCCATGCTCTGGTAGTGGGTCCTAAACATGCTGTTGGTGAAGTTTCTTGCATGCCGTACTACAATTTCAAAGGCTTCTGCAAAACAGAACAAAAAAAAAATGTTATTAAGAGACAATGAGCTCAGAAACAGGGAGGATAACGTTATACCGCATTACTGCTGCAAAGGCTGGTCCCATCCTGCCCGCTTCGGGTCAAATGCCTGCTGGCAGCTGTGCCTGCTGCAAAACTTACCAGCATCAGCGATTTTCAGGGGAAATGCATACATTCTTTAAAACACAAGCTACATTTCAAAATGGCAAAAAACTATGATCTAGTTAACATTTCAGCTTTTAAAGAAAATATTGATTCAAGAAAAGGGCTAGACTGCAATTTCTTTCTCTCCCCCTTTCATATTGATTTGAAATTAACAGGAATTCTATCTTGAGACTTAATTTAAGACAGAGATAAAAGTCTGACAAACTGTACAGTGTTTAAAATCAGGAAACAGTAAATGCTGACATTCCATTATGAAAAGGAAAATATTTATAGGAGCTTAATCACAGAGGATATTCGGACTCGACCCCCAGCACCCACCCTGCACTAAGCATCCTCAAAGCCATTTGAAAAGCCTCTGCAGCGCTATAGCTTTCCCGAATGCGTCAGGCTCACTTCAGCTCCAGATCCAACATTTCATCTGCCCCGGGCATGAGCTGCTCCGTGGTCCAAAGCGATGCTGAGAGCTGGCAACGCAGCGTCCATCCGCGGGTGCCCAGCCAGGACCACTCTCGCACACATCAGGTTGTGCCAAACTGCCCCGCAAAGCTCCAGTTTTACACGAAGACCGTCAATTTGGTAGGAAAAGCCAGGCTGCGTTCTCCCCTCTCCACCTTCAAAGACTTGAGGACTTTCTGCCCACACCTCCTCCGTTCGGCAAGCAGGAGAGCCTCCAGCAGCACAGTCACTGCCCGGTTATTCCCTTAATTACAGCCCTCCTCACCAGGAGGCTTCCAAAATATCCACACTCAGGTATGCAAAGACAACGTATCTACACACACCCTAGTTTGCCAGTTAAAGCATTACAAGGGGAGGCCACCGGTGCAAACTGAAGTCTTTTTCTTCAGCCAAATCTCTCTACCAGCCTGTGTCCCACCCTCCAGGGTACTATTCATAAAATGCTAAAAATAATGAACAGCCTCTCAGTTCACAGGTCACTGATACCCCGCGATGTAACCGCTTTCAACTGTGTCACTCTGGAAACACACATCCAGGCTCAATTTGCATGAAAATTATTCATGTTCAATAATTAAAGGGAATGTTTAATTTTTAAAACCATAAGTGTTATTTTTCCCATTTGTTAAAGCTGGGACGCAGCTGAGCATGGCCTGACGTGTCTCCACGGGGGTTTGTTATCAACGCTATCACAAGCAATGTCAGGCCTTGCTGCTCGCCCTGCATAACCTCTCACATTACTCAAGAGCTTTTGAGACCATCACATCTCCAGGACTTCCAACTCTTTCCTCCCGGGTGCCCCCTTTGCAGAAAAGCCTGGTGGGACAGGGACCCAATGCTGTTTGCTGCCCTCCGCACCAGCATGCAGAAAGCTACGGCGTAAGCGGCGATCAAAGCAGAAATTACTGATATACAAACAGCGTCTCCATCCCATCTGGTGCCCGCGCACCTCTCGGGCATGCCGCTGAAGCAGCTTGTCCACAGCTCCCGAAACCCACACCGGGACTGCCCCAGAGCAACCATCTGCATTCCCAGGCGACAGCAACCCTTCCTAACAGCACCCAGCGAGGGATGCAGCGGTCCAAGGACACAGACCCCCCCCTCTCCGTGCCTCCCTCGCCACGACGGCAGGCGTCTCGCTCCTCACGCCCACGCAGAGTATTGCAAAGCTTTCCAGGCATGTCTGACACAGAGCAGGGCAAACGTGTGGGCTATGCAAGCAGAGCAAATTCTGGTTGCACTGTTATTAAAAGTTTTAAAACAAAAGAAGTCTCTTTAAATAGGGCACATGGATTACAAAACTTTTTTCCGTCTTTATCCTCAAGAGCACCAGAATAGCTTTTGCCTCAAAGAGCACAAAGAACTTTTTGGACCAGTGTTTTTTTGACAGCACTGCAGACAGTGCCAGGATTTTCATGCTGTGCCTCACCATTCGCCTTTAACCTCTTCTCTGTTAGTTCCCTTAGAAAAAGTCATCCCTCTTCCCTTTTCTCGCTCCTCTGTGCTTTGCAAGTTATCATCAGAGCCAAGAGACTCTTCGCTGATTAGAAAAATATTCCAAGCTCCTATGCAAACCTCCTATGGCGAGAAATGCTTCAGAAAGGAATCAAGAACAGTGGCATATCAGAAAAGCATGCACACACAGTCCCACTGCTTTAAAGGTCATGACATGCACATAATTTTTATCATAATAACTGGCTAAGAGTGTCTATTTTATGCGCCTTGGAGCTTTTGCATATATCCATTAGAAAGCGCAACAGGGACTATAAAAGCATATGGAGCCTCCTGCTGCCCTATTAATAGATGCAAGAAATAATAAAACTTTGTAAAAAAAAAAAAAAAAAAAAAAGAAGTCTTACACATCCAGAATCTCTTGCACTGAACTCCCCTAGTAGTTCCTTATTCTGAAATATTCCTCGCAAAGGGCTGGTTGCAAGAATATTAAAGCCCCAGCTGCCAGCAGCAGAAGTGACCCACGGCCAGACTCTGAGCACTTCAAAGAGGAGGAAACTTTGCGGGTCAGTCCCCTGTGCTCCCACGAGTGAGCCTCAGGGGGAAACGGAGGGGACGCCGCATTAGAGAAGCGGCACAGGCTTCTGATCCCCCATAAAATCCTACAGCCTGGATTTACTGCTGGCAAAATCTGCCCTGCTCATAACATGGCATTATTGAAACTGCTATTGCTGGAGGACAATTGAATCTTTTCTTTCTTCTATGTTTTTTTAATTCAAGGACATTTTCAAAAGCCGCAATTTAAGGCAGCCGGTTTGCAGGTCTAGCTGAAGCAGAGTAAATACCTTAACAGTACTGGTAAAGCATAGCATCAGACTTGCACCCAACTTCCAGCAGGCAAAGGTACACAGGGCAGAGCAGAGCTCAGGTTTTACAGTCTCCACCACCATAGCTATACACACACAGCAGAACTCGACCGTGCCACATGGTTATTTACCTGCTTTTAAAATATTTTCTTACGTGATTAGTAGGAAAAACAAAACAAAAATACCAAAACACCACTTTTGCACTAAAATTTAAAAAGCCCCGATCCACGTGTCTGGCTGGAGGAGATGACTGCTGAGCTGCTGTGGGCCACCGTGCCAGAAAGTCAGTCCTGCCTAGGTAGCTCTTAAGCACATTTCATCCATCTAAAGGAGCTGAACGCATACACAAATTGTACTCCAAAGTCATTTCAATCAGCACAGGGACAAAACTTGGGAGCAATTTAACACGCCAGAGCACCACGGTGCTGTACCCCAGGATGGATGGGAAGAACCGTACCGTGCCCAGGTGAAACAAAGGGACCGTATGCAGGATGAGAGCCAGAGCATCATCACCGGCAAAGCACCATACCTGGTGCACTGGTACGGTACATCTGTTGACCACCTCTGTCAAGGGCAGTTTATCAGGGCTCCCGAAGGATGCGTGACACGGCTGAACCTCTACTCTAGACCACAGTTATCAGGTACCAGTTGAAAAGCATGGGCCATTACTCATTTTTCCAGCAGAACTCTTGCTGAAGCACCTGGAGAGGAATTGCTGCCCAGTTCCAGCGGCCAGGAGGGAAGGACTAAGCTGCTTTCAAAGTGCAAAAGCTCCCCAGAACGCAGCCCGGGGATTGCTGCACGGCCACTGCAAACTGGCAATTAGAGAAAAGAAAATAAATTGTAAAAGAGCGTAACAGTGCCCTGAGTGGGGATTACTGGCAGGAGAAGGAAATCACCGTGTTCTCGGCTCAGATAATAAGAGTCTGCTGCTTAGTAAAAACGCCAGCTTTCCTGAGAAGGCACGTTTGCTCCTGAGCTGCAGCTACTTCAAAGGGGCCAATGCTGGGGCCGGAGGAGCTCCGGATTAACCTGCTGGCTCCCCCAGGCTGCAGGAGGCTCCAGCCCAGTCTGGGACTTGATGAGTTTATTTAAGAGATTATGTGACGCAGTCGCCTGAACCGCAAGGAGCCGGTGCGAGCAACCCCAGCGAGCCATTCTTCAGCAAGACCCGAAATCCAACGGCGGCTGCAGAGCCGGTGCAGCTACAGAGACAGCAGCACCTCCAGGTCTGAGATGAGCCAGCGCAGCTTCACAAGCAACTGAAGGCGTTTGGAAACGTGCTGCTGCCAGAAACAGGGAGATCTCTCCTCCCTCTGCTCCCCCCCCCACGCCAGCTCACCAAAAACCAGCACCACAGCAGCCACGCGGAGCCACCTCCCCACACCACCGCGGCCACGGGGAGAAGGTGCGAGCTGGCACATAGCAGGGGGAAAGTGGGATCCGCCACGGCGGTCGGACACCACGACACGCCACGGGCTTCGTGCTTGCCCCTCCGTTACTGTGCCGCTCATGTTTTGCTGCAAACGCAAGCTTCCCAACGCGGACGGCTGCGCTCCTCCGCGCATCACGCAGCACACCACGCGAGTCCTCTTCGGCAAAGGCAGACCGAAGACAAGGGACCTGCACGGCAAAACTTGCTGCAGCAGCAGCCACCTTCCACGGCGCGCCTGGTAAGGGAACAAAGCAAGGTGGAGGTGCAGGAGTGCGTGACCCACCTGTCCCTCAGCACATGGACACTAAGGGGTTAAAATGGCACCTACAACCTTGATTTTACTGTTTCTTGACATCCAGGCACACAAACCATGCAACCATAAAGCGCGCTCTGAGCAGGGAGGCTCCCATCACGGCTGCTCCAACTGCCCACCAGGAGCTGAGCTCCCAACTTTTGCACCTTTGCAAAAGATTGTTTTCTTAAAATCTGGGCAATTGTCTCCCCACATTTAAACCTTATCTTGACCACATAAAGATATGCCTTCACAGCGGAGAAACTACAACATGTTTTATTCCACTACCAAGAGCTAGTAAAGACAAGGCTCAGTTTTATTTTTTGGGAGACAGCCAGGCAAATAATCGTAGACAAGGTCATGGTGTCACCATCATGTTGCTACCACCCCATAAAACCTTCAGGGCCATCTCCTCCAGGACTTCACGGCAGAGTGGCGAATCCTCACAAACTATCCCAAATTGTAAAACAAACAAGAAACTGATTTCTGTGCAGCAGAAACCTCCCTCGAGATCAACGCGGATCACTGGCATCGAGCTGAATTTCTCTCTCTGCAGATGATGATGCATTTTGTGATTCACCGCACCTTTCCTGGGATGCTGCTGCTTGGAAGTGCCCTGGGCTGCAGGCTGCAACGTTGCACACAGCGCTTCCCTGTCCTGCACATGGGACCATTTTCAAATCTCACCAGCTGTATGTACCAAAATGCACCTAAATGCCTTTTAGGTGTGAATGTGCCCCTTCTCCCCCAATAAATCTCATTTATGGATGCAACTGGTCCAGGGCAGCAAGTGAACCTGAAGCTCAGTGGATTTGCTGAAGTCCCTCTTTCAGACTCCGACGGCTCTCCTCGTGTCTCTGGGTTTCCTCCCCAGACCCCTTCCCCGGAGGGTCCCTACTCGCAGGACCTGGCACCAAATTCTCTGTGCGAGGCACAGTAATAACCGCAGGAGCTGGAGAGCCCCCAGCCCAGCCAGACTTCACCTGCCGAGCTGCCCCGGCTCTTCCTGCTCTCTGGCACTTCCCTGCCGATGGTAAAACCTCATTTACTGCCTGTGAAATGACCTATTGATGCAAATCCCTCTCCCTTCACTCCTCAGGACACAAGTCATGTCAGGAGAGAACCAGGCACTGGAATCCCTCTGTCCGTGGGAACTGTTTCCATCCTGAGGCAAACACATGGGTCTCCAGGCAGGGCATGGGAAAATTCATCAGTTAATTAATCTGGTCCTAACGCAACTGCTACATCGCCTTCAGGATTGGGGTCTCCAAACCTTGAAAAAGTCCCATGTACCTAAAAACCAGAAATGCTCAGCCCCTCAAAAAAGCCACCAATGTTCACGGATGGGAATTCAAATGTTCATCAAGGAAATGCTAAAAGTATTGGGTTTTGTAAGCTCAACAAAATATCTTCTGACACGGCAATTGCCGCAGTACTGCTAGGAAGCGGCAAAAAAGAGCCACAGGCATCCACATGTGAGTGAGCTCTAAAGAAGGAAATACTTCTTTAATATCGCCAATGAATCAGATAACTTCAGACTCATTGCAGCAGCCTGTGTTCCTGAAAGACACACAAAAGAGCTCACCAAGAGAGAAACAACTGTTTGCAATAACGGCCTGGCTGCCACAGGCACTACTGGTGAGATGAACCACAAGTCATTTTTCAAACAGCAGGTAATATTTATTTACAAACTTGGAAAAGGTTTGCAATATATTGAGCAGAAAGGAAACAAAATCCAAGAGATTTTCCCCTGGCAGCAATAAGAACAGACTCCAGATTTGTTCCGTTATGATTTACACTACACTGCAAGTTTTTAACAACATTATCTGGAGACAAAAGCTCTTCTAAGCAGCATAATTACTTTTGTCTGTGACATTACAAAACCCATCAGATAGTGCTACTGCTTGCTCTTACAGGGTTTGTTTCTCTGAGCACATTTGGGTTTAGAGCTTAGGAAATGCTTTTTTTCAACCGACACAGCCTTTTGGATTTACTTTTACAACATTGTCACCATAAAATTATGGACTCAAGCTCCCAAGCTTATGAGATTAGCTTCAAAGCATTAGTAACAAAAATTAGAACAATTCAGTTATCCGGTCTTCCTAATTTTAAGCCATCAAGGTTTGCACTTTCTACCTTTGCTCCACCACCACCAGACCAAGAGAAGAAAAGTCTCAGTCCAATCTCTAAATGAGAGGGGGCTCCTTCCAGCTCCGTGCCCACCACCCTCGCTCTCGCGGGAACCAAGTTAAAAGTTTCCAAAGCCACTGCTGCTCACCAGCTAAAGCCAAATCATTGTGCTCTTGTCAAAAAAGCATCTTCTCCTAACCATCTGTGCCTACCAAAATGCCAGGCTCCGAAGCCATTTATTTGTAATTGTTCAGCTTATCTAGTGGCCTGGCATTTTGAAATACACTCCCTGAAGTTTCTAATAAGGATACTATATGCTAGCATCTCATTATACCCACTCAAAACGCCCTGAAAATACACTCCTATTATATCCTAGGTAATAGTCCGACCGTTAGACAATTAGTCACACTGTGGTTCACCCATTTATTATCTATATCCCGTACACAAAAACTTTGTTAATGCAGACAGCAAAGCCCACCACCACAAGCTGCTACAAGCCCAGAAGCAAGTAGACAAGAAACGCTGGTGCCCACAGCTCCCACCTCCAACCAGCCCCTCGCCCGGACCGGACCCTGCCTGGAGGGAGTTCAGTGCAGTGCTCCGCACTCCGCACAGGCATCCCCATCTCATGACACCAAAAGCCACGGTTAGGGATGTTGGAGGGGACCACAGGAAAGCAGCTTTTCTTTGAGGGGCACCAGGATGCCTTGAGAGATCCCTGGAGACCCTTGGGAATACCCACTTCAACATAGGAAAACTACACTCTAAGTGAAATTTCAGAAAGAACCCCCCAAAAATCCCACAGCAAACACCTCTCAAGAATGACTCTGCAATAAAATCTTTTTCTGGGGCTTCGTGCTTGAACATGCGGCTGTAGCGCTTTGGATTAAATATGGGTTGCACATCTATTGTATAATTTGTTTTCCTGAGCATCAAGAAATATTCCGCTTTGTGCCATGACAGATGTGTGAATGCTTAAGAGATTCTTGAAAATTTAATAAAGACAAAGTTAAAAATGCAAACAGTCAGGGCTAGCACGAGTGGTGGATGAACATGATTCTTTATCAAAACCAAGGGGAATGGGAGGAATAAGGGCCCAGAGAAGCAGGCTCAAACCGAGCCCTGGGAGCACAAGTAGGAAAAGCAGAGACAAGGGGATGTAAGAGGCTTCTGCAGCAAAAAGGTAGCTCTGTTGTGCTATAACCTGTCAGACCAAAGAAAGATAAACGTCTCCGCATGCCCCCATCCTGGTGCTGAAGCCCACATCAGGGTTGGGGTCCAAGTCCCGGCTCCTCTCCATCACTGGGCACCAGTTTAGAGACGCACCGGGCAGCAGGACCACTGGGAAGAGGCACGGCAGAGCCCAGACGCAGGAGTGCCTGAGGATGGGGGGAAGCCTTTGGCTTGGAGAGCATCAAACTCTGCACCCACCTTTCTGCTGCTCCTGCAGAAGTGATTTACTGCAAAGGAAAGGGTGTTTTTATCCTCCTCCAGCGCTCTCCGAGGCGGCTGGGAGTTTGCAACAGAGAGAGCAGGAAACAAACTGCTGCTCCGCAGGGCAGAGACCGCTGGGGTCAGAGCGGTCTCACCGAACCCAACCTCGTGGGAAGGCAGCGGGGAGTGCTGAGCTGGCAGAGCTCGGGGTCAGCCGAGGAGGAGTTTGCTTTCAGACACACGCAGGAATACATACGCTCCAAATATTTCATATTTTCCTCTTTCCCTCTAAAGGGGAAAAGTTAATTAAACCAATCCCACAGAACAGAAAATAAATCACTGAAAACAGCACCACCAAGCTTTTGTTATGTTTTAATTATATCAATAACATGCCCAGAACTAATGTCACATCACTGGGGAACTTTCACCTTCACCATTTTTTTTTTAATCTCAAATATTTACACTCTTTGCTTCTAGTCTCTCTTACCTCTCCAATTTGCTGCAGAGACAACAGCCTCCATCTACAACTCTTATTTTGAGCCAGCTGCTCAGCCAGGGAGCACAGCCCAGCACAGCAGGAATAGCTTCAAAAAGCCCAGGTAAAGGGCATCTCTGCCCTGGGTAACTGAGCAGAGAGAGATATCACAGACCCAGGCATTTTACCACTGCAAAGCCACATCTGGGGTTGCTGTGTTTTGTTTTTACTTTTAAACACAAAGTGCATTTTCAAAAAAAGAGAGGAGACACAAGGAAACCAGCAGTTGGTCACCCCCCTCAGCCATATTTTACTAATTGGAGGCTCCAACATCCACCTAATGGGGTTATAAAGATACCGAAAAAGCAACATGCCTCTTAAAAGACAAATGATGAGCCACATTTCAAGCAGAGGGCAAGTGATTACATACATTCCCTTCCAAATTTACAAGCCAAGCATTTCTAAAGACCAGGACACCAGTTTGTGTAGTTCCTCCATTTATTTTAAACTAAAAGTTACAAGCAATTTCTGAAAAAACGCATGCCTAGCAAATTCCTTTATTCATCAGAATAAATTAAGATAAAGCAAGCCACTAGGTCAAATTGAGCGTATATTCAAAAATTCGGAAAAAAGTCTTTGGAAGTGCATTGGTCTCAGTAACTTTAGAGCAAGGCAGATCTGAGACAGGTTTTCCAGGCTCCCTTTCATTCCAGCGGGCTTTTATCAGCCTGTTAAGTCTCCAACAATGGAGAGCAGACTATTTATTTAAGAAGCAAATTCCTTCCTTTATAATCTCCCTGGCCAAATTCTCTTTAAAGTTATCTCAACTGTCTGATGAAAAGCAAATGGCAGAAGATCAGTTCTTGATCCCTATAGTAACACGAAGGACTTGCACTTATTTAAGGGCACCTGTTGACTGTTTTTAAGTCACTCCAGCCCCTTTATTTCTGATTTTGGCTTCCTACCTGTGCTGGCAGAACTTGGGAAAGGCATTTGCTCAGTAACACACAGCAATCAACATCAGTGTGACTTTCTTCCCCTAAGGAGCGGCTGTTTGCAAGTCACAGAACAGTGCCCAGGCTCTCAAAAGCAATTTAGTGATTTTTTTATTTTTTTTTTTAAGCTTGTTTTGTCTCAAGACACCTCAGAGAAGGACAGGGGTTTCCAACATGGAAATAAGACCATGGATCATCTCAGTAGCATAAATGCAACCAGACCGTCCGACACTCCCTGGCAGCATCCAACTCGCTGAGCACACGCAGAATATTTTAGCAGCATCTTGCTTGACACGGAGCAGGGTACCCAAACCCCCGTCCTGCCTGAGACACCACGGGGACACAGAGGACACCCTACCCACACCAGCACCACTACAACAGGGCTCAGGACATCCCAGACACACACACCCCAGGCACTGTCTCCATCCATAAAAAAAAGGAGGACCTACCCAAAGCCCCAGTTCCAAGACTTAGCACTTGGTAAAAAAATGGACTCACCTCTCTCCTTCCCTCCTCTGCGGTATCTTGAGCAGAGCTCCCCAAACCACTGGCTGTTTTGCTTGGGGGGAGATTGGGGTTTTTGTTTGTTTGTTCATTTGTAGGGGAGGGTAGTTTGGTGGGTTTTTTTGTTTGTGGTTTTTCTGTGGGTTTTCCTTGTTTGTTTGTTTGGTGGGAGGGGTTTGGTTGGTTGGCTTTTCTGAGGAGTTGCTGGGCTTTTCTTTGGTGGGAGGTTTTGGTTGGTTGGGTTTTTTGTTGGGTTGTTGGGGGGGGGGGTTGTGGGTTTTCTTTGGTTGGTTGGTTTTAATTTTGATTTTTAAGTTGATGCACGGGCAGGTCCCTGCCCACGGAAGAAGCAGCAGGTGAGACATCACATCCTGGCGGTACCAGTTGAGCCCGTGGCTGGACCATTCCCAGCATCCCACACGGCTCTTGCATCCCGCTTGCCCTGGCTCAAAGCCCCATTTTGATTAACACTCATTTTAAAAGTAAGATGTTTTATCGTCTCCTCACTCCCCCTTGCAAGAGCGAGGCAGCCGTTGTAATGGGAGCACAAGATGATAATTTGGCTTCCAAGAGCAAGGCTCACAACCACTGCTGCCAGAAATCGATCCGAAGCTCCACCACCCTCTCCAGACAAGCTTTCCTTCAAGAATATGAATAATCCTCTGCAAAGTAATAGCACTATTCATCTCTCGAAAGTTCCTCACAGGCTTAAATCCCTTGCTGAACAGGGGGGCCATGTGTTCAGCCACGTTCCCAGTAAGTTAAAATTCAGCCTGTTCTTTTTCTAAAGAGAAACACAGAGAGGATCGATCGATAAATTTACCAAAAGTTTTATGGCAGCTGGTTTTCTCAGTAGTAGAGCAACCACTGCTCAGACATGGTTTAACACATAATCTCCAGATCAATATAACTTTTGATACATAAATAATGATAACAAAAGAAGCAAGGACAAATATGCTTGGAAAAATATAAACACTTTCTCCAAAGGATACTTTCAGTGTAATCCTCTCAAAATAAAGACCGCATATTTCAAAGGCTGCGTATGGAAACCAACACAGAATATACTATCTAACAAAGTTGAAGATTCATCTTCATCATTCCAATGTTCCGACTCATCTATTCTGCAACTCTTGGCACATAAGTATGTGACTCTCTTGGTGGCATTTGCTAAGTATTAGCTTCTCCTAACTCCAGAATCCTTTTTTCCAAAGAAAAGTTACCATCCAGAGACACCTCCCTTCCGAACACTTCCACACAAGGTATTTCCTTACTGCAAATGTTATGTTTATTATGGAGCCTTTCCTAGGCATGAAAAACACAGGTCAGAGAGGATTATAAATCCTATCACCTGACAATTTTTTCAATTACTGTGCATGTTAAAATGATGCTACCAGAAACAGGTTGCAAGAGATATGCTGGAAAATCTATTAACTTACTGTAAATCTATTTACATTGGGAATTCATGCCTTGCAGAATTTTACCATTAGTCCTGGGAATTAGTTTATTGCTGGATAGGGAGGGCAGAGCCCACAACGGTCATTTCAAAGACGTACCATACCATGTCCTGTCTAAAGACGCCCCGATCCAGGTATTTAATGCATTAGTGAGTCCAAGTAAGTGCTTGCATGCTTCCCTCTACAGAGACACTCTGCTGAATAAGAAAAGGCATCACCTTTTTCTAAACCTTCACATTGCTTCTCCTCTCTTCCACAGACTCCTCTTGTAGTGGAAGCACTGGCATATTTGAGAGGTTACAACAACGTATGTGCAATTATTCAGTTGCTTTGGGAATCAACACCTGATTTTTTTTATATCCATGAAGAAAAATCAGAGTGGAAAGAGCTCAAGTTCAAATACAGAGATTTCTGGTCCAAAGGCAACTGCCTTCCCTACCCCAACCCCACCACTGTTCCTGCCAGGAAGAATATTTTTCCCTTGAAAAGCTACTCTTTGTTGACTTCTTGTCAAGAATCAAAAAATTCATTTCCTGTGAGGTCTGCACTTAACTGACTGGCTCAGGCACATCAGAGATGGATCCTTCTTGATAACAGAGTAATGGGAGTTTTTACAGCCTCTAGAGACGGCAAGAAGAGCCAGCCCATTTTCCACTATCTGAATTGATCATTTGCCGTTTGTCCTCTGAAGGGATCGGCGAAGGAGAACTCAGACTGTCAGCATCCACCATGGCTCTGCCGCTGCACAGCCTCCCACACAAGCAACACGAAAGAGATGGAGGGGAAAAGGGAAGAAATCAAACGCCGACAGCCCACAGTTATGCCCACATCCCCACCATGTCTCTGGAAGTCCGCAAGACTTGGCTATTTTTATCTGACCTACAGGGTTCTGGGTTCAGACCTCTCTCACCCGAGTCGTAGCCAAGCTCGAGCAGCATGCAGCACCACGGCATGGAGAAAAGCCTTGGAAGGAGAAAAGGGGAGACCTGTATGCCTGTGTCTGGCACCAGGAACAAATCTGTCTCCCAGCATGGATGAGGAGGGGCGAGCATCCTCTTTGCAGACAGTATCCTATTTTTATACCAAAGTGCATTTTCCTGTTTGAAGGAACAGCATTCTTCTATACACGTCCTCACTTTTCTTCAAAGTTTTCAGCTTTTCATACAAGACCCAAGGACCTTCCTGAAGGTGCCCAGAACAGCCTCCCCCTGAGCGAGGACATAAAAGGCGAAGCACCGGGGCAGTTTTGCCATAGCTGCTGGGCAGTCTGTGCTCCTTCATCTACGGATGCCCTGAGCCCCTTTGGTGAAACCCGCACCCTCTGTCGACCGGCTAACGGAGGGACCTTTGCAGGCAGGGAAAGAGCTGGGGCCAGCAGAGGAGCAAAGATGCTCTACGACATCCCTGCACCCACAAAGGCCTTCCTGGAAAATACACTTGACCACGGCCACATTGCAACACCGTGGCTGCCCTCCCCGTGTGCTTTTCCATTACAAAACACTTCATAGATTCCCTTCATCTTCAGGGCAGACAGGGAAAGCAAGTGAGCAAAGCTGACAGCATCACCGGCACAGAGAGGGGCTGCTCAGCACGGCGGTGCAGCAGGCTCACCGAGGTTGAGGCAAAGGCAGAGTGAAAATGCTGCCAGCGATCAGACAGGACGGTCTTGCTCTCTCGCTGACACTTCTCCCCAAATGTGGTCCTTTCACGGCGACAGACTTTGGAAAAGCTCCTCCTGACTTCCAGAAGCAGCAGCTCAAAGCAGGTCCACGCAGACATGGACCCAGCTTTTCTCTAAAGCATACAAAGTCGGGCACAAAGCACTCCTTTCATTTTTCCCTTCCACACAGCAGCCTGCTCTGCTATTGCTAAGCCTGAGGTTGCACTGAAAACCTCCCTCCTCTTTCTGTTACCAATTTGATGGCATTTTACATGCCCAAGAAATCTAAAGTGCAATAAAACCACAGTGAGAAAACCAAAACTGGCGATGGAAAAAGCAGTTCCTGCCCAGGGTGGCTGTGCAGGGAGTATGTTAAAAGCCATCTGGAGCAAGAGCCATTAAAATTTGCAAACATGCAGCTCTCTGCTAACTCCCCCCAGACAGCACACCCCCCCCCCTCGGCCCAGACAAAGAGCCCATGGACGCCAGGGCTGCAGAATCTCCCCATAAACACTTTCATTTTAAGCCAGTTTAACTGGAAAAAGGTCAAGACCAGTAACAGCACAACATGTGTTATCGGTTAAACAAAGTTAGCAGCTATCAGTTAAACAAAGACCACTTAGACACAAGTCAAATCAAAGATCCTCTGTATTTCAGGCATCCAAATGAATCTCTAATACCCTACTAAACCTCTGTGTTTTATGTGCAGTCTCCATGAAGTCTCCATTGGGGTTTTTTTAATTCTACATGAATGAATTAACCATCCAGGTAAATAGCCAACAACTTAAAAAAAATGGGTAACAATACAAAAAGCTGAAAGCATCATCTACATCTCTGCTACCCAGAGCAACTGCTGTGCTTCTGATTTCCCATCAAGTACTATCTAAATTATTGCCCAATTTGTATATATAGCCGATAGACTATTTTTCTCCCCTGAAAGCTCAAATAGAGATACCCATTAAACAGATCTTTAATGGGAAAGCTTGCTCTTTGCATGGTGAATATTTTCATACCACATCATCTTAGGTATGTAAATACCGTCTGGATTCAAACTGGCATATTCCCCACTCCAATAAGCGATATTCATAGCAAAGTTTCACCTTTGACAAAGGCTGAATCTATTCCCAACTGCTGGAATTGCTCTCACGTCTTGCACAATGTGTTGTTTTCCTGAAGCCCCAGCTTTGGACAGAGCGGATTACATAAAGACCTCAGTCTACAATTAAAAACCAAAACAATCCAGCCCTCGCTGCTGTGGGAAAAAGCTTGAAAATGTGACCTGTAGTGCTGGAAGACAAGAAAAGCAAATTAAGGAAAAATTCACAATGTATCATTTTTCAAACTTACCAATTTTAATGCCAGTCACATTGTTCTTGGAGCTTTAATCATGATTTCATAATGCCCCAAGGTTATGGGAACTGAAAACCACATGCTTCCACTGAAATGAGACAGCAAAACATTTTGCAAATTCATCTTTCCTATAAAGACACTTAATGTTTCATCCTAATCTTTACCTTCCCACTACAACAAAAATTTACCAAAGTCTCCCAGAGATTTACTAGCTTAAGATATGGGGAAGTGCCACAAAAACCTCCGCACTTTTTTCCCTTTTTTTCCTGAAAATCAGGTTAACTCCACCTTGATCTGGGAGAGTCCCAGCCTTTATATTCACAAATTAACAAAAGCAACCAGTTTTAAAACATGGGGGTCTTGCTATTCCCCATTTCCCAGGCTGACACTCAATTTATCCCCCGGACCTAACAAGCGGCATATAAGCACAAGATGCGATTTCAAACAGCCCCAAACCACAAATGATTCCTCCCAGATGCGGCACTGGAAATTCAGACATGTTTTCCCCACAGGCTGAGCGGCACCGGAGCCAGGACGGGACGGCACAGCCTCGACAACCCCTGCCAGGGCTGGGGCTGCCCACCCTTCCCGACACCAGGATGCGGATGGCGTTCCCTAAACCAGCCAAATTTCAGTGTTCACCTCCAGAGCTAGGAAAGGAAAATTCAAGAGAAAAAGTGAGTTTCCTTTGCTCCTGAATGAATTATTAGCTACAGTTCCTGTCCTAAACAAAGTGATTCTGCTGACCTAAGCAGCATGAAAGCAACGCAAACTGGACAGGAAAAAAAGGAGAGTTAGCAAGCAGCAAGTTTGTGTTTAGCAATACCAGTACGTTAGCCTGCACGCAGCAGGAAAAAAAAGGGGGGGGGAGAATTACAAGAAATGTTAAGGGCTCCTCCGAGCTTTGCTACTTCACATTTTCTGCTGTCAAATCTGAAGTTAAAGCTGAAAATCCCTCATGCGCGCGTACAGTTATTCCAACACCACCAAGCTGTGACACTACTTCGTCATGCCCATTCGAACACCCCGCGCAGGGAGGCATAGCTGCAGCTGTAAGCAGAGCAACCCCAGCCTCATATGGAATATATAGGATAGCAATTCACTTTTGTGCACCAAAAATCAAAATAACTGATTTCATGAAGAGAGGGATCAGTAGCACTCACTGTAGAAGGTGGTAATTTCTAAAGGCACTTTGACATGGATTTGACAGCGCACACTCCTCCTCTAATGCCAATCCAAGGCAAAAAGGGTCTGGCTTAAATAACCAGCCACGCGAACGTCCCGGCTGGGTGAAGCTCTGCCGTGGCGGCTCCTGCAGCACCATCCTCTGCCAGAGACCTCTGATGGCCACCACCAGCCAGAGAAAGGCTTGTTTCACCAAAGGACTTAATTTGAGGGGGTTTTTTTGTGCTTGTGCTGGACAAAAGAGGGTGGATGGCAAAGACTGAGAGTATTTGCAAGTTTGTTTAATTTTCGGTGCTTTTTTTAAACCACGTAAACAAACAGAGCATCACTTTTGTTCCTTGCTGGGTTTTGTGAAAGGGGACTGGGAGTCCCCACAGCTGGTTTCTTAGCACATACATCTGCTCTCAAAAGGTTTTCTCTCCATGGAGAAAGTGGACTGAACAGTCACATCAACTAGACAGTAGGAAAAAAAAGCAAACAAGCAGATGCTAAACTGCTGCTCACCCCGTGCATTCCTGTGCAAACCCACTCCTGCAACACTCTGCTCTTCTTCCAGCCCAGCCCTGAAATTTTAAAACCCTGTCTGCAGAGAGAATTATGCTGGATTTATTGCAAACACCTCCTCTGGACACTTGTAAAGCAATCTGAGAGCACCTAATGGATTTAGGATTTAGCTAAATTGGTCCAACACAATAAACAGATTAAGAGCATGGTCAATCACAAGCAATTGAGTTAGCGTAGCCTTAAAAAGCTACCAGCCATCAGCAAGGTCCAAGAGTAACAACCGAGCAGGGAAGAAGGGGAGCAGAAATGCAGGGCAGAGGTTGGGGTTTCCTCCAGCAGAGCCCCGGGAAAGTCTCTAAGGAGCTGCACAGGGCAGCCAGCATCGCAGGGATGCAGAGCTGCCTGCACCCTCCTGCTAGCCGGCACCCACCCTCTCGCCTGACCCCCTGCCCACCCGATGCATCCCTTGCGAACGATGGGGAGAGGCCGAGGTTCTATACACGTACCCCCACCACCAGCGTCTCTCTGCAAAAGCTAAGGAGTGCTTTCTCCATTTTTAACATAGGAAACCTTCGGCACCATGAAGCATTTCATCCAAGCCTATCTGTACAGGAAAGAAAACTCACAGCATTCTTCTACTACTGGTAGTTTATTTTTGGAAAATGTATTCGAAGAGAATAAACAAATTTAAGATAGCACATTGCTGGATGCAGACCCGTTCCCACAAGTGACCATCTACATAAATACCTTCAGGGTCCAGCCAAGACCTCGCAGATCATCTCAAAGCCTCACCTGACCTCACTACGTTTCACCAAACGGTGCCACAACAAAACACTACATGGGGCCAAGTCCGAGAGTTTCATAAGCTCTGAACACGCAGGGTCTTTCTGGAGCTTGGCAAGGTACATTTTTTTCTGGCTTTCACTGTGTATTTCCATGTGCTTCCCAGAGTCCTCTCCCCCTCCAGCTCTGCTTCGATGCACTTTGCCAGGGGATGCAGGGGAGCAGATGACACACCAGCCTCTGCCCACCGGCAGTTCTCCTCCAGCTGGGCAGAGACATGGCCCAGTGAGGTCTTTGGGCAGTAGAAAGTGATTCAACTCAGCAAAGCTACAGCAGCAAACTCCATCAGCTCAGCACCACCTTGCGCTGGCTGCAGCACCTTCCAGCCTAATTTCCAAGAAAAGGCTCATGAACAGGTTTGTCATAAAACAGTCTTTTTTGCAGTCCAGGAAAAAACATGCACCATATTCTGGTTTCATCTTCACAGAGACTCTACGCAAGAGCAGAGCCAGCCTTTTCTTGGCAACCTATCAATCACACTCCTTCCTGTACCATTTGTTTCCGAGCAAACAGAAATGCTAATAACCTTCCTTCTAATGCACTGAAACTGCACATCTTTAGTTCAGAGAAGTCCTATACTATTTCTATTAGTCCTTACCAACATATCTTCATTTCAGAAGCAGCCATCCGTATTCCTCAGTCTCAGAATAATTATTTTTCAAACAAGTTGCAATGAAAGGTTTCCCCCCATACAGCTCCAGTTCCATGTGAGAACACAAGTATCCAAATATTTTGGTTGCTGGAATTATATAATAATAGCCTAGCTTATCGCTTCATTTTGTATCAAACTTAGTGAGGCTTCCAGGCATTTACACCGCCAGCAGTCCTTCCCTTACTGTAAAATCTTTTTTATTGACAATTCAATCATGTCAGGTTTGGAACAGTAGACGCACTGATTTGATCAGCTATCATTGGATTTACAATATATAAATGACAGCACCATATCTGGCCCGCGTCGCAAACAGCTGCCTTTTATCGATTTATATTCTACTAGCAAGGAAGAAAAATTGCAGCACAATGTAGTGGTATAGTCTCAGATCAATACCAATTTTTTTCTTAATGACACGAAGGCCAAGATAAGGACAGCATAAGTCAAAGCCAGACAGATCAAATTTGCCCGATATCCCTTTCAATTACTGAGGTACATACGCAGGGATATGTAACATTAAAGCTGAGGGGAACATTATCAAAACGCTTTAAAATTACAACAGGCTTACAAGGTTGCCTAACGTCCCCACCGTCCCTGGGAATCATGATGGAGAACCCGGGGCTGCCCAGCTCCATCAGCCACCGCGCTGCCCTGCCAGCCCTTGATGCCTGCAAGGCTGAGGCTCCCCAGAGAAAGTGCAAGACCAACTCCGCTGCCACAGGGCAAGGACCCTGGTTTGGCACCAACAAAGTCAGCGACAGTCGCAGTTACTGATATTTGCTCCACGGCCACAGCTTCAGCGGTGCCCGGTGCACCAGGGTGCTGGCACGGGGTCCCTGGTGTGCTGGGTACCGCTGAAGCATCACCCATGCAAACAAAAGGATGGAGCAAAAAAAAGCAGCGAACAGCATTTGAGTATTCCTCCTAGCTCTTCTCTTCGGGTTTAACCCTTCGCTGATGGCCCGGGGGCAGTGCCACCTCCCAGCTCCTCGGTGAATGATGCACCTACCCCCAGCCACGAGATAAGCCCGTTTGATATGAGGTGCTCCTCTTCCCAGCGCACTGAACAGCCCGGGCAGGCACCACGCGGACCAGGCACGCTTCCAGCCGCTGCACGAAGCGCCAGCACGGGCTTCGGGCTCTTCGAGAAAATCCGTCTCTCTTTTAAGGTCCAATCCATCAATAATAGAAAACTCCTAATTATTCCAGTAGTGCCAACATTTCATAAATTCAGTTGTTGCTTAATGAGAAGTTATGAGTGAGCCCTTTCTTCATTAACTCTTCCACGAGACACGGGAACAGAAACTTCCCAGCCTAAGCCCTCCACGCTTAGGCAGCTTAAATTCCCATTCTTAATTGGCAGCTGGAAAGCAGGGCTGTCATGATTTATACCTCCTCTGTACTCCAAGTTTTGATAATTACAAGTTCTGCGTGGTTTGTGATTAATCTATTTGCACCATATGAATTACAAACCCAAACACATTTGGACATTAAAATTCACACACTAGCTCGAGTACAGGCAACGTGACAGTGAAATGGGTGACAACGTACAAATCAGCCCAAAGCTGCAGTTGAAACAACAGTGCCTGAGATCATCCCTGAAATCTGGTTTGGGAGATTAAAAAAAAAAAAAAAAAAAAAAAAAGGCAGTTTGAAGTTTTCTCCCTCCTCACTTCTTTTCTGGAGGCAGAAAAGGGCAAAAGCACTTATATAATTATTAATTTATATGACCTTGATGTGTATGCATTCTTCATCTCTTTAAAATGCATTTAGAGCAGCTGGTGTAAAAGCACCATTTAACCAAGGTGTGTGCACATGCACACAGTTAACAAGACGACACATTTTTTAAAATTAAATGCCCCTCTCTCCTAACTGGTGCGGTCTTTTGGGCGCTGTGAGCTTGCGCACAGTGCTGACCGCTGCAGGAAGACAGGAGCAGCTTCTGGCCACAGAGCCTGGGGGTGACCAGCCCTGGGGCACCTGGGTGACACGGACAGATCCCCGGAGAGGGACAGGGACCGACCGCTCACCGGACCGACGGCCGATGCAGCGGGGGCCCCTCGGGCGCGAGGGACCCGGTGGTCCCACGACACGACGTCCCCCCCCAAGCACATCCAGGACAGGGCAACCCCGGCATGTCACAGCTCAACGCGGCCATCGCCGTTCTGCTCCTGGGTCCCGTTTCACGTGCCGCCGTGTCCAACGGCAAGATTTCCAAAGACAAATGGGAAACGGGGACTGGCTTCAGCAGGCACCGACAGCCTTCCCCAGAACCCCGGGATCAGCCATGTCCCCAAGTTCTCTACCTTGGGCAGCTGTGACCCAGCCTCGGTGCTCACCATCAGCCCACCTGGAGATTACAGACCCTCATTTCCAACTTCTTTTTCAGAGGACAATTTCACTATATGTAGCATTTGGGCTAACGCTGCGTTTTTTCCTCCCCTTCATTTCAAGATCATTACAGTCCATCCTATAAATCAGAGTGTCCTTTTAGTGCAATTACTCTGAAAAAAAAAAAAATGCCATGCAGCAGTGAAACTTTTCATTTGAGGGTGGACACGTTCCAAAAGCGACTGGAAAATGTTACCTCCACTCTGAAAAACAAACACCAATTTTTAATTGCCTAAAAGGATGAGACAATTTCCAATTCAGTTGAGAGATTACTTCTTTGGAATAAATATTTATTGATACCTACATCCCACCTACTTAGTCATTTACTTTTTTAAAAATATGCACATTTTAAAACGGGTTTACTTTTACCTCCATCATAAAAAATGCAGGCTACATTTCTCATTCATGAGGGTTTCATTTTTAATCTGCCATCTCAGACAGTTTTGGTCTGCATTTGTGGCGAGGACAGGCATGAGAAAAATAAAACTTTGCTTTTAGAAAAAAGATTGGAAAAAAACTGAAATAAACTCTAAGTCTCGCCACTGCATTTGCCTCAGAGAATCCCGCAAGTCCTTGTGGCAGCAGATACAATTTGATGTTCATACCGGGTCCTTGAATCGCATTGTTCCCAGAGCACATTAACTTGACATTTAGAAATATTGTTTTTGAAAGCCATTCGAACATTATGAAGTTCCTGGCTATTTCTGATCTGCAGGGCAGCAACAGAAACGAGGGTGGTAATTAATTTCTCCTCCCTCAGAAAAAGAAATAAAAAGTCAACCTCGAATAAAAGCTTTCCCTGGAAAATGGCAGAACGTATCCCGTGGATGCAGCAGCAGAGATGCACAGCAAGTGCCGCGGCCGCGCCGGCTCCCCATTCATCAAACGGCGCGGCGTGAAGCGCGTGCTGGGGAAGGCGGCTCTTTCCCAAATTTTGGGGTGCACCTTGCATGCAGAGCACACTGGCTGGGGCTCTCCTGCTTGCAAACTCGCTGCAGCTGGTTGTGAAAGCTCTGCCAAGAGGCACAAGAACGGAGCATGCATGCACCAGCCTGCACCAGCCTGCACCAGCCTGCACCAGCCTGCACCAGCCTGCACCAGCCTGCACCAGCCTGCACCAGCCTGCACCAGCATGCACCAGCCTGCACCACAAGGCAGCTCAGCCCAGCGTGCTCAGGAGCTCCAGCCCTCATCTGCCTGGACAAGTAAGGATCTTACCCCAGCCCAGGGCTATGTGAGGGTTTAGCGACATGCTTGACCCCATTATTTTTAAAGGATTTGTCCAGCTTCTGGAACTGCTGCCCCGAATGCAGAGAAAAGGAGTTAAGCCACATTTACTACGTGCAAGACAGCAGTCAAGCATCGGCTCTGCCGGCTGAGGGGAAAGCAATGCCACCCACAGAAGGCCGAGGGAGCGCGCACTCATGTACAGAGCAGTTAATTCCCACGGGGCTGCACTGCAGGAAGGGTTAATGGTTGATTAAAAGCTTTCGCATGATTTCTGGATTCTTCCTTTTCTCCCCAGGCACCCCCATGCCAAAGTATTACAGAAAGAAATTACAGCTAAAACAATTTATTAACTAATAAAACAGCATTAAAACAACTAACAGCATTTTGCAAGAATCCTGGCTGCCTGATAACAATAAAAAAATCCCCTAGCGTGGAAGGTTGCAAAACAACACCACAAAGTGTATGTCGGGACAGTCGCCTGGGGCAGAGCCAGGTCTCAGATACATCCCCAGTCTCTTCTCCAGGAGAAGATCAGCCCATTAAACTCGGAGCCCAATTCCTAACCTAGGCAGCCACCACATCAACGGTAGGGCATCTGCAGCTGCCAACTTCAGTGCAGAAGCCAGAAATCAGCACTCCTGCCTCATGCAGGAAGATCTGCTTGATGCTTCTCAGTTGCATCTTTCTCCCCTCCGCATCCTACTTCTCCCTCACTGGTAGGGAAATGTCCACTTGGCCCATGCCCAAAAATCAACCCACCTTTGAGCCCTTCCCTGCCCCTTGCTGTTTCTGCACCTCTCCCAAGGGCTCAGTTCAGAAGCAATGCAGAAGATTCTGCTATGGGGAATAAAAAGGCAACATGTCTTTTATGCTCTGGAAAAAAAAAGGAGGAAAAAAAGTCTGGCTCCTGTGTTACCACAGGTCTAAGGCATCATTCACCCAGTTTGCTTTGACTGCACTGTTGTCAGGACTTTCTGAACAGGATGGTGAACCTAACACTGCAGGATGGCAACTGCAGATCTATTGCATTTAAAAATAAATGTTTTGCAGTCTTGCAGGAGGGATGCCAGGGTGATTTTATCACCTACACACCAAAGAAAGCCCAGGGCTAATACGCTGCTAAGACAAATGCTGGAAGCTTGCCTGGGCGGGAATCTCTTCCTCATCTCTCCACAAAGAGCTCGTGGATCAAATGACAGCCCAGCAGTATCATACAAAGAGGTTTGTAACACCCTTCTGGCTGCAAAAGGGACCTCCGAGCAGACAAGCTAATACCTCCCTATCCAGCACGGCCATAGGGATGTCGCAGTCATCCCAGCTCGAAGGGCAGGGGCTCAGTCCTGCAGCTGGTAGGAGGACAACAGAAACAGGACCCAACATCAGAGCAGCCCCCAGGCTGCTCGAGAGCACACAAGGGGCTGAGCAGAGTGCGATAAAAGCAGCAAGCCAGCGATCGTTAGCCAGTTATTGTTCTCACTGGGGCAATTTTTTTTTTTTAAACAATTTCTGAACTCTATTGCTTGGAAGACACCCAAGGAGATACTGAACAAACTGAATTAAAAATCCTGATTTAAGGCTCCTGTAGCAGTTCTTGTCTGAAGGTCATGAAGAGACATGTGCTCTGGAGGTACCCACACTCTGTCCCCAGCCCTGGGACACCTTCAGGTGAGCAAAGAAGAACCAGGAACAAGAACAACCTAGGTGGGCCGAGATGTCTTCAACAAAGAGGTGAGGACAAAAGGAGAGGAAGAGAGCAATGCATACGGCCGGGTACAGGGCAGAAGAGAGAAAGAAGAAAGACCAGCAGCAGGAACTCTGTGCTTCTTGCTCGTCCTCTGCCTCTTCGAGAAAAAGACATAACCGCCACAGCCACCTTCATCTCTGCTGCTGCACTGTGCTACTTACAGCACTGTTAACTGCGACCTGTAATTGCAACGGATAATTGTCTCCTCTGCTTCGAGCAGGAGCGGTACCAGGAACTTTTATACGAGGGTTATTAATTTCTGGCTTGCAGTCCCAACTGACAACTGAACCCAAAAAACCTAGCGAAACAACGAGCACACGCTCTGCGGAGTCCACCCGGCTGTGCCTGGGGAGAGGGGACTCGCCTCCTCTGCATCCTTCGCCGAATAAGGCACAAACAGCCTTTACTCCTGTCTGCACACACCACCCTCCTCTGCTTACAGTTAGTTTAATGGCATAATTCTTAATGGAGGCACATGCGTGAAGAGTGAAACAGATACTGCATGCAGAAAAGTGGTACTGACTTACGGAGAGCATTTTTGCAGCTGATGGACTAGAACTGGTCCCACTGTGTGCTCTAATGCTACGCTACTGACAGAGCAGGCATCTTCCTGCTTTTCCTATACCTCCTCTAAATCCCAAACAGATGGGTTTGCTGGACAGTTAGTCACCCAAATCTGCCACATTAGAAGCAACAAAAATTGTAATCTGGCCCAAAAAATCCACCTTGTCCTTTATAAGGCTTCTTTCAACAGACCCCCAGGATCCACCTCTGATACCAACAGGCAAGCGATGCAAGACAGAGTAGCTGTCCCAGACATCCACAGGGAAGAGTTATTCAGAAAGAAAACATATGTCTTCTTCACTTAAAAAAAAAAATACACAAACCAGGAGTACAGCTCATTCAGTCCAACAAACCACATGTGCTGAGTTACATCAGTACCTGCAAGTTTCCACTGACAGATCCTCTCCAAGGTATTTCTACACTTGAGATTTGTTTTCTTATTAGGAAACAAAGGATTTAGGACTAAAGCAGAAATTTGGCTGCCAGCATCGCCTCTATGTTCTCCATTATCAGATTCAGACACATTTTTTCTTACTGAGCTTAATGATGAACAGACTAGCTGTGATTGCCGATACCCCAACTGCTCTTCGCCATGTACAAACACCCAAAGCCACCCTCCAAAGGAATATGCTAATATCTGTCATTCAGCTGAGAAGAAAGCTGATCTAAAATGTTATTAAGGACGAACAACCCTGGCTCTTTGGAGGGGGGGGCTGAAGTTGATGACTGACAAACAGCCGGCTACATAAATGCGTCAAACTTATCAAGATGAAATGTGTAATTGCGCACACGCGATGCCACATATGGGGCATTCCAGCACAGCCAGCCATCTGCAGGAAGAGAATATTTTAATTTCACTCAGAAAAGGAAAAAAAAAGGGCATTTTATCACTTTCTCTAATTTTGGTCTCGACCATCAATTTTTACTAACAATTCCAAGACAGATAACACGTGCTCTGGTTTGAAAAGCTTTCTTCCTCTTACGTTACTGAAATGAATATTTTTTTAAAAGGGGAGCTGTGATTTTGGACCAGCACAGACCCATAACCACCGAGCAGCACAGGGCACAGGAGAGAAGCTGTGAAACAAAGCATAAGCAACAACTTTCAGACATATTCTGTTTTAAGCTCATGATTAGTGGGGCAGAATCTCCCTTGTCAATTGTTGTTATTCAAGCAAACCCAATACAGACAATTCTGTGATGCAAAAAATAAGGGGAGGAAGAGGAGGATGCTGTCTGGTTTAGCTGACATCTGGCCAGCGGTCTAGCGTGCAACAGCTGCCTTGTTCTGTGAATAGCTCCAGCCCAAATTACAGGCTATATTCTGCTCTCTTACACCAGCCACATGAATGTCAGCATAAGTGGTATTTGGGTATAAAGCCAGGCAAAGTTTGATGCAAGTTTCCCAAGAATTATTCCCTTTAAAGTAACTTTCTCCTCTTACTCTTTCTACCCTGACCAACCTCAATGCTCCAGAGAGATCCAATTCCATTTCATACCCGCTAGTCAAAAAAATTTCAGACAGACTTGAGCAAAACTGCTGTAATTAAGCAGCCTTCTCAGGAAGCATGACTTTGCTAGCAGAAGCACCAAAGCGAGTGCCTGCAGTCCCTGTTAAAATTAGTAGTGGCTATCCAAAGAGAAAACGCTGCCCAGGACTGCCGATTCCTTCCCCAATCTCCGCCAGCCCCATGGTCCCTGGCAGGCTGCGCTATTGGGATTTTCTTATTATTTTAATTCTCTTTATGCGATACCTCAGTTAAAACATAACCACGGCAAGTCCCTTCAGCACGCGAAGCGCAAGCATCTGTCAAAGTGACAGCAGAAGCAGTGTAATCCCCTTCGGTCTGGATAAACCAAGTTATAAAGCATGTGCCTCCCGGCCGCTGCCAGCTCTGACATGCAAGCGGGGAGCGAGAGCTCCCCGCACGGCGAGGCTGGAGCCCACGGGTGGGAGGGGAGGGCTGCGATGCTCCCAGGAGCTGATGAGAAGACTCGAAGGGGCACACGGCGGTACGCATCTGGCCATCCCTCCACTCTCCAAATGCCATCACGTCCCACGGCACAAGGGAACTTGGCAACGGGCTCGGCGAGCTACGATGGAGAGGCAGGGGAGAGTCTGGGATCCTCCTCGGAGCAGAGCCCCCCCCCAGCAGCACACACGGGGGATGCTCCCCAAGGCAGCAAAGGTACAAGCGAGGCAGGTTGAAACCTCGCTCAGCGGTGACAAGATCAATGCAAATGGAGAGGGAGGGGGAAAAGCGGCTCAGAGGAGAGCTGGGTTTGGGAGAGGCAGGCATATTGTTCTGCAGCTCACTGCGTGCCCAACCCAAAGCAGTAAAAAAAGAAAAGTCATTAGGCTAAAAATCAAGACCGTTTAATAAAAACAAGGCAGACTCATTTTATTTGTCTCCCGACATCTTAGACTGTAAGTCAAGACTGGGTTGGGTTTTCAAGCCTCTCCCTGCAGTTACCCAGGCTAAGCTTTTTTTAGGGGGAAAAAAAAAAAAACCACAAACCTTTTCCTTCATTAATTGTACAAAACTGGGAGCAAGGACTTTCTTTTAACAGCATAACCAGTGTTTCAATAAAGCTACCACTGCTGTTAACCAATAAGCTCTCAAGTGTCCAAATGGAATTAAATGATCTTTTTAACAGCTAAATTCACAACAGCACCTGACTTTATGAATGGTTCACTAATTTCAGGAGAAATGCTCAAACTTCTGTGCCACTGCAGGCTGGAAAATGCTTCAGCGCTGTTAGGAGGCCAACTGGGACTTGGTATGCAAACTGCATTTTAAGCCATGGGAATGACAAGCTTTGCTAAACTCTGACCTTGACAGCCATTGTACGTTCATAAGGGATTTTATCTCAATGTCATTTAATACTCTGCAATTATCACAGCATTCAACAGCACCCAAGGAGTTGCCACGTTTATTTGCAGCTTACAGTAGTTAGAGAACATAAAATTTTATTTTTTAATTCCTTCAAAATGGATGAAGAACAACCACACCTCCATCTACCTGCAAACCAGGATAAAAGAGGAGGGAATGGGAATACCAGCAACCAAAGCCTCAGACCACCAAAGAGCTGTTACATTATTAATAGAATTTCTTTCATATATTTGTCTACATCCCTTAACTTAAAAGACTTTCTTTTCATTGCAGAAAATTATAATGAAAACTCACAATCTTGTGCAGCCAACTCACTGGTGTGCCAAATTGCCACTGAAAACATAGCGCCCGGGTCTCTACACGATGACGATCAACATTATCTTCTCATGTCTCCCTGCAATTCTCTGCGGCTGCCTCCTTCCCCCGTACAAAAATACATGGAAACCCCAAAGCGCAGATTGCAGCCACAATAGCAGGGCGAGGAGATGCACTGAACAACAGCGAGCACAACAGATTTTTGGGAGCTTGGAGCCACGCCTTTGGGCAGCCACCACTCCCTTCCATCCAGCACCAAGCGATTGTTTCACGTAATTAGGTTTAAGTGATATTTATGGGCCGACAATTTGGGAGTCACCTCCTCAAGCCCACCGGAGGCTGGTGGGAGAGCTGCTGGGGCACGATGCTCTAGGACCATACGCAGGGCTATGGGGCACCCAGGGTCTCACCTGAGGACAGATACGGGACATCTGCCTGAGCAAGGAGATGGATTGGACATGCTTTACTTCCACCATATCACTTCCTTTCCCCCACAGGATACATACATATTTTAAGATATTCCTTGCAATACAACCGAATGAGACAAATCAAGTTGCTGTTGGCTTCTCAGTTTTCCCCAGCAAAACACAACTATGCACGAAATAAAATTCATTGCATGGACTCTGTGCCCTGCCAGGAGGCAACCACAAATCCAGATGTGGAGAGGCTGTGATCAAAGCCTCTCCAGTGATGAGCCAGGACAGACCCACAGTCATTCCACAAGGGCCGACCCGGGGCGGTGAGCAGAAATGAGCTGTGAGGTGTTTGAGTCTGAGATCAAGACAAGTAGCAGTACTGGGACATCGAGTGGGTTTTAAGTTACCGTTATGCATACTGCACTAAAAAGTGAGACAAATATGAACACTAATATATTTTGATCATGAATTAAACAGAAGAGAAGTGTGCTCTTCAGAAGGGAGTGCTACAGGAAAGTAAATAATGCCTTGCGTAGCCAGAAACAGGCTTAGATCAAAACGAGGTTTACAGACAAACTAGACAGTTCAGTGCAGATAAGTGCAGAGTAATGACGACTTTGATGAGTCTTTATCACACATGCCTCTGTGTCAATGACTGCAAGAAATAACAAACACAAGAGGAAGGCTCCACTGACACTTGTGTACATCATTAATGAAGGATGAGAAATTGAAAACACAAACATCCCAATGCTGAGAGCAAGCACGAGGAGGCTGCCTTTGAGGAAACTCTGGGGAGTGCCAAGGTAGGAAATGCACTCCACAAAGCAGACATTTCAAATGTTCACACGTCACCCCAAATATCAAACACTTTTGCATTAGAGTCATGCATGTCCAAGGCATTGCTCACTGGAGGACGGTGTCAGAGGCAGAGATTCATCACATTTAATGATGTCAGGATGAAGCTTCATATTTCACAGTTATGTGCCGTTGGACATTACTATACCCCGTGAGCCCTATACGCCCTAAATCATTTTTGTTAACTCATGCATTTTGCACATGGCATCTGGTAATCATTTCAAGCTGGTTCTATTGGTTTAACTGGTGCCCCCTGTAAACTTACTGACCCAAGTTAATTCAGTAAGTTGAACAGAAAAATTCACGCACAGGAACAGCACCAGTTAAATCAATAGCAAATCACCTCTTCATACAAACTCTGCATGGATCAGAATTGAGGGAGAAGACATCTTTGAAAACAGCAACACTAAGAGAGAGACCACGATAGGGGAGAGGGAGCCAGATGCAGGAGGCGCACACTGCATGAAGCAAAGCTCAATATAACAGAAGCAGCCAGCCGCGGGGCTTACGGAGGTGTGCTGGGGCAGTACGCCGAGCTGCATAGGTAACTTGGAAACTGCAGCCCCTGCCCCAAGAAGGCAGCTGGACCAGATGAGCTCCAGACATCCTTTCCAGCTTAAATTATTCAGTGAACAGACCGGAGAGGTCATACCTAGACAGGAGGCTCCTAAGGGGCAGATTTTTTTTCCTCTTATGCCTCTGTTTAATGCCAGTTTGGATCAGAGGACTTGGTAACTCCATACTCCTCCAGCAATTCAGCACACTGAATTTCTTGCACTGTCTCCCACATTTCACATTGTATATTCACTGTATGAGTATTTTACAGTGTCTCCCACCACTGAATCACAAAGCCCAGCCCAGGTTGGGCAAGTTTGAATCACAGTTTTTATTTGCATGCACAAATATGGAAAAGAGGTCTGCCAAGACACAGCCACTCCTGAGACCAAGCACAGCACCAGGCACAACTCTCCTCAGCATCCCACTGCTTTCCCACATTGTTCAGTTGTCTGCACTTTACAAAATCCCCAAAAGATGACACACACAGACGCCTGGACAGCAAATTTATGCCAAGTGACAATCGGGTGTTCTTAGTTTCACAGCTCCTTCAGAAGCAAACCCAGGACCCGACAAGGGGTCCGCAGATTAAAACCCACAGTTCTAGACTGAACGAACCCAGGGACATTTCTGCACACTGACCGCCATTTCCCGTGAACTGAGGGACATAGGAAGCCTCAGAAAAAGGCAGCAAGGTTCACAGGTTCCCGTGGGAGGGGACCCCAAAGCAGGGTGCAAGCACACTGGGGATGCTGCTGGCAAAGGGCGTGCAGCTCGTGGGCAGCATTGGTGCACAGCATCCCAGAGTGCCGGCAGGGAAACTCCGTGGGTCCGAGGACAGCACAAAACCTGCAGGCCATTATCCTCTACAATAAAACTGCCATCCTTGGTTAACAGCATTTCAAGAAGGAAAGAAAGCAGCCTCGGCATAAAACAGGATTAGCTGATTTTTGCAAATTATCTTCTCCCTGGTCTTATTGCTTAATGAATAGCAGACAACAAAACTCCCAGAGAGGGTGGTTGTAAGAGACATCGGTACTTAGAGGAGGCTATCACTCCACCGCCCGCACCGAGGAGCCGGCGTGCAGCACAGCACCCCAGGCTGTCCTGGGGCAGTCCTACCTAACGCTCCCTCCTCTGCGGGAAGAGGGAATTCTCCCAGGCCTGAATACTGCCTCGCTGGCCGGGGGGAGGTCTCCCATTTTTAGAAGACAAGACTAGAATTCAAGACCATCTTGACAAGTTGAAGAGATGATTCAATTAGCTCAGCCGAGAGCCCAGGGTTGTCCTCCAGCAGGACAGCAGGAGCCACATGGACCAACAAACAGCAGGATGGGGGGAGCGCAGCAGCAAAAGCACCCGAGGCTGCTCATGGGGCAAGAACACGCAGGCACAAGTGGCGAGGCTGAGTGCCATATGTAAGACGGGAGAAAATTATTCTGCTCTGCATCGTCAAAGGGCGAAATATTAACTGAATACCAAATCCACTCTGTTATGCCAGGTGTTAAGGAAGATGCAAGAGAACTACAAGAAATCCAGAAGAAAGCTACAGGAATAGGGGCTGGTTTAGGAAATGAACTGTGGAGTTCATACTAGACTCCAGTTTGGCTAAAATAAAGCCGTTCTGAAGTCTATTGACAGCATTTACCCCCTCTTTTCTACAGCTTTCCCTCAAGATGCCATTTTAAACAAGGTTAAACAGATGCCTCTTTGCCCCAGAGCAGCAACACATGTTTTTTCCTTCTCTAAACAACTCATCCCTAGCAGCTGTGGTTTTAATAGCCATTTGGGGTGGGAGGGGGGGAATGGGGACAAGATATTAACACTTCTCAAGTCTCACTCCTTGAACCAAAGCTACATGATGGGTCTCACGGTGTAAGGGATGGGGAATCCAGAGGCTAGAAACTCCAAAGTATCACTGCTGAGACCAGACTACCAAAAAATTCACAGACCAGCCTGTGAGCAAGTCATCCATGAGTAGAGACCTGCAAGAAATAATTCTGGTATTTAAGTTAACACAAGATACATGATGCAAAAGCAAAAGACAGTTGAAGTGAAAGAGTTGATTTCTGCTGCATCTCTTTCTTCCTCTCCTCCCTGGAAAAGCACAGCAAGGAGCAGGCTGGAGTGCGTGTACTTCCACCTCCCGGGAACAGCCAGCACAATGCTTAACAGTTGTATTTGCTGACCGGTCTGCGGTAGCGTGTGACTCCTGGGACTAAGATGCTCATCTATCAGCCCAACTGTTGCCAGGCAGCCCCTAGGGATCACGTCATTGAGCGCGAGGAAGACACTGGAACATCCTGGCTGCGTTCCTGGATATCGCTCCTCTTGCAAAACCAGGCAGAAATGTCAAGATGTAAAAATCCGCCTCAATACAGCCAACACCTTGGGGTCTCAGAAATAAAAGGTTGTTATTAGAAAGCTGCCATGTGAGCCATGACAATGCAATGTTTGCGCTGTCTTTATACACTGGAAGTTGCTTTCCAGGATTTTTTTTTTTTTAACTCGTAGGACAGAAAAAAAAAATAAACCATTTTGGAGCTAAATTCTATATAGCTCCTCCAAAAACAAAAGGCTCATCCACACTGCTGGATGACCTGAACCAAAGAACCAGTCCTGGTCCTTGTGCTAAATGGTGCAGGCTGGTTTGCACACAGACCCCAGACCAAGTGCCCCCTCCGTTCCCTGCCTCCAGGAACTCTCTGGTCCACTTCAGTCCAGGGACTGGGAACAAATAAAGATTCAGGGTGTGAACTGGGGTACCACCAGCCTTATGCAAAAGCAATACAAGGAAGAGTTAACAAAAGTATCAGACCAACAGTACAGGAGCACTCACTGCTGTTTCACAGGATGGGAACCCACAGAAATCCATCAGTAAGCAAATGAGATGAGTACCAAAGGGAGCATCCAAAAGCCCAAAGTCAGCTACAGTGTTAACTCTCACATTTAGAAATATTATGCAATTTATTACATTGCAACAATCCCCCACCCCATAGCCACAAGGAAGAGGCCAGGCATGCTCTGCCACATTGGTTTTACTGTCTTGCTGATGGAAAAATGCTGTTACGTGAAAGTCTGGGGGTGGTTTTGAGTGCAATGCCAGTAGTTGTTTAAAGTAATTGGTACTTGTCATACAAATTTTATCTAAACAGCAACAGGCTAGCATTTACCAGAGACATACACCCCTGGAAATACACAAACACACAGGTACACAGTATGGTAAAGTGGTACCTGTTATCTGAGCTACCATGTACTCTCACTTACAAACATTAACATCTTGGTTACAACCCATTTGTCTTCCTTGCTGCCCAGCTACGCTGGACAAACAAAAAAAATGACCTCATGTTATGTTAATTTAATCAATATTTCATGCAAGGCAGATACAAGCTTAGACGGTCTGTCCGTATGCAAATCAGAAATATACAGCAAAGTTCCCTTTAGCACACAGCCTGGCATTAGCAAGCCATTTCACAGGAAGGGAATTTTCAGTAAATTGCACATTTAATTTCCATGTTATGGGAAGTAGTTTCCCTTAGTTCTTCCAATAGTCACCTCCTGCTGTTAATGACCACAAGCAATGCAGTGACCCTTATAACGTCTGATTTCACAGCAAATATTTTAATTTCTGAAGGTGAAATGTGAGACGTACTCTCCTATAACACTTATCTTTATGGCTCTCTTAATTCTTTAGAATTTATTGTCTCCACTAAAAGCACACAGAACATAATTGAAATAGATTTTCCAAGATATATCTGGATTATTTTAACCTACCTTTCCTTGTTAGTCATTTATATTATCTTATTCTAACACAGGAAAAAAGTACTTTCACACTAAAAGCTTCACCAGCACCTTTTTAAACTTAGGGGAAAAAAAAGAAAAAGAAAAAAAAGGCTTTTTAAGAAAACATTGGTTCAGGCAGCAAAGATTTTCAGAAATCAGGACTTGAGGGAGGGCTTTACAGCCCCAACGTTTTCCCATTTCATCCAAATGGATCGGTCTCTCAAATAAAGGCATTAACACTTCCCTGAAATTATGTCTCAAAACAAAACGCGCTATTTTAGGGATCCTAGAAAGGCATGAACATGACATTGTAATGAGAGTCTCCAGCACATGGAGAACAACTGTGGTCCAAGGCAGCCCTGCGGACGGGAAAACAGCATTTTCCAAAAATCTTTCCTGCTTATAGGAGCCTCACTGGGCTCTGGGAGGGACTGCCACACCTCCAAGTTTGAGAGCCAAAGTGGACAAATGTCCAGCAGAAAGGACAGAGGCAAATTTAAGCTTGCTGTTGGGTAGAAGGGGGACCAGAAAGGCCCTCCAGATCCCTCCACCCTCCTGTACTGCATCTGTTAGCCAGGGGGACACAGCACCATCAAGACTGGCTTTGCAGCCCACTAAACCTCTCTGTTTTCCATTGGTGTTTTATGTGGGGTCTTTTCCTCCAGAAAAAAAAATAATATTGAGACAAAAAAGAACAGTTTGAAGAATGAATGCTCTTTCCAGTGTTATCACTGCAGCAATAGGCACATATGGGAACTCAATGAGAGCTCAGTTCTGATTTATGTTTGATATTTCATTTAATTGAATTTTGCAAGAAAACTGTTTTCATTATTGAGAAATGGACCTCCCATCATGCAAAGAGGGGGGGAAATCAAATGCTTAAACTCTGCCTCATTTAGCAGTGACTCTTCTGGAATGAACAATAGCTTCATACATAAATTTGCTTGTTTGGCTGCCACAGATATGAATTGTCAGGGCATTTTAGAACAAAAGAAATGACACGTCAAAGCAAATCTATAGTTTAGCTAATCAAAATGCCATGTTTTAAATATGCAAGTTGTTTTACACCAAAAGAAGGCATTTATCAGAAGGCATATAAATTGACAGGAAATGCAAGATATAAGTGGGATGCAGACAAAATAAGGATTTTCAAGTACACGCAAGAAATTTATTTCCCTATGCACTTTATCAACTACCACCACCTCCCCCCCAAAAAAACCCCAACACATCAAAAAGTATATCCTCCACCTCATTTAAGCAATGAAAACATTAAAGCCACCTAAAGCATTTTAGCTAACAAAGCTGGCTCAGCATTTTGCATCACTCAGAATGACAGAGTTTGTCACAACACTTTGTAAACAGCCCTTGCCAGACCGGCCAAGCTTCTTCCCTGTCTTTCCACTAAGTTTAATCCAGGTACTGGTTTTCAGCTTCCAGAGCTCAGAGTGGTGCTGCTGATAGGGAATGGAAATGTTGGGTACATCTGCAAAGCTTTAACTTACTTTCTGCAGGGAGGAAGAGTGCGAAGGGATGAGTTTGGTGTCTCTAACATATGTATATGCACTCTTTACCTGTAAGCAGGTAAAGGTATATAGATACCTTCAAGGATACTTCAGCAGAAGTTTACTTAGCTATGAAAAAAAAAATAATAAAGGCATCGGTCACAAAATGCTCATTTTGTGAGTCCCCCGCAGGACTTCTGCTGCTTGCAGCCAGCCGCCTTGCACCCCCTTAGCACAGATTTCATCAAGCTCTGCTCCCCCCCAGACCTCTCTGCTCCTGCCAGCCTGCGCTGAAGATACTGTAAAACTTATCCCAGTGAAAACCTTATTATGCAGGCAGGACAGCTCACTGTGCTTAGCTGCTCACAACACAATGTCTGGTTGTGGAAGCTTAACATTATCTCTTAAAAGTTAAGCGCTGTATTGCCACAATAGTTATTAGGTTGCAAATAAAACATTCCAAAGGGAGGCTTTTACATCACTTGGTCTGTCTCCCGCTTCTTCGTGCTTGGGGGGTTAAGTCCATTGCCAGAGTTTTGTCTCTGCAATACAAACATGTTTCAGAGCACGTAAAATCCCACTAAGCCCACGGAAGACGTCGGTCCAGTTGGGAATCTCACCACTGCCTGTGTTCTGCAGCCTACAAACCGGCAGATAAGCTTCCTGGAAAAACATCGGCTCTCTTCTAGTCTGCCACAGCATGGAAAGCTGCTACATCCTAGAGGCACAAAGAAAAAGCCACAAAAGGTCATACCCAGACTTTTGAAGAATTTGAGGAGCTGGGCTTCACAGTCCATTAACGAGCTGGGAACCTAACAGATTAACCAGAGTTCAAGAAAGTGCAGCTGGGGCCCATCTCCGCAGAGAAAGGAGCAGCATTAACTAGCTGCAGTATTGTTTGCCATAAGGAAAGCATACCGTGCTGTCAAGATATCACAATTATCACAATGTTCTTCTGCATCTGCCACTTTTAGCCCACCTTTCAGCAGGTCTCAAAATAGTCTCCCTACCAGGCTCCCGACTGACTCTTTATCCCACGTGAAAAAAAGTATGAAAATAATTCAGTTTACCAAAGTCCCCATTCATAAGCCAGGTTTTTGCATACCCACCCAGGATTTCTGCTCCACAGCAGGTACAGCACCAATTCTGGGAGAAGGGGATTTGCACAAGCTGCAGTCCCCAGCCCAGGGGACCAGTGGATGTGCAAGAAAAGCTGCGGAATGAAGCTTCAGGAGAGACAGCAGCTGCGTACAGAAGAGACACTTTTTGTCAGGCTAAAAGATAGGGTGTTTTCTACAGGAGGCTTGTGCTTTAGGGTCACTGCCTTCTTGATTGAGCAACAGTAATTTATGGTAGTCTAAACTCACAGACAGCAAAGTGACTTCATGACCAGAAATGTCTTGCTGAATCTGCAAAAGAGCACGTGCTGGAGGATCGACGTGCTCGTCACCATACGAACGCCAAGCTCTAACAGCAGCACTGCAAGCTGCTGCTGATCTCCTGAGAGATTGAAATCCTGCTGCATTTCTAGTAAGTGGCTGGACTAGTACACATTTAAGCTCAAGACTCAAACACCATCATCTATGAAAAACCATAGATATTGCTACATTTAGTGCTGCTAGGCTATGATGTCAATTGGATTTGAAAATAAATGGTACTAGCAGCTATGTGTATGTGTGTCTTATTTCTCCGATTACCCGAGAAGCTGTCCTTCAGCAAACTGACAAACCCAGCAATTCCAAATGACTAAACACTTTTTGATGCCTTCAAGTGACAGCTAAAAAGCAGCATCTAACACTTTGGGGCTTTACTTTAGATATAGCTGCAAGAAAACCCATTCATAAGATCTTTAACTGCAGCTCTGAAGCAAAGAACCTTTTAAATGTTTCTTCTCACCAATTTGAATAACCAATCCGGAGAAAACCATCTCTACAGCTTCTCCAGCAAGTGCTCAGGCAGATGGCATGCCTGCTCAGGAGATAGCTTTTGTTTTCTGTACTTTGAAGAGAGGCACAGGACTAAGAAAACCTCTCTTCTCTGCATGACCAGAGCTCGCCTGCCCCAAACCCTGGTTTTCCAGCATCCAAACCAGGCACCTCTGCCTGCAGCATCGTTTGTGCTAACAGAATGATGAGCCCTGATCTGGTGGGGACACAAAACAGTACTTAAGTCATAATGTAAAAATGCAGGTTTCAAACACCTGCCACGTCTATGCTGCAGCATTTCATTATTTGCACTGGACGCAAGGCAAGAAGGGCACCATCACCACGTACGTTTCATTGGGGTTCTTCATCTCCCGCTTTAAATGACTACAAGTTCTCTATTAGTGGGAACTATACCATTTTTTAAATTTTGAACCTGTCTCCCATAGAAGTAGTTAAGTAACAAAGACACTGTTGTAAGTCACTGTATAGCTATGATACAGTCACACTTCCTAGATTGGACTGGTGTTTGGATAAAAGATTGCCACCTCCTAAAACAGTGAAGCAATGCTACGTTTGGAAACATTATTAGACTATTTAGTTCTTTATTAGTAGAGCCATTGAGATTTATAGCCTACAGAAAAGGGTTGTTCAATCAACAAGGAGCAACTGAAGTGAAAAAGCATTAATGTTACCACTGAGGCAATTATTGTAACATGATCGCAATTCCTATGCATCTTTAATTTTTGCCAACACAACAGATTCTCCAAGACATGGATCCCTGTTTCATTAAGATAATATGATTTGTAATAATAATATGAGGTGGGTGAAACAGAATCCAGTCTCTTAACACTTGAGCATTGCTTTCCCTCAGGGGATATCAGTATACAAAATGGGGGTTCCGGCAAAGTGCTTGTAATCTCAGAAGCCAGCGCACCTATTAAACACTTAGTAGGGCTCCAGCGGAAAGACAATACCAGAGCAACAGTCTCAAGCGAGATAAAAATCTCAGTCCCACTCTCAGGAGCAGAATGCTGGTTTAGTTCCATTTGACATCTTATCTACCTGGAAACCCAAACAGGCAAGAAAATGTCATCGCCCTCCGAGGAACAGAGAAGCAATTCTCTGATCCCAGGCGGCTCCAGCAATGCAATCTTGGGCAGGTGACCAGTTTGTCATGGGGAAACCGATTCCCCAGAGCCAGTTCTCCTGCCTGTCTCTGGTCCAAGGGTGATGCTTTCCTTTGGCAGTCTTGAAATGCAGACCCAAAAGGATGGGAATGCCTTGATCTGAGAAACAAATCTGAATTACTTCTCAAAATTTTGATGGGTATTTTTTTCTTCTTCTCCTTTTTGGGGGAAGGAGGGGAGTGGACACCAAGAAAACAAGCTGTTCTAACTCGAACACAAAAAGAGGAAGATGAAGGAGATTTCTATTAACGGAAAAAAGTCTACTGCACTGTAGTCATTACATTACTGAAAGATCAGATCCTATCAGGACACTGGTGATCTCCATTCATTTCCTAATGAAAGCTTATCTGAGGACTGTGGAAGAGCTGGTCACAGACCCTAGTCCTACCACAGCACTGTGTTTTTGACAAACTTTATAACTTATAGGATTCTTCACTTAATATTTCACCGGGTTGTAGAAGGGACCCAATCTTGTCAGGAAGAGACAGACACCAGTTGCAGCAGAGAGGGATGCTTGTGCCATGTACAGGGCGCAAGCCACACAGTAAGTCTGAATTTCAGAGCAATATAAAAGAGAAGGGAAAAATGACCCCCTTTCAGGATCAGTGCTGAGTTCTGGGTGGAGATATTCACAGAGGGGAGAAAAAATACTCTCAAAGCACAATTTGCTCATTATGCTCAAGACTTTAGAGTGAACCTATCGGTTTTCTCGCATCAGGGAAGCAGCAGCTTTCCTGGCCCCCGTGCATGCCAGCAGACCCCCTGCTGCAGCACCTGCCCCACCAAATACCGTCGTGTCCCACGCCTCTTCAGGTCCCCTCTTTGACAGCCAGACTTTTGCCACATGCAGACCTCTAACATGCTGCTGTTCTTGTATGAAGCCACATGCTCCCCTTAAAACTCGAGCCAACGTCCTGGAACCTGCTTTGGCTCTCAGAGTGAAACGACAGTCAGAGGGATGACATTTCTGTGCAACCCTCTGACTGCGGAGGTATCGTATCACACCTGCTTCCAGAGGGTATCATGCAATAAAGCAAGAAGAAGGGAAAGTGAGAAGCGTGCACAAAGCTCAGCCCTTCCCACGGAAACCCTCCATTGGATGCCCCATGGAAAACCCCAGCTCTGTTCATGAAGCAGGCACCCAGGCAAGGACAGCCCTACAGACATCCTCCGTCACGTTAGCTGGAAGACGACAGCTTGGGCTTATGAAAAACGGAAGCTGTGACATTTGGGTTTTTGCTGAAACAGATGTTTTTAGCCAAGAGGCATTTTTCTGTCCAGCTCTCAAATTGATTTTTTCCTGGATTCTCTACACAGTGCCACTGTTGCTGTGTATACATTGAAAATATTTACAAAGGCACCAAAATTAACTCTGGGTAGGACTTTGGTGAGCAGGGGAGGGAGACCGAAGGAAAGCAATTCTACATATGGAGAAGCAGCTGTCTCCTTTCACTGCCATCAAAGAAACAGAGCAACTGGAGGACCAGCTCTGAAGTCAAATAAGATGAATGGCAACTACAGCAAGGGCCATAAAAACACCAATAAAAAGTAAGTTGCCATAAGGGAAATACCCAGGTCAACACCTCTCCAGAAAGGTAAGCATAATAAACTCACTCCTACCATGGACATCAGTTTATTTTTTCAGGTGCAACCTAAATACAAAACCAGGGAGAGATGCCGGAGAAGCAGCACCCAAATTAAATTCCATCTGCTATGTAAATAATCCTGCTTGTTGATGGAATTAGTTGCACAATTTAGATCAACATAATCTGACCTTGAATTAAATTAACAGCCAAAAGCCAGTGCCCCGCCTTCCCTGGGGGCTGCAGCAGTTTCTCTGCAAACACCTCAGACCCTCAGAGAAGCTATTCCTTCTGCGCCTGTCTTGGCACCTGTCAGAGACCATGTTTTATTTTACTTTGCACCAATGCAAAGAGGTTCTAAATATTCTGCAATTAAAACAATAACAAAACATGAAAGTGCTTATAAGGCACTTCCATGTTCTCCTTGTCTGGCAAGTGAGTGGCTAATTTACAAGCCAGCTGTCAATACAGAACAATTGCTTACCTCATTTTACAGGAAAGCAAAAAAGTACTAAAAAAAAAAAAAAAAAGACTTGCAGTACAGAATACTATGCAAAATTGCTTTTTTCAACATGGCAATCAGAAGTGTGTGTTCATCACTGACCTGTTAAGGAGAGGTGCCTGTTTAGCTTTCAGATAAGCACCCAAGGGCTGGGAGCTGCTAAGCAAATAGCCAGAGACCACCCCAAAGTTTCCACCACTGCAAAGCAGCAACCAGCACACCCCTACAGCTGACAACCAGCCTCTCCTCCGAGCATCTGCAACTGTGCACTTACTTGTGTCAACACAAAGCAGGATCGCCCAGGCTCCATGCACCCTAAACGTTAAAGGAAAGATAATCCTTGCAGTTAATGTTTATCTAGGCCAGCACAGTTACAACTCTCAAAGGAAGACTCGGCTTGAAAGTGTGAAATGTTATTGCCTGCGGAGGGTGGATGGCAAATGCTTCGCTCCATTTGGATGTAAACCTTACTAAAATGGAAAGGGAATAGCAAAAAGCTGTCCCATGCACCCAGGGACACCTCTGCAGTTTTCCTGAAAGAAGGAACCAAAATGAAAGCAGAAGACAGCATCAGCGTCTGACCTACCAATTATATCTGCCTGAGACTCTGCTTATGATGCAACAGCAGATGGTATTTCTCTTTCCTTAAAGAAAACATCCACGCTTTAGGGAACTGCATGCAAAAATACTGTATCAAGAAGGGCAAATCTAGCCTTGTGAGAGACAGGGAACTGCCTTTCAACTCAGCATTTTCAAGTTTGAAGAATCTGCCACTTTTCTGTACAAGGAAACCTCCAAACTGCCTCCTTACTACTCGCTACACCACGCTCTTCACCACTCGTTCCAGTGACCTGCAACGCAACCATCCCAGCACAAGCCTGGGTAGTGCCCCAGGGCAGCCACAAATACACACAAAATGTCCCGACACAGTGAAACACCAGCAGCAGCAGATGGATGACTGAGGTCTACCACACTGCTCCGGGAAAACAAAGAGCTCCCAGTTTCAGCTACAGCTTGTTCCCCTACCACGTTCACCAGAGGTACCTGCACAGGGTCTTCCCCTCCAAGGGGACACAAAGACCAACCCTGTCCTCGTCTCTGACCGAGCACCAGCCCCACGGCTGCTCTCGCCCGGTGCTGAGGCTCCCCAGCAGCCCATTTTGGAGACCCCCCAGTCCCCGCTGCAGCATTTTGTGCTTTCTTTCTGGACTGCTGCTAGGCTCAGCCCTATGCCTCCACCGCTTGTTCTTCTCCCCCCAAAAGTGCAGCTGGCCATGTGCTGCTCTCAAGTGAAACCCTCTCTTGAAAGAGTCTTGGACCAGCCCTCAGGCAGCTGGATGCTCTCTATTGCTGGGCTGCACGAGGCAGCTGGAAAACCCACGCTTTTCACGTCTTTGGCCAGCCCCTCTCCGTTACACGTAGCCAGTTTGGCAGCCCCACGTACAAGCAACACTGGGCAGTTTAAGCGCAGTGACCTCCCTGGATTTCCAGGCCCCCCGCTAGTGCCAACCAGCTCCTGTTTACTGAGCTGGTCCTTTAATCTCATTGAATTCTCCATCGACGCTGCACTTCCTAACACCCCTCAATCTGCTACACCGCCTTGCTTGTTAAATTGCTATTAAGTGATTAAAACAAGACTCTTGCCTACTCCCCAGGCACCACATCAAAGATGCGTTAAACTGCTTTTTAAAATTTTAATTATTTAGCTATTGCAATCATATTACACAACCCTTATCGTAATAGTTCATTAACCTTTGGTTTTAACTAATTAGCAGGCCTCTGCAACAGTAATAACATTATGTTTGAGTTTGTGAAGTTTGTTAAATAGCATGAAGGAGGACGCAGCGCTGCCCCGTAGCTGCATACGATGACAGAAGAAGGGACGGGTTGGTCCAAGATGCCTTGCTATTGAAGTTATGCAGAAGGACTCCACAGCTGGCAGCAGAGCAGTCAATGCGACTGCAGAAAGACGCTCCCAGCCAAAGGACACTGAGACCGTACCTCTAGCAGAGGTCAGAAGCCAGGACGTGTCTCCTCACCGCTTGCAGGGCTGTGCGAGCCACCAGCTGCGTGCTGCATAAAGCTGTGGACCACATCCTCAGCTGGAGAGGTCAGGGCATGTCGTACAAAACCAGTGACACCACAGCACGCATCTGCCAGGCAGCAAACACTTCAGCTCTGTGGCTGAAGGAACAGACCTTTTGCTATGAAGACGCTCAAGCAAGAGCAAAGCACGTTCCCCATAACAAGATGAAAGCGGCCTACGAAAGCAACCTGATTAGGGGCAAGACCAGTGGTGCACAAATAAATGTACACTTCCATTTTTTGCAGCTGTAGTGACTAACCACATCTCAATCAAGCTAGTCCAAACCTCCTTCATCCAGAGGACTTTTCAGCAGAACAGCTGTCATCAGCAAAGCTGATAGAAATGTTCAGTTGCACCTATACGTGCTATTAATATGCATGGTGTTGGTTGGCCAGCAACTATTACAGTCCCTATTACTATACCCTACTATAGTCAATGAACAGCTGTCATCTCCTCTAAGGAAGTTAAGAGAGACCATGGTATTACAGGAGGCAGAGAAAGCAAAACCTACAGACTGACTCATGCAGCAGCAAGCACTGAAAAAAGAAGTCAGATGGCTGGAAACAGATGTAGTCGTCAACTATTGCCCTTTACCTCTTACAGCTGGACAACAGACACCTCACAAATGCATATGCTGTAAGGTCCTGGGTAGGAAACCATTCCCGCATGGAATCCTCTACATGCTTTTAGACTACAGAAAAACATACACAATGAAATAAAGAAACAGATGGACACTTCTATGCAGTGTTGCATTACAGTAAAGGAGAATTCAGCTCAATAGAACAGCCACCCCTATGCTACAGGGGTTTAAAAGCTTATTAAAAACCTGACATAATTCTCTGCAAGACAGTACTACAATGCATAAAAAAAAATACAATTATATAGTAAGGACAAGGCAACTGTATTTTGAAGGAGCAACTATGACTTAGCCTAAAATGTCATTACTGGTAGGAAAATAAACAAACCAGGGACACTTCATTTTATGCCATTAAGCATTTCAAAGTATCTGGGTGACACCGCTGCACTAAGTAACAGACTACTCACTTTCCCATATAATTTGTTTAATAGGCAGCTGAAAACATTAGAATGACAAAAGGGATTTTTTATATTCTGATCATTTACATTTTATCTATATTAACAATCAAAAGCATCATAAGCGGTGAAGGAACCATTGTCAGATATCATTTTAATGACATGCATCCTTTTAAGTGTATCCAGTGTTCCTCATATCATTAGAAGCAGGGGAAAAATTAATAGAATACTAATGGCCAAGCAAACTCTGAATACAATAACTATTCCTTTTTTCCGTTCATGTTATCAGCCCATATTCTAGCTCCATTTCTTCTTTAAGATCATTTGAAGAAATAAAATAGAACTTTGAACATACTGGCTCACTACTTAATTTTCTCCCATGCTCCACTGCACCTGAAGGGCTACCGGAAACATGGGCAAAGCTACTTATTTCTATGCCTTCAGGTTTTTCCTTCCCACCTTTTTTTGTTGTGATGCTGAGACCACAGCTCTTCACGTGCTCATCATTACACCCATTTCTTTGCATCCCCTTTTTGTCCACACTCAACTGCTGTCACCTGTTTTACACCTGGATTGCAAGCCCCAGAGAGAAGCACCTAATAGGGGCTGGGTACAAACAGTCGTTGTGTGTATTTATAAGCCAATGCTACATCATTGTCATTCAGGTGGACAAGTTGCCCCTAATCTTAGATTTCAGGAAGAACCTACATCATCATTTCCGTATTCCTAAACTGAGGCTCCCAGATGATTCCTTCCTTTCAAAGGACAAAAAGAAAATCAATATTGAAAAGGTCAGAAAGGATCAACAGGACAGCCCTTTGGTATTTTGCCTCCCCTTGTACTTTTTACTAGATATCTAACTCTTAAGAAGTGCACACATGCACAAAACCTGGCTGGTTTTCCCCACCTGTACCTCCACACACTCCCCAGAGCAGCATGCAAGGAGCAGTATGTGCTTTGCTGTACGAAGTGGATCTCTGCATCGAGAGGAGTGGAGGAACAGAGGACACCACTGAAGAACAGAGAAAGTATCATCTGTTAACTGTAATTAGAGGAAAAACTGATTTATGAAGCAGATAAACTTGGATAGGTAAATTAGCTCTATACAGTAAGTGCACAGAAGGTAACACCTTCTGAAGAGTTTACATTGTTCCCTGATAATCAATGCTTAATTAGATCTTTTTACCTTAATGCAGATTTTCTCTCTCTAATGTTACTGCTCTCCTTTCACCATCTCACCCTTTCCCCCTAACGCTAGTGGCTTTGTCCTCTGACAAAAGCCCACCGCAAAGGGGAAAGTGCCAACATAATTAATTTTTCAGTAAAAGCCAAGTTGTTGTTTTCTCTGAAACATTTTACACTTCAGAAAACAGAAATGTCAGAGTCCATAAGCAGAAACAAAATCAGAGATCTGCTTCCCTATTAATACTGCATGACCTCCTCAACCATCTCGCTCTGGGAGAGGGAGACGGGGTGCTCTACGGGGAGCAGAGGAGACAGCAACCATGGCTGAGGAGGGGAGGGGAGCCAGGGAGCTAAATATTAAGCCACTGGCAGGTTAGAAAAGCAAACAAATTTAAAATACAGGGAGCATGGAACCAAGTACCTCTGCCTTGGGAGCGGGTGGAAAACCTGGATGCTTTTCTGGAGAAGTGGCATGCAAAGTGCAGAGGAGAGCAGGGAGGCAAGACTTGATCCTCAGTCCCCACTCAGTCTTAAATTCCTTCTCCAACACTTCTGCATGCAGAGGTGGTAACCCAGAATTATAATTGTCTATAGAGAGGATGGAAGAAAAGTGCTATATTGACTCTACTTGTCTCTCAGAGGGTTCCCTCCAGCTTCCCTTCAGTGTATCACCCACAAGACAGGGGTTCATCTTCAGAAATAACAGGTAGGAGTCCTGTCTTCTGTCCCCTTTCACCCTTGAGCTTAGCTGCCACTGTTTTACTGTGACCTCAGCACCAGTACATGCACACACACTCCTCCTGGAGCCTTCAAATATATCACAGTGAGTTATGTGCACTCTCAGACCTCTACAAAAACACAAGAGGAAATATATCTCCGCTTCCTCAGGACAGCCTTGGCAGAAAGGCTCAGACACAACAGACATTGGCCATGGAAGGTATCGACCCCACTTCCACAAGAGTTTTACAGCCCTAAAGATCTAAGGGCTCAGGTCACCACCCCACTTCATCATTTTGTGTAGCTAACAGCTGGGTTTAGTACCAAAACCTGGTATTAACAGGGCAGATTAGCTCCAACCCAGAGTAATTAAAAAACATAGTTTGGGTACAACTTAAAAATGAAGCTTTGCTCCAGTTTGCTGGTGGCCTTTCCACTTTTTATTGCCCCATGAACCATGATCAGCAATGTCACTAAGAATTGAGCGGCACTTCATCCACAAAAGGGTGACATCAAGCTCCACTGGGACTACTGCAGCATCTTCTCTGCAGCTCCTGCCACCCAAAACAGGCTCAACTCTTGGTACAGATAAAATTGCATCTTTTGTTTCTTCTCTTGTTCCATTTCTCCTCCTCTCCTCTGAGCACAGTAAGGAACTCTGAACATTTTCTAGCACATTCATAATGTTTAGAGTCAAGTCCTTGCACAGGTGATCATCTGTCAGCCCATAAACTAAGCGCTCTTGCTAGATTAGTCCCCAAAGAGTTTAAAAAATGGTATTGAAATGCCTTCCATGCCAGAATATCCACACACACTTTAATTTGCTTACACTGACTCCTGCAGCATTGCAAACATGAATAAAAAAGGCGTAGCCATTTACAGGATCAGAACAAAAATTTTCATTATGAATGCATCAGTGAATCAGTAATAAACTCAAACTTATGAAAGATTTGTTTATGGACAAGATTTGTTTTGTTCATATATTACACAGACTGATTACAGGAAGAGTAGAACAGCAACACGTACACCTGAGAAGGTTTGCATGACCACAGCAGGTATTACTCACACAGCTCTAGCTGTTAGGAGACGACACATTCCTAACATCATACACAGAGGATAAGAAACCCTCTCACATTCTGCAAGCAAACTCACTTTAACTACAGCTTTTGAGTTCCTTCCAAATCTCTGAATGAATGATCACACTTCAGAACAGCACAATAGCTTTCTGCAACAGACATTTAGATTAAATATTATAACTGATTATAGGCAGAGCTGGTAGCCCTGCAGATTACAGTTGCCTAATGCTTCTGATCTTTAGACCCTATTCCTACTTACCTATAATTTTGCCAAGCTCTAACCATCTGGACTGCAACTTCGCATGCCTTTTGTCTGCCTCAGGCAAATTTTAATTTCAGCCAAAATGGTTCAACTGCTTCTGAGAACAAGGCAGAAGAGAAAGATTTATCTTTTTTTTTTTTGCCTACAGTAAAAAAATCCTGCTGACCTTTTCTTTAATTAGCTGAAGCATTTCCCAGACTTTGAAACAGAATGAGACTTTTGACAGGATTTTGTGAAAGTCTGTATAAACATGAACTTTTTTTGTCACTGTCCAGGGGTGCAGCTGAGTTTGGGGTTTTTTGCTGTATCTGCAAGACTGTACCCAGATCCAACTCACTTGTGCTTTCAGGGGACGGGGAGAGAATAGGAGTTGAAATTTTTTTGGTTTTTAACCTTGAAACCTCCTCCTTGTTAAAAGAAAGCCCAGGTTTTGGTGCATTATTGCTCCTTTTTATTAACTTAAAGGCAAAATTGAAGTACTTGGAAGTTGGACACTGCTCCTCCAGCTCCTTGCCTTGCCAGCTCCAAAAGTTGAAAGGTATGGAGTATACAAAGCCAGCATTAACCAAAGAGGCTGTACCCAAACCCAAGGCCTACATCTTCAGTATATATTGCTATGCTGCAGTGAACACAATCAAAAAAGGTCTTAATTAGGCTCCTTCAGAACTTCAGTTTTTCTATCTGTGGAAGAAACATGCCACTACTCATCGTTGAACATCATGAAACAGCATGAAAATAAAGTATTTGCATGCAATTGAAAATTTTAAGAATTCTGTCCTTAAGTGTCATTTGAAAGCATTAAGAACAAGGCATCAAACAACAAGGAGAAAGAAAATGGCTCATTAAGGGACATCCATTCAGTGCCATTACACAAGGAAGAAGCTTGTGGAAAAATACACGATGCAATAATTAAAGGCTGTATTCTAATGCGCAGGACACAATAAACCAAACTAAGGTTGCAGAGATTGCCTGGTTTGTGCATAACCTTCATAAACTTTTCACCCTCAATGTTCTTATGACATAGTTTTCTGAATGTAATTTTGTGATCTAGCTGTTGGTGTGAGACAAATCCAGGAGAATCAATGTGCATCTAAAGAGGTTACTTTCTCCTAGCGCTGTATCTTCAAGATGCGTTTCAGGATCCAATATTTACTTACTAGTGAGTCTAATTATTTTTCATGCTTATGTCACAGTGAAGCATCACAAGCTAGAGCAATAAATGGTTTTCAACTTCTCACCAGTTCAAAGACTGCCTTCTCATTTGATGTGAAGCATTTGCTTTTATTTAATACTAGTAATGCAGTGCACTTTACAGGGCATCTTCAAGGTAAAAATCTATGCAACCTGTAAAAAAAAAAATAGCATTATACTGTCCATTAGTTCAAGAAGTAGATTCTGAACCACATCCCTGAGAAAATGAACCATTTCCCCAAATGTCAAATGCACTGTTTATTCTTCACTGGCAGCAAAATGTGACGTATGGGGTTACTAATATCATTTCCAGGCCATTATCTAAACAAACAGCCTATGAACAAAGCAAGAGGGGAAAAAGCAGCTTATCACCTCCGGCTTTAAAGCTGCTGCGAATTCCAACACGCAAGTGCCATCTCTCAGCAAACACTGATGAGAAGAGCTACTCTGTATGGAAACATACCTTTAATCTTTCTTCAGAAATCACAAAGCTCCTTCCCAAGGACAACAAAGGGTACATCAGCGTAAGCGGTCTTCAAGGCAGACCTTGCCCCCCTTTTCAACGCTACCCATTTAAATGCAGGCACTTTCCTCATTTATTACAATGCTGCATCACACAACTTGCGGTAAGCGTGTGACCTGGTCACTGCAACGACCGCCTTCCCCTCTGTGCCAGCCGACAGACGATGGATACACCTCAGCCCCATCACAGGTCCCATCCTGGACCCAGCACAGGAACCCAGCACAGCTGGGCAGATGTGAACCCAGAGCAAACCAGAAGCGGCGCTGGGCTGTTCATGTATGCCCCAAACACCTGCAAAGCCTCCCAGTGTTCAGCCCCCAGCACATCCTCCTCTAACCAGCGTATACAGCTCTTCTGCAAAGAGAGGGAGGACCACCATTTATCACCCTCCACAAGAGGCTGAGCAGAAGACCACCATCCAGTGCCGGGCTCTTGCTATTCCCTCAGCCAAAAAAAAAAAAAAAAAAAAAAAAAAAAATAGTATGTGTTTTCAACATTTCTTACTGATGCACTAACAGCAGGAGCCAACTCCTTACAGGAAACATTTCAGTCATAAGTAATGCTGTGCAAGAGATTCAGCATTCTCCTGGTCATTTTTCTATTTAGACAAGACTTTAATTTATTTTTTTTAATGTCTTTGCTACACAAGAGGGGGCTTAGCTGCAGAACCATTCACCAGCTGTGCATCCTAGCCCAACTTCTACCCAGCTGAGGGGGGCAATGCATTACACCACACATGAAAATCCTTCTCGGGCCATCTCAAAGACCTCCATCCAGCTCTCAGTAAGTACATAATAATTCCCAAAGGTTTCATAAGAAGGTTGATCACGGCTGTGCAGCTGGACATCAGAGACCAAGCACTCCCCTGACAAACGACGGCATAAATAACAATCTTAAAAGCCTCATCCAGAGGGAAGCTGTGCACCTAAATTAGCCAGTGAAGATTTCTCAAGTACAAATGGTAGCTCTCACCCTGCCATGATCTGGGCTGGCATACTCAGCTAAAGGACCAGGGATACGATTTTCTTCCATTTAAAGAACTATTTGGAATTTATGAGCCAATATTTAAGAACAGTTGATAGCCCACTTACATGGAAGACTCAAGCAGATTGAAATAATTTTGTAATTAAAAGGCAGTAAAAGCATGTGTGTCATTTCAATATAATTCCTCGGAAATGCAGTAGCAATTTGATTTTATTTTTTTAATGAGATGATTCAAAAGAATGCATTGATCTGATTAGCCTTCACATTCTTTCCTCCCCTTTTACTGTAAGCCAATCTCCTTACATGGATTACCAGGCCAATTTAATTTCCTTTTCCTAAAAAAAGGAACATCATTTTTCACTGCAATCATAGTAAGAATTTGACCAATACAAATATGCTGCATTACTGCAATCTGTTACTCACCAATTTCCTTCAAAAAGAGTGAATTCCAAAGCTGTGAGCTGTAATCCTAGAGGCAGCCTTACTGTTCTCTACTGCTTTTAAAATTGCTTCTTCATGCCACTCAATCACAGGTTTTCTGACTTGAAGATGACAAATTTGGGAAGAGCTAATCAGCAACAGAATTTGTTTACAATTGATCTACACTGCTGTTTGTTTTGCCTTGTCTCAGAAGGTTGGTTTTTTTAATCTCCACTTTCTAACCAACAGGTTTATGTGATTATTTTTTTTTTCCCCCAAGCACACATTCAGGCTTTTTTTTTTTTCCCTGTTAAGATTTTTTTTTTTTTAAATATTAGCAGATTAACCAGGCAGTGCTTCCTACATTTCATCTGTCATAGAAGATGCAGTGATTCCTAGATGCATTGCCTCATGGAAATGCATTTACTTTCACACACGAGAGTATTTACTCATCTCCCGTGCAGCACTAACTACCACATGCAAATCCAGTTGTCTGAGACTGACCCATCAGCATTACATGGGACAAATGGGCTCAATCCAGCATCACATCAAAACCATGCAAAGAAAGCCAGCTGGTGCGCACACTGCAGCAATTACAGATTCAACCAATCTATCAACCAATTACCAATCTAACCACTGCTAAATCCAGCATTGAAAGTTACTTAGCTCATTGCATAAATACACCCTGAAGTATTTTACAGTGCCTTTTCAGCATAAGAGCTGAGCATGTCAAGGTATCACCATCCCACCAATGTCACTTCCAAGCACTATAGCAGTAGCAGAGGGGAGGGTGGAAAAAACAAGTCATTTCATCACTTTGGTCATCAACTTCTATTTTGCAGCAGTTTTGAACTAATCTACCATGCAAAGCAGAGGTGAAAACATTCTCGGCCATGCTGCAACCAACTCCTTAATTCACCGTGGGCCAACAAGAATTGATTTTTACTCCAGCTCTCTACCCATGCAAGACCAGCAGAAGCACACAGGTTGCACAGGAGCAGCAATCAGCTGCAGCATCATTGAAGCTTTTGGATCAAGATTAAGAGCAAAAATATTTTCCCTTTGTGAGAAGAAAAACCTGTTAGGCCTATGTTTATCAGAAAGCCAGAAGGGTTTAATATTCTTATTGGATTAAAAAAAAAAAAAAGGCCCACCACAAAGAAGGCAATAGAACCAGAGTGACTATTGCATTGCTATTTTCAGCTGGGGAGAGCAATGGCAGCCCTGGGCACTGGTGACAAAAATGCCATCCCTTCTCAAACATTAATAAGAGTTGGAGCTCTTTCCAATCACCAGGTGGGATCTGTCTCCGAGATGCTCTTGGGTCACATTCCTCTGCAGCCAATGTGCGAGAGCTTTAATTTCAAACGCAAAGCTTCTCATACACCCGCGTGACTCCCATACCCAGGACCTCACGGCCCATACTGATGTTTCATCCCAAAAAGTGCTCCAGCTGGCGATACCACGGAGGGACGGCTGGAGGGTACAGCCTGGGTGTCACCTTGTTTTAGCCAAGCCTCCCACGTGGTAAATTGTAGCTTTCAGACTCCGCGTAGCCCAACCCAGGTACATGCAAGGGAGATGGCAGAGGCTATCCTATCGCTCCGGCTCTGTTGCAAGACCTTAACCAGCAACCAGTGTGCCCTAGCTGCTGGTCACCAGCCTGGTCCCACCACCGTGCAATGCCACACTCGCCCCTTCGCTTCGCGGTGGGACCCAACCCTGCTGCGGGGGAGAGCAGGAGGTTTAAGGGTGTCCTGGAAGCCACAGCAAGAGCTTTGGTCAACCTTTGGGAAGCACCAGGTCACCCACAGACTGCAGCCGAGCCCCCGCAAACCCCAGAAACTCAGCCGTGCCAAAACCTCCTGGGTTCCCAGCAGCTCGTGTAATCAAGTTTACAGAAAGAGGACCTGCAGTGCGCCTTTAGCAACCTAAAAAGGAGGCATTTCTTCCCCATTAGGCAAGTCTTCTCCCACACATGCACACCCTCAGGGCTTTCTCCCCGTCAGAGCTTTTCCAGTGCTGTTGATGTCAGGCAAGTTACCCGTTGATGCAAGGAGGCTTCCCTTCACCCCTCAGCTGACTTGGGTGGAGAAACTGCATCACAGACCCATCAAACCGGCTACGTGTCAAAAACAGGGCTGGAGACTCTTCCAGCAACTCCAAAACTCAGCATATTTGGAGGGAATGGGACATGGGTCCTCTCTTGCTGTGCTGAGAGATGGCTACTATGCAACAACATGACCATCTTCCAACGCCTACAGAGCTCCCGAAGCCGAGATTTCACTTTAAGAGGAAGACGCGATGTTTTAAACACAGCTCAGTTGACTACTGTTGTAAATAAACACTATGTCAGCACTCACCCTTGCTGCCTGAACCCATAAAGGCCCTTCAGAGAAAAGCAGACCCCTCGGCACTCTCTGCTTGGTAGAGCAGACAAAGGACCACCACAGGGACACGACCCCTCCGAGGTGCGCCAAGTACCCACCGACAACCCAGAAAGCAACAGAAGATCCAAGAAGCTGCCAAAACAAAACCTACCTCAAAGGAACAGCGTCCACGCAGCAAGCAACGAGGCCACCCTAAAGCAACATCCAACACGGCAAGCAACGAGGTCACCCCAGAGCAACGGTGCTGCAGCTTGCAGTACAGACACCTCCGTTCGGAGGGCTGCGGGTAGACCCAGCACCAGGCACAGCATCCCAGTGTAACTGGATGAAAGGGGTTTTCCAGGTAACATCTCCCCCAGGCACATCAGTCTGAACTGGACGCAGTCCAGCCTGCATCCCCTTCACAGCAGCAGGAAGAAAACCTAAACCCAAATATTTAGATACTGCTGCCACAGGAACAAAACACAGGGAAGATCCCACATCCCTCAGCATCTCTCCACCATCCGTGCTGGACTCATCTGCTTTATTTTCTAACGAGCAGTCCGCACTACGAGTCTGCCACGTTCGCTTCTTTGCTGCTCTTGAGATCGGAAAGAATGTGGAAAGGCATGCCTCTTCGGGGCTGAAGGAATAAAGCTAATTTCAAACTACTGCAGCCGAGTAGTGAAAAACTAGACCAAGACACTCCTATGATTTTAGAACATTTTAAGGATAAAGCCCAAAGCTTGAAGACTGGATTGTCGGTGTGTCCAAAAGTTACACAGGCTTCTACGTACCAGATAACCCAAGAGGGACTGCCAGCTCTACACACTCACGTAGAAAGCTCTCATCTGCCCTCACTATTTGAGTGGTGTTTTTCACAGATTAATATACTTTCACAGTAAAATGAAAGATTATAAATCGCTAAAATTGATTTCACATCAGTCGTGAAGTCAGAGTGAGTAACACACCTGAGGTGACCCAGTCTGCTCAAGGGAACGTGAAACCACAGCGTATTGACAGTTTAATTGGCTCAGCGAGAGTTCATTTCCCTCAGATGAAAGGCGCCATTGGCCATTTTATCGCTATATCTTATTGCTGCTTTAAAAGTAAAGTAGATGACAATCTAGCAAAATGTTTTCTTTACAGAGACAGTCCCTGACTTTATTGCTGGGCACTGGCTTCTTCCCCCCTTTCCTCCCCAGCAAACCCAAACCAGCTCGTTTGCATCTTAAACACTTTACACGATGAGAATGCCTCTATTTATCCTTTCAGGCCAAGAGATGGAAGATGCCACCATGCCCATTTCTGTACCGGAGTTACAAAGGAAAAACAAAAAAAAAATTCAATGGCACCAAGCAGTTCTATAAATACCACATTCAAGGGTAACATGACATTTATATCATCCTACTGCAAGCTAGAAAGATGTAATTTGACTGCTTTATAGCATTAGGAGGCATTTTAAGAATGTTAGTACTTGAACTATCAAAAGATGATAACTTGCAGCTCAAAAGGTAATTACAGAAAACAGCCCACTTGAAGTGGAAGACTCGAAGGAACGCGGGAGCCCTCGCTCCCTGGTTATCTCACAATTCCCGCTCCAACAGGGAACGCAGAGGATCGTGTTTTGCCATCACGGGTTCAGAGCGGATGGGACAGAGGCAGCACCCCCACGCTGCACAGCGCGGGGACGTGGAGGAGCTGCCGGAGACGCCGCAGGCATCTCAGCAAGGCCACGATGCTCCTGCAGAGACCCAGCCCGGACACCTTCCCATCCGAAAGGGCCACATCTCCTACGGAGGCAGAGCACCACGGACACAAGAGGTCGTGGGCGCAGCATCTGCCCCAGCCCTGCCCGGGGAGCAGCCCCGAATGCCTCCCTACGCCCCTCAGAAGCAGGGGAGCACCATCCCCTTTCACAGCAGAAAAGCGGCGGCAGAGCTGGCAGGGTGCAGTAGCCCGGCAGCAGAAGGCAGGTCCGCAAGTATCCCGGAATTCCTCCGCACACTTTGAACTGGGGACCCCTAAGCCCAGACACCAAGCGCAGTGTTTAAAAACTGCTGAAGCAGCATGCAGGCAGTTACAAAAAGCCCCCTATTAACCTCCAAGCCTCATTTCACCGATGAGTGGAAGGGCGTCAGCAGTATTTAATTGCGGGGGAAAAAACAAAGAGAGTCAGGACACGGGGAAGGGACCTCAAACACATGCAATTCCCCACGGCTGCACCCTTCAAGTCACAAAGACCCCAAAAGCAGGGGCTGGGGGGCTAGGGACATCTCCTACCACACACTTTACTCCTCCACAGATGCGCCAGGGAGTTGCTGCTAGCCCTCTGCAAAGGGCACAGTGCAGCTTCTTCCTACAGCAGTCAACCTATGGATACCCAACACGGGGACCCCACAGGGACCCTCTCTGCGTGGAAACGCAGATGGGAGCAAGAGGGGCCGTCGGTGTGGGTGTGTACTGCAGGGTTCAAATGGGGATGCAGGGAAACAGCAGCAAAAACCAACAAGCTCCCTCCTGCAAGGAGGCACCCCAAAGACGCCTGCCAAGCTCTCCATCAGCCGTGAGCAAGGGCTGTGCAAAGCTGCCCGAGATGCACCAGGATTTTGGAAGATCGAGGGAAATGTGAGCACTCTGGTGTTGACCGAGGCAGGGGAGAGGGAGCCCAGGCAAGAGGGGAGCCCCGTATCTCAGGCTCAGCATCACAAGGAGCACCGAGAGGCTCCTCCGGGGAGCAGCCCCATCCAGCACACCCAGAGCCTGGCGAGCTGCACGCCAACACCGTGCTGGCATCGATATTCCAGGCAGCAAGAGGAAGAAACAAAAGCAAAACCAAACATCTTTCAAAATCTCCCTTCCCGGTAGTGTGCACTGTCATGCAATACTTCCAAAACCATGGTTTATGCGGCTCAGGAGGGCAGTTTCATGCCCTAACTCCTGCATGATGGATTTTACAATTTGTTAAAGAAACTCATCAATCCTCAGCAGTCATTTTTAATGCCCAGAGCCTCCACAAACTCCTGCATTTTGCTGATCCCCCAATTTCAAATCATTTGAAACTGCTGCTACTATTACAGCTCTGCTCCTAAAGCTAAGCATTATAGCACACTCCAGACTTCCAGCTTTGTATGCTAGTGTAATAAACAGATTAACTGTGATTTATGAACAATAAGTTCTGGTTATTTGAAAGGAAACATTACCTCCCTAGACCAATTCTGACAACCGGAGATCTCTCATTATGCAGACAGCTCTTTCCACCTACCTGTAACCATTGGTTTAGAACATCGTTATCAACCTGGGAAACGTATCGCCATAGTTTTCCACTACAAACTTTGCGCATCCGAAGCATCTGGCAGGAACCACTGCCAAAGGCAGAATACCAGCCTGAATTGACCCAGCGAGACAATTCCTATTTTAAATACACATTAATAAAAAAAATTAAAACAACAACAACAACAAACCAAGAAGCTTTTGGAGAGAAGAACTGCTGCTGTGGAGATAGGTGCACCACAGAAGGATGCAGCAGGACTTCAGTTAGCAGAGGACTAATTAGGAACAGGAATTATAAGATGATAACAGAGATCTATTTGTGGTGCTTATTTACTTATAAAGTTAATTAGAGTTTTAATATTGTCTTCCAAAAATGAATTCATTCTTTGAGTCCACTCTAAAATGTCAGCTTAATATTTTACAAGCGCACAAGCAAGAGTTCACATTTTCACATGCACTTTTCACAACACACCTGCAGCTATTAAGCCGACCACCCCACTCATATCACATTTGACTACTGCTAAGAATTTTTATTTTTTTTTTTACATTTATTCAGTTAACCATAATCACTTTTCTCCTGCACAGAAAAGCTGTGCAAGAAGCCTGGCTGATGATCCAAACCTGCACACTGGTTAGAGACCCGAACCCACGCACACACCACAACCGTGGCCCGCCTCCCGACTCTCAGCACCTTCTTTACACATTCAGAAACAGCTACCAACTTTTCAAGCAGAAACTTCTCTCCCGTGCCCCGTATTGCCTCCTACCTTCCTTCCCTCCTCCCCACACTAAGTGACAGCGGTCTGCAGAACGGTGCGGTGCTAAAACCCACCCAAGGATCCTCCTACTGCCAACACCTGAAAGACACTCCTGCATTGTCAGACTTAATTGGCTTAAAGACGCTGGAGTATTAAACTATTCCAAACGGTAAGACAGGAGCTCTGCTGGGCAGTGCTGGTATCAGTGGACCCTTCTCGGCGATTAACATGCAATAGCTCCCACCATGCAGCCCATTTCTTCTCACCTAATTGATGCTGCATGCATCTTGGATTTACCCGTGCAAGGCATAATTAGTAAAAATAAAAGTTTTTATATACTTAAACCTCTTTAATAGAATAAAAAAAAAAAATCTTAACTCCCTCACCTTGACTCTAAAGTAGTAACAGCAGCTCGTGAAAAATGAAAAGCCTTGAAGGATTCGGAATAAGAAACTTGGAGAGACAATCGCCTATCTTTTATCTTCCAGACTTCAAGCAGAATCAAGTTCTTCAAAGAAAACCCAATAAAGCCCAGACATTTTCATCATAACAAAATAAATAATTCAGTCATACTTTAGAGGACTCCAACATTAGGATCGGCTATTTGATATATTTGTGGCTTAGGTGCCTCTAAACGGATTAAAGATAACATGATAGAAGCTTGCAATGTCAAAACCGCCTTCACTCCTGACAGATATGAATGGATAGTGTAAATAACTATAAATAACCAAAATGGCTGCATTTATGCCTAATGGAGGATTTACAGCCTTCAGAGCCGCCTGGTAGGACTAAGAGTTACAGCTCTGCCTTTATCCTACTGCAGCACGCAAGGGGAGATGAATCGACGTCCTCCCCACACCGCCTGCTCTGCCAGAACCACCGAGGGCTCAGCTCCGGAGAGAAGAAACAGGATTCTCCCACAATAAGAGAATACGTACACGTACAGACAGGTTTATCTGTATCAATTTATCACGGGCTTCCCAGAAACTAGTGTGAAACATCCCAAAAGCCCCTCACGTCTCCAGAGCCCCTGCAAACTCCCCTTAGGCACCCAACAGAGCTCTTTTTGTCTTCCAGCTGCCATTTGCAGAAGGTTAAATACCATTGCCTTTGAGAGGGAACAGATCGGGTCTTCATTTAAGCCTACAGGCTTTCACCAAGGGGGATTCAACTGCAGCATCCCAGCCAATTTTCCAGTTCGGGTAATTGCACTCCTGCCTTCCCACCGTCCCCCACATTCCCAACCAAGTCCCTGCAGCCCCACAGGAGCTATTTGGGAAGCGGGTGGATGCAAGCCCTGCGCCCACACAAGCGGCAGGGCGGCTAGATTTGGGGTCAGAAACAAGCATACGGTGTGTCTCAAGATTTACACCACTGCTACCCTGCCGGCTCCAGCGCCCTCACCACCACCGCCAGGAGATCGCAGAGCAGCCACCGACACGCTCCGGCAGCCCGGCGTTTGCACCGCGCCAAGAGAGGCCACTCCACCGTTTGACGAGCATCCACAGAAGAGGCTGCAGAAGGGCGATGTGAGATCCTGCTGATAGCTTATTCGAGCAATCACTTAAAATAATGAAAGCAACTTTCTCCAGGATCACACTGCATGACTCCTGCAGAAGCAGACCCTAATAGTCAGTTCTTCTATTCCTGTGCTTCACACTTGCCGGAGGGGGAAGCTTACCGGCAAGTCCTACACAAAGCAATGGATGCAGAGGCTCCTCTTCCCTTGGAAGGTCCTTCTGTGCTTAATTGTGTTGCAGTCTGCTTTTTAAAAAGTACCTTTTCCCTTGGAAAAAGAACTAGGAGGAGTGTTACCATGAAAGCTGCATCTGAGCAGCTGCTAAAGCTTTAGTCTTCTGTTATCCGCAGTGCAACACCATCAATATGCAGGACAAGAAACTAAGTGATCACTCAAAAGCAAATTCCCAAACTTAGGAAGCAGGAGGCATCAGACTGATGAACATGCACACAACCCAACCCCAGGGAACAGAGTTCTTTGGTGGGAAGAAGGAGGAAAAAAAAAAACAAGAAAAACCCCTGGTATTTTCCTGGTCAAGTTTACCTTTCACAAAGCTGAGCTATTCATATTCAGATTTAATATTCAGGAAACCAGTAGAATTTGTTGAGGGCTTTTTTTGGTTGTTTTAATAGAAAAAGATTAGGTGATGGCAGGGCCAGAAACGCCCCACCAAAAAAACAACATCTAAGGTCAGGAGAAAGAGAGGGGAGAAAGCAAACTATAGGCAGGGCTCTCGCCGTTTGCCACAGCGGGTTGGTTGCACTAACTGACTGGTTAGTTTGGATGAGAACCCCAGAGCAACACTAAATGTCACTTGTCAAAAGACGGACGAGCAAGGTTTGAAGCGATGCGGTTCAGCCAGCTGCATGGTTCACAACGGAGCTGCCGTCAGCTGAAAACCTGAACCTGGAGGTGCACACATGGGGAGATACCAGCACGGGTACACCGCATGAAAGCAAAAAAACCTGCCCTCAAAGAAATCCTAGAGTAGGATTTAACTGCAGTCAAGGCAGCTACAATCCACTTTAACATTGTCAAATGCAGCAAGCTTCCAAAGGATTAAATCACTACTTAAATCATCTTCATAATTTTAAAAAATGCCTGTAAGATAAGACCAGGAGCTAATTGTACCATTTAAATCTAGTGAAGGGAGGATTTTTTTTGGTTGGGATTTTTCCTTCTTAAAGAAAAAGCCCAAGGGTCTAAAACTAATAATCTAATAAACTTTGCTAAGTGAACATTGTAACAGATAGGCCTGGATGAGATTTTCTGTAAATGCCAGACAATTTCCCTTGATCTTTATCAGCAGAGATGCTGCTCTAGCTTCAGCAGGAAGAAATTAAATTTGGTGCAAAATAATAACATCTGGGTGAGATTTTGTTTGTCAGACTAGCAATCCCTTTAGATGCCAGGCTAAAAATATTAAAATTAACTCTGAAGGATTTGACGTTTGTGTTTTTAATATGAGTGGTGAGGATGTGTTTCCATACCAACATATTACTCTGCTTTAGAGAGCAGTGCAATTACCCATCCTCTGTGCAGGATCGCCAGCAGATGCCGGGGTCCACCCCGATGCAAGACTCGCACGGAGAGCCTTCTCCCCTGCCAGAGCATGCCTGAGAGAGCCGGCGCTGCTTTGAGCCATCCCGCTCCTGACGTCCCAATTCCCGAAGCCGCAGGACACCCATCCCCAGCTTCGAGCAGAGACAGCACGCGGGAGCAGGATCTGCAGGACGTGCCCAGGGACCACCGGGGCTCCAACAGCGGTCGCGAATGCCTGACCACCCCAGCACCCCCTCTAGCTGAACGCAGCCTGCACAGTCCCAGGCATCCTGCACCCTCCGGCTGTGCCAGGGCAGCAGCGAGTTTTCTGACCTGCAGCCAACTGTCAGACCACGTACCTTGGCAGCGTGGGAGGGAGCAAACAGCACGCTGGTGGGGTTCGATTTGAGATGCTACACCCCAGAGCCAGCTCCTTTAGTGATGTCCCGAGACAGACGTCTGTCCCCTACCACGAGCAGTGCCACCAAACAAGAAATCAGACTGCCATATGTTGGATCCAAGCACAATTTCTATAGCTGGAACAGCCTCTGGCACTGCAGCCATTAAAATACTCTTAAACAAGCAGCAATCAAAAGATCCACCTATTAAAAAAAGTGTTCTTCTACAGACTTTGAGACTAAATTTAAAGATAACAGAAGTAGACTATTTTCGAAGTCTAATAAAATGCTCTTCCAAGTCCAAAACACTTTATACGAGGTAATTAAAGTGAGCTCCTCAATGGTTCCAGCTAGGAATTCCTCCTCTACAATGGGATTGCAACAGATCTTTAAAATTAGTCATGAGCTTTTTTACAAGCAGAAGCGGTAAGGAATTCTTCAATTAAATGCTTGTCTTCCCCACCACCAAGAATGGCATTCTGCATACCAAGGCTTTTCAGAGTAATATCCGCTCCAAAACCCTGGCACAGGGAAAGGGCGCTCTCATGGCCAGCATGGAAAACATGATTAAAAAAAAGGAAAATAAATAAATAAATAAATCAGAGCAAGGGATTCAACTCTCTCCAGAAGAGGCAGAAAATTCAGAGCTAGAGCACCTGACTCTGCTATGCTATGCACAACCTGTAGTAACATAGGGCATCATTCCTACACACAAAAACTCTGATGTTGCAATGTTTTTGTCAAATGGTGAGGGAGGAGGCAGACACTTTGTATTCCAGCCAGGTTATTCCCTATTTCTGAAGCTAGTCCACGTTTCCAATGCCTAGGAAACCAATCTCTCATTAGTTTTACTCCATTCAGTTTAGCAGAATTGGAACTTAATGGTCACTGCATTAAGAAGTATTGGGGAAAAAAATACGCTGTTACCTCCTCAGCAATTTATTTGATCTCACGTTGAGAAAAACAACACTTTAGACTTCATCAGTCAGTTGTGGACCACAACAGAGCTTTGCCGTGATCTCACAGGCTTCAGCAGGCTTTAGGTCTTGCTGTTAGTGAGGCATGAACAAAAGTAAATCAATTATTCTGAAAAAATATCAGCATGAAGGAAAAAATGCGTGATTGCTCATGCCTTCTTTTTTAAATATAGGCAAAAATGCCATTAATAGAGTGATGGAACCTCAACAGGAGAGCATTCAACAGACAAGCAATCATTTCACCACACAATAACCACGGATGGAGTAAGTTTTGCTTGTGTAAAGGCCCTAAAAAAAAAGATCGCAGATTTAAGTGACACAAACAAGTGTGTATCCACAGTAGAAAAAAGACCAGTTTTGCTAAAAAGACAATATATCACATTATCATCAGAAAAAGAAGAGAGCTGCCACCGTACAGTAGGGTATCAGGTTACCCAAGCACTCAAATATCCCACAGCGAGCACCAGGGACCACACTTGTGAACAAGGCAGCCTCTACCCACTTTCACATGGAATAACCAACTTTGTTTTGCGGTGGATAACCATAATCAATACAAACGTTTTAGTCAGATGCTTACCTAGCATTACACTGCAGTGACAACCAGATCATGTTGCTGCAACCTGGTTTTGGGGACTGGCAGAATCAGACAAGACACTGATACTTGCGCAGATATTTTAATTCTTGGAGAAGTGGGTTTTTCATTTATTTTTAAATTTGCGCTTGAAGAGGTTTAGTCTTTAAATTTACATTTGCTGTTTTAGCTATAGGAATATTTAGGACAAGCCCTGCAGAGAAGCCATATACCAAACCAGGTGTATTATTTATCATAAATAAGCATATACAATATACACAAACATATGAAAACAAATCAACAGAAAGCTTCCAACCACCTGCACTTCTGATTGCCAGGTGCTGAGGAAGAGGAGCAGAAGCACGTCCTCCTGCCGTGTGCCTGGACCACCCCAGCACTCACCTTGGAAGACGGCGGCGTTCTGGATGACGAGGAACTTCAGCTCCATGCTGGCAGACTGCAGGACCTGCTCCATGTTCAGGCGCGCTGTTGCCTGGTACTTCTCCTCCATCTTCCTTGAGCAGCACGTGGAGCCCTTCGGGACACATACTTGCAGATCGGACCCTGGAGAGAGACACAAGGAGGGCAGAAAATTTGCATTAGGACGTGGAATTGCTGGGAGTGGAGAGGAAACCAAGTCCATACATTGGTATTGCTGCAATTACCATTTGGGCAAATTGATGACATTTCTGGAATTTGTCCTGAGGAAGCAGCTTGGCCGAAGGAGAAGACTGATAAGGCAGAGGCAGGATTGCTGAGCAATAGCCCCCGAGAGCTCGCTATGTGTGCCTGCCAGCACGCTGCTTGCTTTAGCTCCCACGCACTCCATCCACTGATGTGCTGGTGGCGAGCAGAGCGATACAGCCCATCGCCCTGCTGTCTCCTGCATGCCTACCAGCACACTGGCAAGGAGCTGCAGGCAGCAGAAGAGATGGAGTGGGAGGCGGAAAAAGGAGCCAGGATTTGAAGCTGTGGATTTACAATGAATAGAGCAATGCACATAGTTCAGCACGCAGGATATGCTTGTGATTTGCATAAAGACTTAAAACTAGCTTAAAACAAATAACAACTGTGTTATTTGCCTGCGATCTCCATTTGCATCTACAGCTATAACAGTAACAACAGGAGAGTACAACAATGATTTTTTTTTTTTTTTTTTTTTAGTGCAGACTTCTAAACTGTACCTATCTCCTGAGTCTTCCCACCACTTTCACCATCCCATCCTTTCTCCATTGCAACAGGCAAAACCCAAGGTCTATTGCTTCACTTGTGCGAGTCCCACTGCAGAGGGACAGGTCCTGAGGCACTGAGCACCGCAAAAGGCAAGTACCTTTTCAGTAGCAGACGTGCCACTGCGTGGGCAGCACCTCCACCCATTCACCAGAATGGTACAAAAGCCATGGGACAAATGCAAGAGGAACATCACTTGCTCTGGCATCTCGAGCTGTAACTCAAAGCACTGGTCAGTGATGCTAAACTTTGGGTTTTGGCGTTCTCAAACCTCTTACTCCTGGAGGAGTAGACAATTTTAGGAAAAGTGTTGTTAGCTAAAAAGTGATAAATGAAATCCAGGAAAAAAAAATTTCACCTTTTGGGTTTAGATAACTGGAGGAGATGAAACAGAAGAGCTGGAAGTAGCAGCAACAAAATGTCTCATTCTCGATCAACTTTTAATAGCAAACTGTGGCCCCACAAACACAAGCAGAGCAACAAGCTCGTATCAAAGCAAATAGCCCTCATCATGGAAAACACATCTCATCTGACACTGTTGTTAGAAACTCAAACAGTAAGCAACAACTCCATTAAAATCAGCTATCCAGGGCCAGACAGCAGTGAGAACCTTTCATTTCAGTCTCTGTCACCCAAACTGCATCACGCCCAGAGCAGGAGCAGCTCCCTGTCAGGCTCAGCGCTGCCCAGAACCAGCATTAGGAAGCAGTTCCCAAGCCAGCGACCAACAGCCCAGACAAGGTGAAGGCTCCACATACCCCTCAGCCCTCGCTCTGCCTTCCCGTTTGCTGTAGAGGTCTTTTTCCTCATTAAAAGCAATTTTGGTAATTTACATCTTTGCTCTGTAAGGATTACGCATCCTTCCAGGATCCCCTCTCCTCTCCTAAAGAGTCTTTTACTTCATCCACTCTCTCCCTAATTACTAGAAAGTATCAAAAGTCACTTCTGTAAGTGTACTCTAGAAGAACAGGATTAATATTAATGTCATTTCAATCATGTACCTCCTGAAGAAGAGTCATGCACACCGCCAAGGGAAAACCAGCTGTCAGGGCTCGGGAGCAGCGACAGCAGAAACCTTCCTCCCTCCAGCCCCATCCCTTCCCCTGGCACAGCCTGGGAAAAACAACATGAAACACTTCACCTGCAATGTGCCTTTCACATGCGGAAAGGAGCTTTAATCGATGCAAGTCCTGCCGTCACTGCAAAACAATGCATGGAAAAGGTGGAGAAAGAGGTCCAGCCCAAGGCTGGACCCACACCACCATCCCGGCTCCATCTCTACCCCCTGCCTCAGTTTCCCCTTCTGCAAAGCAGGATGCGCAGCATCAATTCCTTCATCAAGCCCTCTGACAAAAACCAGGACCACTGACATCTAAAGATCGAGTCTCAGCAGTTCATGAACTAACCCACTCCACTGGAGCACAGCAACAGGTATTTCACACATCCAAAAAATAACAGGGACCATAAAACCGCGTAACAGCAAGACACTGTGTTAATGAGAGAGGCGGTTATGTAACAGCAAGTTAAAGAGGTTTTTTAAAGTCAAATCCAAGTCAATTTACACCGCAAAAAGGCTTTGCATGGTCTCTTTAACACTACAATACAGCCATAAATTTCTTGTTAATACAAAGCGTATTTCCTCCTACATTTATTATATTAGGACAGATTTCAAATAAAAAAAAAAAAAAGCCTTCCATGATTAATGGAAATACCAATATAGAAAATCTGAGAGTTGGCAATTAAGAGATCTGTGCAAGTTAAAGCCAGGGATAGGGAGCAGCAAGGTCATCTACTCACATCCCATCCTTCTTTTTAGCAATTAAGCCAATTTCTCCCCTTCAATGGATTTTTATTTTTGTGAAGTAGAGACAGATGCTGTAGCAGAGCAATCATGGAGGAGGAGGAAAAAGCCTGGGAATTAACTCTGATGGCTTAAAACGTTTTCAACTAACACTGGTGACCAGAAACATCATGGTAAATGCAACAGGTCAATACAGGCAGGACAGGCTCTTATCAGCTACCAGGGACAAGGTCCCTCTTGGCGCAGAGCTTTGCTACAGAGGGCCAGGGAATGGGGGCCTGACTCCCATCTGCCAGCTATTTTCTGTATATGGCTCTCCCAGATGGCGAGCAGACCCAAACAGTCCCATCTGTAAGTCCCAATAGTAAGGACAGGAGGTTTTGATGCCCAGGACCCCCATCCCCCAGGAGCCACTAACGCACCCTGCGGACCCCCGCCCCAGCAGACACCAATAAAACAGGGACAGCGCTTTTTGACCTGCCAATATGTTTGGGGTTTATTCACGCCGTTGCCTGGAGGACCCTCTTCTGCGCTCGTGCTGCAGCACCGCCCAAAAGACCCAGACCCTGCACCCCAAGCGCTCGGAGCGGTGCAAACCATGCACGCTCCAGAAGCGCTGTGGATGCAGAGACACGAATGCCTGGAAACACACCGCAAGCCCACGGACCAGACACTAGCACAAATTAAACTTGCACATGTTTCTGGCTCCATAAATGCAATGGAAAAGGTCCTGTGAGTCATCCAATCCTACCCCCTGCCTCCCCATCCACCCCCTCTAAGCTTTTTATCTAACACAAACACCTCCAGTGATAGCTCCAACTCGCAAAGCCCATTCCGCTGCCTAATGGCCCCTACTGTTAAGGCTGTTTTTATCTCCCAACCCACCCACCCCCCTTTTTCTTAAGGTTTCACACCATTACACCTCGTAATGCCAGTCTCGGCCCTTGCAAACAACCGCCTCCTTTCGCTATAAATCATTACAAATTCATTTTTGGAAAGAAAGTGTCCCACGAATTACTCCAACGGTTTTATGAAATGGCATTTGGTTGCTCACACGCCAATCTTTGCAAGATTAGTGACACTGATGCGATGCTAAGCATGGGAGCCTGACCCTCCAACACCCAACTCCCATGGGGGAGAAGGAGCTGGATGCGGCCCCTTCCATAGGCACACGGATGCCAGGCACCATCAGAGTGCTGTGCCATTTATGCCATCTTGGGGAACAGCAGTGTAAATGCTCCAGTAATTTTGCATACACTTCTAGCTGACAGAACTAATCTCTACAGCTGCAGTAATTTCAGCAGCACGCTGCCTCTTCCTCCTTCTGACACAGGGAATTTTTACTGAAGACCGGGTAGCAGTGAATTTAAAGCACTAAATTTGACTTTGATGTACAATTATTCCTGCAGATAGGTGGTTAGTGCAGCAGAAGTAAAAATAATTTCAGTGGATTAAATGTCAAAAAAGCCCTTGAGATCATCTGCAGGCAGTTGTGAACTCCTTCACGAGGCCAAAGGTTTGTATTTTGATTTTAAGCACCCCAGGATAGCTCCAACCCTGTCATCAGATACAGGCAGACGAGTCGTGCTTTCCACGGGGGCACGCAAGCCTGCCCACCCAGATCCAACAGTAGCTTAAATCAGATTAACATTCCCCCCAAATTTACCCCAGGCATTGCCAAAATAAGAACCTGTCCCTGCTTAACGTTACATTACTGCAGCCTCCTCCCCACGCGACGGGAGGGCTCTGCTAATCCGTGTAGCGGCACCCGTCGCCTTCTGCAGTCTGGAAATGTCAGAGGGCTCAAGCCCACCCTCTTAGCTCACCAATTTGTTAATGCTGCCCATAAGAAAGCTGCTGCGTAGTGTTAATTTTCTTTCTCTAATCGTTTTGCAGTCAACATCATGCTTTAAACAGATAAAAGCAGTGATTCAACCTTTAAATACAGTGGATTTTCCCCAGCTATTTCAATACCTTTTTTTTTTTTCATTAAAAACCTTCTCTTATATTACGTGACGAGGGGGTCATGCATCTGTCACTGGCTTTTAATGCCCAGCATTTGGGGGGGGGGGGGGGGGGGAAGGAAATGCAACTGTTTAGAGCTCAGGTTAAGTGCTGATCTTTTTAAAACCTAATTAAAGAGATATAAATTATAAACCAACCTCGTTCAATAGGTGATTAAATTTGGAACAGTATGGGTACTACATGGGATATTTATTACTGCTTAATTATCCTTTATTTTCTATTTCATCTTGTGTTTCACAAGGCCATCTGACTCTGGATTCCTCCCCAAGTCTTGCAACGTTGGCCAGTTGATTGCCACACAAATATAATGCTCTATAACACCACATCTTCTTTTAAAAGAAGTAGTTATGGAGAAAATAGAGAGGTTTTACAGAGTAAGAGTTTCCTCCTAACAAACGTATCAACAATATCGTCATCAAAAATATGGAGTTAATTTGTGGGCACCCACTCACCACACACGTTTGTTACACTCACACGCACACACCCTACAGCCAAAGACTGGGAAGAACGCTCTTCAGGATGTTGTTAAAATTAACCCCTGGGAAAAAAAATAAAATTAATGATCTCACTATAAAACCACTGCCTGGGGAGGTTACTAAGTTTTAGGGTTCTGCTCCTGCTCTCTTAACTATCAAGAGAGCAACTTGCAGGCCTGAAATAATTAAGAACAGAAAACTCAATTATCTAGTAAACTAAGATCTTAAACCACCATGCTAAGCTAAACGGAAAGGCTGCACGGGGAGGAGTATCGTTAGTCCCACTCAGGAAAAACAGAATAAAAGAGCAGGAGTACAAAGGGAACCAGCTCACGAGCAAAGGTGCATCAAGTCCAGCGGGAAGAGTTGGGTTTTTCAGTTTTTATACTGCATGTTGGCACACACCAGCTGCCAAAAAGAAGAAAAGAAAAGAGAGAAGAAAGCTTGACATGCTCAGCCACTCAGTTGTAAAGCTTCACACCTCGACTCCAAAAGCAAAAGATTAATCTCCTCAATTTTCTTAGGGTGAATCCATATTTCCTGCCATCAAAGAGAATGAACAAAAAGCTGGAAACTGCACTCCACCATGGCAGGAGGAAAACAGACCTGACAGCAGATATTTCTGCCAAGAAAAATACTTCTCAGCTTCCACGCGACCAGGGACAGAGACATCCATCCCCTCTCCCTATCTTGGCAAGGCGACAACTCGCGCCTTCCCCTCTACCCACGTGCACCAGCCCAATTATCTGGAGCATCACCACGAACACAAAGAAATCCAAATGGCAAAGAGGAGAGAAAAAGAGACCAGGAAAAATGGAAATTCAAGTTACTGTTTATAGATGAGAAATTATGCAGGGAAAAGACAAAAGGAAGAAGAAAACCAAGACAGGCAGCATAAGAAAAAGAGAATTTAGTTATTAATGAACGTGAAGTTACCCCAGCACAGAACTGCAGGCTGGCTCACGAGCTGGCATTAAGTCTCAACTTCAGAAAAACCTATGAAAAGCACTCTCCCATCACCCTGCCTTCGCGCCTCTCATCTCGCTCAAGTCGAGCTGTTGCCATGAATTACATCCTCCCACCTCTCCGAACAGTCAGCCACAGCTGACAGTAGTTAGGTCGTGCTGCTCCCCACCTCCGAGCCTGCCAAAACATGCTCCAGAGCTACAAAAACCTGGTCCCCATGCTGCAGGACTGGAGGAGACCAAGTTTCTGCTTGCTGCACGCCTTCAGCTAGAATTACTCCTAGAACATTAATACCACTCATGAAACAGCACAACACTTCCCTCACATCTATCAGAATTGCCTTTTTTTTTTTTTTTTTAATTAAAAGTATCAGTCTGGTGTGGCTGGGCTCCTCTATGGGGAGTGCTGTGTGATGTCCTCCCAGCCCACGCGCCACTGATCCAGTAAAACAGAGCCGTGGGACATTTCTCCCGTGTGTGTTGCAACTCGGCAGCATTTCCTCTGCTTATGCCTTCAGCCACAACTGCTCATAATGCAAAATGTGGCTTCCAGAAGTCATTGTTTTCTGCTTGTGTCAGAAAAAAAACACTTTTTAAATAACTTGTTTAAACCCTCGGTTTCTCCAGGGTGATATGATCTATAGGCAAAGGTTCTCAGAATTGATTCAGTGGTGATTTGTGGCTGAGAACTCCAAAACTTTTTTTAATTGACAGATGTATGAAAGGAAGAAAAGCAATAAACAGAAGCCTGGAAAATAGTCCTTGAGTGATGTTCCCCTATTACAGAGATTTATGCAGCTGCTACTAGGAGAAGTGAGAGCTCTGAAGTGTAATTACTACACAGAGTCGTGCAAGATGGGCCAGATCCAAGGTATAAGCAAGCAGTCATTGCCTTAATTATGATCAAGTTTATGTACTTAGGCAAATGTAAAATCCACTTTCAATTTGATATGTGGGAACTTTATCATCATAACAAGCTGGAAGCATTCACTTGAAACACCAGTCCTGTTATGAGATATTGATCCAGCTACCCACAGGCTCTGCAGAAGAGGCAAAGGGCTCCTTACTCCTCCTGAATATCAGGGATGCAGCTGGGGCTCCCAGGGGGGCAAGAGCACAACTGAGCAACTCCAGCAACCCAAATCCCGCTGGGAAAGGAAGATGCCTGGGCAAAGGCAGCCGCTGCAATCACAGCCCAGCCAGCACCACACCATGGCCTGCAGCTGGGATGGAGGATGCCACCGGTTTCTGGGGAAAGGACCAACCACGCTGTGGCACGGAGACCCCGGCAGCCCCTCACCACTCACAGCACAGCCCGCAGGGAGCACCCGGGCTGCCCACCCCTCCGGCACCTCTCGCTGTAAAAAGGCACTCCAAGAAAGTTACCTAGGGATCAAAGCAAACATTGCACCAACTTTCACAGAAGAAGGGGAAGAAGACATTTCTTCGATTACAGACAACAGAATTTGTCATTCTAGTGGTGATAAGAGCAGCTCTTTCCCCTCCCTGCAACTCTCGATGCAAACATTTCATCACAACATATTTCCAGCGCTACCTCCGTACCGACCAGGAGATCGAGGCCCTGCGGGATGGAGAGAGAAGAGATGCTGCTCCTGCAGCTACTCTGAAGGAAGCATTAAGAAAATAGTCAAAAATTATATGGGAAGGGGATGTAAGGATAAGAAGGGATAAGGGAGGTACTCTCTCACCAAGGTGTACGTCTAAACTCTCCTGCTACATCTAACAGCTATTGGTAAGCTACAGCCCTACAGACCAAAGGATTTGGGATTTGCATGAGCAGACACGACACCTTGCAGTCCCAGCCCTAGGCACCCTGCTTCTCCCCTTCCTCTCCTGCGCCGCAGCAGATCATTGCCGAAGCAACTCTTGTCTCTCTGGCCTGTGCAACACTGAATGCAAGAAATGTAACTCAACACATCATTATTAAAAGCAGCTACTGCTGGCGATGATCTCATTGCACCTCCCCTGCCTGTCACGTTTGCCTGTTATCTCTTTCTTTTCATACTTTGATCATAAGCTTTTCAGGGCAGGCGTTCGCTGCTGCGTATTCAAGCTAACACAACAGCACCCGAGTTCTCCAGCTGTAACGCAGCTATCAAAACCTATCCATTTGTGTACACACACTCCAAGCACACAGCCACCCACCTGGAGGAGCCGACACCCCCTAATTACCAAAAAGCTGCAAAAGGGCCTTTAAAAGGCAGAGAATGCAAGTATTTCACTTACATTTTAAAATAGGAATGAGGCAGATCTACTGAAAGGAGCCTCCTAGGGCGTAGGTGGCGAGGTTTGGTGTGGTACCACACAGGCAGCCACCTGTAATGCTAATTGCACAGCAGAGTAACACCTCGCCCAGATCCGGAACAGTCTCCCGCCCGGGCCGTCGCACGGTGCACTCACACGCCGCACGGTGCACACGCACGCGGCTCGGAAAACGCTGCGCTGCCCGTTTCCAGCCCCATTTTCTGGAGCTGTCGGGCAGCCCTTTCAGCTCAGGCTGGGGATGAGGGTCTGGATACTCTCAGAGTGGTTTTCTTTACAGAGCAGGATTTCCCTCCCGGGACGGCTTTGCCCATCGCACCGCTCGCTGCCTGGCACATGGTGCGTGGAGGAAAACAGCTCCGGCCGACGCAGGACCCGCAAGGACACGGTGGGTGTGTGGTGCCTCCGCTCGTGGGCACGGTCACTCCGGGGCACCCCATGCCAGACATGAGAAAACCCCACCACCACCCAAGAGAAGTGCTGGTTCGGTGGTGTTCGTTCGTGCTGGACAGCCGGTTCTACCGGCAGCACACCCGCTCTGCCCCACAGCAGAAGTTTGCAGATGAGCCACCTCGAGGTAAAAGACAACCCCCCCCCCCTCCAAAAAAAAGAAAAGGAGAGCAATAAAAGACCCGCTCATCCAGATTTCCATTCCAGGGACGTAGCGGCAGGCTCCGTTTTAGCCCGGTTGGATGCAGCGGGGCACACCCGCCGCACCCGAAGCGCCGAACCCGGCGGTCACCGACACCGAGCACCGGCAGCCCCGCACCCCGGGAAGAGCAGCTCCCCGCCGGCGGCGGGAGGGAGGGCTGCCCGCACCCGGCTCCGCAGCGTCCCGCAGCCGCACAACCACCCTCCGTGTGTCCCCCACCCACCCCGTGCCCCCCTCTCGGGGCGCAGCAGCCGCTTCAGCCCCGTACCCGAGCGGCCACCGGGCACCGGCGAGCCCCGGGGAAGGCGCGGGGGGGGGGGGGGGGGAGGCCGGACGCCACGGGGCCGGGCGTTCTCACCTGGCACGGGGCTCTCGGGCACCCACTTGGCTCCGGGCTGCAGCACCTGGAAAGCAGCGCGGACCGGGCGGCAGGCGGCTTCCCCCGCCGGCTGCGCCGTTCCCGGAGCACCGAGCAACGCGGCCACCAGCAGCAGCAGCAGCGTTCCACCGCTCCCCGACATCCTCCCGGGGCACCGGGGCGCTCCTCTACGCCCCGCCGGCAGGCATCCCCGCCGCGAACCGGCACCGAACCGGGACCGCGCTGCTGCTGCTGCTGCTGCGCAGCGGAGCGGAGCTCGGCCCCGCGCCTCGCGCGGCGCTCCCGGAGCGCCGGGACCGGCTCCGCGCGCACCGCCCCGCCCCGCCCACGCCGCGCTCCCATTGGCCCCCACTCAGCCGGCCCCGCGAGCTGATTGGTTCCCTGCCGCCCTACCACCACCCGCCGGCAAACTTACGCCGCGCCCGCCACCGCCCCGCCGTTCATTGGCCCCGCCGTTCACTGGCCCCGCCCCGCAGCGCGCCACACCTGCCCCGCCAAGCGGCCCGCGCCCCGCTGCAGCCCGGCGCCGCTCCGCGTTGGCGGAGGTCCGGGGTGCGGGTTTAGGGCAGGCCGGGTGTTGCTCCGTTCCGCTTTGGCCGTCCCTGCCGTGAAGCACCCGCGTTAAGGCGGCCCCGGCGTTTCGCACGGCGCCACGTGTGCGTCCGAGGCGGGATTCGGAAGGGTGCGTGGGTCTCCCGTCCGCACGGACGCGCGTGGCGTGAGTTCGTGGCGCTGCGGCGTTCGCTCTCGAGCCTTCGGCGTCCCCGGGTTGAGCTGGGAGGGAGAGCCGAGTTACACCCAGCCCCGCCGCCCTTTGCCCAGCCGGCGGAGCGGGGCTCACCTGGGAGCTCGGCGGGGAGAGCAGAGCGGTGCTGAGCGCGGGGTCCCCGGCACGGCACCGGAGACACGGCTAACCCAGTCCCGGAGGGGGCCCAGGGGTGCCCGTGGGTCTGGGGTGCCGTTGGGGGAGTACCGGACAAATCGCCAGAAGAGCGACGCTGGAAACCGGCACGCACATGTGGGCAGGTTGTATTGCTCCGCCGAAGCCATTTTTCCACCAGTTTCCTTCCAGCCGGAGCTGTTGGGAACCCATCAGCTCACTGAGTTGAAGCCCACAGGCCTGGCAGGGCCCTGCGTCACAGGGACCTTCACTGCGGTGCCAGCTGGGACCGGGACAGCCCAGCTCCGTCCCACCAGCAAAAAAGCCCAAAATACCAGCAACGCGTGCTCAGCTGGAAGGGGCCCACACTGCTCATTGCTCAGCAAGCAGCTGTATAAAGTGGGAAGCGAGCAGGGCAGAGTGAGGGAAGGCTTTACTTAAAAAAGCAAGGGCCATGTATGAAAAATTGCCAAAATTGCGTTTGCCCAGCCTGTCTCCTTGCTGCTCGCCCCCAGCCTGCACGATGCTCCTTCTGCGGAGAAAAAACAATGAGGGAGCAAGCGTAAGCAGAAGAGCAGGAAAAAAATCTATTTAAAATTTCCAGTGCAAATACAGGATCAAATTATCACTAATGGCTCGCTACCAGCTCTTTTTCACTCTGAAATTTTGAAGCGGGATGAAAAATGAAAGTCCAACCTGTGTGTTTGTTCTAAGAAAATGCCTGCCAGGGAGAGATTGTTAAAATATATTATGGATATGAGACTAATAAGCTGGAATGTGCAACATGTCTCGCTGGTTAATGGATTGTCGGAGCCTGTTGCTGTCCACAGGCTGCGCTATTTATTATCTGTTTATTGTGTCTAGTAAGCACGGCTGACAAAACTCCCATTAACTGGGCAGCAAAAAGTCCCACTTTGCAGGAATTCAGAGAAATCCAGAAATTCCTTTTTGCTCAGAGGTGCGGGTGCTCCACGGTGCAAATTGTGCCTGATTTCAGCAGAGCGAAGAGCAGGCGTGTGCTCAGTGATACGGATGAGGATTCATCGCTTACGCGTTTTCACTTCTCCCGGTTCCTTACATGAAATACTGTCACACGTGCTTCAGCTCATGTGAGCTGCGTCACACTGAATGGTTAACTTATCTTTCCTGCGTCTCCTTCATTGATTCAGTGATGGATTTGTTATGTTTATGCAACAGTTTGGGTTTTGGGTACAGTATTGCTTTAGGTTAGGAATCAATTGGACTGAATTGCAGAATACAAAGGTTGGTATTTGAAGCACTCCTTTATATACACTATTGCAATCTGTATTATGTTTATGGTCTGAATTACAGTTGTCTAAAAGGCATTCAAGCATCTCCTCTGTTCATCTTCAAACGTGCTGTGTGTATTTCATTTAAGTACAGGAGGCTTTTACTGTTCCAGGTAAGTACACAGATACTGTCAAGCATGCCATTATAGCAACAAATTACATACAGTGCCAAATAGGCAGCATTTAGGTATCTCTGCAAAGACGAGGGAGTGCTTTAGGATTTCAAACCAAATTAAAAAACAACATTACTGCTCTTTACTGGATCTGTCTTCACAGTGGGATCTGTCATTATCTTGACAATAACTCCCTGCAAAAATAAAGCTTATCTATCAACAAGGAGTTATGTCAGAAGTAAGACCCTGAGCCCAAAGGACGCTCTCCACCCCGTGCCTGCAGAGGCATTCCCTGGGTGACAATTGCTGATGCTCTCACCTCTGTCAGGACTGCAACAGCCCAAAGAAAGTCTGAACCAATTTTTCAGAGCGGTGCATGTCCATGTGACTTGTCCTTTTAATGTGCGAGGGTTGCAAGCATAGGTTTGTCCTGGAGGAGAAAGCAGACGACTTGCTCCAAGATCAGAGGCAAAGTCACTGGGTTAGTTGTCTGCCAGCAGATGTAGTAAGAGCCAAGTCGTTGTCTCATATCCAGGATGATAATTTCCCTTGTTACAACTGCTCACACCGTAAAAATTTCACTTAATCATCTACCTGCCTCAAGCCTGTAAGTAATGAGAGGCAGGATCATGTGTAGCTGATTTTATCAAATGCTCTTATGAAGCTCTCCACTGGGAAAACCCTGAATCAATTAAAATGCCAAGGAGAGACGTAGGAGAGGGATTCGTACTCCCCAGTAGACACTCACCGGGTTATCAACACATTTCACTTACTCTTCCACTATCGAAGGGACGGATGAGCTCCATGGGGACAAGGTCAGCTGAGCCGTGCCTGTAGTGGAGGAAATAGCCGTGGGGCAGGGGAGAAAAGAAAAAGCCTGGAGCATCTGTTGACACATCTGCATGTTTTCAGCACATGCCTGGCAGCCTACATGGGCAAGTTTGGCCTGGCTTTCTCATCCCTGCTGTGATCCCATTGTGCTGACCATGGCTTAGCTGCATCGCTTGAGATCTCACGTGTCCTGCTGAAACCAAGAGCTGCAGGCAATGACCGCTTCTCCATGTCAAAATGACCCTTTCCATCTTATTCTTCATCCTGCAGAAGCTGCATTTTCAGGGTTTCATAACCATTTGTGGAGGAGGAGAAGGGAGAAGCTCTTCGCTGTATAACAGTACTCGTGCGTTGTCTGATGGAAAAAAGAAAAGTGCATTTGCCATGGGGCACTGGCGGAAATGATGGATTGCCAGGTAGCAACCATCCCTCCCCTCTTCGGCAGAATATTGTATTCCGTGTGCTATATAGGGATGCTGATAGATCCATAAAGCATTAGCCTTTTCCTCACCCCAAAAAGCAGTGGCTGATAAATCACTAGTTCTCTGGAGTTTGTTGGGAGCAGATCACGCAGTAGAAGCAGTGAAGCCTTCAGAGAGATGCATCACTTAAAGACACTGCAGATGCCAATAGAGCTGTACATCAAGAACACACGGACAAATCACTTTGCCTGTCCAAAAATTAGATACTTCAGAACTGGAACTTTTTTGCAAGTATGTACCAGTTTCAGTCACACTCACATCAGAAATTCCTCCTAGAGCCTTGGAAGATCTCTGCACTCCAGTCCTAGGCATCTCTCCTTTTTTTACAAAGAGTTTAAAAAGTCTTCTCTCTCACTATAGGAGAGAAAACTTACTGAAATTGCAGAATATTTCATGGGATAAAACCTCAGCCAGACCCAAGCCTTTCCAAACCAGCTCTTAACTGTGGATAAGACACAGGTTTTGCAGGGGGCAGCTAGGTACACAGCTAACCATCCGGTTATCCGAAGAGTTTTGCATCCTTTGTAAAACTAAAAACGCACAGACATGGCAAGTGTGGCTCAAAAGCTCCTCCACACACCCCTGATCTCTGGAGGACCCAAAGCACAGCGCGAAAGGATGAAACACACAGTGTGCCCGAGTTTGGGGCGTGCTGGTCATGGGACACAGCCATCAGGGAGGAAGGATGCTCGTAGCACTCCTCACCACAGCCCAAGCTGCAATGCTCGTCTCTTCTCCAGCTCGCGGTGAGTGAACACTAGCAGAGCTCCTGAGGGCCAGAGAATCACCTGAGACACAGCTCTACAGAGGGGTTCAAAGCAGAAGAGATGGGAGAAAACTATTCACCGTGCACTGCTGCCTCTGCTGGGAGCACAGGGCAGACATTTCTCAAGCTGATATTTTCATTTATCATCTCCCAATGATTAATCAACTGAAGAGACGATGCCAGGAGACAGCCCAGAAGGCATCAACTCAGAGTGTTCACCTATGAAAATAAAGTGCTGCCGACAATTACCAAGCCAGAGCTGTCACGCCATGGGCATCCTGCTCGCAGGGGGAGCTGGGATGTAAAATTACAGGGCACTGCTGGGAACTAGCCCTGCACAGAGCGAGCAGACTGACAGCTTCAGTGCAGGCACGGAAGGCACTCTGGATTTAACTCTGGAGAGATGCTGCACTCCCCATTCCCTGCACTAGCACAGGCTCAACAGCGCAGAGCGAGCTCTGCAAGCAGTGCACGGTCAAAGTGCAAAGCAAGACTGGATCTTTGCAGACCAAGCAGACCAAGTTAGAGTCGTGTGGCTGCACACACTGATGAAGTCCCGTTGTATGATGCAGAGAGCACACAAGCTTTGAGATGGGATCTCCAGCAGAACCAACAGGAGTTATATTGAATATACAAATTGCTCCCACTCCAAAGGAGGCCAGGTATTCAGGTGCCTTTCCAGGAGTGCTTTTTTCCTGTGCAGTGGCACCCCAGTAAAACTCGATTTATGCCTCATTAAATTATTTTAATGCTTAATATTATATGCAAAAACTCCGTGAAGAGATATAATAGAGGAGTATTTCTGCTAGGCTCCTGCAGAAGCTGTCTCCAAGCGCATGGTAATGAGGTGCTTCCAAAGGTATCAGAAGCATTAGACTGCTCCTCAAACACCACTTTGCGGGTAGAAGAGCAGATGGGTGACTTAGTGGCAACTTTTATACCCAATAATTCAAGACATTGTGGGGACACAGCGTTCCTCTCCCTCACTGACACCGATCAGGAGTCATTGCTGGAGCCAGTGGATTTGGAGCAGCCTCAGCGAGCACCGAGCCCCGGCAAGGGAGGAGACCTTGGAACAAAGCAATGTGAAGCAGCATGAAGACCCTTCATCCCCAGGGTGGCTCTGGGGCCAGCGACGGGCTACCGCAGTGTTCGGCCACTGTGCAGCAGGATGGACAGTATCTCTGTTACTTGCTGTCTGCACCCCCAGTGCCGCCTTCTTCCCCCCGCCTCCCTTTCGGGCTTCTCACTCTCTTCTTTCTCCTTAAGGAAAGGTCACTGCACACAATGGCAAGGAGAAAAAAATTGCAAACCAAAGGAACTTCTGTTTTTACAGACACTTTCTGCAAGTTCCCACCAGACCCATGGAGTTGTTGTGAGCCTCATTCTGCAGCTGGGGAAGCGGCATGACATTCACCAGCTCCACATTCATTGCAACGGGGCACAGCACCGATCTGCCTCTCTGCTGCAGGTACCTGCTGTTCCCCAGAGGGTGTCTTGGCCTGTTTGGGCTTTTACTGCCTCAGGTCCCCCAGCGCAGACATCACGTCTGTGCTGAGCGTGGCCGGCTGTGTCCCACAGCCCTTCTCCGCCTAGGAGGGGAGGGTCCCACAAGCTGAGCAAAGCCGTCCCTTGCCATCACAGCTCCCTCATCCGTTGTCCCTGCTCCAGCCCACCACATTGGGAGACCATGACCTTGCACTGGTTAGTTTTTTTCAGCCGCGTTCATGGCCTGACCCTTCCAAAAGTGATGCCAGCAGCAGCTACACAAGAAGCCATCTGAGCGCTCCTCCTGGCTGGCTGGACTCGGAGCTCAGCACGCATTGGGCTTCTCATTAGTAGCATCCTCGCTTGCATCTGCTATTAAGATTGCGTCCTTCTTGCATAAGCCAAATAATCTAATAAAAAAACCAGTAAGATTTAACACTTGTGCATTTCAAGGCATTTCCCAAACAACAACTAATTATCCTGCTGGACACTCAGCCAGGTTTCACCTCTCTGCGGAGGAGGACAGCATATCGACAGAAGGGAAGTTTTCTTTTAAAAGGAGCCTCAATAGACATCCATGTTTGTCTCATTTCCAATCAGTTAGAATAATGAACCACCTTGCATAGAGAGATTTATTTTGTTTTTAAATGCTAAATCATTCCTGCACATAATGCATAAATGTCAGGCCTCTCAAACAGCTCTTTGGGGGTTTGGGGGTTTGTTTATATTATTACTATTAAACATGAAGCAGAAATTGAGAAGCAGGTAAGTGGGAAGCAGAGCTAGTTTCTCCTAACTCCCCCTGTCCTTTAAATAAGACTGAAAAGCCCCACACCTGAGCTATGGGTGTCTCAAGTAGAAGTTCTCCTCAAATGCAGAAATTGCTCCGTGTGTGCATGTTTTGGAGACAGGAGAAGAACGAAAGGGAAAACAAGTTGCTGTGCTCCAATACCACTCCATTTTGTGACTCTGGTGTAGGGCACTCCAAAGGTTTTCCATAAACTCAGGGATTAGTGCAATTAGGTCAAAACCCCACTTTAATGAAGACGGCATAAAGCTGTTGACAACTTATTCCAGAGGGCTTGGCCAACAATGGAAAAAGCAAATAGAAACAAGCCTGAGCTTGCTATTCTTAGTGCTTTGGGGTTGTTAAAATCAGTCTTATGGTACAGGAGGTACGGGGGACCTGACTGGACAGTGCTTGGAGCTGGCAGTGCCCAAACACAGGACCCAGAGCCTAAAACCTTGGGAGAGAAGAGCTGCTGGGACTGAGGCACTGCTGGGTGGGCATCTCCAGGGCAACCAGAGTGCAAGTGGCATTTTAGGGCTTCATTTTAACCTCAATTTAAGTGCAAGCATTTAGAAATAAAAGTGACCGTGATGTATTATTCAGTGGGCTGTTTTAGGAGAAACTGAATAATTTAAAAAATACATGCTCAAAGCCAAGTGATTTTTCCTCCCTGCACCCCCCTTTCTCTCGTTGCAACTTCTCTGAGGCCAGCAGTAAATGTCCTGCTGATTTTGGCAGAGTGGAGCAAGCAACACTCGGGTCTTACCCATGGCCTTTCAGGGATTTGTCCTCATTTGTGACCTGGGCAAGAGTAAGAAGGAAGATATTAGGAAGAAAGAGGTCTGGCTCCACTAGAAACTGCTCTCACAAATGAGAATTGGTGAGCGTTATATTGAACTATCCCAGTGCTGTCAGTGACTGGTATTTAGTACTCGCAGGGTGAGCGTGGGTGGCTTTTGTTTAGCTTCCCCTGGAAAGCAAGACCTTGATTCAACAAGAAAGAGCATTCAGTTTAAGAGCAAAATACCTCATCATTGCATGATACAAAGCATTGAACCAATACAAACATACTCTGCCAGTGCAAGCATCTTGCAAATGCATAAAAGGTTCACTTTGTTCTGCGGACTTTCTGCCAGACGAGGCATTACCAAGTGCCAAGGGAATGCAGACCAATTCTCACTCGCAGGACATGGTGCTAAACAGAAATTCTGCCACAGAGAGGTCCTGGGCCCTGTCGCGAGCACAGCACTAATGCACTGCAAATTGGCTAGCAGCATCTGACCTTCTGGAAGCCATTCAAAAAAATGACTTAACTCCAAACTACAAAGCAATCCCATTAAAAGCAGGCCTGTGTGCAAACCCCTGGCTGAATCCAGGCAGGAGCCTTAGAAGTGAAAAACTTCAGTACAAGAGGAGTCGCTGATAGTCTTGCATAAGTATGTTAAGCGCTGGCCGTGCAGTGTTGCCGGAGGGAAGACGTGCAAGCAGAGGTGAACATTTAAGCGTTGGGATTTAGAGTGTGGTCGCTCCATCTCAAATGCCTTCAGACCGGCCGACCTTGGGAGCTCCTTCATTCCCTTGCTCCCACACCTCTCCAGCTGCAACATGGGGATAATGGTTTTTATCTGCTTTGCTGGGATAGCAAGGAGATAAATTCATAAGTACGCTGAAGAGGATCGGCAATTACAGTGCCGAGGTCACCCTCACACCTATCTCGATGACAGCCCAAATGGACCGTGCAAGACATGTCCCTACATCTTCCCGGGATTAGCATCGATTAAATACCATGGAGAAACTGCACCATTTAGCAACTTCTGACAATTGTGAAGATGGTCAGGTTCATACCTTGGAGAAAGGCTTTGACAAAGCTGCCAAAGGGGAAGCAGCTAATTCCCACTGGCTGCACTCAGGCTGCAGCTGCAACACCAGAAATCTCCGAGGTCCTGAGAACATGAAGATGCCGTCTTCATTTCCAAATGGATTTCCACATTTATTAGATCTTCCTGATAGAAATGTACGAGTAAGACAGATCCAATTAGTTCACCTAATAGTCTTGCATGATGAGGTTGGACTAACCATCTGAGCACAGGATTTTGCACAAATGAAAGAGCATTCCCATAAAATTGAAAATGTAATTTAGCAATTTGGAAAGAAAATCGACAATCTTTTGAGAAAACTAATAGCTTTTTACTGTGTAATATAAGCTCAACTATCTAGTGTGGAAAAAACATATAAAGCATTAAAGAGACAACCCTATCACTAAATGTAATAATAATAAAACCTCCTCAAATTATTTCTTATTACCCACCTTTGTTCATTTTCAGACTCTCCAGAAATAGGGGCTCTCTATGCTTCTGACTGATAAGCTCAACAATTCCTCATACAGCTGAAAGTAGCACACCCCCTGCAAGCTGACACACACACAAAAAAAGGGATATTTTCTGCTTTATTATTTAGAAGGCAGCCCCTGGGCCCAGTTCATGGTGGGTGTGAACTGGCCAAGCTGCAACTGATTTCATGGCACTGTTGGGCTGAGACCAGCCGAGGAGGTTTGCCTCTTTTCTGGAAGTATTTTTAATCACCTGAGGCCTTTTTCTGGGGAGACATTAATTCATAATCTCCAAGATCAGAGGCATTGGGTGGATTATCTGCTCTCCTGTGCAGCACACCTCCAAATTGCCTCCTGTCGCCTCTGCCGCTTGCCCGTCCGTATTGGTCTGGAGGCATCTGGATTCAATCTGAAGATGTTACAAGATGGTGAATACGGGCTTTGCCTGCCTGATTCCTTCCTTCAGTTTCCCATGCTACAAAACACAGCCCTCCTTCCTCCAATGCATGTGTCCTGCAAACCGGCGGCTCCGGCCGTGCTTCTCCTCTCCCTCTGCCCCCGGGGTTTCTCTCCAGCAAGTCACAGGATGCAAAAAACAGATCACCCTGGTGGAAAACATTGGCTTTTAGGCTTCCAAACCATGGGCTATGCACACCCCACAGCAGCTAAAACCATGGAGCACAGCATTAACATCACCTGGATCTTTGGCCCCCCTAAATGCTGGAGCATGGCAGCTTTGCCATCGCTGGGGCCACCTGAAGCCACCCAGCGTAGCTCCTCCGTCACCAGCACGGCGAGGCCAGGGGCTGAGCGGTCAGAGCAGGTCGGGGGCTATATATGAGAAGAAACCCCTCTATCCCACCCCCCTTCTATCTCTGCCCCAAATCACTCACTAGCATTTACTCCTCAGCCAGGCAGCAGGGCAAGACTCTCTGAAAAAAATATTCCACACCTGAGCAAAGAAGAGCTTGTATATGACGAGTTGGTTTGTGGCACTCGGTATCGGAGGGCGCATGCTGAGCACGTGGCACACATATAGGCTCGGTGATGCATGGGGATATTTACCTGACCCCTCAACTGAAAGCAAAATGCTTCAATAGCTGCTGAGAGCACAGAAAGTGGTTTCAGAGACAGAGCTAGAGATTAAAACAACACGAGCAGTGAGAAAAAGTGCAAAATTAAAAGCTGTGCTGGTGTTTGTGCGCTGGATTTTGCATTACGATTTGCTGCAGGTTAATCATGTATCTGTCCTGTTCGGACCGTTTGCATCCCCCATCAGCTCTTTCTTGAATGCTGCTTCTGTTTGCCAAGTTGCAACAACAGCAGAAATCCAAAAGTTGGTCCCACAATGTGCATAATTACTAATTTCAGAGAAAACCTACCCCTCCAGCTGCCCTGCTTGTATAGGTTGAAATGTTTGGAAAGGGAATTAGTTAACCTAGGCAGCTCTCTAGTACACACATGAACTCACTGCAGCCCATTTACAAACCTTAGAAATGCTGGCTTTGCAGGCAGGCAGGCAGCTATAAATACAGCTGCAGATGGAATTCCTGAACTTTTCAATGGTAGTTTTGAACAGGAATAACTTGACATTTAATTCTGGGACAATTGTGAAATGTCAACATCTGTTGTGGAAACACAGAATAATGACTAAATTAACACCACTTGCAGCTTTTAAGTATGTGGTAGCGTAACATCACACCAGGATGCGCTTGGACAAAACCGTACTGAGCTTCATGGTTTGAGCTGAAGAGAGCAACTGTCTGGGCTGGAGCGTGACAGGATCAGGCCCTGCTCTGGGCAGCTGTATTTCAAGGATGGAGAGCCCATAGCTGCAGCCTGCCAGCTCAAGGGTTGCCATATCTATATCAACTGGATTGCTACAGTCTATCAATGCATCCCTCACAGCCTTTACAGAGGAAGAGTCTGTAACTACCACGGGGACCTCAGACCACCCCTTATGACTTGCACGAGCTTCACTGTGATACAGCAGAACAAATCAAGGCTAGCTCGGTATTTAATTATAGTTCTGAAGTCTTTTACAAAGGTTTATTCAAGGATTTCACCTTTTGCTTCCTCTGATTACAAAGCAGGCTGGATGTCCTAGCCTAAAACCTGCTGTGATCTTGGTCTGATGTCTTCTAAGTGACACATCTCCCCATGTCCCGAGGGTATGATGGTGGAGACAAGGTGAGACCCACAGAAGCTGGTAGAGCAGCTGGAAAGCAAGAGTTTCCCAAGGCTCAGCACGCAGAGGGGCATCCCAGCAGGAGCTTTGCCATTCACAGCTTCTCTATGCCACCAACAAGCAGCCAACAGCCGCAGGCAGACACCAAATGCAGCAGCCAAAAACAGCCTGGAAAAAAAAGCAAATAACGGTGCATTTTGGGCAAGACACCCAAACCCTTCTGCACCACTCGGTCCAAGCCAGGAGCAAGGGTGGGCAGCTCGCCCTGTTTGCAGGATGGTCCGAGAGGTGCCCGGGGCTCCCCCCATGCCCTGCACAACCCGGAGAGGCACCAACTCGGACAGCAGCTCACCCGAGCAACACGGCATCGACAGAATTTGTAAAATCACTTCTACCCATCTTGGCTAAAACAAGCTGAAGCACCACGGACTTGGCACTGAGTGAGTTCTTGCGCTGCGTTTTATGAATTGGTCTGAATGCAAGCCAAATCCCGAAGTACTCAAGGACATCGGTGCCATAGATTTTTTGATCTGAAAGGAAGTTACTGTATTTAACCATTATGGGACAATGTTAAAAAATGGTCACTAAAGGCAGTCACCAAAGGGGCAGCATGTTAGCAATACTGGCCTGTTTGGAAAGCAATAAATACAGAAATTTCCCTGGTTTCCCCTCCCTGTGGCCATGCATCTATAGATTAAAAAATCAAAAATGCCTAGGTCAGCTGGTCTGTCTCCTTGGACATTTTATGCCATTCTGGAGGAGCCTTTTGTGATCATGGGGTCAGATCCAGAAAAGTGCTGAGTCTTAAAATTTAATTGCGTGTATTTTAAAGGTGAACTGAACTGCAGTAGAGCATTGCATGCAGAACAGCAGCTCCTAAGCTCGGCAGCAGGCTGAGCATCCTAAGCTCAGCCCACAGTCAGGCTGGTGCCACACGCCAGGAGCCACAGAAAGGGACCCAAAGAGGTCACCAATGTTGCCAAATTAGCAAAGGGGAAGGCAGGTCTGTTCCCATACCCAAGTTCTTGATTGTGCTGGGAGCTGAGGGAGAAAATGCAGCGTGTTACCTGTTAGCCTACAACCCACGGGAAGGGGGAAGCGGCTGTGAGTGGGGACAACCTGTGCCGGAGAGCGGCTCAAATGCCCCGTGTAGCATCTGACGGCACTTCAGCTCCAGCATCAACCACGGCAGCAGACCTGACACGCAACAAAATAGTTCGATTCAATGTGGCTAAACCCTGCTAAAATAGAGGTTAGTCCTCAAGGCTCCAGTGCTGGAAATGGGGCGGTGGAGCTGGGCTCGGCATCAGCACTTTGAGCCTTTAACCCCATTTCCCCCAACCCAAATCCTGGCCCAGCCAAAGTCGGTGGGAATTTTCTCGTTGCTATTCAGCTCCTGCATTTTGCCAGAGGGCCAGATTTCCCTGCAGAGCAGCTGGAAATCTTTCTTCCACTTCTACCAACCTCAAACAACTCTGCAAAGGGATTTGCTCTGGATTTCCTTGGATTTGAGCTTGGCATCAGGTCAGACACCCTGATGCAGTGGCATCAAAGAACTGCAGGAAAGCAGCCCCAAGAAACAGTGAAAATGTTGCTATTATACCATAAACTCTGGGACCGGTACAATACCGACTGCAAGCCAGGTACTAACACCCACCAGTTCTGGTTTTTTTTCATCCAACTAGCTCATTTCTGTGCCTGCTGATACATGACTACATATTTAGCGAAGGAGTTTATTCACTCTGAAAATAGTTTTTCAAATTAGCACTCCATGTTTTCTAGGTGATGGGGTGGCCAGGATTTAGGGACAGAGGGATCCTTCGTTTGAAGAGCTATTTTAACCCATTACTATCATTAGCTGCCAAAAAGGGTGAGGAATTTCCTTGGCCAGCTCCAGTCCTGCCAGCAGTCACTGGTGGCAAACCAGCTGCAGGTTAACAACACCCCTTGGTAGGTCCCAGTCTGGGCGCCGGGACCACCGAGGGACACGCTGGGAGGTGACCCAAAATGGATTCAAGGCTTTATCTCAACAGCTAATTACACCCCGCAGAACATCGCCTTTTCTTTCCCCCTCGTTATTAGCAGGATAACAACACTCAGGGAGGGGGGTTTTTTTCCAAATCCTGTAAATCTGTGGGAGAGCCATAGCAGAGGAGAACAATCACTTTCAAAGATAAATAACTTTTCTGTCCCCACCGGGGCTGAGTGGCCACATCCAGGCCTGGCAGGGGTCATGAAATCGCCTGCCTGGCCGTCTCCCTCCCCGGCTGCTATTCTGCACTTCAACTCATCACGCACAACAGTGAGAACAAAGCGACCGAAGAAATCACCTCTTTCCATCCTGGTAAAAGCCCAACAGTTCAGCAGCAATTATTTATGTCACTCTGGATGGAAGAAGAAAAACATGCCTTTTTTAACAAATGCAGAAGGAGAGAAGAAGGTTGTCAGTGGTCAGGGTACAGCACCAGTGCTGCTCTCTCCCCATCGGTACCAGCATCCCCTCCGGCTCCGGTGGCCTCAATCCCAGGATTTACTTGGCTCACGTCAGCAGCCACGCTGGCATAACCACGGAGAGACCCAGGCTGGAGGAGGTCAGGTTAAGTGAGGATGAGGAAGAGCGAGGGGATGTTAGGAGTGCAGGTTGTGTTTGCTTGCCCCATCCTCCGCCAGCGATTCAGCCGTGGCCGGGGGCCACGTTTCTCCCACAGAGCTGCAATAGCTCGACCAGATTGAAGGCACTAATAAAACCTTTAAACGGAGCCAAGGTGTCCTCCCAAATACTTCACACATAGGAGGACGTGAAAAATGATTTGAGAGAGTAAGCGAATAAGCAGCATACCTAGGAGGAGTCGACTCGGACAATCTACATCGATTTAAAACGAAGAGTGCCTGCAGCTCTGCAGGTGCAGCCCTGAGGGCAGGCAGGGACTGGGCAGAAAGGGGGTTTCAAGCAGCAGGAGCAGGATGGCACGAACTCACTCATAGCGAAGGACAGCCAGGGCTCCAAACACCAACATCTTCTTAGACACTTCCCCCAGCAGCCACCTCGGGGGGGTAATTTTTTTTTTTTTTTTTCAAGTGAAGTTTTGAAAAACTTGCAAAAGGCAACAGATTTATTGGAGCCCTTGGTGAGCAGGACATACCCACACTGAGGGGATTTCCCATCACATCTCCTGACTGAATTGTTCCCAAGATAACTGATAGACAGTTGTGTTTTATTGCAGTCACTATGACATTTCTGACATTTTAAGATTAATAATATCTGGTAGGCTTTTCCCCACCGGCAATCACATCGCTCCACCATGGGGCTTGGGCTTTATCCTCATTTCTTGCTGTTCTGTCATTTCTAATAACGTGTTAACAGACATTTGCTACTCTGTAGGGGTCGGCGTTCGGAAGATCTCGCGTTGTCACGGAAAGTTAGAGGATTAGTCGCAGCCTTGTGATGTACCTGTAACCCCACCTCCCCTTGTTAGTATAAAAGGAATTAACTGCGCAATAAAAGCGGGAAGTTGGCGCTCACACTGCGTGTGTTATCTGTCTCTTTCCCTGGTCCGGGCCGACCAGTGATCTAAGCGTGGCACCTTGATATGTAGCGAATGCTACACTACTCTAACACTGGATTGCGAGCAGGAGGATTTCCTCGGACCCATAAATTGCAGTCTGCCCGCTCACGCTGTCTGTGAGAGCAAAGCGTTTTGTTAGTGCACCTGAAGAGGGTTTTGGAGAGGAACATCTCAGAGGACTTTCTTTGGAGCTACTCGTGGGGCTTCCCCTGCCCCACTCTCACTCCTGCCCACCACACCACAAAGCCTTCAGTATCCTCCTTGGACACCCCAAGTGTCTGTGCTTTGGTTTTAAGTCCATGAGTCATAAAACCATAAGTATTATTTGCTACACTGACATATCCATATTGCTTTTTTTCTTAAAGCCATATATTCCCACTGGGCATTTGCTGCTACATTTCCATCCAAAAAAAAAAAGAGAGTTAAGGAGAGGAATAAATGAGAGTCAGAGGCAGCATTAACAACTATCAGACAAACTCCAGTTAACTCTGTCCTCTTGCAAATCACTGCAAGCTGTGTTAACTTACAGAGAGGCCGGCAGGCAGAAGCCGTGAAGTCGGGTGAGACCGCAGTGATAAATCCCCGCGGGGCTGGGTGACAGCACCGTGATGCTGCCAAGAGCATCCCTGCACTCGGGGGGGATGCGGGTGCCAGGGAGAGCAAATGCCACTAACCTGCGGCCAGCAAGCAGCGGCATGATGAGAAAAGACATTTTATTATGCAGAGCTAATGCCATTAGAGTAAACGAAGTTTGCCCAGAGGAATAACAAAGCAGTGAGATAGTTAAAGCAAATGCTGGAGCGGTTCCCTTGGGTCTGGGTGATTATAATGGTGGGGTGGGTTTTGCACACACAGGCTACGGACACGTTCGTCCTCGTCCACCACAGCCCCCCTGGACTGGGGGCGCTGAAACCTGGACAGGGCTGCAGTGCCCAACCCTCCCCGAGTAAGAAGGAGGCTTGGGCTGGAGATTTTATCAGCTGTGTGAGCTGGAGATTTCTCCCTGTATTTTATTAAGAAACAGCCTGCCCTCATGTGGTGAATGGAAAACCAGGAGGCTGAAGATTTTGGACTAAAACTGTCCAGCAACTGTGCCAGGGAGGGGACCAGGAGCCCTTCAGAGAAAATCTCTCACAGCTCAGTCCCTCACCTGTCGCACCCAGCTTTTCCTCACTCATTTTTGTGCCTATTTCCCTTCCCACCTGCGCAGCACCCACTCCTCTTGCTGGCCTGGTAATTCCCAGAGAGCCACGGGCAAGTGCCCCAACAGAGCCCGTGGGCGCCCACTGTAGCATATACGATACATATGATATGTATACAATATGTACACGATCTATACGGTACAGCGGGGCTGCAGCACCCGCTCCCACCGCTGAGCTGGTCCCCACAGCATGGGGGAAGGCTGCACAAGGTCAAGGCAAGCCCTCAGCGGAGGCAGAGCGCCGCAGCTCCAGCATCTGAAATGAGGAAAAGTCCCATTTGCATTCAGTTTATGGGCAGAACAGTAAGTAGTTTTTCTTGAATAGCTCCGATAACACCTCCCGTGAGGGTGCAGACTAGGCTTAGAAAGGCAATCACACTCACACCGCGTACAGGGGTTTCTGGGCAGCCTCTGGGAGAAGCCTCAGCTTATCGTGACAGGCAATAAAACCTTTACCCAGAATCAACATGATCCAGAATAAGTAAAACCAGGCTGAGTAACAGATCCGAGAAAGCTGTATCTTCCTCACCCAACCAACTCTTTTTTTTTTTTTTTTTTAAATCAGTGATGTGCATGAACCTTCCAAATCAGCACTGAAAAACCAGCCGTGATGCAAGACCGAGCTGCATCGAGGAGCAGAGCATGCCGGCTGCATTTTGGCAGCCGGGCCAGTAACTCAACAGGCAGCGGGTGATGCTGCAGGGCCAGGAATAAGACGGCCCGTAGCCAGCCCTGACACGAGCACCCATATGTGGCTGCAGCTCACGGCTCAAACCTGATCCCTCGACGTACAAACAGGACACATCACAGTGGCTCCTGCTTGGCGCTTGTAGGAGCCCAAAACCCAGCGAGATAACGTACCTGCACGTCGCAGTGACAGCCTGCGCATCCGTGATGCCGGCATCCCCGGCTTCTGATGGGACGCAAACAAAGTGGATCTCGTTCTGATCGCCAATAGCTTCTTAACAGCATGGAACAAGCAGAATAGGATCCCACAGCAGGAAGCTGAAGCGAGGCCAATCCTGCCCAACAAAGGTGCCAAGTTCCTAACCCCAGGACCAGCTTCCACGAAGACAGGAGGGTCCCCGCGGCCTCGCGCCGTCCCTCCGAGCCGTGCTAGGGGACAGGCTGGTGCCCGGCCGAGCACCGCGGGCTGGCGCGGAGCCGCAGGGGAGGCATCTTCTCGCTTTTTCCAAACCCCTTCGTTTAGCCCTCCTATTTGCAAAGCTCCTTGATTGCAGTCGGCACAGCCCAGCACCAACTCGTCCCCATCTCACTCGTGCAGCTTCGAAACCTCCACTGGGACGCTGACTTGTGACAGCCCATTAGAAAATGAGGGGGGAAATGCAATAAATGGCATTAGACTAGATGGCGCTCATGTATTTTTTACAGCCTGAAAAAGCAGCAGCAGCAGAGTTTCACCCTAACACCCGCTTTCTACCCCTGTTTCTCGCAGCAGCGGGTCCGACGGGCAACGCTTTCCGTGGGCAGCTCGGGCAGAGCGGCTGTACGAGCGGGTTTAAGTCCACAGAGCAGGATGCTCGCACAGGTCTAAGTCCGCACCCGAGGAGTTCAGAGACCTGCTAATGCCCATCTCCCACCGACAACCTTCCAGCAGCTGGAGCATCGGCATTGCAACGCAAACTGCCCGAGTGAGAAACTAATAAAGGCAGCGCTGCAGCCCTGCCCGCACTCGAGCAGAGGCTCTAATTCCATTTTATCTGCTTGTCATCACCTCCTAAAACAAGCCAGGCCCATGTTTTAGTTGGAGAGTGAGGCGTAACTGGGTAAAAGAGATTTTGGGTATATAAAAATAATTCTGAGCAGGTCTGTTTACCACACTGCTGCCTCAGGAATGGCCCATCAGCAGAGCTGTGGCAATGCAACCATCAGAGTTAATGCAACTGTATTTTGCTACATTTACTGTACTAATAAAATTGCACAGGTAGGTGGCAATGGCAAGCAACACTCCTTCCCATCCCTGCTGTTCGCACACAGGCTTGTTGGTGGAAGAACCACATTCTGCGGATACAATCCTAGCTCTGTTAGTTTTAAATTTATTTTCTTCAAAACTAACTATGGTTTTTACTGCAGATAAAGCACTTACCATGAAGTCTTCCCAAAACAGAAGGTGAGCAGCCATCTCCCACTCCTTTCTATGCTGTATCATGATAAACAGAACTAAAACATTTTTAATCAATCAATTAAGCTCTGTCATATGCTGCTCTTGGACTGAAGGATAAGGCTCAGATATGGCATTCTTCAGCTATAGGGCTGATTTATAAGGTTTTCTTCATCATCATAAACATTTTGTTTTAGTAGACATTGCTCCTTCTTTGAGCAAAACAAGGATTTGGGGTTTTGCATAAGCCAAGAGAGAGAGCAAAGACCGAATTCTTTTCCCATCTTTCTGTAACCTTTTTACTCCATATCAATGCAAACCCAGATTTTTCATCAGTCAAACCAGAAAACTTCTGTCCATACAAAAGACCCTTTTTAATAACAAAAAAAAAGAAGAGGAAAACTAAAAAGAAAGAGAGAAGCCAGTCAGCCAGTCCCGCAGCCTCCCCGAGGGAACAGCAATGTCCAGGGAGCACCGGCAGGACGAACCTCCCGTCTCCTGGGACAGCGCTTCCCCATCAGTCCCCAATTCCTCCCACGTCCCAGCCGGAAAGCTGAAAACACAGCTACAAGCAGCATCAGTTTGCAGCTGAAGGCCCATCACCACTACCAATAGCTCACCTCAGCTCAGGGATACGGGCTGGGATTTTCAAGCCACTTTCAGGGATTTAAGTACCCATCTAGGACCACTAAAAATTGATACAAGTGGACATTGCGGACCCGGTGCTACTTCGAAAAACTGTGCTTGTTAAAGCACTGACAAGCATCTGCACCGTGGCTGGGTACAGGAAGGAACGAGCGCTTTGGGCTTTGCTGTTAACGAACACGGAGGAGTGGTCCAGCTTTGGAGGAGGGAAGGGCGCTGTGTTTTTAGGGCAGGAAGATCTTAATTTTCTTTTCACTGCTGCAGTGAAGCTCTGAGCAGGCAGGCTGGCAGACAAAGTGTGGCCTTTGAAGTCCCAAGAGATTTCTTACTTCTTTCAAGCTTTCAATCTGTCCTGCCAGCCATTTGCTATTGCTGCAGGGTACCTACCGGGAAACCAGGTTTGCTGCCTCCACCAGCAAAGAACAGTACAAGAATGGTACTTTGCACCAATAAGCCCATTTCAAATTAAAAAAAAAAAATAAAAAAAATAAAATCACTCTACTCCAGCTCCATATCACCAGAGTAACAAAATGGTAATTTCCTCTTCTATATGATTTTTTATTTATATATATGTATATAAAAATATATGAAATATGTAAAAACAGCATTGGTGATTTCTCCTTTGGTTAAGTGCTGCAATTTCCTACATTTTATAAAATCCTTTGGCAAATGAAACGTAACCTTTACAAGCAACATTTCCAATGGGAAAGGTAATTAGCCAAATCACTGGTGATTTCTGATCTGGCTGCAGCAGCCGGCATACTGACTGCAGAAGTACAGTAACTTAAATCAATAGGTAGATGTAAAAAGTCAGAGAGAATGAGGCATGTTATTCTGGTGTATCATCGCAGGGGATTTGATATGGGAGAGAAGTGCAGTCGGGGAGGAGACAGAGGACAGATACAACATGTAAGCGGTTTCTCAGCCAGCGGGTCCGGGTTGAGAGCTGGTTTGGATCTGGACAACACTTGGTACAGTGACCAAGCTAAGCAAATTAGAAATACTTACACCTTCCTGGCAGCTATGGTTTAAACCTAATAGCATATGGAAATGAAACCCAGATTTTATGGACACACGCTGTAATTACTTTGGACAAAGCAACTTGGGAGCAACTGGAGATGAAGGGCAGCGAGCACAGAAGCTGTGCGCTGTGAAAAACACGCTAGTTAGAAATGCTTACCTGGGCTTAGTGCACTGATTTAGACATGAACGTGCTATAAAAAAAACACCCTGAAGACCTCCAAGAGCAGAAGACACTTTAAAAAGAAATGATAGTTCAGAAGTATTAAGAATTATTTTAAGAAGTTTCTTTCAAGAGAAAAGGAAAGTACCCACTGGATGCTCTGTGAGATAAATACTGATTACAGCTGGGAATAACTGCACACATATTAAATAACAGAAAGTGTTGTGCGGCAGGAAGGAGACTGAAATAATATGAAATATTCCCACTCTGTAAAAATAGCCTAGGCACTCCGATGTTAGAAGACCTCTGAAGTTTCCAGAACAAGAGTTGTCTCTTTCCACGAGAAGCCCTTACGTCTCCGTGTGCTCGTACCTATTTATATACTTCCAGTAAAAAATTACTGGTGCCGACTCCTTTCTGACGTCCCACTCCCAGAAATAGCTGCTGCGACAGCTCCTGGAACAGCCTCAGCCCCTCAGCACCGATGTCCAACAGCCACACGGCTGCAACACTCCTCATGGATAAAAAAACCCCTCTCCTTGTTTAAAAAGCAGCACAGCAAGCCCAGCACCGGCACAGCGATAGCAGCAGCACACGTGTGGCTGGGGAGACTTCATCCCTTTCCTTCTTTGCTGTAGCAAAGTGTTAATGCCGCCCCTGAACACCCACCCCTGCACTCCTGGTGCTTCCCATGGGAGAAGGGGCTGCGGAGAGGATCCTGAGACAGATGGGGGAACCCACCTGGCTTCAGCTCCTCCAAAAGCAAGGTGAGGGCAAGTCAAAAGGTACCTCAGAAAAGCCCAAGATCCTGCGGATTCCTCCCTCGCAGGGAGCTGGAGACAAGCTCCACAGCTCCCGAAACACAGCCCTACTCCACAGGCGGACACCCCACAGCAGAGCTCTGCATGTCCCACCTCTGCATCCAGCTTCAGAGTTCAGATATCCAAGATACCCAAAACCACCATTCTCAGGCTGGTTTGCTTTGGGGTTGGGTTTGTTTGTGGGGTTTTCCTGAGCTTTTTTTGTCTTCCTGGGGCTCCACCTGATTATACAGGGCATCCAAAACCTCAGAAAGCAAGGGCATCTCCTGCAAAAATCTCCCGAAGTGATGTTCTGGGCTTAAGACAAGGCAATTCTGCACAGTGCTGCTAGTATAAAGATGGGTCATTTGTTACTTCAAAAGTCAGGTTCAGCATTTTTAAACCTTTGAAAACATAAGTCATGACACAGGGATCCGAGCAGTGTAAAACAGGTTTGTAGGTTTGACACAGCTGCAAGCCAGGCTGGGTGAGCCAGGGGTGACCTGCCCAGAAAGGCGTTTCTGCAATCCAGGCGAGCCAGTAGCTTATCCTCAGGTGTAAGAGGGGAAAGGACAGTAGAGCTCACGGATGAGATGGATGCCTCGGTGGGAGGTGCACAGTGAACGAGAGTTCAGAGCCAGCACGCTCTGCCTTCGCATGAAGCCTCTGCAGCCTCTAATCACACCATACTCCTCCTCATCAGCCTTAGAGACGCGCTAAGGTGGTAACAGGAGCATGTTTGACTTCCAAATCCTGCAATGCTGATACCCTGAGAGTCTGCCCCTCCTCACCATGTCACCAGCACCCTGGAGAAAAATGGCATTCAAGTCCTGGAGATGCACCACCGGCCCCACTGCGCTTGAATATGGGAGCCTGACAATAAAGCCAACTTACTATCCATGTAGGAAGCACACACAGGGCACCGGTTTGCAGAAGCTGCTCCCAAGAGAGCAGAGGATCCTGCTTCCTCCTGGTGCCTTAGCCGGTTTACAACTGCAGGAACGTTCAGCTCGCTTCCAAATTTCAGTGCCTTGAGCGAAGTCAGTAAATTCCATGCAAACCACCCGAACTGCAAACCGCAGGCTTGTCACTCGGAACAGATTGTGTAGATACTCACCAGAACAGCAAACACCTACGCTGTTAATAGATAGCTTTCACTCGCAGGATCAGACAACAACAACAATCCCCCTCACCCAGGTAACTCGAACACACGTCCCTTTTACCACAGAAGCTATCAGTCACCTGCTAACAGCTCAGCCTGGGTGGGATGGTTTTGGGGTGCCTGTCTCAAGCTCTGGCCCTACCACAGTGCTCAGAAGCCCTCGCTAGCGAGACATCCTGGCTGACCACACCAGCACCTCGCATCAAACACCGGCTGTGCTGAGCACACCCACCAGTGACAACAAATCCCCTCCAGCACCCACCCCATCAACACAAGCCTGGTTCATCCAAAAAACACCGGTAAGACCCCGTATGAGAGCTGGGTACAGCTCCGGTATTAGCAATACAAAGCCAGGCTTGGAGCGTCTCCCAAGAGCACATTAGCACGGTAGCAAACTTGGGTTTCGTTCCCGGCGTGAACAGAGCCTGATGCCTTCCACTTGGTTGGGGTACGATGCGCTACAGTAAATCACAATTACCACACACTCCAACCCATTTTTCCTCACTGTCAACAAGTGGCACAGCCAGAAGGGCTCTACACTTAGGAAACATCTTTGCCTTTTGTTTGTGCAGTGATCTGAAGTCCAGATTACAGCTCTCTAAAACCCAAGAAAGATTACAACTCAGCCTCAGATTAGATTCTGGGGTAGAAAATCATCCAGAGCCACCAGCTGCAGGGAAGCCCTCGCAGGAGCTCTGCAGTTGCGCTGGAGCTAAGCAAGGAGTGCTCTGCTGGGCATAGTTTCTTCCCTGCTGTGCACAACCACCCCCTGGACCAGGTCTGGGCACGGGACCCCAGAGACAGGATTGCATGAGACCCACCACGGTATCAGCCCAGCTGCATTGGCCACCGTAAGCCAGACCAGCAAAATGATCCTTTTAGATCTCAAAATATTTCAGCTGGGGGAAGTATTGTCCTGTAAACTCGCTGGTGCTGCCTGCTTAACCACACCACATCTATTTGTACTGAGGCAACTGCAGCAACCACGAGCTGCAGTTCTGGAGCAAGTCTCTGAACGGCTCTGCTGCATAAAGTGCACATAACCATACAGTTTTGAGAGCAGACTAGAAAAAAACCCAGCTGAAGCCTGAGCATCCAAGCAACCCTCTCCCCAAGACACTCAGAGGTTCCCCTGAGCAGGTAGGCCACCCCAAAAGTACCCCCAAACATTTTACACGCTACAGCAATGCAGTAGCAGTCTCAGCAACACAGCTCTCCCCAAGTACATCATCGCTTCCACACCCCCAACACGCAGCTTGGGTTCAGGTCCCTCCTTTGCCCAACGGCATCCAGACCCCATCGCTCGCTCTATCAGCACAGAGACTCTCCCAGCAGCAGAGCACAAAATTTCAAGCTACTATGTTCAGCTTGTGCAGCAGAGCCTCAGGTCCAGCCCCTGCTCCCACAGCAGAGCAGGTCACACCACTCTGCCAGCCTCTGAAGCTGAGACAAACCAAGGTCTCCCCACTCCCAGGGGCAGCAGTTCAAGACAAGCTGCAGCTCCACTCCCAACTTCAAGGCTCAGGGAGTCAAAGAGCAAAAAAAAAAAAGGGAGTGCGACTATTGCTTAAGGGCAAGAGTCAAGCACTATCACTTGAGGACATCCTTCTCCTGGCCTGGGGGAGAAACATCCCCCTTCCCAGCACAGAGACTCCTTGAAGTAGCAGCAGCAAGAGGTTTGCAGCAGATCCACCTTCTTCAAAATCGAGGGGGAGGAGGGTTGCTGGAGGAGGCAGGACAAGGCTGCAACCCACAACCCAGCAAGAAAGGGTCTCCTGTGTTTTTTTCCTACTCGGCTACTGCAACCACACTTTAGTAAGATACATTGTTAAACACAAGGTTTATTTTAAAATCTTTTTATTGGTAAGTCCACCACAGCCATTTACACGTTATTACAGAAACAAACTCCCAAATCGTCCTTCCTCAGACCACTGCAACTGTTCCAGGTTGGGTTTTTTTGGTCTTGTTTTTCACTTTTTGTCTTTTTAAATGGTAGACAAACCTTAGCGTCTGGAGAAGTTTTCTTTCTTCCCATCCCTTCAAGCTGCGGAGTCACCAGCAAGCCATTATACACATTACTACAGACTCTGCTGTGAGAATTGATTACTGACAAAAGCTATGTTGTCAGCGATGAAGGTCTTGCGGTTTACAGATGGATACCGTGCAATTTTTCTCCTACTAAACTAATCAAAATTGCATCGTGATCCACCCGACAACAGCAAAACAAAGCTTACCAAACTGGCAAATTTGGGGCAGTGCAGCCTGAAGACAAGTCCTCCTTTCCTCCACAGGCCGGGACAAGTGCAATACTCTACATATAGCTACAAGTAATGCAACAAATCCCCACCCATGGAGAAACCAGTGCAAGGCATCTTCAGATCTTCCACGGAAGAAGGGGGGGGGGGGGGGGGGAAGCTTCAAAACCCATTATTCACCACAGATTCACCACCACCACAGTCAGTTTTGCATGGATTTGCACAGCAATTTTAGTAAGCTGGGATGCAAACCTGCAAAACTGACTGTAATCAGCACCATCTTCTCCAGAAACTGCCACTAGCTAGGATGCACTTTATCTAGCAGTACTGTAAGTGCCCACATTACAGTAGGTCCAATTCAAAGCTACCTGCACTATGAGCACTTTGATACTGCTAGGACAAAACTACTTCCCGAGCAATTGCCTTCAGTGAAAAAACGCTTTAACTAAAATTGTAATTGCTGAGCTAAAGCCAGATGGATGCGGGTTTTTTGGACGCGCAGGCAGCAGCTTGTGCCAGAAGGAGCATTTAGGGCAGTAGATTCTACGCTACTTCACTAACTGCACTAGATGCACCTTAACACAAGAACCATTTGTAACGTAGCTCTAACGCAGCAAAACAACAATCCTGGTTACATCCATGCCCTGCTACCGTCACTGAATCGCCACAGTAATGCCAGAAGTGCTTATACTGCAGTAGATCCTAAACTCTACCTGCACTGTAAGCACTTTTGCACAACTCAAGGCCCATCACCAGATAGAAACTCTTCTACTTAAACGGTCTTCTTGTTTCAGCACAGCTAAAGCATCACAGAAGCGTCTTGACTGAAGCACAGGAGCCAACAGTACCTGCCAAGAGAGAAGACTAACATTAATGTTGCATAACACAGATATGGATTTACTACTCAATCTAGCAGAGGCTTTTGTATTAAAGTACAGAGGCAGAAATGGGTTCAGAGTTTTGAGAAGGCAGTTTAACTGAGAGCACACCAAACAAGGAAGAGTTTGCAGCTAATTTTCACTTAAATTAAGGTGAAAATGGCTTCCTCCAGTTTTTAGTGGCAGTTAAAAAGCACTGTAACAGGTATCAAAACATCCCAGTTTCCTGCTCTCATGGGTTTGGTGCGTTACTACAGCACGCGAGACATTTTACTTGACCTTTCTCCTGGAGCTTTACTGAGTATCTTGCATCACCCAACCACCAAACATTTCCCCCCCCCAGTAGTGTAAGAAAAGTTCTGACACATGATCCCGCACCCTCCACACCAGATAATGGAGTATCTGTACTCCAGATGATGCCGTTAACTGCACAGCAGCACAAAAGCGACGGACCCTCCTCGCGGGAGGGGAAAAAAAAAGAAAATATATATATACACATATTAACGAATTTAAATTTCCCTCTGGAGCCACGCTGTCAAGACCGGGTGTTACAAACCTGCGGAGGTGGGGAGGCTGTTGCTGGGGATGCCCGGGGCGGCAGTGCCCCCCCCCCCCCCCCTTCCCGCACACCCCAAGCGGCTCTTGCAGAAGTTGAGCCTCTCCGGGTGTTTATAGCGGGGGGGGGGAAGGGGGGGGGGCTCTGCTAGAGGAGGGCCCCCACTCCCGCCAGGGCATTATCTCCCCCCCCGGGGCGGCGCAGTCCGCCGTTATCTCCCCCGCACTGACCATCTGCTCGGGGGAGCGGGCAGGGGGATTTACTCGGCCGCGCTCGCCACGTGCACCGCGCCCCCCCACCCCCCCAACACCCCCCCCACGCTCCGCCACCCCCGGGGCTGCAACCGGAGCATCCCCGCAGGCACCGGCCGGCGCTGAGCACCGGGAGAGTTCAGTGCGGGCTGGCACCGGCCGGGCACGCCGCTCCCCACCGCAGGCCCGGGCTCGCCGCCGCCGCCCCCCCCCCCGCCCCCCCATCCCCGGTCCCGGAGGGGGTGTGGGGGTGCCCCGCCACGTGCTGCCCGCCCCGTCCGGGGGGGCGCGCGCTTGCCGCCGCGGCGGCGATTAAAGCGCAGGAACAAAGCACGGTGGGAAATGCAGTCCTCCATTCAAAGCCCCAAAAACGCGCCAAGCCGCCCGCCCGCCCGCCCCCACCCCCCCCCCGCTTCGCCCCGCCACCAGCAGAGGCCCGACCACCCCCACCCACCCACCCCCCCCTACCCGCCTCACCCCCGGGGAGGGCGAGCAGCGAGCCCGCCGGTTAAGTCGCGCCGAGGGCGGCTCCGCAACGGCCGCGGGCGGCCCCTTTGTCCCGGCCCGACGGGGGCAGCCCCGCTGCCTCCCGCCGCCGTCCGTCCCCCCCCCAACGCCTTCGCCGCCGACCCCCCACCTCAACCTCTCCTTCCCCTCCCCGACCCCCGCCCGCGCCGCCACCCCCGGTCTTGCCTGAGGGGGGGGGAGGGCCGGTGAGGGGGGGGGGGGCGGCCCGGCGAGCGCGGAGCGCGGCGCCCCGACGGCGGCTTCTTTCCCGAGCGCGTGGTCCGGCTCCCGCCCGCCCCCTCCGCGCGCCAGCGAGCCAGCCAGCCAGCGAGCGAGCGAGCGCGCGCGCACCCGCGCGCGCCGCCTCCCGGCCGGCCCCGCACTACAAACCCCAGCGCGCCCCGCGCGCCGCGCATGCGCCCCGCCGCCCACCACCGCCGCCGCCGCCATGTGCTCTCGCTGCCCGCCCGCGCCCCCCCCCCACCCCCCGGCCACGCGGGGGCGACGCGCGACCCCACCCCACCACCCCCCCCCACGCCGGGCGCGGGAGAACTGTAACGGCGGGGGGGGGGAAGGGGGTAACCCTGCGTGCTGCCCCCCCCTTCCTTCCTCTTCCAACACCCCGCACCACAGCGGCCGGCCGGGGAGCCCCAAGTTTCGGCCTCCCGCCGCGGCCCCGTCCATTGTTGGTGCCGCGGGAGCCGAGGGGAGGGGGGGGGCACCGGCCCCGGGGTGCGGGAGGCCGGGGCGGTGCGCTTTGGGGGGGGGGGGGGGGGGTGTTGTCGGGCCGTAGCGTGGGAGCCGCGGGCCCACGCGGGAGGCAGGTCGAGCCCCCGCGCACTCCTACAGGTGGGTGGCGGCCGCCCGCGTTCCGGTAAAGCGCTGCCGCCAGCGGGAACGGGGGTCGGGGGTTACCCGCCCCGGTTCCACCGTCCCCCAGCCTAACCCCCGGGGTAATCCCGGTACCGCCCGGCAGAGATTGCGGCGCAAGCCGGCGGGTCGCGGGAGCCGAGCGAGAGGAGGGGGGAAGCGATTAGGGGAAAAAAAAAAAAAAAAAACAAAAAAACAAAAACCTAAAATAAATAAAATAATAAAAAGCGTGCAGACGCGAGGAGCACCCTCGGGCTCGCGCCGGCTTTTGGGGAGGGAAACAAAAAAAAAAGAAGCGCGAAGGAAAGGGCAAGAAAATGGAAAGATAAACACGTTACCTTTGAGCCCGAGCAAAGCCCTGGAATAAAAAGGGTTTTACGAAAGTGGCGCGAAGACAATATCATGTGATCCCAGCCCAGGGCGTCTCCTTCCCGCACCGACCAGCCAAAAAAAGAGAGAGGAATAAAGGGGGGAAAAAAAGTACATCCGCTCCCCACGCCATTAGCATAATTAATTGTGTCCTGCAGCTGCAGCCGCAGCTCCCCGGCCAATGGCAGCCACCGCCGCCCCGGCCTCCTCTTCCTCCCGCCCGGGGAGGATGGCGAAGGCCGGAGACCTCGGGGAAAGGCTGGGAGACCGGGGGGCGGCGGGGGGGAAGCGGGCCGGCTGCCCGCCCGCCGAGGTTTTGGGGGACAAAGAGAGCGGGGGGCTTTCGGGGGGCGTCGCGGCCGCCCCCGTGCCTGGCACGGCGGGCGGGGGGCTGCCGGCGGGGGTCGGGCCGTCAGGCGCCCCGAGGGGGCCCTGGGACGACGGGGGGCCGTGCGGGCACTCCGCTCCCTTCCCCTCGTGGAAACGCGAACCGCCGCGGCCACCCTGCAGCCCCCGCCGCCGCCACGCGTGGCCACGGTCGCTCGGGACCCCCGGTGCGGCGCCGGGTGGAAACTTGCGGCCATTTTGGGGCGAAACCCCCCCCCCCCAAGTCGTGCGGCGCTGGGCCTGGCCCGGCCTAGCTTGGCCTACGCGGCAGCAGGCCCGGCCCGCGGTGCCACCCCGCCACAGGCGGCTCTCCCCCTCCTGCCCCCCATCTCCTTCCTACCCCTGAACCCCCCCGAGGTGCACCCCGAGGGGTCCCGCTACCCCTGAACCCCCCCGAGGTGCACCCCGAGGGGTCCCGCTACCCCTGAACCCCCCCGAGGTGCAGCCCGAGGGGTCCCGCTACCCCTGAACTCCGTCTGAGGTGCACCCCGAGGGGTCTCGCTAGCCCTGAACTTCCCCCCTGAGGTGCACCCCAAAGGGTCCCGCTACCTCTGAACCCCCCCTTGAGGTGCACCCCGAGGGGTCTCGCCAGAGATTGGGCGGCGTTGGGGACCCCCGGCCCTGACACGCACCCCGGCCCGGGCCGGGGGAGCACGGTCGGCCTGCCTTGGCGGTCGGCCCTCACAGGAATGCTAAAAATGTGCTAATTGTGCCCTGCCAGCAGCCACCGTTCCTCAAGGATTAGAAGTAATCATCTTTTTTTCTCTAAAAAAAAATAAAAAAATAAAATCGATCGATAATGAACGCTTTTGCCCTTCGTCCCCCCAACCCCGGCCACTCCGTTCCGTTCAGCGAAAAAATATGAGGTGCCTCATTTAACCCTAATCATCGGTATCTGAAGTTAGAACAAAAAGGTCCCCATGGAAACCGGGGAGTAATCTATCAGTATTACGTTCGTTACACAACGAGAAAAGGGCTTTTGTCCCGCCTGTATTTACTACTGTTTAATTTCTTTTTTAAAATTCTGCGGCCAAGTTCTTTCGGGTTTGAAGGGCGAGTTTTGCCGAGCTTCCCTACTTTCCTCCCCGCGTGCGTGCGTGTGCGTGCGTGTGTGAGGCCTAAAACAAAGGGACCATATCAAAGCGCTCCCGGAGCAAGACGGGAGGGCTCTCCGCAGGCAGACCTATTTCGGAGGCCGTCTTATTATTTGTTCCAGAAACTGCAATTTGTTTCTTCATTATCAGTGGGAATGCTCGGCCGGGTTGTTCTTTGCAAACTTTTATGTTGTAGCGTCTGGGATAGGTATCGAATTTACTGACTCCTGATTTGGAGCTGCGGGGAGACTTTCTGTAATGGAGGACGCAGTAAAATTCAAAATTTAAATTTTCTCCTGATTAGGCAAAGTAGCTTTCTGAGGTCCCGAGCCGTGACGGTGAAAAGAGAGCAAAATGCTCAACATTCAAGTCAATAATTCAGCATGGGTGTGTAAATTTATTATCAATGCCCCTGCAGAAATGGAATAGTGAATTGACGCAGTAATGAAAAATACAAAAGTGTCCCAGTAACTCATAAATGCACAACAGGGTAGGAAACGTTCCCAAGTAAAAGATACTTCATGTCTAACTCTGCAAAACAAAACTTTTTAAAACTTGTAGCACAGAAGCAGTAAATGTGACACGGTCTAGAAAACGTTCTTCTTTGTATGAAAAAAAGAATCAGATGCTTTGCCTTGATTTTTTTTATTATTTAATATGAAAAGTTGTATCATAAGTGTTATTCAAATCTTACGTATGAATAAAGTTATGTCTAAGTGTAGCAGCTTTTACTCAATGCGTGCTGCAAATTGATTATCTCTTTTCTGTCGGTTCAGAAATAAATTAGTCTTTCAACAAAGAGAGCCTGAAGATGGTGAAATGTCTACATGAAGTGTTGCACAGATAAGATTAAATGGTATTTTTACATCCTCCTGCTGACCTTTGACTTGTATTTTTGTGTATCTTGGAAGGGAGTCTTGGGGTCTGCAAATACATCAGTTGCTAAAAAAAGTAATGGTCAAAGAAAAAAGTGCCAGAACTTTTCTTAATATTTTAAAGGGTGTTGTCTAGCTAAAGCATTCATCTGCCATGTTAGCTAGGCAGAGAGTTTTGCGCTGTGATGACGGCCTTTTCAAATGCACATGATTTATAGATCGTAAGGTGGTGCTTGTAAAACACATTACTTACTAACCGTGGTAAAGTTTTGTTCCAGGTTAGGAGGACCGTAGGAAGACTAAGCGAGGTGCGATCCCTACAAAGAGACACAAAAAAATATATGTATTTTCCTGAAAATCACTTTCAGAATTTATTGTGCACTTATATAGCTCACTCTTTTCTTATACCAGATACACAGAAATTTGAATATTTTTTTTTCTGTAACAGAATTGTGTGCATGCATACATGCTGAGAAGGTATTTCTGTTTCCTTCCTTGCACTTTTCTTCTCAGTGCTGCAAATAATTCTGTTCTATCTCTTCTTGGTTACTGATTCATTCATACTCTAGCAACTATGTTCAAGGATTGCCTTGGACTGTCTCCTCCACTTCTGTTTCCTTCAAGAATCAGAACTATTGTCTGACCTTTTTCATGCTGAAGAAAGCACAGTGAATTGTGCTGAACAATCCAGATGCATAAAAGAAAAGAAATGAAAATCAGAAACAAGTAAGAGGCATGTATCCTTGTGAAACAGAAATTATTTTTCAAAACAAACTATCCAAATATGCATATCGGTTGCAGTATGGAGAGATTTCTGTCAGATTAATAAAATCTAACTTACTTCTCAAAACTCTGGGAATAGTTGAAAGTCTTAAGAAGGTCTTCTACTAAACTTGCAGAACAGCAGCATGAAATCAGCGTCCAAACCCCCATTTTATAGGCAGGTCTGGAGTTTTTCAGACATCATATTTTATACTTTTGGAAGAAAATTTTTTGAGATATCAGGTCATCTTAAAAAGAAACAAAAAAATGCAAAGGAATATTTAAGAGAAAATAGTTTAATCGTTAGCTACAGAGTTACTCTCCTGATCCTACAGAGGCTGCTAACTTTTTCTGTGAATGCTTGCACAGTCACAACTGTGGTAAATCTTTGCAGGAGTGGAGTTCCTTAAAGATCTGTCTTTATTTGTCTTCTGCACACTTTGGGATTTTTCATATAACTGTGGATTACTTGTTAAACTGTCTTTGTTTTAAAGCATTCAGCTGAAAAAGATGTAGAATGAAAATTATTTTCCTCTTGTGAGGACAGAATAAAATAAGTACTTTGAGATTACAATTCAAATTTTTCATCAATGTCAGTGAAAAATTTAACTCAGGATTAGTTTTCTGAATAGTCTTTACATATTTGCACTTCTCTGTGAAAAATGACTGATAATAGAGGTTTTATTACAAAAGATTTCACACTTTTGTCATTGTATTAGTAAAACAGACTTAAAACTGGCATTCACCTTTTCAATTCTATTTATTTGTAAAACTATTTCATACAGAAAAATAAGATACAGATAAGATATGTTACTCTGCATTTTTGTTATGTGAAATATAAAAACACTAAAACCTCTCCTAAATAAGACCAATCTACATGTAAAATGAGAAACAAGTGTATACTATTGGCATGGACTTCGTGTCTAATTTTTCTTTTTTTTATTATAATATTGATTGCTGTGATAAATAATGTAACATTTGCTGTACCTCTGATAGGCTGTAAAGGACTGCCGCATACTAATGTCTCAAACCTGTCTTTTTAAGAGCTCTTTGACAATTTATTATAAACATGTTGTTAAAACAAAATGTAAATGTAAAGAATGAAAGCTCTGCCTTGTATTTATTTTCGTAGTTTGGCAGCTATGTTAATATGCTAAATTCTGCGTTTAGCTTTCTAATACTTTTCATTTGTTTTGTATTTATATTATTTTCTAGCAGGCTGAAATTCAATTTCTGTGCAACTCATTTATGCAATTTCTATAGGTTTTGATTCTGTGAGTTGCTTCCACTTCCATTAACATCACGGGAAGCCAGATGAACTCATCCCTTCACAGTACTGAGTTCTTCATCTATTTCCTTCTGGTTTCAGGTGGGTTAAATCCTGAAATCTGGGTATAAATTGTCTAATTGAAAAGGCGGTTACTTGCATGACTAAACAACCCATCTTGTGTTCACAGGATAGGGCCCTATATAATGCTGAACTGCTCTATTAGAAACGCTTCCCATATTAACTTGCTCAGTAACAGAGTTTGCATTTTTCTCATGTCAAAATAAATTCTTTGAAGACAGAGTTTTGAAAGCGTAGCCAAGCTGGCCGTATATTTTTCAGATTCTCTAGGTAGGTTTAGTCTTGTTAAACACATCTTCAGACACAATATGCATCCTTCTGCCATTTTGATAAGATCATGGCTTATACCTGCCCAAATGACTTCATTAAAGTCTCAGTGGTTTGAGATTTGCCTGTCTCATCAGAAGGTTTTTGTTGCATTACAAATTCTCTGCTTCATTTCAGTCGAAATGTGCATATCCTTCCCACAGAGACGTTTCCAATTTTACCAAATATTACTGGTATTTCAACGAGTTTTCTTATTTGTGTATATAACGTGACATTTTAATGCATGCATACATCCCTTCATACTAAACATGAAGTACAGTTTTCTATTTTGTAACAGTACACAACTTCCCCTTTTATAAAGTTGCTTAATAAATTTTATTTCTCCACAGCTGGCAATCAGAATACGTTGTGAGCTGTCTAGATTTTGTGTAAATCTTGATTTTTTGATGAGCCACATATCTAAATATGTGCTTAGGCCCTTAAATCTGTGTAAATAGCTTAAATGAGGGGTGTATAAGTTTGCAAACCATGAAAGCTCTAGCTTGAGGAGCAGTAATCTTTCCATCAAAGCAAGTTACAAAGGCAGGCTACACCGTGAATCTGATCCTACAAATGTTTCATACACATGCTGGGTAACTGGGACACGAGCCCAGCCCATATGTGCAAGGGCAGGGAAGCCTTCGGTCCCAGTCCTGCACAGACCTTTGGGTGCACACCTAACTTCTCCTTCAAGTCAGTGGAACAAAACAGGACTTGTTTAAACATCTTCACTGTGCGTAAACTTAAGAATCTGCTCGAGTCATTTCTAGATGAGACATCTCCTTCCAAAATATACTTCCCTTACACCATGTGACATTTTAGAAATGAGTCAATAAATTACTGTTTGACTACAGGTTACACATAAAATTCATATTTTGTTGAACTCTGTTACTGTAGGATGCAGTACAGTATTGCCTACATTTTTCTCTGCAATCTGCAGGTGTTATCAATGTTTGATGTAAGGACCTGATGAGAAGACCCAGAGATCCAGAGCTTGTCCTCATGTTTCCATTGTGTCACTTGGTCTGTATGTTGCTCTCTGTCCAAATGTTCCTTCTTGGGGAAAGGAACACATTTACCTTTCCCCTGTTGATCAGCTTGTAAACACTCTAGGGGGGTCAAGCAGATACTAAATTCTGAGAATTGTTTCTGAGAGGTAGCCTCTAAAAGGAGGCAGAGGTATGGGTATTTGTCATCTAAGAAAACTGGCAGTGTACACATGCACTGTATCATCAGGCACAGCCAAAAAAACAGCTGGTACTTTTTTTCCGACGTTGAATTCCTACAGTTACATGCATAGGAAACGCTAGGATTCTTCTCTTTTTTGCAGAAGGAACATGAGCACGTTGCAAACAGGGTTGCCCATTAAACGTACAAGACTTGTGTAGATGCAGGGCAGGCTTTATAAACCACCTGCAATCGGCAGGACGCTCCTACTTCATGAGGTCCCACCAGCACCTGGAGCATCCCTGAGGCCCTCTTCTGTGCAACATCAGATTGTTCTTCAAGAGCACTGATGATGATCAGCACATCTTCAAGAGCATCGACTGCATGGGAGCAGATGTCCTAGACAGCAATCAGCGTATGTAGCCATTAAATTCAAAATCCTGTCAATTAGGATGAGCTCCTCAGAGCAGGGCAGTGTGAAGTAGTTTTTACATCCATTTGGGGGAGGCATCTTGTTATGCAGCTTGTCAAAGTTTCCCTTCAGTGATTTCCCTTCCAAACACTTGTGCAGGAGCTGGGCAGCACCAGAAGGTATTTCTCAGAGAGGCTGTTGCCTCTCGCAATAGCATTTTGGAAATTCAGGGAAGAGCTCAGTTCACTGTTAAAACGCATTGAGACCTCAGGCTGAATAAACACTAGGATGTCTACTCCAGCCTGCAGAGCAGCTCAGGATTAGAAGGGCATAAAAACAGCTTAAACCTGCTATATGTTCCCAGAGCTATGGCTAGAGGCATAACACAGAATCTCACCTCTCATCCCGAGGCAAGGCTTTTTTCCAGTGCATGTGTTATGCATGCTCCAGGTCCTTGCTAAGAAGATAAAATATATTAACAGTAGTTTAACACGTTTTTGGAGATGCATACTTAAAGGATGATCCTGTTAGTCGAAGCTCAAAATGTTCTGCTGGAAAAGAAAAACATGACAGGAGGTAAACAAACCTTAGCACAAGGAAGAACATGTAATTTATCTCAGCATAGTGGGAAAATGTGCTTTCTTTGAATAACAAAGTCCACAGATCCAGCCCAGCCTGGAAATAAGTCTGAGGATGGATACAGACTAGACTTCGCATACAAAGATGCAAAGATGGGGGGGGGGGGGGGGGGGGGCAAAAATACTTTCCTTTCTGGGAGGGAAGCTCCTTTCTGCGTCAGAGTGCGGTATCTAAATGTCTAACCGAGGAAAGGGGGTGGATTTGTCCCTCCAGAACCTGTCCCGGCTGCGAAAACCTCCAGAAAGCGGCTTTTCCCTGCTGCTAGCACCAGCCAGTGTGGCTCTGCCCCCAAGCTGCAAACAGGTTGAAGTACAGCACTCGGAAAGAAAAGCAAAGCATCCCCAAACCCTGAATAATATCCACCTGCTTTCATAACAGAAGGAGAGAGAGGAGCATTTGGGGTGAAGCCAGAGGCTGAAACGACCCCCCCAGCCTGCAGCCCAGGCGCCGGGGAAGTGGCCGGAGTTGTGCGGCCGCATCTCGGTGTCGGCGATGGCAGTCCAGGATCCGATGGCAGCCAGTTAGTCCGTCAGTCCAGGATCCGATGGCAGTCCAGGATCTGGCACCGCAGCCAAAGCTCCTCTGCATAGCTAATAAGATTGGCTTCCAGCCAGGGCGGTACGCAGGCAGATACAGTGCCCTCTGTCCTGCCAGCGCTAGCTCGCCTTTGCCTTCTAGGGAGCAGCTCCGTTTGCCAAAAATCATCCCTCCTGGCATAGTCCTTTTCTAGAACTTAAAAGTTGTCGGCTGTGGAAAGACACCCCCTTCCCCACGTTTGCATAAATTTACTCCTGCTGTATAAATGAAGCTACTAAGTCTATTTTAAAAGCAATGCTTCTGCGGTGTAATTTCATTAATCCAAATAGAGCGTGGAATTGATGTGGATGAAAGGTAGTTTTTCATGCAAATCGTGTACCTCAAGACACCAAGTTCCGTTCATGTTTAAGAACGGTTTACTGTGCAGCTCATTACATTAAATTATTTTCTGGTTAAACATGAGCCATATGCAACCAGCTGAGGCAAATTTGCAGTTTACATTGCGGAGTTGTCAGCTTTGCAAAAATGAGTGAAAACATTCAGATTATTGTGATTCAGCTCTTGAAACAAACTCATAACATTGTAACTTTAATAACGTTCCCCACCGGTTTTTTGCAAGGATAAAAGTTAAAATTACAGCCAATGTGCAGAAATTCTTGGAGGCAGTAATTCTTAAGAATTTATACTAAACTGAGTTAATAAATAAGTAATCTAGTTCCCAAGTTTGCCTAATACATATGCCTTTAGTTAACCCTTCGAGAAAAATCATACATTATTTTCTTTAGATTTTCGTGGAAATTATGGGCCAGTTCTGCAAATGCCTAAACATGCAAGTAGCTTTATGTGAGTAAAGTTACTTGTGCATGTAAATATTTGCAGGATGAGACTTTAGAAAGGAGGTATAAACTAAAAATATTGATATGTGTAACTTCCCCTGTTCAATTAATTCTTGCCAGCACTGACTAGCAAAACCATGGCATTCAATAACAAAAATGCCTTCGTGCCACGTAAAATGGTGAAAGATTTGTTGACTTCTGCCTCCTACAGGACTGAGATAGAAAAAGGTGAGTTCAGTACTACAGGCAGGACTCAATCTAAAAACAGACATTCTGCAAACGACTTCGTTGTCATAGCCACACTTATTTTTCACAAAATACTGCATTCTGATATTTGAATCTACTGCAAATAATTTTTCTCCCATGCAATCATTAGAAGAAACTGAAGAGAATCAAGTCCAAAAGAAGTAACTGAAAACTTGAGAGTCTTAATACAGAATTATAAAGCAAAATGCAAAATGTATAGCAAAATGCATCTACTTTTAATTTCTAAAATTTCAAAATAGATTAGTTGAAAAACTTGGGAAAAAAAACCCAAAATGCACAAAATTTAAGGGCAGACAGCAAGAAAGCAACTAGCATGCTGAGGTTTCTTTCAGATCAGCATGTGTTCTCATGTAAACTGAAAAGCTAAAAAGATAACAGCAGCAATAATTATTAACACTGAAATCATATCTGTCAGCAAGAAGGCAGTTGTAGCAGTTTTATGAGCTCTGCACAGGAGTGCAACTCTAACTGAAATATATGTTATGCAAAACAAACTCCGTGCAATTCCAGCTCAGAAATGCTTTTGAGGTACCTTGTGACAAGGCGCTGGGTCATGACCTAGGTCTTGAGAAGCCTGAGTTAGTAGATGTTAGTTTTCGTTGGAGCTTTGTTTACCATGGACTTAGACATTTTGTATTATTAAGAATCTGTGGCTTATGAGGACATTCTATTTATCTTACCAGTCTTTTTTGATGGAAATGCCTGAATTTTCTTGGAAACAGGGATTTTATTGTGGATTCTTGGTGCCCCTTGGAGAGGCTTATTTTTCTGGACAATAGTTTTCCTTAGTGTCACTACCCTTTTGATTTCCCAATGGTCACAGGCTCTCAAGGTCGTGCAAAGTGCATCCTTTTGTTATAATGGACCCAGAATTTCGTATAAAAAGGCAGCAAAAAGATCTCTGTTCAGTGATTTAAAGTATATTTTCTGCCATGTACCTCTGCATTAAATTTTGGCTGTTCTGCTTAAAAAAACTGTGAAATTTGGAAGATAAAAGGTTTAAAGGCAAATTACAAGAGTACGCTCAGTATATATATATTTTAATTTACCACACATTCCCATGTAAAACTGAAATTCAGATTCTGAAGCAGGATTTTCCACATGAACCTCTGTATAATTTAATGTATCAGAGATATCGTACCTTACACGTATTGTAATGTAAAGCATTAAACCAATATGCATTTCTATTTTGTTTATTTTGATTTAGCTTGACTTTTCCTTTCCTTTCTAAATTACTCATTTAGATAGATCCTAATCTCTTATGTTCCTCCTGATGAGTGCTGCTTTAAAAAATGTCAATGACTGCTATAGCTTGTGGCATCACTGCATTTTGTGATGGTGCTTTGCTTGCCTAGAAGGTAAATAGTTCCTCTCTGTACTAACAAGAAAGCACAAAACTTTTTGAAGACTGAAGATTCAGTGAGAATAATATGAATTCTAACATGAATTTTTCCCTTGAGATTTGTCTGCGTTTGCAATCTCCTTTTGACCTCTGTTAACATCAAGTTTTGATTAAATGTGAAAAAATACATCAACCTTTAGCAGTGTTTCAATTCTTTCACTTTTCTTACTGTTTGCTACAAGATTACACAGAATTCCACATAAATTTATTCTCTGTTTTGTAGGAAATATATTAAATCACTTCACAAACTGTTTGAAAACATGACCAGGAGTAAGTACAGTTTGTCTTCAAACCGTTGTAGGCTGCATGAGGTGCCTCAGGGCTCAAGAGGTCACTTGTAGGTTTGGGCTTTTGACGAATTTTTTAGCATGCCTGTTAGGCTGTGGGCTTTTGTTGTGCTGCTTCTTCCAGCTTTTGCATAATCAGTTTTAGAAGTATTGTATCACGTATTCTCACTATAAAATCTACAACCAAAAATAATCATTAAAAAGATCACATGCATTAGCAACTTAAAAATTATTGCTTTCAGGGTAGTTTAATTGTCTTTTTCCAAAGTGATTATTTTACATATTTCTGCAGAGATGACCAAGAGTTGCAGCATAAAATGTATCTGTACTCTTAGTATCGTTCCCCACAAATAAATTCTCACAATCAGTTTAATTGTTAAATTACACAGTTTAAAATAATATTAAAAAGAAAATACTTCTCCACTTTCCTTAAATGTAGACTGTTAAAGCTACAGCCTTTTGAACTGCAGTTTTTTTCTCCAAATATGTTTTTGCTTTTTTGCTTACTTTTTTTGAATGTCTCTAAGAAGAATCAGTTGATTTCACTTTTGCTTACAAGTAGTATCTGACCGTTTTCATTGTCTAATCCTGCTCTGCTCGGACAGCAATTTAACTTTGCCCTGCAAATCTTGGAGTAGCATTTATACACAAACAAAAGTGTGGTAACTACATATTTTACCTGTACACATTTTTATTAACCGATTTTATTAGAAGAAAATTTAATTATTATGTTTTGCATAAATCACCAGGCAATTCCCTGATACAAAGCTTATTAAAGTCAATGGATTTTTTTTCTCTTCACTGATTTCAAGTTGAATTAGAAAAAGTCTTTGAAAAAGACTTTAACAACAGTAACTTTTTAAAATTTTGTATAACAATATATGAAACAATAGATTCTTTTCAGAGACTATAACATAAGGCTTACACATAGTTTTGTTTATCTATATTTTTTATTTGCTATTTTTCCATGTTTTGCAGTCTTCAGGGGAAAAAAAGGCTACTAGCTTCAATAGCAGCTTTGCTTAATTAAGAATTTAGGACCAGTCCTCTTTTTTTTTTTTTTTTTTTTTGTCTTTTTACTTGAAATGTTTTCAGGTCAAAGTAGAGCTGATTCTCTAATTAAGCTCTTACATGCTGCTACGTTCTAGTAATGATAGAGTTAGAAGGCAACAAATTCACTAAATCCTCCAGTCCTGACAAATCAGGTTATTTTCCCATCTGCTCCTCTTTGCCAGAATCACTTTTTAAATCTACCTCTCTGATTCCCACAGAGCAGGCTGAAGGATTTTCATTACCTCGGAGTTACATATTTAATTTGTAAAGAGATGATGAATTCTTAAAAGATTCTATTTCACATAGGGTTGGGGTTTTTTTTAGAAGAATATGGCATTTTCTTAGAAACCAGGATTCCTTTTTAGTTTAGATCTTTTCTTGAGCTTTGGATGATGCAAGCCATAGGCATAAACAGCTACACAAAGGAAACTGGGATTTTATTGTGCATTCCTGGTGCCCCTTGAAGAGCTTATTTTTGTGGACAATAGTTTTCCTTCGTGTCACCACCCTTTTGATTTCCCAGTGGTCACAGGGTTCCAGGGTCGTGAAAAGTGCATCCCTTTGTTCCTCCTAGCCTAAAATTCTGTATAAAAAGGCAGTTAAAGGACCCTAAAGTTGGTTAAGGCACGGAGGGTATTTTGTGTAGCAGAACATAAGTTGCATGCTTTGTTAAATTACAGTTAAGATTGCAGTTCAAGAGAGAAGATACCATTAAACACATTGTTAGAATATCCAAACTTAATAAATATCTATTCATAAAGTCACAGAATTAACCCCAGAATATCTCTTAGCATTCAAACAATGATCACCAAACAGCAAAAATCCAACATTATTTTAATATCTAGCTAGAATTAGAATCGGTTTAATTAGTTTTCTAGTGTCTTTTTAAAAGGGCTTTACTATGAATTTATAATTTTGTTGAGAAACACTAACAAATTATTATTTACTCTTTCAGTTAAATCATGGTTCTTAAGAACCCTTTACTCTTTCAAAAAGACTAATGAAAACTGAATTTCTGACAGGGAATTTAATAGCCCATCTTTGAAATTTTTCAAGAAAGAAATAAGCACATTTCTTAATATGTGTACTTCATTCTTAAAATAAAATTTCTTATACTAAATAAATTTTGTTATTTGCAATAGTGTACTTGTAACATTCCCACAGCACGCTCCCATCACTGTTTCAGTTTCTGTATATGTTTCTAATACAAGGCGACTCTTTAAGAGGAGATGCAGCCCAGCACCTAATTGTTGGAATTTGTAGCTTGACAGTATCATGCCCTGGATAAAGTCAATACTGTACAAGAAGAAAGCTGGCAGTCGCTCTCCCCTCCTACAGGCACATTTAAGTAGTTTAAAGTAGTTTTCAAGATCCTAGCCAGAGCAAGAGCAGCTACTGCGTGGAGAAGAGTGGAAGAAGCTGGAGGAGAGCGGGAGCGGGGCTGTAAGGGATGGGGAAGTGATCAAACACAAGGTTGCATCCTGGGGGCAGACGGGCTGGAAGAGAGGAGAGTCATTCACTAATACTGGAGGCTGAGATAAGACACCTGATTTATTTATTGATGCTAAGCGCTGGAGCCTGCAGTGCAGTGTCAGACTCCTCTGTGCTTTAGGTGTAAGGCTGATCACATCCTTTAAAGATAGAAAATTAGTTATTTCCCAAAGTAAAATGTTCCATGGAGAGTGTATTATCTCTGAGCAAGTGTTCTGTTTAGTTTCCTAATGAAAAAAAAATATGTGTGTGAAACATGAAATAGTCTAATTTGGAAAAGCTTCATGGCACTTGTCAGTGGATTGCCGCATGTTCTCATCTTCCCTTTTTAGCCAAATTCCCATGAGGCAAGCAGAGGCTTCTGTGATCCATTCTCTTTTTTCTTTTTCTTTTTCTTTTTTTTTTTTTTTTCCCAGAGAACAGTCCGTCAAGATAAAGACATTTTGCTTACAGAAAGAGCAGGATGCATTTCCCAACATAAACACCGCAGTTTGTAAATTAATGGGTTTTGTACCGAAATGTATACCAAAGCCTTCTAAATCTTCCCTGAAAAACAAGATAAGAGAGTATTTTCAAAGATATTTTATGGATCCCCTATACTCCCTCCCCTTTCAAAGAATTCAACCCTGTATTCTCAAGGTGCAGTGCTGATTTTTCTAAGAGCAAAAAGAGGGCACCTGGAAATAGAAAGAATAGACCCTGTGAAGCATTCCATGTACAGTAGACATTTTCATTCTTATTGTTCAGGTATCTTGTTACCTTGGAAATGGAAGGATTTCTAATTTACCAGAATTAAATTAAACCAATTTATCTATCAGCCGCTGAAATGCTCAAATGTTGGCTACATCTAATACCAGATTGGCAAGTCACTACTGGATTAGTAGCCCAGATTCACTGGTATTTAATACTAGATGTGTTTTCTCCGGTTCAATGTACGGATCACACTCATTTATGCTATGACAAGATCATTCTCTTTGCAGTTGGTGGCTATGACATTTAGTGAGTGAAGATTTAACTTGTAATGAAGCAGCAGTTAATGGCTGCTGCCAAATTTCCTTGTCTTGTTTGACCATACGTTTTTCCTAACCTCGACTTGCCATTTCCATGTGCCCATCTCAGCCCAGAATCTCCAGCAGCCTGAAGCATAATTTAAAGTAGGATCTCATAAAACAAACAGAAGGTAGTATCAGAACAAAAAATAGATTTGGGGGCTAAGAATGGTTAATTTCTGTTTCGTTCAGTGCTTCCGTTTAATACAAGGAAAGAAGCTGAAAGAATTGAGAGGGAAGGCTTATTCCAATAAATGTTTGTAGGTTTGGCCCTTGCTCAATGTAGACCAATCACTCACTATTTGATACAAATTGGAGGTGCTTTGTTCTATCAAGGCGTTAATTATATCTGTGGCTAAGTAAATGTTGAGGCTGAAACTCATAATGATGTATGTCACACATTTCCATGACATAATATATATGCACAGGATAAATCAGCACCATGTACAAGAAAGGCACATATAAAATGCATTTCAAACCATATAATTAAATTTTAAACATTATTTCTATAATTTCATATTTAAAGTTTCATATTACAAAAATTACCATCCTTTATCACATATCTCAGCAATGTATTTTAAGTTTGGTGGTCTGACTGAAAGCAAAATACATTTAAGCTAGTATGAAGAGCTATAATTGCTCTCCTATGCCCTTCCAGCTGTAAAAGGGCAACAGTAGACTCCCCCTCCTCCATTAACCCTGTCAGAAATTCATGCTGGGCTGTTCTCCAGGAGGATGGAGTACAGGATGGAGTACAGACATCTCCAACACTCACTTGGACACCCATGTCAGACAACCAGTACAACCCATGGAAATCGTAGTTGGCAAGTAGCAAAGCAAGGGTGACATCTCCAACACCTTCTGTTGCTCTCAGGGAATACAGACATACTCGCAGAAAGCTAAAACTTTATTAAAAGGAGTCAAAGAAGAATCTTCTTAATATACAGTGCTGAACTTGCTGTTGTACTGGAAAAACTAGGAACCTACACAACAGTCCACCTCTTCACACGTTGGATGTGAGAGGGTCAGATGAGGGATGCTTTCTAAACCAAAACTGCTTCTCCAACACACTTCCAGTTAAAAAAATGGGTGACTTCATGGGCAAAAATATATCTGAATTGTAATGTAACTGGTGGTTGGACTCAAAAGGGATAAACTGAGTCCAGAAAAAAGAAAAAAACCTTGTAACTAATGATTAGCACTGGGAACTGTCAAGTGAACAGCTGGTTTTCAGAAAGGGGCTGAATCACGTTTTGGTTGCAGAATATCTCCAGGGCCCCCCTAGCTCTAGAAAATATGCTTGTCCTAGACCTGAAGATAGCACCCATCCATATGTGTAGCTCCCAGACCTTCAGAGCATTTTTTTTCTCAAACATCTCCAGCAATCAGTTTAAGAACAGCAACAGTATCCAGTAAAAGAATGTCTTTATTTTCTGTATCTTATCTTCCTGTCCACCATTTTGCTTTCCTAAATACTTTTTCCGATGTAATTAAGATATCCTAGCTCAGGTAAGTGCAGCTTTGATTCTTAAAGGTAGTCATGATAAGGTGATGTAAACATACAAATTAGAATAAAAGGTGTTTGAGATGGTTTTGAATCGCTTTGCTTTTTTTTTTTTTTTTTTGCTATATTATCCAGAACATGTGGGGTTTTCTTTTGCTGGTGTCTATTATCTACAGTGAAATTCACCATAGTCTGTGTTCTTTAATATTCAAATATATTTGGTCTCAAATGAAATTTCCATAGAAGTAGTTATGTTATAATGTTTAAAAAAGCTTCCTAACTATGTCTCAAAAGACTGTGACTTGATAATTCATAACTTCTTGCATTTTGCAATGTTCTACCTAAAGCTGCAGCAGAAATTGGTTGTGATTCAAGTAATTTTTATTAGTTATACTGAAAGCTTTAATTTTCCCTTCTTTTCTTGGCAGTAACTCTCAATGTATCATTTTTCAAGCCACAGTCCTGAGAAGATTCTTGCTGAATGTTTGGAGGAGAAGCTAACAAGTCCCTCAGCAGAATTACTGAGTGGGTCTAATATCTCCCTAGGAAATTTTCTCAGGAAATTTAGCAGCAGACAGTCTTCTGTTCTCTACAGGCATTCAGGTCAGGTACATCATTTGTAATGTCTGAGCACCTTCCAGTAGTACATTAAGCAAAATGACTAGCGTATCTCGTATGTGGTTCATGGTGCAGAGAGAAACTGTGCATTAGGGAAGAATTAATAAAAGGAAAATGAAAACAATTGGAAATTTTCTCAGGCAGTGCTACCTGTTCCTCCTCCTCCTCCTGCGATATGATTTCATTCTTCTGTGGGTTTGTTGGGGGTTTTTTGCAGGTGTAAGTGCCTAACAGTCTCACACTTCATGAAATCCAGAAACTGAAATGATGAACATCTTTTTTCTAATGCTTTAAAAGTAAACTGCCAATTTCTTGTAAATATTGTCTACCTGGCAGGTTTCCTTGTCCTTGGAAAGCAGAACTGCCCCCATGGCAACTAAGACTGTGAAGAATAGAAAGTGGGAAGGTTGATTACAGAGGTTGCTCCCAGTATTCTGAAAAGTAGTTTGTTTAATGTGCACATTTCTCTCCAGAAGAACAAGCTGCTGATCTGCTCTGCATTTTCAGACCATACGACCATCAGTCTGGGTATTGACTGATTCCTTCTGACTGGAGGAATGACAACCAAGCTCCTCCTGCGGGACCCAGTGGCTTGAATCCCGAGGTCACTTTTGCTTGCTGACCTCATTGCCATCTTTTACCCGGTCACTTGGAAACAGAGCTGTTACCCTCCTTAAATTCTAACATCAGATATTTATTTTTCCTGTGTGTTCAGAAATCTTGGGCCATTTACAAATAAGCTCTTCCAGATCCAGCAAGGGCATTTGAAGATATTGCTCCCTCCAGCTTGTTATCTCAGTCCTCTGCCGAAGATTACTGACCCTGTAAATCTAAGGACAGAGCAACTCGTATTGCACACTCTCTAGTCCTCATTAGGAAAAATCATTTAAGTAATGTACATAGCTGTGTGTGGTTAATTTGGTTCAGGTGAAAGCTGGGGAGATAAAGGGGCTTATTTTAAACTGTTCTGCCAGCAGGGATGGTGACAGTGTCTGGTGGGAGAGGCACGCTGGGGAATAACATCAGTCAGCATGTACACTTGTATCAGTATACTGGATTTATTTTTATTTTAGTAGTTTTCATCTCAAATGGATTCCGGCTGACCCATGTTTCCAAAGGAGAGCCTTTCTGAGGGAGAAAGATGAATGTCCCAGGAAAGCAACACTAAAATGTCTCTTTCTTTCTCTTGTCTTGGTTGTTAGAGCTTGAAAACAGGGTTACCACTTATGAAAACAGGTGATTAAACACAATGTAATAAGATGTTAAAATTTATGGTTTGCCACCAAGTTCTGCCTGTGGTTTGGTTGCTGCTTCTAAATATTTGTGTTCCTTTTTGTACAAAGTTTTGCTCGGTTCGGTGCTATCAAACTGGAGTTACTCTGATGACAGCGATGTTCCCTTACGTTCGCAGTAGCTATCACAGGTTCAGCAGAAGCGTTTTTGCTGTTACACGGGGCAGCATTCAATCCTCCTGGCGAGTTGGATCATGGCTGTCACTGCCCACCCAGGACATCTTTCTGCAAGAGCTTTTTCCTGCAAAGAGCAGTGTGTTGTATGCTGTGGGCTGCTCCTCATCTGCTCATGGGGAACTGAGGCCTCATTTCAATTTTAGGGGTGTTACCTTCAAATTATCAGTTACTACTCTGTCACTGGAATTTTTTATTGCTGGAATTTTTGTTCTGTTGCTAGAAAAGCTGTCTAACCCAAGAAAGCATGCAGTTTGGAATGATCTTATGTTGCTTGAAGTATTCCCCTTTTTTTTTCCTTCTTTTTCTGCCAGTGCATGCTCCTAAAATGTAACAGTCACTTCAAACAAAAAGCAATCTCTTTTTTCCATGCCGGGAGACATTTGACAAGCACTTTTAGGAAAGGAGGAAATACAGAGGGGAAAGCACTGAGGTGGAGAAAGTGAGGGTGGGGCAGGATGAAGAAATGAAAATCAAGAAAAAGACAAACCAACCTACCTGGAATGCTCTTCTCTTCTTCATTAGGTTCTTTCTTAGAGGGTGTCTAGGGCAAATTTACCTAGGTCACAAAGAGTTACTAGTTGTCAGAGAGGTCTAGACCCTCTCCATTCCCTTCTGCAATAAGCTTGTCATTAGACTGGAAGAGGCGACTCCACAAATATAGAGCTTGACTGTGGATGCACAACGTTCTTGTAAGGTGATGATGGGACTGTTTTTCCTGATAGCACACATGTAAATACCACAACGTAGCAGTGGCAAATCTGGTGGCTTCTGATTTTTTTTTGGCAGGACTGGTGGTGTTCTTTCCAGCCTTGTTCGGCACCGCTCTTTGCTCGCTGCTACCCAGCTTTTGACTTATCTAAATAGATCTTTCTTGAAGCAAATATCCAGCTGGGTTGTAGGGCTCCGCTACCCAAGCTGCAGGAAACGACGACTTCCTCTGAGATCAGGCTGCAGCAGGAAACTTGATGAATTTCTCCTTCCCTCTTCTCCTGTGCCCCTTAGTGACCAGTTTAGCTCAGGGGTATAACACACATCATGTAAGAAAGCCCATTTTTAGGGCAAGCCCGAGAGGACAGGCTGCCAGTCCCAGGGACTAAGATTGTGACCAAAATTGTTGCGATTACAGAGCTAGGGGCATCAGCATGTTGCTGGAGAACTGCCGCTTTGAATGTGGGCAGTTCCAAAGGTAGTTACAACTCACATCAGTTGCTTTTAACTTGTATGATTTACCTCTGTAGTAGAAGACAACTAAGCTGCACAGAGCACCTGTACCCCTCTAGTAGTAGAGTTTCTTTAACTCTTTCTGTTACTATTTAATTTTTAATTGATTTATCAGGCAATTATATTGGCACAAAACGTTTTTGTAGATCATGCTGTACGCTCTGTCTCACATACATGCACAAGAGCGATTTATGTGACAGGTATCCAAAATTCTGAGATCCACAGTTACGGTCCTGTTGAGGTCTCTGTGCCATACCAGCTTGGCAGAGTTAGGTGGGTGCTTAGGGCAGTTCCCGGTATGCCCAGGTCAGTGTTAAAGTAGGAACAGCAGTACAAAGGGTGCTCTCCTTCAGCCTCTCTTGCAGCTGCTTCTTTCTGCCCTTAGTGCTGCTCACGCAGGTACAGGGGGAGTTGGTTCATCGTGCTGACCTGTTAAAAAACAACACACCTCCAAAATGTAATTTTTCAGTGGATCAGTGAGCTGAACTGGCTGACTTTAAGCATAAAGCAATGGCTGGATTCTGAACAAGGGAGGATGCAGAAAAGTTCAGTTGAGGGTGGTGGGAGGAAATTAGAAGTGCTCCTTTTGCTTACACGATGCTGCATCCTCAGTGCGTTTGAAAATTCAACTTTTCAGTGTTTAACTAAATGCAAATCTGTTGTTTGGTTTTTGTTTGTTTATTTGCTCCATTGGAACTCAGCATACTTTTATTATGAAACAAATATGTCATGGCTAATTGTATTCATTGGTAATGTGATCAGAAATCCTACATTTCCAAAGTTTGGAGCTGAGTTTTGGGATACATAGTTGGAATGATTCAAAGCTTAGCATTATAATGGATAAATAATAGTATTTACATTTTCTTTTTCCTTCCTTCCTTTCTTCCTTCCTTCCTCTTCCTTTTTTCCCTTTCATCCTGTCTTGCTTCTTTTCTTCCTTTTCCCTTTCTTCTTTATGCAACTCCATTTTTGTTCCTAATCTGTTACATGAATGTACCACTCTTGCAAACTGCCTTATAACAGCCCTGAACGGCTCCTCACTACAGAACAGGCTGCAAATTTCTGTTACAGGCACTCTTATTGCACGTCAGTCTTGTTGTGGTTCAACTTTAGGTGTAGTCGCCATCCTTTATGATTAATAAGATCCTTGCCTGTATGAGTTCAGACTCCTCTCCAGATTCATTTAGTTGCTGACCCCAGCACAGTCCTGTCCTCTAAGATGGAGGTACCTGCTTGTTAGAATCTGGGCTGAAACAAGTGTACTACTGTCTAATAACTTCTAGATCAGGAAGATCAAAATCCCACAGAGGAGGAAGACAGATTCCATGATTATTAATCCTCAGTCAACCGAGACAAATTCAGGACTTCAAACTGCCTTCAAGTTACACTGATCCTCCTCTAATGTCAGGGAGAAGTTTATATGGAAACCAAAGTAGAAGGCATCCTTTCTGCAGCATTTATATTTCAATTTATTCATTTTCATACCACATAGAGGTACCTCGACATATAATAAAGCATCTTTGAACTCATTACTGTCCAATTGTTTGATTTTGGTTAGGTGAAATATTACTCCTGTTATTTAGTTATTACCTTTCCTCATGCACAAATATAAAGCCTGTGTCAAAAATCTTGTTCACATCTAGTTTATACTACTTATAATACTTATAAAATTTAAAATTATACTTAGATTATCCAATTCTGAGAACAGGCAAACATTTACCATAATCCTTTGTCAATATATTTCACCTCATGCAGTTGTTCTTATGGGATTTTAATGTAAATCCAGACAAGATTTGTTACTTTTCTATTTTTAACAGCAAGTAAACTGGGTTTCATCTCCTCAGTTCAGCAATTATGGTGCAATGAAACATACCTGAAGAAATAATTCTGATTAAATAGGATAATAATGTACTCCAAATTTTTCACTCCTGGAGATTTTGATTAATGTCCTGATTTAGTTTTAAGTGATATGGATTTGGAGATACCCTTGAAGTTCCTACAGAAGTTTTTTCCTAGCAAAATTCATATGATTCTGTAAATTGTGTTTCTGCTCAGTTTGTATGCAAAGAATGGACTATGACTGGAATATCAGGAATCTTGTAGGTCAGGATTAAAGGGCAATTGTCAGGGTTACCAGAGGCAGCATATAGTGCCTGTCTATACTATGTATAGCTTTCTAGTAATTCAGCATAATAAGGTCTGACACCTCCACAGTTCTTAAGTAACACTTAGCGCCTAAATCGCAGCAGTGTTTCATATATTCAGATGCCAATGCAAATGTTAAAACAAAGTGAAAACCTTTGAAGAGTCTGAGTGGTGATGTGACTAAACGAAGAACTGAGTTTACCACAAATATAGTTTGTAATCCTCAGTCCATAAATGTAAACGTTTCAAACATAGGTCCTATAAAACTTACTTTATTTAACAAATAAGTTTTCCTTAATGCATGAACTATACACATCTATTTGGTTTTAAAAAGTATAGTTCTAAAATGTTTCCTCCAACAAAGTAATACCATACCAACAGCTTTAATATCACACCAACAGCTAAAAATACAGCTGAGCTCCTGTATAGTTTAGTTAGTGTGTTGTAACGTTGCTAAGATCCTTACTTACACTGAATAAAACCACCCTGGTGTGCGAGTTTCCCACTGCAGTCTTATATGAGAACTGCTAAAGAAAGGTATTCAGAGTTTTAAACCTTTCTACAATAAAAATAATCAGCATTCACATCAAAGTGAAATTATATTGTTCTAACTTTTTTTTTTCCGTGTAGTAGGAAACAAACCTTAGGAATGGAGAGAAAACACTGTGAGGAGTTATTTTCTCCTAATTTCAGTGCACAGGACTTTTTTAGTCAAGCCAATCAATCTGAATCACTGATGTTTGAAAAATTGGCTTTAGAGAGAGCAAAGAGAGTGAAAAAACCTTTACAATACAGCAATTACAAAAATTCTAGAGGAAAAAAGGTTCAAAAGGAAAAGACTGTGTTCCCAAAGTCGTTGTTCAAGCATACGAACCTAAGTTAGTAGGTGCAAAGATAAACATTTCAAAGGAGGAAGCAGAAGGGGATTCTGCCTGCTGTGGGGCTGGTGATTTAGATGTTGGAGCTGAAGAAAGCTTACAGGGAACAGAGGGTCATTGTGCCTGGAATGCAAAGGCATTCGCAGCTTCGCGGCGAGAAATGCACGGGAGCCGCCGGGAGCTGAAAGCCACGCGTGGAAACCCAGAAAGGGACCTTGCGAGTGCTGAGCTGGGGGGGAGGGGGGGGGGAATGAGGTTCACTGCGAACCCCCCCCCGGTTCAAGCAAAGTCAAAAGGGCAACATTTGGGAAAGGTCTCGAACCTGATGGTTTGAAATAAGGCTTAGGTGAAAAATCCCCAAACTTCAGGAGATTAAGTGAAGAGTTGCTCCAGGTAAGAGAAGCAGCTCTTAAATTTAAACAGCAAAGATTTACAACGAGCGAGGTTACAACAGCAACCCGGGCTCGGCAATACGGCTTGCACAGAGGAGGTGGAAATGCATCAAAACCCGGGGAAATAAGGAGCGAGCTGGAAGCTGTTAAAAGTGAGCTAAATGTTGAAAAGCTCTTGCATGCCTGGAATATTAAAGCTTTAGAAATACTTCAAAACCGTGGTTTGGCCCAACCATTAAGTGATGCACTTGATGACTTCGGGGTAAATATTTCCTAAAACACGCAAGTGGAAGGAATCCCTGTTAGCCGGGGGGGGGGTGGTGGTGTTGAAAATCCGCAGCCGTGCCTGCCGCGGGACTTCGTTTTGTGCCTCCGGTAACCTTTCGGGTGGAAGGAGGTTTCACCGGCACCGGGGGCGGCGGTGCCCGCCGAGTCGGGGGCGGGGGGGGGCAGCCGTTCCCGGGAGGATCTCCCGGTCCCTGACTGCCAGAGCCGGCCGTGCCGCCGCGGAACCCGGCTTAACCACCGACCACCCCCTCCCCCCCCCCGCCCACGGCCGCAGCCCCGAGGAGCGAGACCGCCGGTACCGGAGGGGCGGCGGCGGCACCGCGACCGGCCGGTAGGGGGTGCTGTGCTCCCGCGGGGGAGGGCGGGGGGCGCTGGCCGGTGACCGGCGCTGGGGCTCCCGGTGGCACGCGCTCGGGGGCGGAGGAGGCGACTCGGGGAAAACGCTCCCGGGTCTGTGCGAAGGGTCCGCCTGCCGCCCCCGTTCGGGTGGCACCGCGAGTCCCCCCCCGGGGCAGCAGCAGGCTTCTCCCGTAACGGAACGGCAGCGGCGGCACCCGAGGGTCTGGTGCGGGGCTCCTCCGCGCCCGGCCTGCCGGCTGTTTCTAACCGCAAACACCCCGGGAAGCGAAACGCCCCCTCCGGTGGACGGTGCGTCTCCAGGTGCCGCGGCAAAGCCGCCGGGCGCGGTGGCCGGAGCTGTTGCAAAGCCCGAAGGCGAGGTGCGCGGAGGTGCCGGGGACCTCCTCGGCCCCCCGCGGTGGCTCTCCGCAGGTTTCTGCGAACCGTGTCCCGGCAGGAGCGCGGGCAGAGGGGTGCCTCCGCTGCCGAAGCCGCTAGCCTTGCGGGGACGGCTCTGTGGAGTCAGCCGTAGGACAGACCGGGCAGCGGACCGCTTTTGGGCCAGTTCATCGGACCCCCCGAAGTTTAGTCACCGAGGAGTCATGCGCTGGGCTTTGCTTTTCCCCCCGCCTTGCGCTCTGTGAAGGGACGAGTGGTTTAAAGTCCACCAGGGCGCTCCGAGCCTCCGCGATTCATATTTACATGGGGAGCAAAGAGGGGTGGGATGCATTTAAAAATTACTCAGTTCAAAGGTAGTGGCTGGTCTTTGCCTGTCTGTCAGATCTGAGAGGAGTGAGTGGATTTTCATGGAGGAATTTCATGGAAATTAAATCTCTACTGGAGTGATCCATTCAACTCCTAAAGCTTCAGCCCAGTTTTGTATCCTGGATGAATGCCCTGCTGAATAGCTTGGTGGGGATGCAAAAAGCCACCTTAAACTAGGGATTTTTTTCTGCTAAATTGACTTCAAAGTGGTAATTAAACAATAGCTAGCTTTAAAAAAAATCAAGTTATAAGAAGCTATAGGACCAAACTACGCTATAAGTAGAGGCTGTATTTTAGGGGAGGGGGCAGGGGGATGGGATATTCCGACTGGCAAAGCAACTGGGAAGAAGCAAATTGAAAGAATCAAAAATGGATGCAAGAAAGTAAAATGAATTGCACAGATTCAAACTTTTTTTTTTTTCCCCACAGCTGTACTACAATCGAGTCTGGAGCTGGGTAAGTGGAGGCAGGAGGAGAGACTGCTGAATCGTTTGGAATATTTTAAGCAGAAGCATCCAGTTCAGAGGCTGAAGCAGCTTTCTCTGGCCTTTGTCCTGTCCTGTGTTTGAGGCTTGTCTTCTCCAGGCTGCTCTGCATAGAGCTGAGCTCTGCACAGCTCAGTATTCATCCCTTCTTTTGTAAAGCAGAACTGCATTTGTGGCCAAGGGCATCCTCGCTGCCAATCTTCTCCCTCTTCCTCTGCCTCCCAAACCCGCAGTCACAACTGCATTCCTGTCTCTCTGTTGACGATTTAGAAGCACGTTTGACTTGAAGCTAAAACAAATGAAAACTAATCTCCTGCCTGACTTCTGTGGTGAATGCCGCCTAATTCTCCCCTTCCCGGCAGTAAAACTCTCACTTGCCATTTGCTGATTTCAGTCCTTGGGGGTCCCTGCTGCTACATGCAGAATGTTTCCCCGTGTTGCACCTTCTTCCATCATGCCTGTTCTGGAAGGAGAAACCTGAAACTTAATTTTTATTTATTAAGTTTATAATTTAATTTCATTTAAAACCTCTTCAGAGTGATTGGTTTGGGGGCTTTCCTGGGTTGTTGAAATGCTTTTGTGGCTTTATTCCCAGCTATTTTGTTGTGTAGAGGATGTCACCAAATTAGCTTACAGAAAGAAGGTGAGATAAACACAAATTTGGCATGATCACAGTTGCTAGATTTTTACAGTGTTTAAGGTAAGGCTTACTATTTTAAAGTGAAATGTCCAACACTGCACTTAATCTGATTAACACATTTTTTTCATACTCCCAGGGTATTTATGAGAATTCATGCTCAGGTTCAGTCCAGGGAAGCATGGCAGTGTACACTGATCCATGGGTCTTTAAAATACTGTCCATCTCTGACTTGTGTCAAGTGAAACCCTGTTAAATGGTACTCAAGATAATGACTTCTTAGTTTTATTAAAGCTTACTGCAGTCCTTAGGCTAGACTATCAAGCTTAAATATTCCCCGTGTCCCAAATGTCGTATTGTTAGTGTGATAGTTACTGCTAGAAGAAAGCTCATAAAATATAATTTGCAGTTGTTACATTGCTTTTCAAATATACTTCAGTTTATTTGCACTGAGAACTGCTTTTCATTTTTTAAACCTGAATTTAATACGTTACTGATAACTACAGTGTAGCATTCCTGTGAAGTGATCAGCTAAAAACCGGCGAGAACTGTTTGATGCCCACTGTAAAATCCTGGTGAGTTTTAGCCCACACACAGATACTCTTATTGTTACAAGGCTTTGCTATACCTCTGTCAGAGGGCTGGTTTCCTGCCAGGCAGTAGTTCATGTGATGATAACTAAATTTTATCCTCTCCAAGATGATACAAGAGTATGAAGGCAACACACATTACTGTTTGACAACTCTTTGTACATACTGAAAATAGGAAAGCAGTCTGGACAACACTCACATGCTTCTGTGCTGTCACCCAGGTATTTAATGGCAATCCACAAAGACTACGAAGTAGTGCTAATGTGATTTGCTGGAAAGTCCACAATTTCGGTTCAGAAAACCATAGATGTTGCAATAAAACACAATGGCAGAGCACGTGTTTTGTTTACAGCTTTTCTGCCTAGCTGTTACGAACCATTCAAACAGACAATGTTGCTGGAGTGTAAAGTAATTGAGACCTATGCAGGGTGATTTATATCGGCTGAGCTTGAAGCCAGCAGCGTCTGGGACAAGATCTGGCAACAAGTCAGTCATGTCCCGTTGTTGTGTGAGAGATAGGGGCGTGTTGATCACTGATATTTTCTGAATAATCAGGCATCTCACCTTTCGCACGGGGAGAGCTTGGGGCTCTCAGAAAGCTACGTTGTGTGCCCAGGTGGGTTTCCAAGCAACAGACTGTCCTGGGTTGTAAACCAAAATTGTCCTATTGTATTTTAAAAAATGGCCTGAAAAAATGCCTTCCCACAGTTGTGTCAATCCCAGCTAGGACTGTGTTGCCAGTGAAAGAGAGTTCCCTCCCTAACCACACATTTGTCATTCCCTGGCTCAGGCAGTAGTGCTGGCCCGAACTCAGTCAGATCAGGTTGCTGATCTGGGTGAAAACTAAAAACTTCCCCTTCACCACCACCCTCCCAGTTAATAAAGATATAGATGATCACGCAAATGCACCTCCTCTGGGAGTCTGAAGGATCTAAATTCTTTGCGGCAAAGGACATAAACTACACATACGCAAGAGTCAAGTCCCAAATCATATACAGACTATCTACCTCTTTTGAGGGAACTTGACCATAACTGTGGACTGTTCTCTGAATGTCTTAACTCTGAATGTCATTCTAACGCCCATGTTTTACATAAATTTTGCAGTTTTACTTGCCTAGTGCAGGTATTCCCAGAGGACAGTCTTCAAAGATGTTGCCAGCACTCACAACCCAGTGTTTTCAGTTACGCTTGACAGTGATTCCTAACATATGAAGAGGTGAACAGTGCTTGTTCATCCAGAAAGTTTAGGAACCGCTTGTCTAAGATATCTTTATTGTCTGACTGGAAAGAACATATTCTGGATAGTTCTAGCACTTCATAAAACACAAGGGTGTATTAAATCCATAGCTGTGAAATCCTTTTCTAGATGGAAAACTAAGGTCTACAATCTGAGACTTGTTTGTTTATTTTTAAGGAAGTGCTGATGGTTTTAAAAAATATATTGAATACAAATGAGGAGAAGATGTTTTCCCATAAGCCACAGATGGCTTGAAACAATAGCTCTGACAATAGCTCCAAGAACCGTCCAGTGCTTTCGACTGGTTTAATTCAGAAACTTAAGGATAGTTATTTAAATGACAGTAGCATTAGCTATTTCCATGTTAGTATGTTTTTAGCAGAAAAAAATCTTCTTAAAATACTAGAACCCAAACGGTTCTAATGTCCTTCACTGATTTTTAAATTTAGCTTACCTCTAGCCTCAACGGCTTGCATGTTCCAGTTACTGATTGTAACCACAAACATCTGTTTGTATTTAAAACAAGAGTGCAGTCTGAATTAACTACATCGTAAATCAAAACAAGTATGATTTGTATTAATCCTCTTCAGATTTGTTTGAAATTGTTCTATTACTTTTGGAAATAAAATCATACAAAACCCAATGTTCTTGATATTAGCAGTGAAGTCCACCTGGTTAAGTCATACGTAGAGCATTCATGTTTAATGAAGTTCTCTCCTTTTCAAAAAGAAGAATCTGAACAACGATTTATTATTTTACATCTCATAAATGCTGTAAAACTCTTACTTCTTGTTGGCATTTTACCTTTGTTACTGTAACATAACTGATTTGTAATGCTCACCTCCTTTTAAGAATCAGTTTGTGAATTCTACTGGAGCAGGACCAACTTAGTTGTTTGTGTAATCCTCAACTCCACAAGACACCATAATGCAGGTAAGAAATCTAGTAATTGAGACGTAGATTTCTGCCCATACATCTGAAAATGTTATATCTTAAGTACTTGTATAACATAGCAGCTAGAAGCCCTAGAAAATATCAGGATGCTAGTACACTAGCTGCTGTATAAGCCCATAGAAAGAAACAGCTCCTGCTCATAAGCCTTTGCCATCTATATGGACAAGACAGAGGAAAAAAAAGCAGTGAAATGAAGTGACATTCTTCCTTGAAGAGAAGTGACTTATAGCGTGAGATCCTGATTATGGGTACAACACATATCATACGAAACCTCAAGATACATAATCTTTTTTTTAGTCGCCACAGAAAGACAAACCTGGACTTAGGTCAGGGGAAAGCACCTGTTTATGTATTAACAGACCCTTTGTCATCTTTCTGTTCCAGAGTAACAAGAGAGCAGTATAAACGTGGCACATAGAAAATAGATATATTGAGGTGACTGAACACTAAAATAGTGTCCTTATGGATACATACCATAGTGCACACTGTACAACTCATAGAGCCAACACGCTGCTGTACTGGAGCGTTGTCTAAGGCAGCGTGCTTTTAACTTAATTAATATGAATTAAGCAAGCAAGGAACCTCCATATTTTGTAATCCTGGAAGATGAAAGTGCTAGAACAGGATTGTGAACACTGTACCTTACACATATCTTTATGCTAAAATAACCAGTGGTAAAATAATTAAGATTTCAGTCACCATTGGCAACATTTGTTCTTTCCAAGTGGATTTATGGGGGCTTGTTTTATTTCACTTCAAGTTTAAAGCCTGGACCTTCTGTAGCTGCTTTGAGAATGAAAGAATAGAAAACTAACAAACTTGTACAAAACTGGGCAAATGCAATTAAGTATCTAATACATATTGGCTGAGAATTATTCCAGAGCTGAAAATTGAGCTGCTGTTGCACAGTAAAAGCAGAGGAGAGAAAAGACTTGTTTGCCTGTGCTGTTTTAGAGTAGAGCTCAAAGCTTGCTGGACACAAGTTCCCTTGGCACAGGCCTTTGATGTCCATATTTGACTACTAACTAGGACACATGGTCAACACTACTCATTATCATTTTTAAATTACATTTGAATGGCCATTAATAAAATTATGAGAACTTTTTTCTTTTTTTTTTTTTTTTCCTCCTGATAAGCTAAAAATGGGGGTACCTGCAGGAAGGCTAAGCAATTCAGTATTCTCTTTTCCTAGGACATTTTCCATTCATTATCAGTTTTCCTTTTTTATTTTGATTTCTCTCCTGAACCCTTGCAATCAGTTTTCTGTGGATCTCCTTAAAGCAACGTTGGCAGCCCTTGTCTTGAAATCTTACTCTGTGAGCACATTGCCTTTGTACATAAGGTTTAAAGCACTGTCCAAACAGAAGGAATAAGAGGGTTGAGCAAGTAGCTGGGGTTTTGGTTTAGCTGTTTGGCTGTGCTCTTGGAAGTTGCCAGCATTGAAGAGGTGGCATGGGTCTCACCTTGTTTTATTTCAGTTACATCTTGTACCTAAAACCAGACTGCAGAAAGGGTAAGATTTGACTGACTGCACTTGTTTGGATTGTACTTAAATCATGTAGCAGAAATACAGCAGCTAAAGAAATATATTTTTTTAGAGGATTCAACCTGTTTCTAAAATGACTTTTCTTAAATAACTGCCCCCGGTATATTCTTACAGACCTTATATAATGTTTCGTTTTCATTTTAATCAGGCACTGCTTCGTGGGAAATAAATGAGGTTTTATTTCCCATCATTTTAACTAAAAAAATTAGCTGCACACACTGAAGTCACTGTAAAATGTACTCCACTACAGCTGGGCTATAGAAAATCGAAAAAACTGATCATGTCTTTGATGAAAGATGAATGGTTTCTATATAAGTCTGAGGTCTATAAAGCAACTGGATTAATGCTGTATCTGTGAACAAATGACAAGCTCTATTTTGTAATTTCAGTCTTTTTAGATTCTTGATTATGACAGTTCTTGTTCTCTTGAAATGGAAGAAAGTAAATAATTGAGTTTGTGGGTGATGAGCTTGCCAAACACAAGGCACTGAGAAGTTCTGTAAGCTCCGGTAGTGGTTAATGCCTGCTGGGCTCCTTGCCAACATGGTCAAAATATTTTAGCATAAAGTTAGAATCTCCTTGTGTTGTCATTTGCCCACTGGAATCAATTGGCTAGCCACAACCTGGCATTAGGAATTAAAAACAAATCTGTAATACTGCTGCATGTGACCATTATTCATGGGATCTCTGGCTGTAAAACATCATGATGATAAAACATGAAGTCAGCTGGATATGCTGTTTCTAAAACTCATTAATTCTTTTGCCTTGCTGAGCCTCTCAGTGAAACTAAGTATGTAAGAATTCGGTATTCATGTGAGGTACAGCATCCCTAGAGTGCTCTTAAATGCTGTGCTAGAAGAGAATAAAGCAACTGGCTATGTTAATTTTACGTTCCTTTAGAAAGGAAGGAAAATACACTAGTGCTTGGAAAATCAGAAATAACATAGGACTAAACATCGCTATCTGATAATGCATACAAAATATTGCCTCCGCCCCCATCACGCAATCCACACCTTTCGTTCTCAGCCTTTTACCAGAGCATGAAATCAGTAGGGTCCTCCACAGAAAGCTTTTTTCTGCCTAGCTCTGCAGGTGCCGGGGCTATATGGCAACACGCTGCATAGCATATATTTCAACAGGAGCCAAATCAAACAATGATCACAATTATCTTTACTGTTGTGTGTATTTTTAAATGTTACCCTCTAAAGCTCCTTGTGCCAAAGGAGGACAAAAATATTGTCAGAGGCAAACAAAAATAATTGTCTTGGGAAGGAAGTACAATTACTGGAAAAGTTTTTTCAGGCAAAACCCAAAGCAATTGTCTTTGTGGCTTCCCCCCCTCCCCCAATAGCTGATATCCAATAAACATTCATGGAAAAGTAAAAATCAAAGAACACCAAAGAGAAAGGAGAGGTCTTCCTCAAGACATGCAGTGTTTTCTGGAACTAAATGAAGAGATAACTTTTTATTAATAAAGTGCAAAATAAAAAGAACAAAATAACAAGATGGCAGAATAATTTCTGTAGGGATAGGAGTGTAAATCCTCTATGTATTATGACATAATGGCAACATCTTGAATATTTAAATGTGTACCAGCATTTGAGTTTCTTGCTACACTGTAATGCAGATTCAGTCAACACATTCAGTATGATGACAACTTTGTGGGAAAAAAAGTATAATTTTTGTTACTTTTTGTGTTTCGGGAAAATAGGCAATGTCCTAGAACTTGATTCTTGCCTCACATTTTTCTATTTAGTTATTATGGCAGTTATAGCTAATAGCTTTTTTTCAAACCAAAACTAAGTGTTTTAAAATGTTTTAGCCACAGGAAAAGCGCTTTATCAGTTTGATTTATTCTTACACCAGTAGGATACTCAGCTGCAACTTTTCTCCTAACACTAAGCACAATATCAGTGTTTTAAAATTATCACTATTCTGTAAATACAACAAATCATAGCAGAGAAAGCAGTTTTGCTGATACAACCATCTGCAATATAGTTTTTCTCAACACAGAGCAGTTACTCCTGTCATGAACGGTGCTTCTCTGTGCTGAAGCACATTGTTGAAGTACATTGTGTGTCTGTGTATACCGTGTATCTGTTAAGCTGCAGTATATGCTTACAGCTCAGATCACTTTTAATTATTGTTGACATTTTTTCATGTTGTATCAAAGTGACAACCCATTTTCTGTAAGCATTTTGAATTATTTTGCCGCAATCGCTACCAAAAAAAAAATAAATTCTTCAGAGTTCCTCTGTGAATGGATAGACAAAATTCTTTCAATCCATCCTTCCCAAGGATCCTCTGGGAGCATGATCTTTGTAGACATGAATCCAACTGGAGAAATTAGTATCAATTACACCTTTCTGTAACTGTGCCATATGGTATTAGTAAAAAGTAGGAAGAAAGCGTAAGATTAAAGGCACTGGTGAAACAACCAGTGCAGCGACAATTTGCCATGCAATGACAATTCTGTCTTTCAGTTGAGGCTGTGTTTCCAGCACATGGTATCCAGCCAGGATTTGTACTTATCACTTTTGCGTCCAGCAGTTTCCTTTCCTTATCACCCCCTTACCTTAGCTTCTTTCCACACTTGCGTCTCCTACCACATGTTGTCTCTTGCTTAGTTCATTTCTCTTCAGTTCAGTCCTACCTCTAACTTAGCTATCATTCCCCCACCCCTTCCCAAACACAAATACCTGGGAAGCTTGCTTGGCTGTGGCTGTCTTCTGTGGCTTATACCCTTTCCCTCCTCACCGGTCCGTGATCCCTCTGGTTGAGGCCTTGCTCTGCTGCCTCAGCACAACATCTAGCACAACTGGGCCTTATTTTGGTGGTCCTAAGTTCTGCTCTTACAGCTGTGATCAAGGAGCTGTGGCTAGAGCCCTGGTTTCTCTTCCCCTCACAGTGCAAGGCCGAGGACAGCGTGGGCTCCCAGTTGGACAGCTATAGGAACCATGACTCCTCCAGCTTCCTCCCCAGACGGCTTGACACACAGCCACGAGCTGCTGCCAGGCAGCACACGCTGTATACGCTTACAGCTCGGATCACTTTTAATTATTGACACTCTTTTCACCTCGTTATCAGGAGGTGGTCTCCCTAGCCACCTCCACACCGCCTCAGCCCCGCAGTAACACAGAGCCCTGAGCTATACCAAGCGAGCTTTTGCTGCCTGGGCGAGGTAAGCCAACCTCCCTCCACAGCGGCAAGGGCAGAGGCAGGCCAAGGGCAGGGGTGCCCCGCTTCCCGCTAGCGTTACGCTCCGGGCTGGCTGTGGGCTTCCGAGAGCCAGGTCCGGCTGGGCGAGGGCGGGCTCCGCCGTGAGGAAGGGCCCTCGCGGCAGCCCCTCAAGCCCGCGCGGCCGTGCGCATGCGCCAGCCCTCAGCGCGCTGCCGCAGCGCGGTCGCCCGCCTTGCGGCTCCCCGCGCATGCGCAGACACCTTGCCGCGCGCCTGCGGGGGACTGCGCCTGCGCGGCCCTGGCAAGCGGCTCTCCCCCCCCCCCTCCTCCAACGGCCGCGGGTGAGCAGTGCGCAGGCGCAGAGCTCCCCCCGCCCCGCCCCCTTCCGTTTCCCGGCTCGCTCGCCTCCGGGCCTCGCGGAGAAGTGGGGGTGGGGAGCGGAGAGGCGCGGGGCGGCGCGCGTGCGCAGTGAGGCCGCGAGGGCCCGGCGTGCTCCCGCCGCGCTCCCGCCGCGCCGCCTCGCCTCGCGCGCCAATCGGGCGCCGCCCCGCAGCGTCGCGCCGTCGCGGCCCGAGCGCGCCGTGCGTGCCTGCGTGCGTGCGTGCGTGCGTCCGCTCGTGCGTGCGTGCGTGCTTGCGCTCGGCGGCGGCGGCGGCGGCGGCGGCGGCGCAGCGTCCCCTGCCCCGAATGAAAGGGACGGTCCCGGCGAGCGAGCGGCCGTGAGCGACCGGCGGTGACGGGGGGGTGGGGGTGTGCCCGAGCTGCTCCTCTCCCCGGCGCCCCACCCGCCACACGGGTGAGTGACTGAGTGACCGACCGAGCGCCTCAAACCGCCTCGTTGCCCGCCCAAGCGCCTCTTTGCCGCGAGCCCGGGGCAGGTATCGGCGACCCCCGGCCCGCCCGCCCGCAGCCCCCTCTCCCCCCCGGCCCGGGGAGCCCGCCCTGCCCTCCCGCCGCCGGCCGCCGCCGGTCTCTGGGCCTCAGCGATCCGCCCGCCCCCGGGAGGGTCCCGGCACCCCGCGCTGCCTCTTCGGGGGCGCCCCCCGGTGCCGTTAACCCGTCCCCCCTTCCCCTCCCCGAGCCGACGGCAGCCGCTCGCTCCGCCCGCTTCGGCCCGCTCCCTCCTTCCCTAGAGGATCCGCCCCCCCCTTGTCTCCGGAGTCCCGTTTCCCCCAAAATTTGGTGAGGAACGGGGAGGGGGATCGCCCTCGCCGGGACTCCCGCGTCCCACCGAGCCCTCCCCCCCCCACCCCCCGGTAGGCCCTCCGTCGGGGAGGGGTCAGGCCCCGCCGGTGCTTGTGGCCGGGCCCCTGCGGGGGCAAATCGCGGCAGTCCCTCCCCAACGGGGTGCCGTGCCGTGCCTCATCGATCCCCCCCCGGGGAGGCGAGCGATGGAGGTGCCGTTATCGGCTCATCTCCCTCTCCCCGTGGGAGTATGTAAACTTTCCTGAAGATCGGTCGCTGCTGTCTGCCAGATTTTCCTTACCGCAGGCTCTTTTTGTGTAATTTTTATTTACCTGCTCTATTCTTATTGTTTAGACTTTCCAGGATTGGGCCTCCCCCCCGCCTTTGCCCCCCTTTGTTGGTTTGGGTTTTTTTTTTGAGAAAGTTGCATGGATAAGTTCCTATCCTACTTTTTATAGTGGCTGTAGGATGCTGTGTGAATGTAACTGTTGGATAAAGATTTCCATGGGACCTGTGACTTTGGGTTCTCAACTACAGACACCTACAGGATACATCCCTTCTCCCCAGCTTCAGCCCCACCCCCCTCCAAAATAATGCCCCCATTAATGGGCAATTGATCCTAGAAACTAGAAAGCACTTGAAAGTTTCTTGAACAGAAATTCTGGTATCTCTAGTAAGCATCTTGAGAAAAATCAACGCAAGTATTTTCTGTAGCTTTTCTCGAGAGTCCAAACCCCTTCAGCATGTTTAATGAAATTTTACAAAGCTTGTATACTTGTAGGTTTTCCTTGTGTGTCTGAAATTTCCTTCGGACAAATATAAATCCTAATTTTTTTAAAAATATGATTTTGTAATCACACAGGCCACACAGCAAAACAAACTTTACATGAGACAGTATAGCATATAGGTCACTGTCCTTTGTTGGAAATACAAGTGGGGCCTTAACTCCTATAAACAGGCAGTAGTTCTTGAAACATATTCACGCAATAAATAGAAATTAGAATCCAGGTTACTTTCCGTTCTTCGGTGCTGAACAATGTCTCATACACTGAGAACGTCCTTCTTTGCCTGAGAGTCGTTGAACTTGCACTCTTCTTTTATGTTCAAAAATCTGTTGTCTAGAACTCGGTAAAACAGTATGCAGGCCATACGAGTTTGTAAAACATGGTGCTTTAAAGATAAAATAAAGGTGCTGTTAGGGGAAGCACCATGCTGAATACCTTAGTGGGCATTAAGAAACACAAATGCAAATGAACCCAAATTTTGGAGTGAAGAATCACTGAATGAGTTTCCTCTTTTGTGATTTTAGGGTAGATGTAACTTTTCATTTTTTAGACCAAGCCTGTGGAAAACATATCTATATGTAATAATCTGTGTTTTGTAATACATGTGTTCCATTTTGGTAGAGATGGCGCATAATCTTGTAGTCAGTGATTCCATAGTACATCGCTTTCTGTGATCCAATCTATAAGACTTTCTCTGACAAAGCTGACAAGCAAGATTCTGTCAACAGTACGTTTAAACACTATTTTATAAGTCTTATTCATTTGTTAGGTTTTTAAACATGGAAAACGGAAATATTGAACTGTTTTTAAGTTGCATTATTTTTCTTGTTCCAATGAAATGTAGCTTGATACTTGGCAAACTGGATTAGTTGCTTTTGGGTGACTTAACTCGAGAGATGAAAACAGAATTTTGACTGTTTGCCTTCAGAATTCTGGGCCTGGTACAGCTGCGTAACTTGGTTGATCTTTTTCCGAAAATAGGTATTTTTAAAGGAGCACGATAAGTAGTGCATTTTGGCACAAAGAAAAGTGATCCCAGTGTAGGGTTTTCTCACATTTATGAGAAAGCAAACATAATTTAGGGAGAAGTCTACTGATGAAATGCTTCTGAAATATTTCTCATGCTCAGTTTTTTGTTTTGTTTTTGGGTTTTTTTTCCCTGCAGTCTTTAGAAATGTATAAATACTGTTAATGCCTAGTGATACAGAAAACACAAATGCAAAGGACACCGGATTGGAAAGAAAACTTTTAAATATCCTTGTAAAATGCTGTCAGAATAATTTAATCTGATGGTGAAAAGAATGTGAGTTTCCTTTCTGGCATACCCTGATGCTTTTTGGTCTGTTTCCATTTCGAATAATTTTTCAAGTATTAAATTATTTATAATTGAATAAATATTCCAAAACATAGTATTTGTTAATTTAATTTTTTTTTATAACATCAACATCCATGCATCGTCAAGTAAATATTGGCACTATTTTTAACTTCACTGTGAGCCTGAAAAAAAATCTAATTATGCAAAAGTACTTCAAGAAGTTAGGTTATGTCAGGTTCTAGTATTGCTGTAATGAAGTGCCTTCTCGTATCTCTTAGTGCACTGGAAGGTATAAAGCTGTGAGAAGATTCTTTATAATCTTGTTTCTTGGAAAGTTACTATTCTTATAAATAAAAGATGATGAGAGCCAGTTAATAAATTTTTATGTGTTCTATAAATTATTTGCATTTTCTAAAATATGAATTTGCTTGTTAAATTGAAGGATAGCTATTTTTTATAGGAGTAATTCTTATTCGTGTAAGTCAGTGGAACTTGTGCATGTGTTCAAGGAAATCCCTGATCTTCATTTTAAGAACTACTATCATTGCTGTCAATATATTGACAATATTATCTGAATATAAAATGAAACAGGTAGACCCAAATGAATGTGTGTGTGTGTATCAAATTTTTTATACCAAAGCAGAATTTCTTGCATTTTAAATTGTTTTGTTAATATATTTGTAACCCATCATTATGTGATTTATGTTGAGCTATTGACTGTGACCTGAGAGCAAGACATCTTTGCAATATTGTTTCCTACTTGCCTTTTGTAGGTCTTTTTGCTGCTTCCAAATATTATTATTTATTTTAAGTTTAAAAAAAACTACCAAAAAAAAACCAACCCCAAACCCACATATGAAAATCTGTGTATCTTTCCTTCAGAAACCATTCCTTCTTTCTACTCAGAAGGGATTACAGAATGGTCTTGTTTTGTTTTTTCTTTAGAAGAATACAGTATAGTAATTCTTTTGTGTTTAACACTTAAGGACTCTCTATTGCCACCGCAAATGGGTGTGACTAGTTTATCCAGATTGGCACATTTTTTGTGCAAATCAGCAAGATCTGATATCTATGCATTCTTCTTATGAGCGTGCGTCACCGGCTAGTAAACTGCTTCCCAGTTATAAAAGAAAGCAAATGAAGCTGTTGATAAAGCAAAGGCAATAGATGCAGGACAGACACCTTTTGATGCAGGAGTTTTGTAGTAAACATTGCAAGACAAACAGTTAAAGCTCAGTCTGTGAGAATCACTTGAAACAGGAGAGTGAGAATCTAACAGGACTGTCTTTTAGCTGTAGTATATGCCAGCAGAAACTTAATGACATTCCTCTGCTTTTGATTAGAAAAATAGTGAGTGATATTAGTATTATGAGAGTCTGACAGCACTGAGAAGCAGGCAGGTTTGCCTATGCAAATTTCAGAACACAGTCGTGCATTTTCGTGCAGATCGCCATTGTAGCACAGTCTGGATGTATTGCAACTCTGCTATTCTTACGGCTGGATTTTATATTTTTTTCCAACAAATATCAAACTATATGGTGGCTTTTCTTATTTAGATGAATCTAATGTAAACAAAGGCTGAGGAGGATGCTTTTATTGCAGTTGTGCCCAATTCTGACAGTAAAGCTCAAATCTCCAAAATAAAAAGCTGTAAGAAAGTCTATTTGAAGAGGATGGTATTTTATTTCTTGAAAGTTGTAGAAGCAAATGAACACAAACTACTTAATACTGGGACAAGAAGCATGTACAGTCGTTAGGTATTTTCACTTTTGAACTTGCAGTGTCTGCCTGATTAGGGGATTGGGACCTCAATGCTATATTTAAAAATGTATTGCTGGTAACACATGAAAAGTTTGTGATTCATGTTGAGTTTAATTTTAAGTTACTTTTCTTAGATGAGAATAGCACCTCTCATGCACTTACTGAAAACCAGTATGGTACTGCTAAATTAACTGTGGGTCTTGAAAAGGTTTCCATTGCAGCGTTAGTCATAGATCCTTCTAAAATTTTGTTCCTAATGCTGTTTGACTAGCCACAGTGTATCAGTGAAATACCTAAAATGGTAACGTTTTATCTTCTCATCTCTACCCTCATCTAAGGGTAGTTACTCATCTGCGGTGCTACTTTGTGAGCTTTTACACTCAAAACCTCTTCTGGATGCTATGCTGGACACTTGGGTTTTTCTTTGCCTCTGTTTTTGAAGTTCAGTAGCGTGAACTCTATTGCATGCACATGTAGTGCATTTTCTACAATTACCTTTGCTGTAATAAATAACTATAAGAATGGGATGAGAGTTGCACTAACTTTTTTCCCCTAATGATCGCTGTACTTGTCGGGTTTTCCACCTATTTCTTCTTTCCCCCTTAAGTTTTACATTAGTATTGAAAGTTTTATATTAATGTTCAAACTTTTTTGCCTAAATAACTATTCTGCTTGCTGGTACAATTTCATAAAAAGTTGGCAGAATACTGCGTCTACTGGGTGCACGTTTATTTGGATATATTGAACTAGCGTAAAGAAAAGGGTAAGAAGGGACAGATGACTTTCAAGCAACCAATATTACATTTACAAAACTAACTTAAATTGCCTTTTGTTGATATTAACATGCTGATTGCACCTTTTTTTCTGTAGCATTGAGAGGATTGAAGTGGCATTCTAAGCTCATTTAAAATCATGACAAGCTCAGTTGGACAGAAAAAAGTCTCTTCAAGACAAAGAAAGTGTGGTTTTTGTAGATCTAATAAAGATAATGAATGTGGACAATTATTGATGTCGGAAAACCAGAAGGTGGCAGCACATCACAAATGTATGGTAAGTAACCCATAGGAAAAAGGAAAGGAACTAGTGAGCTAGTAAAAGACTACAAACAAATGAAAAAATTAACCAGCTGTGGCACTGGCACAAATCATTAATCACTGTAATTTAAAATTTTTGCGGGTTTCGTAGATATAAATGTTCTATATCACTTATACCCTTAAAACTTAAAAAATAAGTTTTGTTTTTATAATTTTAGCTGTTCTCATCTGCACTGGTATCTTCACACACTGATAATGAGAGTCTTGGTGGATTCTCTATTGAAGATATTCAGAAAGAAATAAAGAGAGGCACTAAACTGGTAAGTGTCTATTTTTGGCTCTTGAAAATGGAAGACAATGTTTTCTTACCTTCTGTAAAGTTGTTTTAAGAATTGTAGCTTAGTCATGGAATTATTAAAAAATAAATCCAGAATTATTATTTTTACAATCACTTTTTTTCCTCATTGGCCAATATAGGTGGTTGTAGCAGACAGGCATTTTTTCCAAGCAAATTTGAAAACTCATTTACAGAATATGCCTGTTTTTCTTTTTGATGGGCTGCATATAAACAACAGCGTTTCCTAAATTTATGTTGCTAATCCAGTAATTTCTATTTGATATTTTCTGTTAGATTTCAGAAAGAAACCCACATTCTAGGGACCTGGCAAGGGTATTATTGTGCTTTTACCAGTATTTGGTTTTGCTGCCAAAATCTGGTTTTAACTACCAAAGGTACTTTTATTGCTTCCTTTTATATTGATTTAGTAGATGATTCTGTGAATATAGATGTCTTATGAGGTATGTGGGTACAATAGTGATTACAGCTCTAACAAATTCATGAGAATTGAGCAGCAATGACTTTTTTTAATTCCTGAGAAGCTAATTCTTTATTTATTTATTTATTTATTTAGAACTAGTTGTTTTCCATTCAGGGGAATGAGTGAGGCTTTTTTAAAATATTTTTTACAAGTGATCAATTCACTCCTCACATTAAAAATTTTCAGCTTAGTTATTTAGAGCACTCTTACGTATTTACCAGCTTTTGACCTACTAAGAGTAGTCCAAAGTATTACTGCAGAACTACAATTATATAATAATAGTCTAATATTTCATCCAGTGTTTCATCTGAATTTTTTCCAACACAGGGAACTTTATTTGCTCTAATTAGCTGAAGCATAAAGAAATAACTCTTCACAAGTCATTCACGTTGTGATTAGGAATTTCCAAAGAACATGGTAGTAAATGGAACTACAGATCATAAAGAAACTTTTTGTCTCTTGAGTCTCTTAAATGTTTTTTGAGCGTTATTTCTTTTTATGTCATTGGTGGTTTCTGTCTTTCTGCTTCTGAATCTCTTTTTGTTTTTTCACTGATGCAACAGCCGGATATATTCTTGGAGCTCACTAGCTGTATGTATCAGGCATTTTGTTCAGGTTTTTGCAGAAAACCTGGATTTGGTTAACCTAGTAGATTCATAGTCCTGAGATGTTTCCTGTTTGGAGAGAATTTACAAGATAATTTTAGATCTTAATTTAGGTGCCTTATCTCTGTCTGTAGCTGTCAGAAAACTACAGCTCTGAATCACTCTGGAGGAATCTGTCTTTCTCCATTGACTTGTATAGGAAGCTTAAAGCTAAATGTTTATAGTTAGCCCAAGTACCCCCTTTAAGGTCTGCTTTCTGTTCTAGCCTGTTCTTTTATGTGGGAACACATCGAGCAAAAATATCTCGGCGTGGTGCACTGGGTTAAGTAATTATATTGATAGCTTGGACTAAATTTGTCTGCTGACAGATTTTATGTAGTTGCCCTCCTTCAGAAGGTGCTGCTGCTGACCAGATATGCACTGAAAATTGAGGCCTGTTCATTACTGAAGCGATAATGACTGACATGTAGAGCCTTTCTGATGGTAATATATTTCTATCTGAGAAAAGTTTGTACGTTCAAACCTTAATAGGCCGGTCATAAAAAACTTATGAAGTCTAAATATTTGGGAGTACAAGGCACTGATATCATTAGTATTTCTGTTAGCTGTGCGTGGGAGGATTTTTTTTAAAGAGCTTACCTATTTTGCAGCTTGTCAAACTTGACATACACCTGATATAGCTTGGGAATTAATTAATCTGTTGACAGCGACCATTTGGACAGCAGCACTTGTACCAATGGAATAAATATTTTATTACTGTCAGGAAACGTAGACCAATAAGTCAGGATAAAAATTTTGTTCATACAGATACATCAAGGTGTTCATAAAAATAAAGTTTTCTTGTAGTCATTTCTGGCTTTCAAAATACTGAAGTACTGACTAAAATTGATTGAATGGATATAATTTCAACCTAGGTTTTTATAAAGAGCTTTGATCAGCCATTATTATATGTTAAACCATAATGTATAACAAATTTATGAGATAAAATACCCATACAATTTAGATAACAACTAGGGAACGGTATATAACTGTACCATTTCAGAGCTTGCAGAGGAGTAAATGGAGATGATCCAAGGCTTTGACATTTTTACTGTTCAGTTAACTTTGTTAAAATTGAAAAACAGGATGGTGATATATAACTTTGGTGGCATATTTATTTGGCATATTTGAGACGAACAAGAAGAACTTGACTAAGCTAGTGCAGTGGACAGAAGGTGTATTCCACAAAGATATATGTGGGGAGTATCCTACATTGCACGCTTATGGTTTTGGAATTAATTGTGACCTTTTGGGGATGTGGGCAACGTGCAGGATACAAAAAGCTCCAGTTGTCTTGGGAGGGGACTTTAATGGGAAATTCTGAGATTTTGAGGCAATATTGTGTCAGTAAAGAATTAAGGCAGAGAAAAATATTGTGATGCTATCGATTACTTCGTTTCCTAACACAGCATAAGAAGTGCAGTGAACAATTTAGAAGGATGATAGTTGGTGTATCTTAAGCAATGATGAGTCTAATATGAGAAGAATTAATTATTGGGAGAGTAAAGCAACAGGCTCCTATTTAACCTTTTCTGCAATATAAGTATGAAGAGCAAAATTTAGTCTAATTGAAATAAATTCCTCGTATTTAACAAATATTTCACTAAATTCAGTGTTTTGGAAATGACTTAAGGAAATGACTGTATAGAAAATAGAGGTAAAGTTAGCTGCTGAGGCTAAGGTAAATTTGCAGGTCATTGGTATTTCTGACTGCAAGATTCTTTGCCAAATGGGTGTCTTTTTTTTTTTTTTTTCCCTTCACCTACCTTCTTACTGTAATTAAGTACTAAACAAGTATGATTTATGATTTTAACTTTTCTGAAATGGTTGGTACAGACTATCCTTGGGAGTGGGATATTTGGTGAATAGCTGTGTCACTTTCATCAAACACGTTCCAGAAGAGTAAATTACTTATTTTCTTCATTGAATTGATAATCAACGTATGATGGTTATTGTACTATTGTATAACTGCAACCTCAGAGCAGGAAGAGTTATGCCAAGTGCATAACTCCCATTTATTTTGTCACCAGGAGTGGTAACTATATTATTTTTGAACTCAGAAATACTAAGCCAACAGTAACATGAATTGTGCTTGCTTTTTCTCTACAGATGTGCTCTTTATGCCATTGTCCTGGAGCAACCATTGGCTGTGATGTGAAAACATGTCACAAGACATATCACTACTACTGTGCTTTGCATGATAAAGCTCAGATAAGAGAGAAACCCTCACAAGGCATTTACATGTAACTATTATTTATTTGCTATATTTATTTTTGTATTTATATTTCACATTCTTTGTTTAAAAAAAAAAAACAACAACAAAGCAAACCAAAAAAAAAACAAACCCACTTTGGAATCTAAACAAAACTGTTGCAAAAAAATTCTAATGATGATTGTGGCATTCAAAATAGTGATGTGCTAGAAAAGCATATTTTCACTGCAAGATTTGTATATCAGTGAGTCTTACAAGTGGGAGAAAAATGTACTGGCATTTAAATTTAAAAGATGAGTAAATAATCTGTGAATCGTGACTGACTTGACAGTTTTCAACTACTTTGTTTATAGGATTTTATGTCGAAAACACAAGAAAACTACGCATAACTCTGAAGGTAAAATTATTCAATATAAATTTTTCCCATTGTAGAAAGATACTTGGTTAAATTTAATTTTTTCTGGAGAATATAAATGTTTTCAGTAAAAACTAGAACTACATTTTTTTGAGAAACAATGAGTTTGGAAGCCCATCTGATTTCTGTATTTTCTCTAAAAATTATTGATTGAGGTGGAGAAAAACCTAAAACATAAATTTTAGGATGTTTGAAAGATTTGATGTTCTGACAAAACAAAGTTTGGGTAGAAGTAATGCATTCCCTTCTGGGAAGAGGCTGGCTTATATTTGTAGTTAAATATTCACAACGTTAACATCTAAAATATTTTGTCAGGTAACAGCTGATTTTCGCTATTGCTAATGTTCCTAAATATTCACTATTTTTTTTAACTATTAAATAGAGTTTAACTCTTCAAATAAGAAGAACCCAATAGTAAATGAAAAGGTTTGTGATCAGATCACTTATAGATATATTTCTGAGTCATTTTGATAAACAACAAAAGCTGTATGGATACATTCATAAAAGCTGTGCATCTTTGCAGAGGACAGTTGTGAAATGCGTGAGGGGTGATATGCCACAAACGTAGATAAATCATGTGGTTTGTTAAAATTCCAAACTAGTTGTGCTATTGTGTATTTATGCAGGTATTTTTCCTTTTTCCTACTGTATCTGAATTTGGGAAAGCAAACAGTTGCATTACTTTCAACTGAAATGTCATCAGATTTAACTAATGAGGAGTACATGACACTATTTAGTGAAGATTAAATTTCATAGATTACTTCAGTCTCTTTCTACTAAATGTATTTTTAAGGTAATATGCTACTTTTTATGCTGTGGGTAGTAGATACATTAATGGTAAGGTTTGGATGTTACTTCAATGTTCAGAAAGATACTGCAGGCAGTAGAAAATCCCAAATGAAAACTGATTTTTAAAATTATTTTTTTAGTCTATTTAAGTAATTATTGTTGTGCGCTTTGTATAAAACACTCTGGTTTTGCTATTACTAGGTTTAAACAAGAAAAGCAGTATACATGTTGCATGTATTCTCCAAAGAGACAGGGACACATTATCTTGTAGTTTGGCACTGTGTTTCTTTGTTTTGGGGTTCATTTTGCTTGTTAGCAGAAACAGAATATGAAAGACATTTGAGTCCAGAAAGAGATTAATCTCTTTAACTGATATTTAAACATAATCTTTTATACTTATTCACAAAATGGCTCAGTGTTTGACATCTGTTGAAAAATGCCTCCAATTCCACATGGAGCCCAATGCCAATGGATGACTTTTTCTGCTTGAAATTCCTTGCAGGATCTGAACTTGTGCTTTCCTTTAAGAGTTTTCAGAAACCATTATCTCCAGTTCTACGATGTCATTCTCTAACAGCAAAGGCTTTTAAATTTTGTATGGATATATTTGTCTGAGAAGACATAGGAAAAATTACTAGAGGCATAGTGGCTTTTTTCTTAAATGTTGATAATGGCAGTTTATTAAAATATTGAGCTAGACTCATCCAAAGAGACTGTTAGATTGAGGGTAGGAGAAGGAGGAATAAACAACATAATTCAGAAGCACTGAGGCCAAAGAACCCAACAGTATCTTACTTGACATTTAAGTTTGCACGCTTTTTTTGTTTAAAATATTTAGTTCTTATGCTTTATACTTCTAGAAATGTGTGTAGTTATACTTCACATTTTTGTTTTCTGGTTTTTGTTTTAATATTTGACTGAAATTTTATCCCGTGCTCTTTCCCAAAGAGTAGGTTCTTTTTTTAGTCCATATAGTTTAGGGAACTATACCCATAGAATATTATTACTTACAGTTATGGATTTGATAATGCCAGAAGCTGGGGCTCTTTTGTGATAGACCTCCTTTAAATCAACAAAAGTAAAAATACATATTGCATCTGTCTTATGGAGATTACTTACAGCATTGTATAGCAATGGTATTTTGCTACATTGGAAACTAATTACCTTTAGAAGACAGAAATATATACAAGATGCTTTTCAGAGTTTAAGAAGGGACTTTGAAGGGTTTGTTTATTAATATTTAAATACTGAAGTTTACTCAGTGAAATGGTAACTGGAAGATGTTGGATGGTGAGATTAAGCTTTATGTATGTGTTTTGTTGGTTTATTTCTTGAGGAAAATGTGAGTATCGAAGAGGAATTTAAATGTGAAAGAATGGTGGTGTGTGAAACCAGAAAGGACTTGCAGAGAAGAGTGAATAGACTTGCTGGGGATACTAGATGCTAACATAGTGGCTTTTTTTTTTTTCTCTTGTTTTTGTTACATTTTTGTGAGTCCTTGCTCTCAGCAGTGTTTTCATAACAGAATAGTTAAAGCTCATCTGTGGTTATGTCACTCAGTGCAGGTCCACAGAGGCACTGGAATTATCAGTCCTTTTTAATGGAAACTTACTGCTCCTGCTCTGGGATGCTGTTGGGGTTTTTTTCTTGGTCAGTGTAGAACATCTGGTTTTCTATCCTTTGTTCTCTGATTTAATTGTTGCAGTCCAAATATTTTTATTATGTCATTTCTATTAGTGGATGTTGGAAGAGTTTTTAGGAGTGTTTGGTTTGGTGCAGTCCAGAACAGTGTATTATCTGTAGACAGCACTGCTGCCTAATAGTGAGATTTTTCCTTCCCTTCCCTAGAAATTATATGCTTTTGGGCTCATACTCATTCAAGTCCGAGATGTGGCTAATGTACCTTTTGTTAGAAGTTCTAGTTTAAAATGAATACGTGTTAACCATTTGATAACATTTAAAGAAAATTTCTTGAGACTGCATGGAAATGTAGTTGAAGGACCTATGTTGGAATTAAAGTTACCCAGTTAAAACATAATGAAAAGGACCTCTTGGATGTTATTTATTGCTGTCATGAAGTTCAAGTGGCACAAGAATTCATCAGACTAAGTATCTCTGTACTCATCAAGACAAAATTAATTAGCGATGGGAGTTCATTTTCCTTTAATTGACAGGAGTTGCTGAACTACCTTCTGTTTTCTTTGAATATAAAAATATGAAACATGGCAGCAAAGTATTGTGCTCTAAAATTCATTATCTGTTTCAGCAGATTGTTGCATTTGTCTAATTTATCTGTATGGCCTAGCCTTCAGGTGACATAGAACAGAAAAATTGTATTTCTCCTATATTTCCTTTGTGTATATATAATTCAGATCGATTCTTCTGTGCTGTGTTCTCACTAACTGGAAGAAGGACAGTAAAAGTGAGATACTCTCACACTTTATACTAGGCTGTGGCTGTGAGGTCAACAGATTTGAAGACACCTGCTCAGAGGAGCAGACCAAGTTACTGAAAGCTTCATGTCTAGATTTTTGTCTTGCTGGTTACAAACCTAACAAAATAATCTGACCTGAACTTCAAGTAATAGTTTAATTCATAATTTAGGCAAGCCATGCAAGTTTTCAGTACCTAATAGGTTACAGGAATTGGTGCCAGCACTTTCAAACTGTCATAGCTAACTATTAGCTGAATTACTGTTCAGTTTGATACAATTGCATTTATTCTTTTTGAAGAATAGAGTATTGTTGAACTAAGGTCTTGGAACTGTTTGTTGGAATTTATTCCAATGTACTGGAAATAATTGTTGAAAAGTTTAAAATCTGGTTTCTTTCAGTTCCCTGCAGGTGGGGCTGCCCTGGCCCCTGTGTTGAATTTAAAACAAATTCAGCTGATCAGGAATAGTTTTAATATAAACTAAGATAAGAATGTAATTTCATTCTTCTGTTACATAGTGGTAAAACAAAGAATAATGAAGACAGCCATCTATTGTTAATGTTTAAAACAGATGCTTGGGAACTGTGGGGTCAGAAAATAAAGTGTCCATGATTCCTATTGTAGCCGTACTCAAAACCTCAGGGAATTATGTTTCCACAATGGAAATAAGGGCATTCCCTGTCTCAGCATCCTTTTCATGTTATTCTAAAGATTGAAATCTATGCTTCTCATACTGCTCAGTAAGTTGAGTCAGGATAATATTTCTCTCTGAGACCTATTTAGAGATGCTGCAATGTGTATCAAACTGAGTACCTTTTCAAAGCACTGTGTAAGCCAGAGGCTAGCAGGAAAAACATTTGAAACTTTTTGGCATTATAGTTAGGTAACATCCTGATTCATCTTTGGATTCTTTAATCAGTGTTTGTTCATAGTTCCATTTTCTGTAACACTGTTCACAGCATAAGCTTGCCTAACATTGTATGCATTAATGCAGTCAGGTGTAGAAGTTTCCCTAACATTGGAGCTCAATGTCATTTCAGTTCTGCTGGTGGATGGTAACAAATTCTTCGTAGGCTCTGTTAACTCAGCCTTCTCATCTGTCTTACAGAGAATGCTGCTCTGAATGTGGCATCAAATATATAGGTAGTCTTAGGACAAAAACAGTTGGTCCAGGCAGTAAGTTAGCAATCTCCTATGCATTCCATTATAGACTAATGAGGTACGTTGCAGAAACATCACAATGGTGTTTTCTTATGGAAAAACGCACAGCTAATGGAAAAGGAAAAAACGTAGAAGTAATGTGGTGAATGGTTTGTCCTATCTGAGGAGCTGTCCCGTGGTGTTTACATTATAATTCTCCTTCCTATCTAGGCAAGATGTTATACAAATAGAAACTTGGTCAGCTAACTCATACTTAACAGGTTTATCATACCAGTTGTCATAAGCTTTCTGATTATGCAGATAAGCTATTGTCTGTCTTCAGTCTTTGCCAACAATTGCTTGCTTGAAAAAGCGTTTAGATTGTATGCTTATGAATATTTTATTCATTTTCTATGTTAAATGTACTTAATTAAAGAAATAATCTCAAGTACTTCATAACATAGGTACTATTCAGTCAAAAATAGCTTTTGAACAAGAGGCAGCAGTTCCTTGAGGTATCTGGTACTTTTGGAAAACATTAATGAAGGGACCTAAGGGGTAATTTAATTTTTTTCCTCTCCACTCTTACTTTTTTCCAGTTTAGATACATTTAATGTAAGTTAGTCTTTTTCCATTAAAAAAAAAAGGAAACTAAAAATTATATTCAGCATTTTGATCGTTAATTTCACATCATTTGCTGATAAAAGCTGCTATTATTTCATGATCGGTTTACCAGATTCTATATTCACTTGCAAGTGGTTTTATGCAAATCTCTGGTTCTTATTAATGCTTATAGATGCATTCACATTTTTATTATTGGCTACTGGGACAATAAGGTTTTCGGGGTTTTTTGACATTTCTTTTCAATTTAAAATAATTAAGTTGCCACATACGGTTCATTGGGTTTCAGCCATATTTTAAGGACATCTTACTTTAACATGCTAAAGTACTTTTTTCTTTCTCTGTTATATTGTTTATCTTCTAAAAATCTAGTAAGGTTGATTTTGTTCTTTGTAATTTTTAGAGTTTCTCTTTTATCCCAAATGCACTGTGAAACTTTAAATACATATGTGTGATTTCAGATTTACTTAACAGCATGTTTAAACCACTTCCACATTCTACATTTTGGCTTCTTTTTATGTACAGTCCTACTTGCAAATATATTTTGCCAGTCAGTTTTGTTTATTATCTTCCTCATACAGACTTAGCCCCCTTTGCTTCTGGCTCACTTAATCTATTGTTTAAGGTAATGTAGGAGGTGGATACAGAGGGCAGTATTATCCTTTATTGTACACATCCTCTTTTTATTTGTTCTTTCACAACCTTTAAATCACTTAATTCTTTTATTCCTTTGCTTTAACCTAGCTTTTGGAAAAGGGTGATTCCATGTATATTTCCAGCTGATGTGATACAGAATAGATCAGTGATATCTCAACCTCTTCTCTGCCAAGCCTTATTTTAAACAGCAAAACATCTTGAGCCTTTTTCCTTCTAGTCATGATCAAAGGAGAATTTTTAGATTTCTCTCTGAAGCTGAGTCTCCCTGTTAACAGTTTATGTAATACAGCATTTTGCTAGTCTTCTTTTTGTGGTACTTTGTACTGCTTATGGATATCTAAAATGCAAATTTGGGGCTTGTTGCTGCTCATCTTTTCGCTCATCTGAATATACAATATCATGTTCTTAGGTGCTTTTTAAAATGTAGAATGTTTCCTCTCGATTTCTACCCCCACCCCTCCTTCTCAGACCGTATTGCATATTAAGCTTGTTTTTTCAGATATAGCATTCAGGGACTTCTGAAGAAAGCTCATAAGATACCTCCTTTGAAGACTTTAGATAAAGTTATCTTGAGAATATTGTGATGATTTTAAAAATCAATGCAGTAATGGGAGATATGGGTTGGGGGGCAGCTGAAGAATATCTAGGGAATCTCAGGGGATTCAGAGTATGGGTGATATCCATGATAAAACGTCATCTGGTCAGGGAGGAGTTGAACAACTTTTTGTGTTTTCCTTAGTTCAAGCTGACATGAGAAGTTGGAAACACCCAACCATCAGATGCCAGGGAAACAGGGTAAGCTGGCAGTGGGCTTGAGGGGAGGGATAGGGCACAAACCAAATTGTATATTAAACAGTAAAGACCATCCAAGGCAGGTGTATTTTAAAGCTGGTTACAATCTCTTTCTTCCTGTACTGTTACACTAGTTCATAGTGCTGTTAAAAATGGGAGAAACTTTAATGTTTTGAGGTATCAGTCTTGCAGATAGATGTAGTAGAGCAGATCCTCACATCTCAGTGGTGTTAATCTGTAGGTCCATGTCACTTGTAGTAGGAGACCTGAATCTGCAAGGAATTTTATTTTAATGAAGGGGTCATGTAGTATCTAGATTTTGATGAACTCTGAACTTTTTTGGAAGTACTAGTTTTGAGTACAGAAAAGGGGTTCTCCTTTGAGGAAAGCTGGGCGATCTTGTTTTTTTATCTTACACTGAAACAATCTTTTAAAAATGTAGCATTTTTACTTCTCAAATCTTAAATATTCTAATAATTGTAGGCTAAAAATAGCACTTGAGAACTTATTCTGTAAGGAGTCTGTGACATTTCTTATAAAAAGTTGGTCTTCGTAACGTGTGCTTGGTTTTTAGCAATTATGATTCACTTCTAGTTTTGAAAGTGTGACTGTAGAGAGTTCAGAATATGCTTTAATGGTATTTGGAAAATAAGGGTGGACTAAGAGGTGGAAAGCATTATGGTTGACAGAATTGATAAGGAGCTTTGGAAAAAATAAGGAATGTTGGTGAATGGACTACATTTTGCTTCATCAAATACAGTAGGGAAAACCGTGGAATGATTTTTGAAGGATTATTTTTAACTTCTTACTGATGTTATTTAAAGGGTCACGAATTCAATAGTCACATTTTGTTAAGACTTTTTTTTCTAGAATAACCATCTGTGATTTCTGTAAATGTAAAAGTAGAGACAAAGATTCACAAATTTCTTTTCATACATTGGTGGAGACCTCATATGATGAGGAACAAGATAAAAAAGAATTCTTCTTTGAAAGACATTTTCAGGTTGTAATAAAATTTGCTGTATGCAGTCTGAGAGGTACGATACCTAAATTGCATAATCTTGCTTGGGGAATTTAGCACGTAATGATAAACAAAAAATAACGTTAGATCATAAATTCTGAGAAGAAAATGTAAAATGTATTGTTTCATTAGATAATCCATGTCATATACTTTATTTTTTCAGAGTAAAATAAATGGTGCTTTTGTCATCTAATTAGAAAAGCATAGTGTATATATATTAAAGCATAGGAACGTTTTGGTAGACTGATGTATTTTAGTAGCAACTTGGGAATATCTGTGTATAGCTGAATAATCTGTCAATTTAAGCCAAAGTAATTTGCAGATTTGTATTAATTTATTCTCAAATTTTTGCCTCTTTCTAACCATACAACAGAGTAAAGCTTTGGGGGAATTATGTTTCAGTATAACCTGTTGTGGTGCATTTGGATTAGTTTTCTCTCCTTCATTAATAAATGTGCAAGAAGCTGTAGCTTTCTCAGGGATTAGTGAGAGATATGATAGACTAAGCTTAATAGGATACACTTGCTTGCAAGGCCTCGGGCCAGTAGTTCAGTTATCTTCTCCAAGTTGATGGCTATGGAATATGTTCAAGTCTTTGACTTCAAACTTTTGTGCAGTTGAGTTGCTGTTAATCATGAGATAGAAATGTCATTTGATTTTTATGTGATAATAGATAAGAAAGATGAGTTCTGGCGAAGCATTTAGTCTCAAAAAAAGATGTCCTGTCTGGATACTGAGACCACGATAGAACGGCGATAAGTGCTATGGCAATACTTAAATAATAATACCACAACAGTTAGTTAATTGTATAAAGTAGATGTTCCAAATCTTCTGATTAGGATTTCCTTCCCTTTGGGGGTTCATACTGAAGTTTGTGGTTTGGATTTTGAGAAGCCAGTTCTTTAGCAGTGTGTGTGCGTGTTTCTTTAAACAAGTCTGCTGAAATATCTTTGCAGTTTGAGCAGGGGTGGGTGTTACATATTAAAAAAGAAAGATGCTTCTGTGAGCAGCTGATGATCAGGGAGGTTGTTAGTGACTGAATAGAGCTGGTTATTCAGTATAAGATATAGCTTAACTAGTTCATATTGGGCAATCTTAAGTTTGCAGAATTTATCTGTATTAACTGTAGAGCTTTGAGTAATCAGAAGGACAGTCTGCTAGAATACTGGACTACAGTTCTATGTAGCATTCAGCAGTTGAGCTGACATTTTCAAAGGAACTTGTCAGACCTCTTTGGTATGTCTGTATTAAAAATACACTTTCTTATATTGTTAATAGCCTATAAATACTTTATCTGGTATATTGTCAGTGTGGATAATTTTCTGTAAACTGGCAGCTGCTTTTAGCTGTAGATGTAAAAATATACTGTAACTAAAATGAAATCTTAGATTTCTTTCATGGAGGCAAAATACATTTCAGTTTTAAAACTTGATGCTAATGTTATAGCCAAAATGGGTGAATCTTCTTCTTAAGTCAAAAGGCATCAATTAATAAAGCAAGGAGAGAGGTGTTATTTGGAGACACTGGCATAATATCAAGGGCAATTTACATTGGAGTTAGGCATCGTAAAAAAAAAAAAAAAAATAGCTTATTTCATGGTTGAAAACATTTTCTGGTTTCAGTGTAGTTTAAATGACTCTGATTTTCAGTGGAGGTGGATATATGTATCTGAGGACACATTCTGGGTCTGAAAGTAGAAGTTGTAAGAAATGCTAAACCTTCTTCATATGTTATAAAGATGCAAAGGTGTGTGATACGTATAAAGAAGTAAATAATGTTTTCAGGATCTGCAGTTGCATGTTTGTAATAAATGGGAAAAAGTTGCTATTTTTATTTCTGACCAAAATACAGGTTATGTTTTTTCTTGTCTGTGTGTGTTGTTGTTTGTTTTGTTTTGCGTAAAATTTTTGAGAATCTTATTTGATGATGTTTTCTAACTTCTAAAGCAGATTTAGAAGAAAGTATCAATGAACATGAGTTGGAGCCTTCACCTCCCAAAGGAAAAAGGAGGGGTCGTAAGGGAAAGCCAAGAAAAACAAATTTAAAAGGGCAATCAGAAGACACTAGATCTACGTCTTCACATGGCACAGATGAAATAGAAAGCAGTTCCTATGTAAGCAGTAAATATGCTAAACTTCTTAGAAGACAGAATTGCATATTTCTTCTCTGCAAATTTAACTTTTAATAAATCTTGTATTTGTCTGAGCCTCCAGCTGGTGGCCATAGGCTTTTAAAATTACAACCTTACTTGTAACCCAGCAGTATATTTTAGTAAAATGTTTTTCTTTCAGAGAGACAGGTCTCCCCACAGAAGCAGCCCCAGTGATACAAAACCTAAATGTGGATTCTGTCATGCAGGTGAAGAAGAAAATGAAGCTAGAGGAAAGCTTCATATATTTAATGCCAAAAAGGCCGCAGCACACTATAAGTGCATGGTGAGTAACAGTATTTCTGTTAATCAGTCTATTATGTGAATTTTGTCTGAATTGCTATTTTAGATTTTAATACAGTACCCTCACGTGTAATTATGCACAAGTATTGTCTATGTGCTAGTGATCTCTTTAAGTGCTGCAGAATTGCGAAGTGAGCAATTAATTTATTTTCACTGCAGACAATATGGATAAAAGTTGGCTACGTGCTAAGAGTTGGAATTAGCTCAGGGAGACTCTTTAACTTGTTAAAAATGCTCCCTTAGCATCTAAATGCATACACGATATTTAAAAAGAAAACAGAAAACAGTTTTAACTAAAAGAATCCACTCCAAAAATAAAATACCTTTACTCCACAGGCATTCAGACAAAATCTGGGAAGAATCCATGAACTTCATTAATTTTCTGACCAGGAGATTCAGGCTATGTGACACGAGTGGGACATGGAAGTTCTAGAAAACCCTTGCCTTTAGATGATCACATTTATAGAACTGTCAGCCTGAAAAAAATCTGCTCATTTCAATGAACATGAGCAGATAGCACTATCTTTCATATAACTCGTTCTATGAATGAGGTGGGGCTTTGAGTAACAAACCTCAGTGGTTCCTGTTGTACCTCAAAATGAATAAATAGTCCAGGCAATCTGTGGAGTATTAATTTTCTTCCTATACCTAGCCTCACTAAACAGAGAGCTGGTGTGTGCCAGCAGCCTTGAGTCTTAGAGTATTCTTCGCTACTTTGTGTACCTGAGCTTTGGTTTGAAGACAGTTTAAACTGAATATACCAGGATGATGGTGATAGGGATCGTACTTATGTGCTCTATTGTCATCCCTCAGGCCTTTTCAGGTATGTTGACATCAGCTGTGCCGTGAAGCTGAATTACATATATGTCACGGGGAAGGAAATGGGAGTATTCCGAAAAAGTTCAGTGGTGTAATTGATAATATTGCCCATTTATTACTTTGTGTTTTCATCATGTCATTTTTTCTTGTCTACTCCTTTGTCTTTTAAAATACATTTTTCCAAGACAACAAATGTAATTAAAGCAGTCAGGTGGGTATCGGAAAGAATACTCATCATACTAATTACTCAGTATGGGTTTTTTTGCTAGTTTGTTGGTAAAGCACGTGCTGTCTGAGATCACAGAAGGAGATGTTCAATATTAGGTTATGCCTGCACATAAAAAAATTTCTAATCATGTTGGTGACCTGAAATTATTTTGACTTCCTTGTTTTACAGTTGTTCTCTTCTGGCACTGTCCAGCTAACAACAACTTCAAGGGCAGAGTTTGGTGATTTTGATATCAAAACTGTACTTCAAGAAATCAAGAGAGGAAAAAGAATGGTATGTATCTGCAGAATGTGATGAATGTGTTACTGATTCTACTGCGGTGTATATAGCTCTGCCTCCTTCCTTTCGTGAAACAATCTTTTCAATCTGTTTCTAAACACAAAATTCAAATTTATTGTTACTTTTGGGACAGGTAGCCAGACAGGAATCACCTTAAAAATTACTGGTGTTTGGGAACGTGGTATTTAGGTTTCTTTGTGACAGCGTACATAGTAAATTATTATTAGCCTTCCTGTAACTATAAGAGAGTAACAGCTTTAGATCCTGGGTTACTAAAAGCACACTGTGTAAAACTACAAATAAACTTGGAGAATATGTTCTTGCAGTGACATGTTTCCCACTGTTTTGATGTTTTACTATGAAAACGTATTAAGGCCTCAGAGATGAGGATGTTGGTAAAATGTCACATTGTATTTTATTAAAATTCAGGATGTTTTTAGAGTGCTAAGAAATTTATGGGGAGGAAAAGAAAACAAACAACTCCTAAAAATATTGTTTCTTGGAAAAAAAAAAATTAAGACTTCCTATATTAGCATACTAACTTCAGTGGCAATAAAATGATCTTGGAAATGCAATAATACGTGCAATCATGTAGCAATTTTCAATGCAATGGACAGGTAAATCCTAGTGATCATATTTTAATAGGTTAGTATTATGAGTTTCTGGTTTACAATATCTTTGATTAACTTCTCATTGGAAGGATGATCTGCCAGAGAATTACTCTGTTCCAAAATGGTAGCCATAAATATGAGCAACACTAAACTGAATACTAAGGGGCAAGAGATTGAAAGGCTGAACAGTGCCATTCTCTTTTTTCCCCTGCACAGAAATGCACACTTTGCAGCCAGCCTGGTGCTACTATTGGGTGTGAAATTAAAGCCTGCATAAAAACATACCATTACCACTGTGGAGTAGAAGACAAAGCTAAATACATCGAGAATATGTCACGAGGAATTTATAAGTAAGGACCTATGTAATTCTTGAATCTATAATGAAAGTTAAGGTATTTCATGGAACTTTTTCAGCCTAACTTGGCTAGTCAAGTATGTTATTAAAAAAGAGAATATTATTTCATCTGAAATGGTATTTTTAAGTAATTGTCGACTTTGCAAAATATTTCAGTTACTCTGCTAACTTAAAATTTCTGTAGTAGTCTTGTAATATGAGAAATGAGAAAATTAATTGACGACTTATATTTTCTTCCTCGATTAATCTGTTATTTATATTGAGGAAACCCTGGATAATTTGTGTCATGATTCTTCCATATTGATATGTTTTGTAGCTTATTTTTGGTTTTTTGGAGCCCTTAAGTTTCCATACTGCTGGTGTTAGTGACTTGGCTGCAGTTGAGTTGCCAGTGTCGTTGTGCCCACAAGAGGGCATTCTCTGAGCAGTGTAGTAGCAGTTCTTGAAAACGAATTGATCAAAGTTTTGTTGGCTAGTCTTCAACCTTGTTTCTCATTTTAACTGATGCTTGACTGAAAACCATGCATGAGTTAAGAGTTAGCAATTGACTTGTAGCACATCTCAAAACTAATTGAGGGGAAAGTCTGGTTTTGATAGGTATTTTCAGTAAAAGTCTTCACTGTTTCTTTTATTGTGCTAGACTCTATTGTAAAAACCATAGTGGAAATGATGAAAGAGATGAAGAAGATGAAGAAAGAGAAAGCAAAAGCCGTGGCAAATCAGGCACTGACCATAATGACATTCCTCAGCAGCAGCTCAATGGAAACTAGGTATGGAAGTTACTCCTGACAGATCTGTTACCGAGACTGAAACGCAATATACATTTAATGTAGTTCATTGCAGTGAAGTATTTAAATCTAGTGTATGCAGATGAGTACTTTCTATTGGCATACTGTAGAAAAATGGGGAGGATTTGTCGTTTTTTAAATCCAGCTGACTTAGTTTAAGAAGGGAGGCCCTCGTTTCTATCGCTAAATATAGATGTAATGTCAGAGCTGCTAAATGCCTTTCTGTATGATTTTAAATTTACTATTGTTTTCATCATTTTTTAAACAGGTTCAAGGGACAGAGTTATAGAACTGGGAATGGCTAAGACATCATAACTACTAATTCTTTTAAATTGTTTTCTAAAATCAGAAAAGGGTTAGTAACTTTTTACTACCCAACTCTGTTAGAAATTTCATTGAACTGCCTGAAACGTTCATGTGTGTGAGCCTTCAGTAAGTGGCAGAGTTTTACATGTCAATATTATGTAGTTTGTAGTCTGCAGTGTCTGGAAAAAATGAAACACTATATAAATGATATGTAATATGTACAGTGTCAAAAGTTAAGGCAGACATTGAAATGAAGTAAGATCTATATTTCTGGACTGAATAAAAACCTTAAGATTTGGAATGTGTAAGTTGTTTAGTGGATTCATACAATGAGGGAAGGTCTTAGCTAGTTTAATTAACAACATGGACAAGTTCGTGGTGGCAACAAGCTGGTACTTTGTGAATTTTGCATTTTCTTCATACACAAGTTACGGAGGCTATACATGGGAAAGCCGCTCTCTGTTTTTGCTTGCAAAGCACACAGTAGAAAAGGACTCAGTGTACACCGAAGCACGCTTGAACATTTCAGGTTGTTCCTGTTGTGATTGCTCATTCCGCCCAGCATTGTTTGCGGGAGATTTACTTGAGCAGCTGTTGGTTCTGAGCTGTGAGCTTTAGAACTCATGCCAAAGGGCTGTAGTTCATTTTTTCCCCAACGACCCACCTCTTTCTGTGTCCCTGATTTACAAAGAATGCTTCACTAAACGTGATTAAAACCTTACCATGCAAACGTTTGGCCTCTGCAGCCCAGTCTCTTTTACTTCAGAGAGTTACAACTCTTAACTCACTATGGAATTTAGCCACCATATCTGACGTCCATACCTCAAGTGTTCTGTGTTGTGTGGAACACTTCATGTTTTGTCCAGAATATGCATAAAGGTCCCATATTCTGTAAGAAGAATGAGGAAACAACCTTTTTTGCTAGATTGGTATTTATTTTTTAATCTTATGACCACTATATGAGAAACTTTGCTTATCATCCTTATTGTTTTAGTGATTATTTTTTCTTTTTCTGTCAAGTCAACAATCACGTCATGGAATTCTACTTGCTAGAGTTTGATGTTCCTTTAGGGAATAATCAGATCTAGGCTATACCAAACCTAACAGATCAGTCCTCTGACTGCTTTCTAAACACCTTGTCATTTCTAATGGCTACTAGCTTCTTCAGTTGGTCTGTTAAAGCACATTCTCAGACTTACTTAAATAAAACCAAAAAGCTGAATCTAGTCCACATGTTTGTCTGTTGCTATCCATCACCTTATTGTTTGTTTAGGGTTTTGACTTGTTTCACTCTGAACTCCCAACAAAACTTCTGGATTTGAAGGAAGGAAACAAGCAAAATACACTGATTTGACTATAAACTGCTACAGGTCTTCTGTGATTGGTATTGCAAAAACAGTTCATTTGTAACATGAGTTTCTGTAGCATTTTTTACTTGTATTTTTAAAAGATTTAATGTGTGTCATTTGTCTTCTTATGCATTCCCTTAATGTCTTGAGGGACTCAATTACTGTATATTGGAGTTTCTAACATTTTCCCTGTTAGAATTCAATCAGTTCTGTTTGCTTTCCTGGAGAATAATGCCATTTTGGAAAGAAATATTGCTCTGTACAGAAAATATTCAGTTACTGCTCTAAACATGATGCCATTGATCATTTTTATTTTGTATTTGTAACTTTCAAAATTAAAAGCGTGACTTGAATTGCAATGACAGATCGATTATTGAAATTGTCTATCAAGGTGTTTTGTTTCTCCGAGAATATAAACATTTTTCAGCCACTCAGAACAGTTTTAGAATGCAAAATAACATCCTTCAATGTTTAAATTACTTCTAGATTTGTGCCTCAGACATGGCCCTCCCATGGAAAAAAGGCACTTTGTTTGCAGCTACTGTATTTTAACTAAGGTTGCATGGGGTAGATCTGCCAGCATACTGATTGTATTTGAGACTGAGCTCTAATTCATAGTGTGTCAGTTGCTTAGTACAATATTCAGTCCAGTAATTCATCTGTTATGAAATAAATTACCCCATTCCATGCCTCGAAGAACCGGAACAGCACTTTACCTTTGGGTAGCAGAAAAGTAAGTGGCTGGTTTACCTGTTACCTCTTTGTGCTGAGATGGCCTGACTAAACTGTCATTAATTCAGAATTCATGGAAACAAAGTCAAAAGCAAAAATCTTTCCTTATGAGCCTCAAATTTGTCATGACTGACTTCAACTCATGTATGCTGGGTAAAAGTGCCTTACAATGTAAAAATTGTATTTATATGTTCCCAAGTAGCATCACCTGCTGGGGAGTAATTCTGTCGTGGTGTTAATATTTAGAAGAAATGTACCTCAGCAGTGTATTTACTGTACATCTCTTACGTCCTTAATTGTAGTTTTAAAAAGCATGACAATGTATGATAGTATACAACATTTACATCATTTTTTTAAAGACAAAATACTGCCATTACTGTCTTTTTATGTGTATTTTAGCTTGGAATTTCAGACAGTCTGAAATTTTATTTTTTTTTTTTTTTTTTTGGTAAAGTAATGTAATCTTTGCAAGCATATATTGAAGATTATTCTGGAGCATCTACTGCCTTCCCAGAAATGTTAGAAGTAATGAAAGTGCTCTATAGGTGAAATAGGTATGTTTAAATTAGCTAGTTAAATTAATGCAGTCTATTTGTTACTGAGATTTTTTTTTTAATAGGCACCTTCTGCTTTCATCTCACAATCAGAGAACTCATGAATTTAACAAAACTTGTCTTATGAAACTGGTTTCACTTTATTTAATTTTATTTTTTTTTTTTTTGGCCTTTGGGCATTCCTTTTGCTCAAAAGAGTAGTGTGTGCTGTTTAAGACGCCTGGAACCCTCCGAGAAAGGGAGGTTTCTCCCCAACTCACTGTATCTCTATATTAACAGATCTCCCCAACTCACTGTATCTCTATATTAACAGATCTGCGATTGTGCTATACCAAGAAAGGACTGTACCAAGGAAGGACAGGCATCAGAAGGATATTGTTCAAATAACTTGAGGACACAGCTGGTGTAATGCCAGAGTCTCAAGGTGTGATCAAACACTATAGCAGTAAGCTGTGCTATCACTCCATTTCAAGGAAGGGTGAAAGGCCGGTTCAATATCAGCATCAGTGCAGCTAGCTAGGATGAAATAGATTATGTGATCAAAAGATCTACTTATTCAGCAGGTGTTGATCCATAGGAGGTTCTGTGATAAGTCTCTAGTAGGAGTTACACCTACACTCCACAACGTCTGATCTTTAGGTACAAAGAGCTGTGCTGATCTAGAATGGTATGATTATACCAAATCTGGCCCTAAAATGTAATACAAAGGAAGAGAGCTTGCTTCTTACTGCTGCCTATATGGAAAAATAACTTCATGCTAAACCAGGGTGAAAGATGAAGAGGTGATAATCTGTTTGAAATATCAGACTTACCTGGCAGGTGATAATCAGTGCATTCCAAAAATATTAACACGCTGAATCAGATTGACAAGAAAATTAATCCTCATTAGATGAAATTAATCTTAAGAGAACTGAAGGTACATTATAGCAAATAGTAACTCTTCTTCCATGTCACCAGAAACAGATTCCACTGTATTAGTGGTGGAGGTTAAAAAACAGAACACAGCTCTTGATTTATATACTTGTTGAAGCAGTTTCTCTATATGCATATGTATGCTCATTCATTAGTCAGCAGTGACATCTCAACCCTTAAAGAATCCTGGAGGACTGTTGCTTGTCAAAAAGCACTCAGGTTAGGCTAACATTTGCAGCTTTTGCTCTAGCATACATTTACATTAGGTGTAAAGACAAGGAATGTATGAAAGAGGGTAAATGCATTCCTATCTACAATGTTATGTATATTTTGTTCCTGTTATATTGGCTTTACTTCCAAAGTTGTAGTTTGCAGTATTAGTTTCTTTTTATTGGTATCCTTGCATATATATATTCAATAAATGAGTTATGAATTTCATATTTGCATATCTGTCCTTTTTCTGAAAGCATAACTTCTAAAACTGTTGTTTTAATACATAAATGCAGTATTTCCTATTGAAGTTACAGGCCCATGAAAATTATACCAGGAGAGAAGTGAGAATGAATACTTACAGGATGCCATTTACTCAGTGGTAACTCTGCATATTTGTGTATTCTTCTTAACTTTGTGCAATGGGTAAGCTGCTTTGCATTTACCACTAGTTAATAACGTGAAGTGACTGACTTTACTGAAGGTTCCCATTCTCACCTTTCAAGAACTTTTTTTTCTTTTTTTTTTTTTTTTTGAGAGCAAATTAATTTAGACTAAGATACCAAGGGAATGCAGAGTGTAATACAGTTACACTGCAGAAGAGCAGCTACATCAAGGATGCAGTTTAGAACCATATAAATGTAGTGTAAGAGAGTCACAAAACAAAAGATCACTTGGAAAAATGTTGGATTTGTCCAAATACATAATTGCCTAGAGACAGCAATACCTTTCAGTGTTTTTAAAGTATCAAGAAATGTGATGGGAAAACTCCATAGAAGGAAGGGTACTATTGGCTTATTGATGAAAATTTCATTTTCTAAAAATGACTACACGCTCATATGTCATCACCTTAAACAAGGAGTTGATTTAATGAGCGTAGTAGGTATTTCCTGTGACCTGAGAAAAATCATATCCCCAGTCAGAACAGACTTATGTGTCAGGAAAAAATTGTCGTGCGTCATCTTCAAATAGGAGTTGCCAAATGATCAGGTCTTGCTGATGAAGTGTAATTATTGATACTTTGATTCCACATCCATCTTTGCAAAGGTTTCCTGAAGAGGTTAATTTAAGACTTTTATTATCAAAGTTGATGTTGGGAGTAGTTTCACCACATGGCTTTTGATGCCCTGGAAATAATTACTGGATGCATGTTTACTTTATTTGATGTATGCTTTTTGTTTTTTAATTCAGTCAGCTGAGATCTTTGAAGGAAGTGCAGGATATAGCTGAGAAGCCATCTCTGTTTCATAGATGTGACTTCTTATTGGAATAGCTGGTCACTGAAATCTTGCAAAAATGGAGGAGGGACTGATAGACACAGGAGCAAAAGGCTTTCATTGTCCTTGTGTTGTGTGACGTTAGGGCAGAGTAGCGAATACTTCAAGGGCTCTCATCCTCGCTTAGACAAGCTCTACTTATTCTGCCATATGTAAGAGATTGCAGTGCAAGCACAACAATGGTAGTTATCCTCATGCCTAGATCAGATACCCCATATGGTAAATTATTTTCAAGCATTAGAGACAAAGGGGGATGCTGTGAACTCTGAAGGCTCAGCTTGTCTCTCTGCTTCCACGCATCTGTTCAGAACTCAGGGTTAATAGTTTAAACTGGAAAATAAATGGAAAAGGGAAACTCGGCAAGCTTCTAAAAGAAAAAAAGATCAAATTGTGTCAAACTAATGTTGCTCCTTCTACACCAAGGTAACAAGCTTCTTGGACAGAGGAGATGCAGTGAACACAGTTTTACTTTGTGATTCTAATGACTTTCTGTAAGAAAAGTAGGGGAATGTGGTCTGACACCAACTTAAAAGTGAGGTTATAAAAACCTGTTTAGAAAACCCTACTTAGAGTAATTATTAATCATTCACAGTCAGACTGCAAGGATGTATTGAGTGGGATTCTCTACAGTTCTTCTCTGATTTGATGTTATTTGGTATTTCCATTAACAATTTAGATGGCATATGCTGATTAAATTGTAGGAAGCACCAGACTTGAGCTAACTACTGACCGAGTAGAAAACAATGACAATTCAAAATGAACTTGATAAATTCAGAAGAGTTAGAATGTGATTCAGTAAATCCAGAAATTGATTTGACTAATGCGTATTTGTACACTTCAGCAGAAGCAACAATCAGCTGAACAAATACAGGATGGGACAGGACAGGCTGCTGGGGTAGGACTTGTACAGAAAAGTTCTCTTGGGGTTACAGCCAGTCACCAGCTGAACATGATTCAAGAGCATCCTGTTCCTGAAAAAAAAAAAATAAAAATGTTGTGGAATGTATGAACAGGAATGTAGTCTGTAAGATACATGACGTGGTCCTCCTTCCTCATGTGGTAATAGAAAGCCTTTCTTGGAAGATGGTATCCAGCTGTAGGCACTGCACTTCATGAAAATGTGGAGCAGCTGGAGATAACCAGAGAAAAGCAATGAGAGTGATGGCAGGATGTAAGACTGGGCTTGTTTCAAGGTGGTGCGAGAGACATGTTTTCAAATCGAAGAGGTAGCTGCAAAGGAGGAAATAAACGCTTTCCCTCACTGCTGCAGGTAGGACAAGAAAAACAGATTACATTGCAGCAGGAGACAAGCATTTAGCTTAGACATCAGAATGGGCAGTTGGCATTGACAGCAGGAAGAGTTAAGCTCTGGAATACCTTTCCTGGGCAGGTTGTGGAATCTCTGGAATTTGAGATTTTAACAGAAAAGTTAGTGGGCACCTTATGGGACTGGTGCAGATGTGGGTTGGAGGTGCTGGGGATAAGGCTAACTGTGCCTTAAGCGCTTCCCAGCTTGTATTTCTTATGCTGCCCTCTCGCATTTTCACACGAAGGCCTTCTGCAAGGGAGTCGGAGAACTACTGTTCTGGACCAAAATGCTGCACTGGCAGAGCTCCTGAGCTTGATCTCAAGGCTCACAGCCATGTGTTTCCTTTTTCATCTTTTCTTTTAAAATAGCACTTGTGGTAATAACAACATCTGTGGGGAGACTGGCATGCTCTTGTGGAGTGGCCCACGTCTGCATAGTTAGTACAAACTTTCCGACACCATCCAGCATAAGGCACTCTCCATTCTTCCATTTCACATTTTTGGGAGTACTTCAGCACTCCAACTTTTTGCGTGAATGTGTCCCACACCTTGAATGTACATTTCTATTGTGTAAGCATAAGCACAGTGACAGCAGTACTTTATACAAACATACGTGTGGGATTAGTGCACACAACTCCTTGATGCTTCTTAACTGCATGCATATATGCACTGGGATGATACCGAGTTTGGAGTGACTGATCTCTTACACTGATGTAATTATTGTGGCAGGAATCCTAAACCTTTATCTGGATTTTTGCCAGAGATGGTCTCTTGCTTTGTTTAAACTGAGTTCTCTGTTTTTATTTTTCCTAAAACAACATTCCAGCTGAGAAGAGAGCAACCAGGGCTGGCGCTGCCCTGCTTTTTCTTCCCTGAATAGATGTGCAGGTTGCTTGGCACGCATGCAATATCCTATTTCACAAGGCCAAAAAAAATTCCATATTCCTGTGCAAAGACTCCCACCAAGCTGCTGCCTGCCGGTGGAGGGCATTACAGAGGCTTGGGGCAGGGGGAGGAAGAAACTCACTCCCTAACCGTGCACTAAAAATAGGCTGATGCTGTGCAAACAGCTTTGCTGTGAACTTCCTTCTGGCATGCAGCCATGCAGCTGCCTTATAGTTTTAAGCCTAGATACCTCTCCAAAACAAGAAGTCACTGAAGTTAAACGCAGTCAGCAACGGTTTTAATCTTATTACTCCCTGCTGTGTTGCATCAATTTTAGCTTCCTCCAGAGTGCAGGTAGCTTACTTGGGTTCTAAGTTCAAATTTTTTTACTTGAACCATGGTTAAGACTGGCGCTGGCAATCCCTGAAGTCTGCAAAGTTCAAAGCAGGGAGGAGGCCTTTAATCTAAAACTGAAGTACTCAGGTGACACATCCAAAAAGTGCTTTCCTGCAGAGTAAGAACTCTAGCAGCTGGGCTGCAAAACGTTTTTAAACTCTCCAAATTGCTGTTAACTAAACATCCTTAAATCCCAATGTGATGATGTGAAATTGGAAAGTCAGTTCCTTAAATGAGACTAGTTTTAAAAGAATAAACACAGGACACAAGACTGAGTGACAGAAGTAATTCATTCATTCATTCAGGCTTGAAGCCTATGAGTTATTTGGTTTTGCCATATTTTCCAGTGATTTTTACCTACCTACTAGTGCCAACACTTTGCCCTCAAATAAATCACATCATGTTCTGTACTTTTTGACTATGAAGACTGATGTTTCAATGTATCAAGCTTCCTTGATCTTTGTTTCAATAGTTGTTGATTGTTTAGACATAACAAGATTCACATTTTCCTCTATCATGACTTCTCATTTGTAGCAAGAATCTTGTTTTCTAAGACAGTAATTAAATCACTAGATCATTTTCAGCTATTTCACAGGAATCACTGAAAACACAGTAATTTTGCATAACTGTTTTTTCCCCTCTCGATTTTGTATTGTCAAATACTCAGCTTTTATTTGAATCCTCTGTATCCAATTATCTGATTTGTGTGGCAATTAAGCAGATGATCAGTGTCATTGTACGTTACATTCTTTTAAAACTCTCATCAGTAACAGGACCACACTAGTCTGTAAATTTGTAATTTAAGATATGCTTGGCGGGGGTTCAAAGAGACAGGAGCTCTAGTCTGTCTCACTTCCCCTTGGAAAACTTTTCTGATGCTGCCAAACAATATTTACACCAGAAGGGAACTGAGTTTTGGAAAACTTTTCCAGACTCTGAAGAAACCAAGCAACCTGAGACTTAGATAAGCCTTGGTGAATTTAAAAACTCTTGATGCTATCACTGTGTAAAACTTGTATTAGCCCATCAGGTATCACAGATTTGCAATTTGAGGAGTGGATTTCAGTTAATAGATAAAATTAAGAGTAGAGGTTTGGCAAAAAAAATGTTATTTGAAGCAAAATTCTCCTATTGTCATCTCTGTTGAGCACTTCATGATATCTTACATTTCTGCAGTTATAGGTACAGGTGCTCTGTTCTGCAATTAACTGAACATTCTGTTTGCTAAATAGGGTCAGTGTCTAGAGCCAGATAGGTTCAAAAAGCATCAAGCTTGTTTCTTTTTCTGGGACCTTCAGGTTTCTAGCTGTCTGGAGAAAGGGTTCAGATGAGGTCCTGTTTTCTCTGCCCCAGAAGAAAGCTTGTTTTCTCCCCTTGCTACAGGGCCTGGTGGTCCTTTTTAGAACAGTTTTCCCCTTCCCATGTCTGTCTCATGGGGGTTTTTGAGGACAGATTTCTGAAGGGGCTTTCCACTGGGTCAAGCAGGATTCTGGGTGGGTGTCAGTACACAGGAATTCTAGCTCCCTGGTCGTTTGTTTTGGGACCCTATAAATTCACTTATTTTAAATACAAACTGGGTTCTAAAAGCACTCTTCGACTGAACTGTCTGACTGTGTCCTCACCAGTGATCTCATCCAGTCTTGCACCCTTAACACAAATCAAGATTCAGGGTCTGGTGTTACTCCTAGAACAGTGTTTAGTATCTGAGGATCTGAATGACAATTCTGCCAGCTCATACCATACAGCTCCAGAGGTCTCGTCTTGCAAAGGAGAAGGGAGTCCTGAAGTGCAGTTCCCTCCCAGCCTGGCGTGTGCTTCTCGTCTCTGCTTCCCTTGTAATCTGCCCAGAGAAGATTTCTGAGATACTTGAACGGCTGCCACGATCTGCATGGGAGGCAGGGGCCTTGGCATATGAGCTCTGCCACCTGATGCCTAGTCTGCATTGAGACAGTGCCAGCTGGATCTGCAAGCCTCAGCAAATACAGCCTTCTATCAGCGAGTTACCTGATCGGGTTGCTGCCCTGTGGCCTCTTGCTGGTCTTCCTCATTCTTCTCCCCTGTTGCTGAAACAGCCTTGCCACCTCCTCTTGCCTTCTCTCGAGTTTCTGTCCTCACGTGACAGCCTGTTGGCCCCTTTGTGCATGCTGCTATCAACAGGTTCCAGATTTTATTTTTTTTTAAACAATTCTTGCGTCTGGCTCACCTGCGTGTAGCTGTACAGACACCTCTTCTGAGACACGCGACAGAGCTAGTCTTTAGAAACGCTTCCTGGGGTTTGCAGGCAGGTCCTGCACTCAGGTGCCTGGTGAAAGCAGATGAACCTTTTCATTCCTCAGAAAGCAACTGAGCAAGGGGGAGAACCCCGCGTCTCTCCCTCACTCCCCCTTCCCTGGTGGGAAGACGTCCTGCCAGCACCAACTGCCTGCTTTTGGAGTCATCCAGCCTTCCCTCAGACTTCAGTTGAAGGTACAGTACAAACGAGCTTCCAGTGCAGGTATCCTGGGCTGAAGTCCTGCTGCAGGGTTCTCTTGGTTTCTTGCTAGCATACTTTCATCTAAACCTTGGCTGAAAAAATGGAGGCTGTGTTAACTAAGTTGCTGGCTAAAATAAGCTGCTCGACATCAGCAAGAGCACTCCCCATGCACAGCCCATCTCCCTGAAGTCCTTTTACGCCTGTGTAGTCCTAGGAGTTTGCTGCACATGCATGCATGTTGCAATGTGGACATCTGTCCGCTCCTGTGCTCCCAGAGGCCATTTAATTTTGAGTAAGCCAGCAGAGTAACGTGGCTGCCATCAGTCACATTAATTTTGGTGCGGTTTACACTAAAATGTATTACATAGAAGCTTCTGGGTCACCCAGGTATCTTGTTGATGCAAGTGCTGCTGAATGAGGGGAGCAGAAAAGTTTTCCTTGTTACTGGCATGGAGAAAACATGCCTCTCAGTAATGCTTGCTGCAGTGAAGGAAGGAATCTGATTTTCATAACTGGTCTTGGCCCTGCTCTTCGTTCTGCTTTGCATTTGCAAGGGATTGCTGGGGACCTCAGGTGACCTCTTCACTGTGAGAAGAGCAATGCATGCGGTCAAAGGAGATGGGTGGGAGGAGTAAAAGGAGGTCAGCCCGGGCTTTACCGTGTCCTTGCGCACGGGGTGTTCGGCGCCACGTGACAACATCCCTAATAAACGCTGGTGGTTCCCCTCGTGTGGCGGCAGGGATGCTGCACGCACCTGCAGCGAATGGTTAGCGTAACAGCTCTGAAGGCTGCTCTGCAGCAAGCACAGAGCTATTGTCATGGCAAAAAAAACCCTCCTGTTTTTTTACCTTTTGCTGCATGAAAAGTCAGCAACTCCATCAGGCCACGTTATTCAGTGAGTCACATTGAGCTTGAAAAACAGCTGTTTCAAACAAAAAAAAAAAAACCAAAGAAAAATACCTTCGTGGTAGTTACATTGCTCAGGCCTCAACCTTTGTGTCAAGACAGGTACAAACAAAAACAATGTCCTTTGGGCAGGTCTCCAGATTTCAGGCGTGCCTTCCTTCCCATCCAAGCCACTTCTCACACCTCTCCCATGCCCAGGGAGCAAGTTCCCTGGAGAACGGGAAGAGGAGCAAGCCCAGACGTCGGAGCCGTTGGGGGAAAGGTGAGCACCCCAGGTGCTCGATCACGGCAGCGGGGCTTGGGCTACCGGAGTCTTGGGAGTCTTGGGTGCCTCCAAGGGCTTAAAGCCCCAACGGCACGGGGTTGTGCTTCAGGTCCGGCAGCACTGAGCCCGTGCCAGCGGCTCTGCTTCAGTGACGGGATCTGCCTCTGCTTGTTTTTTGCCATTTTAAGATAATCCTTGTTTAAATTTCTGCAGGCCCTTAGGCTAGCTGGACCTTGGCAGCACGCTGGCACTCAGTAAATCCCGACGGGCAGGACTTCGGTGTGTCTTTAGGTATGCGTAGTGCCAAGCGCCAGCCTCTCCGCTGTGTTGTGACAGACGCCGTCGCATGTCTGGTCCTGCTGAACCAGGACCACTGGGATAATTCTTAACGGATGTCTGCAAACGAAAGCCGATAAATGCCATAAATACCAGCCGAAAGTGCGGCGTTGTCTGCAGCAATCCAGGATGGCATTTCTGAGGATGGTTGGCATTTTGTGATAAGCCAACACTGAGTGTTTTGTAGTAATTGTGTAATTCTTGTGTCAGTGACCATTCCTTGCACTACTGAATAAAGAGCAAAATGTCTGTAATTCCTCCAACCCCCCCACCTAGAGTGTGAAAGCCTTTTTCCTACAAAGGTTGACAGAGGCAAAGATGTATGTGAAAAAGGAAGTTACCTACAGCTCCAGAGAAGTGCATCTGGTCAGAGGATTTGCTTATTTTCATTTTGATAAGTAAATTGTTATTTATTAGCTGAGCAGGGAGAGAAACCGTGGTAAACTCTCATCATCCAGGAAGTCCCAGTCTTGAAACAAGTAAGTAGATAGACACCACTTTCCAAAATCCTTAGAGACTGTCACCACTGAGAATCACTTTGATGACTAATTTCTGCAAAAGCAGAGAACAGGAATAACATTACTTAAAAAGGTATGTTGCAACAAACAACATCTATTCCCTATTTCTTACAAAGGGTGTGTTTCTTTTAAAATGTTTTGGTACATCTGGCTTCCTCTCCCACTTGAAACATTAGGCTAGAAAAATAATTTTAGGCTATTCAAATTACTAGTCAGAGGGGAGGGATTTCTCTGTAGCCATGAGGAAGATGGGATGCTTGCATGCTAAATTCATATTTTGGTGAATGCTCTATGTATCATCTAATGAGATATTTCTTTTTGATTTTTCTCTTGATTAAAAATGTTTGTGCTCATCTCAGGACTGGGTTAATATGCCTTGAATTCTCCATTTTTTTCCCATTCTGTCTATACAGACTAATTTCTGGTCACAAGGGAGTCCTGCTGGTCTCAGTTGTTAATCTGCTGAAAATTCGTTGTGCTCTTTGCTTTTTTAGGAGGCTTGTCTTGTGAAAAAAACAGCAGATAAATTTGGCTAATTCCCTGTCTGTCACCCAGTAGCAATGGCAAAGCTGGGAGATAAAAATGGGGGGGGAAGAGAGGGATTGGTGAATGGGCGGTGACCTGAAGATCTGACTCGGAGCACACTATTTCAAGTGTTTCCAAATGATGCATACTCGATTACTGTCTCCAGGTATCCTGCCACTGGGGGCATGTGGTTACCAATCCAGGTTTTTAAAAGTCTGTTAATAAAGTTACACACAACTGGTGCTCACACAGGCCATGGTTCACTGGGCCTGGGCACTGAGATATGCCTTGCCTGACTGGCAACAGAGGACAAAATAATCACGAAATCAGGAATCTACTCAGAGACAAAACATATTTATTAAATTATTTTGCCTTCTAAAAAGCTGTGCATACCAGAGAAATCAGATTGGCTCTATCACCTTATGCATCACCTAGCCAGAAAATGTGCAGCTCCCAGATACCTCTGAACCCCCTTCCTTCACCCTGCTCTGCAAACCTCGGTGGCCCCTGTACCCGCAAGAACAAAACTGGCCATCTACTAAATCTGTTGCTGATCTCAGCTAACCTACTTCCTGTAATATCAGCGAATATTTCTGCTTTTGTAAATCTGTTCTTCCCTCCATAACGGGGTGCCAGCAGATCCAGGAATGCTTTGGATCTAGGAATGTGCTGGTTGGCAGGAGGAACAAAGAAATTGCTCACCCAGAAGGGCGAAACAGGACTAATGCTTTTGCCCGTTGAGGAGAAATTGCACAGAAGTCAAGCCTACAACTTTTGCATGCCATCAGAAAGGTGCCGTTGGATGCTACTTTTAATGGCAGACACTGATATCGGTCATTAACGAGAAATGTCTTCAGTAACTAAAATAAAATCAGAGCCTGAAACACTTCTGTGGTTGCAGTCTTTTGACAGATATTGCCCGCTGCCCAATAATGTCAGGCTCTCCCTGAACTTGACAGGGCAGCTGCTGTTCTTCCTAGCCTTCTGGAAATAGGCCAGCTATGACATGTTCCTGATATTAGTTAGCTGCAGGGCGTATTTCATTCTGCTGCTCTAGGCAATTTGATAAAGGCTCCTTCCTCCCACTCCAGAGTTAACCCGCCCAAACTGTAGATGAACACCTAGTTGCAACAATACCACATTTGTCAGAGATTGTGCCCATTTGCTTAGCTAAAATTTGCTTAAATTGGTTGTTTCATACAGGGGGATGCTTAAATTTATTTCATCGTGTTTTCTGAGCCGACAGTAATAATGTTAGATGTGTTATCAGGAGCTGATTGCTACAGCTCTTTATGAATAAAGTTATTTTTAAGAATCATTATCCTTTTCTTGACACCAAGTATTTATGCAGCATAAAATAAAACTTGGTCTCCACCCCTCAGAGAAAGAAGGGGAAAGTCTTCAGCTGATACCTAATTGTGGAATATAAGAAACCATGAATTTCCATTTGCACTGTTGTATTGTCCTTAACTCCAGGCCTACAGGAAAAGTTGACACTGGGGTTTTTTCCTCCCCATTTGAGACCACTGGAGCTATCCAGGCATTTCCGTGCTTTCTGACTATTTTACCTCAAGATGAAATTTTTCCTTCAGACAATTAAAGATATGCACAGCAGGCACAGTTCAGCCTTATCTTACACCAAATGGAAAGTGCATCTTCTACCCACCCCGTGCAGGGAGGTGACAGGGGTGCAGGGGATCCCTTTTCATTTGTGCTTGGGAAGGTGGCACCTGTCACTTTCTTTGCCTATTGAAAAGGCACACTTATTACCAACTAAGTCCTACTTTTAAATCAGCTCCCTGCGCTGTCAGATGTGGAGCGGCATCTGCAAAGGGTTCCCTGCACCACGTCAGAGCGATGGTCGGTTGCTAGCTGTGACCACGTTAATACTGCAACGGAAAGCAGACGAGAAAAATCCCACGATATATTCAGTTACGCACCCAGGGACCCAACCCCTGCGAGCAATCAACCGGAGCCCTGAAGCATGAGATTTGGCTATCAATCACAATTGTCCTGACACAAAGCTGCCGTCGTCCTTAGCGTGTGGAGGTGAAGGCGGGCGCCCCTGCCCTGCCTGAGGGCTGGCCGTGCCCCAGCACCCCAGTACCCAGGTGTGTGCCGGTCTGGTGGGTATTTAGGTGTATTTTCCCCACACCATCAGCTGCCTGTGGCGGTGTGGGGCGCTGGATTTCCTACGCTTGGGAAGAACGAAGGCTCCACCAAATCCCGTGATGCGCAGAAGACCCGAAGTGATGCAGACAGCCCCTTTTCTTTCCTCCTTCAAGGTGCATGAAGCCGCAGCGGAGGACAGGCCTGCCTTGGTGATGGAGGAGAGGAGCCTGGGCAACACCTGGCCAGAGAGGAGCGTTCCCGCCGCGCTGGGGGGTGTCCCTCCGTCTGTGGAGCCCCTCCACGGACGTGAACACCCGAGGGAAAAGCATCCCCTGTCCTAGGTTTTGGAATGACAGCAATTACACACCCTGTCCCCCCCTGGGGGTAGGAGTGATCTTCCCTCAGGGAGACACGAGGGGACAGGGGACATCCCCACACCGTGTCGGGCAGGGGAAGATCAAACTCCGACGACCCAGGGATGGGGGACAGCCCCGGGGACACCCGCCCCCCTGCCGGGACGGGGACAGCCCTACCGAGGGAACGGCACCCGGGGTGGAGTGGGGACGGCCCCGGCCAGGAGAGGGGACCCGCGCCGGGCGGGCATCGTCCCGTCCCTCCGGGACAGCGGTGCCGGCGGGGCGGAGGGCGGCTCTCCGCGCCTACGGGAAGGCGGGTGCCGGCGGGGCCGCCCCAGCCCCGTCCCCGTCCCCGTCCGTCCGTCCCCCTCCCCGCCGCCAGCCCCCGCGCCGGGCCGGGGCCGCTGCAGGCCTCTGGCCACCGGAGAGGGCGGCGGCGCCGCGGCCATGTTGAGGGCGGGGAGCGCGAAAGGCGCGGAGGCGGCGCCGGGGCCGCTGCGGAGCGCGGCGCCTCCCCGCTCCTTGCCACCGCCGCTCCTGCTGCTGCCGCCGCCGCCGCTCCTCCTCGCCGCCCGCAGCCGGGCCGCCCCGCTCCATGGCGACCCCCAGCCCCTGCATCGTGGTGAGTGCGGCCCCCGGCGCCGCCGCGGCCTTCCCCCCCCCCCCTCCCCAGCCCCGAGGGGAAGCCTGCCCGCAGCCGCCGCGCCGGGCCGGGGGCTGCCGGGCGCCTGAGGGGATGTCTCTCACCGGCTGAGGAGAGGGGAGGAGGGGGTCTCGCCTGCCCCCCCCCCCCCCCCAAAACCTGGTGATCTGTGAGGGAGCGGGGCCTGGGGGGGGTGGGTGTCCCTCAGCGGCGGGAGCCGCCGCCCCGCGGAGTCACCTTGAGGGAAGCCCCGGCCTCCCGGCGCCGGGCCCGGGGCTCCCTCCCCTGCTCCCCCCGGGTCCAGGCGCTTTCCCTTCCCCCGAGCCGGCGGCGGGTCCGCTGTGCCCCCCCTCCGTCCCTTTCTGCCTCCCTCCCGGCGGCCGGGCAGCGCGGGGGTGGGTTCGCGGTCACGGGTGGCGTCTGGGGAGGATTTAAACCGGGAGGACGGCGGGGAGAGACGGAGTTGCCGCCTCAGAAATGAAGGTGGGACAACTTCCCACCAGAGAGCAGCCCGGCGCGGCACAACTTCCTATTCCTGTTGCTTTTGGTAGCGTGCTGGGGAGGCACGGGTTCGTCGGCGAGAGCCGGGACTGCGGTGTAAGTCGCTTAAACGTTTGGGTTAGGATGTGTTTTCGGGGGAAGAGCGTGCTGGGGATGTTTTTTTGCATCGTTGCCGTGTCTGCTAGGGCTCTTACGTATTCATTTCTATTATTTTTTGTGAAAGCCAGCGCCGGGTGCTCATGAAATACACGTGGTGTCTTCTGGCTGAGGGCTTGTGCCGGCCGCAAGGTTGCGACTGTAAATCCCTGCAGTCAGTACAAAACCTGATAAAGTCTGTAGGAACGGCCCCTTCCCTACCAGATGCAGCAAGGAAGGTCTAGCAGACAACGCTAGATAGAACGATGGGTCTGAACCACAGGAAAATACCATGTGTTTTGGGAGGGGCCTGTCTTACTGCTTAAAATAACAGCCTGCTCCCGATCGGAGGGACCCTGGTCAGGGACTCGGTGCCTGGGTAGCTCAAACAGGGTCTGTTTTGGATGGGAGGGTAAAATACCCATGAAGTTCCCCACGTGAAAGACTCATTAGGGGTCACACAACAAAAAAACCGTGTAAACAGTTGGCCTATCACAGGCCAGGTAAGTGCTTCCTTGGGCACCAAAATAAGATTGTGTCCCGCAAGGGCAGCGGTAGCCAAAATGGATACTTAAAATGCCTGCCTTGGTGAACTGTCAGTAAGAAGCTTCGGTTTTCTCTCTGAAATTCATAACTTCATTTTACATGTAATAGCATTCACCTGCATAACCAGAGAGTGAAGTAATTAATAAACACAGTAATTTTCAAGTTGCAGCAGGGTTAAGGTTCAGGAAAGGCTATTTTTGATGCTGTCGTGACAATATGCCCTGAACCTCAGCAGCGTTTGGTATAATTATATACATATGCTAATCCTTTGTCCTAATTAATATACACTTGCTAGTATTGCAGGCTGTTTCATACAGGGAATTTGCCCATGCGGATCAGGTTGCTGAAGTAGGGCTTTCATTTCAGATTCTGAAAGATCTTGAACCTGCATGGTTTGCAGATGGTGGTCTGAGAAGGCTTGCTTCACAGCAGCGCAACTTGTCATGCTCCTGTAGTTGTCTTGTCTTGTCCTGAAAACTGGCTCGTGTGTTTTGTTGTGATTTGGTGTTGTGGAGATTTGGAAGATGTCCATGTCAAAACCTCAGCTTGCTTACTTGTAAATGCAGGTTTTGCGTTACACTAGGAAAATCAAAGGTGTTAAAAAGCTCCTGGGTTATTTTTTTAATGGAATAAAGAGATTCATTGAGGTGTAGTAGCTTCATTTTCCTGCTCTCCGATGTAGGAGAATGTTGTTAGGACTTAATTTTTTCCCCACGTTGTGTTGCACAACAGCCCGTGGTATTTCAAGCAACTCCTGTGAACTGTAGGTTCTGTTAGATTACACTTTACACTGTGTTCAGTGTGACTAATGTTTTTATAGAGAGGGAAAGTACGGTGATCCTGATGAGCACGATGGTTTTGATAGTTTACTGAATAAAGCAAAGGACTTGAAGTTTCTCACCATAGACTTTCTATAAGGCTTTGTAGAAATTTCACCTTATTTCCTTTTCAGATTGGCGATGATGAACAAGGTTACGACCTGGACTTGTTCTGCATACCTAAACATTATGCAGATGATTTGGAAAAAGTCTATATTCCTCATGGGCTCATCATGGACAGGTTTGTTTGACTTCAGACAGTACGCTGCTCCAGCTGATTCCATGACGCTGGAATAAACGATCTTCCAGTGATAGTTTTGCTGCCTGGTGACTGTCTAAATAGATTACATTTAATTAGAGGCTAAGAAGTACAAGTGCTAATTAACTCTTTCTTGTTTGGCTGCAAAGAGTTTGTACATTTGCAGTTATGCTGTTGTTTGGAAATTTGTCATAATTCTCAAGCAAAATTTTGTGGTATGTAGCAATGTACAACTTTCTTTCCAGTGTTTATTTGATGTTTTACCTTCTTAAAACCTAATTAGAAGATGTTATTTGTTGTGCCAGTTCAGTCTGAAAACAATTATAGTCTCTTGAATATCCTTAGGATATTAATACCAGTACATTATTAATCACATAATCTTAGACTTTGTCATGTTTGTATGGTAGATAAGTAATATCCAACTTTCTCTGACCTTCTGGGAAAGACATTAGCCTCTGCAAATATCAATCTGTCATTTTTGTGGTTGCTGAAATTTGTAACGTTCTGTGGAAGTTTTACCTCGTGTGATCAGAAATGGGTACATAAGCCTACAAGGCATTTTTGTTTTACTTTGTGTTTGATAGTTGCTAATTCTCTTTAAGAGAACGAACAACAAATTCAGTGAAGCAGTTGCTGGAGACACACACCTTGTTAGGAGTGGTGCTGGGTGGATCTTCCTGGAGATCCTGTGAATAGAAATGCATCTAGATTTTACGTGGTCCTGTTTGATTAGATATAATAAACATTCCTATAAATTAGTTTTTTTAAATATTGTAAAAACTTTGCGCTGGAATTCCATATGGAGGAAAAACTTGGACAAAGTACATGTCATTTAGTAATTGACGTGACGTTTATAATGGTAGGCTTTCTCTGAGAAACCTGCTGTCAGCTGGCACACAATAAATACATACCATGCTTTCTAAAATAAATTTAGAAACAATGATTGCAGAAAAACGGTGCAGTGTTCTCTTGTTCTGCTTCATTGCTATTGTATTTTGCAGTTGGGACAAATTTCTGGCATTCTAGCTTGGCAAATAAACTCTTTATTTTACAGTTTGAGAATTTTCTTGCTCCTCAGTGAGGGCTACTGCCTTTTTCGTTGTGTTAGCTTATGTTGCTCTTTGCATGGAAGCTGAACCTGTCTTTGGAAGGAGAAAACACCTTCATGTTGCATATCTGACAGTGAAACAGCTTTAGGGTGTTAAGATTTGCTTTGGCTGAGTGTGACGTATGAAAACAAAGGCATTTGGCAGTGCTACTTGTAGATTAACCTTGAAAAGCAAAACTTTGTTGACCAATAACACGTAAAAGTGACTGAAGTGGTAGGCAAATGTGTCTGAGCAAAATGTGTTTCCAAGTTTGGTGCATGTGTTTGCTACTCTTAGCAGTATAAAATGCTGCTGCTATAGTAAGCAAATGAAATGTGTTATGACAGCTAAACTCTTTCTTGGTTTTGTACAGGACGGAGAGACTGGCACGAGAAATTATGAAGGGCATGGGAGGACACCACATTGTAGCACTCTGTGTACTCAAGGGCGGCTATAAATTTTTTGCTGATTTATTAGACTACATCAAAGCACTGAACAGAAACAGTGACAAATCTATTCCCATGACTGTCGACTTCATTAGGTTGAAGAGTTATTGTGTAAGTATCTCTGCAGTACTGTGCAATTTTTGTATAAATTTGACTAACTTCAAATTATTAACAGAGGTGGCTTAATACTGTTACTGCTAGAATCTGCTAATATTAAACAAATAATTTAGGGAATTAAGAGTCACAAGCTAAGTTACGCTTTCTCTACCTTACTATATAATCTGTTTTCTTTTAGACCTTGGTATTTCCGTAGCCTGGTAAAATCCTTATGCAGAGCAGAGACCCTTTCCATGTCCTTTACTGGTTAAACAATTTCCTCTCTGCCCACTATCCCATCTCTAAAGCTGTGGCTCTAGAATAATAGAGAGGATTCTCCTGCAACTATGGTTACAAAAATTTAATTCTAGGAATTTTTATGTGGCTTAGACATCATTCATTGCACAGGAAGACTTGAAAGCTGCAAAAACTGTTATACCCGATTTCCCTATCTCATCTGTTGTTTGGCGCAACCAAACAATTAACAAAATTAGTTATATTTGGCCTTGAGGAAATACTAGATTCATAAACCTAGATTTATGATTAGTGTCCACTGAATATGGCACTACCTTTTCAAGACTAGGCACAGGTTGCGTTAGGTTTACATTTTTGGAAAATAATTTATTTTCATTTTGAACACAAGGGTTTAACTTTATAGGGAAATTGAACATTCTGTAACATGCGGTAAAGTGTAAGTTTTATAGAAGGAAGCATGAGGTTATGTTGTGCAGGTCAAAGGAAGAAGCAGATGTATGTTAGTACTGTATGCTTCCTGACTTACCGACAGCCTAGTCTCGGGTTTTCAGGATGGTATTTATGATTTGTTCCATAAGACCATCTGTAGCATGGAAATAATTAATTTTTTTGGTTTCAGTTTAGAGTGTTTGAATAAATTGTTTTGTAAGGTTATGCTGTTAGTTTTGTCTCAGCAACTTTGCATTCAGGTCAGCAGTATAGGCTACTTGTCGCAGTTGTAGACAAGTGCCTATTACAGTAGAAAAAAATAGAGATTACTAAATTGGAAACTCAGCCTCATCCTTCATTTCATTCAACTGTGAAACTAGAGATGGAGTTATTTGCAGACTTAGTTTGGACTGTCGAAGAACTTGATAAATTTATGATTGCTGTTGAGTGATCTGTTATCATTTCACAGCGAAGCCCAGAACTACGTGGGACTTCGGTCAAGTCCATTTGCGGGACGAGCAGCCCTGGCTGCTTGAGGCATAGACACGGCTGGCCGTCCAGGGGTTACCTGGAAACCACGTTCACGTTTGCTGAACGCGAGGCAGTAATTTAGCTATGCTCTTCAATGAGAAGGCATGGCTGGGCAGAAAGGTTCGTGCCAGCCTTTGGTTGTATCTCACAAGGCACTCCCTGTGCTTGTGCACCCTATTTAGATCAGTGGGTGAGAGCTGTTTGACGCCCTTTCCTTCTGCTCCCTCCCCCCCGAAAGATTCGGGGCTCCTGCTGCCGGTTCGCTTAACCACTAAGCTACCACATGCCTGTATGTTCTGCCTGTAAAAGCCACAACAGAAAGCTGAGTGTCTCTATTACAGGATAATATGTTAAAGAATGGGAAATGATGACTCCGACCTTCCTTTTCTGTGAGGAAATAAATTGTGTATCTTCTGTTTTCTTCAAGGAAGACTTCCAATAACTTAACTTGGCTTGTTTAAAAAGCAATACAAAGACTGCACCCTTTCACTCTCTCCACTTCCTGACTAACTTGGAAAAAACTATTGGAGAAATGGTTTGAAACCCCTGAAAAAAACCCTTCTGTTAAGAAGCAAGGCTGCCTTATTGTATGTTTGTTTTCTTTGCTCATACTGGTGTGTTAGGCATGCTTTGGTTCGTTTCTTTACTACGGTTGCTTTTGTTTATTACTCCCCAGAACTACAGTGCCTTGATATTAATAGGGGAGTGAGCAGCAAAATAAGTTTTATGGAAATTAAAAGCCTGTTTTTCTAGTAAAAATGAGTAGATGAAGACAAAAGTGGAGAAATTTAGACAGAAAGCTGTCTGAGCAGAATGTTTTACTTGAGGTGTTGGCTTCAGGGTTTTTTGTTTTGTCAGCCAATTCTATAAAAGAATGTTTTCTTGTTCTAGATAAGTGAGGAGCTCCTGTTACCTGATGCCTCCACTACAGTATTTATACGCATTTCATTTCTGTGGACTCTCTTAGGTGGTAATTAATATCCAGACTTACGTCCTTTAGATTGTGTAATTTGATAGACTGGATAAGATTGTCTTAACATGAACATGTATGTAACAGATTGACTAGGTCTTCCATCATTAATAGTGTCAGCATGCTAAATCTGCTCTGTAGTTTTTATCTGTGCTTTACTAGATGGATTTTGATGCTTTACTGCGTTTAGTGATGTGAAAACCATCACAAACTGTAATGGACAGTCGAAAGTGGAGCTAGCTCTCTTCTTGCTGTCTTTGGATGAGATTACTAGATCATGCTGCCTGCCTTTACAGACTGGATAAAAGATGTTAAAAATACCGTGGCTGCATAAACAAAGCAGCTGAACTTGTGTAATCGTTCTGAAATTGATGTAATTGAGGTTCTGTTCTTGTTTCAGACCAATCATTTAATATTTACAAGCATATGGGTTGTTTTTTGTGTTGCAATGCAAAGTTCGTACTGTTCAGCACCCAAAAATAATTCTCTAAGAATACTGACGTGATCAAGCTGCGATTAAACTTTGCTCGTAACTCCAGCTTTCCGAGTCCTTACAGATGAATTTTAATGATCTGGCAAGCTGTTAAGAAATGGAAAGATAGTGTTTGTGAACAGACCCAGATCGCAGTATTCTTGACAAACGGTTTATTTTGTTTGTGCTACAAGAAGAATGGCTTTTCACCAGTCTCCTGCATTTAAACTTGGAAATGAGCAAACGTTGCTTTTGTAGTCATGAAGGGCAGCCAAAAGACAATGGATGTGTTGCACTGTCACTTGGGAAAATAGGGGTTTTCAGTGGAGTACATGGTAAACTCTGGGTAGGCTGGTCATGGCAGTATTCTGAAAGATCTCTGTTAACCCAGCCTTAGAGCAAATACTGTAAGGAACTTAAAAGGCCTTTTTAAAAGGTGATCTTGAAGTCATTTGAGCCAGGAGTTAGGATCTTGTAAAGCATTATTGTTTTCCAGTAGTGACAATAGGGAGGCAGTTAAAACAGATCTAAACAGTAAAACTCTTATGTGTTAAACCACAAAGCATTAAAGTCTTAACAGTACTGAAATCGGAAATAATGCTCCTGAAGATAATTAAAACATTGCTTAATTATTAAACAAAGTTCTTTCCAATGGAAATCTGGTTAAAACCAGTGTCGGAAATTCTTTAACTGTTTTTTTTTATCCTTTAATTGCTCATGAGCTCAGTACCTGCATAGGAATGCAGGTTTATATGTCAATGAAGATTTATGGTTTGCATTAAAAAGTGTAGCAATTTGTATGGTTTTTGGTGGGAAGGAGCAGGAAAGTTTCTATAGGTTAGATTGTCTTTTCTCTGCTGATCACCATACTTTAATATGCATAATCCAAAGGTTTACAGTAACCTACAGTTTTGTGATGTTATTGTTTGAGTATAGTGTGTTGCTTTGTAGCCAAGCAGATCATCAGGAACCTGATCTTAGGCATATGCCGAGCAGTACGAGTCTGTCATCTGTGCATGTAATTTTAATGGAACAAAATACTTGTAACATCTTTCTCCATCGTTGTTTTGTAAGGAATGTTTTTGGTTTTTTTTTACATCCTTCCATGGAAGGAGGATGAAATACCTATTAGTGTAGGAACAGATAAGAGAGAATCCGGTAACATAAACAAGGAACAGCTTAAAGAAGCTGTCATTTAAGATAATTTTAAGATAGGGTGAACACAGGAAATGTCCTTTAGCTTTATGAATACAGTGCTTAACTGGATCACATTTTTGTGGTTGATCTAGCCAGTATCTCAGGCATTCAGTAGCAGTGTGTATATCTACTGGGTCAAGCAGCAATCATTGGACATCTTTGTTTTGGGACTTTTTTAACACAGTGGCATTGATGCTGTTCGGTTTAGTTACTGTTTGCACTGTTATGGAAGCACTGAAACAGTTGACTATCAAAAATGAGTGTTTGTTAGTAGTAACGAAACACAGCCCTTCAGTGTAATTTCAGAGTGGTGTAACTTCAACTAATGTTTTCTTTAAAATACATGGGGTAAAACTGAAAAGAAACTTTTTCTAATAATGTATTTGGCTTTATTTTATGTTGTGTCATAGGAATCTTAAAAGGAAAGTATCTGTTACTCTTATCATCTGCTTGTACATGCCTAAAGCTGTCAGCATTTCTTTATCCTAGACTGTTGACACCACTGTCCAAAGAATTTTAATACATTTTCTCTTTACTATCATCCCAGTGTTACTTATTGTGTACTTCGTGTGTGCCCCTCTAAATAATTTGTTTCCTCTTTTTTATGATAACATTTTTAGTTTTTGCCTACAGTTCCTATAGCACGAATATCTGTCTTCATGTGGCTGTAAAAACAGGAAGCTGTACGTGGCTGTCTCTCTGTTCCCTTGTGGTCCCCTCTCTATTGCATCTGTCATTTCTGGGTTTTGGGAAGGAACTGCTGTTTTGCTGCGTGTCTGCGTAGTTGTGCAGCACACTTGGGCTTCAAGGTGCAGCAGCAAAACAATACCATTTTTCTAAAAGGAAGATATGTGGTAAGGAGCTATGAGAATAAAGTTTGATAACCAATGTTAAACTTTGACTGAAATGATTAAATTGTAGGATAATGTTGTCATCTGTAAGTAGTACAATAATAAGCATATTGCATCTAATACGAACTGTGAGACATTGTCAAGGTTTAAAGTCAGTTGAATGACTTTAAGTAAACTGCAAAGATCTGTGAAGCACTCCTAGCAGCTGTTTTTAACTTTCTTACATAACAGTTCATTTACATTTGTATCAAAGTTTAGTTTTACTGAAGCAAAATGCTGTGTTGTAGTGATGGTGTACCTATGTTGCTGTTGAGTTAGTATAAGAAGTAATTTGATTTGTTACCAATATTTGTTGTAAACTAGGCAAACATAAGCTTTTCTGGCTATTTTTGTAGCTTCTATTTCTAAATATTAATCTGTGCCTTGTTTGCTGGCTATTCTTGCTATTGTTATGGTTGCTTATTCTTACTCAAAGAGTAAGGCTTTCTAAAGCATTAAAGTTTAAAATGTAAATTACCAGCTATATAGCAGCATGCAGCTTGGAAACTGATGTGCTTTTTGTCTTATTTCCGTATGTGTAGGGAATGCATAGCAAATTGTATCTTTTTAGATACATATGTGTATACGATGGTCACACATGAGAGATGGTGCCTGCATTTATGCAGATCTCTTGTCAAACAATCTTTAATCTGAAATACCATCTTTGAATTTCGTCACTTGTAATTTCTTAGTTGATGGAGAGACACTGTTGGTGCTGTGTTTCTGAAAGCATTAACATTCACTGGTTTTGCACTTTGCAGTTTTGATATTTACTGGAAGAGAAAAAATTATTTTGATTCTGGTAATGCTAATGCTCACGCTTCTCTTTCTTAGAATGATCAGTCAACTGGAGATATAAAAGTCATTGGTGGAGATGACCTCTCAACCTTGACTGGAAAGGTATGGCTCTTTATGTGTTTAAAAACAAAAAACAATACTGCTAAAGAACCCACATATCTGCATGGTTTTAAGGCTGCTCTTTTAGCATGTGAAGATTATATAGTTTTAAAAAATGAAAATGGAGGAGTTTCATTTAAATGTTTGCCGGTGTATACTAGGAGAGTGGATAAGTCCCACCAAAGCCATCAGTGTAGTCTGAACTTAACAAAGAAAAACCTGTTTGCCATCTTCAGTATCAGTAAAGTTTTAGGAGATTTGTTTTTCTGCAGTACCTGAGAAGAATAATTGTGTGGGGGTGGTTGTCTGCAAACTACCTTTAAAAGAGAGAGGCATTACTTACTTGCTGTGTTGGTCTTTCACTGAAGTAGTGATGGGAATTCATACTGTCGAGACGTGTAAAATGTGCAGCCCAGGTTAGGAACGGAGGGTCCCGTTACAGGCAGTGACAAGAGAAGGAAATGGGAGAATGTAAATTGGGAATCTGCTTTTCTCCAGTGACTCTATGGAGATCATTGAGCCAGATGTCTGGGGTTAAAGCATCCGTGTCTCCTGCTCCGTCAGAACATGTTACTTTCCCCTTCTCCTTACACATATGTGATCTTTAAGGCATGTATGTAACTGTTCAATATAAAGGATGTAGGTATGACAGAATTGTACATGTCTCTATAGTATAACACTCTTTGCTTTAGAAGAATACGAATTGTGTAGACTCTGTTTTGATCTCTTTTGCATATATCTAGAATTCTCAAAGTCTAAATAATTTAAAGACCACTTTGTACTCAGCATGAGACATTGAGGAGAATGTAATTGCCAGCTACTTGGTTAACAGAATGTTACATGCATAAACATACATAAATGGTGGTACAAATATTTAACTGCAGTGAAAATTAATAAGTTAGAGAGATTAATATATATAAGAAATGGCATATTCTGTAGGTATTAATGGATTCTCTTTTTTTTTTTTTTTCTTTTTTCTTCCCACCAGAATGTTTTGATCGTAGAAGTAAGTATTATGTTTCACCTTGAAGTTCTAATGTGTGACTGGGAGAAGAGTTCTAATAGAAGTTGTTTTTAAGCCAGAAAACCTACAGTTTCTGGTTTCAAGGCTCCCAGCTTCTGATTCTGGGCTTGAATTTTGCAAGTGGGCTCTGAATTTGAAATTATCTGTATTTTGAATTCTCAAATTGCATTCAGCTGCCAAATTTAACAAGGAACATACCCATGTAAAATTGTTTGCATTTGCTTTCAGTTTTCTGGGATTCTGTCAATTTTAAAATGTCTTTTTTTATTATTATTTTATTTTAATTTTAATTTTAAAAAGCAGCCTGAACAGAGTGATATTAAGCATATTATTGTTCTGGGCTTATAACAGCAAGCTAGGAAGTTAAACTGCAGGGGTAGAAAGAAGTTCCTAGTAGGAATATCCTAAAATACGTGAAAAACAGATCTAAGCCCAATGTCCCTGTGTGTAATTTGTTGAGAAAATAGTGACATAGAGAATGCTAATTTTTAATGAGCATTTTGTAATTGCTAAATTCCCATTCCTCTGTCTTGTCATGGTTCTTTGGATGATACCAGGTACAGTACACCTCAGTTTGATTTCCTAGTAGGTACCGGTTGCTTAATTCTTGCTTTTATGCCTCTCTCTTGATGGACAGTGTTGCTTATGTTCAGTAAGTGTTGCTTTGACAAAGGATGTTCTTGAGTAAGACTGCCAGTTTCAGGATAGGGAAGCAGCAGCAGTAGACAGGAAAAATGGACATGCAATCTAATAATGTCTTAAGGCTCCAAATAATGGAAATGGCTTGTTTGTAAGCAAAGAAACAGCTATGGCAACTGATTCAGCAGCCAAAGGGAAGGATGTTTCCTCTCATAAAATGTGTTTTTTATGTATGGTTTTTTTGTTTTGTTTTGTTTTTTTTTTAATTTGAGAAGGTTATATTATTCCACAGGAAGCACATTCAGTTCCAAAACTCCTACCAAAATAGTATGTATACAGCAGTCATCTGTGTGACCAGTGGTGTCCTTTGAAGTATATTTTGCTTCAGATAGGCAGATGCGTTTAATTATGTATCTGCTCCATTTCAGATGAATGTATGTCTTTAAAGTCCCAGACAACTAACTAGGTTAGTTTCTCCTTTGTTCAGTGAATCATCTATCCAGTGACTTGTCTTATACGCTGTCAAATATGAACCCTTATACCGATCACAGTTTTAACCGTCAAACAATAAAAATGCACATTTTATTGTAGGTTTAATATCTTGTGCACCAGAGCACTAGGCTGTTCTATACTGCATCCCTTTAATGTGCAAAAAAATCTGAACAAAATGGAGATTCACGTCCAGTAAACAGATAATCACACAACACAAAATCAGGAATAGGTCCTATTTTTATTTTAGAGTATCAAAGTAGCTACTTCTGTTTATTTGCCAACTTTTACCTATATATCTGCATATCTTTAACTTTTCTTGAGTTTATAGCTATGATTAAAAACATTAAGTGTTAAAGACGGTATTGCTGACGGGTGCTGAGTTTTTTGTTTGATTTTTATTTTAATTGGGAGTCATGGGAAAATAAGCTGAAACCAGGACATTGCTGCTTCTGTGTTATCTACCTTCTTCACTTCAAATAGACTTGATTTCAGGCCAGGGTAAGGACTGTACCTCTAAAGATCATGTGATTATTTCAGTCTAAATGAGTCCATTTCTGATGCTTCAGTTGTAAACCGTATATTCTTTTTTCTGCTTATATGTCCAGTGGATGGGATTAAAATGGTGTGTCAAAATTCATTTCAGTGTGTTTGAGTATAGACTTTAGAACTGCACCCAGCTATTCCCAGGGCAATTTCTTCAGCTGTTTCTTGGATATGTAATGTAAATTGCACTCCTTTTTCTTTAATTGCAATAATGGGTTGTTCTCCCTATTTTCGCATCTTACTTTTCTTTTTGTTATGCACATCTGTCTCTCTAACTGAGCTCAACAGCAAGACTAATGTTGCTTTTCTCATATTCGAATTAAACATTGTTTGTCTCCTAGCTGCAAGGAGCACAAGCCATAAAATATCCAAAAGGAGCCAAGAAGGTCATAGTTCCATAACGGCTTTCAAAGTCATAGTTATCCACAACAATTAAGAACTATATTGTTGATGTGCGTGATCACTTCACTGAGCATAGTTGTGTAAGCACAACATGGTGTTACGTGTCACCTATATTTGATTGTGAACAGTATTTTGGCATAACTTCATGCTATTGCGGATGAGCAGTTTCTGTGGTAGAAACTTGAAAATGTTACTCTGACGTGTTTAATATTCTTTCTTACATGAGTTTTTTATTTTCAGGATATAATTGATACTGGTAAAACAATGAAAACGTTGCTGTCTCTACTTAAGCAATACAATCCAAAGATGGTGAAAGTAGCCAGGTAAAATTTTAATGATGATTATTTGTGCTGTATTTCACCTTAAGAATGAGACGCAGTGTGGGGAGAAAAAAAAAAAGAAAAAAGCGTAGAATACATTTCCATATATGATGCGATCTGTTGGAGTTTAGTAATTGTTTAAACTCCAGAAGCACTTTTGCTTGTTATGAGAACATACATTTGTTAAGGCTGGTGGAAGCACTGTTCTTTCCCATCTTACTGCTGGAAGAATTTTGGTGCTTGTGCATGCCTGGTACATCTCTTACCTTATCGTATTATGGTAAGTTTTGTGGGGTTTTATCACTGAAGTCCAAGTTAGGTTTAGAAGTACATGGAAGAATTTAAATCTTTTGGGCTTAAAAAAAATACCCTCTCAAGTTGGTAGAGGTATTTTCAACACAAATTTAGTCATAAGTGTAGACTTTTACTAGAGCAGGGGATAAAAAAATAACAGTGGTTGTCACTTACATCCGTGTAGTATCTATCTAAACATGTTTGTTTCTTCTTGCGCTATCTGCAACTTCAGTATACTGCAGTGGGATACCTGTGCAATGGAGACCTTGTTTTAGTTCTTCTTTAATTGTAAAATTAAGTTAGTTTGCACACTAAAATTATTGTTTGTGCAGTGTGCATAGTGCAGCTGAGCTTTAGAGGTCGTTGTGTGAGAGTCGCCCAGCCATATGCTCTTCGAGGCTTTTCTACTTAGTTACATCTTTAATCAATTAGTTTCAAAGCATTTTATAATTAAATAACTTAAAACTAACAAGAAATGTTGAGGATAATATTATGTTATTAACCAATATCAACATTCTTCCTACTTTTTAAATTGTATCTTTTGTACTGCTATGCTATGGTTGTGTATTTCACAATAAAAGCATAATGTTTGCTGGGGATTAGAGGTAAAGCAGAGCTGTGTGTAATATCTAATCAGTTGTGTTGCCATAACAATGTCAAAGCAGTTGTTAGATGTATGAGAACAGCTCTTCTTGCTGATAATCTGAAGGTGACCTGCTGAAGGTGAGGTTGTTGAGGATTTCTCCCTGGCCAGACTAAGTGTAACAAATTTTAAATATTTGCCACTGAGTAGTGCCCTAACACTGCAGTGTACATCATGAATATAATATAGTATGAGCAAAGTCCGGTTTGCTATTGTTTAAACCTGTTGCAGTAATTTGGGTCTGCCAAAGACCTGAGCAGGTAAACATGATCATTCTAGGTAGTCTTAAGTGTAATGTTCTTGGTTACTTCACTTCCCTCTCTCCTCTTTCTTCTCAAAACTTTCTTCCTCTCTGACAATTAAGCAGTTGTAGCAGGGAGGTGTGAATTAATGCTAATATGATTTGGGGTTTCTCTGATCAAATTCTACACCAATTCTCAAAAATTAAGTCTTACAACCACAAGTTTCAGAAACTGTCTGAAATTGAAACTGTGACTGACAAATTAATCCCTACCTTCAGGGGTGATCCAGGAGGGAAGGAGGTCTGTGCTTAATGCACAGAGTTATGCTGACCTCTGTCTTTATATTCAGCCATTGACCACCTTTTCTTTTCCTCCCAAAGTCTCTGTATCTCAAAGACAGACAAATGTCAGACCTGTGGGGTTGTCTTCTAAGAGGTAGAAGTGCTAAACTGAATAATGAGCAAATCAAATTAAGCTAGCACGGCATTTCTCTCTACTACAATACCCCCAACTCCATATCTCCATGCTTTTTACACCTCTGACTATTAATTCTGGAAAAGTGGAGCTGCTTTGTATCACCTGATAATCAGAACCAATTACATTTTCTTTATGAGGGTAATTAGTAGTGCCAGTGAAAAACAGTTGACACGTTGCGCAAGTGCAATTGAGGTTGCATTTAAACAGCTGAACTTTTGCTTCATAATACTAATGCTTTTGAAAAGAGCTCAGTTGGTCTGGCCAGATACCAAGTCGTCACCTGTTTACCTATAAGCTAAACTGTGCCTGAAGTTCCTAACACACATAAAACCCCATTAAGTCACTTTTCACAATGAAAATCCATCCAGCTCAGTATCTCCTAGCCTCTCTCTTGTAGACCTGTTAGTTATCCTTTAGGCTGTAAGAAGTTTTGATTTTGTCATTATGATCAGCAGCACCTGCAAATAAAATAATAGTTTAAAATGTGTGTAGTTACGATTTCAGTTATGCACATTTAGGCCAAATTCAGCTTGTCTGTCATCAAAACAGTCTCATGTATTTGTACCCAGTGCTTTTTCATGTTTCAGCTTTACATTGGTTTTGTTTGGCAGTTTGTTGGTAAAAAGAACTCCTCGAAGTGTGGGATATCGGCCAGACTGTAAGTGACTTTTTGACAACTGTTACTAATTTTTAAAAGCATGTCAGTGTATTGTGTACCCTTTGGTCAAAGTCCAAGGATGTTCCAAATAAGTTTTCACTAATGATTCTTGATAGATTTTGTTCTTATTTAGGGAATTTAAATATTTGGAATGTATTTTGACAGAGTTAATCTGGATTTGGTCTGATCCTTTTTTTTTCCTTAACTTTTTGTAACATGTTACTATATGAAAAGCAAACTTTGATATCTTGGTCCGGGTTACACCCTTTTTGTGTGCAAATTCTCCCAGCTTGCATGTAGTCAAATGCTTTAGTCAGCAGAATCTGCTGGATTCACCTTTAACAGTTTTGGTGATTCGGGTGCCTAAACCTAGCCACCTCATGCCGTTTGGATGTCCCCAGGAATGTAGGAGGACCACACAGGGTAGCAGGTCTGATAAAAGTTTACAGTAATAAGATGCCTAAATTGGCACAAACCTGGTTATGTCTAGGCATCTGAATTACTCCCTTCTTGTGTTCTCCTGTCTGTCCCAAGACCATAAAGAAAGGAGTAGCATCCACAGCGGACAGTGGTACCGGAGTGACAGCTCCTCCTGCCTTCGGAAGGCCTATGTGTTTTAACCTTGTTTCAGAGGCTAAACTCCTGTTAATCTGGACCATGTGCTTTCACTATGGAAGTGGAGTGAATTTAGCAGCAGAATCGCATCCTCTTCCTCCTCCTTTCCAAGGCTGTACAATATTCTGGAACTGAAGTTTTTCAATGCCTTAAAGCTTAATTGAGGCATTCCGCTCAGTCAAGGATGCCCCTCATTCCTGAGATCTTATTATAGGCTTAGCTGGGTTAATGGTCTGCCTTTTGAGCATCTTGCAGCAGATGACTTGTTTTGCCATCTGTCCACAGAGACAACCTGTTCAGTGCAGGACACGTGAGTTCTGAAAGAAGAGATAACAAGGCAGTAATGGCTGGGCCTCCATTTTATCCCTGTATTGTGAGGCAGAGTAAACGCTAAACATCACCTTAATTTTTCCAAAACTGCACACAGCCTTTTCTCTTAATTGTACAATTCGTCTCCCTATTTTCCTTACAGACCCTCATTGTGGCCAGGGAGAGAAAAAACGCACAGCTTTTTTGTGCTCAGAGTCTTTCATTTTAGCATGAGGGGAGAAGGCCATTTGGAAGTTTTTGTATTTTATATAGTTCAATATTTTTTGGTCATTTTATAGTGTGTGTGGACAGGTTGGACTGATACTACCTGACCACCCATGAACTGTCCTGCTAGAGCTGTTTAGACAATCTGTGGCATAGCTGTTGCCCTCTTCTTAGGCAACTCCTCTGGGAGGAAAAAACCGCAACCAAACACACACACAACCCCCCCCCCCCATCTGTTTCTGAAACCTGCAAGTGACTCCATAAAGAACAGAGTGCGCTTTGCTGTTCTCTACACCACGGAATCGGCATCTAAGACGTGCTTTAGCAGTCATAGTATATTCCTACGTAGCAGGTCATTGCCTGCAAGTCACAAGAATGGAGTCCGTCTAGGCAGTTTCTCAAAGACAAAGGATTGGTTTCCCTGCAATAACTGTAGTTCTGATATTCACGTTATTCTGTGCACACTCTCCCAGCCCTTCACAGAAAGTTCTGTTGGACTTGCACATCCATAGTTTTGAAGGAGCTGACGACCGAACCTGCCTGCTCATTATGTCTTTGGGTACCCTTCCTGCAGCACTACCTGCGGCGCAGGTCCACCTCCCAGAGGTGCTGCCTTTTGAATGATCCTGTGAGGGTGACTTGTGCTCTGCTTACCAGTGCCACTGCTTTTGCACTGGCACGTCAAGCATCTAGGAAGTACTGGGAAGTATTGGCTCTTCTTGTATGTATTTACAAAGTTGCAGGAAATTTTCAAGGAATTTTACATTCTGATAATAATACCCTGTCTGTAGATTTAAGTGCTTCCATTAATTTCTTGCAGACTGCATGCTAGCACCATGCTGCTGCGTGGGAACCAATAAATGAATCTGTTTAATTTTGCTTTAGTTGATAGATTAAATCAACAAAGTAAGTTAAAATTTTAAAATAGCTCAAACGTTAATCTGAGGGAAGGAAGATTCCACTTGAGTGGAAGAAATAAAATGAGTTAGGATGCCTACATACCTAAAAATTCCAGATTGCCTCTGTAAAAAGGTCTAGTTAACTCTAGGAAGTTCTTTTCTAACATACTGGTGACTTACGGTCTCTTTCAGTTGTTGGATTTGAAGTGCCAGACAAATTTGTTGTGGGATACGCCCTAGATTACAATGAATACTTTAGAGATTTGAACGTAAGTAATTTTTCCCGTATGTTTTTTGTCCATTTAAAACTAGGGAGGAGGAAGGAAGGGAAGTCTCCTCACATCACTCTCCCTCCTCTGTAAATCATGCCTCATGTGCAAATATGTTCTGTTGGTGATGCAACGATGAGAGCAAACTAGAGCAGCGGGACAGCGTTTTGGAGCTCTTACGAAACTAAAATTTACTTTGCTGCATGAAGAATGGAGGCTACACATCTCCTGTCAACTTTGAAACAATGTGAAGTTTCTTATCTTACCAGATGTCTGCAACAAATAAGTGCATTTGCTTAGTTACGTAAGAGTAAGAGAAGACAGACCTTGGAAGTTAAGAGGGGTTCACTTTTTATTCTAAGTTATTAATTCTTCATCTGGGTCTCACCAGACCCAGCAGACATTGGGTGGGACAATTAGGGGGAGGAGAAAGAAGGCAATGTTGAGGGTTTTAGACAAAAAAAGGCTTAAGTTGTTCTGCATAAACATTATCACAAGATTCTTTTGTACTGAAACACGTATAGCATGCTTGTATTTTTTTCGGAAGCACGTTATTGAATACAGACATAAACCATCGATCTCTTACTTTACTTCTCTAACAGGAGCTTTTTATTTTATTTTGTTTCAGCATATCTGTGTGATCAGCGAGACGGGGAAGCAGAAGTACAAAGCGTGAAAGCATAGTTCAAGTGCTATGACAACAGAGCTTTGAAATGTTTTGTTTACCGAGTCCTATCTTTCACAGGCTTCAACTCTGGTACACCAGCTAAAATTGTAGAATGCCCCAGCCCCATTGTCATATGCTTACTATAATTTATTGCATGTACAATACAAGAGCTCGTCTTGTTCATTTATATTTTAGAAATGTAAACAACTAGTGCAATTCTGCACTCCTTATTTTGATTTGCACTATGACTCTACCGACTATTGCTGCCCCTGGTTGGGTTGTGCTGTTTGTGAGCTCCAGAGTCTAACTCTTGCAGTGGTAAATTGCTTAAACCTCATCAACCCAGAACTGAAATAGTTCAAGTACTGTAAATGTAAAACATTTTATGATAGGGAAGTCTATTAGTAATATTTTTAAAATCTGTAATTTAAGTTTTATATTTTAATGCACAAATGTGATTGTGATTAATGGATAGTTGCACCTTTGGGTGTTATAAAGCATGAGGAGCAGCCAGTTACAGTATCTGTAATCTCCAAGGAGGTCATTCAAATCTCCTGGAGTTGCCTTATTGCTGTAAAGAAAGTCTGGGTGAAAAATCTCTCTCTCTCTCTCTCTCTCTCTCTCTCTCTCTCTCCCCCCCCCCCCCCTCCTTTTTTTTTTTTTTTTTTATTTTTAAAGGAGATGGAATGACAAAACAGAATGTTTAAGATCTAGTTTTAGTTGAGCTGCCTATTTCTGTTAGATTTTTTTTTCTTTAAAAATATCCATCAGTCAATGGAATTGCCTTTAAATTTAAACAATTTTAATATATTTGTGAAAAAGTATTGTAATGTTTACTTTATAAGGTCTACAAAACAAAGTACTTTAAATAAAGGCTGTCTCTTTAAAATAAGCCCCATACATCTATGCCACTCATTCTGTATGTTAAAGTGCTCTTGAAATTTTCTTCTCAGTAATATTTTTCACAAGTGTTTCTGACAGTGAAGGCAGACTCTACATTTGTTATCTTTGTAGAGCTTTTGGTTAACATTATCCTATCTACAAGAGAGATGATAAAATGCTGAGGGAAAATATTGAAACACTTGCATATTCTATAGCCAAACTAGGTTTCAGAGACAATGGTTTAAGTACTGTCCTTTGTTCTGTTTTGGCAAAAATGAAGAGTGGAGATGATACGTTCATTAAACGTATACATGTGGGGAAAAAAACCCCTGCAACCATTTTGTAAGTCATCAGTTGGGTTTGTTTCGTTAACACCTCTGTTCATGTCAAGTTTAATTCTACACATGGCAGCCCATCTCACACCTTGTCCTTGGGCCGTGCTTTTTGGTCCCTTAGCTTACACAGTTCTTCTGCACATGGGTTCTTCCACTGTATGCTTGGATTTAACGCTGCTCAGTGCTTAATACATAACAAAGTTTTTGCCAGCCTGTTTTGAAAGATTTTTCTGTGGTTTTGAAAATAAGTCATGTTTCTGTACTTTTCCAAGTATTGCGCATTGTTGTCCGTCCATGGTGTGCTCAGTTACAACTGTAGTGGTTAGTAGCAGACCTAAAATATGAGTAATTCACACAATGTAATTTAGCTCGAATGACCACAATGTGTAGGAGATCTATTTGTAAATCAAAATTCTCACTAAGAAATATGAGAACACTGGTTGTGATTATACTATACTATTGCAATGTTATAGTTAATGTTCCAAAGAGCTTTTTTCCCAAATGCACTACAAAGACTGATTGTATTTCTTGATGTTCTATATAACATTTGTGTGTATGCCTTTTCAAGAACCTGTACTGTCCCTGGGACAACTTCTTGCAAAAATATATGGTGCATCTCCAAGAAGAGGAAACACAAAAGCAACATGGAAAAATATAAACTCACTCGAGAATTATTACATCCGCTCAACTTCTCATTACTTCTGGTTGAACTTAAGGTCTAATCTTAAAAAGTGGCGTTTTCTTCAACCTTCTTAATAGTTCCTACTTCACAATGTGTTTTAAAATAAATTCATGGCAGCTAGAGATTACACTAGCAAGGAGGCTTAAAAGTACCTATCTACACATGAAAACAATGAGAATTGATGATGTTCAGTATCTTTTAGGACTAGACCCTTGATTAGTCTATCCTGAAATGTTTTCCTGTCTTGGTTAAGGGAGTTATTCAAATGCTGTGATTTGGGAAAAGGAGGAGAGGTTAAGTTAGTCATAACAAGGGTTTTATCTTCCATGCTGTAGCTGAAGTGGGGAAATTACTGGTCTGTTGGAACTGCATGGACATGTGCACGTGGTGTAGTCACAGAAGAGGTTTGGGAAGATACTCTTGAGCTACGCTGACCCCAGGAGCAATGCTGCAGGGGCCCAGGTCTGCCTTCTAACAAACCTTGCCTGTGTCTGATGGGAAGGGTCACTATTTAAAAAAAAAACCAAAATCTTACTCAATGTTCCCACATTTCAAATGCTGGGGAACAGGCACTTTTATTTTTTTGCACTTTCTTCATGTAGGCGCTTGTCAGATGAAGTTTATCACTGCAGAGGGATTCCTTTTTCAAAAGCTTTTGTTACTCTCTATGAAAACTGTTCAGAGAAAAAGTTATCCACTCTCTTGCCCTTGCTAGAACAGTTCTCACATACTGTGGCCTTTTACAGCACCTGTGCACGCACTACAGGAAGATAAATTCTCACTTGAAAAAAGTTGAAAATGTAATTGTTGCTTTTTATTCAGTAATTTTGGTTAAAAGTCTGGGTTTTTAGTCACACCTTTGCAAGTTAAATGCCAACTTTGTGCAACCCAGACATAAATTGTTAAAGCATTATGAAAGCACAGAGAAAATCTTGTCTTTGAACATTTATGTGGCATTTGAAATTCATTATAGTTCCACATTTTATGATTCACAAATGTATGCTGGAAAAATAATTTTGAATATTTATAGGCTTTACTATACTGTCTCACCCTGTGACGTCTGGCATTTCTGTACATTTTGATAATTCTCGCCTGCTGCAGACCTGCTGCAGACCACTGAAGCTGCCTGAGTTGGTACCGCAAATGTGTAGCTCTGGTTTGGAGTGTTTATTCTTCTTGCTTTGAATCTAAAGTGCTCTAGAAAGAGCTGAGAGAGAACAGTGAAAAGTCTTCACGTGAACTGAGCTGGCAGTTCACTTGGGGGGTGAATCCATGTATTGAAAATTGAGGCAAATGAGGATCTTTGAGTTGCCTTGTAATTGTATATCCTGACATTAAATGTTGGTGGTGTTTCCTTGTCTATTATGCTCTGAAAAATCCTGTCACGCATGCACTAATCCAGCAGTGAGGATCTGACACTACTTAGGGGGAGCTGGTTACTCACAATTCATTAAAGGACTGTTTCTGCTGTGTCTGACTCCCTTTAATTCCCATTCAGGTTGCACCTTGCAAGATCAGATCTCAACTATATGCAAGTACCTTTATAAGCAAATGAGACATCACAGTGGCCTTTTTTTTTCTTTTTTTTTCTTCTTTTTTCTTCTTTTTTTCTTTTTTTTTCTTTTTTCTTTTTTTTTTTTTTTCTTTTTGTAGTGTTTAAGGATTTTAAATTCATTTAATTTCAGATGTAGTTTGATGACTATTCTCATGGGGAAATTTCTTTGTAGGTCTGTAAAGATGCCAGTACCCAGTAAGGTCACAGTCATTGCAGACACCCAGGTGAAGAGGGTAGGGCTAGAAAAGCACAAAGATTCAGCACGATATAAGAACTGGCAGTGAGGATTTTCAGCCCTAGGGAAGCCGAGAAAGGGATCATGCTAGCAACTGCCAAGTGATAAAAGGCTGGTGTGAGGTGTGTGTTGGGGCTACATTGGAATGGCTGCAAACATAACTTCTGTGTACAGGCTTTCCTTCAGGCTGTTCAGCTCCGGCAAAACACCAACTGGTGAACTGAAACATCTCTGAAGGTGGAAATCCTTAACAGAATGGGGTAGGGGAGGCCTGTGATGGTGAGTAAATCAAACTGCAGGTAGATAGACCTGTTCCAGTAAGAGGCTGGTACTTATCTAACAAGTGATTATTGGTGGCATCTTTATTTTTTCTCCCTACTATAACCAAAAAGCAAACCAAACAGCTTGTGGCTAATCCGTATCTCCAGGTGGCCTATAGCAAATCGCCGTGTGTGTAAGCTACAAGTTTGGGCATTAGAGGTGGGGGTTTTCCCCCAACAGTGTGTGCCCTCCACCCTGTCCTTCACAAATGTAGTCAGGAAAATACCCCAAATAGATAGTGTTTCTGTGTATAAATAAGGGACCAGCTGTTAAATAAGGAACCATCTATTTCCAGCTCCAGTCCCAGTTCTGTTGGTAGGTTTCTTACAGCTGCGTAGCTTGTCCATGCATGATCTATAATCCTGAAATCTCAGGAGCACCAGTGGGAATGCTACAGAATTGCTTTTGGAAGAGACTTGGACAAAAAAACCCCTTAGTTCTCCCACAATAGTTTGCTACTCGCGGCAGCAAAGTAACCCTATTTATTTCACCTGTTCCTGCCACTGAAAGCACCATGTCTCCCCATCGATTTTGCACGGGAGAGCGTGCCAATGCCCTGTACGTTGTGTGGCGGCCACGGATGCTGGCGTGGGGCTGAGTTTGCTCCTCGAGCCCTGGCATCCAGCGGGAAGGCAGCCCTCCGCCGCGAGCTGGGGCAGGGTTTGGCATCAGCACTATGGTGTTGGCTTAGCTGTCCTTCAGTTCGGAGAGGGATAAAATCCTTTTCCCTGGGAAAAGACTTTCTGGGTATTGATAAAATGCGCTGCCTTTCCTGTGCTTACCGGGTAACCTGCAGGGCCCGGGGAGCGCCGGAGCAGCGATGAGGATGCCGATGCTTCACTTGCCTGTTTCCCATCTGAGGAGCTGGAATGTGATAAAGGCAGCCCTCAGGCAGGGAGGCGGCGGGTATGGGGGGGTGTGCGTGTGCGCTTTTAAATGTACTTTGCAGTGCCTTTATCAGATCGTTTCCCCTCGGTTTCCTTTCTTGCCAATTTTTTCTCTTCCATTCACAAAATGCAAAGTACCCAATAGCAATCAGAGAATACGAAATACGAGGTGGAAATATCTTTTGCGGTGTAAACTCCTTACACTTGCAATTAGAAAACCATCTTATGCTTTCTAGTAAAGAATAACCACAAACCCCTCTTGTCTAGCTGCATCTTCCACATGACCACGTCCCCTGCCTGCCATCAGACCTTGCCTAGCACTTGTCCACACTTAAATCATTTCTTTTCAGTATGAAGGGGAAGCTATTTTCTCTCACAGAGCATATGGCATGAGAACTCACTCTGGGCGTTTATAGATGAATATATGCTCTACTTGAATCATATTTTGAGTAACCTTCAATATTCTGTTACTTGAACACCACACAAGGATGGGCTTACATGAGAAATTGCTGAGAGCAATATGTCTTACACTTTGCTTCAGAAATGAAAAAAAGTCTTGAACTTGTATTTTCCTTCCATTTGGTGAGTTTGTTGCCAAGAACCACTGAGTCATCAGGGCGCCAGCACCATCATTTGCTCTGGTCATCGCAGTCACGCTTTAGCAAACCCTTGCTGGTGGAGCGGGTGAGCTGGCTGCTGTTTTGCCATGTGGCTGCTACTTGCCACGTTTAATTTAACCCGAGGAGATTTTTGTCTTTCGTGCAGCTTTGCATCGCAGATACTGGTGGCTTCCCACTGAAGCCAGCCACATAACTGGGCACACAGAGTCACCTTACTTAGCCGGAATTACCTTTGCTAAGAGAGAGCGAGACATGCAAAGTGTTTCTTCTCCTTTGTAGTGCAAAGAGCAAGACCTGAACTTATTAACATCTAACACGGGGAGCTGCTGTTGTGCAGGGCACTGCGCAAACACCTACAAAAGCCAGTCCTGGCTCAGAGCACGCTGGATGTGAGCAGAGGAAAAGCAGATGAGGTGGGTGGGCAAGAAGTGCAAGGAAAGCAAGATAATGCTGGCTACCACAATGAGTGGCTAACCTTTGCCAAAAATTCCTTTTGCATCAAAGGAGGTGAGCAGGAAAACACTGAAGGTAGATAAGGTGGTGTTTGGGGTTGCTTTTTTAGTGTTTACAGGAATCTGCAACACCTCATTTGGCTCCCACACCACTGCCTCTCTAACGGAGGTACCTGGTACTGTGAGCAGAGTAACTTAACCTCAATCTTAGCACGTGGGAGGGTTTCAAGCTGGGTGAAATTAAAAAAAAAGATTGGTGTAGAAGTGTGCAATTAATAAGCTTATCTAGTCTCTGTCTACTAAACCCAGCAGCCACGCAGCGATGTAATGATGTGCTGCATGTATTTACCTACCACAGGGAACTGCTGCCTTCCAGCTCGTTTATAAAATCACACCAAAAACTACTGAGGAAGCTCAAAGACTTCTCCTCCACGGTGGTCACATAAATTCCTGATGCAGCAGGCTTCACGATTAAACAAAAAAATACATCTTGCTTTATCCTATACAAACAGAAAAACTTGCTCAAGCTGCTTTGCATGTGCTGCCGCCCCTTTGCATGGCTGCACACCGCTTAAAACAGAGCTGCCCCGGCAATGCTGTGCTTGCGGCAGCGTGGTGCGATAAGGGTCTCCGGGTGACTGAAGTCAGACCTGGGATGCTCTGCAAGGGCATTTGTTGCTTTTTTTTTCCGAGTGGTTTGTGCTCAAATGCAGTAGTGAAGTCAACCTGCAAACACGTTGAAAGCAAACTCACATTTAAGGAAAAAAAAAAAATGACAGGAGCTTCTCAAAGAGAAGAGCACAGCTGGATGTCTACCCCCTGGGCTTTCTGTATTAATAATTGGCAATATCCTGAAATATTTGGAGCAGAGCAGAGACACGCTCCCAAGGTACCGGGAGCAGCAGAGGGGAGCAAAACGCTGCCCGCCAGGCACCCTGGGACTCCGCTGTGGCAGATGCGAAGCCCCAATGCTGCACCCCCAGCCCTCGCTCCCGACACCCCTGCACCCCGGCTGCGGCACATCCATCACCCCGAGCCGGGGGCTCAGGCAGGGACCGCTCCCACGGCTTGGTGCTGCTTACCCGCAGCACAGCCACCTCCATGGGCGCATTTTTCTATCTCCCCTGGGATCGGTTTTTTTTTTTCCTATTGGCTTGATTTAGCCTCTAAATTTTATTCTTGCCTGCTGCTCCGAAAACTCCGCGGTGCTTTTACTCTCCTATTGCTGTTGAGTCGTTTTGATCCTGGCAGGAGACTGTAGCCTGAAAGCACAGTTTTAGCAGGAGCCTTCTGTTTGTGAATGAGGTGGAAATCTCTTTTTTTTAGCTGAGTAAAATCAAACTGACCACAACAGACAGGGCTAAACAGAAGGAATAAACCTGATTTTTAACTCTCGCGCTCCAACTATAAATGCTAACAGAAAACTTTTCTAAAAAAATTGATGTAAAATCAAACTGACCACAACAGACAGGGCTAAAAAGAAGGAATAAACCTGATTTTTAACTCTCGCACTCCAACTATAAATGCTAACAGAAAACTTTTCTAAAAAAATTTGATGTAAAATCAATAAAAGCATAGAAGTACAGAACTAATCACCTTACTGACCAATTTCCCTGTAAACCAAGTTATTCATCAATTTGTTTTCCTGAGGGAAAGCAGTATTATATATATGGCGATGAAGGCTTTGACTTGTAGAAAGCGGGAACAAACCGTTTTACAAATGAAAGAATACCCATGTCTGATTTAAAATGGGTTGGTTGTGCATCCAAATATTGTGACTGCGACCTGTTAGCGGGCAGAAGCTTTTAAAAACTGCTCCTACCCATGCGCATGCCTTTTACACCTCCCCTGTGCCAGAAACATTTGTGTGCTGGGGGGTCCCTTGTGCCGATCTCCTGGTGGTACCGATGCTCAACACGCAAGACCAGGAGCCGCGATCAAGCTGTAAATCAGCAAGAGGCTATTCCCCTGCCACCCCCCTGCCCCACAAGTATTGACCATGATTTATTAATTCCTAAAAATAGTTGAAAAAAAAAAGAAAAAACCCAAGCGTTCTGGGATTCACAGCCACCAGGGCTCCACAGGAGACTGCAGCACTGGGGCAGTTAATGATGCACCATCACCGGCAGGACGGGACCTCACTCCCACCGCAGAGGATGGATGCTCGACCAGGAAGGCATCATCCCAGCCCTCCCCAGGACGAGCATCCCTGACCCCACGGTGGTTCCCGTGCCCCATCCCTTGTTCCCTTCTGGGTTGGGAAGTCACGAGCGGTGCAATGCTATGGGCAGAAGAAAGAAAAACCTTTCAGCTTGCGACTGGGCTTGCTCTGGAGGAGCTCACTGCTGCAGTGGTGGGTGTGTGGACAAGCCCTTGGGTGCTCCAGGCTCTCCAGACCCACCAAACTCTCCCCACTATGGCCCAAGTGCTGCCAGATGCTGTGTGGGTGCTGAGTGCCAGCAGCTCCCCCCACCCCCAGCTATGTCTGACCTGGGTACCCCGACAGGGGCTGGGGAAGCTCCACGGGTCCGGGGAAAGGCAATCCCTCCTGTGGCAGGACTTCCCTGGGAGAACCCCAGGCACAACTATAGGACCCCTTCTTCTTCCCACCCAGTTGAAGCTCTGCTCCCCACTCACCCTCACCCCCCTTACACCCCCTCCCCGGCTGCTGGAGGCAGGGTGCAGCTAGGGGCAAGCACCCAGGGGCCAGCATTACCCCTTGCCCCCACTGTCCCTGTGTCCCACCCCCCCCCCCCATGCCCTCCCACCCCACTGGAGACGCTGGGGAAGGGCTTGGCACCGTCTCCCAGCCACGGCACTGCCCTCTGCCCGCTCCATCCCTGGGCTGGGGCATCGGGTACCCACCAGCACAGGGGTGTCGGGGTGCAGCCCCCTCCCGCCCGGCCCCCTCCCCATTAACGACACCAAGCCCTCGTTCGTTGCTGCCTCCGCAGTGGTTTATTGGTGTGGGAGACGAGAGCCCCCGAGCAGCAGCGTGGAAGGGACCGTGGGGGTGCCGAGGCGGCACCCCAAGAGCCAGAGCCCCAGCTCCTGCGGCAGGGACCGATTTCCAGCCTCACTAAAGCAGCAATGCAATACTGGAGAGCAACAGGCAATCCCAAACTCCAGTATTTACGTGCTGCTAGAGCACTGCTGACAGCTCTCCATCCTAGTGCCTCTCCACGGCCTCCAGACCCCCCCCCCTTTTCCCCCCCAAACCCCGGGGCAACAGAGGACCTCGGCTGACCCTTTGCCAGGGAAAGGACCGAAGAGCAATAGGTGCGGGGGTGAGGCGCCAGCTGAAGGCACAGCGCTCAAGCCAACACGGGCCACGATGCCCATGGTGGAGAACAAAAAGGAGCTACGAGTCCTCCCTGCCTGCAGGGCCAGCCCCGCTGAGACACACGCACACACACGGACTCACAGGGAATGTATCTGTAGCTGCAAAGGATGTGCACGGACACAAGCGCCAGGAGAACTTGTCTACACATACCTGTTCAACTCAACTAAAGAGATACATGGGAATGTGTTAGCTTCCACATCTATGATAACCAGAAGCTCACTTTCTTGTCTTATCCTTGAGGTAATGAGGCAGCCCAGAATGGTCTGTATCTCCTTGTCCCTACAAACCATGATGTGCTGCTACATCTCCTCAAAGCCCACTGAATGTTGACATTCCAAATGGTATTTTGAATATATATATTTTTTTTTTTAAACCATGATATAAGGTACTGAAGAACACTCTACAATGAAGACATTTAACACGCATGCATTACCACCACGGGACATACTTTTTTTCTTCATGGGTGCTATCAGAAAGTCTGTAACTATAAGAGAAGAAGCAGTTACACAGTGCAAACAAACCAGTTTCAGAAACAAAATCAGAAATAAACTGTTCCCCCCACCCACAAGAATATTCGGGCCTCAGCAAGTCTACACTGTCAGATCTAGCAGACCTGCTGCTTTTGCAGCAGATCCCACAGACCTTCCTGGCCCTCCCAAACAGTCTTGGGGGAAATGTTACCTTGTACTTTCCTCTTAGGGGCTGCTGAACATGAAGGACTTTCCGGGAGTCGCAATGTTAACACTTAAATCCAGATTCCAACAGTTCAAACCTCTGAGGTTTTCCTTAAAATATTTTTATTTTGCTTGTTTGACTTTTGAGAAATCTAAAATATAACTTTTTTTTTTTTAAAGACTCAATTATGATTATTTACTATTTCAATGGTCAAACCTTACACGACCAGAAACTGAAGATACCCTGGAACTTCACCGCCTCTCCTGCCTGTACCAGAGAAGAAAACACTGGCACAGGGCAGAAAGGAGGCCGTAGCTCTGAAGCACGCAGCTGCCAGAGGCACTTACACGCCAGCCTGCGAGGGCTGTACAGGAGCCGTGCAGATAGCCTGACATTTTTTGTGTTTCCTTTTGACTTTTTTTTCCCCCGTTATGTGACAACTTCCTTCAATTCATTTTCTTAAAAAGCAGCATCACAAAAAAACCTGAACAATGTCAGAAATGACGCCATTAGTTCAAATGCTTGTGCCGTCCCCTTGCGCTAAACAAGCTGGTTAGCCGAGTTCCAGTTTGTCCTCCTCCTAGTCCCTGTTTAGCAAACTTAAAAATAGGAATTTCAAAAGCTCTCATGACCTGTGCCAAATTATTGCAAATTTTAAATCAAATATTTGCCAACAAAAAAAGCTGTATTTTTTCACCACTTCAGTGTCCTCAATACCGATAGCACCAGGTCCAACTCTCTAACGAGCAACTGCTACTTACTGCAAAGCCAAGTACCCAGAGAAAGTTAAACCTGTACAAGCTAAAACAAAACAAGCCCCCACGTAATTTTACCATTAATTATTTCTGTAACAATGTTTTACTTGACTGTACCTGTGTAGTCTTATTTCTTTCATCTCTTCAAGTGACTCAAAAAAAAAAAAAAGCAACAGCAAACAAGCTCAGCTCTAGAATCCATTTTGATTCTGTTTGAGGTTCACATTTTAATTAATGTTTTTATATAAACCAGTCTTTAGCCTACTTCGACAAGGGGGGGGCAAGAGCCCTCTTCAGCAAGGAGGACTTTCCAAAGCGAGGGCTCAATACACCTCCACGAGCTTATTCTCTAGCACAGAGAGAAAAATCAACATTCACACTGCGTATTGGGCAAGTGGAAATTTGGGATAGGCAGTGAAATACGTATCTGAGAAAATATGCCTGTTTATGACATGACAGCGTAATTATTTTAAGCAATAAAGCTCTGTGTTTGAATCACCCCATCTCACACTTCTGCTTCTTTCAAACTTAGTTTGTGCTTTGGATGCTCACTATTAAATCAGAAAGATGACAGGTGAACAGGATGATTTGAGATTCTCTCAACCTCTCCAAGGTGTTGTTACCTGCAGAGCCCAAGAAGGGGATACGTGCTTCAGAGGAACCTGCATTTATCCAGAGGGATGCAGATGTTGCAGGTATTTTGGAGCAGGCCAGGCACATGAGCTTACCTTCCCAACTCACCTCTGAACGTGGGCGCATCGGCTCCTCCTGCGTTGACTCTCCCTGGACAGAAGGCAATCGCTGTTTCAATGGGAACTAGAAAGCAACACATAGAAGGGTTTAGGCGGTCACAGAAGGGTTTAGGAGGTGCTTGCAGAGGCACTGCCATGCTTTGGGAGGGGGGGACACGGGGGCTGTCGGGCAGCCTCAGAGGGGTTGCCTCCCTAGGCATGCACAGACCACAACGGCTTGGATAGGTGGATGCAAAAAATTAAAAAATGAGGGGCGGGGGGGAAAACCAAACTCAAATTTTCACCTCCAGATAAGGCAGACTACACAGGAGCACTTAAAGAGCAATCGCATCCCTCCTCTCCCAGTTCTCCCGTTCCTGCAGCCAGGACCGCCGGCACCATTGCGGCAGGAGCGTGGCTCTGGGCAGTGGTACCCAAGGTGGACTGGTAAACTGGGACCATAACCCGGGCGCTGTACAGCAAAGGGGGGACAATGTGGGTCCTGCCAGCCAAAACCAGCAGCAGCTCCGGGGGCGAGCAGGAAAGCCACTGGGCACAACCATGGCCAGCAGCAAGCTCCCCTCCCCTCCCTGAAGGGGTTAAAACAGCAGCACCAAGAACAACCTATTGGTCTTGGCAGACCAGAAGCAAAGGGAACATCTTATTTGTGCTGATTTGGGTGATAAAGCACCCCCAGGACAAGCAGGTAAGATGCAGAGGGGCTATTTGGGGGTTTTGTGCTGGTACTGTTGGGTGCTCAGCCCCTTGCTGCCAGGGGGAGGCAGAACCCCAGGAGCACCCCCAACCTTCGAGCAGCACCCCACCACGGCCAGGAACAGAGGTGTCCCCCTGTACTGGCAGCCCCAAATATCAAGAGAACTGCCCCAAAAGCTCCACCTCAATGCAAAAGCATCGCATCAGCTCTTCTGCTGCCAGAGGCTCCACGCCTGTGGTGTGTACACCAGCTATTTCTAGCAATCGAGACTTCTACCTGTCATCTACGTAAGCCAGCCACCTACAGAGGTTTAATTAAATCCCCCAAATAACTGGGGAATTTGAACATGCAGAAATCCATTAATGTAGTTTCACAAAACAATGCAACTTCTGCTTGCCAAAGTATATTGGGCAATTAAGTAAAAGACACCCCCCCCCCGTCCCAAGCCCAAACACACAGGCAAAACCAGAACAAATTCACCCTGAAATATAGGGTTCCCCTCAAAACACAACCTAGTCCCTCCTCACTGCCACTATAACCAGAAAAAAAAAAAAAAAAAAAAAGAGGTGGGGTGGAAAAAAAGTGAGAAAGAGCGCCATGGGAGAGGAAAGGAAATAAATATAGGAGCCCATGACAGGACAGATTTGCATACAGAGCCTTCACTGACTGGCACACTTCAGGGCTAGGTAAGCTCAAAGACAAGTAAATATTAAGAATTTCATGTGTACATATATATATATAAAGCACAGGAAAAAAACCCTCAACTCTGCTATCGAACAGTTTTTCAGGAGACAGGCACAAACAAATCCTGAAGTCATTGTTCTCATTTGAAAGAAGAATTAACAAACAAACAAAGAAAAAAAAAGGCATTTACTATTTTACAAAAAGACTAAAATAAATCATCTCGTTACAGCTGAAGGTCCCAGACATTAATTAGCGAGGCACAATTACGGTAACAAAACGAAAATAAGGGGGCGAGTAGAACCACTGAAACACTTTGTATCTGCCTGGGTCTGAAAAATCACACCACTTTCATTCCTGCCTCCCTTTGAACAATGAAATTTAAACAAAAGTCCTGTATTAATATTTACAGATGTGGCTAATAGCTAGAATCAGACCCGATGCTTGATCGACAACCACCAAATGGTTCCAGCTATTACATTTCCGATACGACTCGCCTCGCAAGGCTGCTGAAGTCAAGCGAGGGCTGCGCGAAGAGAAATGACTATTAAAGAGCACTAACAGTCAGACGTGGGAACTGCACGCAGCCAAGTTACTTTCATTTGTACAGGCAGCTACAGCGCATCTCCTCGGCGCGCACACCTCACCCGAAAATCGCTGCTACGCGCGCTTTAGCCAGCTACGACTTCTTCCTGGGTGGCACAAAATAAACGCATAAAATACATTTTCTCCCTGTTCGCAAGGCCAAAGCTACGCGAGCGGATACTTTCTCATAGGCTTTACTAAAAATAATTTTTTTCTCGCTAATTTACCCAGAAAAAGGTCGGAGAAGCAGCATCTATTTCATATAAGTAACACCACATGAGAGCTACGTTTTAATTTTAGCCCGGCACACCTTTCGTGCGTTAAACCACCCGAAGTTAACATGGTCTTAGGTGGGGCAGAACACGCAAAACCAAACTGCAGCTACAAAGGGCAAATTCAAATAATGCAAAAAATTAATTCGTTAACTTTACTCGATCTGAAACTCGACCCCGATATTGTTGCTAGCAGGACCAACTGTATTTATCAAGAGGAGGCTATTAATACGACAGAGAGCTACTGGTGCTCGCAAAGGCCTGCGGGATAAGACTTCAACTTACAGTACTCCAGAAAACCAGTAAAATCCACAGTAAAATTCCAGGATCCACAGTTTTTTCTCAACACTGCTGAGGAGAAGAAAAGTATGATGCTTCTTGTTACTTCCATTTTTTTGCATTGTCATCTCATCCAGTTTTAAACAACAAGGGACAGATCTGGAAGCCCGATTCCTATAAAGTTTATTTGTTAAGAACAGAAAAAAAAAAACAAAACACAAAACATTTTTTTTTTGTCAGATGAACATTAATTCAAAACATAACAAGCGCACAGTAATTTTAATTTTTTTTTTTATATTTGGGTCAGTTCGCCTGAAGCATTACTTAAAGCTTCCCTCTTATATTTCATAAATGTTTATTGCATTAGCAGTTTGGTTTTACTGTATTTCCCACCAAAGTGGATTAACTAAATACAGACTTTTGCAGTTGATGGTGAGCAATGGAGTTCTTTGGATTTCTTCAGAGCAGAAGATGATGAAACTTGGCAGATGGTCCCTCACCTACACATGCATACAACACACAAGCACAATTTATTTCTTTTTTTTCTTTTTTTTTTTGGGGGGGGGGGGGAGCAATTCATGTTTTAACCTTGGAAAACTCAACTCTCCAGATGCAAAAAAATTGTCTTTCTGTATCTGATGCACATGGGGGAAAACTAATTGCGTTTCAGATAAATTAAAAAGGGAAAAACCCCCAGCGCGGCGTGCGTCGCTCCCATCACCGCAGCTCACCGAGCGCAGCGAAGCTGCACTTGGAAGTCGGCCTTTGCCAGGATATTCAAATTTCCTGTACAAAGCGAGTAACCAGCAAGGGGAAAAAAAAAAAAATATATAGCAAAAGCTGGGTGCCAATTTTTTAAAAAATATTTTAAATTATTTTGCTCCATTATTTTTTGGTTATATTAGTTTTTGGGGTGTTTTGGGGTTTTTTTTGATGCATAAAACTATTTTCTCATGTGCGCCCGCTTTGGTGGCGGAGGCTGGGGGCGAGCGCGGGTGGCCGGGGGGGGGGCGCAGGCCCGACGCTGGAACGGAGCTGCCGGCCCCCCCGGGGTTTCTTGAAAAAAATTAAAAAAAAAAAAAAAAAAAAAAGAGGGAAACGGGAAAAAAAAAGAAAAACACCAAACCCCCCCCAAACCCCGAGCCACACCTGCGGGGGGCGGCTCCCCGCGACGCACCGCACCCCCCCCCCCATATTAATAATAAAAAAAACCAAAAGGAAAAGGCTTCGGGAAGAGGGGGGGGCGCCCCGCACCCACGTGGGAACCGTCCCCCCGTCGCGCGGGGTGGGGTGAGGGGGGGGGGGAAGGCGCCGCGCGCCGCTCCCGCCCTAACGGTCCGGCAGCGGCGGGGGGCCACCGCCCCGCCCGCCCCCCCCCCGCTGTCACTGCCCGCTGCGTCACGGGCCGCCGCCACCGCCCCCCCCTCACCCTCACCCCCCCACCCCCCCCCCGGTGCCGCCTTTGTGCGGCGCGGGGCGGCGCCGCGCGGGCGGGCGGGGGGCGCTCGTGGTGCCGCCGCTCTCCCCACCCCCCCGCCAAAAAAAGTTTTTTTTTTTCCTATTATTTTTTTTTCTTCTTCCCCCCCCCCCCCTTCCAAGTTTCTCCCGGGCCCGTGTCTTCCCCCCCCCCCCCCCGCCCCCTCACACGGCGGAGCGGCGCGACCCCGCCCACGGTGGGGGGGGGGGAAGGCGGCGGGAGGGCGCCGCGCCGTGACCCCCCCCCCTCCCCGCCGCGCGCCCCGTCCCGCCGCGCCCCCCCCCCCCCCTCCGCCTCAGCACCCCCCCCCCCCTTTTCCTCCCCCCGCCGGGCCGGGCCGGGCCGAGCCGAGCCGGGGAGAGGGGGGGTGTGGGGGAAAGAGAGAAGGGGGGGTGCGGCGGTCGGCCCCCCGCGGCGCCCCGGCCCCCGCCGCCCTGCCCGCCCTCCCTCCTCACCTCCGAGTCCACTCGAAAATGGCGCCGAAACCGAAAAAACTTCGCAAATTTCATTGTAGGCGGTTGCAAGGGCTGCTGGGAGCGGGGGCGGCGGCAGCACCGCCCGCCGGGGCGGGAACGGGGGATGGACGCGGCCGGGGGGGGGGGGGGGGGGCGGGGCGGCCGCCACCGGGCCCCACGCGGGACGCGACGGGACGGGGCGATGGTCCCGGCGGGGGCGCCTCCCGGTTACCGGTCTCGCCGGGGAGGGAGATGGGCATCCCCGCGGGCACGATTCCCCCCCGTGGGTGTGGGAGGCTGGCTGCCCTTTCGTGGGGGCGGCCCCGCGGGTGGCAGCGAGGACGGGGGTCCCGTCGTGTCCCCGTCCACCCCGGGGGGGGCAGGAGGTGGGAAGGTGGCAGGGGAGGTGGGTTCGCCTGCCCACGGGCTCCGGTGCCATCCCCGCCACAGGGCTTGTGCTCCTCCGCAGCGGCCGAAACCTGCGTGCTGAAGAAAACTCTCCGTGGAGGGAAAAAATAATAAAAAATTAAAAATATATATCTAAATCACAAGAGCTGCACAGGATCGATGGGGAACCTCAGCTCTGCCCTTCGTTCCGCCGCCTCTGCCCTCCGCGGTTGACGGGCTCTTTACGAACCATCCCGAGGAGGGATGACGCTTTTTCCGTCGCGGCTGGGTAAAAGCTGATTTCTTGTTACTCAGCCCGGCTCTGTCCATGCACTGCACGGGATATCACAGCGAGGTTTATAATCGTGGTTTGGTTTTTTTTTTCCCCCCATTGCCATGATAGTCGAGTTCTCCACAAACACTGATTCGCAGCCTCCTTTTCCCCGACCCGCAGGCTCGGGAGATGTTCCCCGCCGTCTTCCCGTGTGCGGCTGGCACAGCTTTAAAACCTGCCCGGCATCACACGGGAGCGACGGGAGCAGGATTTTGGAGCCCACGTCGCACATCCTGGATGCGGGATGGCACCGCGGCACGCTTGCGGGGAAGACGGGCGGTTTGGAGACACGTTTTTCTGAAGATTTTTTTTAATCTGAAGAGTCAGAGCTTGGGAGGATGGTAATTTGTGCCGGTGGGAAGCCTGGCAAGCTGAGGCCTGGGGAAAAGCGATGCTGGGGCAAAGTGGTCCCTTCGGAAGGGAGAACTCGGATCCGGAGGTCAGAAACTTCCAGGTTTGTCACGTCCGTCGTCGCGAACGGGCAAAGCTGTGAAGTCTCTTGTTGGCTTGGTGGGTTCGTAATCTTCCTGTTGCAGTTTTTATTTCTACCTCCACCCCAAACAGCAAAAAAACCCCAAACTCTGTTGCTAAATAATTGCTCTGTTCTCACAGGTGAGCAGTGAAGCTCAATTAATTCTGCTGTGTGAAGCGCTTCTGATCCTCTGATGGAAACATGTAAGGGCAAAACACTTATTATTTTGCAGCTTGCAAAGGCTGATAAGGGTGGTGAAAACGGAAAAAGTCTTACCACTGAAGGGTATTACAGCCCTGCGCTTTTTCCACTCGAGATCTTAGAAACCAGCTGATGGCTGCTGCTTTTCATTTAGAAGGGTTTTTCCCCCCCTTTTGAAAGAAACGCAATCACTACCAAGTATTCTGGAGGGACTTCATCTTTAAACAAATAATGTTTTTCTTGTTGGGTGTGCACTATTATTTTCTTAATTATTCCTGGATTTCTGCCTGTTCCACCAAGAGTTTTCTCAGATGGCAGAAACAATTGGTCCTTTTTTATTACGCTAATAGCAAAAAGTATCCCTAATAAAAAGACTCTGTACATCCCATAAACTCAAACAGGACATGTTTTGCCAACAATCACACCTCTTCATTGAGGCATCTTATATGCTTCTTTTTTTTCTTTCTTTTTTTTTTTTTTTCCCCCGCATTACTACTGTTGTTTACTACTCGGCCTCGCTGGCTGGCTGCATTTTGGTGCCAAAATGAAAGGAATCGAGTCATTTATTTAGCACCAGAGCCCTCCCACTCACCCTTAGCCTGTATGTCGAGATCTCAGCAGATGTGGCGGGGAATGAATGGGCAAAGAGATTCCCCTACACCTCTCACATCTGCTTGTGGGTGGCCTCTAATTAATTTGGCTTCGAGGCTCCGCTGCAAGGTAGATGGGTTAGGAAGTCTGGCCAGGAGTCATCTGTTTGAATCATACCTATTCTATGGAGAACTTCATTGTGTAGCTGTGTCTGACCCACACCCTTGCGAGAACTAATTAAAAAAAAAAAAAAAAAAAAGCACCCCACACTTATTGGAATGTCAAATATAAATGTCAGCGTTTCAAATGAAATGGTATCTTGGGAGGCTCCTGCACATTTAATCAGCCAGTTGCGCCATCTATATCATGGACTCAAAAGCTGCAGTGAGAACCACGAAAGGCACTGGCTTAACATCAGCAAAAGTGTTTGCCAAGCTTGGATTATGTCACTGCTTTATGATCTTGCTTTGTAAAGGGAGAATACTCTTGGGGAGAAAGGACTCGGCATGCCGGATCTACAGCGAGAGCAAGGAATGAATGCTGCTCGCAGAAACCGGGGGGCAGGGCGAGGGATTGTGTTTGCTGGGGTATTTTTGCAGATGGATGCTTTACGGCCGCCGCCTTCGAGCAGAGGATGCGCCCCGCGGATCACTTCGGCTGAAAGCAGAAAGCCCAAAATACCCCAGCGAAGCTGTTTGCTGCTTTCCCCCGCCGGCTCCCGGCGCATCGCCGTTTCGCTCCAGGGAAAGCAGCAAGAGGTGCCGAGGCCCGCCGGCTTTCCCTTTCCCCCGCGGGATACAGGCACCCGGCAGGGTTGGGGCTTGTCAAATAGTCAAAACGGGATGTCTTTGTAGAGGTGGTAGCTATGGAAGAGGTTAAAAAAAATAAACGTCCCCACACCGCCCGTATTAAACGCGGCCTGCTGAAATGCTTCTGCTCCTCGCAGCGGGGATGAGCTGTGGCCGCTCCTTCTGGGCTGCAGGCTGGTGGCGACGGTAGGAAACTTTCTTTGACGAGACCAATTCTGTTTGTCCAGCACCGGCCCAAACGCCAGGCTCACCTTTGTTGTCCGCAAGCAGAAGGAGAATAAAGCAAAAAGCTTGGCGGTTACGTGCCCTTTGAGGAGTGCTGTTGGTGGGGTAGGGGACATCGGAGGGGACGAGTGGCTGAAGAGAGACTTCTCTTCAAAAGTAGCCCTTGCTTGGGGTTTGAGGGCTGTGCCGCCCACACAGCCCTTGCTTTCCAGTTTCAGCGAGAGCCTTGTGTCGACCCCGCTCCACCCCGGCTCGCTGTTGGAGCATCCTGCCCAGCCTGGAAACTTTCCACAGCTACTGGGCTAATAAACTGCGGCTGCTTCTGGGCGAGTGTCTGGCCAGCCCCAAACTGCATCCCGGCACTGAGGTTTGGCACGGAAAAGGGGGTCCCTGTGCCTGCAGGGGCTGTGCGGGGCGCAGGGAGTGCGGGTGGGCAGTTCGGGGTGCCGTGGCCGGTGGTGAGGACCAAGCGCGGGTGTACGTGGCCACAGCACCTCGTGGTTCCCGATGTGCGGAACGGGGAGCCGTGCCTTTTATTTATTGCATTACCCCACGCGGTGCAGTCAACTGCCCATCTCGAGCTCTGGCTTCTGCACCAACCCTTCCTCCGGCGTTTTGGTCCCCTGCGACCAGACCGAAGGGTTGGTTTCGTGCTTGGTTTCTTTGTGGGTCTCCTTCATCTGACCTTGTACACCAGCCCTGGCGTTTTGCAATTCCCCCCAGCTTTGTGCATGGCGTGGCGATCCCAACCTCGGCTTTCCCGGCACCGTCAGTGTTTGTAGCAGCCCCAGCCACTCGCCACGGTGTGGAAAATGGGTGTGGTGGTCGTGCCGATGGGTTTTTGGCAGCATCTCTTGGCTCAAAGAGTGCCTGGAGCATAGCACTGTCTGGACAGGGATTTCATTACCCGCCATCCAGCCTGCCAGCACAACCTTGTCATTGCAATTTGTCACACATATTTGGTATGTGTTTAGTATCTTGCTGAGGGCTCGTTTGCCAGGCGATTCATCTAATCGCTACTTGTCTACTGCGAAGAGCGGCTTGGTGTTTGCTGGGCCAACACGCGGCTCTGCCGTGCTCTCGGAGGGAGCGCTGGCCCATCAGTGCAGAGAGGTGTGAACCAGCAGCATGAGATTCCCTACCATCGGCCTCCTTTTTCCACTAGAGGGGGGTTATTTTTGTAGCAAATAACTGTTTTTGTCACAAATAACTATTTTTGTCGAAATGGTAATTTAAAAGGATCTTTTTGTTGTTTGGGAAACCTTCTGCAGAGGCACCAGCTCCCCACCCCTCCCTTCCTTGTCTTTGCAGTTATTTGCTCTATTTATTTACTGCAAAATTTGCTGTATTGCCTGACATTTTTTGGTTATCAAAATATTTTGATTATGTGCAGGGGAGGGGGCGGGTTGATAGTGCGGCTGACATCTCAATAGGAAATTGCCTGTAAAATATTCGAATGAAATTCAGGGCGGGGAAGAGTGAGATACTCCAGCCTGTCCTAGGCAAACCTTAGCATTGCTGCTGCGACCTGGGCCTGTGCAGAGCCCACGGTCAGCTCGGACCTATTTCCCTGGATGTTTCCAGGCCTTTTGGGTGTGAGATCTTGGCTGGAGTGTGAGCTCTCCCCATGGATGCATCAAATACAGCAAGCACGGAAAGGAGGGCAGAGAAGATGCTGTTGTGCGAGACACGACCCGAAACTCCTGCGGAGGTTTTTTTAAGCAACGTGAGGGGAGACGGAGGCAGGATACAAAAAGCAGAGCTTGGAGGGGCAAGAGGGGAGTTGCACATCAAGGTCACTCCGAGAAGGGCTGGAGCACTTTCCACTTTGTTTTCTCTCGCTGCAAGAAGCAGAAGCATGGCTCTCCGTAGGATAAGCACCAGCGTGTTGGCCATGGAGATGTTTTCTGGCTTCATCCTTAAGCAAATGCCATCGGCAGAAGATGGGCTGACCCGTGAGTGAAGAGCCGCTCACACGTTGAAAGCAGGGCTACTCTCATGCATGTGAAATAGCCTTGAAAAATTATCTATTATAGTAGCTCTCCAGCTTCTGAGTGCAAAGCTGTTAACAATTTTGAAGATCAATATTTATTCAAAAGGCATACGATGACTTTGCCTGCTGTAGCAATTTTTCTGTGTCTAAACAAGCTCGTCTGGCTTCCCCAAAGCCAGCAGGTTTAAAACTTTTTCTGGCTCACGTTACCAAACTTGCAATTTGTCATTAATATGGTAGTCTGTCAAAAATGCAGTACTGTGGGCATGTACGTATAAATATCATGCTCTCCTGGCAAAGCAAAATGTCATGATAGGATAAAGTGTTATTTAATACAGAGCTGTAAATGAGACAGGGACATTTGCAATACAAACCAGTCCCGACATCAGATGTTTGCAAAAGTCCTTGTTATACTGATACAGTAGGGAAACTGATATTTCCAGCCGAATATTTTTTGTATCATGCTCCTTGACCATCCCATGGACCTATGCCATATGACACGTAGCATTAAATGATACCGTCCAAGAGTTATTTTGTACAATTCAAGGCAATAGCCCCAGGAGGCATCCCTTAGTTGTGTGAGGAGTCTGTGAAATGGTAGGTTAGTGGTTGTCTTTAGATGCCTTGACTCTCCTCCTAGGAAAGACAGTCTGGCTCCTGGCTTTCTACCTGCAAGACATATTAATTCCTAAAGGACGGCTCCTAGGACTGGTGAAAAGAAAACCCAAGCAGTGAAGCTGTGCATCTCTGAGAGCTGACATCCAACAAGCCAGCAGGTAAACAGGTTTCTCTGAGCTGCTGGTCGCCCCAGGGACGGCTTCTGGGCAGGTGCTCCCAGGAGATCAGCTCCATTTCCAAAGCAAGCAGGTCCATGGCCAGCCCAGGAGCACCAGGAGGGAGCCGGGGAGGCTCCTGAGCAGCCCCTGCCTGCTTGCAGGCACCGTGCTCTCACGGCTGAGTTTTAAGCCTCTCACTGTGATTTTTGTGAGGAGCACCTTGCCCTTTGCTGTCTGTACACAGCTCGTTCCCATGCTGGGCATTGGACTGCGATCGCTGCCCTCCCAGCGGGTCTGAAGGTCCCTGGCAGAGGTTTGCTTTCAAAATTAAGGCTGGGCTTGTGGAGGACAAGAGCGAAGGGTCCAAATGCTGAAACGAGCCTGGCAGGTCGGTCCCAAGCACTCTGACTGCTGGCATGTCCCTGGTTTCCCACACTGGGAAGGAGTGGAAAGGCTTCGGGAAGGGTCACGCAGCAGATCTGTGGCTCTCCAGCCCACGACCACTTGCTTTGGTGGTGGCTCTTGGACCCCCACCCTGGGGGAAGTTTAACTCAAGGGGCTTTGGGGGGACCCAGCTCCCATAGCGGTCCTCACTGCTTTTGTAAATCCCCATCCTGGTTTTCGTTGGTGACACTCATTTTCCCAAAGAGAAATGTTGCTTTCTAATAAGGCAGCTTTGCGCGGGGATAGCCACTCTGTGTCGAGGCACCTGATCCCAGCTGTGTTCCAGGGGGGAGAGGAAATCATGGCACTGAGTGCGCAGGTTGACTCTGCGCCAGTCGTCCTATTAGCAGAGTTTTAACAGGAAAACGAGCATTGCTCCTGGGGGTAAACATTGATTAGGTTTCTAGATGGTCAGGGCACAACATACCTTTGAACATGCTTTTTACCCTGAATTACTCAGTATGCTGAGTTGAACCTACTGTACAACAGAGGGTTTTCCACTCTGAGGAGGAGGATGAAGGAGCGGTGCTCATACCCTAACATCAGTGCTGGCAGAGCTCATGGGGAAGCACTTTGTTTGCATCTTCCCTTCTTCCAGAGCCTTCTGTCTCACGGTGCTTCCAACTTGCAGGGAGCCTTCAGGGGTGAATCTGGAATTTAAAGCCACGCAGGATCTGACTTTCTGTGCAAAACTGCAGGCTTGCACCAGGAATTAATTCAGCAATGCGCAGTGCAGAAGCAATGGCCAAACAGGGTTCAAACTGTATTTTCCATATTGTCCTAAGGTACAAAGAGGAGATGTTGCACGTGCGGGAGGCCAAAACCTGCATGCAGCCAGGCGAGTGATTGTACTACACACTGCTTTACAAATGCAGTTAAAAGAGGACCATTTGGGACAGAAGACCAGACACTTACCTGCCACGTCTGGCCCAATTCCAGTGAAATCTAGCTTTATGCTTTCCACTGAAACTGCAAACTGTAGCATTATCCATAGAGAAAGAAGTAGTATATATATATATGCTTAACATCACCGCTGGACATCTAGCTTTTGAAAGCTGCAGTCATTCGTGGGGCTGGCGATGCCTCCATGTCTTTGTACCTGTGACCTGCCCCGGCTTGTGCATAAGGCTGCAGGCGGCCGGAGCTCTGCATGCAGGGGAAGGATGCGATGCAGCCCTGGGGAAATGAAAGTAAACTCCTGCCCTGCGCCCGAGCAAGGGGCAGCCAGCGAGGCTTTATGACCCCCAAGCACCAGGGCCAGCCGCCGCAGAAATCCCCTGCGGGGATGGCTGTGGGTGCAAATGCGCTGGGAAAGGCGAGAGAGGAGAAAACGTGGGAGAGAGGGAAGCGGCAGCAAAACCAGTCTAACCCAAAAGGCAAAATGCTAAAATGAGACCACCCAGAATATGTTTAATTAGTACTTTGCCTCAATTAGTGCTTCTCTCTGCTCTCAGTGCTCATCTTTCATTCATTTTCACCTTCGTGAAATGTCAAGTCAAATGGGTGTGATAACATGTTGCTCTCGCGGGGAATGGAAGAAGGGTGTGCGGGCAGCGAGGAGAGGGCATGGGCAGCAGCTCCGGGCTGCCCTCAGGATGGGGCACAGGATCGGGCCCTGTGCCAGCCCCAAAGCCGGTCCTGCTGGGAATAGGTCTGCTTTCAAATGGTGAAGGTGGGGGGGACACAACCAGGTGTGAGGGATGGAGCAGAGCTGCCTGCAGAAATGCCCGTGTATGTCTAAGCGCTGCGTACGGCAGAGTCCCCATCCACCTTGTGAGCTGCACAAATTAAAAAGCATGTACAGTGTCTGAGTTTGCCCAACAATATTTATTTCAGTGGATCCTGAAAACCACGAGAAATAATTATTGTCTTTTAATGGAGGGGGCAGGGAGATCTCTGCTTGGAGAAGGAAGATCAAGCTCTTCAAAAACGAGGCCACGCTCCCATCGGCTGTGGGCTTGCTGCCGCGATGGTTTGCAGAAGGCAGCTCTCTGCTTAGAGGCTGGTTTGTCGGCCGGGCGGGTGGTGGGCATGGCACGAAAGCGGGTGTCTCACGGGTCGGCTCGCGCCCCGGTTGCAGCCCGGGAGGGCGGTGGGAGAGCCGACGGCCGCACGGCGCGGGCATCGCCTTCCAGGGAGCTGGCTGCCGATGCACCTTCCCCGCCTGCACGGTTGGGAACGGCGCAGCTTGGCACCTCGCCCTGGCCGGCCCCTGCCCGTGCGGGATGCACGGAGGAGCCCGCAGCGTGCCGCTTTGCCGCAGAGGCGAGCGCTCCTCGCGCCTTCCCGCAGCGCGAACGCCTGGCCCCGGGCAGGGGCGACTGTGCCGGGGCTGCTCCGGCAAACGTGGGTCCTTCTCACCCCCGCTGAATTTCTCCTGCCATCGTGTCACCCAACCTGGGACCACCTTGCACGGCCAGCTTCCCAGGCTATTCGCTTCCCAGATAGCTTCATACCTTCTGCAAATCCCACGTCCCCAGGGTGGCCCCTGCTCGGCCCTTCCCGGCAAACCCATCACCCGGGCAGACACGTGCATCGCATGGGCCTGAGCATCCCGGCTTTACGGGAGCGTGCCGAGAAGGTGGGAGACATGGAAACCCGTGGAGAAGCAGGGCTGTGTAACCCATGGAGTGAAGCCAAGGAGGGAAGGCAGGTGACCTTTTTGTCTTCCAGTCTGATATGTGATTTGGGAGAGGTGGTGATGAGATGGTCTATTGGAGCCGCTGCTTTTTAGTTTAGTCTTTTGCACTGACTACATCTAATAAAATATTTTAATAAAAAAATAATGATTTCTGAATCTTGCTTCTGGGAACAGGACCTACATTTCTGTACTTACAGGAAAGAAATCCAATTTTGTTTGAAAGAAAGAGAGATTTCAGCCTCTTGGGGAAAATACCTAACTGTAAAGAGACAGAAGGAAAAGCCCGAATCAGTTTCATGATGTCAGTAAATGATACCATGAATTGGGAAATCCGTGAGTTTCGCTGAAACCAGTCACAGCTTCCACCTCCCCCTGCCTCTCATCTGCTTCAAAACACTTTGTTCAGGCTCAGGGCTGGAGGAGTGCAGAGGTAGCTAAATATTTCCACATATGGTCTGGGGAAGATTTGGAAAAATAATTTCACTGCAGAATTAACAAGAGTAATGGAGTTTATTTGTGTCTCTCAGTATATGGCAATATATTGTAGTGTTTCTCCTCAAGTGCATGCGTGCCAGGGCTGCCTGGCCTGGCACTACTGACTCCTCGGAGAGGAAGGTTTGCTGCCTCCCTGAGAGATAACAGGGCTATTCTCAACCATGGAAAAACTTTTACTGTTTCATTTTATCAGCCTCTGGTTGGGAAGGTTTCACCATCCGAGCCCTGGCTCTTCTACACTTTCACTTACTTCAACTTTGTGGTTTCATGCACTGAAAGGATATCAGCTGTCGATGATACCAAGGGAAGTTAACACGGGAGACAACTACATGTGTTTAACCATTTATCTGCATCCACAAAAATGCTCCCAGAAAGCGGAGGGATCAGTTTTGAAAGATGAGGGATTTCTCTCTGGAAAATATTTTGCCTAATGAGTTGTGCAAAGTGAAAGGGTTGGTGATGACGCTTCTCCTGGAGAATGCCCTGTGGTGTGGGTCACCAGCTGCGCCTGTCCAGCCTGCTATGGCTCTGCAGCGGTCGGTTGGAAGTGGAATTTCACCTCCTCGCAGGCAAGGACCGATCTGCAAAATGCAGAAGCAGCTGGTTCCTTTCAGCGGCACTGCTCGGGGATCACGGGTGGGTGCCCGCACTGACGGGTGCCTGTCCCCTGCCAGTGCTGCCAAGGCAGAGCGGGACACCCGAGAAGGGCTGGGGGTTAGGTGGGAATAGCCCCGTGATGTGCAGAAACCAACTGTGAGCTCTGCACGAGAAGAAACGGCCGTGGGGCATCACCCAGCACTTGCAGCTGGTGTTGGCAGAAGTACCGGCAGCTCCCCTCCAAGGGGGCTTCAACAGGGTGCCCCGTAGCGAGGTGGGTGCCTTGGGGCTGGGGAAAAGCAACAGCTCATGGTGCCGGTCACCTCTGGGGACCAGCCACGTCAGTGGAAGGCATCGGCGCCTACCGAAACTTCTGGACAGGTTTTGTTTTCTCCAGCAGTCGCAGTTTACAAACTTGAGCCAGCGCTCACCCCTCCTCTCTGCCGCCTCTGCCGTCCCCCCGGGGAGGGCGGCGGGCAGGGAGCCACCGCGCTCAGGAAGAGGCTTTGTTGCAGGGCTCAGCCATTGAATTCAGCGACTTTCTGAGAACCCCACACTTGTTTTAAAGATTTATTGTTTGCTCTGGAAAGCAGCTCTGAAACACCGAGTCTGCACACCCCGAACACCAGCGTGCACCGTCGGGAGCGGCCGGGCTGCTCGTTGTCCCCAGCGAAGGCTAGACTTGGACCCTGCTTGGAGCCACCCAGATTTTGGGGTGGTGATGGCAGAGGGCGGGGTGCAGCGTGTGCCCGGCACAGCCTCCGTGGTCAGCGATGCACAGTGGGTCACCATGGCTTTCTGGGGTGCGGTGGCGGTGCTGGGGAGCAGGAGGAGGCTGTGTGGAAAGGATAACAGCATTCTTTTTTTGTTGTTGTTGTTCAACTTATATCCTCTTTCTTCTCCCCTGCCTCGAAGCTCCCCATCGTGCTGGGCTCCTCCTGGGGCACAGCAAGGGTTTCAGCTCGCTTGGGGCAGGTATTTCACCTCCTTTGCTAAGCAGCAGCTCCTCTCCAAGTCCCAGGAACATCAGGAGCACAATCAAACCACGGCAGTGAGTGGGGCAGCTGGACGTCGCTGCGTGGACGGGGATGGGGACGGGGACACGGGGCTTTGAGCCGGGAGGGCTGGCTGCACGGCAGCCTCCTGCGCCAGGTCACCCTCCGAGATGTCTGGCTGAGACGAGGCAGCCCGAGCTATAACCAGGGTTTTATAGGGCCTTGGAGAAGGTGTCTTGGCAGCTGTCATTTACGCCGTGCAGAGTGCAGCTCCCCCACCTCCGTCCCTAGTTGGCAATAACTGCTAGAAAGCAGCCTTGAAACAACAACCAGCTTTCTAATAAAGCTGGCAAGTATTGCCAAGACAGAAAACGCGGGAGAACCGCATGCAATCATGGAGCACAGCCTGCAAACCAGGCCTTGCACTGCAATGTCCTAGCTTGATTTGGTCCTTCCCTGTCCCCTTCGGCAGGGCAGTAGCTGGCAGCCACTGAGCCTTTGCTCCGTGCTGATGTCCTCCGTCTCTGCTGGTGGCACGTCGGTGGCCAGCTGTACCCCTGCGATGCAAGAGCGAGGCAGGTCGCCTCTGACGGCGGTGGCAAGTTGCACAGGTTACACAAAAAGTGCAGGCGCTGGTGCAAAAAGCTGCACAGCGTGTTTGTAAAAAATGGCTCGACAAATCCACGGTGTCCTCTCTGTGCCCGTGTGTGACTGAATCTAATAAAGCGATCCCTGCAGTACTACTCCAGTTTGTCTAATCTTTGTCACAGCCCTGTGTTGCAGTATCACCCCCAATAGTGTTTTTTTTTAAACTTTTATTTCGGGAAAGGTTTTTGTGTCCTTTCCGAGGACGCGTGGATCCCGTCTGGATCCAGCCACGCTCTGCTTGCCGCGGTCCCAGCAGCACCCCTTTGCCCGGCTGGCACCGGTGATCTCTCCTTCGCTGCAGGCTGGCTCCGAAATGTGTTTTGGGGTCTTGCTGGCCCTGGAGAGCCGGGGTGGCCCAAGGGCTTGGCGGTGCCGGTGCGGTGCCGGTGCGGTGCCGGTGCGGTGCCGGGCTGAGGACCAGCAGAGGGAGCACAAGAGTGCAAAAATCCCACCTGGGAGCTTGGGGGCCGAGGGCTCCGGCTGCACTGGTGTGCACTGGCATGTGCTGGTGTGCACTGGTCCGCTGTGGGCCCCGCCGTTCCTTTGCCCTGTGGGTGAGATACCGGCCGCCCCATCCCAGAGCCGGGGGGGGCTCCCCAGGGTCAGCGAGCGCCGGTGGGACCCGCAGGGGAAGCACGGAGCGGCACAAGGCAGCCTCCATCGCTCGGGGTCTCCGTCCGCAGCCTCTCCGAGCCACGTTGTCTGGTGGGAGACGGCGGAGAGAACAGGCTCCCGTGCAGGCACTCCGCAGCTCTCCGAAAAGCACGGCACGGCCGGAGCTCTGCAGCGAAGTTGCAGCTTCGTCAGGCTGCGTTTTCAGTTCAGATTTTTCTGTCCCCCAACGTTGAGTCCTTCTCCTCCGAGCGCTGCCGGAGTGAGTAAATCCCTCCTGCCCCAATCCGTACCTGCTGCTGGGGCGAGGGGGCAAGGCAGCGGGGACGTGCTGCAGCCCAAAGAGCCCGGCTGCCCCGCGGACCGGGCAAAGACGCTTTCAGGACCTCCAAGCCCAATTTGCTTTTGGAGTTCACTGTGAAAAAGACACCGTGGCAAAGTCAGGGGGGGTATTTTTTGATGGAAAACTGTATTTGAATGAAAACAGAGCAGCCGTCCAATTGTAGCCAAAGGACCCAGCGATATCCCTGCTGCGGCTTGGCGCTGCGTTTCTTACTGCAACGCTTTTTCTTCCAGAGCCAAAGATACCACGAGCTCCAGTTTACACCAGGTTATTCACATGGGGGGTATCTGCTCTCACGTTTAGTGTCTGCAGCCTGCCTGTTTTCATCGAATAAATCTCCGGCTGCATTTGCAATGCGATGCCTGTGTTGGGATCTCCTTCAGCACCCTGCGCCAGGCAGCAGCAGCAGGGCAGGTCCCTGCACCAAATAGGCTCTACCCGAGCCAGGCAATTAAAACAAGCTATCACAGGGGCTCACAAAGTAAAAAGACAAATAATTTCCAGCACGTCACTGCTGGTGGTATGGTTCCGAGGGCTGGTTTTGCTTGCTTTCTCAAGAAGAGGTGAGTTCCACCCGGGAGGAATTCACTCCTTGCCTGTGCTAATATTAAAAATGTGCTGGATGGTTTAATTTTAGGCCCAGTTATCTTTCTCGCCACAGAGTTTAACACAATTGCGTGGCAGGATGTCTGCAGAGGTCAGACGGGAATAATAGAGGTGTTAGTCACTCCAGAAAAGGAATTAAATGGCATCGGGGAGTTTGCACAGTTACTTCTGGTGCCGCCACAGGGAGAACTGCTAGGTCTTGTCTAGCAAAGCTTCAGCATTTATTTAGGAAAGCATAGCCAGCATTTTTTACATTTTCGGCTGCCTTTCGTAGCAGAGCAATGAGTCCGTGTTGCAGCTGCCGCGGGGGACCGTCCCGCTGGCGGCCGGGCGCCGAGGGAGGGTTATTGTCCCATTGTGCAGATGGGAAATGCGAGCGTGGAGATGCAGATCTCTGCTCAGCGGCTCGCGGTGGCTGAGCTCGAGTCTCTGGGGGCCTCGGCCTAAGCCTTAACTACAAAACCATCTCTTGCAGTCCTCCATGTGCCGAGCGACGGCTTTCAGAGCATCCCCCTCCCTGCTCGTGACCCTTCGCCAGCAGCTTTCCTGCGCTTGCCGTGGGGTGTCCTTCCGGAAATCCTGCCACTCTCTCCACCTCAGGCAACAGCGTGGACAAACCTCCGTTGCAAAAGCTTGAGCCCCAGCCAAATTTCCCAGAGACCAGCCGAGCCCCAGCAGCGCAGGGCCGGGCAGGGTCCGGCTTGCCCCGGCACCGATGCCCAGCTCCAGACCCCGGGGGCTGGTCCCTGCGTGTGGGTGCAGGTGCCACCACGCATGAAGTCCACGAACTAAGAGTGACCTGAGGACCTCCTCAGTCCCGAGGACCTCCTCGGCTTAAAACACAAGAGCAAAGCACACATCCGCCCGAAGCTGCTCCGGAGGAAAGGAACCGCGCTAATGCTGGTGGGAGGGAATGGCGGTTTTGGAAATGTGTGAGTCATGCTCGGGTCTGACATTCAAGATAAAAAGGCTGAGATGTGAAGGCTGTGCTGGTTTCCTCGGCGGCTCCTCGGCGGGCGAGAGGGCTCTGGTGGGTGCATCCTCGTGGGGCTTGGCCCCGCCACCCCGGGGCATCCAGACACACAAGAGCAATTGTGGCTTTCTCGCTGTTGGGCAATGAAGGGGGCCTGAATATTGTTGTGGATTTCAATAGAAAATGCTTTCAGATTGAAATGACCTTGATTACAGCCGGTTGTATAATTTGTTGTTTATAAGGTTCTGTGCAAAGTTTGGCATTTTCGTTTTCATTGCATAATAATTAGTGATTACATTTTTCCATTATTTATCCTGTGCTAATCTTGATATGAGCCTGAAATGCCAGCAGTGCGATGACAAGAGCTAGCAACCACACCAACCGGGGCATTATTTGTTTTCTATAGGCCAGGAACATCAAGCAACTCAGAATTGCTTTCCTCTCAGAAACATACAACTCACTGATACCCATTTGGCTATTTTTAATTTTATTAAGGGCTCTGCAAGTCCCCCTCGGGGGACAGATGCAAATGGGGAGATGCGTTTGTCAGGCCTGTGCACGCTGTGAACAAAAACTTTCTGCAAACATGTATTCCCGTGTAAACCAATTTATTCCCACAGTGTTCCTTTCCATCGTTATGGGATTATGGTTTTAGTAATGAAAATGAATAGTCCTTGGTATTTATACTGACCATTTGCAGAACCAGAACTTCTTGCCTTCTATGCAATTCCTGGCAAAAATATGTCAACAGAGTTATTTAACAAAATAATAATAAAAATCAGCAACCATTCATAGAAATGTAATTTAGATTCAATGCATCTTTTTGCACACGATACAGATCTAAGGACACACATGGAATTGCGCTGATTAAACTACAGATGCAACATTTAAAGTGGGAAAAAACCTATATAAGCACCAGTATGTCTTACACTAAGCTAGAATATGTCCAATTTAACTTGTTTGGGAGTGGGTTTTAAGTAAGCCACAAAAAAAGTCTGCTTTCAACCACCGTGATCATGTCTGTACAGGAAGTTGCATTGGTGTCTTTAAGCCGAAGCAAATTTGCGTGCAGACAAACCCTGCGTGGCGTGTCCTTGTGGAGGGTCGCATTTCAAACTCACAGCACGCTGTACCTTTTGTGCTGACTGCAAACCAAGTCAGCACCAACAGCTAGGGCAGAAGCTTGAAAAAGTGGGAGATCATTAAGATTTGTCTGTGGTGATCAATGAATCCGGGACAAAAAAGTTGCACTAAGTCATCAGCTGCAGTGAATTAATCACCTGGTGTTTGTCTGCTGTTCTGCTGCCTTCATTGGGTCTCACTGAACAGTAGCATTCACAGGAACTTTACAGCATTTATAGGAACTTTTTATATATATATATATATAATTTATAGGAATTTTATTTTTTAGGTGAAATGAGATTTCTTTGAAGGATAACTATGAATTGCAGTCATCAACACCAATGACTTCAAATCCTTGCTTGGACCGTCATCGTGGTAGGTTGGGTGACACGGAGATGAGCCTGTTGGTCCCTGTATGTGCTCAGGCTCTTGTAAAGCACCAACAGGGCTCTGGGACCTGCTGCTGCTCTGAACCCAGTAACACAAAGGGATGGCTCCAAGTATCCACGTGAATCGGGTGGGAAAGACGTTGCTGGAGCATCTCCAACAGGGCATCTCCAAAGGGGCATGTCCAAGGGGCTGCAGCGGGAGATGGGCTTGTGCCTTCCTGGCACAAGCAGATGCAAACGCAGAGCTGGAAGGTGGATTTGCCAACAGCAGAGCCCTAGAAGTAGGGCTTGTCCCGCACAGGAGTGGGAGATGAGACCCCCTCCAGCTTCTCCAGCCTCGACCCAGGGGAGTCCAGCCGGCTCAGCTTTAAATGTTATTGTATGTTTATAAACAAGAGCAGGCAGGAGGGATGACATGGCTCTGTTTACCCCAGTGGCATGTAAAAGTAAACACCCCGGATGAGTTGATCATTAACTCGCCTCCCCTGCTTCACTTTCATGCCTTCTTATATGAATAGGAACATTCCCCCTCGACTTCTTTGCTCCGTCTGTTTTTGTTTGCTCTATCTCCACAGGGCTGATTTAATAGCCCTCCTTGAACTCGGAGAAGGCTATCGTTTGCTTGCAGATCAAAACAATGCTGGCTGCCTCACATCTGCAAACCCCCCAAATTCTGCTTCATGACTGAGATAAAAATCCTCCTCTCAGTTTCAGAAAACAAGCAACGAAACTTTGCGCGGTTCGGGACAGTCCCATGAAAACCAAGATTTTACTGAGAGCTTGGGAGCAAGCCAATTTGATGCATTAATCTCAAGAAATAAATCACATACACAAGAGATAAGCACATGTTTTCCCCCAAGCAAATAGAGGCCACTTGGCTGTGAAAGGCACGTCCTTCGCAAATAACGAGTGGGAGACTCTAATTCCGTGCTTGCAGTCGGTGTTTCTTTAGGGGCTTGCAGGCTGCAAGTAGAGGAGTAGCTGAGCGTTATCAGCCATCTATTGAAAGGCTGTACGTCTTGCACAGCTCACATAGCTAGCAGAAAAGTCAGTGTAGACTATTTTCCCACCCACACACTTTCACAAGGAGTCAACGGCGCCACTACTGCACAGGTCTTGTAAAGGGTCAAGGATTTATTTTTCTTGAGTGAACAACAAACTTCTTTTTCCACCAGCAATAATATTTTGTGACAGCGAGGCACCATCCCTAGGAAACAGTAGTCCCTGACACAACGGATGCCGAAACTGCAGGCACACCGCTGGGCGAGCTCCCGACCTTTGGCAGTGTGCAGAAACCCCTCTTTTGCACCGGGTAAGATTTCCAAGACAGGTGCTGGAAAGGTAGGAAACACCTGGATTGCTGCTTGTGCAATCTTAATCCACCTCCTTCGTGTTTCATTGCATTAGCCTCGGTAACGAGGGCTTTTCAGGCAGCTGCAGGGATGCTGCTTGGGGTGTCAGGAGAGACAGACTGACAGGGTTGGTCCAACACCGGGCACCGGTGGGGCAGGAGGGGTCCCAGGTGGAGGCTAACAGGGAGCAGAGACCGAGGCTGTGCGGATAGGAAATTAGGCGAACAGTCTGTGTTACTTTGCATCCACCTTGATCTTTATTTTCCCTTTGGGCAGCAAAAAGCCAGAGGATTCTGTATGGAGAAGCCGCGTGGGTGAGGTCCAGTGCAGACTTCAGCCATAAGCCCGAGCGCCGTAACGTGACATAAGCAACTGCAGAAGCAAACTCTGGTTAATCTGGTGTTTAGCTTTTGTGGCTCAGAAAGGAGTTTCACGAAAACCCAAACCAGCCAAGTCAAATCAGGGTGAGTTATAGATGCTCCTGAACAAGAACCCACAAACTTGGTAGCCTGACTCTTTGCTAAAATTAAGATGAGCTCCTCTCATCAGCACTTTCCTAAACTTGTCTTTTCTTGATTTTCTTCTTTCTGCAGCATCCGCAGAGCCAAGCAACAGTGCAGCTCCCTGGGACCACCCATCCCTGCCTCTGTCCCAGGCAGCCTCGTTTCTGCAGTGTCCCCGAGGTGGCCCAGACTGTGCTCCTTGGCCCCGACATTTCGCCTCGCCATCCCTGCAGCCCTGTCGCAGCCTCTCACTTATTCTGGGCCATACTGGCAGCTGGCTTAATTCTGGCAGAGCTACCAAACCACATTTCATGAAAATTGATCACAGAAGCCATTGTCGTCCCGTGTAAAGCCATTTATTTCTTGGTTAATCCCCAGGGTCTCTCCAGAGGGAGAGGAGGAAAGTGGACAATAACGGGAGCAAAGGGACCCTGCTTGGCACCGGCTGTCTCAGGGATGCGAAACCCCCGGCTAACCACAGCGTGCTTCCACCCAGACACTGGGCTATTTTTAGCGTAACATTTCAGCTGGGTTGCTGTTCCCTCTGCTCGGAGGCCAAATGTGCTCTCAGGAACTGACTAAGCGTTGCCGTTGTGAGTGGTCCGAGGCGAGCGGGTGGCACGGCTCTTCCCCACTTGCCAGGCATCCGTAAGGATGCAAAATCAGGGCAGGCGGCAGATCCAACAGCCTTACCTACAAAGGGCTCTTCAGGGCATCCGCTGGTGGGGTCTGGGCTGATAACTCAGTTAAGGTCCCAGGATGAGCATCTGCTGCCCTTCTTTCTCTGTTCAGGCCCCGTTGAGCTACTAGCGCTGCGTGCAGCTCCCGAGCTGCGAGTCCCTGGTGCTGGACCTGCAGAGCTGGATGGGTGCGGGGAGCAAGCTGTGTGCAAGGATGCTGGAGGCCTGTGAACGACATGGAGGTTGGTTGCTCTCGGATGCATCTCCTCATGCTGTCAGCTCACGTCATGCCGGCGTTGTGGCAGCTCTGCCATTGCAAAGGGTATATAGGAAAAAACAGAGGTCTAAAAAGTGACGTACCATCACTCTGCATCAATTCTTGTCATGGTCTTCCCTCCACATACAGGCAGGGAAGTGCAAAAAAATGCTTTGACCTCCTGCTCAGCAGAGCAGTCCCAACCCCAAAACCAGCTCCACGTTCACCTCCCAGCCAGCCCAGTCCCCCTCGCCTGGCTGCAGGAGCCAGCACCTCCTCAGGTGCATTCCTGGTCGGCTGGAGCCATCTCCTTGGGACAACATCACTGCTGCTCGTGGGGTCCCAGTGTGCAGGGACAGGAATTATCAGACTGTTGACCCTGGGACACAATCACGTTCTCACATAACACACACAATCATGTAAACAGGAGAAGATAGAGAATAAATACTCTATTGCAATGATTGTCAATGGAGACAGAGGTAATAACGGTAGCAAATGGAGTCTCCTTTGGGGGAAGAGAAGATTTCTGAGCAGAGCTGGGTTGTCTTCTTGTGCCAGGTGCTCACTGAGAGGTCTGGACAGTGCTTTCTGCCAGGGCACTGCCGGTGAGCTCTGCCGCGGGTGCCTATGTGCCTGGCTGTCTGGGCACAGGGCGATAGCTGCTGCGCCTGGCCTGGGAACATTTTAAACAGGAGACGGAAAAGTAGCAAGTAATGAATACCACACTCCAGTCTGAGTTCTCTGGATGAATAATCATTGGTGTTGAAATATATGAGACTGGGCTTCACCAGTACCCAGCAGTTGTCCAAACACAAACAATGAATAACAGGAACCACAGCAAATGCAACATGGGGAAGGGGAGTCCCAGCTTTGTTCTGTCTCCCCTTCCTGTCACCAAGCAAGGGGACAGGGACTTGTCAGGGCTCTCGGGGATGCTGTGGTCACCGTGTGTCCGGGCCATGCAAAGGATGTTTTGTGCCCAGACCCCCTTGCCGGTTCCCAGTTCCCTCTCCCTGTCCCTGCCCCTTCTGCTGCTGGCTGGCTGCAAACCCAGGCACGCTGGCTCCGAGATCCTCCTGGCTGCACACAACCACCCGGTCCGTGTCCACGTGCCATGTCTAGGACTCAACCAAAGCTTTTTCCATGAAGAAATTGCCTTGGGAACCCTCGGCCATGGCAAGATGGTTCATACTGTCTTCAACAACCTTTGGAAAGGGTCCGTAGCCAGCCAAGTCTCAAGCTGGCAGCTCGAACCAGAGAAGTGGGTTAGCAAAACAAAGACAGATGGCAGGGGTTTAACTTGAGCGCTTTTTGATTACCGCTATCATGAGGCAGCCATTGGGAGCGTCTCTGCTGCCTTCTCTGTAACCAGGGGGTCAGGCTCCCTCTCCCCCCCGGCTCGGTGGCATGCCATGCCCTGCCTGGGGTCTGCGGGCAGCCCCCGCACCTTCCCTGCCAGGACTGGGACCAGTCTCTCTATACACAGCCATACTGGGAGTAGCGGTGCAGGGGCTGTTGCATCAAAGAGGGAGGGAAGGCAGGGGGTCTGATCTGCAGGGTAAGAGCCCTGTCTGAGAGCCACGTCCTGCAGGGGTGGGCAAGGAGATGGGCCAGACCGGGAGGGACGGAGGGAGGTGATGGAGCTGGTGGGGATGGGGACAAATCTGCCATTCCTCAGACCCCTGGCATCGGCCCTGACTACCCAGGTTTATTGAAAGACTTTGCTGCTGGATCAAGCAGGGACCACCCCACTTCTCCCCACTTCTCGGGGTGCACAGGTGTCCAGGCTGGCGTCTGGGTTTAGGGTGGGCAGCTACAGGGTCCTGGGCCTCATGCAGCACCCACAGCGCCCGGTCCCACACGCTGCAGGGGATAACTGCACTGCCCATCCTGCTGCCTGCTGCCCTGCAAACCAGGAGGGGTTGTAGCCCCCAGAGCTGCCCACCCACCGGCCATGCCTGGCTGGGTCTCCTCACGTTCCTCATTCCTTGCAAGTCTGCAGGGGGAGATGTGTCACTTGTTCTTCAAACAGCGGTGGTTCAGGCCAACGTCTCCTCAGTCACACCTGGAGTCAGTCGGAGGCTGTTTTCCAATCCAAATTGTTGCTAGATAAAAGCGAGAGGGATGTATCAGTGACAACATGAGAGAGATTCATTCTTTGCATGGGTGGAGAGAAAATACATCCCAGGCAATGTCTGGTTTCCTTCAGCAATTTAAATGGCTCCCTGGATGTGAGACGAATATGTCCCCTTACCGGGGAGCACGGCACTGCACTTGCAGGGCTTCTCCCTCTTCCAAGCCTGGCTGCTGCAGAAAAGCAGGCAGGCAAAAACGTCTGGGGTCAGGAGTCACCAGCACTTGGTTTTTAAATAGTTTGTCTATTTTAAATGCTGCCGGTGTTTGTTCGTTAGGCCACAAGCTTTGCACAGCCTCCCCCTCCCAATCCACCTGAAGCAGAGCGGCTGGCCGCCGGCACAGGCGTTGCTGTGACACGTCTGCCGAGGGACACAGGAGCCGTCCCTACCGGCCACCGTGAGCAGCATCGCAGCAAAACCTCAGCCGGAGACTCCCCGAGCGCTGGCTGCCGGGTAGGAGCCTCAAGTTGCTGTTTTAGGTGGCCCTGGGCGACGCTTGGCCGTGGGTTTTTCTTGCCTGTGGTTGAGTCGCTGGTTTGGGCTGGTCGCTGTTTCTCTAGGTGGCTGTGTTGAGTGATTTCAGCTTAGCCAGCAAACTTTTTGTTGAAACATCAGCTGTACTAAATTTGTACGAAGCAATTCTCATGCTGTCCAGATGCCACTGCTTCTAAAAATAGCCCAGTCTAGTCTGTTTTCCCAGCTTCTTGCCTTTTATCAGTAATACTTTTAATAGTCTTTGCAATATCTTAAGGAGTCGTTTGTCCACGTCAGACCAGCAACTACTGGGAACAAGAGTCCTTCCCAGTTCCCCTATACTCCCATTCATGCCCTGCACAAAAAAAGACCACTAAGAAGCTCTTTTTTGCATTGGAAAACAGAAGTTTTCGGTGCACACTCAACAGGAGCTTGTGCTGCATCGGGTCAAGTCCAGACTTTCTTTGCAGAGCTCCCCAGCACACAAAAGCTGCTGTGGGTCCTTCCCTCGGTACTGGTACAGCATCTGGAGTGGGAGCAGGACATCCCTGAGGGTCCCCAGCACGGTGGGTTGTTGTCCAATGCGGCCAGGAGATGGAGAGCCATAGGATGAGTTGGGATGGGGTGGGATGAGATGAGATTACATGAGATGGGATTGAGTGGGATGGAATGGATTGGGATGGGATGGAGTGGGTTGGGATGGGGTAGGAGAGGGCAGGATGGGGCGCCAGGCTAGCATCCAGGGGCAGTACCCTTCTGCTGCCAGCTTGGTGGGAAGAGCTGCAGCACACCCTTGTGCCTTGGTTTCCCTGTCTCTCAGTGGGTATGACTGTGCCGTTTGAGAGCCTGGGAGCTTTGTGGCTGGAGGTCACCGCATCAGCAGTGATGTTATGAGTGCCAGAGACAGATACTATCTGTGATGCTATCTTGCTTGATAATATTTTATTTCTTGAAAAATTTATGCCATTTCTGAAGCATTTCTGCAGACACAAGCAGCTTTTAAGGACCTTGGCATCATTTAAGTATCCAGCGACGTTCTTGAACGTTGTGGCTTTTCCTGTGTTTATTTTTCCTCCTCCTGGACCTTTTGCTCAGCAGACAGGCTGGGGTTTTTTCTTTTGGCTCTGCCTGCCTGGAACGAGCATCCCAGGAGGTGCAGCATTGGCAGAGCCTGCCCAGGGCTGTGTTGAAACCCCAGAAGTGGTCATGGTGGGGACCGGGAGGAGATGCGTGTGCCAGGGGCAGCCAGCAGCCCTTCCTACACCGGTGGCAGAAACAGAAATTTCCTCAATGGCAGGTTGATGGGACCCACGGCGTCGCCTCTACCTTCTGGGGCAGGCCAGCGAGTGGGGACACCCCCTCGGGGCCACCCTTTCCCAAAGTTGCTTTGTGCTTTGGGGTCTCGGTGTGCCCAGCAGCTGGGGTGAAATAACCCAGAGAAATCCCAGGGAATTTGATTTACTCCCAGAACATGCTTGCGTAACAATACAATGGGGGAGCCCTATTTTTGGTACAATGCATCGCTCCACGTGCCAAGATGTGCTGATACTCCCCAGCTCGGGCAGGCACCGGCAAAGCCGTGCCAGGGTCACGTACCGGCTGCCTGCTCTTGTCCTGCAGGTCCTGGGTGAAGAGGGGTGCCTGGAGGGCTGGGGAACATAGGGGGGTGTCCAGCCCTGGCAGGGACCAACGCTGCTGCTTGTTGGACTCTTTCCTGGGCCGTAAAACCTTGTGAGCAACAGTAATTGGCATCCAAGGTACAGGGCATGTTACCAAGCCAGCTTTTTGGGGGGATGGCTGAAAAGATCATTGAAAAACACCAAATGGTTCTTCAACGGCAAACCTGGGGAACTGGTGGGAAATACTGCTCAGTGAGTGGAGGGGCCTCTGTTGGGCTCTGCCTTGTAGGAAACCCCACTGCGTCTGAAATGTTCCACCTGGCAGCACTGTCCACACCTGGTTTAGCTGTTCCCTTGAGTCAGGTTCGGAGATTTTGGTGTGGAAAATTGCTTTGCAGTGTCCCAGCATCAGCCCTGGCAGGCTGTGTCCCGCAGTGGCTGCTGGGCAAGCATCCCCCTCCGGGCCACCCCCTGCCTCCACTGCAGCCATCCTGGGACGAGCCTTGTTCCTAGAGATGCTGATAGAACTGGTGGGCTAATTGCTAAGACAGTTGCTAACGAGCACGTCCAGCTGCAACCATCACCTTGGGGCTGGCCCGCACTGGCACAGCTCCTCTAAGGGCGGCCAGTTTCTTCTGGTTGAGGTTGCATTCGCATTTCAAACTGCGACGGACCAAACCAGGCACGCCTGGAGAGGCGGTTTGGGAGACAAACAGTGCTGCTCCGAAGGCGGTGGCATCGCTTCGGCTTTGCAGCTGCATTGGGCTCCTACCTGACACCCTCTGGCAGCAAAGCTCTGCCTGTCCTCCTGGCAGGCGAGCCTTCGGGGCCGATGGACACCGCCACGCACCCAGGCATCTGCTCACGCGTGGACCAACAGCGAGATGCGCCGGGGTGCTCGCGCAGGCTGTGCCCAGGAAAGTTTTGCGGGGGCTCAGCCGGGGCGTGCAGTCCTGTTTGCCCACCCGGGTCTCCTCTGCGGGAGCTGGCTCCCGTATGCTGCCCTTTATTCTGCTTCTTCTCAGCGGCTGCTGGGAGGACGCGGAACAAACAAACGCGGGAACAATGCTTTCCAGGAACCGCGCGCTTCCTCCCAGAGCCCCAAGGTCAGGGTTACAAGGGCCGCAGAAACACCCTGCGCTCGAAGTACGTCGAGCTGGAGCGGTGAGCATCCCACCGAGCTGTCCTGCCAGAGGCTTTTTTAAAAAAAAAAAACAACAAAAAAGAACATTTGTGACTTGCCCCCTCATCCCCCCAAAAGAGCATTTGAATTTCCAGCAGCCTGAGGGGGGGGTATGCTGGTGTGAGGACTAGAGCACTTGTGCTTTTGCACGTTGTGGTGTTTCAGGGAAGGCTCAGGAAGTGCTGATGAAGCATTTGGACTTCGTGTCTTACAAACTGGAGGGGAACATGCGTGGCGAGAGGCTTGTTCCCATAGCTCCTCCAAAAAAATCCTTGCCAGGGTGCATTTGCAGAGTGGGCTGCATATAAATTATCCATAAATAAGCTTAACATTAGTGAGCAGGTGGAACAGGGCAGGGTTCAGGAAATTATGCAAAGAGAGTAGACAAAGAGCTGGGTTGCAATTGCTTTGTCTGGGGGAGCCGGACTCACTTTCTGCAGTCACAACGAGTTAGTGCAGGGCACAAAGGCGGGCAATTTCAGATTTGATTAAACTGTTTGACAGCATTCATATGTTAAATGATTATATGCTACTATCTGCTGCTACAGTATGCATATCTCAAGAGAATCACAAATGAATCTGTTGAGGCCAGAGTGGAATGTAACAGGAGATGTAATTAATAAGCCAAACAAGTGGGGGGAAAAAAACAAATTTGTCGTGGTTTTTTACCCAATGACCAGGCATGTCAAGTCAGGAAGAAGTGAGTAACATGGATGAACACAGATGCACATTCTGGCATTTGAAAGTCTAATCCGGATGCAAATATTTTAGGCAGGATCCTGTCTCCCATCTTCAAAACTTTAGACACACGAGAGCTGCGTGGCATCCCCTGCGCCAGCAGATGCCTGAGGAGGCAGGTCAGGGCTGTTCAAAGGCATTCCCAGCATAAGGATTATTTTGCCTTTATGCTTGCTGCCCATTCAGTCTTTTGTGAGATGCCATGAGGAATCGAATGACATTCGAAACAGGAGTGAGGATTAGAAACCCCCTGTGTCGGCCGCACAATGTCCAGGCGGAGAAGCGGCGGAGGATGCTGCGAGGCAGAGGCGACGCACACCCCAGCATCACCTTCGCCGCGGGAGGGGAACGCAAGGACCTTGCACCCCAGGTGTGCTGCCTTCAACCCTTGCCTTCCCCCAGACGTGAAAAGATGTCTCTGAAACACGTGGCTTCTTGGCAAAGCTGCACGGCTTTGCTCAGTCGGCAGCCCCGGCCCACGGGAGAAGGGCAAAAGCCGCTTTTGCCAGGTGAGAGGATGTTCAGGGATGGCTCCTGGCTGGGTGTCTGCTCCACGCGGGGCTGCAGGGCTGTGGACGCGTGTCCTGGGTCACACCAGGACCACGTAAACACCTTGGCTTACGGAGAGGTAATGCCAAATAGAGATGCCTCAGAGACACCAAAATGCTGGTGCTGATGCTGAAGAAAATATCTGCAATGACTCCTTATATCTCCCTGCTTTGTGGGGGGAAAAATGTGGCTGGTCCCTGCTGAGGGCTGCGGTGTCACCCCAGGCTGTCTCGCAGATGGTGATGGTGAGAAGGAAGGTGACGTGCTCCTCCACTGTGGCCCCATCCAGGTGCGGACAGACCCCCTCCCAGGCACCAAGCAGAGCGTCTTGCCTTGGCTCTGAATCAAAAATCACCCTAGGAAATGGAGAATAAAAGGAGTTAGAGAACAGGTTGCAAAAGCTGCCTCTATGCAAGTAGTTTAACAAGAAAAAAAAAAATCTACAAAAGGGACAGAAGAAGGGACTGGTCCTTGGTGGTCCTGCTGGGTTATTGGGCTGGCTCTGTCTCCCAAAGGCCATCAGCAATAGCTGTGTTTCCTCCTCTGGGTCAGTGAAGCTGTCTGTCGCAGGCATTTCTGCTGGTAACAGCTCCAGGACAGCGGAGCAGGTTCAGTCTTGCTCTGTTGTCCTATGGCCACCAGCAAGCCCAGCCAGCCCCGGCACCGCCGAAACGGCCCTGGTGTTACCCGCGACGAGCCTGTCCTCACTCCTTGCCTGCTGCAGCCAGACCCAGGGTGCAGAAACAGCCCAAACCAGCTTTTTTTTCCAAGAGCACCTGCTGGGGAGCAGCTCCTGGGCTTGTATGTGGGCTCCAGTCCCGGGTCATCCCCATGTCACCCCACAGTCCCTCTATACTGGCATCTCCGGCTCCGCTGCTCCGGTCTCACTTGGCTCCTGTGCATGCCGGCTCGGTGCCGGGAACAGGATAAAACATGACGCAGAGAAACCCAGCCGGCCAGAAAAGGCAATCATGCCTGCAGCAGTAAGGAATTAATCAAGATCTGTGCTGATAAAGCAACTGGCAGCGCCGCCAGGGAGGCGATGACTTGCAGCAGGAGGTGAGTGAGCGGGCAGAAGGCTGCCGGGTCCTCTCGTGTGTCCCCCTCCCCACCACGGCCCTTCCTGATCGGCACGGAGATGGGAGCCATCCCCCTTATGTTCTTATAGCATATGTCTTAGGCTGCATTCACAAAGCACCCTCCAGCTGCGCTGTAGGTTTGAGATTATGTGAAACAGCCGTCCTTGCAGGCTTGGGGTGCCTGAATGCCTGGTGTGCAGGTGAAACGTGGGTTACGGGGGGCTGTGGAGGAATTACACCAGCTCCCAGGCTCCTGGAGCAGAGCTAGGTGGCTGCCCTGGGAGCTACACCCCTACAGACACTGGAAATTAATTCACCAGTCTCATTATGCTGTTTGGCAGCTGCCAAGTTTAAGTTACTTGCAGGGGGATTCACCCAGGGCTGGCTTAGAAATGTGGCTGTGGCTGGACCCGAAGCAAGGTGCACAGTGAGGGGTCCTGCAATGTCACCCCGTCACCAGCCCTGCCCGGCTCCTGGCATCACTTTGCAGCACGTTCGGGACAATATTCCCCCCTCCAAAACCTTTTAATTCCCATTCCACTATCGCCAACTGTCTTCTCCCAAAGCATTTCCCCCCTCCCTCCAAAAGAACAAAAAAGAAAGCAAAAAGTGCAGAAATCATTTTTTATCTGGAGACAGAGGGCCCTTGGAGAGCGGCCGCCCGCCTCGCAGCGGGGAGGGCAGGCTACGCAGGGAGCCGCGGCCGGGCTGCCTGGCTCGGTACGGCGCTCGCCAGCACTCACGATGCACCAGATTGCAGTGAAAGGTTTTATTGCCCAGTCATCTAGCCCGTATCAGTCAACTATTTGGCTGAAGGAGAGGCGTCCATTCAAAGCCAGTTTACAGCAGAGTCTTTATTTTTATTTTAAAAGCATCTGGAAATTAAAAATCCCCTTTGGCTCTCATCCACTTTGGAGAGAGAGCCAGGCCTGTCGTCTGGCCAAGCAGCCCTGCTCTCGCTGAGTTGGGTGGATCCAGCGCTGGGACGTTTTTCTAACTCGAGCAGACACGGGCTGCTGGCTTGCTTCCAGCAGCTCCACAAACTTCCCACGCCGAGCATCAGTTTGGTCCTCACACCATACGTGTGACACGGCGTGCACGTTACTGGGAGCCGTTCGGGATGTGCCGTGCCCTGCCCCGTGCTCTTCCCCGACCCGGGGATGTCTGTCAGATGGTGCTTTGGCCAGGGCAAAGAGCAACAGGCCGGTCGGTGTGTGTAGGGTTCACCCCAGGTGAATGGCACCAACGCAAAACATGAATTATTTATTTCTATTTTGGGGCGGCTACAGGTCTGACAGGTGTTGGTCACTCCCAACAACCTGTCCCCATGGGGAGGGCACATTGCTGTGGCCTCCTCAGCAGCATTGTAGGAGGTGACACTACCCAAGGCTGGCTGAACCTGGTGGGACAGGCGTGCTGAGTTTATAGCAGAGCCTTGAAAAGTTCTCCATGAGCAGTATTTGCCCCAAGATCCACAAGATTTCATTGAACTGCTTCCTTAGCAGGCTGGTAAACCCCAGCTGGGTCATCCCTTGGGTCAAGGTGTGTTTTGGAAAAAGGAAAATAAAGATAAGTAAATACATGCCTGTGTGCAGTTGTAGTTGTGTAGACCTGGTTTTTGTCCTGCAGGAAAAGTGCAGGCACTGGGAATCTCCAGCCTGCTCTGGCAGCTGGCACCGCTGGCTGCACAGCCCCGTGCGTCCCTTCACCACGACTCTGCGGCGGGAAGGCAGGCTGCTCTGAAACAAGGCAGAGGGCAGAGCAATAACAATGATTTATCTGCTCTACGCTACAGGAGAAAAAATGAGAAGCCCCTGCCCAACAGCTTGGGATTGCCACCGCGGAGAATTGAACCTGCTGAGCGCATCAGCTGCAACACGGGACAGCGTCTTTTATCCGAAAGAGTGGGCGAGATGAACAAACGTGTTCAGCTGGAGGAAGAGTTGAGGATCCCCAGGTACAGCTTTTGCCTACGTCCCGCTGCGTGCCCCCCTCCCCCGTGGCGTGGGTACTCCCTCCGCGACCTGGGATGGCTGCAGCAGTGGCGCGTTACCCTCCGCCTGCATCCGTGCCTGGAGGAAATGAGGATCGTTGCTTGTGTCACCGACGTTTTCTGGCAGGAGAGGAAGGCGATACCCCGTCAGGATGCGGGGAGGCAATCGAACGGGCACAGATCCATCACCCCTCAGCCTACCCTTCCCAGCCTGCCCTGTCCCACCAGCTCCTGCTTCCACGCACGGTCCCCATCTCTGCTCCAGCATACCGGGAGCCACCGTGGATGGGCTTTCTCTTCTCCCTCCCGAAGCGCTGCTCTTAACGAGAGCTAGTCCTTACCAGGAAAGACCAATTTCACCACTCGTGCAGGCCGGTGAGAGCCAGGCACCGGGAGACACGAGCAGAGACTCTTCTCTAATCTTAACTAAGCTCTTGCAAAGCCCTACTGCGCATACATAAACTAGACTTTTTCAGAGGCTCATAAAACTGAAATAACCGTGGTCAGATCCTTATGGCAATGGCAACACGCCCGTCTTTAGCACAAAGCCTATCTTCCCCCACTGGATTTCAAGTCCCTGTTTCAAAGTATGGAAGCATTAGATCTTTCCAAAGAAAGGATTTCCTGAATTATTCTAACACGGAAAAAACAATGTATTCTTCTCTGCCCTGGCTCTCACAGGCAGTTGAAGTACTTGGCTGAAATTTTCCCTAAAAAAAAGAAAAAGCCAGAGTCATGACATAAGAACAGGATCTTGCACTTAGAAGGGACAAGCACCCTCCAGAGCAGGCTGTGCTACCAACTCTGCCTCTAATAGTATCTGCCAACTTTGTGAGCATTGTACATTGTTTAAAGAATCTAATCAAGTTATATATTCCTTTTGAAGTCAGACAACTTTGATTTAACAATGGCTTCAGAGCTTTGAAAACCCTAATCTTTTCTAGTTTGTCTTCCATGATGGTTCCTTACCTGTCTTCCATCATTGAATAAATCATTATAAACATAAACCAGATGCCTAATGCTAACAATAACTTTAGAGAGCCCTGCTTCCCCTAAGATGTATGGGCAATGACTAACACACTTTTAGCCTCCAGACTTAATTTAAAGCATTCTGAAATTGTGCACTGGTGAGATGAAGGCTGCCCGAGACAATAACTTTTACATTAAAAATAATCTCTGTCTTTAGTAGCAACAAAGTTGAGATTGTCCTCATTCAGCCCTGGTGTCTCAGCCTGCCATGGGCCCTCTGCAAGCCGTGGGGTGCACTTAGATGAATTCGTGCCTGAAGACATTGGAAAAGGAAGACCTTGCACCACCTTAAAGAAAATAAAATAAAGTGTCTGAATGTGTTTGAATGCATGGGAGCAGCAGCTTATGCAACTTGCGGTGAGCATGCAGCAGCCAAGCATAGTTCCTTGCAACAAAGTCAGTGTTATTTTCAGCTGAGATGTGACAAGGGACAGTGCCGAATCTCCAGACGTGATGGAAGGAGCGGCAAGCGGTTGAGTTGACCTCAGCCGCTGCTTCGCCAACTGAGCTAAAGCACTTTGAAATCTGGAACTCACCTTGCCTGAAGAGAGATCACTGATGTGTGGAGCAGTTCAGGGGGATGTGCTGTGGAAGATAGAGTCTTTCTGATCCAGAGATCTCAGCCTGTGGAAAGCCTGTAGCTAACAGCTGCTCCAGAGCTGCTCTGTAGGGAATATATTGCTTAACGGAGGAACACACTTAAATGCATTACTAGTACAGCTAAATTAGTGTCTGGAGATTAAGCTCTGGCAAAGAAACAAAGTTTTGAAAGCTTCGTGCAATATCCTTTCACTTTTCTATGCCTGCATACGCTGAGCCCACAGTTGGGTTAATCTTGCCATTTTATTTGCATATTTTTGTCATCCCTTATTTACGAGGTTTGCTGTCTTATTAATTTGAAGCAATAACCAAAAAGTGGAGAGAAGAAGGAAGGATGGGAGGAAATCTTTGGATCTGCCAACGTCAGGGAAATTTGTATTAGGTAAACTCTTCCACGCAGACATGCTTTGCCCTCGTGACGTACCGGCCCAGCGTGGCACAGCGGGAAGTTCATTGCAGAATTTCCTGACACGGAATGAACTAAAGAGAGTCATTGCTAAAAATACACCAACAAGGAGGCTCACAGGGAGCTCAGGGGGGATTATTCCTCCTCCCTGAACTTCATGGCAGCACCCCTGTTTTGTTAAAAGACCTTTGCGTGACGGCCTCCCAAGCAACTTGGTCACACGTAAGCCCAATGCTGTGTTTGAAGCCATGGCAAAGATAACATGTGAAAAATAAAAGCACATCAAGACAACCAGGGGGAGATTTTCCAGGAGCTCGCCCTTTGCATGAAATTTGTATTACCTTTGCCTCACAGCTTGGCTTTTCCTAATTTCCAGCTGCTTGGTGAAGCTTCAGTGCTGGACTTTTTTTTTGTTCTGATTTTCAAATGAAAACTCACCAAATTATTTGATATGGGGAACGAGGCAAAGCACAGAGTGGCTTGAGGGGAGTAAAGACCCTGGGCCCAACATCTCCCAGGAAACTTTTGTCACCTGCTTCATCTTTGTGCTCTTGTACGACAACAGGAGAGCTGCTTCCCAAAACAGATCCTGCCAGCTATCCAGCCATGCTTGCAGCAGTGCCAAATCCATCTCCAGAGAAAGGTACTAGAGCACTAGAATATAAAAGACCGTAATTTATGCATTTTAAGCCATGTTTTTGATTATGTTGAATAGCAAGCAAAACCTGAAAAGCATCTTTTATAGAAAACGTTAATTCTGTATGATGTCTTTTCCTTATAAAGAATGATTTACCTGTCTCTGGGGTTATGGTCTTTGTACAACAGAGCACATGTCTGTTCTGGTTCCTTACATCTGAGATACAGATCCCAGGCAAACAGCTGTCCCATGGTATTGTGGGGTTTTCACGACAAATGGGAATCCTTTACAGGCAGCTTTCATTTTTTCATCTGAAAGCCTCAGTACATTAGTAGTTGCCAGAGTCCTGTGAACTTTCATATCTATTATGCCATCACCACTACAAATGCTTTCAAATTAACAACCAGCGAGATTTCCTTTCTATGACCAAGCAGGGAAATAAAGAGAAAAGACAGAAATTATTACATTACAGAATACCTTCTCCTCCATCCCACTTAGCAATCACTTTGTAAAGTGATATGAAAAGTTATTTACGTTGGGATACATCTAAGGGGATGAATAAGAGCAAATGCTCCAAAAAGGGGTCACAGCTGTTTCCTTTCGAACCCTTGCCTGTCTCTGCCGCTGAGCAATTGTCCTCATGCTGGTGAGCAAGCCAGGGCTGCTGTGCTCCGGGCCACTCTCAGGATCCTGACAAAGTGCAATAAAAATTGGTGAGAAATAAGCATTTTAAGTAATCTCATAAATTCATTAGCAATTTCATTTCCTTTTTACCTCATTACTTTTTTCAATTCCTGTTTGGTTTTGGAAAGGGGTATCTTCAGTCACTGTGCATGGATGAGGGCAGGCACGCAGAGAACAGCCCTTTCTATAGGAGCAGATCTGCTGTTGCATTGACAATAACAGTTTCCAGGAAGAATAGAATAAAAAGCAAGACAACATTGCTGGAGGAACATTTTATGGCAGTCTATTGCACAGCTGTCCCACCATTGCCAACACAGACTTCCAAACACTCAAACATGGTGGGATGCTCAGCAAAAGGCTGGAATCATGGCCTGATGCCTGTCCAGAGTAAAATGTCAGGGTGCCAGGTGATAAATAATGAGAGTGATATTAAAAAATCAAGGAAATTCACTTCTATGTTTCTTCTCATGACTCTGAATTCTTCCTGTTAATTCCTCCGTCTTTTGACTGTGCCTTTTCAAACCCTTATCAATAGTCTTATCTGCTTGGCAATGAGAAGTGGAGGCACAGTCTCTGATGAGGTCTTTCAGGGTTCCAAGACCTTCGATGGTCACTGATGGGAGATCACACTTGGGCAACCCCAGGGATCCCCCTGGTCCAGCAGTCTATGGATAAAATCTGGGTGAGTGACTTAATATCCTAAAAAATTGCCATGGTGAGTAATCCTGCGAGATTTGGTGTTGCCCTCATAAACACAGGCTTGACAAATACTACCTTTATTTATTTATTTTTTTAAACATCAAAGGATCACATTTGCTTTTAAAGTGATGTTTAGTCGTAATATTCTATTCCTACAGGTCAGTTGCATTGTGGGGAGGACAGAGTCATCTCAAAATAAATGATGCAGAATCTGTTCTGCTAACTGATATGCTTGAAAAATTGTACATACAACAGATGCCAATGCACAGTTCATTTATACTAGACACAACCGATGGTAGATTATGTTCTATCCCGGAAACATGCGCCCACATTTTATTTCTACCTTCACTGAGAAGAGGACAGAATTTTGCATTCCTGTACTTTTTATAACTCTTCCCTCACCCTGCTATAGCTTGTGGCAAAATTTTAGCCTTGAAGAACTGTGGTGGGGGAGCTTTTATCAAGGGGACTCCAGGGGCTGCTTCTGTCTCCTTTATGCCATAGGTTCAACCAAAACACACCGCTGGGGAGTAGGTTCAGCTCCAATTCATACGTATAAATGATGATGCAGAAATTGGAAAAGTAGCAAGTTTTATTATCTCAGTACTTCTGGGGCAGCCTGAGCATCTTCGACATCTTTTGATGCCTTAGGGACGAGACTGTCAGAGCTGTTTCTTCTCATCCCTGTTTCTTACGTAGCTTTTAGTGTTGTATGTAAGGCGATCACAGCAGAGAAAAAGGAAGATAGAAAAACCTCTTTTCTTAGCCTCTTGGCTAAAACCCAAATATTTTAAACATTTCTGCTAGGGGTTGATTCCCCCAGCGAGTCTCAGAGCTCTCATCTCTGACTGCTATAAACCAAAGACTGTTTACATGAGATCAGCACATGCCGATATTGCTTTACGCTTTATGGTGTGTGCACTTCATATATCTATAGCGATGGGCAACCCATCCCTGCAAGCCCTTTAGTGATCTTAGGGTTGTTTTTTATTTAGAGGACAGGGGAGAAAATCATGATGGAAGTCATGCAAATGAATGCAAATGATTAAATGCAAAGAGCTGTTGATCTTGTGAGACCACTGGTAAATAATTTAACAAAAGATCTTTAACCAGTTTTACTCTAAAGGAAAAAGTGGGTCCACTTTAAACCCTGCTTTTCCAATTTGGACATCTAAATCGGTACCGCAGTCCTTTAAAACAGCCAAACTCTGTAGGAATTGCCATAGAGAGTGAGACACAGAGTTCTGGCTGCCAAGTGTAAAGGAGAAAAACGTGAGAAACTCTGTAACAGGCAAACATAGGGTAATCTCCCTTCCCCCAGAAGAGCTCATCTGAGCCCTGGAGACTAGCTAAAACATTAAAGCAAGAGATTTTGCCCTACCCAAACCCCTGTAGATGTGAACTCTCCAGCGATGGCTCTTCTCCATAGGAAGATTCTGCAAAGCTTTTGATAATTTTATGGAAACACCTCATTGCATATTTTAAGTATTCCCTTTACCATCTCCCTCCCAGAAGCATACTAACCTCTCCAATAAAAGACAACTAGAGACATAACGTCTTGTGGTCTTTGGGTACCTGACCATATGGAGAAGCCTTCACTGGCATGGCTGTTTCAAAGCTGCGGGTGAGGCTCAGGCGAGAAGACTGCGTTCCTCACCAGGAGACACCTGATTCTCAGGGAAGGGAACACAGGGCAATTAGTCACTGTAAAACAGTCTAACAAGGCTAAAGAATTAGGAATTGCCTAGGCCCCAATAAAACCCAGTGCTTTATATGACTCGAGATGCAGTTGGAGGAATCTGGCTAATCTTTTACTCTCCTAGTAAATCATTCATTGAGGCCATCTGTGAAATATGAGAAGAGCAGCTTCAACCCAAGATTCCCGCCTAGCAAAGCTCTTACTAGCTTGGCCGGAAAGAAGCTTTCCTGATAAAGTTGATAGCTAGTCCAAGCCCTCATGATTTCCAGCAGCAGTAATCCTTCTGGGGAGATTAGAGAAGCAGCCCTTGAAGGTCCTGAAGTATGGCTGTGCATTTCAGCAAAGTTCAAGGGGGGAAGGAAAAAAAAATAAATCCACAGCACTTGCCAGGGCCTGGCCCAGAGGTGCACCTCTCGACGCTTTCTTTTCCAGCAGCCTCTGCAGACAGGTCAGACAAACAGCCCCCAAAGCAGCCAGTCACAGCCCCTCTGGGACAGGGAACATTCCTAGGGATCAGGGAAAGCATCAAGGAAGAAATCTGGTGCCTCGATGGCCAAGACTGAACTGTGGTTTTGTTCAGGGAAGGGCACGAACACCCATCTAGAAAGCAATGTTCAGCTCTCACAGCTGAACCCAGAACCCAAACTTCCTTGTTTTGGGAAAGTTCATGCCTGAGTTGAACAAGTACAGTGTGGGATCGTGTCACTTGAGGAGGAGTAAGTCATCCAAAACCACCCCCACCAACTCTCCACACCAGGCTGCTTATCTATGTCCTCCACCCAGATTTGATGCAGTTTTTTTAAGAAGCAGTTAGTCTTTCTCCACAGGCATTACTACTAACCTGGGAACAGAAGAAAGTCCTTAGGCAAATACTTCATAGGGCAAAATAAATAAAAAAAATTTTAGCTTACAGGAGAACTGGGCTGAACACCTAACCACAGTATTCAAGAACACGAGTTACAATCCGCCTCCTCCAGGAATTAAGACAATACAGTTTTTAACAGCTTTTTTTGTTTTTAATCTTCTTGTTTCCAAACTCTTAGGATCTATAATTCCCAGGTGGCTCAATAGCTAGAAGGAACAGAGAGTTTCAAAGTGAAAGACGAGATGCTCCAAATCATAGAGCCAAATGCTTGAAGGGAAGTGAAGCAAAAACCCAAACAGAAGACAAAATAAGAGTGCAGCAGGGCTGGAGGCACAAGCCTACAGTCTTACCTGGTGCTGGGCTCTCAGGGGGAGGCAAGGCTTTTGGACCAGGACTCTGAGCAGGTCCCACCTTTGAACCCTGCCAAGCCCATGTTGTATAAATCCAGACATTTATATTGTGTTTGGGCACCTTGCAGAAACACAGCCACAGAAGGGGAAATACACCCCCTCCTCCCCTGTGCTTAAGCTAGGCAATAACATGCTTGGTTTAGTTTTGAAGTCTTCCAAATATCTTGGTCCAAATTACAGCGCTCTTGGTGACCAGCTGCTGTTGGGGAAGTGATTATGTGTTGGACCAACATATCTGACAAACAGTAGGAGCTGTAGTTCCTAGGAAGACAGAGATCCTCTTTGCTATGTGAACTTTAACCAAAGTTTGGTGTGATAATCCCTCCGCACTGTGGTTTGTAAGATTTTAACTATTCTTTCTGTTTTCCTTGGCTATCTGGTGTTTGTTCCACTGAGCCTTGAGGTCAGTAACTGTGTGGAATACATCAAATTTTCTGCCTTCTCCTTAAAACCTCCTCAGATCTAAGCAAAGCAGCATCTCATTGACCATTACACTGACTGGCTTATTAGGGGTGCATTTTCCATTGTGGAGAGAAATAAGGCAGGTAAGATTGGAAGTTGCTTTATTTTGGTTTTAAAAGCGAAAGCTCCTTCCTTCCCACTTACTAAGTACGTAACTGTTGTAGAAAATATTTCATCCTGCGCATCAGCTAAGGTGTTAGGGAAGTGCTTCCTCTACTTTCAGTTAGCTGTAACAAACACTATAAATGCCCCTTCCTGTAATGCTGTTGTTATTCTTAGCACGTTCTATACCATCCTTGGTAGTCAGGGCAGTTGGCTGCGGTGGTACTAACTGCAGCTTGGATCATTGCAAACAGAGAGGGTCTGGAAGGAGAGGCAGTGAGGAGAGCAGCCAGCATCCAGTCCCTGTGTCAGGAACAAAGTAGATGAGGAAGAAAATGATACCCAAAGGGTAACAGAGAAGTGCTCAACCTCAGCAAGACCAAGAACATACCATGGTTGTGGCACTCAAAACTGGCTGAGCAAAGCTGCAGAGGTGATATGCCCCAACATGGCAGAGCTGATACAAGAAGGAGATCTCCTGCCTCAGTGTCAGCTGGGCTTCGGGACAGAGAGATTTTCCATTAGTCGGACAGGACTCATGTTGTTCAGCAGAAAGCTACTCCGGCCTCCCAAGCACGGCAAGCTTGGTGGATCCTCCACCCTCCAAATCACACCCAGCAAAGACTGCACTCCGGGCAAGAGCAGGAAGCACAACTTTCATAGGACTCTCAAACGAAGAAAATAATCCAAGCCTTTTTTTTTGCAAGTGCTGCATTCCTCCTAGAGCCCTTTGTGATCAAAGTTGTTTAGAAAGTAAATGAAATGGAGTGAGCCAGAGAGACAGTAATGGTTATTTCTCCAAGAAAGAAAAGCTTAATATTACCATGGGGATCTTGTGTCTGCCATGACCCCTCCAACGGCGCACAGGAGCACAGGAGGGATTAACCAGCAGTGAGGACTGGTTCATTCTTGCAGATCTGTGAAGAGTTTCATCTTAGTTCTTAATAGAAATATCTCCCCTTCTGCAAGAAACAAACCCAAACAAACACCACCTAGTCCTCAGTTGGTAATGTGCAGCTTCTCGATAGCTTATAGTACTCTCCTTTTTCCATCTAACCAAAACAGACCTAGGGCTTGTAACCTCTTTGGAGACTTTCCTGGGCTGCAGCTGAGATGGTCAATGCATGAAGAGCAGGCAATGTTTCACAAGTGGCAACTCTGGAGGAGCTGGCTCCAGAAAAGGTGAAGGGAAAGGCGAGTGGGAAGAGGACTGCCAGGCTCAGAACCATTCGTTGTTTGCTTGTAGTTAGCATCTCTTCAGCTAACTGGCAATTGAGATCAACAGCTAGGATTTTTCCATTCAATCTAAGTGAGCTAGCAGTTGGGTTTCATTCAAGTAATTGTTCTAATGGATAGTAATGTCTTATTATGACTAGCGGGCTTATTACTAGAATGTTGTACTAAATTCAATAACCTGAACTCACCATATATTGACCCTCTTGTGGGAGCTTCAGCTGTTTGAGAAGGAGCCTCAGAGTTGCGTGATCATCCCTAGAACCTTCTCCCCCAAGTTCCAACTTTGGAGAACAAGTTGTTCATCATATGCTGAATTCAGCCTTGGAGTAACTCCAGTGAAAACAAAAGGAGTAATGACAGGAATGGATTAGGCCCAATTGCTTTCACATTTCTCCAACTTGAATTTCCAATTCCAATACTAAAGGAGGAATAAAAACAAACCCCAATGTATTGCACAGTGACAAATAGACTTCAAAATGTAAGTCTGCCTAATGATGTGACCTCATGCCCTTTGGAAAGTCCACCAAGGTGAGCTTCCCCAAGCTTACCTATAAAAAAACCCTGCTGCCACCTGGCAGGAACAATATATATTGCTACTTCTGCCAGTGAATTGTACCAATTTTTGCATAGAATGGTCAAACCCATCCTGCAGTTCTAGGCTGCTACATTTGTGACTACTGACCTTACATACATCTGAAAAAACTAGTATCTGCTAAGCTGAAATATAAAGTCATGAGGATTTTGTTTCATAAAAACATACTGAGTAAGATTAAATAGTGTGTGTGCTCTGTACTGACCCTATTTTCCAGGGAGAGCTGTGCGCAGATCAGGAGAGGGCATAGTCTCACCTACAAATCCTTATCTGATAGATCATCACCTTGGCATCTCTCTGGTTAAACAGATATGAACCAACAGAGAGCAAGTGGAATAAGGACCAAGGTAGAGAACCCCAAGCTCCTCTGCTGGCTGTTGAACTATGCTTTCTTTCAACATTTGTTGCACCACTCACTCATTAGCTTTTAAGTAAGTTACTTCTAACTTTGACCTGCTGTTTCCTGCCGGGGCTGATGAGCCACAAGCGCGGAGTCGCTTCCTCTGGGCCAGTTCCTCAGTGCAAGCTTTCAGTGGCTGCCACATCAAGTTAGCCTAAGAAAAAAAGTGTTGCTCTTGTTTTCACTAGGGTTATTCCCAGGCTGTTTCAGTGTGTTATAAAGGGGGTAACAGAATTAACCAGTAATCACAGAACTAACCTGCAAGTCAGAAGTCCTGGGTTCAGTTCCTAGCTTATATTAAATCAACACTAACCATATGTCTTCTTTGTGCCTCCACACACTCATTTAAGACTTTTAATAATAATGATGACACTAACTTAAAGTTATTCCTAAACAAATAAGAAATTTATGAAACATCACAGCAGCACAAAACGTGAAGACCAGGTTTGACCCACGAGCTTTACAAAGTCAATGCACAGCTTCATTCAACTGACAGGCTGGAAACGGAGGAGTTCAGCTCAGCTGCTATCTAGCTCAGAAATCACTGCACATTGTTTGCAAACTTATCAGGAGTGACTTGAATTGTGAATTAGCTTCAGCAAGGCAGCTGGCAGGCTGCTGAAGCATACAATGCCTGCTGAATCTGCACTTCCTGCTGGAGACGTGCGAAGGAGAAGGCAAACTATGAAAGAGCAGAAGAACCGCTCCCAACTCAAGTCAAAACTACGTGCAGCACAGGCACAACAAGGCCAGTCGCTGATCCGGGGGCCAAACCAGAATTCCCAGCGGCAGCAGTGCCGATGGTACTCAGCCCTTGCGCAGCACTTGCCGTGGAGACATCCCAAAGCGCTTTGCGAAGACGATCAGGCTCACCCATCTTCCTCCACCTCCTCGCTAGGCTGGGTTAGACCGCGGAGCTGGAAGAGCAGCAGTCCGACCTTCCCAGACCCAGGCTGTAGCCCTGCAGGCAGCTCACCAGCACGCCGCCCGCGGCCGGTGCCTGCTTATTTTTACATCTTGTTTTTCAGTAACTAATCCAGTCTATGTCAAAAGCAGCAGCAGGCACCAAGACATGTTCTAGCCAGCCTTACCCAAGGACTCACCTGGACACGGCAACGGAGCACGGCTACGTGGTCGGACGCTCTCTCCGTGCAGGCGCTGCAGGTTACAGAGCTGAAGCCGCTGCAAATTCTCCAAGATCCAGGTCTGTGCGTCCCCACACAGAGAAATAACAGAAAGATGCTTCCTGCGCGCTGTCTGATGGGAATGCTGCAGCATCAGCGCTGCAGGAAAAAACCCAGCTTGTATGCTGCAATTCCCTAAAACCAACTAAAATATGCCACAGCATGCTTCTAAAAGATTTCACGGAGCTCGGAAAACAGCCAATATGCAATATACTCCTAGAAAAGCTCTCTTGCTGCAAGTAGGGCCTTTTCATTCATTTCAGGTTGTCAGTAAATTTGATCAAAGTCTCCTCTAGCATGGGATTGTGTTATTCTCATAACCAAAGAGCATCTGCCTCTTTTTATCAGTTTTAAGGTTATTAGCTACAACGAAGTCCAAACCTCACTCTGGAAAGTGAGTATTTACTCTGAAAGGAAAAGGTAACATTGCAAGTGAAAGGAAAGAAAACATTAGAAATTTCTAGCAATAGAAGTCACAGGATGAACATAGTTCAGATGCACTTCGGCCAGTATTACCAACTGCTCATTAAATACCATTCTGTGCTTTACAAGCCACGATACGCCATCCTGTGGTCATCCACATCACCCTGAACTTCTCACGTCTGGTCCAAAGCACCCAACGCAGCTAGATACGCGTTGTGCCTCCTGGCTCTTACGCTCCTCATAAGTACAATATGCACTACATTCCTTGCTGCTAATGCAAAGCAAGGGTGAAAAACTTCAGATACTCTCCAAAAAATACCTGATAAACTCCGTTCAGCGCAAGTTGCAAGGTGTGGCTGTGGCATGGCCAGCTCGCTGCCTGCATACAGCTACAGCACAACACTTCTTCCTCAGCATGAGCCTTCTGTTGGCAACAAGGATAGCAACCATGACGCTTAACAGGAAAACCATCACTTTCTCCATACCAAGCATGCGTACCAGCCTCCCGCCGTGCCATCTCCTTCCTGATGGGTGACATTCCTCCTCCCGCTCCGCTATGGTGCGGTCTCCACAGTCCCTGATCCCACCAGCTCCCCCATGCTCTCCCACTGCACCCACAGCTTTTTAGGCATCTTTGTTCCACTTCTACACCCTCAATTTCCCCTCTCCCCCCATGAAGGGTTTTGCCCACTAATGTCTAGGACATGTTTGATGGAAGCTGGCAATCCTGGTTAGTAACGACGCTGCTAAAGACAAGAAGTTGAGCATCCAGCCTTGCTTTGGTTGGCCGACAAATGCAACTATAACCTTCAAGGCTGATACAAACTCAGTGTAAAGGGGGCAGGAGGGAAGCTGCAAAAGTCCCTACAAATTTAGCTAGCCCTCCGTACCCCTCCTTATTGCCCATCTGGTCCACCTTACCCATGCTGCCTCGCATTGCTCGTGCTGCTGGGTTTTAATACAGGAGGGGGAAAAGAAATAAGGAGAAAAAAAAAAAAAAAAGAAAAGAAGTGACCAGCAGCAATAACAGTCCTCAAAAGGCAAATGTTTCCTATTACAGTGCTAGCTCTTTCGGGCTCTTTGATGTCACTTCTCCCACACAAAGCTGTTTCTTTCACAGTCTGTTCTTGCACATGAACAAGATGTTACACGTACTATACGTAGCACATCCTCAACTCTTATTTAAAGCACATTTGTTCCAACTCACTGTACTTTGTTCTCTGTACCATTTTTCAAACCAATACTTATACATCATAGGCATGGAGGCATTTTTATTCTAGCTCCCCCTTTCACATCTATTTTTCTTCCAAATTCTTGGACATTCTGGTCATAAGCAGAGAAGTGTTGACACTTAACTAGGGTTGAGACTGAGCTGCTAAGTTCATGGCAGTAGCTGATTTTTTTCCAAAACTTTAGGGGCTTGTAGAGCAAATGCTTTGCTTTGTCAGAGGCCAGATCCAACATTTAGATTTAAATTCTGGACTAGTTAACTTTAGTTACATTCTTTATTCTACTTTGGCCCATAGTTTTTGATACCACCTGCTTCCTACCTGTGTATTACAGATCCTAACATTTTCATGCTGAACAAATTGTTGACTATGCATTGCATTGATAAACCAGTACAGTTCTCATGACAAATTTAAATTGCAAATTATTTGGGGCAAGGAAAATCTTTTTGTTCTAGCACAATAGGGTTTTCATAATCTGCTTTATAAACTACCCCAATACAAATAATAGCCTAGCGCTTCTGCCAACTTACTTAACTTTGGTGAAAGTTCAAAAGTGGGGGGGACTGCAGCAGAATGCAGGAGGTTTCTTTAGGTGATGCAAGGGTTAAACCAGTCAACTTCTGAAAAAAACAAATGCATATCATTGTCTCCAAGATTCATTTGGCTCATGTTGTTAAATAGGAGTTACTTCTGCATAAACTATACCCAAATGCCTTGCAGAATTAAAACACAATGGATAATTCTTCCAGAAAACACACATTGCATTATCTGAAAAATAATCAAAAAATCCCAAACTCTATTATACCTCAAAATGAGACCCATGCAAAAGTCCACAAGGTCCACCGGGAATTTCACCACAGCCATTTAGTAAGACAGTCAACCTACAGTAATTAACAGCAAATAATAATTGTGTTTGCATAAAAGGTAAAAATCTCATAGCCCTCAGAAGCAAGCTAAGGGAGACTAAAGGTGTTAGAATTATTGTATAGTGTAAGATGATGCTTTTTGGACAGAAAGGAACTGCTAGACAGCCTGGTGTCACTAACAGGCCTGTTGAATCACAGGGGACTGTTACTGCGAGCTGTTATTCAGAGACCGAGACAGGCCATGCCCTCTGTTAGAGGTGAACAAAACTTGTGGTCTTTCAGTAATAAGTTCTTATTTTCCAGTAAGGAGAAGTGTTTGGGGGTGAAAGCATATTGGCTTTTGTTGCTGTTACTAATGATATGTTCAAAAGACTACTGACTGCATTTAAAAAAAGAGCTAGTACCAAACCAGCCGAATTGGTTCACTAAAAATAAGTATTTCTTTGTTCCGTGTTTTCAGTTCTTATTTCTTCTAAAACCCCACAACCTTTTGCGATCACCAAAGCTAACATGCATTCTTTGTTAATAGCAAGAACGTACGTACTTTGCATTTCCAAACTTCATAATGCAAGAAGAACAAAACAAATTGCTCCAGATTTAAAAAGAAAATGTTGGCCCTGGCATGGTAATCAGAGGCAAGACTCAAACCCAAGGCCCAATAGGCCCCATATCAAAAGGCTTTAAGATCTAAAAGCAAGTAATAAAAAGCAGCTTTAATGCAAAACGGTTTGGATTGAAACAAGAGACTTCCGTTAAGTGCCCAGTACACTAATAAAAAGGATAGCCTTGAGGTACATGTACAAGTTAAAAGTGGAAGTTGTGTGCGTTTGTATTTATGGGAATGGCAGCGCCAAGCCAGCAGCCCAGTCAATGGAACCCGCTTAACATGAACGCTCTTCACCCGCAGCAGGAAGCAAACCCAGGCTATCATGCTTCAAACCAGCTCTGCAGCCTATTTACTCCCTCTGAAAACAGACTTGCCCTAAAACAACATCTACTTTTGATTTTAGCCTGATGACAAAGGTCCTAGCCATGAATTAGATAACCAGCCCTTAAGGAAACCCAACCACCAACTCCCTGCCCTCTCCAAAGGCGGCTAAAACCGAGACAACTGCTACTCTTAATTTTGACTGGCAAGCATAGCTCACTCTTTTGGGGTGGTTTGAGCAAAACAGTCCTAGACTTGCCAACAAGGAGTCTTTTCCTCCAAGTTTGAATAGCGTAGACCCTCACGAAAGTCTCAGTTGCTTGAAAAATGCGTTTTTCATTTGAAAATTAGTTGGATAAGCTAGGTCTACATTCAGGGCTAAAACTCATGATTTATAGTCAAAGGAGCTAGTTACTACATCCTTCTCACTGGGTCATCTGGTACCTTCAGTGACCCATCTTACCGAATTTGCTAAGGATTATTTAACAGATCTCAAGAGAGACTGAAATATTGAATGGTAGGCAAAGTCCCTTTCCACTTACTATGGACAGTTGCCATTTATATAATAGCCTTGGAATACAAGAGGCAGTTTGTATAGCTCCAAAAATATTTCTTGGCCTTTACTCCAAAAAAGCAAATGAAACAGTCCTATGACTTCATGAAATACTTGAACCCATATTAATGCAAAGCTTTTTTATTATGAAGTTACCAGGAAGATTATATGCAGATGAAATTCCTCCAGGAAAAACAAGTTCGTGTCTTTGTTGTCACACAATATATTAGCAGGGTCTACAGATAAGAATGTGAATATTTGCAAAAAATAATTTCCCAAGACTAGTCTATTGTGTTTGCGCACCAGAATACGAAAGTTCCAAATCCGCCTAAGCCTGCTCAAGTTAACCTCTGCATACAGCCCCCAACGTGGTTCTGTCTAGAGAAATGTGCCAAGCTGAAGCACTTACATTTAAAATTCTAACAACTCAAAATGCTAAAAACATAAGTACTCCATTTTTACCATTACTTAAAAAAAAATAAAATCCCACTTTACTGTTTTTATACAGTATAGCTTTCCTTGTGTATTTCAAGAATGCGTTTTCCAATAAAGTCTGCAGGACTCAGATTTACATCCTCACCCACTGACAGTTTAATTACTTTCATTGTAGGAGAAAGTATTTAATCACATACAGTCAGAAAAACAGCCCCTTAAATACAAGCTTTTGGGCCCGTGATCCTCAATTTGAAATTCAATGAAGGAGAATGAAACATGCATACTGTGATCCATTTCCTGATTCAGAACACTTGATATTATCAAAACATACAGAGTTCCACAGCTGACACACACATTTTTCTAAACCATTGGTAAAATCCTTCTAGCATTTTAAGCCCACAAACTGAGGATTCAGCGTGCTTCGGATATGATCTAAAGGCAGTGCTAGTCAATGAGCTGTACAAAGACCAATATCGTAACGCTGTACTAATTAACATATTAAAAATAGTCCATCTAAAATGCTGCTTGAATTACGCTGGTATTTGGTGGTATTTTAACTTTCTTCTCAACAGTTACAACATTAAGGGGAAGTCATCACTGGTGATTCTCAACAACAGACACACATTAACAGTTCCTTATTTAAAAAAAAAAAAGAGGGGGGAGGAAAGACAGGAATTCTCAGACACTCATCATGGCAATTCAGCACAAATAAGTCTGGAGAAGTCATAAAAAACAGTTAAGTGTCAACAGTTATATATTAAAGCTGACTACCAGCACCAGCTGGCCTTCTTCCCTAAACTGGTATCCAACTCATTACAGACAAGACAGTTAACAAATCCAGAAATGCAACTTTTAGTCAGTTGAGTATGCTGTACTAGCCTTTACACTGCAATAAAGACTGATTCTGTAAGCAGCAGCAACTCACATGCAGTTAAGTGCAAATATCAGCTATCAGAGTATTAGAAAACTTAGTTTTAAAATGAACAAGTGGTCTTACAGCTATGTGTGTGAATCAGAACACGGTCCTAGATGGGACCTATTACATTACACAATGACATTCATTCTGAAACAACAGTGTGTGTGGGGGTATTACATATATATTTTAAAAAAGAGCAATGTCTTCTGAAGAGTGGAGGATAGCCAGAACACTAAAAAAAAAATGCTGTAACAAGACTGAATATTTGTGCGTTTGCTTTATGAGGCTTACATTCTAATGTTTACAAAGGCCAGCACTTATATAAGACTCTCCACTAACAAACAAATCTGGAATACATCAATTGTACAGGTAAGTCAGCCAAAAATTAGCAATAGCTATGCTCTTCTGTTTTAAGAAAGCATGCAATAGGTTTCCCCCTTCTGCCACCCCTTGTTCAGATTTCTAAAATCACAGTACCAATAAGAGCACAGTATAATGAAACTGGGGCACAGGTAACAGGTTGAATTTTATCACAGACTGTTTATCAATATTTTGCAAATGTAAAAGCAGCCTTCTTTTTGCATCAAGAAGGCAGAGAAGATACAAGCATGAATAAAAAAATAATTAAGCAATTTAAGACATCAAAAATTCAAGAAATAGCACTGTGCATATACAAATAAAATTAACATTCAATACTGTAGAGCTCATTTAAAAATGGCACCAATGGACAATATGTTACAATATGCACATTTATTTGAGGTGGGGAACTAAAGCTCCACAGGTGAAAATGATAATACAAGTAATAGTGCCACTGTCGGCCCATTATGGTACTTCTTACAATTTAATGGAAACACTTTTAAAAATAATCTGGTATGTACACATCTTCTGGAAACTCAACGGCTTCTTCAGAACAGAAAAAACTATGGTTCTCCCCCTCCCCTTTTTAGCCAGACAGTATTGCCAGAGATTGTGCTCACTTTTAAAGCACATAATCTTACTTTAAATTCAGTGCTATTTTCTTTCAGAAAGATCAGAAGTTGTACTTTTAGGTAACAAAAGCATTTATGTTACAAACATTCAAAAATGGAAGCTTACGATTCTGGCAGACAATGTTGCGTATTAAATACAAACCAGCCAGCAATTACTGAACATAAAAAACTTATTCAATCATAAAAAAATACTATAATTCATCACCACAGACTTTTTACATAGTTATAAATAATAAATAGCATAACACAGTAGATTACAAACGGATTTATTTTGCCCCGTTAAAGTCTTTAAAAAGTAAAATATCTATTGTCTTACCTCAGACTGACCAAGGTACTGTATCTAGACTACTCATAGCTCAAATATAACTCCTTAGCCAAACGATTTGCAGAGCTCGTATTCAATCCAAACTTTTAAGTCTTTCCTTAAAAATCAAATGTTTGTTTAGCTGCTTGCCCTGCTCATGACCACCAACAAAGGTACAAACGCTGCACACAGCAGCTGCAAAGGGAATTACTTTGGCTGCCATCTCACAGCAGAGTTGGGACTGCCCACAGCACCTTGCAACGGAGCACACATCTCGGAAAGAAACACTAAGGAAAGCAGCATCAACAACAGATTCTGGTAAGCACTCTACAAACAAGCTGTACACAAAGGACTTTTCCCACCCACCCCTCTGGTTTACATTCTGTAATTTTGTAACAATGTCCCCTAAGGCACAAAAATACCTATGACCTCAATGCCACAGGAGACATCGATGGTGCCATACATGGTTCTCCTACACAGTAGTTTAAATAAACTTAGTTATCTGCACTGTATGTCTTGGATCGAGGCGTGGATTAGTTTTCCTTGGCCAAACCTTGCTGAATATTGACCTTATTTCATATAATCCGTAGGATAAAGGATCTGGGGAGAGAACTATGCAGCTACTTGAATCATGTTCGTGGAGTATTGTTATTTCTTCACTGATGGCAAAAGTGCCAGTCATTAGTTATTTTGTTGTGGTCTTTTTTTTTTTTTTAATGTAATAGAGTGATATTTCCACACCCACTCTGGTCTTCTGTAATAAAAACAACTAGCAGCACTAAGAAAAAAAAATATTTTTTTTCTCCATTCCATAAGAGAATTCAAAGCTAGTGACTGAAAAAAAGCAAGGAGATTAGTTTTACTCAATGGTAGAAGTGCCAGAGAATAAATTAGTATTTTCAAATCCTTCCAAACCAAATTCTTTCCCTAGACATAGTGACCACCATAACGATAGAAGTATTCTCCTAAAAATTGCAACACTAATAGGTAGATACCTATTCTCGGAATCAAAAAGTGTATGCAAGTTCCTGAAAGCAAAAAGTTAGTATAATCTGAGCAGACATCTTGTTTAAAAAATAAATTCGCAAAACCAGACATTAATATGGTCTACAATGTCCATTAAATGGATAAATCAAAATCACTGGAAAGTCGCCAAGGATTACAGTTACAATAATTTTTTCCTTTTCATAATCCTTGTTAATGGTTCAAGGATCAGAGTTCGTTTCTCTGTACAGGTGTACAGTAAGGGAACAGCACAGCCGGACACTGACTCAGAACTTAAGTCACTTAGGTGAGAGATCATCCATCAAAATGAATGAAGAGCATGAATTTGAGCATGTTACTGGAGACTCTGTGGTTATGCTGCCTTTAGTCAGTGAATCAGAGGAAGAGCCAACACTGCTGCTACTCCCATCAAGAATATCTGAAGACAGGCTGGGGAAAAAGAAAAAAGGTTATTTAGTAACACAGGCATGATGACTTTTTGTACAAAGCTAATGTACTTTCACCTTTGTAGAGAAGATGTAGGAGACCTATACTACCACTCAGTCTTTACTGCAAGACTGGCAGCCCTGAAGACTCCTTGTTTTCTGTAGCATGTTATATATATATTCATGCTCCTTATGGGAATGAGGAGCAGAATTTTTATTTTTTTTAACATGCAGAATAAATTATGACTCTGATTTTAATCAGTCTCAGAAAGGAGGTGACAACTAATGAGGATAAAACCTTACAAGGTTATAGGAAAGGAATAGTAAGAATCTAATCAGCAATGCAGCAAAGATGTCATTAATTAGCTAGTACGTTCTTTAATGTTGCACTACTCAAAGCAAGATTTGGAAGCCTATTTTTCCCTTCTAGTTGGATTTTGAAGTCTTGATACAAGATTTCAGAGCACATAAATTGATTCTTTTGCAATTTAGCTAGAAGCAACACAAAGACAATATTTCTAGGCAGTTTCAAGTCTGTAGGTAAACTGAAATTATAGTAATACAGAGTTGATATTTTAGAATACTTTATCTGACTCTTGACACAAAAAAGAACTCAGCTTTTTTATGATGGTAATATAGAAAGGAGACAGACTATAACACAAAAATCATGAATGTATCAACATGAACTATGTAACTGCAGTAAGTATTCACACACACATTTTCTAAGTATTCAGATAAGTACCACAGATCCTGTATGACCACTGCCTACAACATACTGAAATGACAAAACATCTTTTAATGCAAAGTAACTTTGCTTATGAACCAACAGGGATTTGTAACAATTATATACTCAGTATAAAAGTTTTGATACAAAAAAAAATCTAGGCTAGAGGTTCCTCAGGAAGAATTGATCAAAGGAGCAGGAACATTGTCACACTATACTACCACAGGAATAGTCCCCAGTAATATGCATACGCAAGCTATACACAAAGTATTTTTTTCTGGAAAAAAACAAATAAAACAAGAAAGCTTTCAATAAATGCATGTTCCCTATTTTGGCATTTCAGGGCACATGAAATATTTTACCATGAACTGAGATCTGTCAGATGTGTAACATCTGGAGAAAGCATGTTGGTTGTTCCTTGAAAAAGTCTCTTTGGCTGACTTTCAGTTTCCATTTCACCTAAGGAAAATAGTGCAAATAATCAAATTCACTTGAGTCTCTGGAACGTCCATTTAATATTTGTCTATTGTAAAAGAGAGGTTTGTCCCGCAATAGAGCAAGGTTGCATTTGTAACATAAGTCCTCTAATTCAGCCAACCAAGCACTTGGGTAAGACATTAATTTGATGCTAGCTGTTGTTTAACCATCCAGTCCATCCTTAACTAATGCTTCAGCAGTATCTGAGGGGCTACAATGATCTCAAATACATAAAACTAGGCACTTGCTACTTGGACTACAATCAGACAAAATAATCTAAACCAAACCAATTACTGTGACTTAATTTTAAGTAGGCAGTTGAGATGAGGCAACTGACATAAGCCAAAATACGGAGATTAAAATTCTTAGTGATTATGAAAATAGGAATGCCAGCTTAGCTCACAGTTTCACCCTCCTGCGTACAACAAATTCTGATGCATATGTACACTTTTACAAAAGAGCTGAACAGAAAAAAAAAATGGGCACGCGTATGCATTTTCACTTACTCATCATGGATCAGACTATCTTTGTACCTGTAATCGTCTACTGACATTAAAAGATTAAACATGATGAGGAGAATTCATATAATCTGTTTAGTATAATCTGCCCTGAGAATGAACTAGCTCATTAATAGCTTCTGTACAATAGACACGTTTGGAAATATCATGACCCTGCCAATAACAAGCTTAAAAAAGAAAACCCTCTCAGCTACAGTATATTTTTATTTTGGCAACAAAAACATATGAAATGAGAATACATTTTCTGGCTTTTTACCCACACTTCACAGCAACTGTAGTGTGAGAAAAGCCGACAAAGGTTAAGCATTATAGCTAACCAGTATATATTAATATGTTATGGAAGAGAATTATACCACCACTCATTTTATAAAAGACTGATAACCCCCCCCACCCCCAAATTTCCTATTTTCCTTTAGCCCACAGGGATACATTCACTTCTTTGAAGTGAAGGAATAACAGCTTCTATCAAGTGAAACGGACAAAAATCATTTATAAAATACTTGGTCTTATAAAAAAAATGAAGAAAACCCAAACCACCAACTTTGGTAACTCTTTTGCCACTCGAAATTTCACAAAGACAAATCTGCACTGCTACAACACATTGCACAGTCTACCAGTATTAATTCCCTATAGCAGTGAAATGTTCTTCAGTGCATTGTTTTCTTCCCCCCCACATATCATGGTAACAAATTGACACCATGTCCTGTCTGTAGAATATAAACCATAAAGCTACTGCTAAAATTCAGAAAATAACAGGATTATGTATTTAGGAAAAGAAATTAGGTTCATTTAAATGGATTAGATGTTTTAGAATTAAGTAACATTTTGAAAATTCCTCGAAATTTTGAGTAAAAAAGGCAAACTCGTATCTCTACTTTGTAAAAGATGCTCCACAGGAAGACATGGACAGGGCGAGGAAAGCCTGCCCTTTACCTGCACTGTTTCTAATACAATCTGTGTAAAGTCTATTGTAAAAGGTCTTAAGTAAAACAACGCAGTATGAACACCTATTCCCTATTGATCACTGAGCTTATAAAAGACTTTTGTTCAATTTTTAATGCCTCTAAAATTCACAGAAAACAGCCAAGATAGAATTGGCAACTATGAGAAAATTACTCTCTCTCCCCTGTCAATTCAACATAAATTAGACAACATTCTTTATCTGATAGGACAAGCAGTCCTAAAAAACCAATAAACAGTAACTTTTCTCAAAGGCTAAATATAAGTCTTGTAAAATAAGAGGACATGCTTTTGGTGCAGTTAAGAATGCCTAAGTTTAAAAAAAAATATGCAGAAAGAATAAGCATAGCTAGAGGCACACTTGTAAATATCTCAATCTTACAGTTCTGTTATGGAGACTTGTTCTGGGATGTAATTTGAATATCCTTAACATGAAATACTTCCAGGAAAGAATGCAGTTTTCCCCCTTCAGGAGGAAAGGGCACTGATCTATTCCATTTCTCTAAACACTCACCTTCTGAACTTTCAGAGTAAAAACAAACATTCAGTACTAAGTTTAGAAGATACTGCATGATAAGCAACATTCCTAAGATGATCTGAAGGGTGTGCACCGTACAGTGGTACTCTTAGGAATGTCAGGGCTTACGAATATTCATAACATTTAATTTCATGTGTTAATAAAGTTTGCCTCTTTCAAGCAGTAGCTGTTTTTAAAGTTTTTCATTCTTGTGTTTTAGACTAGCTACTTTACATTGTGTTTTCAAGTTACAATGGGCAAATTCCAGTTCACCGTGGATACAAGTGCGTTATATTTACAGAACAACAACAAAAAAATATGGGGGAGAAATGTATCCAGCTGCAAAACTACATCCTTATTAAAACATCTGATAATGTAAACACACATACCTTTTCTTTTAATGGGGCCGAGAACACTGGGCCTGATACAGTTGATTGGACTTTGACTCCTCCTGCTAGAGAGAGAGTACTGATACTCAGTCAGGCCTGTAAAGGTTCCAAGTCTGAACACCACCATACCTACCACCAAATCAACACAACCACATCATATGAAACATTCTTTAAAACTATTCCTGCACAGCTGGAACACTTAGGGAATGTAAATACATAGATAACAAAGAAATGCTGCCCCTTAGAGCAGATTATCTGCCACACAAAGATGTACTAAATTTTCTAGGGTTTTCTCCTTCCCTTAGTGCATCACATCCTCATTTCAATCCATATCTAAATCGTGTGTAATACTGTATAAAATTGATAGGCTGACAAAGTTAATAAAATTCATTTGAAGTACCTCGGAATTTCCCCACAAGTTACCAAGTGTAGTTTAAACTTGACACAGGCTCCTATAAAGCTACCTACCATTGGTAAAGGTTGAACTTTCAGAGCATTTTTATGTGGCAATACTTTAGTTATTGTAAAACTAAAGTCTCTTTTAATGCCTTAACATCAGCTTTAACTGATCTTTGTGCTAGCCTTGGAATTTAAGCCAATGTATACCTGTTACTTGCAGATGTTACTTACTTGGAGAATCGCCTTGTTGGACTGGGAATAGGACTTGGAGGTAATCCATTACTGCTCACAAACATTTGCAATGATGGTGAAAAACATTGCTGCAGAAAAAGTCACATTAAGATGCTTCAGAATTTCCTTTTAAATACTCAGCTGTTTCACCCCACCCTCCAAACAAAACATCCCCAGATAAAGAAAAGGTAGTAACAGAATAAGGGAGAGATAATCAAACACAATCTCAGAAGCATTAAAACTTAACTTGCAAAAATACACTGGCTAATGCAATACTGCTCAGATTAACCTAAAATTCAAACCCACAAGAAATCCGAAATTGAAATAGACACTGTTTTCTCAATAAGACAGTTGTTTCTGTTCTACCTGTTACATTTAGAAGCAACAGTACAGTACTCAGGGCTTACTTCTTTCAAGGAGCTTGTTGAACAAGTTGAGTTCACTCAAAATACATCTGACTTGAAAATTTAACACAATACTCCAGAGTACAACAGAGTATTTAGCCCTGCGGTCCTGCAGCTAATCTAAGCTTAGCCCATGAATGCCCATAGCGAAGCACAAAAATGTTTCTGTCAAGTTATCTACTACTGCTTTACAGTCATGATTCCAAAGGTACGGGACCAGCTGTCAGCATCAGCGTTATACTAGGAACACATTTACCCAGCACTAGTATGTGGCTGCTCTATGCATCAATACTGGTAAGAGGCATGCAATAAAATAGTAACAGTACAAAAGCACAACCACAAAAGAGGGTGAAAACAAGGTCACGCAGCCCAGCTTTAAACCCAGTTGCCAGTTTCTCTGTGCTACATTTCAGTTCTCCAGTCCTCACTGGAAAAAGTAGTTTATCCACCTCTTCCCTTTCTCCAGCATCTGCCATCAGTCTTCAGTGCAAGTTCAGCACGCTCAAGTCCTTCACAGTGAGTTTATGCCTCCCTTTCCATAACCAATGGACATATTTTCATCCTCCTCACCACACAGATTGCCTACACTTTTACCCTACACATAAAAAACATTCCAATTTTGGTGCTTCTTCCCCAGCAATCCCCCAATTACACAGCTGAAGGTCATGTCCAAATCTGATTACTCTAATGACCTCCAGCTTCCCTGGAACCAGAACCCTAACTCATCCAAACACTGCACAAAGAGCAGCAACTGAAAATATTCAGTGTGACAGAACTGGCACACTGCTTAAACTGTGCAGGCTATAAGATGGCAAGCATCTGATTCTTAGAAACCAACAAAATGTGGGTTTGGGGGGGTTGGGGTTGTTGTTTGGTTGGGTTTTTTTTTTTTTTAAACTATCAAACAATTTGTGAAGTTACACGTCTTCACAGTTCACCTTGGTCTCAAATTGTAAAATCTTCTCTCATTTTGGTATTCCACTTATCCTACCTTTCCTATCCCTCTTGTTGGTGAAGGTGCAGGAGAAACTGGAATGAAGTCTATTCTCTTTGGGGAGGAAGATTTCTCAGACTTGTCCAAGTCATTGTCGCTCTGTAAATACAAGGTTTCAGACTTAACACCGGCACAGAACATTACCTTAGAATCCAAGGCACAACCTTCTAATGAAAGGTCATCGGGCCAAATGCACAAAACAGCCAAAGCAGATGAACTTAAGTTCTTCATAAATGATTTTCACAGTTAACTCCTCTCTTTCCCTTAAATTCATCAGCTGAGTGTAAAAGGAGAATTAAATAGGAAACATCTATAAAGAGATTACCAGGCTCAAGCTTTCCTCCCATGACTGGCTTATCTGCATTGCTGTTTGCACTTCCCTAGAATACAAAAAATCCCATCAGTAGCTACAAAGAGGATAACTCTGGCTATTTTATCATCTTGTTTCAGTAACACTCACCTTTCGTGTGCTGCTTCTCTGTTCATTAAATCCACTCCTTCCTCCTGCAGGAGATAAATGTCATAAGTTTTCCCGTAATGTTTGATTCATCACAGGTACTTGCAATAACACTCGTGATTCAATCATTTGCTATTAGAATTGAAATATGAACAGTAGGACCACTCCAGAAAGAAGAGGTTGCTACCAGCCCAGCTCACCATTTCTCTTGAATGAAAAAACACTTCAAAAATGCAAGGTACTTTAAACACGACAACAATAAGCCTTGCAAGGACACTTCCTTGTTGAAATCAGGTCTTAAAAAAGACTCTGTTTCCTCTAGTACTTGAAAAACTCAATAGGAAAGAAACTCCCATTAGGTACATACTTCAATATTATATAATACTTTTCATTCTGTTACTAAATATACAGATAAAAACTACACTTACCCTTCTGATCTGATGAAGTCGGCTACTAGGAATACGAATAGGAGATGATGACAACAACTGAAAAAAGTGACAGCCAATATGATTAAATCACACATCAACAGCTTGCATGCATCCTATTTACCATCACCTACATTCTTAGTGAATTAAAAATGAGCTGTACAACTACACGCAGATGACTCAATGTGGCAAAAAGAAAACACTGACCTTCAACAGAAAAGACTTGTTTTACCACTTACAAATTCATTCTATCACTCAGCAAGTGGCACAAATCTCAGACTTGCAAGCAGACACTGCTTAGCATCTCAAATACACAAATAGCTATATATGCCATTTAGACAAGTGAGGTATTATAAATGGAACTATGAACATTATACAATTCCCTACTGCCTAAAGTAAGATGACAAACTCCTGTTCTAACTTATTCAACCAGTTGGCTATTATAAAGGAGAAATCTCAATGTTTCAGCTCAGCCTTGAACAACACTCCCCAAAACTTCTGCGATTTTTCAATTGCATATAGTTTTATGCACCTAATTACTCTGGAACTTTGGCTACCACCACACACATATGGGCCAACAGTTCCCACTCCGGATGCCCATGTGTCTACTGTAACACCTATTGATTTGAATTTCAAAATTTTGGATTCTTACTTTTAAGAAATCTCATAAGAGAAGATTTTAAACTAAAAATCCATCTCAATTTTTCTGAACAGAAGACATAGAAGAAACCTTTTTCAGGACTTTTAAGCTCTACAGGTTTTGAGGAAAGCAACACATAATCTTTACTATGCTCTGATGAGAAAGAAAAATTTTAGTGAAAAAGAGCATATAGATCCCTGAGTTGACAAGGGAAGGGTGAAAAAAAAGAAATGCAACATCTTTGAAAAGTTAAACAACCGCAGTACTGTATGCTGCCAGACTTACATAGCAGAGGGAAGAAGATCACCCAGCAAATGAATTTCCCTTCTTTAAATGATTTTCTGATGTCTAGCATTCGACACTGTGACAAGAGCGGTCACATCAAACAGGTCAACGAAGACTTGTGAGTCTCTCTTCCATTTTTACAACAAATAAAACACCCTTACAAGACTTTTACTTGTGACCGCAGTTTTCTCTTCCAACCCATGATCAGGTCCAAATTAACTCTCAGGCTGTACTTAATACTGGGAATCACACACAGCTTCAGCTCCTGTTGTCTTCTTGGGGACATACAGTTAATATACCAGTATTATTTCATTACAGGTTGCAGTTACAGGTGAAAAAAAAGCATATTCTGCAGCCTGGAAGCTTGCTACGATGCTTAGTGCACATACAAATCAAGTCTAACTTCATTTCTCCAGCCCAATTACTTCTTGTTAGGTGTAAACAGAACATGCTTAAGATTCCTTACCATACTGTGGCGGCTCATAACTGTTGTACTGTTCCTGCGAGTTCGCAACACGTAAGGCTGAAAGACCTGCGAGTTGTCACTGGAGGGGGAAAAAAAAAAAAAAAAAAAAAGTTTTGTGAACAACTTTCTAAGGCATGCTTTACTTAAAACTACACAGCCCAGTCTCCAGTGCACTGGGAACATCCATCTTATTTCAGGAGAAGCACCACGTTCCCGGAGGCAGCCCAGCCAGCACTCTCCTCCGGCCAGCCTGCGGGGGTCCGCACAGGGCGGCTCCGCAGTTACACCAAGTAACTCGCCGCCTTGACTCGAGCCCCGTGCCGAGCAACAAGCCGCGCGTTTCAGAGGCCTGCACCGCGCCCCAGCCACGGCGCAGGGAGAGCGGGGGGCCCGCACCGAGCCCGGCCCGGCAGCGGGGCTCAGCACGCTCCGAGAGCGCGGGGGGCTGCGGCGGAGGCCCGGCCCGTACCGCTCGAGCAGCCGAGCCCCGCCGGGCAGGGCGCTCCCGGGGCGGGCCCCGCTGCCGCCGGCGGGGCTCCGGGGCCCGGCGCCGCGGGCCGGGCCGGGCCGGGGCGGGCGGCGCTCACCTGAGCCCGTGGATGAGGGGGGCGCTGTTCGATCGCCTCAGGCCGCCCCCGTCGCTCGGGGCCGCGGCGCTCCCCGGCGGCAGCTCCAGGTCCAGCTCCATTTTCTCCTGAGCCATCGCGGCGGCGGCGGCTCCGGCGGCGGCTCCGGCGGCGGCTCCGGCTCCTCCCGCTCCGCCGCGACGCCCATTCACTGCCGGCGGCCGCAGCGGCTCCTCATGCCGCCGCTGCCCCCGGCCAGGCGCGGCGCGGCCGCCCCTACAGGCCCCGCGGGCGGCGCCGCAGGCAGAGTCCGGGGGCGCGCCGGGCCCGGCGAGGGGGGCGGCCCCAGCAGCGCCCCATGCCGGGGGCGGCCCGGGGGGCGGCCCCTGCTTCCCCCACCCGCGCTCGCCGACCGACGAGCTCGCCGATGCCGCTGCCGGTGCCGATGCCGCCGCCTCCTCCACAGGGGAGCGAGCGCCTCGGCCCGGACACCCCCCCGCGCCCGCCGCCGCCGCCCAGCGCGCAGGCGCGGGAAAGCGGGCGGAGGCAAAGCTGCCCGCCTTCCACGGCGCATGCGCCCTGCGACGGCATCCCGCCACCGCGCATGCCGACGAGACCGGCATCGCGCCCGAGCGGCAGCCTCGGCTGCGTCCGGACTCCCGACAGGCTCCGGGGCGAGAGCGCGCGCTGACTGGCCGGCGGGGCAGGGCGTGTGTTTTGAAACGCTACAATGGGCGCCGAGACGAGCCCGGCGGGGGCGGGGCCCGGCGGGGCAGGTACGGCGGTTCGAGTCCCGCGGCGGCCAGAACGAGCCTCGGTGTGCTCTTAACGGGCCGGGCAACGGGCTGGGGTCGTGCCCTCCCCGGTCTGGCCCACGGGGTGAGCGTCCCTCTCTTCAGCTTCCATCACGCGGCCTTTTCCGGTGTTTTCTCCCAGTTTGGTTTTGCTGCTGAAGAACGCACTGCGTTTTTAGCGAGCCGCGAGAATGCGCGCCTCTGCACCGTTTTCCGAAAACTGGCATAAAGTTCGTTATGAGACGCGTCATTCTAGTTCTTGGCTGTGTTTCGGTTTTGGGCCGACTGTTACCAAGTGATCAAAATATCTAAGTTTGTGCTTACTGGGTTTTATTTTCTGTAATAACAATTACAACACGCACATTTGTCTCCTACATGCAGGGGGTCTTCAGGGTCTTTACCAGCACCAAACTTAAAAAGGTTCTCATTTTCTCCTGGGAAACAGCAATTCTTTTTCCAGAGTGCTAGGTACAGAAACAGTTAAGATGGAAAAGTTAGGACTTTTCATCATTTCAACTTTCTTAAGTGAGAACACGGCTATACGAATTACTCTCTTGCTTCAAAACGATCAAAGGTAGATGTTCCTAGATAAGCGAGTACAATTACTGCTTATATAGGTTGCTCTTCGTTATGGTACCTCCTTGCATTTTTTGTTAATCAAGACTGACTCGAGTGTATTCCATTTTTCTACCTTCAGAGACAGTGCGTTATGTCTCATCAGCTGTTTTTGTTGATGGTCACATTTCTTGCATTATGCTGACACTACTAGTGTCCTGGTTTCGGCTGGAATAAAGTTAATTTTCTTCTTAGTAGCTGGTACAATGCTGTGTTTTGGATTTAATGTGAGAAGAATGCTGATAACACACTGATGTTTTCAGTTGTTGCTAAGCAGTGTTTATGCTAAGTCAAGGACTTTTCAGCTTCTCATACTGCCCTGCCAGCAGAGGCTGGGGGTGCACAAGAAACTGGGAGGGGACACAGAACGGAAATCTGACCCAAAATGAGCCAAAGGGGTATTCCATACCATATTATGTCATGCCCAGTATATAAACTGGGGGAGTTGGCTGGGGGCACCACGGCTTGAAGATTAGCTGGGCATCAGTCAGCAGGTGGTGAGCAATTGTATTGTGCCTCACTTGTTTTGTATATTCTATTATTATTAATAATGTTTCCCCTTCCTTTTCTGTCCTATTAAACTGTCTTTATCTCAACCCACAAGTTTTACTTTTTCTGGATTCTGTCCCCCATCCCACTGGGTGGGGGGGAGTGAGCGAGCGGCTGTGTGGTGCTCAGTTGCCAGCTGGGGTTAAAACATGACAGTTAGGTACCTGAAAGGATTTAACAGGCCCACGATTACATTTTAAATATTTTCAGGATTTTTCAGTATGTATTTATGTCGAAAAACCTGGAGACAAAATCCCTTGTCTTGTATTACATTCACAGCCCCGTGCCAGTGCTTACACTATGATATATCGCAGCCAGTAATGACGCCTTTTTGCGAGATGATACAGAATGGCCATCTCCTCCAAAGATAAACAAGGTAAATAACCTAAAACTCTATTTTGCTTGATTTCTCATCATTAGGGGAAAATTAAGATCTGTTGCTGCAAAAGGAAAAGGCTGTTTACCACCTCTCACTGCCACCATTCACTAAAAGCAAGGCCACAATTCTGAGCTTTAACAAACCTGCACCATTCTCCTTGTCTAGCGCTTCAGCACAAGCATTTCATACGACAGCTGGAGAGTGCCCAAAAGGCAATTCAAGTGACGGTATCTAGCAAAACTCCTAGCCCTGAACGGAAATCAACTCACATGTATGTTGGCTCTGGTAATACAAAAGCCACCTGCAAAATCTGACTACATCACCAAGCTATGTGGATTTTACTATCTATTATTATTGTAGAATTATATCATGTCCTTGCCATGACGGACAGCAAAAAGCTTTAAATGCTATGTACCAGGATACCGTTAAGGAAAAAGTCAACAATATCCAAAACGTGGCCAAGAGCTCAAAAAACATCTGCTTCACATACTCAAATTTTTCAGTGCCAGGAACCGACACATCAACTTACTACCCGCCCAGGGTTTACTATAGCCAAGAGAACCTTAATGGGGCTATATATACAAGAGAAAGTAGGGACTGTCAAGGTGACCCTCAAAGGCCCAAGGAGGGTACTGAGGCAGAGAAAAGGAGTTGTGGCTGTGAGACAGCATGCTATGGAACACAATGAGGCAAAAGATGGAAATGAGGAAACAACAAAGACCTGAATTAGAGAAACAGCACAAATGACCATGGCAACAGGGATTAAGAAAGGGGAGAATATGTTAAACAGAGCCTTGGGAGGTTACAGGTGAAGGATGGAGATTCAAAGTGTAGGAGGCTGGGAGAATGAGCTAGGTGGGTACTGTCATACAGAGGGACTGGTGGGCATAAAGTTACGGTTTGAATGATGATGTGGGAGATATTTGATAGTATCAGGGAAATATCCCCGTGGGTGAAATAAAGACAGCCACTCAAAGTTACAAAATGCCATCAGCCTTAGACAAATTAGTAAGCATGTGACCCATGAAAAAAATGTTTTAGCTATCTATTATCTACCTTTCTTCTCTGGTTATTTTTGTTCTTAAAGATGGCTGGAAAATCTCACCTGGAATATAAACCGATGAAGAGATGTCTAGGCCTGCAAAGAACCATCAGCTGTATTTCTGAGAAGTGACAATGGTTGGGTATTAACTCAGATGCTTAGTTTTCGATATTTAAAGGTCAGCACTGTAGCACTTAGCAAGAGAGTATAACGAACACACTTTAGGCACCTAAAATATTTACATCTGAGTTGTAAGTATCTAGCTACAGTTAGATAAAATGATTTCACTACAGTTAGATGGATGGGTACGTGGCAACAGGTAAGTATTGACGTTGACACATGAGACAGTAAGTGCACGAGAGCAGAATTGCTCTCTACACAAATGTGTAGATTGGGTTTGATAAAAACTGCTACGGTGTAGAAAAATAAGGGTGCAGAAGTCTTCTATAGCACTGAGTACCTGTGCCTCAGAGCCGAGCTCCACGCATGTAACCGTAGTGGGGGGCGGTCTGGGCCAACCCACCGGCCTGGGCTCTCCCACACGCAGCAGCCGGGCCAGGCGACCCCCGGGGCGGGGGGCCGAGGGCGTTTTTAAGCTTTCTCACCTCTCAGACCCGCAGCTGTACGTCTCCAGGCACAAGGGAGCCCCGGCAGCCCGCCCCCGGCGGGCAGTCCCGCTGGCAGGCCGCGCCCGCCGCTCGGTCACCTCACCTCAGCGGCGGAGGCCGTGCCTTTCCCTCCCGCCTCATGTCTCCCAATGATTTTGGGTTGTCCTCGCCTGAGAAGCTCGGCGGGAACTGCAGCACCAAAAACCGCGCCCCTCCGCACCCCCGGCCGCCGCCCCGCCGCTAAACTCCAGCCCCGACGGCGGCGAGGACGCTCTTGCGCATGCGCCCTGCCGCCGCGGGGCCCACCGGCTCGGGCCCGCCGTGCGGGGTGGGCTCCCTGGGGCGCCTGCGCGCTGGGCGGCGGCGGCGGGCGCGGGGGGGTGTCCGGGCTGAGGCGCTCGCTCCCCTGTGGAGGAGGAGGAGGAGGCGGCGGCACCGGCAGCGGCATCGGCGAGCTCGTCGGTCGGCGAGCGCGGGTGGGGGAAGCAGGGGCCGCCCCCCGGGCCGCCCCCGGCATGGGGCGCTGCTGGGGCCGCCCCCCTCGCCGGGCCCGGCGCGCCCCCGGACTCTGCCTGCGGCGCCGCCCGCGGGGTCTGTAGGGGCGGCCGCGCCCCCGGCGGCATGAGGAGCCGCTGCGGCCGCCGGCAGTGAATGGGCGTCGCGGCGGAGCGGGAGGAGCCGGAGCCGCCGCCGGAGCCGCCGCCGCCGCGATGGCTCAGGAGAAAATGGAGCTGGACCTGGAGCTGCCGCCGGGGAGCGCCGCGGCCCCGAGCGACGGGGGCGGCCTGAGGCGATCGAACAGCGCCCCCCTCATCCACGGGCTCAGGTGAGCGCCGCCCGCCCCGGCCCGGCCCGGCCCGCGGCGCCGGGCCCCGGAGCCCCGCCGGTGGCAGCGGGGCCCGTCCCTGTCCAGGCTGCCGGGACGCCGGGGTTTGGCCTCCGCCGCTGCCGGGTCGGGAGCGGGGTCCGGTTGCTTCGTGTTTATCCGGGCCGGGCCTGGGAGGTGAGCTCCTCACCGAGCCCTTCCCGCGGCGCGAAGCGGTGGGTGATGTTTTGGGGAGCCGTGGGCGTGCGGGGAAACGTGGGCTCCTGAGCGGTGTCCCACGCGGGGAGGGGTTGAGGGAAGGCAGCCCTCGAAGTGCGGAGGGGTGCGAGAGAGCCTGGGTGGACGTGCTGTAGCTTTATTAAAACGCTCTGTTTGTTTCCATCCAGGTCTGCTGCGTGTTGTGTAGCTGAGAAGCGTACAGTACGCAGCGCCAAGGTTGTGGCTGTTGTTATAGATAAAGTAGCAATCTCGGTGATTTCTTTAAGGGTTCAAGTTCGAGCAAAAAGGAAATCACTGTGCTGTGTGTGATTATAACAGTAAATGCTTTAGGAACAATCAGGCGAATTTGGTGAAGAAGATGTCATGGGACCTTGAAAAATACAGAAGTTTTACATTTTGTGTAAATAATGTATCAGTTGCCCTGGAGTTTTCCTGGATTATACTAATTTTGTTAGTTTGTAATAGGGGGAGAAACACAAGGTGTTGCTTGGGTATTGCCCTCAGCCTGTGGCAGGTGGTGTTTGCAAGGGGGGTTGGGCATTTGCCTTGTGTTCCAGGTCTAGCTCTCTTCAGCTGACAAGGCAGAGGCAGTCCTAGGCAAGGGCTAGGGGGAAAGCTCTCAGATATGCGTGGTCTCTCATACAGTTTTGTGTTTGGGCAAGTTTATAACTCAAAGTGCTCTTTCTTGCCTCCTCTGGGCTGTCGTGCAGTTGGGAGATGCCCCCATCTGCTGTGTGGAGTGGCTACCATCTAACTTCATGGTGGTCCATGTGATGCTACTAGTAGTATGTCTGCAGTTTGGGAGAGCATGTTGACAAAAAACTTTATAAAACATAATATGATACATAAGTACTTTCTGTTTTTGTTTTTTTTTTTTAAACTTCATGTTTCTGTAAGGAACTAGATACCAGGTGACGAACAAATCTCATAAAACTTCTATACCAAAATGCTTAAGAGTACATTACAGTTCAGAGGAAGTACTAATTCTTGCCTATTCACTCATGATTTAATGTTAAGTAAACATAATTGTGATTCTTTTACATAATCATAATGAAACAACTATCAGTTTACATTTCCATGCAGTACAGAAGTATTGTGAATGGCAGTTTTTCCTCAGGGACATTTCTGAACAGGTAAACTAATTATGTAACTGAGACAAGATGTTTTTATGATCTCAGCCTTTTATAAGTTGTTTCTTACAAACAGTGAGACCCTTGACTATTTAAGAAAAAAAAAAAAGGCATCCCATAACCATGCTGTAAACAAATGATTTAATTCAGGGTTTGGGCAGGCAGAAGGGTAAGCCTGAGCTCTTGCATTGAAACTGCATACACTATACATTAGGTGTTTATACAAATTAAACTGAAATGCCATTGAACTAATTTGAGGTACTTGCAGTGGGTTGCCTGTTAGTTAGGAATTTTCCAACAGAATACTGTTTTTGCAAGATTGCAGCTCTTGGCAAGAATCTTCAGTTTTTCCCAGAATAGCTTTGTTGGGGAAACTGAAACAAAAGCTCTTGCTCTTGAACAGCTTGCTTTTTCTACTCTGCCTCCTGTTTTGACTTCTTCGTTAACAGATTTAGTAAGGAGCTTGGAGAATGAGTTACCATAAAAGCCAGAGAAAATTAAGTGGAATATTTTAGATCATAGAAGTTACCTTTCACAGAACTTTCGATTCTTGTTTATATGCCAAATAAAATTGATTTTTAATGGGAACTTTAAGAATTTTCTGTGAAAAGTAAGCCTGAGGTCTGACCAGCTCTGGTGTTTTTGCAAGGGAGATCAAAGGTAAGGATGTTGTAGGGTTTATTTTCTCTCCCTCTCTTCTTTTCTAGTTAGCACTGAATATTGGATTCAGCCTATGGTAATGTGTTACAGAATCGTTCCAACCTGTTTTCTTCATTCAAACCCTGGATTTCAGGATGTACTGCTTGTGTTGTGTTTGCATACCAACCAGTACACTTACACGAAAGAGAAGTTGTAGCTGTTGGCCTGGGCTAGTAAATCTCATCTCTAAACATCACATCGTGGATCCCTTAAATTTCTCCTGTTCCACCTCCTATCAAATGGCAACTGTTTGATCTCTTGTGGGTGTAAACGGAGTGAAACTTCTCTGAAAACTGTAAATGATGTCTGGTCATTTGTACTTGATGTTTTAGAGAAAAGAGAGTCAATGCGTTCTTCTTAGCGAAAAGCACAGTGCTTATGCCAGTTGCTACTGGCTTTTATTTCACAATATAAGCTTTGTTTATTTTTTATTTACAGCTAGGTAAAAGCTGTCTAAAACTTATGTGTCTAACAGGTGCATTTTAAACTGGAGGATTCTGATAGTGATGTGTCTTGAAAGTGCATTATGATTATCAGTCTTTAGAACAAGGTATTACTATTGGTCAGATTAGTTTTAAGAAATTGTATTTGTGTAGTGCTTTCATTCATCCCAAATGAGCAGCTGAAACAAAAAGATAAAATCCAGCAACTTCTTGTAATTTGGATCTAATTACAATCTTACATTTGGATCTGTTTGCCTATGCAGTTCCTTGGTGGTTTTTAGGCATGGGGATTGTAGGATTGTGTCTCAAAATTTTTATTCTACTGACCATAAAAATTACTTAATTTCTGCAGTCACATTCATTAAGTGCTGATCAATGGCTGTTGATAACACTAGTGATGACCAGTGAAACTTGCTTTAGAAATCAATAGAACTGAAGTTGCCTTGAGAAAGGAGCTGATTTTATATCTATAATCCTGTGTTACTTAAATGGATGTGCTGCCTCCTAGTTAGAAGTGTGACTGTGGTGAAAAGTCTTAGGGCTTTAAAAACTGTTTTTACTGTATGTTTAATTTAACCTCTCCTGGAAAAAAGTTCAGAACTTATTAGATGTTTGTAGTGATAAAAAACCACAATATCTTGATAAATCTTATTCTATTTTTATCTGTGGCATTGAAGCTGGTTTCAGTCACTGGCTATATGCCATTTATAAATTTGTTCTGTTGAATGATGTTCAAAGCAATATGCAAGCTGCAGCCATTCCAAACATGATAAATTCCCACAGAAATGATCAGTCTTAACAATTTTCAGTTATTCTGAAGACTCAATATGATTAATTAAAATCATTACTTGAAGTAGCTGGGACTTGGGGGAAGAGCAATTTGGTTTCCACTCTCTGCCAACAAGCTAAAAAAGTTCTTACATACCTGTCTCTGGAGTGCTTTGGCTTGAAATAATAGCTGTCATAGCATTTGAAACTGAGCTTATATTAAGAGGTACTTTTTGATAGGAAGGAAATGGCGTTTGCATTTGACAAGTGTTTCTTTTCACAGCGATAATTCACAGGTGTTCCAGGCTAACGTTTTGCGAACCCGCAGGAACAGTACCACAGTTATGAATCGTCATAGTCTGGTAAGAAAACTATTAGACCAACTGCATTAGGTCCAAAGCAGAAGTGTGCAAACAGGATTAAAGAAGAAAATGAGATTGTAGTCTGTGAAACTAATACCACATGTTTTCAGAAACAAGGCTCTAGACTGTGACATTAATACGCTGTAGCTATAGTGAAATGTTATTTATAGACCATTTGACCTTGGAGAGTACTTATATTTCATTGTGATCATAACTTTGTTTATAAAATGCAAGCAGATGTTCTAAGGTAGAGTAAGAAAGGTAGTTTGCAAGGAAAACTAATTATGTAGGTGTATTGTTGTTCAGCAATCAATGTGTTAATAATTTCTGGTGCTTAAAAAAAGGCAGCGATGTTCTGATCTTAAATTGTCTTTTACATGGTAATGGCAGAATAGACTGTTGTAATCAACAACTGATATAACAAGATAGAACTGGCTGATAGAACACGAATCTTGAGACTTTCAGAATGAATGATTCCATATCTCTTAGAGACGCTCATTCATTATTTCAACTTTTGTCAGACTGCTGTTATTACAGTTCCCCAAATCTGAATTTTTAAAATATTAATCTAAACCCATGGTGCTTCAACCCAGAGAAAATACTGCATATCTTGTGTTTTAGTGTCCTACAAATTGTGGTAGAAGAGTGTGATTTTTGACTGATTTAGAACACCTGTACAGGATCACATAGACAGCATGGTTTGCTAACCCTTAAAGGGTTAGGGTACATGGGATAGCTATTTCCTCTAACCGAAAGGAATTTTTGGTCACTTTCATGTAACCAAAATATAACTTTTTCCCCTAAGACAGCCTTAAGAAACAGGTAGACACAAGATTACATCCAGCTGCATTCAGCTGATTATTAGTGTTTTGGAAAAAATCAAGCTATGTTGGGGTGGGAGGGGAGTAGTAGAAGTTTTCTTTTTAGGTATATTAAAAAAAGTCCCAGTAATGCTAACAGCAATTATCCTGTTTTTCTTAGCTACCTTTTGAAGATACTTTAGAAATAATTTGTTAGCCCCATGTTAATGGTTGTAGAATATTACTCTCCTGTTTTCTTGACTGATGCCCCTTAGCTAAAATTCTGTTTTAAAATCAGGACAGACAACTACTTCAGCAAAGGTTTGCATCTGTAACAGAACCGGGATACTTATGTAAAAGTCTAGGAAGATTGGTGTAGAAGGCTTTCTTCTGCTAGGATGTAAAACCTGATAGAATGTATCATGATATAGATTTCTTTGAACAACAGTCTCTTTCTTCATATATATTTTTAGGGTGGCAGCATAGGGTAAATTTGTTTATGCTTATGGTCAGGTGAAAGGAGAAACAAACAAAGGTGAAAGCTCAGTTTATTGTGTCTACTTCTTAAAGATCCTCAATTGTTGGGCAAAAAAAGATGCTAGTTTAGGGTGCGTTGCCTGGAATTTTCTGGGAAGTAGGAGCTAGTTCACTGATGGGCTAGCTCTTCTGGCTGCCCCTAATAGATGTTGCAATCTTCTGGACTGAACCAGTGTTCCCATCTTCATGGAGTGATGTTCTTAACCACTTCACCTCACTTTAAGGTTATTAAAAATCATCCTGAAAGTTAACTTTCTTCCTCACTCCCAGCAGACCAGGTGCTGACAAAATACAGTTGAAATTTTACCTATACTAAAAATCAAGTGCTAAATTGACTGTTAGATCAGTGCCTCGTCCACTTTGAAATATTTCTTTGAATTATGGTCTGGGTAATGGTTCTGTTGAAGATGGCAGGGAAAATGGAATTGGAAAGAAGCTTAGAGATTATCTCATCCTTCTGTGTTCTTAAACCAGGATCATCCATAGATAAATAATTCTGTGAAAATAATTAAACTTTCAGCATTAAGGACCCTAAGCAACCTCACCTGGTATTCTTTCTATAGCAAAGAAATAAGCATAGGTTTATGATGTTTGGAGATTTTCTAAGGAGTGAGATGACATCTACTTTGGTAAATTAAATTTTAGAATCAGTAGGTGATAAAGTGTACTTCAAAACCCACTTTTTTGTATTTAGGAAAATGGAACTTTTATTGCAGTGTAAGCTCTTATAAAGAGGGTGAAAAGATTCACTAGGTAACTGAATTTAATTTGTTAATTTAGTATTATAAGTACAGCTAAAATTTCATGTTTTGCTAAACTGGGGAAAAAAATTATTAGCATTTGTCTAATCTGTGTTGTGTTCACTGTCATGGGAACAGTGGGAATTGCTAAAATGCTTTGATAACTGAAGGTCATACTCTATGTAGCTTCATCTTCAGGGCTGTTTTGGTTGTCCCAGTTGCTCAGCTGAATTCTAAAATCTTTTCTTTTTTGAGGAGCTTGTCCAAGTCTCAGATTCCAAGTCTTTTATAGTGATGACTACAGGGGCAGCTATGCCATTTTGGCTGGGTCTTAATCTGCAATTTTCTGACACTAAATGTAATTGCCAAGGAAGGGTCAGCTAGGCTCAGTATCTGCTGTTTATTTCCTTCCAGAAGGTATCAGTGGCATCTATTGTGTAAATGTTTTGGTGGTTTTTGTTTTGTTTGTGTGGTTGGGGTTTTTGTTTTGTTGTTTAAGCCAAACATTTTAGTCTGTGGTTAGCTGTTTAGGTGCTATTTCAGCAAAAGTTGATTTTTTTTTAATTATATTTATTTTAAGCTGGGTAAATTCCCTGTTACGGTTCATGGTGTGGCCCCACAAAGGCCTGCGCTGGCAGAAGACAGGGGGCACTGCAGGGACAGCAGTGGAAGGGCAGAGGCACCAGGGGCAGGTGACTGCTTACTTTGGCTGTGCTGCCTGCCAGACTGGCACTTCTGAAACTTTACCTTTAGTGAAGAAGGTTAATCTAACATGCTGGAGAAGGGGGAAAGGGAAAGGTGTTTCTCTTCCATGTGATAGTCTAATAATTTGTAATGTTTTTTACTGACCTTTGTGGTCTCTTAAAACATTGGGGATTTGAATAGTATGATTTTAACAAATGGGTTCAATCTGCTTTAGCAAGTATCCTTTAAAACTGACCGAGGGTTCTTTTAACAAGATTTAGATCAAAGCACTACAAACAGGGAAAAAGTGAGTTTTAAGCATTGACGAAGCAAGGATCATGACTTGTTGGAAACAAGATGTAGGATCCTCAGTGTTAGTGGGTTTAGTTAGTGCATTAGATCCTGCAGAGGAACACTTAAACTGTCTTTCTGTAATTTTTATTTTACACTGTGAGCCACTGGTTTTGTATATATATTCTATTAATGTCAAACCTTAAAGCATGTGGATCACAGTCATAAAATTAAAATATAATGAGTGGAACAAATGCATTTCTACTGTGGAATGACAGAGTGAATAGGCAGGAATGTACTATTGTCTAAATCCTTTTCTCTGTGTGAGAATCAAGGTCAACTCAAGGTCTACATTGGCTGGTACAGATTGGAGGAATTTTTATTAGGTGCACAGGATTTTTGGGAGCCCAGTATAGTAGTAAAGCTAACCTAAACTGGACTTAAGTAGCAGCAAATCAAGACATTATAGCTGTTAGACTTTAGTAGCGTATATTACGATGACTAAATTCTGTGTCGTGGTTTCACCCCAGTCAGCAGCTAAGCACCACGCAGCCGCTCACTCACTTCCCCCCAACCCAGTGGGATGGGGCAGAGAATCGGGGGGCGGGCAGGAAAGAAGTATAACTCGTAGGTTGAGATAAGAACAGTTTAATAGGACAGAAAGGAAGAAAATAATAATGATGATGATAACAATAATAGAATGACAATAACAATAGTAAAAGAATTGGAGTATACAAAATAAGTGATGCACAATGCAATTGCTCACCACTCGCCGACCGATGCTCGGTTAGTTCCTGAGCAGCATTTTGGCCCCACCCCAGCCAACTCCCCCCAGTTTATATACTGGGCATGACATCACATGGTATGGAATGTTCCTTTGGCCAGTTTGGGTCAGGTGTCCTGGCTGTGTCCCCTCCCAACTTCTTGTGCCCCTCCAGCCTTCTTGCTGGCTGGTCATGAGAAGCTGAAAAAACCTTGACTTGGTGTAAACACTACTTAACACACTGATGTTTTCACTTGTTGCTATCAATGTTATTCTCATATTGAATCCAAAATGTAACACTATACCAGCTTCTAAGAAGAAAATTAACTCTATCCCAGCTGAAACCAGGATATTCTGGCACAAACATTAGACATCCTCTCTGTGAGTCTGATAGGCTAATATCTTTTGTGAGAAGAAGGGTGTGATGTCTTGATGGTTTTTTAGTTTTGTTGTTTTGGTTTTTTGGTTGTTTTTAGAAGGAGGATTCTGCATATATGAAGCACTAATAGTCTGTAATAACTTACCATAACCTTTTGTTCAAGACAGCAAAATCTTTGTGTTCTCCATGGCATTGATTAGAAGATGGTGCAGTAAATGGTTAACTGAATGTTTGTTAGTTCTCCAACTTTAGCATGATGAAGAGCTCTAGTAATGTTTTGTGAAGCCTCATGCTGCATAAAGTATATAAACACTAAGTAATAATGCAAACCTTACATGCTGAATGCACATTCATTTTAAAAAGACACCTTGTTTTTTGGAGGGACTGCCAGCTTACAGAGGAGAAGTTAAACCTCTGTTCCAAGTTTTAGCTTTGAATTTTTAATCCCTGAATGGATTATGACAGAAGTCATCTGAGAGTCAAACGTTTGAGGGATGGGAAAGGAAATTATATTTTGAGTAAATAATCACTTTTAATGACTTGGGTTTGAATATACAGGTTTAGATCATGGTATTCCAGTGAGATCTTGATGCAAAAACTGACAAAATTAACAGAAGACCATCTTTAATGACATCCTCTCCAATTTCACCTGAATTGGTGAAGCTCTTGAGAAACCATAAGGAAGGTATTTAATTCTTTGTTAGCCTTCTAATAGCTGATTGTTTTCATCTGTCAAAGTACTCGTTTATAGGCAGACAACAATCCAGAAACCTTTTTGCACAATGTGTTTGTTTGGCTTTGTATTTTTAAAGGATCTATTTGGGAGCCTTCTGGATCACTTAAATGAAAATATTTATGCAACCATATGTATTAAGGGTGGCAGCGTGCTAGTTAAAAGCAGCTTCATTCTGTAGAAAAGGCTGTGAATTCTAGTTGCCTGGAAATGAAGTGAAGGCCAGGCTGATACAAATTAGCATCTATGAGCATACAAAGAACTATAATATGGAAATACATAATATGTTCTTGCAAGTAATTAATGTAGTTTATATATACTGAGAATGTTATAAATGGTTTGGGTTTTTTAATTTACTTTTTTTTTTAGTTTGGGATAACACTATAGAGTGGTTACTAACATTCCTGCACCTTTCCATTCCTCCTTCTGTAGTTTCTAAGTGTGTTTCAATTGTATGTGGCTTTGTTTTGCAGTTTGTGCCATCATCTCCCATCCGTATTCCTAGCAGCCGTCTTCATCAGATCAAACAGGTAAGCATAGCTTCTAATTTTTTTTGAAATTTGATATTTTTTATAGGCGGTTGGTTTTTTGGCAGTTAATGTGTAATGTCCTTCAAATGGCTATAGATTTGACTTTGAAACTGTAGTATAGTCTGCTGCAGTCTGTCATTTCAAGGTGTTTTCAAAAGTAAAGGCTGTATCTTGTCAGCAGAGTTCTAAATTTCATGAAGTAGAAAGCATCTTATAGTGAGAAGAAGATTTGAGCAGAAAGAGAAATCTTAAAATGGACATTTTATAAAGGAAACCTTTAATGTAAACCCTTAGGGTGAAGTTTCACCAAGTTTTTGGCAGTAGTGCCAGCATAAATATTCAGGCCCAATAACAAAGTGTTCCTTAACTTGTGTTGGCACAAGACTTTTGTGCAGCCAGCAAATCAACTGGATAAGGAAGCATGCTGGCTAAAAAATAGTTTGGACTCCTGTGGCTAGGCTATTTTTCATCTGTATAATTTTCTTATTCAGATCACTGTACTTGCGCTGTCACAGCATGAGCAGAGGGGGAAGGGCTCCAGAGCAAACACTTAGGAAGGGAGCGGGAGTGTGGCAAATATCTGAGTAGGCTTAAATAGCACTGCTACCAGACAACAGACCGCAGTCTAAAGACTCAAGTTTTAAAATCAACAAGCTCAAACTCTTGTGGCTCCTCCATTTTAGATGTCGACTTTTTGACAGTAGAATGTTTATAAAATTGTCTTGAAGAGGCTTGATTATTTTTTTTAATAATATTTTTTTTTAGCTTGCTAGTTTTCAGTGGGTAGGCTTGATTTTTACAGGATGAAAAGTAAGAAAACAATTTAATGCTTCGGACAGCATTTTCAGGGTATGATGTCTGAAATGATGGAAGGCACTTCTGCTTTACACCTCAGATATTTAAGGTGCATGCATAGTAATCCTGAAGAAAGTAACTGCTTGCTTTCATTATGTAAATTTACTGGCTTAAAGAGACTCTGAAGCACTCAAGTCAGTTGTAGAGCTGATTTTGTCAATATAAAAAAGCTTAGGATTAATATGTAAATGTGATGAGAGCAAGGGGATGAACTACTGTGGCTATATTGCTATATTACTTGAAGTAAAGTTTGAAAATTCAATTCTTTTGAAAATACTTCTGTGCTCATAATTGTTCCATACGTTTGTTAAAGCGAACATTGACATTTCCTAATTTGTGTTTGATCATTAAATTCACAAGTTGAAATTCCATGTACTGTATACTTACTGGCAAAGATGGGAATCTGTGTGATTTATTTCTGATCTCTTTCAAATCTTAGCAAATAATCACACAGTTGGACTATGTTAGTAAGACTCTTCCTACATATGATGAAGATTGTGAAGATGTTTAGTTCAACTTTTATTCTTGAACTGGACTGAATTAGCGAGTCTACTCATCCACTCAACAGGCTGGATAGCATTCAGTTAGTTTTAAGGAATGGTGTCTACTGAAGAGGAGATTGAGTCAAGTTTGTACTTTAACTTGGTGTTAATGTTTTGTTTAATTTTGCATCTTTGATCTGTTTTAATAATATTTTATGGATGTTTTAGAAAAAAACCCACTACATCCCAAATTCATTGTGTACAGTGCAAAGGAAATTCTGACAAGTGTCTAGTTCGTTACTAATCCATAGAATAAAGCTAGAATCCAGCCATGCTTCTGAGGATTATCTGTACTAGTTTCCACTTTTTGAGGTAGTATTATGCAAGAGTCATAAATATACTCTAGCATGTGCAGAATTTTTGGTTCACTTTATCATTGTTCAGTTTTGTAACTACCTCTTTGATAGTAATGAATATAAAAAAGCTGCTTGAGAAACAACCAACTCCCATAAGCACTTATGTGATGGTGTCTCTTCCTACATCTCTTTCCCATCCTCTCCCCCTCACTCCTTTTCATGTAGTGAGAGCTTAAGTTTATTGTTGCTTGACCAAGTTGAATTAAATTTTCCACATACCAAATTGAAATGAAACGAGCTTTTCTGATTTGCTGTAGCAAAGCTTTTTTTTGTTGGTCTTAATTTTTCATCTGCTAATCTTTTAGGAAGAAGGAATGAATTTGATGAACAGAGAAACAGTACGTGAAAGGTAAGCATTAAGGCAAACTAGAATACTTCATGCATTCTTCTATGGGCGTGGGACAATACATTTCTTTTCTTCTTTATAGAGAAGTGCAAGTAGCAATGCAGATGAGCCACTCATGGGAGGAGAGCTTGAGCCTGGTAATGCATTTGTGCTTTAATTGTGTTTCTATTATCAGTATCAGGACACTAGAGACTCTCTCATGTCAACATTTTCTTTTATGGTTTGACCTACAATTAAGGTGTTAGTATATCGCTATTTTTGAGCAACAATTTTTCATACTAACAAGGCATAGAATTATCAGTTGTTCAAGGATACATGTGGATTCCTTGGGCTGGTATGTCAAAAGAAAATTGCATGGATGTCTGCCTGTTCAAATTTTCTTCCGTGTTCTGATACTCACCAAGTAATGTTTAAGGCTTTTTGTTGTTGTTGAGCGTAAGCTCATAAATGGCTACCTAAAAATTATTAATATGATGGAGGAAAGCTTGGGAATCTTACTCAATTCCACACCAATCAGTCCTTTTCATGTTAAGGTACTTGCTCATAAGATTAATTATATGTACTATTTACAGAGCGACAATGATTTTGAAAAATCATCATCGCCAAAGCAAGTAGACTTTGTCCCAGTTTCTCCAGCTCCTTCACCTACCAGAGGAATAGGGAAGGTGAGCAAAAAGTGGTAGTAATGGTTTTATCTTGAGTAGTGCTAAATAAATTCGACCAAATTAGTAGCAAAACATTAAGCCACCTGCTCCATTCTACCTCAGCTGCAAATAAGAAACTAGAGAGTAAACAAAAAAAACTTAAAACCTCAAAGCAGAAAATACCAGCTAGCAGTTGCACATCTTGTGGATGTGCATTTCTGTGGACTGTTCAACTGTTAATCTGTCATTAATAAACCTTATTCTTTATTTGCCTTCTTCTTGGAATAAGAGGAAGGGGCATACATTCTTATTTTATGAACCATAGTCTGTTTAACCAGACTATGGTGAAATAAGTCTTTGTCAACTTGCATGTATTCTGCATGAAAATGGAATCTGTCCAATTTTTTTACCTTTTTTTTTCTCAGTAACAAAAAGCAGTATCTCAGTATACCCAGCCATATTTGATTCGTTGCTTAAATTGGTAGCGGGTTGCTGTCAGTTCACCTGCAATAAAGATGAGTTGTTACCATATGGGTGTGATACAGTGTTTATATGTAAATAATGCAAACTGTTTTACTCTCAGCAATGTTTCTCACCATCTTTGCAAAGTTTGGTGAGTAGCAGTGGGTTACCTCCAAGTCCTAGCCCGAGTCCAACAAGGCGATTTTCAAGGTAAGTACCAGATCATATCAATAATAGAAAGTTGGTGTAGCTAGTTCACAGTAGGCTTTTGAAATACCAGAATTTGTTATGTACATACTTGATTTCTGATCACACATACAGCTTTAATATATTAATGGAAACTTTAGGTTTTACAATGCTCTAAAGTATATGTTAAAATCCTCATGTCATAGTGTTGCGAAAGTGGGCTGCACTGTGGCATCTCTCTTCTCAGTGTACTCTCTATATTGCTCTTAATCACATCTGAAGTAATTGAATTGAATTCTAAGGGAAAAAAACCCCAGACAAACAGATCTAGGGTTTGTTACTGATTCTGGTTTTAGTTGCATGGGATGTTTTGAGTGATGTGGGCATACAATTAAATTTTATTAGGCCCTAACAGTTCAGCAAAGTACTGCCTGTCAGCTGAGAGCTAGTCAGTACCTAGATACGTGCTTTTAGACTGCTCCAGATGTGAAATAATGTGATTAAACTTTTTCTGTTAAGGTCTTTCTTCAGGAAAAAAAAAAAAGGACTGACTTTGGATAATGTTTTAATGCCTCTTTTCTTAGTGTTTTCCATTTAGCAATTTGTTATCTGAATATCTTTTGATTCTTTATGTGTTTTCAGGCTTCCTTTGTTAATGGTGATAAGTATAGCATATGCCTTCTTTTAGCAGGAGAAGCCAGAGTCCAATTAACTGCATTCGACCAAGTGTTCTTGGGCCAATAAAAAGAAAAGGTACAGTATTTGATTTCGGCTAATATGCCAATGTGTTAATTTTATAATAATTCATATCGCTTTCCTCATAATTCTGTTCAATTGGCTGATAATTCAGAGTGACTAGAAATAGTCAGTATTACAGATGACCAAATAAATGGAACTGTTTGTAGGGATGAAACAGGTAAATTAGCTTTTACTGTTCAGTAAAACTAATAATTGTTCTGTTCTTATGCCTCTCCATTGCTGTAGTCATACAGATCTGATAAGAAACTAATGTAACCTGCTTAACAAAACAAGAAATACAACTATTGGTATATTTCACAAATAAAAAATTTTGAAAGTCCTGGCTAACTGAAGCACACAGGTACTGTAGATTTAAAATCATCCTTCAAAATCAAAAACTGATGCAGAGACCTGATAGATACCTTAGAGCTTTTTTGGGAAATGTTTCTCTTATCTTCCTACATTTTTCTTCAAGTTTAACTCCTGGTTATTTTATTGCATCTGGTTTTATATCTTCATGATTCACCTTTGTAAAAGAACACTTCTGGCTCTGAGACAGCTTTTAAAATACTTCTATCTGAGTTCTGTCATAGTCTGTTTAAGCATATATCTTTGCTCTCTTCCTAGTGTATTTGGAAATCAAAGTCAATGTATAAGTTTAGTGACAATCCTGAACTTTGTTTTTATTGATTGCAAGAGGAAAAAAAGCTTTCCTTATTCTCAGCTGCTTTACTTTGGTGGAGCTAGGCAGTGAACTGATAGCTGAATAAACTGAACCAAAAAGATTATTCTTCCCTACTCTAAGTACAGATACTATCTGTATCTTCTGTACTAAGATATCTAAACCTCAGTTCATAACTCACTAAACTTTCCTGAAGCTTGGACTAAAATGTTTCCAAGAAATAGACAGCCTTTAAAATTTCAGCATCTAATGTCTATGTTTTGCTTATAAAATAACACTCCATTGTAACAAGTTTGAACCTCTATTCTGTTTGCTCTGTAGAATTACATTGAAAGTAGATTTTAGTATAAATGAGTAATAATTTTTATCACTTCTTATCTCTTACCAAAGGTGTAACAGAGATAGAAGATCATCCAAAAAGATTATTCCAAGGATCCACCAACATGCTTTCCCCTGAAGTTTCACATCAGGCAGACCTTGGGGGATGGTAAATGCTGTGCTATTTATTGTGTCAATTTCATCATAAGCGCTACAACTCTTTTTTTCATCTAGCTATGATCATGCTTGAAGTTTTTTATTATTATCAATACAGACATCCCGTAATTCTGAAACACTGAAATTATCACAGTAAACGGGCGATAATATTCACTATAATTTTACAATTTCTAGGACTGACCGTTAACATACTTCACGTATATGGGAGTTGAGCATGTCTAGGAAAAGATACCTCATAGCTGGCAATTTTTGGAGTGTAGTTTCACACTGCAATCAAATGTGAATGCTAATGCTTGTGGATGGATTGGGGCTTTTTTTCTTCTTTTTTCCCCTTGCTCTTAGTCATATAGGAAAATTAGTCTGTCTGACACTCCCTGCTGGGAGGAGATAAAAAGTACTACATAAAAAATCATTACTTGAAATAGCAAGGGATTTTGATTTAGTATTTTAGTCAAGATGTTAATAATACATAGGGTGTGCCCACACAACTATCAAGACAGGGTTGTTCACAGTACATTTGTCCTTTTTGCTTCTCGGCCAATGTACATAGCTGTGCACAAGCTTTGAGCCCATTGCAGTGGCAATAATAGATGTTTTAAAGGTACTTTAAAAACATACCTTTTTGCACACCCTATTCATCGTTGGCGTGGCAGTGCAGGTTCAGTTGCTGCATCTGAGTTTAGGAGATGGTAATTTTTAAAAACAATTTGATGCTATTGCTGATGATAGATCACCTATAGTTATAATTTTTGTCCTGTGAAATATGTAGTGAATGGTACAACTGAAGTGTGTGCAGTTCATCGTTGGCTTTCCTTACAAAAGAGGCCTCTGGATATATGCTAGCCCACGACCTTGTAGGAGATGGGGTAAAGCTTGCAATGAATTGCTCAGCCCGATGCTTCTAATCTGTATGCCATTTCTGGGTGAGCTGAAGGAGGAAATTGGCAGAATGTTATCTGTCTGATTGGAAGTGACTGCAAGGTGTGTAGCTGCAGATTTATTTCAAATCATAGGGCTAGTTCCTTCAAAGATGTACGTTTGTTTTTAAAATGGCTTTATAATGAATGTAGGCTCGTATTTGAAACTTACCAGGAAGAGTAGCTCATTTCTTCTATCTTGATCTTACTCTGTTTTCAGTCTGTCGTCACATGCTCTTGATGACAACAGAAGCAGTGCAGGCTCTTCCTGTGACTCACCAGCTGAAGTCGGCACCAACACAGACTCTCCAGTCTCACTTTCTGACCCCAGATCTCCTTTTTTACCAGTAGATCTTGCGGCTAAGTTACCTATTGATTGAGAAGCAGAAGTCTGCTAATGGACACCAAGAAACAGGCTGGACATCAATAAGACTTTCTGTTGTGTGTAACTGATTCTGTTCCTCATAGGAACTTTCAGAAACGTCATTATTTCTAGAAAACTTCCAGAATAGTTCCTTGAGGAGGAATTCACGTTTCTAGTGATTTGTATGACATCTACTAAAATACAGTAAGCATTTGAATTGCAAACATATTTGATGCTAACATCAGTATGCAAGCTGTTGATTTACAATGAGTATTGTCTTGTTGGCATAAGTTACAAATACTGTGTGTACATTCTGCTTGTGGAAGATTTGGCTTTCCGTCAGCCACCAGGCAGTGTCCTCACTAATACGAAGTGGTGCTTATGTAGTAACAGATAACTTTCACATTTGTCCTCAGTTTGAAATCAATGAAGCAGCTTACTAATTTGTTTTTATTTCCCGAGTGTTAGATATTTATATTTTTTGTTCTTCATATGAAAGGGGGAACACTAGGTGGAGGGAATTGATTCTTGTCTTCTATTATGATTGGCCGTTAATCAATTCTGTGTTCTAATAGATGTCAAAAGGACAAGTTGGTGAATTGTCAACTTAAGTTTATATGTTGGATTTTATTCATGATCATGACTGCTGTTGTGACTAAATTCAAATTAAGTGTGGATGGTCTTCTGGGTTTTTGTACTGTGGGGTTTTTTTTTCTTCCCCATTTAGATGATGTATTAGAGTGGTAGATCCTCTGTTAAAGGTCTTTTAATAGGGAAAAATAGTAATCATGTTTGGATCAAAACAGTAAATCCTGAGGTTTTAGTATTTAGTACTTCAGAAGTGCATTATTTTAAGAGACAGTATTTGTCCTCATATATGACTTTTGTTGGACAAATACAGCGAGGAATCTTGAATGCCTTTTTACAGGCTGAGGTGATCAAACATATTTAATCTGTGTTTAATCTCCTGATGTTGCTTCCTCAAACAAGGGCATCAAGTTATTTCTGCTGTTGAAAACTTCAGATGCTGATTGGAGGCCTAGAATATTGTAATCTGAGATGTTTCAGGATTCTTGTACTGTGTTTGAAAAGTCAGTGGGTTGAGGCATCCTGATCTCAACTCTGAAATTCCCCAGACAGGAGGAAAAATCTGCAAACCCCACCATAGACAGCTGTTTCAGATTTTCCAGTGGCAACCTCATTTTGGCTGTTGACTCCTGTTCTGCAATTGAACTTTCCCAGCTGTGTTCCCATTTGTATATGTGTATGCGTCTATACTATGTGGTTTCAAGCCTTCTCTCCAGAGAGGTTAATAATGAAGCAAAATGTTTTATTTTTAAACACTAAATCTTTGTAATGTGTAATAAAGTGCAAAAAGTACGGAAACTTCCTCAAGTAGGAGAAAAGCCCACTCTGAACTCTGCTGTGAAAGATTCACATGGATGAAGCTTTGATTGACAGCAGTCATCAAAACTAGAAATGGACGACTCGGAGTGCAAAGGCCTGGTGACCTGAGGACCAATGACCAGTTTCCGTATGTCCTTATTGTAGAACGAAAATAGAATGTATTTAATAGTTTTATTCAGTTCAAGTAAGATATAACATAGTTTACTTCTGATTTCATTCCTCTTTAAATTATTGTAATAGTCAACTTACTGATTGCAGTTCCTTTTTAAATTCAGGCTGCCTTTCATCCCTGTGGCAGATGGACAAGCTTGTGTTTAATGTCTGTTTGCTGTCTGTCTAATACGGCATAGTTTCATTTTGCAATTTCAGGTATGTGCCAAAGAGTTGCTGTGCATTCACTCTTTTGTGGTGAGGGCAAGACTTGTTTTTTTAAGTCTTGCTTATTTCTTAAGAATGAACCTCCTGGTGTCTCTTCCAGTCTTTTTGAAAGATGCATCAGTAGAGGGGTTTAATAGTTGCGTGTGGGTCAACTTGTCTCTTTTCTGTGGAATATTTATGCTATTTTTCAAATAAGTGCCAATAAATGGAAAAATAAATGTGTTTTGCTGTTTCTGCACTCTGTTAGAGAGGTAACCATATTCTTGTTTTCATCTGTGATTAAATGTTTTTCTTTTTAAATCAGAATATCTATTGTAACCCACTTCCCCCCATTCTAGTTTACATTTAAGTTGGCCTTAAAATCTGCAGCAGACTTTTCTGTTTTCCTGGTTGATGGACAGTACTGAGGCTCTTACCCCTTGGGAAGAAGTGGGGAGTCTTTGTGGTTTGCCTTAATAGGGCAAGTAATGCTGTTGGAGGAGAGAGAAATAGTTCTCTATCTGCAGTCATTCCTTTCCCTGCTTTTGCAAAACAGAAATCACTTTGAACTTGTGGAAGAAGGCATCTCAATTTCTTGTCTGTCCGTGTCATCAAGAACCTGCAGTTTTGTGCCCTGGAGTCGAGACATGTATAGGGTTTTTTCCACTGAAATATTAAATTTTGGAACCAAATTATCCTGCAAAATATGTATCTGGATTCAGGGAATTAGGGTGTTATACAATGTGCATAATCAACCCTGTACTCACACAGTAGCTCATGCTGTTAGTATTACCTCTGTTCTACTAATTCCCCATTTACTCATGAACAATGAATATTGAAGCTTTGCTTGATTAAGTGTTGCGGTTACAGGACTGTTGCATATGATGTAAACTCAGATCAGTTAAGGAACATTACAAGTGTCTGTGCCTTTTCCTCTGAGAAGAAATGGTCAGCTTTCTTGTCTTAGGCCATATTGTAAGTATTATGATCTCATATATATATAAAGTATAATATATAAGTATATATTATCATATATAAACTTTTTTGTTCTGCAACTCTTTTGGGGCATACAGCTGTTCCTCTCCAGGATTCTGCCACTCCTCTGGAATGGCAGCCTTCCAAAGTCATGCTTGTGTTCGGCACTTGATTGGTCTGGTTGAAAACTATCCTGTAGGATTTGTTGGCAGTTAAATTGGGTCTTGGGCCACTGTGTCTTCCTTGACAACCGATAGGTGTTTTTCTTCCTTCCACCTTCTCCGGAATGACATAGTTGCCGAGGGTACATTCGATAACCATGCCAGTGCTCAGGGGGACTGTATTTTTGGAATGAGTGCTTTGCTGGTTACTGCATTTAGCAGAGGAATAGATACTTCACGCTAGAAGAGAGTTACAGATGCCAGGAAGAATGAGCCTGTGCATTAGCCAGATTAACTTGCTAGGGTCTGCTGTGTGGTGTCAGTAAGCCAGTTGATCTGAATACTCAGCTGAACAGCTGCCCATGGTCCTCCTGAGATTAGTGTGAGAACTTAATCCTAAATTTGTTCTTTCCACCTTTCTTCAGAAAACTGAGTGTAAATGATCACCAACCCATACAAACAAAACAGATCTCCAAAGTCTTGTATTGGTGAGACTGAGATATTTTGATTTATAAATGTGTATTGTGGTTCTAATATTAGTGCTGTATTTGTGAGTCCAGCCCTGCTATTGTGAGATTATTTGCTAGTGAAGTGACTAAAGGCAGGAGTGACTTCTGGAGTTCCGTCAGCTAGCTTCCAGCCTGAGAACAGCTTGTGCCTTTCTTAGCAGTAGTCATTTCAGAAATGTTCACTTTGTGCTGTTGTGTTCTTGCATATGTTGGAGTCATAACTTATTTACTTAAAATAGAGAGCTTCAGGAGTCATAATTAAAATGTGTGAGCTCTTCATATCCTGTTTTAAGCAACCTTTCATCACCAACTGGCAGATGGAGTTTAAGTTGATCCCTTTTCTCCTGGAAGCACCAAGTTAAAATATTTGTAAACGTAATTGAATGTTTACAGCTACAGTACAATACTTAAAACCTTACTGATCCAAAGAGGAGCGCTTGGCTTGTAAGAGTCCTTTTCAATAACTGGATGCACAAATTGTCACCTCATGTTTTTTATTTGGCATGTTTTCTAAGGGTGTGTCTTGGATAGTTGATTGTTTGTTTTATCTGTAACAGCAGAGTCTTCCCATTTCTGTGTATTTGGTATGAGCATCCTTGTTTGATAAACTTGAGACCAGTTGACAGGCAGCCTAAGTCTTGATCAGGAGATGCCTTTCCTCTGTCACAGTGGACTCCCAGCAGGCAGCTACCCTACATCTGGGAGACCCAGACCCTGCATACGTGATGGAAGGGTGAGATTCCTTCCACTGTTGGAGTTTTGTGGTAGAAGCATGAGGGAGGAGGGGGGGAATAAACAACTGAAGGAGAACAACCTTGTTTGACTTTCAGTAGCTGGCTTGGGAACAGAAATTTCAGAGGGGGGAGGAGTTGAGTGCATTTAAACCAAAACCAAACACGGCCTCTTCATGCTGGTTCCTCTGTGTCTCTCAAGGAACTGGTGAGACTTCCCCAATCCCATGAAGATTCCTCAGACAAACCTGGCATTTGTCAAATTTAAAATTCTAATGATAGTTTAGTTTCTTCTTTTACTTGCTTCATAAGAGCCTTGGAAAATGTTCGTTATTTAAGACTTCCTTCCGTGATTAATAGTGGCATGTGAATGTTTAGAGTTTTGCTGGGTGCCAACTTAAGTAGGAAGAGCTGCTCAAGCAGGGGCAGTTTTTGCTGCAGGTACTAATCTTTGGAAATGTGGTTCTCATGACTACTTTTTCCCCTTGTGTGGAGGAAAATCAAAACCATGATGTGCATCTCATGCATTGTTTATTGCGGCACAGAAATAATGTACTGCGTTGTCTTTCAAGCCAGCTTAAATCAGACTGTGCGGCACTGAAATAGCTGCAAGAAACTTCCTGCTAAAAATAAATCAAGATCCTTTCATTTCAAGTGTGTTCACTTCAGCAGTCGGTTTTGATTTGGGAGATTCCTGGCAGATTCCTGAGGGAAAGGCACTAATGGGTTTGGTGATGTTGATGGAACATGGGATTCCAGAGCCTTACTGCAGTTTTATTTGTCTCCTGATGGTGGCTTCTTGTTTGTCAAACCGTATGCTTGTCTAATGCCTTGATGTTCCTACCTCAAGCCACCTAGAGTATCTGCAGTTTCCTAGAGAAGAATGCTCTCATTTGTTATTGTAAATTGTATTGTTAATTCCTTTTTTTTTAAACTGTAAACAGGGACTTAAGTTCCATTACAGACTCTTGGTTCTTTTATCCCAGGTCTTTGATATGCATTTTATCAGTCATCTTTTTTCTTCTTAGTATCTCTTGTTCTGCTAGCATCAAGATGACTGCAGTTACGTTGTGTCTGAATTGATGTTAAACAACAGAGATATTACAGGGAGCCTGTTACTCGGGTGGGCCTTCTTACCAACCTTTTTCCTCACACTGAGGAGATCATCCATTGCTTTGGTTGTGCTGCTGTAAGCATGGTTGTGCTCTTGCTCAAATTATTCCTTTCCAGAGTCTCTGCTGTTTCAAAGACCAGCGTGCATTACTTTGCCAGCATGTAATTCCACATTATATTGTCAGCGTGGTTATAGAGCTTTGCAAATTTTCAAGAGCTGATATGCATTAGCTACAGTTCATTATCCAAAGTAAACAGCTAGTTAGCATACAGCAGAGAGCTTCTACAGAAGACAAAACTACACCAAAAACTGAGTGTATCCCCTTACTTGGCTTTAGTTAACGCTGTGTCGCCTGCCTGTGTTTATTACTCCAGTACTCATTTTTTGAGGATACACAGGTTCTATAGACTCCTTTCATTTATACGCTTGTTATCTTTAAATGGGTCTTGCTAGACTGTGTAGCAATGGCTTCCCAATCTTCACTAGCTTATGTGGAGCCGTACTAAGCAAGTGAAATGCTGCTGGCAACAGCATACTTCACTTTCCTTCAATGGTTTCAGTCTTAACTTAATTTCCTCAGGCAGCAAGCTATGCCTACAGGGAAGGTAGACTCGATTGCCAGCACCATTAACTGAGGGTGTTTCTCCTCCAGCTCTAATGAGAGACGGTGCCTTCTCCAGCACTACCATGAGGAGGCAAGTGCCCTGTTTCACAGGGATGTAGGCGAGAACCTGTTTTTCCATGGCCACTCAGCACGCAGATAGGCAGGAGGATCAAATACCAGGATTGCTCAGCCCTGCATGTTTTGTATTGCAGTCTGTTCCCTTACTACCACTTTTTTTGGCTGGGGGGGGTCTCATACAAGGTCAGAGGGCAAATTCTGAGCTGCTCTGACGCACAAACTCAAACCTCCCTCCTGGCAGTGAGGATGATTTAAGGTTTGGGGTTTCAAGACCTCCTATTCAGCTTGGTCCCTGAATTTTGAGGTTGCCCTAGAGCACCACAGGCCCTATGAAACACACATCACTCAGCACCTGAGAACTTTCTTTCCTGTAAACAAAGTATTCTTGGATCTGGCTGACGGGCTTGGGCAAGTTCCCTTATGTAGTGTTGCCCTACCAGTGGGCTGGATTGCCAATGCATGTAAGTCTTAAGGATGAGATTCATACTCCTGACAAAGGAAAGGGGTGATGGAACTTGGCATTTAGAAGGAAACCTGTTACAAGGAAAGCCAGGTATCTTAAATATACATTGGCAACTGAGAACTGAAATATGGTGATTTATTGCCAAACCTATTTGGCAGCCTCTTTCCAGTTTAGGCTTGTTTGTTATCAGATACTTGTGAACGTAAAATGAAATCGCATACGATTGACAATTCTCAGCTAGTTGATTCCAGGAAGGATTTCTCTGTGTCGTTGTTGAAGGCACAGTTCTATGCATGGGCTTCTCTTGGAGCTGCTGCAAATGCCACTGTTAAGCTGTTTAAGTAAGAGCAGTGACTGTTACCATCTGACAGCATGCTCAGTTATCTTCCTGGGGCATGTTTTGAGAAATGTCAGCAGCAGCTCAGCATTTCCCTTTGCACGGACTGGATCTGTTTCCAGGTGATCTCCGTGTGAGGCTGCTTGACCCACTCTCCCGTCTCAGGGGGGCTCCATCAGCTGCGATCCCTGGTAAAATGAACAGATTATCTGAAAGCCCTCTCTGTCCCTGGAGCTCTGAAACAGTTATGCTGGGTCTACTGTAGTTTTAAGCATTCTGTGATTCACTCCTTCAGAGAAAATAGGGACATCTAAACGTTTTCTGATCCAGACAGGTGCTAACACCTAGAGGAGATCATGTACCAAGCCTATAGCGTCTAGGAGCGACGCTCATGAAAGCGATCTCAGCAGCACTCCCATTTCCTGCCTGCCAGCATTGCTTGTTTGAGATATCAGTGCCATAGCAAGTGCTGGGTAAACAAGATGATTGTTTCTGCTAGATGATCTTAAAGCCCTCCTAACTGTCTGCTGAAAATACTTTTCCATTTCAAGGAAATGACTGTTTTGTTTGTGTTAGGAGTCAGGAACGGGAAATGACGTGAACACTTAACTGTTTCTCCTGGTGTTTTTAAGAGGAGGCATATTCAGTGTCTTGGGTCTTATTTCCAAAGGCATTGTGTTTTCCGTAACCCCAGTAATTAAGTACTAGAGGTGTCTGCATCCATCCATACATAATACACACACACACACACCAGAAAAATATCTTATAAATCTTGTGTATCCACCTGGTAAGATTTTACTAGTGTCTCCCTGTGACTGTGCTGTAACATGATTTGATATATTTCCCCCCCCCCCCCAGGGCTGAACTGAACCTGTCCTCAGGTCTCGTTATCCCATCAGTGGAATAAATCTGTGATTATACAGTGTTCTGTAATCTCCCTGAAGTAGAAAGAAGTCAAAATTCACATTTGTCATGCTTATTTTGCCCAAGCACCAGTTTTATCTGCATCTGCTGAGCTACACTGTGCATTTAATCTTTTTTATCTGTGTATTGCTCCTTGTCCTTGAAAAAGAAATGGTCCAATGTTTTAGTCTTTTTAGTTGCTGATAACTTTTTGTTACTGATTTCTTTGGTCAAGGTGTTTTTCTAAGCCGATGGCTTCTCTTTAAATCCTTGAAAACAAATGCTGGCAATCTGGGTCTCCCTTGTCCTGTCACCTCGCTTTGCAAGTCTCGTGCGTGCACTGTCCTGCAGGACTAAGGTGCCTGCAGGTGTCAAGACTTGGTTCTCTCTCTTCTGTGCTTTTGCAAGTGCCTGGCAAAACATGATCCTGGCCTGTGACTGGAATGCCAGCATATGAGGGGGGAAAAATGTGGTTTTTGTGTTTTGTTTTGTTTTTTAATCAGCTTGGGCAAAATAAAATGTATATCTTAATACTAACAGCCAGGCTAATGTGCCATGTGGCAGTTTTATCTCCCTAACGTCTGTTCAATTCCCTTGCCCTTCCCCAAAAAGCAGCAGGTTAAACAACCTCATGAAAATCAGAATTAATAGCGTAGGTACTTAAGAATACAGCAAAGCTACAAGAACGCAGCTCTACAGTGGCAGGAAAACACTGTGACCCAAACGTGATCTCAGTGTTGGGAGGCAAGCACTGTGTCTGCAGCATGGGCTCTAGAACACAGCGTTCTCAAACCAGTTAGTAACTTTTTTTTTTTTTAATGAATGTTAATGTTTGACTTTTCTTTATCATCTGACGCTGATAGATGACACAATCTCCATTCTTCTGAGAATCAGACTAAGGTAACATTTTATTGCCCTTTAAAGACTTACTTATATATAAGAAAAAATGTACAGTGATTAACAACTTGAAATCAACCTTTCTCTCTTTTTTTTTTTTTTTTAGCAACACTGTTACCTGCATGGTTTTTTTGTACTTCCATGCATAAGCAGAAAAGTGACCCATAACATGCAGGGGGAAAGAAGGTTTAATTTCCAAACTGCTTTTTATACAGATCAGAACGTATTGTATAGGCTTCTTTTAAACAAAGATTTGTGTGTATGAATCAAATGGAGTAATAGCGGCCCTTCAGTAGAAATATTTTTCAACTTAACATCTCGACAATGAAATGTCAAATGAAGGAAAATGCTCATATGAAACAAGATAAATGTTCACCTAGATTATAAAACTGGAATTTGAGCAGGAGTTTCTGATACAAAAGAAATCCCTCATCTTAGCTGGGGGGGGGAAGGGATGGTGTAGAGGAATGCCTTTGTTGTGACACTTAGTTTGGTCTCTAAAATAGAAAAAATGGTGAATTTTTTATTAGTGTGCCGTGTGAGTTCAACTTCTGTTGATGCCACTTAGTTCACATATCGCATGCATCCCTAAGAAATGAAAGGATCTGATTATAGAACTTGTTGTTTATTGTCTACAATTGTGATACAAAATGGCTGTCGCAGGAATTATTTCCCCAGTTAAGAAAACGAGCGCTCAACAATATATTGGTAATGATGAAGTAAGGAATTTGAGAATTGCTTCTTCACCTAAAATTCATGGTTTATTTCATAGTTTCACTGATGGAATTTTTCATTTTCTTCAATGATTAGTCATGACTCTCGTCCTTCTGGTATGTATACAGAAGTGTTATGCACCAGCCTCAGCATGTACAACCACAAACCAAATGAACGTTTTACATAAGACAGTTTGCTTTTATAGTGATCACGCACTGATGTGAACATAGACTAAAAATAACAAATGTTGCTTTAATAAGGATTTTTTACAGTAGGCGTAGATATAAAAGTTTTTCAAATTATTTTCACAGGTATCACTGAACATTTCATAGCTGTCTGTTACAGAAGCACCGAAAAGTGCTTTGAGTCTTTCATTTATTATACATAGTTAAAATATATTACACTTCTGAAGGTATCTTAAATCACTGAACGGTTTTGCTAGCATCTTAATGAGCCAAATGGGAGTAAAAGGCAGTCCACATTCATGATGTGAATATACAGTAAGGTGTTTGACATCCTATTAACTCATTGCTCATGTTCTCAAAATAACCATGGTGATGAGACCTGAAAGACAAGAATTAAGAACTAAACACTATAATTTCACTAAATAAAACATTTAAAGACAGTTTACCCTGTCACAGGCCAGAAAATAAGGTGAAAGTACATAAATACATGCAGAATTTATATATACACTTCACTTAAATATTAGAAATATTGCTCCAAATTTTGATGTAGTCAAAAACTGAGTAAAAAAAAAAGACACTGAAATGCAGTATATCTAGTAACTAAATGTCAAAGAAGCTATAAATACTCCAAACAATTATTGATCTCACTATGGGAAAATCTTAACATTGAGATTTTGACTTGGGTAAGTGTAACACTAGCATGCAAGCTACCAGTTTTCATGGGGGCTAGTCATGGGCAGTGTAATTCAATTGCTGAACCATCAGTAAGGCAGATTAGCTGAAGGCTCCAAGACATTTTTGTTTCTGCTCTGTGCAGAATAACTGATCAAAGACTAGTTTTAGACAAAGATGTTAAGCTTCCTTGTCAGTCTGCATAGGGAGCTTTCTACAGAGTCTTTGTTGTGACCTTTGAAGAGGGAGGAAAAAAAAAACCTGCTCTGATAGAGGTTAAAAACAATTAAAAACAGATGAAAGCAGGAAACGTGGGGCTAATAAACCTACTCATGACACACTGATAAGTTCACTTTAATTATTTGCTGATACAGGAAAAAGTACAAATCTGCAAGTTCTTAGCCATGAGTTACACAGCACAAGGCAAAGAGGCATATGGAAAAACATAGGGCTCCTTGAATTCCAACCTTACGTAACATCAAAATAGTAATTTATCAGTTCTTAGGCAATCTTTCTTGTAGACTCAGATGACGTTAATATAACAGCATTTCACTGCAGAGAACTTAGCTAAAGCCTACAGATCTCACCATGGATAAAGAAATTTCTAAGACTATTCTACTATCCTGCCACTACATTCTGATTTAACTTATTTACTTTATAAACATTTTGAAGATAGAAGCATGACAGAACAGAGTTGTAACGCTGCCTTCCATTAGATAAGCAATTCATCCATTAAAGAGGAATTACAGTTCAGCTATTTCTTATGGTCTGTATTAGCTTAGACAATTAGTACTACCACAACTGCTGCAGGCCTTTGCTTGGATTATCTAAATCATCGCAGAGTAATAACAGAGGCTTCTAGAAGCTGCTACAGGACAGCCTATACCACTTGTACAGGGACTTTCAGGCAATAAAGGGTTTAACTCATTTCTGTAAAGCAAATACTTCTCAGATGTCATATAGCCCAGTTGGTGTGGTATTAACCTCCCTTTTCAATTAAATACTACACAATCCAGTTGTACTTCGTTGTGGAAGAAAGTGGTTTCATCTGCTCAAGAGCAATCAACTTTCTACATGAGCAAGAGTTGCACACAGAAGGATCTTTTCATGAACACTAAAAACGCTGCTACCAAAGGAATCAAAACCTGTAAGAACTTCACAGTGAATCTAGAAATGGATTAAGTTGTTGCAAATAGATACTCAAATGGTTTAACACTATAGTTAGCACCAGCAGGAACTGGAGTAATTTTCAAAGCTAGAGATAATTTTCAAAACTACAGATAAAAACAAAGCAAGGATTAGTGCAAGGTCCTGATCTGAAAATACATCACTATCGGCTCAGGCAAAGAGCGACAAGTGAGTTTTCAAACCATTTCAGCAGACTGACTTGCATGAGTCAGTCAACTGAGTGTGCGCATTAACCATTAAGAACTTGCATCTTTTCCCATCACTACCTCACCTCTAGCTATCAGTTTGAAGCTGCCTAGCTCGTTTCCTTTAAATCCTCATTTCTGCCAGGTAGTGGGACAGGAGAATTGAGTTTAGTGTGACTGTTCTTCAAATCTGAAATAGTTATAGAAAAATAGTCATAACAAATGAAATGTGCACTTATCTATGCTTGCTAATTTAGGAGCAAGTTACAAATTGGGAAAGAGATGGTAGCAGTCTCTTAGGAAGGGTTTACAACAATTTATTTCTACACATTTCAACTGCTTATCAAGAAGGTAGTGAATAGAGCCTTTCAGACCAGCTCATCTGGGTTGGAGAGAAACAAAATAACAGAAGAGATCTAGGTTCTGCAATAGAGTAACTCTCCATTTCAATATAAGAATAAGAAACAATATATTCCATTCAGTTTTGCTGGCAGATGACTACAGTTGGCCAGTTATCAAATCAAGGTGAAATTAACATTCAGGGGCCTGTATATAATAAGTATCAACTAAAATCTGGTCTAAAATACATACAATAACTGATTTACCCCGATATCACTACAGCTGCAAGTTAAAATATAAGTGGAGATGAAAAACAAAATGTAGTGTGGTGCTTTGTCTCCATCAAGTTTCGTGAAGCCAATGGCAAACACAGGAGAAGTTTCCCAAATGACTGGAAGTTGCAAGAAAACATTTACAAAATCCAAAATACTTACCTAAAACATAAGCAGCTACTAATTTTTGATTCACACTTAAATGGAGGTAGAGAGGCACCAGGGATTCCATTTCCCCCAACGTAGGTAGCATTAGTGCTGCAATACACACTATTCCCAGGAAGACTGTTAGTAAACTAGGTCCCGACGAGGCAGTTCTGTTTTCTGAAAAACAAGATAGTACCAATTATAAGGAACATCTAAGCAACATAAACATTAAATATTCTGCAAAAGTGTTTGCGGTACATTCAAGCTGTAATATCCTAAGATTTTCTTTTCCCTTTGGAGTGGGTGGGAAACAACTCTTAAACCCACCCTTCTGAACCTTCTGCGTTTTGCAGTGGAGAAGGCTGCTTCCTGTTCTGACACTGGAACTTGTTTTCACATGACTTTCCAAACCCCTCCCTTGTGGAGGAACAGAGCCTGCCAGGCCCAGTAGCTATGTATACACACTCATGACAGCTGGGTGTTTGAGCAACACTTGAGGTTTCACCATGCATCCTGACTCCATTCCTTGATATGTTCCTTCAGTGACTAGTAATCAGTTAGGAAAGAACACCTAAAAGAGCTGCACAGGCAGGTAACTGCTTACATCTCTAGAACAAAACTTGGCTACAGTAAGAGCACAGGTTCTTGGGCCAGACGAGTTCCCCTTCTTTCTCTAGAGGATTCAAGGGCTGTACCTGCCAGAACCAGTTTATATGCCACAAATCGGTATTATTTGAATCTTACTGTTAAAAACTGTGAGAGCAAACCACTCTGACAGTCCAATATCACCCAAATAAGGAAATGCAAACTATAGATGAACTGTCCTTCACAGTCTTTATTGCACTGCAGTTTAACAGCTGGAACCTACCCAAAGGCACACTGTGTAATCTTTGAAAAGCGCTGTTAACATGTTAGCTGAATACCTCTCACCAAATTCTTAAGACCCATTGGAAATTAGCCAATGTTTTTATCAAGTTTTTCTATCCTCAGTGACTAGCAATACGCGTCCTATTTTAATTTCATAAATCTGTTATTTCTAGGTTGCAGGTTATATGCAAAGACTGTAGTTGCTTCGTTTACTGTTTTTCTGTAAGCAACCAACATAATATAATCAACGAGGTTTTTAAGCAAAGAAATAGCATTTGGATTAAGACCAGCATCAGATTGTTCAGGATGGTTTGAACCCTCCGTACCAGAACAACTATCATAGTAACATTTTGTTCTGTGAGCCCAGAGATCATTGTAGGTTTGCTTTAACCATGTATCCCACTAATACCTATCTTGAGTTTTTTTAAAGTAAAAGGTGTTTCACTAGCCAACGAACTATGTATAAACAGAGAAACAGTTTGGTTTTAACAAGAGGTACACTCTCAAGCAGGTTCATCTATTTTCTGGAATTGATTTTTGTTCTTGTCATGAAAAATAAAACAGTGACAAGAATGTTATAGTATAAATCAGTAAAAGTAACAAGAAGGTAGACTGCCAAGTCAAGAAGAATAGGTTTAGATTCAGTTCAGGTAAAACTTGATGCTTTTTATATCTCCCCCTACCATTTCAACTTAACTGTTAGGTCCAGGTTTTGCTCAAGACTGTTGATTCACTTCCTCACATATGAAACATGCAAAGAATTTTCAGCTAGTGACTGTGCTTTTCTGTACTTGTGAGACAGACAAAGAAGATGGCGCAGAACAAGGACCACTTTAGAAGATATTTTGGCAATATTTTCTGCTCATCAGGAAATGGAGGATTAAGGGTTTGGAACAAACTCAGAAGGGGCATATGTTCTGAAATAGCCCAAGGGAAAAAATAACTGCCACCCTTTTGCAGCTAAATTCCCATTGGCTGTAGGAGAACTTCTGCACCAGAGGAATAGAGGATGTATTCTCTCTCCAAGGCATGACATGCAAACATGGGGCAGCAAAGGGTCTTGATTAATCAAGACAGCATAACCAGAATTGCTGTAGTTTGAGTTCTTGGGCACTATCATCCCCCAGTGATAAAGACAGCAGTCTTACAGGTAAGAAAAGGAATTATTTTCGAATTTATTTAGTCTAGCCTTTCTAGTCACTTGAGCTACTCATAACTGATTAAGAAGACAGGAGAGGTAAAAGATTTCAGCTACCTGGTTGACACAAAGTCTGCTCAAAAAAGACACTTTCAGCCAGGTGTTCTTTTATTCGTTTTTCCTCCTCTTCCTTTTGTTGTTGTTGTTCCTTTGCAGATGGAAGTAGAGTAGCAATAATCTCCTTTTTCCCTAATGCTTTCCTCTGGCTCTGCTCAGACACTTGTAGACGAAATTTATCTATCACACCATAGTAAGAAGCCCGAACATCTCTGTGACGAATCACACTGCAGAAGAAAACAACATTTTCAAACAGAGGAACTAATAAGCAGCACGTCTCCTGTGGAATTATGTCCTACATTCCAATGTTTCCCCTCTTTCCTCCCCCCCCAGATGCACTGCAATAGTCTAGATCCCCATTACCTCCTCCATCACTCAATGTTCTTGAAGATTTGATCTTGCCTTCTCTCTCCCCTCCTTATGTTCGCTCTGGTTCCCAAATATATATGCTCCAATTGGCTGGCCAAAAAGAACAGTTAATTCTTTATCTCAAAGCACACCTTTTCCTCAATCTGAGGCCTAGCTGCCAATTTGCACGAAACCTCAATTATCTGAAAGATGCCTCCTCCTTTATCAAAGTTGTTTGACGCTGGCCAATGATTTTAAAAGGTACGGAGTAACTGGAGTGGACAGGGAAGAAAAGAAGAAAAGTACAACTGCCAAACACTTGGACAGGTGATGGCAAAAGTCTAGCTTTTTGAGGAAACCAGGCTCAGAGCTTTACAATTATACTTTCTCAGAAGCAAAACTCATTCCCTCTACGGACAAGAGTCAGGTAGATGTAAAGAATTTTCAAAATCAGAAGCCCACCATTAAGAGCATGTAACAGTGCAGTAAAAATGACAGCTACGTATTTACGTAAACATTTTTCACCTGTCTTTCAGTGAGTAAATCTGGATTTCAATAGCAGAGCTCTGTGCTGTCAGAGCTTTGCTCATCAATCTAGCTAACCTGAGCATGTTTCGTAGCCTGCATTGAAATACACGATGCTGCAGGTACTTCACTAGCTACGAAGAGCTATGCCGGGCATAGACACACAAGCTGCAGTCACAACTCAGACTGCAGTATAGACATATTCTCCAAGTTATAGCTATAGAGTCAGTTATTTTCTTGGTAAACCTTCTCACTGTCCAGCAACCACTCTGTTGCTCTACTGTTTTGAATAGGTTGACCAAGATGGTTTTAACAGTAAGACAGGGTTCTAGTTTTATGGCATTTCATGGAAAAAATTGTATGTAGGGCCTACAAAAGGTAATCTTAAAATAACACTGATCAAAGGCAATACAGACCTCTGAGCAGTGCTCTGCTTAACTGCCTCCTCTCTGCATTTATGATTCATTACGAAAATATGTATCTAGCACTAAAAAGCTATAATATTTAGGTTTTGAAGTCATATCAGCTCTTAGGGTTAATATGGATTCTAATTATTTTTCCGAAGTAGAAAACTTTTTTTGCGACAGGCTATTCTACATTTCTAAGATAACAATAGCTAATCTGAAAAAATACCTACGTATAAGTGATTTGGCTTCAAGAAGGTTGCCATCTCCTGAGGGGAAAAAAATGATTCTACCCTTAGTAATACAGGATAGTAGTCTTAAAATTGCTTCAAGAAACCTATCTTTGTGATTAATATATACATTAAAATGCTGCAAGAAACAGATCTTTGTGTTTCAGTCTTCATTTAAAGGAACTATATCACATCAAGGTATCTACAATCATTAACACATAGCCAGGGCTTGTAACTGGTATCTAGTTTGAATAGACTATTCAACAAGGAAACGGAGAGTAAGTCATCCCCCAAGCGAGAAGCCTGCAGGAATGTACGTTGTTTTATGTCACTTTAGAGGCAAAAGAGCATGCTTATGACAGGCTTTCAGCAAGTTGAGTGTTGGCTGGGCAACTGCCTTCACTAAAACAAAAGGCTTTTCCCCCCCAACAATTCTAATTGACACAACTCTCTGTGTATGAGAACAGAAGATTCAACTCTTATTTCTTCCTTTAACACTTACTTCTAAATTTTTGTTTCTACTCTTAGTACCATGATACTACCAACCTAAACAGAATCTTTACATAACACTGTGTTATGAGAACATGCATCTGCTGCCAAGCAAAGAGATATTTTCTGCAGACCCTTATAAACAGATACATTCTCCTGTTTCTTTTTAGAGACCATTGCATAATTGGAAGCTCTGTAGAATATCTGTTTATCTGGCAAATGGCCATACTTGCATAGTACTGCTCATATCCTAGCAGTAAACACTGCCCTTAGACACCAACCATTGAAATGGGATGGGGTTTTGCTGCACAAAAAATTCCCTTGGAAACATGCATATGTCTTATTTTCCTTTATTTAATAAGACATTTGTTTAAGATTACCCAAATGTAATCAAGCTTGTGTAAATGTCTGCTAGACTGGAACAGCTCACCAATACGCTGGTATATGCTGACCTGTTTTGTTCCATTTTTAGGATTATTGCCCCTGCCCACTGAAAATTTTTAGTTCCATGTTTTCAACTTCCTTTCCATTTGGTGAGTCCTTGGAATTTTCCAAATTACACCTAAGGAAAACAGTCTACAGGAAAGAGCCATTCCCCAAGCACAGTACTATTTATCTGACAAAAGACAGATCATTCAATAGCAGAGTTTTTTGTATATGGCCATTTGTTAACCAGAGATTCCAGGTGGTGTTTTACAGTTTGTAAATTTCTATTCAGAAAGCTCGGTCTGCTCTTTTAGGTACTTCATACTTTCTTTAGCTGTATCTGTACATCAGCATAGAAAAAATGTGGCAAACGGAAGATGAAAAAAGTTGGTCTATTTCAGCTTATATACCTACTCTACTTTGAATTATAGCAGCCTACAGACCCTATACGTTATTGTGATCATTTAACTGGCCTACTTATTTTCTCTGTTACTGGGTTGGGACCTGACAGAAGAAACAAGTAAAGGGGAGACAGAGAGATCTGAGACCGAGAGAGGCGGTTGGGGTGAAAGGTAGGCAAAAGTACCTTTATTAAAAATGGCCCAGGAAAGTGTGCTCAGTAGAACTGCATACATTTTCATTTTGCCAATCTGCAAACAAATATTTCTCATAAAGAAATCCCAACCCTGAGGGTCTTGCTTTTCTTGTTATTTCTAACAAAAAAGTACTCAGGGGAGGCTCATATTACTCTCACTGCTGGTTTACAAACTATACTACAGGATGCATTTACTAGCATTTTATTTATGCTTCAAGGCAAAATTAAAGAAGGAAATATCTCCAATATTATAATACCTCTGCCCTAGAGTGAAAGCCACAATATAGGAGATTAGGAAAATATTACATCTTTATCCAACTTAGTTTATACTATGCATGCTGTCATTTACTACCTCTTAAATAAGAAAAGAAATTAAGATAATCAAATGTTGTACATTAGGAAAAAAAAAAACAACCAACCAACTTTTACTTACATATCAACACAGCACTGAGGCTTCACTGCACCAGTAGCATCAACCACCGCATATTTATTTGGAGTTGTACAAAGAACTGCAATGAAAAGGACAGTAGTGGTAACAAATCATGAATTAACACCTCATCAACTTCTTCAACAGGTATACATAAAGACACAAGTTTAGTTTTGTCACAAATATGATTTGTTACATGAATTATAATTGGACTGTTCAAGATCATCAACTAACCCTTAAACAGAACTTAACCTAAGAAACCCACCTTTGAATTTTAAGGCAAACTCATAGGGGTTATATAGAGTCAACACCTGCTTGTGTGTTGACTGGTCATCTGCATAAAATATAAGTTCTGTAGGAAAAACAAAAACAGGAAGATTTCCTTCCACTAACTCTGGCTGTCTTTTTTGTTGCTGCATTGGCACTGAATCCTCCTTGCTGCTTCTTGTGTTCTTATGATTTTGTATCCTCAGAGACTTCAGTTTTTGAATCGTTTAAGAATTCCAAAGCATTTTGGCAATTCTAAAAGAAAAAAAGGGGGAAAAAAAGAGAAAAGGCAAGAAGATTATTTCCATAAGTCTATACTAAACTGAGGCAGTCAACAAGGTGTAAAAATATAAAATGTGATGCTTGGTTATGAATCTACCTTTACTTAAGTTCCTTCAAAAATACGGAAATGGAAAAAATATTTGCATCGAGTTTTCATCTATTTAACAAACTGCTATAAAATAAATGGATAAGCATTTCTTCAGTGTATCATGGCAGCATTTTGGGGTCCCAGTCCATGACTAGGATTGCTTATGCTGGGTCTTTGCAACACAAACTAAACAACAACAAAAAGATATCCCATCCTTGCCTCAGGACACAAACACTTGAGGAAAAAAAACAGAGCAGAAATGAGGAAACACAAAGACATAAGGCAGCAGTAGTCACCATTTAGGCAGGAATCTCTCTGCAGTGGTGACCTTCCCGGATGAGGTATAATAACTTAGGTATCTGCTCACATAGGCACTGAGGTATGTCAGATCCCAGAGATTCAGAACAAAAGAATGGGGAACACCTTCACACCTTGTTTAAACTAAACTCTTGTTACAATTGCATGGTAGTTACAGGCAACGAACTGAAAAATAACTGGGATGAATAATACCAAACAGATTTGGGATTTACTCTTTGATTAAACAATAAGACAGGTTTTCTACCACCACTGTCTCTAACCAAAGTATAACCATCGTAATTCTCCCTCTGCCACCCCCACAGTTTTGTTTTATTTTGAGTGACATTCCAGAACTAAAACCAGAACCCATGACCCGACTGAGCAACAATCCCAAATGTAACTCATAAAAGAAAATTAAGGCCAGACTCCTCAGCACACATACCATTGACTTTACACACTACAGACAGAACAAAGTGAAACAGCTACATATATTTCCCCCCCCAAGAACGTCATATTTTACTGTAGTTCCTATAGGTTAATTATCAAACTGAAGGTGTCCTTTGAGGCTCAACTTTATTCTAGAGTAGAAAATAGTAAAAGAACAAAAAGTTCCTACTGACTCATCAGCTGTCATTTCCACTTCCAATGAAGCTTTATAAAACAAGGTGCATTTCAGCTGTTCTGCAGTCTAATAAACTGATTTGGTTGCACCTTAAGAAATTTAGTTTCTGATCTTTCTAGCAGCAAATAGCCCTAGCATTATGAACAATCAAAACCAAATGCTTATTTTTCCATTCTAAACATCATGATGTTCACATTTCCAAGCACCAGATACATGTTTCATACTTGAAACATGACACAAGTTTAGGTGTTTAGTAGAGTATATCTGTCATATCTTCAGATTTACAGGTTCTGATTCTCATTCACAAACTAAGCTTTTAAATTTATTTATTTTTTCAAATAGCAAATCATCTCTGTAGAATTTAAATTCATGGCTCTCACTGGTATGTCTTTCCCCAAGATCCAGTTTCTTTTCAGAGCACAGGTTTGTTTCCTGCTACTAATAATATTCTGAAAACAAATCCCCAATGATAGTGTTCCAAGTTGATGTTCTGCTACCTTATTAAGAAGAGTCTAGAAAAAGACATAGCTCTAAGTGGCAATTTGGGTTCTGAGTGCGTCTTAGAATTTTGGTGAATCCCTTTTGTTTCAGAAGAATTAACAAACTCTGGATTCACTTTGCGCAGCAAGTGTAAGCATTATTTCTTGAACAAGTTTGTTTACTATTGCAAAGTGAGATTCATTGTTCCATTCAAATATATTAAGACTATATGAAGAGCTAATGTGGAAAAACCACCAGCTTGCAGGAATACAAAATAACTTCTTTTGAAACTTCTCATAGGCAAAAGATTAAGATTTTAATTTTTTTAACAAAAGTTAGCTTGATGCAGTAAGCATATGTGGAAATCTTTGGTTCCCATACATATCTACACTGCATACATTATGTGTAACAGAAATACAGGCAATCATTGAAATTAGCAAAAGGGTTTTTTTCCTAATAAAGGTTTTAAACTACCGTACAACCAATAGCAAGCTACTGCTAAATATTTTTAAGTGACTATATTTAATAAATTTTTTAAAGTATTATTTATAATAATTAATAGTATTTTGATGCTTTCGTTTTTTATTTAAACACTGCACGTTTCATTCTGACTCCTGGCATCATACCACAACTCCAGTTTCTTCAGCTCAGCCAGCGGCAAGCGTTTAGGTGTCCAAAAACCCACAAATCACAACATCAGTGGAGGTATGGATCACTAAGCCTATTAACAGGCTCATTTTTCTTATGCATCCATTGAAAACGCAACGCGCAAACCTCCCAGGATTCCACAACTTGCAGACGGAAAGCCACCAATCTTAAAAAAGTATATCCCGTTATTGCTTCCTTTTCTTATTTAACTTGGCTGGATAAGAAGTTACCACCCAAACTGGCAAAAATAAAACCTGGCAAACCCAGGCCTATCGTAGACATGCTTGCTGACACAGCAGTGTCATTCAGGATATAAATTTCTGGATTTCTAAGCAAGCAACCAGCATCCTTTCTGAGACAATAATTTTGACTTAGAAGTCACCTTGCTGGGATATCTCACCAAGTGACATCAGTAAAAGCACTTTTCCCAAAAACTGCATTATAAACTATACATATGCTGGGCAGATTCAACAGTTTAGTACTAACAGCAACACACCTTTCATAAAGCACTCATCAACAAGAAACTGCAAAGACTTTTACAGAGAAAGTCTCTACCTTCAGAACTTCTCTGCACAGATTAACCCCAAAGCAGTACTCACGTTCAGAATAAGGCTACGCAGCTGACTATGTTTGGCACTCCAGCCAGTTCATTTAAAAGAAACTTGGCTGCCGCTCTTCTACACCGTGCATCGCAGCACAGCAGATTCTCACTGCAATCACTAAATTTTGCAGTCAATAGTCACCATGATTACTTGCAGAACATAAACGTAAGCACATGCAAATCTGTGCAAAACCGAGATCTGTGGTCTCAATTCTGTGACCTACACTGCGCAGATGGGCTTCTCCTAGTACCGCCAATGAAACTCCTTGCAGGTGCAGGAATCTGTCAAATTTAATGCTCATTACAGGACACGCGCCAAAGTGTAACACCTGAACAATGCCAGCTTGCTCTCCAACGCTCTTTGAAGTCCAGACAAACAATTGTCACTGATATTTTTTTTAGCACAATAAGGATCTTTCCTCCCTGAAGTTACTAAATATATACTGCTGGTGTCACAATAGCATAGATCTGCCAGCGTTTCCTTTGAAATCTCTTTCTTCATAAATTTAACTTGACAGAGAAAAACACAAAGTGAAATGTAACTTCTCTCTAGGCTCACAAATAACACCAATTGTGATTTGTTTTTACTTAACAAGCATCTGCTGAAAAAATAAATCAAGTGAGGAAGTTTTTTGTTCCCATTTTAACTTCCAACAGCCTCATCACCATGGCTTCCGAGTGTATTTGTTGGTTGTTTCTTTTCCTAACAACTGCAAATAACTCTACAGAATGTCATCTGGTAAAGACTTTATTCAGAAGATAACCTCTATAGTCATAGTCTCCACATTCCGCTTTTAAAAATTTTCTAATTGAAGTGTAATCTTTTTTTATGCTATCTCATGATCTACCCTCTAAATCTACACAATAAGCCTTTCTACACTATATACTCAACAAAATTGATGCCTTTTGAGTGCAAATTTACAAAATAAGCCACAAAGTCTTCTTCAGAGTTCCCTATGTCAAGCTGAGCAATTTCTTTAAGCTACATGTAAATACAGCATATGATCTAAAGCAGATCTATTAACATTTTGTTTCTCCAAAAGTTTTTGAAGGCTGTAACGTGCACTTACGCAACCCAATGTTTAAACTACCTGCAATTATTTGGGAGAGTCATCCAACGATTAGAGCACAGACCCAGCAGCCAGGATGGCTGGATTCCATTATTGCTAACTCTGTCACTGACACTCCATGACCTTGAGCAAGTTGGTTAACCTCACCTCAATTTGCTAATCTATGAAGGCACATATTCTGCAAAGTATTTAAGTAGGCGGATAGTCACATTTAAACTGGCAGAACTCCTCTGATACTTTGCAAAGCCTGGGCAGAAATATGCTACTGTTTACCTCTTTACAGGGTGATGAGAAATGCAATTAGTAACTGTCTCCAGGATGCTGTAAAATGAAATAGTCTCAGAGTGTTACCTATTAGCGTAGATGACAACATGCATAAATCACGCTGATACTGACAGAAAAATTTATTAGGACCACATAATTTTTTCCCTTTATTTTTTCAAATGCTGAAAAGGTGACAGTAACAAAAAAATTTATTCAAATGCAACTAAGAGACACACAAAAGCAGGGAAAAATTAAATAAGAGCTGTGCATTGCTTCCAACCCATTCTACTATACGACTCAGAAGAATCCTACGGAAGACTTTCAAGGGCACATCCGCTGCTTTAGTCTCTATTTTCTCACGTTCAGGTTGCGTTTAATGCACCGAACTGGCCGGTTTTTAAACGCGTGTAGTGCTATTCAGTGCTACGCGGCCTTTTCCCCTGTCTCAGGCCAGGTTCAAATCCTCAGCCCAAATGCCAAGATGCCACAGATTAACTAAGGAAAACACTCTTTCCTCCGAGAAGGCCGGGAAGAAAGGCGTTCCAATTTGACTCTCAGAGCGCACCTACTTGAAGGCAGAGAGGCAGCAATCATTGCACACCCTTAATTGATCCTCTTTGTTCTCCGACGCGGAGCAGCAGAGATAAAGGCTGAGGCATCTGCGCTCTAACGGCCTCTCTCCACAGCCTGCGCCCAGCCCTGCCCTGCCCCTGGCGATAACGCAGCCAGCACCGGCACCGTCCCGCACCGCTCCCCCACCGACAACCTCGGAGCAAGCCCAACCGAGACCCGGCCCCACCGACGCCCGGCCCGCCTTCACTCACGCACTCCCCCCCACCGGCCCCGGTTGCCCCGCTCCCCGCCGAACAGCCCCCCGTGGGTGTGAGGAGAGCCAGGCCGGGCAGGCGGCGCCGCGCCGCCGGGGCCTCGGAGCCCGGCCGCCGCCCCGCTCCTCCTCACGGCCCTACCGAGGGGAAGGGCGGCGGGCGCCGGGCTCCTCCGCCAGCGCTCCCACCCGAGCCGGCACGGCGAGAGACCTGCCGGCGCCAGGGGAAGGCCCCGCGCTCCCCACCGGAGGGGACGGGAAGGGAGGGGAGGCCCGGCCCGCCAAGGGCCCCTCGCTGCCCGGCCCGGGGCCGCCTGACAAGCCGGGACGGGTGTGTCGCTCCTCCCGCCACCCCCCCGCCCTGTCCCGGGGGTGGGGGTGGGGGGCGTCGCGGGGCGCCCCCCGCCCCGAACTCACCCCCTCCGGGGCCGCTGGGTGCGGGCTCGCGCGGCGCCCCCTTTGTCCGCCGCCGCCGGCCCCCCCCCCGCCTGCTCCCGTCACTGCAGGTAGCGTCGTCGCTATGGCTGCCGGGATCGCGGCGGACTCTCTCCCGCCCGCCCGCCATCGCGAGACGTCACGGGGCCCCGCCCCTCCTTCCTTCCTCTCCCCCTGCCCGCCGCCATGTTAGGCTCGGCTGGCGGGGAGGCGTCGGGGCTACCGTCGGCTTCGGGGCCTCGTTCCTCCGATGCTTCCCCGCGGGGAGGTGGCTGGGGGTGCGAGGAGGGCCTTCCTCCAGCCGGCCCGGCTGCCCTTCAGGGGAATCCCGGCGCCGTGGGGTAGGGGGGTGAGGAGCCCCGCTGGCCGGCGCTCCCCGGACAGCAAGGCGAGGGGAGGCCCAGCGGCGGGGAGCGGGGGATTTTGCAACCGGGCCGGCTACTCCTCTCCTCCGGGAAGTTGGGGTTTTTTTTAAGAATAACTTACCTCATCTCATGGTTTCTGAGGCCTGACCTCTTCCCGCAAGGGTTCCTGGCCCCCCTCATGGCTCTCCCCGCCGTTGGCCTCGGGGCTGCTCCGTTTCCTGGCGTGTGCGGGTTCCCAAACCCGGCTTCGGGTTCCCGTTAAGGCGCGGCTCCGGCTCCGCACCGTCCTGCCGGTCGCTTGCCCGTCGTCCGGCGGGAGAGTCGGCGTCTCTCGCCCGGGCTGAACGCAGGGTGAAAGCGGTAACCAGTCGAACGTACGCTCACGGTCCTCGACTCGTACAGCAGCGCAGCTTCGGTGGGGCATGTTGGCTCTCTAGACATGTTTCTGTTGTTGTTAACCTTGGTTCTGTGTTCCTCCTATTAATGTCTTTTTATTAAATTAAACTAATTGTGGGCTTCAGCTCGCTTTATGCAGTATCTGCTATCATGGTTTTTTCCTGACTTGGGCTTCTAAGCCCTGTACAAAAAAAAAAAAAATAATGCAGCAGCATAATTGCCACCTACGATCATCCACAACTTTAAGATTATTAATGCAGCAAAATATTTTTGTTGCAAGTCAGGTGAATAATTGAGATTTATATTAAGCTATCCAGTCAGCAGGATTGCAAAATCTTTTACCTCTTGCCAGACTTTACCCACCAGTGAAATGAACACATTCCTATGGTGAAATAAACACGGTAGCCATTAGTATTTCACAATAACATCATGAAACAATCCAGGACAGTAAGTAACATATTTTGTCTGTTTAAAATCTTGGAAGACAGTAAAAAAAAAAATAATCCATTTTGCAACTTAGCCGAGATGTGTGTGTTAGTACTCACCTTTTTCCAAATACTACCTTCTGCAGGTCTAATAGTTGCTAGTAGTTCATTAACAGTTTCAAGTCTTACAGCCCCAAATTATATAAACTACAGTTAAATTATTATATATAGAAATAATAATCTTTTGTCAGAATTTCTGAAAATGTATGCAGTGAAAACTGGTAAATTTTTTTGTTTGTTTCTTGACAAGTGTCAGCTCATAGAGTTTTAACATGTTTTAAAATAAATTGGAATTCTTGTTTTTAAACAGACTATCAGACTTCAGCCTTCAGGATACATTCAGAAAATTACTGTGTTTTTACTGAGTATTAGTCAAATGCAGGGTCTTCCTGATTTTGGAAACTTGTTTCAGCAGAACCAGCAGACATAAACATGCTTCAGAGATATTCAAATTAATAATAAACACAATGATCAAATCAGAAAAACCGTAATTTAAAATGCTAGACTTAGAAGCATATTAATTAGCCAAGTTAATATTTTCCAGTTCATCCAGCTCATTTACAGAGAAAGTTTAAAATCTCTAAAAGCAGGTTTTAGGTCTCCCTTTATAAGATTCCCAGGATTCAGCTGTGGTTTTTCTATCACACATTTAATAACATTTGCATCCACTGGCCACCTGTTGAAAACCAGAAATCATGCTGGTCTCCTTCCTCTTCCACCCGTCTATCGCTGCAGCTTGTTTCTAGGTTATTTTGTTATTTTAAGAGCCCTGTGTTAAATTAAATGTGAAAACTCTTGCATGCATACGAGTAGGAGTGGGTGTTCTTGTGTCCTTGTTGCTAGTGCCTGATGCTTCAGAGAGCACAAACCCCACACCCCTGACACTTGTGCAATAGTGTGCCCTTGAGAGAGATTATGTGCCATCCCAGACATTATTAAAGGTACCTATGTGCCATCACTATTTAACCAGCACTGATGTCTGCAAAAATATTTTTATCAAGCTTGCCTGCTTGATAAACTCATTGGTGCCGAGCTTTTTGGTTTTAGGGTGCGCACAAAGCCTGGCTTGGCACAGTCTTACTGCTCTTCTCACTGCCTTGCCAGCATGGCTCAGTGCTTTAGGTGGATGAAAAAATTATTGAGAGGATGTATACAAGTGTGCCTACATGCCATGTGCTGTGGGTAGACTGCTCATCTGCGATGTGGGAGATGGAGACTACTGTCATGTGTGGCAGTAACTAGAATTATCTCAGATCTGTGGGAAGTTCTTTCCTTTATCATTAGGTTATTGTTTCTTTTGCTTTCTCCTTCTCAGGCTACTTTCTTTTGCCTGAATAATTAACTATTTCTGGGATCAGAGGCAGATTGAGGTTGCAGTCCTTGTTATGATGCTGGTAGAGCAGGGAAAAGATGAGAGGAAAAAATGTGGATGAAGAAATAGTGAGAAATACAGATGCAAAGGAGTAGAGACATAAGATGCAGTAGAAAATCTGCGACAAGTTTGTCAGGTCAATTTAGGTGTGATCTGAGGTGTAAAAAAATTCTGTTCCTGTGGCTAATATTTGGTCCTCTGATTTTTTACCTACCTTAGAAACCACGGCGAGTTACCTAAAAGCATTGGCTAGTTGTCTGTTACATAAAATATTGCCTCCTTGCAGCACGAAACCTGAGACTGGAGTCTGCAGATACAGAATGCTCCTGAATGACTCTGTCGTGGTTTTGGTTGCTGTGGTGATTATCCATCTGTTTAAATACTTTATACGGGAGATTCTCAACTCGTTTATCACAGAGGAGATTTTCTTAAGTTGTGAGAAAGACAGCATTATGCCTGATTCCGTAATTTTCACACTTGATTAGCAAAAAATTCCACTTTATCTGCCATGGCATAAGGTCACTGTGTAGTATTTAGATAGAGAGGGTATGGCACTGGGTTCTGTGGTCACTGCTAGCCCAGTATGCCTGTAACGTTGACACATACTTTATAGTTGTGCAGTGGGAGAGGCTGACTGCAAACAACTTACGAGGGGGCCTCCTTTAATGAATCCTCAACCTGAAGCAGTTACACAAAATATATTGTACATTTACAAAGTCTGATAGGAAAAGAACTAGCGTGCAGACAGGAGAGAGCTAAACATTTTGTATATCTGAGTCTTACCTATAGCTCTTAATTAATTTAATACTTAATAGCAAATATTCTTAATGTGATATTTGGGGTTTCTTGACAGTTGCCTTCGCCATGGCACAACATAGGAGATCCTCTTTGACTTTGAAGTAACTCAGGAAGTGAAGTGACGTATCTGCATTTCCATTCACGCCCATGTTGTGTTGTTTTTATCTTGTCTTTCTGTGCAAAATGATTTGAGTTTTCTTTCTAATTAATACCAATTTATAAAAAAATCTTCATAAAAGATCTTTTATTCATTTTAAAGGACCATTTTTCATTTTAAAGGACTCTCGAAAGAAACAAAATACTGCGTTCAAACTACCACCTTAAGCAGCATACATGTTCTGACTTATAATAGAAGCAACAGTTGCTCAACCTAAACTGTCCAAGCTGTTCTTGTAACTTTAATTCACCAGTAAAAGGTTGGCTTTTTTTTTTTACTTGCTTATGTGGCAGCTTTTCAAATTTCCACCCCCCAGTGGCAGCATGCTGTATTCCCATTTTGTGTCACTAGGGACTTAAATGTTCTAGCATGGTTTTTTGGTGGGTTGGTTTTTTTGTTTGTTTTTTTTTTTTTGTGTCAGAGGTTAGATTGTTTGTTTTTATGACTAATAATGTGGACCTTGGGAGCCACATATCTAAGCACCGTTGAGGAAATACCTAGACCTCTGTTAAAGTGTAATCCCTTTCAGGGCATGTCTATACAGGAGAGTAAAGACAGCTCGGAGCTCTCTGCCCATGCTGCACACTGGCTGGAGGCAAGCCAGTTCCACCTTAGAAGTCCTTTAGCTCAGCTCTCTGCCCGTGCTAATGGGTCCCTGAGATGTGCCTATGGACGTGGTGAGCACAGCAGGTCAGAGAGCCATATTTGCTGGAGAACAGATAAAATGGTTTGGGGACAATATAGCCTAAAGCGTAGCTGTCTTTAAAATACTAAATGTAAACAAGGGCAGGTTTCATGCATGCTCTTTCTTGAGCACAAGGTCAGTGTAAGATCTAAGCGATTATTCAAGTCCCTCTCAGATCTTGTACTGAGTGAATTTTGCCCAAAGTATACTTGCATTACACTTCAGAGAGGTATCAGGGTTCACTTTTGTGTACTTGGTGTATTACGGTCCTTCATGTGGGAGCTCCTGACATACGCCTTGCTCCATGATGCTGTATGAAAGAAGCCATAATTGAGTCTTAGACACCATGGTATTTATAATCATTTAGAAATCTCAGAGAGAACAAACATTTAGAGTTTTATAGACAGTCATCATCTTTATGAAGTGTAGAATCTATTTCTGCGTCGTCTGTAGGACCCTGCTGAGAATCTCCATTGTCCTGCTCATCAGAAAGCTGCAAACCCAGCATGGGCTCTGCTTCTTTCAAGGATGTGCACATACATCTCTTATAAATAAGCAGTTATCGTTGTTTCATTAGACCTCTAATAACATCTCTATTTCATGTTCCTTCCAAAGATGTTTACTTCAGTGTTGACACATATTTATAATGTCATCTCAAAAGTAAGAGGCTATCCTGTCGGATTTACAGCTGTTATAAAATATGATGCTATCCGCATACAAATGGACAGTAGGAGCCTTACAGACATTTTCCCTATTATTACTGCCTTAGGAAGCAATAAAAATTTAACATTTACCATTGGGAAACACCTGCAGAGATTAAATTAAAACTAGATTATATGCTTATCAGTTAAATGTTACAAAAGCAAACTCTTTAGAGATTAACATAAAAATCATTGTTATCAAAATCTTATTAAAAGCTTCACTTAATACAATCCATTTTGCACCTCCGCTGCTCAAGCGTTCTACGTGTGCAACTTATTAAGTCTTTGTGCAGCTGTACAGGGGGGAGGCAGGGCAGCCTCACTGACGGCTTCGCAAATGCCTACCCTGATGCTTAGATTTGTCTTTCAAAGCTGACCGCAAGCACCGTTTGTCCTTCTCTTTCTGATCCTGGCCCCTCTCTGAAGGGCTCTCCACATTGCACGCTCTGTTTCTTGAGCATGGCGCCAAGGCGTGCTTCAGGCTCCCTCATGGAGTTCTGCTGGGAATTACGCTGGAAACCACCCGTCCTTCCTGCTGAACTCGTTCCTTATTATGGTCAGCAGGACAAAGACAAGGGATTTAAAAGGCCTAGAAGTTGAGAACAAGAAACTGTTGTTGCTGCTAAGCAGATGGTCTCATGCTTAGCTCATGGAGCCTTTGGTACGTTGCAAACCCGCTGCAGAAAAGAGAGATCTGGGAGGTGAGCGGGCTGGAGTTGATCTCCGACCTGGAAATTCAAAAAGCTTCTGGTTTTGGGCTTTGCTGCCACCAAGGACCAAGAACTTTACAGTGCGGATAATCTATGTGCACTGACTTGAAGAGGACACCATCAGCACAGATCCTACCTGTACTTGATTTGCACACACCGTGATTAGAGTTTATTTCTCCATCAGGTCTTATGGTGACCCCTTTGAGTCAAGGCATTAGAAGTGACCTGCCACGGGCATGTTCTGAACTGTGTATGGGAGGGTACAACTCAGCAAGAGTCACATCCTGAATTAACTTAAGTGAAGGCCAGCCCCCAAAAAACTTTGATTGTGGAGATCCTACTGAGTTTGGTGGATCTGGAGAATGTGACGCTAACAAAAGACTGAGATCATTGATGAGATGACTGTAAAATAACTCAAGCCATGTAGTTTACCAAAGGCCAAATTCAGAGGAGGACTAAGGAGTATCAGACCATGGTTTTCTGAAGACATTTATCCCAAAGACAAATTTGATGTAGGGGCCTCCTGGCCATTTTTTCCGACCCTGTGCCACCTCCTCTGTTGTGTTGGCACAGATCTTAACACCTAATTAAGTGAATCAGGGGCGTGGGGGAAATCCAACTTAAAAAACAAAACAACCAACAACTTATGTTTATAAAAATAGACAAAATAGTGCATAGACCGATGGGGTGGGGGATGCAGAACCAAAACATAGCCGAAGATTAGGGGACTAGAAATAGGTGGAGCTTGCTTTGCAGGGAAGAAAAAATGTCTGTGCAACCATGGCTAACATTTTAAGTAATAAGAGTTTGCTGGCCCAGCTGATTTTCACCGAAATAGGTTAGGGAGTGTTCAAACAAGTATATCCAGATCAGAGGGGTGGTACCCTATTGCAGGGCAATGCTCACCAGCCTCTGGGCAGGCTGGGGGAGGACTCTGCTGTCAACACAGCTGGATTTGGGAGGAGATACGTGTCCGCAGACAGACTCCCAGCACTGTCGCAGCCTAAACCAGTCTTGCCATATGCCTCTCTCTCTAGAACAGCATGTCTCCTCGCGCAGCTGTAGCGTGCAGTTTGCCTTCCCGTGTGCCTGAAGAGGCGAGCTGTACATGAGCATTTTTATAACAAGCTTTCCTTTGAGGGGAGGTAATGGACATATCTCTTAACTTCAGCAGAAGCCATGGGCGCATCCGAATGCTGGGTGTGAGCCTGCATTCTGTCCTTTTATTTGGACAAATGACAGTATTTAACTTGGAAAGGCCTGCTCATGTCTCTTGCCTGACTTTCAGGCTCTGAGCAGAGTGAATTACTGACATGGGGATTTAAGATTTAATTTTTCAAAAATGACACCCATTTTTGTATGGACATGCCTATATCCAAGATGTAGAAACTGCTTAACTGTAGTCTGAGTTTTCCATAGTCATTATGCTAAGTAATTCACTTCTACTGCCACTAGAGGTATAACATTCACTTGAGCAAATACCAAAGGAAACATTTAGTTGGAAGCCTTGCCCATATTAATATTTCATTTTTCAAATAGTGTTTTTGATCTGGGTTTTTTTGGAGGCCTCAGCCTACTTTGCCTATTGCTGTTGGGCGGTCTTTCTTTGATTGAACTACAGCTGACTACTCAGGAGATGAAATGCCACTTTGTGATTAAAGGGCACAGAATTGAATGCTCATTTAAACTGCATAAAAAGCTAAATTATAGTATCAGTCATCGTATCAATCATCTGTGACTGCCTCATGTGCAAGCCTGTACCAACACATTTGTAAGTCTCATTTCACATCGCTTGTTGTTCTGGTGCAAATTTACATTTATTCTGAAATGCAAACATAACAAAATCTATTTAAAATGAATTTCCTTTTTTTGGTGTGATGGCCAACTCTCAGATATAACCACCCCTTTGAAACCCATGAAAACGTCAGCGAGGACGAGGATAGCGATGAAGCTCCCATGTGTCTGCTGGGACTGGCAGGAGAATTGCTGCATTACCTGGGGTTTAATTGCAGACCTGCAGCGCCTACGCAGTCCGAGTGCAGCGGAAGGGATGGCTCAGCTCAGTGGTGGTGGGTGTTTTGAGGGGGGGAGGCGGACGTTGGCTAAATTACGCCTCGCTGCAACCCTGCTGGAGCATAATCTCTGCCTGTGTGAAGTTTGTAACCTTTCTTTCAAAATTTTCTGACGTGCTCAGAGCAAGACTCTGCCAGCTCAGTGCTGCCTGTGCAGAAGAGCCGGGGAGCGGCAGGTTGCTGTGGGAACTGCCCACTGTGCCATCGCAACGCCGCGGCCGTCGCAAGCTCTCCCGCCGCAATCGGCACGGCCCGCTTCGGCTTCCCACTGCATTTCCACATGCTGCTTTTCACCTCCTCCTCAGCTCTGCCCGATGAGCGCAGCCCAGCAAGACGCCGGCGTGCCAGCTCAGGAGCGAGCGTGGGGAAGGCGAGGTGACGCGAGCCTGAGCTGCAAATCTCTTCGTGGAGAGCGAGCCCCAAAAGCAGCCTTCCTGCCACGTTCTCCTTGCAGGACTGCACCCACCTCACTGCAGAGAGAAAGGGGAAAAACCAGGAAATTCCACGATGAACGCTGGAGGGAGAGATCTCTTTCACTGGTTTTGTGAAGTTTAGTTTGTTATTTGGGGTAAAAGGGCAGCATTCAGGAAATAAAGGCATGATGGGTAGATTGAAATGTCTGTTTTAATTTAGAATCCATTGCACTACAGTGTGGTATACACCGTATTTATAAGCACTATGCTACATGTCACAGTAAAACTATTTTGAAGGGAAAATATTGAAACAAGACATCAGATGCTCTCAGAATTTTTGCTTTTCCCCTAGAATGAAATTTTGACAAAATTATTGATTGCTTGAAGCATTTAGTTACAGCAAAAGTGGGCTTTTGATGGGAAAGATGTTTCCAGCATAAGTGAAGCACAGATCCTCATAAAACTTCTGGCCTAGTGCAGCCTTTGGGTTGCTCCTTTCCCCAATACAATGCTAACAGGACAGTTTGTTATAGACAACATAGATATTGCACTTGGTATATTCCTATTTTTAGTTTCTTTGTACTTTTTGTAGTAATACTGATAAATTCACTGGAGTATTATTACACTCGCAAGACACTTTTGACTAAGAGAAACAGTGTACAATCGGGATACTTTGGATTATATTAGGATAAAAGTCGATAAAGTAATACCGCTGAAATTATAGCAATGTGAGATAAAAATCAGATCCACTGAATTTATTGAGAACAACAGCACTGCTATCTGACCTTACTTCTGCCCTATATACAGTCATTAGCAAGACTGTGCCATTTATTTACAGCTTCCCTCTATTGCACACACAATCTTGGGCAGTAAATTTAATTGCTGGAGTATTCTGTGTGCAGTTCACTGGAGCAGTTGTGTTTAGAATAATGTTATCAACATGCTTTCTCCCCAAAATCAAGAAAATGGGTGGCAACCTTTTATGCTTTGCCCACAATTTTGGTAACTCTTCCCAATGATACAGTTTAGTGTCGAGTTGACCTTTATGGTTTTCACAGCTAAGGCAACAGTTACATAAAAGGGATGAATGAGCAACAACAAAAGAGGAAGGCTGGGATCATATAATCTGAAAACTGGAACTGCCTGCATTTATACTTTACTATTTCAGTGAGGAAGGCAGCACTGAAGAGTGGTTAAAGCTGTAAGGAAATAGAGGTTCTGCTCTCATTTCTGCCTTATGTTCCCTGTATTGCCCTGTGTAAGTCGTTTTAAGACCAGACTGCAAATGTCGCCTAATTTTAAATTTTAAAAGTCAGAAAGTGTAAATTTTTCAGAAAAAAACCACAGTCTTGTAACCAATAGTCAAAATTATGCCTACTGGTAAAGAAAAGGAGGCACGCAGCAGTCAAGGTTGATTTTCAGTGACAAAAGTCCCTTTGGCTCCTACTGATTAGACTTGGATTTCTCCCTCAGTGAATGAGAATGAAACACTTACACCATGTGAGGCATGTTAGATGTGAGTTAGTTTACATGACTATTAACAGTTGGGATTAATATTTGTCACTAAACCAAAATATTGGCAAGTATGCAAGTAATAGGAAAGCGTCACTGTTTCTTAGCCTTGCTGGTTGTTTATGCTCCCCTCTTTAGTATTTGCTGAGATGCAAAATGCTGAGATACTTTCACACAAACTAATAATTTCATTATTACTAGAGCTGTATGGCGTGGCCATAACTATGGTTGGGTAGAAGGGTTTCCACCATCTTATGAACCTAAACTAGATCTGGGCTCATCTGGAGTGCTTCTTCCAGTCTGGTGATACTTGGGTTTAACTGGACCCTTTTCTCTTGCTCTGCAGGATTTTGGGGTGGACAACTGGGATGGTTTAAGCCACTGAGTAAAGTTTGGGTCCCCTTGAGGGAGTAGCAAACAGTCCCTAGCCTTTGAGGCCAGAAATTCATACTTTCTTCACTGAGTTCTCTGAAAATTGACATGTTTGTCTCTCCCTCCCAAGATTCAAAAGGAAAGGGAATCTGCTGGAGAAGCAGCAGGTTGGCCTCGATGCCACTCAAGCCCACTGAGTTTTTGTTCAGCTGCTGTATTTGATATATCAGCTGCCTACTTCTGATTTTAACCGCTCTTCAAATATCTTCAGAACTAACAATGCAGCATATCAGCATACGTAAATCTGTGGGGTTTGCTAAAGCATTTTCCTTACAGTTTTATTGACCTTAGCAGCAATAAACAACAGTGTGTTCAGAGGGAAGACTGAGTTTCTCTGTATGTTTGTCGTGCTAGTTCTTGGTTCAGGATTTTTTTCCACTATTGTCTGTTAAAATTTGTTTTATGGCTTGCATGACACAGTGACTGATGCTGAAATCCTCTGATGTCTTTTGGAAATGCAACAGAAGCAATTTCCAGCCCATGTCATGGGAAATTTGCATGTTCCTGGGAATAAAAATTAAGATGAAAGCAGGGTGTGTGGGAAGACCTGGTTGTGGCAGAATCATTCTTGGCTGCTTTCTTGGTTGGAGAGCAATCACAAAATGAGGATTTTTACCAAGCTTGTTTAGATCCTCATAAGTGGATTTTGGCAGGAGGCAGGATGTGGCCACTGCCAGCTGCCTTGCTGAGTTGTGTGTATGTTCTGTACCTCTGTAAAACTAATGATTAGGCTATGATGAGAAAATAAACCTCAGTAGGAAAGAACAGTTAGCAAACCCCTAAAGTCCACTGTCCACAAAGAGTCCCATTTCTTAGATGGGCTTGCTTTATTTTAATAATGTTAGAGAAAAGCTCCATTTTGAGACAGAAGGCATAGTGTAGACCTGGTCTATGAAATTAGATAGCACTCTTTTGCCTATCTACTGGGAAAAGGAGCAGCTGAGCATAATGCTTGCACACAGGCAGCTCTGTACAGTGTTTCACAAAAAGCTTTGAAAAAGATAAGAGTCTCATTTTGTACTTTGACAAAGAGTTGCACTGACAGCTAGAGTCTCCATGTTACACTTGCAGCGAGTACAGCAGTTTTCCGTGGTGTTGCTGCAGCACTGCCCTACCTTATTTTATTACCCTCCCTGTTTGCCACATCACCAGCTCCCGGTAGCCGGGGGTGCTGTGGATGTGCCAGTCCTGGATCCCGGAGTCAAAGGGTCCACGGGACGGCTTTCTGAATCTCGGCAAGCGAGCTGCAGCTCCACGAGATGGGAAGTAAGAGACCAGCTTGATAACAGATATCCTTTGCTGCTTTTGTTTGAAAATAGTAAACGAGTAAGAAAAATATTATGGTTGTATCTGGTATGCAGCAAGGCTTTAAATTTGAGTTTACTTACCTTCCAAGCTCTCCACATATCCTTTATTTGACCAGAAGTTTGCAAACGTGGCCATGGGAGGGTTGCAGGGGTAATTGGCTAGCAGCCTGGGGACTGTATTTAATTAGCAAGGAATGCACCAGCCGTAGCTGCATTCTCTGTAGGAGCTGCAACCCACATAGCTACAGGTGCTGTCCTCTCTCTCTAGGCCCAGGGACTGCCCTTCTTCACGCAGGAGGGCTACACGTTGCAGCTTGTGCTGCATATGGAAAAGAATATGTTTGGATATCACTATCAGAACAAAAGTCTTTCTATTTATTGCTCTGCCAGTAATGCAGGCAGTATCCTTGGATTTAGGGCCCCACTGCCCTCTTAGTCTTATTACAGATGAATCCCTGGTTGTCAAAACCTTGGTGGATTCACATTTTTTAACCCTCTGTTTGATTAACCATTTCAGGACAGCTGGGCCTGACTGACTAGCATCAGCTGCTGATCTTATTGAGTTCATCTGGAGTTTCAAGTGATTGATACCTCTGAGAATTAAGCTCAAAGTGCACCAGGCTAGACTGCCTAGAGCTAAAATACCCACAGTCAAAGCCCATTAACTGAAATGTCTGTGTTTCACTGAAATTCTCTTTGGAAGGCTGAAGCTAATTTTTCCTTTGTTGCCACTATTCTGAAGTATCGTGCCTTGATGCACTGAGATGTAATACACTGTTATGATTTTTTTGTTGTTTTTTTAAGTAGTCTGATGGCTAAATACCCTCTTTGGTACTAATTTCTAAATCAAAAAAGTTAACTTCTATATTTATGGTCATTTTAGTTTTATCAGGTGACTGTGGTTGCCTGGGACGTGAGTCAGGTAAGCTCCTGTTACGTGTATCAAAAGGTAATTTATTGTTTCAGTTTATTAAGTTATACATTTTGTGTAATTTTGGCTCTTCCTAAAGAAAAACAGGAACCTTGTTAGAGCTATGCTTCTCTCTGTGCTTGTTTTCCTTCCGATCTACATTTTTTTTCCCCAACTACTTTTTGAAGTGTTTTTTCCTTATTTTGCTTCTGTACATCCATTCTCGTGCTGTTTTAATTTCTCTCCTGTCTGTGTTCCTTGATGTGCGTGAGCACTGAGGAGAGCTGAGCATCTGGAGAAGGGCAAAGGGGCTGTGAGCTCTTAGTAGGAAACTCCAAAGCACTGGCACTGAGATACTAACCCTTGAAGGGCACGGTCCGGTATCAGGGACTCGCTTCCCGGGAGAACTGCATTAGCAGGGGTGCTGAACAACTTAGGACCCCCCTGCCTTAGCGCAAGTATACCACTTGCCTTATATTTTTTGTTTAGTGTGCTCCAAAGCTGAGAATACAAGTGCTATGGAAAGCTTGAGTCATCAGTAGCTCATCACAGATTTCCACTGTGCTAGACCGTCACAAGGCTTTTGTGGTCTTCCCCCTTGAATTTTTAATCCGGTTTCATTTCTTGTATACATGTCAAGTCTGTGCCCAGCACTGATCACCCACCATGTCCTTTTCCCTCCTCCCTTCTCTGCTGCTTTCTCCTCTCTTTCTTTTCTGCCTCATTGCTGGATGGTAAAATGAGGGAGCAGGAGGCGTGTGTGTCGGGAAGAATGGGGAGATTGCAGCAGGGACGTGGAAGGGGGTGGCAGGAGAGGGCAGGGCTGCTGGGGGGTAAGGGACGAGCTGCCCGTCCTTGGCTCGGGGATGCTGTAGAGTGTGCATTGCGCAAGGCTGGAGAAGTGTTGGGGTGATGAATGAGCATGTTGTGACATGGGAAATAGCTGGCACAAACTCCCAGTTCAGTTGGATTTTCCTTGCGAACACAATGGGTTTAGCTGAATAGGGAATAATTGAAGTTTGAAAATGTTTCTGACTGTTCTGAAATTGTTTGGAAGAGACTTGGCGTTATTACAGCCTTTAAAAAAAAAAAGGCTGGGCATAATCATAATTGGAAATTCTTGTCTTTTATAAATGTTGCATGTAAAATCTTTTATTGCAGTTACTATTTTTTAAAAATGAAACTGAGTGACTTCAGGGTGGAGTTTCTGGTTTTTGTTTGTTTGTTTTTCCTTGCTGTCTGAGGTAAATTGTTACTTTCACTTGGCTATGGAGAGCAGTTGTTTGGTTGCCTTGTCTTTCTTTTTTTGTAGATAGTACCAAATTATTATTGGGCACTGGGGGGCTTTTTGACCAAGAATGGAGTACAGCTGCATTTTCTACCCTTTGAATATGAGATACAGAGGCTACAATTAAATACCAAAACATAGGATTAAAATTTTCCTTGTTATAACCTGAGATTCATACTTCACTAGCTAATACAATATTCTCTCTCTGCACAATTCTAAGTGTGGTTGCTCTAGGGAAAAATGGGGGGGGGGGGGGGGGTGTTGATTGTGAAGCTCTGCCAGAAGCATCTCCTGCCCCCGGAGGAAGCCTGCTGGAAGATGGAGAAGAGCCGAGCAGAAGAATGTAGAGAATCATTTACTGCTTGTTACTGATGTGCAACACTTGGCCTGATAATTCAGCACTGAACGACAGGAACTGCCATGCTGTTTCCAGGAACAGCCAGTGGCAGATGGTTAGTGATGAAGAAAAAGGCCACATACCTACATACCATATCATCTTGACTTGGTGTCTCCTCCCAGCTTTGGGAAATCAGCTGGGTAAGGCTTTGAAAAACCCAAAAGTTTCACCTAGCCTACTGTGTCTATTTGCCATTGATCACACTGTCCCCCATGAATTTGTTTAATGCCTTTTAAAATCCATTTTCAGTCTCCACAACCTCCTGAGGCACCGACTGCCACAATGCAATTATGGATGGTATGAAAGAGTACTTCCTTTTGGGTGTGTTTGTTTTAAACCTGCTGCTTAATGATTTTGTTGGATGCCCCCTCAGCTTTTGTACTGCAAGAGAAAGTGAACAATTATTCTGTATTTACTTTCTCCATTCAGCATTTTATAGACTGCTATCATTTCCCTCTGCAGTCATCTTTTTTTCCCAACCTGAAGAGCTCTTGTCTATTTAATTTCTTCTTGTAGTGAAGCTGTTCTGTATCTCAGAAGATAAATGTGGGCTTTTTATTACTCCTCTCTTTCTTCTTCCTCTCAGACAAAAGTGTCAGGGAAACCTTATACAGGAATGCCATCGTTAAAAGATTCTTTGGTGCCTCTTGGTGCCAAAATAATTAGCTTTCAGCTCTTGGAAGTTGCCAAAAGCTTCTGAAAGGAAGAGAAAACTTCGTTCTCATAACCCTCTCCAGTTTGAGGTTGCATTCACATCCAAAACTAGGTAAGAGCATGTAGCAAGTAAACAGGAGAAGTGTCTGCATTTGAAGTTCTCCTTTGCTGCCAACAAACCTTCAAATTTAATACACAGAAATCGCATGAGTGCAAGGAAGTGACAAAATCAGGACCTGAGAGATCAGGAAATTCAGTAATTTGGTCTGTACTGAGTAGGGTCAGCAGCGCTAAACAGGAACAAAGATAGCAACTCCAGAGAGAGCAGACTTTGGTGTTCTTTTTTCTACTTAGTCCAGAATAAGCACAATATCTTCTATCACGTGCAAATCTTAAGAGACAGAGGAGTAAAAGAGATAGCATGTTTTTATTTTAAATTTCTATGTTCCTATCCGACATAAATACCCCATTTGAGAGAGGCAAATGCAAATGTCTCCAGATCCAGGCGCAAGCATCTGCGGGGAACACCTTGCTGCCCTTTCAGTCTGGCAAAGTCACGCAGCTCTTCCACCTTGTGCCCTTTTTTCCTACCCTGTCGCATTTGAGCTGACTCTTCAAGACTCTGCACGCCTATTTCTTGCTTGCTGCTGTGTCTCAGTTCTTTGGATTTCCCATTTGGTCTGTGCTGCTGGCAACACTGCTGCACTGTGCTGCCTGCTCCTGCCATGTCCTTTTTTCATGCCACTACACAGAGAGCTCGCAAGATGAGGTTGTGTCCCTGCTTAAGCGCTTCCTGGAAACTTGTTTCTGCCAAACACCTACCAGATACCTCGGGAGATGAGCCTTTGCTTCCTCTTCCTCATTAATTATCTTTAAAAAAATATATAAAATAAAGTATTGAATGAAAGGATCTCTTTTATTCTCCTGTGCACTTGCTTTTTGCTGAGTTTCCTTCTAACCTCAACAGTGCTGCTTGGGCCTTCCTCTCCTCCTGTCCTGCCTTGCTGTCTTGTTACCACCCACTCATTAGATCATGTCTGAAATTAGCTTGCGGGAACTACAGGGCAGGGTTGATTTCTCTTGCCTCTTTAGTGAGGGCTTGGCACAGTTTTGAGTGGTTTTGAAAAAATAGTAAAAACAACAAAAATAAGCCCTTGTGCAGCTGGGGAAACCAAGGTAGGAAGGCCAGGTACCTATGGAAGGTGCTGGTGAAGGTCTGTAGCAGTGCCAGCGAGAGCTCACGTGGCACCAAAGCTTGTGCTCCAGGTAGATAATTCCGTCCACTTCTGTAACTGCCTTCAATGACAAATAGTCATTAGGATGAAGTATTGGATTCCTTTGGGAGGAAAAAAATTATTTTGTGAAGAATGCTTATGGTAAAAGCAACACTTTTATTGCGCAATGTTTTCTGTAGTAGCTTTGGGGTTTTTTTTTGGCAACTAAATGATGATAAAATAAATGTACTGATGCCGTGAAAGACTTCAGTTTCAGTAAGGTGGTGATGATCATCTGTTAAGTCGATGTCGGGAATGTTAATATTCATCCCTAAATAATACATCAGATTTCCAGTTCAGGACCAGTAACTTGATTTTTAGGTGATCTCAACACAGAGTTAACATCCCACAGAGTGGTGTCCCTTGATATACTGGAGACTGTCCCTAACTTGGTTTTTTTTTTGAGATACAAGGAGCCATGCCATTGGGGGGCAGTGGGTGTTCCCGGTGGAGTGAAATGATGCTGAGGGCTGAAAAGTGACTTGCAGAGCTGAAATTGAAGGGCTGAGGCTCCCTGAGACTCACAGCAAGGTCTGGTTCACTTTGGATCAGGCACAAGCAGGATGTGGAGTGCACAGTCAGGTTAGATAAACTTTCTCTGTGGGAGATACTTTGAACTCTGTAAGGGAGAATTTCTGTTGCAGGCAAGCCACGTATGTAGTAAAAAATCATAACTGTGTCCAGAAATGAAACAGCCAAGCAGGGCTTTCCCTTTATGATGAATCCTGTCAGTTCAGAGCAGGTCCCCAGCCTATATAAGTATTCTTTGTCATAAAATAAATGCTGATAGGTAATAGATGAAACAATGGTGGCACAAATCTGTGTACCCTAGCCTAGGAAAATGACTTTCCTAACCAGTCCCTGTTGGCTCCAGTCTACTTAAAAATGTGTGTTTTCAGGTGTCAGGTCTGGTAACGATACACTGCGTTTACAACTCCTCCTCACAGAAACCCAGGCAGAAGGATGTAGTTTTCCTGAGAAGAGGCAATTTTTTAGTCTCTTTATATTTTACCTCGTAGAATGTAATAAAATCCAAATCCTGCTACTTTGCACATTCATTTAATTCATATTGTTGCTTTCCACATGGCTAATACTCTGGATTATTATTTTTTTTTATAATGCCCTTCATCCAAAGATCCCAAGCTGATTTGGCCCAATTCCCAGGTACAGCTTAGCAACACTTAGCATAAGACCAGTAAAAGGAAGTAACAGGGAATTTCACGCGGTTCTTGGCTGGCTGTCAATTCAAACGTACCTACAGGTCAGAGCATCCCTGGCCTGTGAGCCCCTGCTTCCCATGGCTGTGACAGCCTGGTGCATGTCTCTCCTGTCTCAGATAGAAATCCCTCTTTCTCTTTCCTATCTCTTCCCCTCCACCCCCGAACAAGCTCTGCTGTCTCCCAGCATTTATGAGAGAGAGATGATAAATCTTTATGTGGGGAGAACTTGGTGGGACATATAGGGTCTTGGAGCTGGGTGACCCACCCCCTTAATCTGATGTTATTTGCCATTTGATCACAAAGATGCACTAAGTGGAAGCACACACTTTCAGTTTTGTATCTCCCTGCATATGCATAGGTATGTGCATGATTTTAATGTCTTTTTCTCATCTTCATGTCTAGAGTAACTCATTTCTCCAGTTTGCTAAATTTTACCAAGAGGGTTTCAGTTTCTTTTTCAGTAGTCAGCATGTTTTTCAAACTTTTATTCTGAATGTTTTTCTTCTCTGGAGAGAGTCTTGGACTTTGAAACCAGCTCTCATATGGAAACCCTTGCCTGTTTGGAAATTTGTTCCAGCTTGTTTTGCCGTTCAAAGTGCTGCTTCATGGATTCATTTTATGCCTCCTCAGAGACATTTTGTCAGAATTTTGCTTATCTACCATTATTGCAAAACGATACACCATCTTAGGCAACCAATCACTTCCTCATCCCCTTTTCATTGGTCTTTAAAGCAAAATAGAAATTAAACTGTGTCTGCTGTTACGCAGGCTGTGGTGATCTGGCTTTCACCTTTGGACCATGGGTGGTATTAGCTGTGCTCACATAAAAACCTTGCAGAAAGAGGAAAGATACTCTGTACCATGCACAGCAAAGGGTTAATCCATGTGTTGGGGAGATGGGGAGAAAATTATGCTGGCTGGACTCTGTCTCTTTGCTAATAGGCCTCTTTTTCTGAAGTGCATGGAAGACAGATGAAAAATCTCAGAGTTGCCTTGAATTATTTTCCTGAGCACACAGCTTTCTCTTTCTGTGGTGAAATATGACAGTTATAGTGTAGTATTTATGCACAGTCAATAAATCAGCAGAAAACGTGCTGCATTCAGGGCATGTATCTGTAGTCTGCTCCTTATGCTTTAGCTGAAAATGGAATTCTTGAATTTGCTGAAGCCTGCGAAAAGAAATTCAGGTGCACATCTCCATGGGAGCCTTACACAAAGTCTGGCGGCCCACAGTAATGCAGGATGTGCATCTCAGCTTCCGTTACTGTCCTCCAGTCTGTGAACCCAGACTCCCAAAAGGCAGTGGAAAGACAAGTTTTGGATTAGACTCCCAAACTCTTGCTTTAGTGGAATGATTGCAGAAAGGAGATGGAGCAAGTGAAAAGGGCAGAAATCTCTAAGGGGTGAGTTACAATTTTGTGGAAGTTTGTAGTGTAGTTACAAAATAGGGAAAAAAAAAAAGTGCTGCTGAGCAATATCCTGGAAAATACTGGTTTGCCTTTTTTTCAGAAGGGGCTGTGTGACACACTGGCAGAAGCAGCCTGGCCTTTTCTAGTGTCTGGCTTAAGAGCAGCTACCTGCTGACGGGTGAGAATATTTAGCCCTGATACAGCACACAATATCAAAGGACTTGAATTTGCTCAGCTTCTGCCATCTTGAATATAATTCTCTGTATTCTTGCTCTGCTGTATAGTTACTGGAGCTCTGAAGGAGAAATTATTTAGCACAGTTTCTTACCTTTCATACTGGAGTTCAGCTGTACACATTCTTTATGTAAATAGGAGATTTCATCTTTCTGTGAGGGACAGTGGATCTGTGGCTGGCTAAGAGCTAAACACTGCTGAATGCTCACTATGGTACTGAAAAATTCCATCTTGTGTGGTGCCAAGCAAGTCCCTTAGCTCTGGTGGCAGCCCTGCTTTCTGTATGATAGGGATAATATCTCCCAACTCACGGGATGGATTAATCAGTATTTTTATAGTAATTTAGCAGTGACCATTATTGCTTTGGCTTGAAGCCTTTTAAATCAAGCAGGAAAGTCATCAGGCAGCTGTATTACAAGAGCAAGATAGGGACCCACAGAAGCAGAGGGGGGTTTGAAGGGTTTATCTGTTGATACAGATTTTTCAGGAGATAATTTCTGGCTAAGGTATCAAGCATGCCCCAAATTCAGATGGCTAATTGGTGCCAAAGCTGACCTCCTTCAGTGCCTGAAGGAGCATGGCTAGTGTCTCACAGGTATATTGCTTGTTCAGGTCAGAAAGCAGCTAGGTGAGAAAAAAGTAACAGATGAAGCAATATAAAGGTGTTAAGAAGAAAGGAAGATTGTTAGAGCTAAAATCCTGTTAGAGGCAACAGCTTAGACGTTAAGCTGTGTAAGGACGAGGAACAGAAAAATAATAACTCATCAGCACAACAGGGAAAAATACCACTGATCTGTTTGGTCAGAAATTGACTGAAATTATTCTTCCAGAATTATGTTCCTTTTTACTGTGGGATAGAATATCTACACAGGAGCTATTTCAAAATATTTAATTATAGGAGAGCTTAATCTGCAGTAACTGTTCTGATTAATTTCCCCATAGAGACAATTTCTTTAACTATTGCAGTTGAAGAAATGTAGATGAGTGTAATTTCAATTAAAAACCAAGAAAAGTTTGAACTTTATAGATGTAACAAATGTCTGCTGCCACAGCTGCTAGGTAGTCCGCACTGCAAACACAAATTGTATGGAGGAGCAGTAAAGAACCACTCACTCTAGCTGCATTCATGCACAGTAGCAACCGTGGTGTCTGTTATTTTCAGGAATTAAAAAAAGTCTCATTAAACTAAATAAATGTCTTGCATTGTGCCCAGAAAATTGCTAGACTTCAGCTCTTGTGGTGTCCAGCAGGAGCAGGCTCCAAAAGCCAAAATCCTCAACAGAGAAAGAGGGAGAGTATGTGAACCCTGCCTGCTGCTGCCCTTGGAAAGGTCAACCTCTGAAACAGGAAACAAGAGAGTTTCATCTTGACCTTTAAATACTATGTTTGGATGTGAGAGAAGTGGCTTTTAGGTATCTGGCAGTCTGGAATAAAAAAAAAAAAGAATACAGTGAGGGTATGAACTTCTAATTGTTTAGCATTTCCTGTAGTCTGTTTTGAGGACGCTGTAGGACGCAGGGCCTCTAGGTTGCCAGTTTGAATTGGCTGAGGTCAGCTGGAGTCAGAAGTTAGTCTCTGATCTCATCTGGTTGATGTGAGAGAAATGCATAGGTGGCCTCATCAAGTTCTCAGTGCTGGGATCTAGCAATATTAGCTGGCATCTTCTACCAATAGTTTAGTTTCCATTCAGACCTTAGCAAATCAATTCCTATCCAGGAGTTGTCTTTCCAGGCTAACATGCAGCAGTGCAAAAATACGGTATCTGCATTTTTGTCTTATCTATCGATTCAAATCCCATTTCTTTCAGTCTGGCTCCATTCATGTGCACTAATCACTTGCATAAAAATATTTATCTGTTTATCCCTCCTGGCATTTCTGCTATGATTGTTAAAATTCAGAAACCTGGCTCACAGTTGGACTCGCACATATGCAACTTATGGAGAGGGCCTGGATAACGGAATGGAGTCTCCAAGTTTGACAGTATTTGTTTTCAAAATGAGCTGCTTTTCAACTATTGTTTTATCCACTTTTGGTTCACTAAAATGAAATAATTTGATAATGTTATATGAAAAATATTTGCAGAAGCTAAGGTTTTTGAAAATACAAACTTCTTTCTAAAGGCAATATAGACACTTGCCACTGTCCTGTATTCAGATGTTGGGGTTTTTTTTGGTGACAGAAGGGACAAGCACATCCCTGAATTAAATGAATTTACACCTCCAATTATTTTGATCAAGATGGGTAATGATATCTTTACAAACATTAATAATTTGTAATGCTTTGTAATGGGGATTTTAGAATTCACCTGTGGTGTTGTGAAACAGCAGTATCATCAAAATGCTTTACAAAAACAGAGCGAAAACTGAAACTGACTCCTTGCCTGTTTTTCAAATGAATGGCAAAAAAAATCCATGGAAAAAAGCCTTTCAATGTAAAAGCAATGGAAAATATTATCAGTTTCTTAATTATTATTTTAAACTAAGATTCATGTTGACAGTGCTGCTTTTGTGTTTTTTGGATTCAATCCTGGAAGCAAGCAAGCATTCGGGAGCAGACATAGTGCTAAATATTTCCTCAGCCTCACTCCACTTACCCAGTTACAGTCAGAAGTAGCTGCTGGGGCCTGCGTACGCCCAGGGGCCCATGCCAGCACAGCCTGCTGCTCAAGGGCTGAGGCCTCACTTTTTTTTGCCTCAGAGCAGGGCACCTTGATCCCTTCTTTCAGACAGAAACTTTTTTTTTCCTCCCTTTTTCACCTGAGTGGTAGGATATAATGCAGGGTTTTGCCACAGTTAATTTGTTGCCGTCCTGCCTTCATGCAGGTGGGGTGAGGAGCCCTGCGAGCACCTAAGGACGGTGCCCCACACCCAAACCCGGCCGCTGCCTTCAGAAGATGGCCGTTACCTGACTGGAAAACAATCGCACGTGGAGGGCTGAGGATTTAGTGCTTAACTGAAACCTCTGAAGACCCGAAACGGAGCGATTATATCACCAGGTGATTAGCTGAGCTGCTTCGCTCGGTTCCCCGGGGCCGGCCTACAGCTCCTGCCCGCTCCCCGGCCGTCGAGAGCTGCGCGGCCTCCGAGGCCGGGCCGCGGCGGGGGTAGGCCGCGGCGGGCAGGTGTGAGTGAGGCAGCCGCTCGGCCTGAGGGCGACTGCGCGCGCCCCGGGGCCGTGTGGTGACTCAGCCGCAGGGAAAGGCCGCAGCGCCGGGACGGTTACCGGAGGGGGGGGGGGGGGGGGGGGGAGGCACCACCGCCACCGGGCGTTCTCCCTCCCTCAGGGGAGCCCCCGCGGCGGGGCGGGGCGGCCCCTGGGGCGAGGGGCGGGGAACCCCGCAGAGGGGCGGGGCAAGGGTGACAGGTGCGGCGCGCGCGCGGAGGGGTCCGCCGGCGCCTCCCGCGTTCCCTCCTCACCCCGCCGCCTCCCCGCTCTCCCCCCCCCCCACGCCCCGCTCCCTCTCCTTCTCCCTCATGAATATGCAAATGCGGGTATAATTGGCAGCCAATGGCGAGCGCGCTGGTCACATGGTGCTGGTGGAAGCTCAGGGAAGAGAAGTTGAGTCTCGGCGAACACAGGCAGCTCAGTAACGAGCCGCAGCGGCCGCAGCCGGAGCCGAGCCGGAGCCGAGCCGAGCCGGGGCGGGCGGACAGGCGGCCGGCCAGGGGGAGTGAGCGAGCCGCTCCCCCCCCCTCCCCCTTCCCTCCTCCCCGCAGGGTGCCCGGCGGGCCGGGGCTCTGCCTGGACCATGCCGATCCTCCTCTTCCTCATAGACACGTCCGCCTCCATGAACCAGCGGGCGTATCTGGGCACCAGCTACCTGGACATCGCCAAGGGCGCCGTGGAGATCTTCATGAAGGTGAGTGCGGGGCCCGGGGGGCGGGGGGGGCCGCCGCCGCCGCCCCGCTCGCCCCCTTCGCCCGCTCACGCCGCTTCTCTCCGCTCTCTTCGCAGCTGCGGGCCCGGGACCCGGCCAGCCGCGGCGACAGGTACATGCTGGTTACCTTCGACGAGCCGCCCTACTGCATCAAGGTAATAACTCCCCCCCCGCGGCCTCCCCGGCCCCCCCCTCGGCCGCCCCAGCCCCGCCGCGGGGCCGCCCTTGGCGTGGCGGCGGCGCGGCGCAGCCCCGTCCGGCCCGGCGGCGGCAGCAGCAGCCTGTGAAGATGGCGGACATTTTGCTTTTGTATGGAGGAGAGAGGCTGAGGGCGCTGCTGAGATGGAGGAGGGGGGGGGGGGGGGAGGAGACGGACGGGAGCGTGATTCACCGCCCCGGCGTGCCGAGGGAGGCGGGCGGCCGGCCGCGCTCCGCCTCCGCGGCTGTTGCTCGCCCGCCTCCCGTGAGGCGGTGGCTCCGGCGGGGGCCGCGCCTTCGCCTTAGCCCGCCGCCGCGGGTCCCGGCCCCCTCTCGCTGCTGTTTTACCCCCCACCGTCACGTCAGCGGAGGGTCGCGTCCCGGCCGGGTTGCGGGGGCACGGGGTTAGGGCAGGAGGCAGCGCCCTCCTCACGTCTGCGGGACCCCCGGCTGGCAGCGGGGAACCAGGGGACAGCCGCGGAGCAACCCCCCCCCCCCCCCGCCACCCTCCCTGCCGCTGCCGCCTCCGACATGGCTGTGGTTTTGGGGATGGAGGCACCCGGGACTGTTCTCCGCCGTATTGGGGTTCACCCCCCCATCTCCTGCTGTGCACTGGAACCCGCACCGGTTTTGTGTAAGGTGCGTGTAATTCCCACTCGGGTAGACATCTCCGTGCAGGGTTGTGGCAAAGCTGGACGTGGAGTCCGCCTAGCTGGCTTCTCTCGTCCCCGTTTTCTCATTCCTCAAGATTGAGGCAAGTAGGGCCATGCCATTTATCACGTCGACTGCGCCACGAGGTTATGGCAAGAGGAAAAAAAAAAAAATCGGGGCTCTGTGTCCCTTATACTGTAGCCTTCAACTTGCTGATAGAAACATCCAACTTAATTTAAAATATTTAAATAAAGCATGCCACAGAAAACAGCATTGCTGTGGGGAAGCTTTAGAATCCTTCCTGAATAGTCCTGGATTAGGACTGTATTTGCCATGACTAGTATAGTAGTTATCATATCCATTGGGCCTTAGACCCATACTGTGGCGGCCAAAGAGGTTCATGTAAAATCGCTTGCTAGTCGTCCCAGAGAAGAAGAGAAAACCCTCTCTAGATCCCCCAGCTAAAACTTCTTGAAGAGAGGTTGTAAAAATAACTGTGCTCACTGATGCTGTCTGTTCACATCTTTGATAGTGAGGAAACTTAATTATCAAGAGCTATGCATCTTGGCTCCTTTCATCAGCAATATATTTACACAGCTAAAAAGTACAGCCTGCTTTCTGAAGTGACAGGAGTGATTTAGTGAGTCAGTATTTATTGCACCTTTCGTTTTCTCAGAAGATGGTGCGGAAGTCATCCTATTTCTGTGAGTTGAAGCCATCCTCCTTGAGTTACAGAAACCTACTATCTGTCAAAAAACCCTAGGTCTGTATTGGAGAGTGCTTTGTGCTTTTTTTTTTTTTTAAATGCATAATGCACACATCCTTTTCCCCATCCATGTTTGTGGCTGGATGCAAAACCCAAATCTTTGTCACGCAAGCATTAACTAGATTTCTTGAGTGAAGAGTTTTTTCTCCTAGTCGTGTGTCAACTATTTTACAAGTAGACCTTTCTTAAGTTTGAGGAAGAAACCTTTCTACTGCAGTTATAGCAAGCATACTGGTGATTTAATAAAAACATTACTCTTCTGCTGGAGGTCTGTGTGGTAATGCTACAGGTTATTACCACATATATACTCGTATGTGCTGAGGAAGATCCTTATGTTTAATGAGCCTCTGTGTACATTCTGATGTACTAATGAGCATCTGACTGTGTTCCCAGTTTTAGTAAATAGTAATTTAAATAAATGGGACTCTGTGATACCCATCATAGTATTGAATCATGTTTGACATACAGTAAATAACGAAAGGAAAAAGAAAAGTGTTGTAGTTCTTGTAACTTTCTAATGTCTCTTCTTAGAAATTTATTTTTCTACCTTTAGCAAGCTGGCTTTTAAACTGGACCTTGAACAGTCTTAAAATATTTTTTCAAAACTTAGTAACTTGTGTAGGAACTGGCTGCAGATCAATAAATTTATGTTTATAAAATAATTATGATCACAACTCCAGTTCAGCTATTACATAAAGGCTTCATGGCATAAATTAGTGTGGTTAGGCTGTCATCCTATCTCTTACTTGAGCAGAGAAAGCCTTACAGCAACAACGTTTGCTTCCCCTGTTTGAAGACATGTTCTCAAGACCTTTTACTGGTATTTATGATACCCCTCTGTTGTGTTTTCTAACAACCATAGTTATGCCAGGAAAACTTTCTGGTCTAGGCTAGGTTCTGTATGTCTTGCAAAAGATGGTTGTAAAAGAAATAAAATTTTGTTTCTTTGCTAATGCTGCTGTAGTTAGATACTTTATCTCTCTTGATTTAGAGCAGGAGAAAACAACCTTGACAAGTGAATGCATTTTGCAAGTCTGCTTTCCAAGTATGTGCGTTAGTGGCTGCTTTATCCTCTTGTTTTCTTTATGATTTACCCTAATTAAATTATATAATCTTACAGATAGTTCTTAAGGTTACCAGTGAAGCAATTGAGGGAAATAATCTTGTTGTGGAGTTGAGACCACCCAGGAGAGGTAGAGGCATTATGGAACTTCAGCTTGGAGCAAGGGTGCCTGTGAGAGGAGTGCATTGTTTTTGTTTCTGAATTCGTTTACCTGTAGCCTTAATGTATTTTAAATCAGCAGTGCTGGTTCACTTTTGATGGACAAGAATGTCTCAAGAAAACATCACACATGTGGTGGTATTGTGCTAAGTGAAAGGATCCTGCTATTGCACAAAGATTTGCTAAAATCTGTGCAAGTAAGATGACGTTTTTCGGAACTGTCTTCAGTGTAGAGAGTTTGAAATTATTTATGAGACCTATGGTCCCTCTCCTAGTCACTCCTGTTTTTAATTGACTGCTCATACCTCTCTGTTTGCACTACTTACTTTAAAATGGGATTACTTAGTCTCAGTTTGCAGTGTGGCTCTGCAAAGAACTGTGGTGGCATGTATCTAAAGAGGGGGCAGGGTGCTGTCCTGGGAAGGTGGGGACAGTGAGATGGGGATGGTAGGAATCTCAGTTCCATTCCCGCAGCAAATGCCTCTGAAACCTCATCAGCTGTTTTGCTCGTGTTGGTTACGTAATGTATAGATGGTGATTTGTGGCAGTAATTATGATGCAGGCATTTACAACTCTTGCTTTGCTTCCAAAATACTCTCTGATAAGAGACAGATATTTAGTATTTTAAAAGCATATTATGAAATGTATAAACCTGTAGGTGTCAAATCATGTGATCCTGTGTAGGTCAATGGGAATATACCTGTAAGTTCTGTTGAATGTTGGGTCAGTCTGATTTTATAGACTAGGAGGCAAACATAGTATGTTATTTTCTGAAGTAAGAATGTTCAACCTGATGTTTATAGTGTGTTTTTCCTCCACTGTTTTTAGATTAAAATTGTAATAGGATGCTGTCAAGTGAGTCTGTCTTAGGTTAGTGACATGTTAGCAACATTGAAGTGAGCCAGTCCATTCTGGTTTTGGGTGTTTGGCATGCTTGGGAAGCTAACGATACCTATAGTAAAACTCCTTTGTAACCAGTAGCATGTGGCAGGTGTCTATTATGTAATATTAAAAGACTAGTGCTTAAATTTAGGTACTGAAGGAATTTATTCTCCCATGTGTATCCTGTTCTCTGGGTGAGAAAAATGGGTTTAAGAACAGCCTTGCTGTCTGGCACAGTATTTGATGTTCTTGGCTTTCTAGCTAAGATAAATGCATTATCTGATTCAATGAATATGGTACCTGACATGTCCATGCTTTGAAGACTTTATATTCATGGATTGCTAGAACCCAGAGCTTGCTCCATCCCATCTGTGCTTTGACCTGGTGTTGCAGTACCTCTGAGCCTTGTGTGCCAGACCCACCCTTGTCATCCCTTTCTGCAAAACGCAGCTGATACCGAATGCATGGGAAGGAGGGTGAAAACAGGCCAAGTGTATTACTGACAGTTCTGCAGAGCATTTACCCAAGCTCCCACAGTTTGTGGTTCAGAGACCCATGCTGAGGGTTGGTATGTCAGTAATGGTCTTCTGTGGCTTTTTCTATGTATTTGCCCAGTTGATTTTTTTTTTTTTTAAATCACGTAAACTTTTAGCAACCTCAGCTGCTTTCCCCCCCCCACTATCAAATATATGTGTTCCTCTACACCTAAGCACGTGCCACGGGATAAATGGACAGAATCTTCAGCCATTTTATTTGTTTTTTCCTGAAGTAGTCGTGCTAGAGTAAAAGTATGGGGAGAAGGGAGGAGTCTTCTCACCTGCCCCCTTCCCCAAACTTTTCCTGTTCTCCAGTGATGCAGAAAAGAGGGAGGTAGGTTTCACCAAGATCTACCTAGATTTCTCTGTAAATGGAGCTCATACTGAAATCCCTGCCTAAAAAGAGCTTTTGAAAAGGAAAGCAAGGTTTAGCTCTTTGTTGGCTTTTTCCATTCTTGATTTTTGTTAAACGTCACATCCTGTAGCGTGGGGTCTGCTTGCGGGTTTGTGCTGCAGATGGCTAGTTCAGGCCCAGACAAAAAAACTAATGGTGGTCTTATGTGAAGTTATTGATTAACCCGACTGCCCTGTTCCCTTGTGACTGATACCTGGCTGCTGGCAGCGATGTGGCCTTTCCTCAGTGCTTGAGGAATAGTATTTGTGATGGGGTCACAGAAATATGGCTTTTGTTTTACATTCCTGTGAGACTCTGTAGTATGACCTTCATAAATGAACTGGTCACAGGTCAGAGGACTGAGAGAACTTAAGTTAGGTTTACTCTGCCGAATCTGAAATTACATGTATTTTCCTCTTTCTGTTATGTGTTATACTGAATTCAAGAGTCAGTTGTGACTGCACTGTAAAAATAGGTTTCCTGAATTTGAGTGCAGAAATATGTACGTAGCTGCCTGAGAAGCAGCTCAAAATCCTTAATACAATGTATGTGAAACACTTTACTGTTTGAGAAATGCAAACTGGGACTGATAGATAGGATGCCTTCCAGTTCTGTTGCTGTTCCTTGCTAGTCTGAACATAGGTTTCAGTGCTGTAGAGGTCTCTTGTGGAAGCAGCCCTTCATGATGGACTCTGAGCAACCTCTTCTGTTTCTGTGAAATTCTTATAAGGAGTTGAGCTTGATGACCTTTGATTTTGGTGTTGGATTGGGATACCTTAGAGGCTGGAATAGGAATTTGTAGAAGGCTCTTTTAAGTGTCTGTCAAAGAGTATTTACCATATGTAAATAACCTGTTCATTTATGGTACTAAAATAGCGCTTCAAAACTGGGAGTTCATAAGGTCAGACTCAGGGAGACTGACTTTATCTCATTTTTTTTTAGTGGCACAAAAGCTTTTGCCTGCATTTTTTTTATTTCTGCTTTCACACAGAAGCTGTGCTGGTATAGAATGTAACCAGTTACCACTGACTCTGCAAAGAGGGGTGACAAATGAATAGGCTGTACTGCAAAACAGAGATGTCAGATCTATTTGTCTGTTTCTGGAAGAAATGAAGTCAGACCTCCTGACCCTGAGCTGCAGGGAGAAAGAGAAACCCAGCTGTGAAACCTGTTGGGTTTGAGGCAGAGATCTTCAGGAAAGCTGCCTGAGGTGATGGGAAATGCGTGCGTTTGTGTTGTAACTTTTGTCAAGGATGAAAAATAGAGGAATATCTAGTAAGCTAACCTGTAGCAAATCCACAGAATAATCTTAAATTGATTAGGCTTTTACAGGAACCTTGAGCCACCAAAACCCATCAGTTTTACATGTAAAAGGTCTGGTTTCTGGCAAATGCGAATACTTGGTGGTCTGACCTGCGCTGTGGAAAAGGATGCATGAACAGCTGGAAATACGGTTGAAGGTTTACAAGTTGGTAGTGAGGTATGCAGGCAGAATTGTTTGGTGCAAGGCAGATAGCAGCTGCAGGGGCAGGAGGGAAGCTGATAGCCGAGAGATACAAAAGAGAAAGAAAACTGAGGTAAATGGGAGAGGCCTATCTGTCTCTCCAGATATGCCATACATAATGTATAAACTTAGTGAACCTACTAGCCAAGCATTATTAGAAGGATTAAAAAAACCAACCAAACGATGCAGAATATAGTACTGAAGAACTGGATGAAATGTAGGTAGAATATGCAGTGTCTGTTATTGATAACTAATTCAGGAGACTCATGTTCTGTATTTGTTTAGCGGAGAGAATAGGCATTCCTATTTTACCACCATACACGTTTTGAGTCAGTCATAGCAATACATGTATTTCTGAACACTAACATCTTCCATTGCCTGTGAAGTACTCAGCACACCTCTCCTCCAGTCTTGCAATACCTTTTCCACTGTGCTTGGTTCAGGTTTTGTCATGGAATTTGTGTATTTTCAGAAGGCTGGCTTTCAGCATAAATGACTGGCAGGTTGAAGCCAACAATTGCTCTTCCTCTGTTAAACACAATGAATTTAAGGAAAGAAACAGAAGTCACTTAATTGTGTAAGGAACACTCTTGCAAATCCTGATTGTCTAGTTCTTGTTGAGGACAAACCAAAATCACTTAATACTGTTTGAGAATCCCCCACAAAACAGTTTTTACCTGCTGTTTTCTATTTAATTAACTATCACTTAGGTCTTTGGATGAAGGATGTGTGCTCTGTGTGTATGCATGCAAAAAAAGTACTTTTTTTTTTAATTAAGCATCTATTTTGGAATTAGACAAGTAAGGCCAAAGACAGTTAAAAGGTTCTTGTTGGTGCAAGTGGTAGGTTTGTGTTTTATATACTGCAGTGCATGTCTCTCAAAATATATAAAAGTCTGAAAATCTTTTTTACTAAAAACTTAGGAATTTCCCTGTAGCAAGCATGCAATAAAGTGTTGTAGCTCCTTTTAGCTTATAAAGGTAGTAAATGCATTCCAATAGAGAGCATCGTTTAAAAAGCACATTCCCCTTCCTGAGAGGCAACATATTGGGTGGCGTAAAGCACATTAAAATGCTTTTAAACAGGCAGAAGCATGCTAGTCTTACTTCTTTCTCCCTCTCCTGAGTGACTGCTTCTTGCTGCCTGCCTTTTGTTTGTGAGTTGTAGTGAACATCCTTTTGCAGGAACTGGTGTAATGAGGAGAAAGCACTATACTAAGGAATTTTGTGCATAGTAATGTACCTTTCCCTTTGTTCATTACTGGTTTGTTTGGTTTTTTCAGAGTGATTCATTCTTCTAAAAGAAATAGTTTGGTGCATTCTGAAATTGAGGTCTCTTGTAAAAATTCAAGTTTGTGCAACAAGAAGGTGATTAAGTTTTGGAAAGGAATTGTTTTTAAATGGAAGGGTAGTACAGAATTTAACAACTTCTTGATAGGTATGGTGGGCCAAACTCTGCTTGGCTGTAGTTTTTGTCATTAGTTTTTGGAGTTAGTTAAATACTTGAGCTTGTACTTTCACCTGCTACCTGTGTTCATGGGAAGGGAGAGCCTGTGTTGCTAGGTTAATTCTTAATGAAGATATTTTAACTGGTTCTGTTTCTACAGGAATCTGCAAACTAAAAGCTTGCTTTTTCATCCAAAGTGTGTTGCTGCTTCGTACTATTGATGAGATGCCAGAGACCTTGAATGGAAATCAACATCTGTTGTTCATAGCCACTGTAGCAATTTATTTTTTTATCTTTCTGTTTGGTTCTTTATTTGATCTTGGACACATTCAAAGATGTAAGCCCTTAAGACTACAGGATAAACTAGACAAAAGTAGATATGTTTGCACTAAGAGGCTTAATTCATCCTCAGTGCAAAGGTCGCTTTATTTTAAAAATAGAAGCTTAAAATGTGGAATCAAACAGTTGAGTTGGATCTCCATAGCTGTATTTTTTTAGTGAGGAGTTCTGTAAGAAGGAAGGTGCTTTGTGAAGTTGGTGGTTCCTGCCATGTGTAATCTTTATTGGCTGCCGCCTCCTCTTTTGTGCTGTTAATATTGGAGTTTCACACGTGGGGTTTTTTAAAAGATTTCTTTTTCGTTGGTATTTATGGAAGAAGGCCTAGGCCTTGTAACCTGGCTTTGTGTTGTAGCTAAAAATATGCACAGAATACTTCTGTGATTATCTTGAAAATGGGCATTTATTCTTTTTAAACTTTAAAATGGAAAAACTAATATGGTGTTAAATGGTGGTTGTCTCACACTATAACAATGGAAAAAGGTAATTAAGGTTGCAGACACTTCTACAATGTTCATCCTTGCATATTTTTCAAAACAGCTTGCCAGAAAGAACTGTGATTTTCAGCAATGGTGCAAGAATGTTGTTCTGAGCTTACTGTGAACAAGAAAAGACAAAACTTAGTGCTGTCTCCTACAGTGTTTTTATACTTCAGACAGTTGAAATCAAATGGGAAAAATAATTTCTGTACTGTGTGACTTGTCTTCTGGAGATCAGTGCTTTTGGAGGGGAGAGCAGTGTGAGTCCAAGGGCCCTGTGAGAAGATTCTGGATGTCTCCAGTCTTTAGCAATTCTCTTCTTCACCTTCTATATTTTGAATGCCTGTATCCCTGATTTTAATAATGTAGGCTACAAAAAAAATCAATGGAAAGCGCAGCTGCTGCTCTTCTGAATTTTAAATGCAGATTCTTATTTAAGTAATTCACTGTTGTAGATTTAGAGTCTTGGAATTTTTTCTTCCTCCTTAAACTTTATTCTTACAGTGTACCACTTAATATGTAACTCTTGTGCTTCTACCCCCCAAAAAAAGTATAGCAGGTAGTAATTTAAAGGAATCTTTTGCTTTGCATTTTCTTGCTAATTTTAGAATGGTTAGAAAATAGTTGTGTAGTAATCAATTTCAGCTGTAAGCAGCATGCTCTAGGGTTGAGGTTTTAGTAGGGTGCCAGGGAAAAAGTATATTCTTGTAATGTGACTTGATTATTATGCAGATCAGAATCTGTGGTTGCCCATAGACTTATATTGATCCGTATATTCACTCTGCAGAGTGTTTGGAAGACAAAAGTTTCTTTTGGTGTAAGATCTGGCATTTAAAAGTATCTCAAACTTAAATGAGTTATTAGCAGACAAGTAAACCAGAGCCCTGTTTTCTTTTAAAGAGCTTTTTTTTCTTCCTTATGAGATTGGCCCTTTAGTTAGAAAATAATATTTTACCCAGTTACTGTGATTCTTTGCTTGAGCTCCTATGCAAACTCTCCAGGAAAAGCAGCACTAGCAATGTTATTCTAGGCTATAAAATCAATGCTTCAGGACTCCTTAATTTTGCTTTTTAAAGATGAAGATGATTGTTGATTTGGCTGTGTTTTCAGAGGTGCTTTTAAATGCTTAAAAGTGTAGAATAGTATTTAAAAAAAAAAAAACCCCAAATCTTCATAAGATCGATGTTGTTGAATGACTAATTTGACTGCAAACAAAGATCTACAGTGTGGTTAAGCTGGTGTTGCTATGCTCTGCTTGTAAGTGAGAATAATGCATTAGTATTGGTCTTCATAGCATGTTACCAGTAGAGCAAGTAGGTTTTTACTTGACGGGGGGTTGGGGGGGGTTAAACTCTGCTTTGTGGGAAAATCTGTGTCTGTTGAGCCAGAACACTTGGTGCCTTTGGCTGCTGCCAGGCGTCCTGATGGCGTGCTGGCTTGCAGGCTGGGGACGTGGTGGGTGCCCTGGGCTGGAACAGGGCCTGGCCTGCTCCTGGGAGGCAGGCAGCCTGCAGGCCCTGGAGACTCCGTGGGCATAGTCTCAGGCCAGCCAGGTCCTCGGCATGACAGCACGTGGAGAAGTGTGCAGGGTGCCGCAAGATAGAGCGAGGCGGTGAGCGCCTCCAGTTCATCAAAAGAGCTGCAGCTGAGATAGTTGCTTTTGAATCACACGACTCTGGAGGAAAGCTGTGACTTGCTGTCCTCTAAAATAAAAAACTGACCGTGACAATGCTACCAACTCCACCAATGTATTTTTTGCTGTATCGGGCTTGAAGGTGAAGTTGACGCTGTTTGCTAGGCTAGTTGAGGTTTCTCAATTTGTGTTCCTTCACTGAGTATATGAATTTAATTGTGATCTAAAGTCTGGTGTTTTTTTTTTCCCCAGCAGTGCCTTGGATAGGATTTCAAACGTGAATTGAGGAAATCGGTTGATTAGGTGACGCCTCTAGATTTGTTACCTTCTTGAGATTCAAAGTAATCTTGCAATACATGTAGCGCTCTGGTGTGCTGTGCTACTCCTATGATGTGCTTTTGGAAGGAGTGGGGAGGAATGTGACAATTTTGAAAATGAGTGTGGATCATGCTGTGTTGTCTTAGCTCTGGGCTGTAAAGCTAGAGGATCATCGGTAATTAATTCTTTTCCACTTGATTCCCAAAAATGTGCCCTTGTGCTGATAGCACACACTCTGTAGCCACTTAGCTGTTGCCTTTATTCCTTGTGACTTTTCCAACCATGCTGGGAGTAGGAAGGGGCCAGGAGGACAGAGCTGGGGGCTGACTGGCATTGAAAGCATGTGTGATAGTCTGGAAGAGCAACGGGTGCTATGGGTAAATGCAAATTTTTGATTGAAACTTCCATGTTTAAACTGTTGCCCCCTGTACAGTGTTTCTTTTAGGTGCACCTATAATGGTATTTCTAAAATGACTGCTACGCTGCTGAACAGAAGCACGTAGCCTCTCATTTTGCTTACTGTGCTAGAGCTGCAAATTGTATGATTACATCTGTGTTCACTCTCCATTAAGCTATTGTGTAAAACGTAGCTTGTTCTGGTTCAACTCTGTACTGAAATATCCTAGCTTGTCGAGTGTTTCTCAGAAATACTGCTTTTTTAACTGGATAATGTTCTTTTATTTAAATAAGAATGCTTTTTGAAACAGAGTGATACCATGATCTCTTTGGTATTTATACTTTCCTTTTTTCATGTGTAGTCCTTTCATCCTTGTGCAGCAAAAAGTGTCATGAGCGTAGCTGTCAGAACACATGAAATATTGTTGACCAAAAAGCTAAATCTAGAGACAGATTAAAGCAAGAGCAGCAGGTAATAAATAAAAAGGTAGTGTAGGCTTTTTTTTTTTGCTTGGCATTGATTATTATTATCACTTGATTCCAAGCATAGCTTCAGCTTTGAGCATCTCTGTTTGACGTTTCTTACAGGTGAAGGTACTGCTTCTCTATAAATGCCGACATTAACAGAAGGCCCCAGTACTCGTTTTGTAACTGGAGCTTAAGAGCCTCTCTACTAGTGTTTGCCATGGATACTGTGCTTAAAGATTAATATGAGTTGTTCTTACATAAACATCTTGAATTCTTCTTGATGGAAAAGCATTTCCATATCTTGTTTAATGTTGAAGTCATCTTAAAAGGACAGTGAACCACATGGTGTAGTTTGACTGAGCTTGTTTCCTAAGGTGTGTGATTTAAAAAAAAAAAAATAACATTTGAGATGTGAAGAAACACTTTTTTTTCTATTTAATTGACTGCCTGTCAAAAACAGTTACATATTGCACTAGAATGCAGTTCTGATCTTGCTCACATTCACTGATCTATATGCTTTAGAAAACAAGCTGGTCCAGTCTATTTTATAAATGAGTTAGTCTTCGATTGGTGCACCTACAGGAGAGTTCAGCTTAGAAATGTGCAATTGAGCGGATCTCCTGTGCACCTCAGGTCACATTGCAGACCTGCCTTGGAGTGTAAGAACTGCATTGCTTTTGGATGAAATAAAACTGGAAGATGCACCCCAGCCACTGAGTGATGAGTCTACAAGATAGCTATTCTGAAGTAAAACCCCTGACATGCAGTAGTGTGGCTGTCATCTCCTTAGAAACAACTGCCTTGTTTGTGCTGCACTGCTTGCTGGCCTAAAGGTAGCCAGTGCGTCATGCGTTCTTCCTTGCACTAAAGCTGTTTCCAGTTGTGTAGGAAAAAATAATTTGGGTGAGGGGAGGAGAGACTCTGTTATCAAGGTACATAGTCTGTCCTAGAGCTGGAGAAAAGGGAAGAATTGTGGTGCCTGCAAATGGATGGAGGTGGAGGACGAGTAAAGTGACAGCTTTCTGTTAAAAATCTGGTGTCAAAATGTCTCAGCTGTGGGAGATCAAAGGAATTGTGTACTCCAGTGTCTTTTTTTTTTAACATGTATTTTTTCTAAAGAGATACTAAAGCAGTTTATGCTTCTCTGTTCTCTTGGAGATGTTTTACCTATATTAAACTCCTGTGACTATTTTTATTTGACTGGGACTTGAGCAAGTGTTTTTAAAAAAAAAAAATAAAAATATAACATAAGCACTTGACCACTAGGTTTCAATTTGAGTGTCCTTCAAAACCAGCAGAAATAAATAACTTGACAGGAAGAAATGAATTCACTTACTATTAAAATTCTAACCTGTTGCTCACTAGCTGTAATAATGTAAGGATGACCAAGTGATGGACGCTCTTGTAGACTCTTCACTGTACTTAATGCTCTGTGGGCTTGTTGAGGAAGTAGTTTAAGCCTGTGAATTTACTATCTGTTAAAATACTCCTCAAATAAGAACTGAAAAGGTGGGGTTTTTGTTAGGCTGGTCTCATGGTAAACAACAGCGTGTACCTGCTTGAGTGACTGACCAGGGCTTGTTTCTCTTCTGCCTGCAGTAGGGTCATATCCAAGTTTTACCCTGAAACTCTGTTCCCTGTTTTGCTTTGCAAAACCAGATTTCCATGTGAAAAGCTACAGATAGGCTCCCATGGCTTGCTAACCAAGATACATTTGTCTTTTCATCCATCCTTGCCCTAGAATATTACTTTGCTACAGCAAAGGATAGGGGTGGCAGCTGTCTGTGTTCCAAACCTGTATCTAAGGCAAGGGGATACTGGAAGACTGGGGCATAAAACTAGTAATAGAAATGACTGTGTGCTGGAGAGCCTAACACAGCAATAGCAATTGCACGCAGCTGGCTTGGTGCCATCAAACCTTCTTCCTCTTCCCACAAGCTTTGCATCAGATCAGTAAGATCTGCTGGTGTACCTCCACCAGCACTCACTAGTCTTCCAAATCCAGGACAGTACAGCTTGGATCCAAGCTAGTTCATTGTGTTCAGCACTACCCTGATGATAAGCTGATTTCAGGCCTGTGTGCCAGTATCTTTCTGTGCTGGAGGTATGCTAATCTCATATCTAAGAGGTGGGTGTTGTGATGCTGTGTCCTGTGCCAAGAACAAAAAATAATTGATCTTGTGAGTTTCTTTACTAAGGGCTGTTTGATACTGTGCAGTGACAGGACTGGTATGTTGCATAAAAGTAACTAGAGAGCACAGGTACTGAAATGAGAGAAGAGTTATTCTGCAGCCAAGGTATAGATAGAACCCGAGAGCTCTGTTGCCTCAAAAATGGCATTCATAATTATTTGGAGGAGAGTCAATGTCTGTGTCTCTTAGAGCTGTTCCTTCTGCCCCATTAGCACACTGTAGACAAACATTTGTGAGGATGAAATTAGTAGGTGGTGTAGGTTGTGTGATGTTGACTTATTTTAGGACTTTTACATGTTAAATAAGACACAATGTTTATAGCATAGTCAGTACCTTTCTTCTGCTGTGCACTATTTCTAACTAGTAAATCTTTGAACATCAAATAAAAACCATGGGGGTAGCATGGGCATTGATTGTTTTGTACCAACAAGCAGTATAACCCTGTCCTCCGTGGGGCAGGGAGACACATGGTACCAGGACCTCTCCTCCTCTCCCTCTTTGCTAAGTTTTGCCATAGCAAAACTGGGATGACCAAGATAGTCTTTGTGTTTGCTAGAATTCCAATTCCAAAGTTGCTGAAGCTGTGGCAGGGAAGCTCTGGGTTACATAGGAGGGTATTCCCTGTTGCAGAACCACTGAGCAACGCTGGGGCTGTGGTCAGGAGATTACAAAGAGGTGAAGGTATTTTGATGTTGGAGAAGCAGCCTCTGGCACTATAGGGGGTCCAAAAGAATACTTCAGTTCCTTGGAAAAGAAACATTTGCTTGATACACACATAGATGTGAACAGGTTTGAGTGGTGATCACTTGTACAGTTATAAGTGAACAGAAAGGTAACTTAAAAATTAACCATTCTGATGATTTGGAAGGCAAAATGCTCTGCTGGTTTCACTGTCTTCACACAGGACTTGCAAATTCCATAGCAGGAGTGGTTTCAGATTTCAATAGCTGGATTTTTTTCTTATTTTTTCCAAATGGATGTCACTGACAACCTAGTATGCCACAGGCATGTTATCCTGACCTAGTCTAGGTTTTCTGAAGATGGGTGCATTTAGTAATAGCTTGAATTATTGAGAAACTTAAATACTTTAAACAGGTTGTAATATCTAAAATCCAATTCTTTGTAGAGGAACATTAGCAATACTCTAAAAATCTGTATGTTTAAATAAATATTGAGTACTTACTGTAACACAGACTGTTGTGATTGGCATGCTAGATTGCAAATTGTCTTTACTTGGAAAATTATTTTTAGAAATGTTATAATTTTTGAATCTGATCTGAAAGCAATCCAGTGAACAATAAACTCTACAGTTCTGTCTTGGCATTGCCTGTAGAAACACTAACGATGAAGACTTGCAGCCTCAAAAGCATCAGCTCCCTGGATTTCATGGAGCTGGTGAAATCAGGAGAGGCTGCTTTGGGCCTGGAATTCTTTTGCTCTAATGCCCAACCTCTGGGTCTGCCCCTGGAGGCTGACCAAACTGTGCTAAGAAATACCTGGAAACAACCATGCTACCCAAAAATATTGTGTTGTCTTTAAATTAAACAAAAACAAACCCACCCCCAAAACAACAGCAAAAAACCCCTAAAAGCCAAAACCAACCAACTAACCACACTACAATAAAACCAATAAATATGACATTTAAGCTAGTGTAGGTGAGATTACAATGCTTATGTGTTACATGTATTCAAAACTTGGTAATGTTTTACTTGTACTTTGATATTGCTTTCTTTTGTGTGATAAAGGTGGTGGCTTTCCCTGCTCCCCAAGCATTCTATAAGATGTTCTTTCCTGCCTCTTGCAACTGAAATCTGCTTCTGTTGTTTCTCTGATGTCTTGAAGGTCTTTTTAAGCTACTGATCTGAATGAGACTTCCTTTTGCTGCTCAACTCTATTCCTTCTGATGTTCAGTTAGTTCTGGTTCTGGTTGTGGTAAATAAAACATTCTCTTCACTAGGTTGTTCACCTCGATATTTGTCTGAAATCTATATAATCTGGGCCTATCTACTGCTGAAAACAGCAATTTTGACCTTACCTGCTTCTTGAAGCAGCTTAAATGATTCTGTAGCTGTATGGTGAAATAGAGCAGGGCATGGATTTGTCTGAAAGCTAAGTCATGAGAAAAAAATGTTACTTTTTAAGTATGTTATTTTTTCAGTATTACTTGCTTGCAAAGGCTGAAGCCAGGAGCTGGAAGGTGGTATGCTGCTTCCAGATCTCAGGGTTTTGTAGGATGGTATCCAGAGCTTGCAGTTGTCAACACAGAAGGCTAAATGACACTGCATTTTTGTCTGTTCTTGGCATAAGCAGGCAGGATGAGATTTTTGCTTATAGTACTTGGTTTTTTTCTCTGCGATCTTTGAAAGTCTTTTGGTATGTGTATACAGGCTAAAATTATTTGTTCATATAAATGGTCAAAGGAGAAGCTAGTAACATAGTGACAAGACAAAAGCTACTGAGATTGCTATTAATAAATTCTGGGCATAAAAGTTAAGTAGGAATGTAATATTGAAGATGATGAGAAATTACTCGCGATGTTAGAGTTGGTTCATAAACAACTAAAATAATTAATGTTTAGTTTGACTTCATAATTATGGACTTGTAGACGATACATAGTTTTTGTAGAATATGTTTGTGTTCAATCCTCTAAGGTTGTGGAGGTTTGGTTGTTTTATTGGTTGGTGGGGGGTTTTTTTGGTCATTAGTGTTTCTGCTGGCAAATGGAAGTAGTACTACATAAAAGCAGCACTTTTTTCTAAGCAGCATTAGTGGCAGTGTTTTGAATTTAGGAAGGATTATTATTTAATTACTTTAAAGTGCTTCGTTGAACTCATTATGCATATGCTCTGTATTACGTACTTGACTCTTTATTTTGCCCTAAGAATGATCCTACTGTATATATGGAGGGGAGAATATATAGTATTCTTTGGGGCTTTAGTTTCTGTCCCTGAAATACAGGTGTAATTATATACATCGGCTAGAGACTTTCTGGAAAAAACGTTTTACAGAAGTAGACCTTGTTGTCATTAATTTTGGTGTTTTTGATTCAAAAAGCTTTTTTAAGCTAGAGAATGTAGTACACTAACTGATCAGACCTTTATTTAAAACTGGGTATGGAATTAGGAAATCTTGCATTTGCTGCCCTTGTTCACTTAATGAAAAATTCTTCAGTACTACTCTGTTTATTTGAAAGGTACAGTTCTCCTCAGCTGTATCTTTAAAGATCCTGTGAGAGGCTGTAAGATGAAAAATTACTTTCTTTGAAGGCAAACCAGTGGTGATCAGCTGCTCCTTGTACCTTCAGTTTACTCGATTACGCATGGGAAAAATGGCAGCATATTTTGCAGGTAGTTGACCACACTGCAGCTAGATCAAACACAGTACGAGCTGGAAGCCAAGCAAATGTTTTCAGAAAAGGAAAATAACAATCTCCACTGATATTTGGAGATTCTGCTAATTTTACAAAGAAAACTCCTAATTTCCTTAGAGTTCAGATCAAGAGTTGTAGGCGAGGAATAGTGTTTCCTTTGTAAATGTTTTATTCCCTGCCATGTGCTTTTGCAACAAAGTAACTCAAACAGCAGTCTTTGCTGGAAAACACTTTTTGAACTACAGCCTGGCTATTCTCGAGAAGCTGGACTAATCTGATAGATGTTTTTACCAGACGAAACGAAGCAGTTTCGCCTACATCTAAGGGTTCATAGGATGCATACAAAAAGATTTTTGTAATTGTTCATTTTAAATTGTTTTAAGGAAAACTTTTTGGGATTTGGTGTTCTTTTACTCATTGGCTAAGTGACTTTTACTCCAAACCAATGACCCCTTACTTTATTCTTGCTTTGGGCTGAGAGCACATGTGGGGAGCTGCTGTGGCTCAGCTGGTGAGATGCTGTATTTTGTTAAGCTGTGGTGAGGGGATGTTGATGGTGTTTTATTGAGAATTGCCCAGCTGATCGAACTACACTGTTCCGTTGAGTACAGTTCAAGTGCAGTTTGATGATAAAACTGGGCCAGTCCTGCTGGAAGTGTGTTCTTTCTTTGCCCCACTGCAGAATTTTCTCTCTGTCTCCCTTGCACTACTCTAAAGCTTGAAGAACTGGTTCAGGGAGCTAAACTTGACCAAAAACTGTTTTTTGTTGAATCTCCTTATGATAACTTCTGATTCTGAAAAGGAGCCCTTCTCAGTCCTCCTAGCTTAGGTCTGAGCAGAGACATTGATCATCTCATGTCTTTCCTTTCTGCTCCATTCTTGTATTTGTTTATGGCTCTAAACTTGTCGTCAGTCTTATGGCCATCTACACAGCCAACAGTGTGTACTAGAGATTGGCAGTGGGATATATCTGTTTAAAAAGTACAGGAAAATCCTGTCCTTTCAGGTTCTTGTACAGCATGGAGTAGTCAGCAGGTAACTGTTGCTGAGCCCAGTGCACCGGGGAGGAGAGGACCTGCTCAGACGTTGTCCCAGCAAAAGTCAGACTGTCTGAAATGATTCTCTCCATGTCTGCGTAATTAGGATTCCTTGTGGAGCATGGGAATGTCTCTGGTGCCAGATGGTAGTGAGCCTGGATGAATAACTGCTTGCTTACTGCAGGAATGGTTTGGAGAGTAAGATGCAATAGCAAGGCTGATAATCGTGTGAGTATCTGGGTTTTCAAGCTTTGCTTGTTTTAGTTGAGGCAGTTTAAATCCTGCACCGATTCCCTGCGAGCTAGTGTTTGCTAAAATAGCTTATGAACTCAGCAGTGTACGACTTTTTGAGAGAAGGGTATGTGAATTGCAGCTGATGCGTGTAGCCCTGCTTACCATTGGATTCAGAGTGCTTGGTAGGACTGATTCATCCTCATCACTTTTTGCTGTTCCTTTTAATGTTCTGCAAGCTTTGTCAGCAATAACAACTTTTTTCATGACTTCCAAAATTTCAAGCTGTGATACTGAGACACTCTAAACAATGATTTGGTTCTGTGTTACATGGGGTGCTTGCAACTACTCCATAGAAAGTTTTGTGCTGGGAAGTAAGGACAGAATAGTGCAGTTGGAAGGCTGGCAGTTGAAATACCAAGGTAGGAGAAAGGCAGGGGGTTTGTAATGCAGAAGTGACAGAGGGTGCTTGATAGTACATTAAAAGGCATGAAATGAGCCTGGGAGGTGTGTGGAGGAAGTACAAGAAAAACGGAAAAGTTGAGTGAGAGTCATGCAATGTATTAAAAATAGCTGATTATGATTTTTTTAAAATACACTTGCATGCTTCCTACTTGGGGATGTTGTGGAAGGGGGAGGACTAGGGAGCAAAGATGGCAGTCACTGTTACTACTAGTTCTTTATCTTTTTTCTTTTTAACTGTCACTGTTAGATTTTTTTGAACTCCTGCATTAGTACACGTTGCATATGCATCCTTTCTTTCCTTGCAGCCTCGATTTATGGATAAAAGGGGGATGGGTGTATGACAGAAGAAGCAGCAACATTATGCTGCTTGTATCTTTGTTTTACCATCGCTATTACTTTGGCAGCTGCATTTCTGATTTCCAAATTTGACAGTTTCTTCTAATAAAATATTCACATGCTAAATCCAAATACTTCTGTTAATTCCATCACCTCTACAGCAGTTCTCATGGTAAGAGCTGGGTATTTGCAAATTTTTTCAAATGCTTGACAGTGCTTGTGTTTTGTGAGTGTCCCATTGTAGTGTTAACTGTTTGTTTCACATCAAGTTGTGTATACGTGAATTAGGTGTGTATAGCACGTAAATGATGCAGCGTATCCATTAGTCAGGAATATAATATAATTTTGTAGTTGATTGCAGTTTGTTACTAAATAACTAATAAGCTTTTTTGTTTTATGTAATAGGCTGGATGGAAGGAAAACCATGCAACATTTATGAATGAACTGAAAAATCTTCAGGCTTCAGGACTAACAACCCTTGGTCAGGCACTGAGGTCATCATTTGACTTGTTAAATCTCAACAGATTAGTGTCTGGAATAGACAACTATGGACAGGTAACAAATCTTTTTTATAGTCTTCTGCCTTCTTTATTTTTCTGTGTTTTTCGAAATTAGAGTGGGCAAGGGATTTTGGTGGTTCAAGTTTGGTTTTCCATTTTACTACTTTTTAAAAATGTTGGATAGCTGTGTGTCCCAAGTTTTAATACAGAGTGAACTTTTTTCTTTCTTATTACATCTGCTGAACATACCCTGGAATATACTAGCACTTTTTTTCCTTTTTGAGCTACAAAGCAAGCAGTAGTATAAATGACCCCAACTGTAGACACACAATTGCTGTATGTGGGAGTATGTACACTGGATAGTAGTGAATCTGCTTTGCAGTTTTGTTATCTGTAGTTAATGTCCTGACTTCCCCTCTCTCACGTTTGAAGAGTTTTTCACTGTTGTCATGAAATTGTGAGTTCCCTGTATTATTACCCATTTATATACTGCTTTTGTGGGCTAAGAGGGGTTTTGTACTATTACTGGAGGAAAAAGACTAGTAATTCTAAAAATCTTTAGGGGGTGTGTGTGGGTGTACAGAGTAGCACATCTTGCATAGTTCTTTATGGCTCCCCACCTATTGAAAGAAAATGACAGGATTATTTTGAAAGATTGCTCATCTTACTGTTTATTTTATAATGACAAAAATATAAGCCTATAACTGAGTGTTAAGGTTACTCTTAGCATTCCTGTGCTTTTGTCTCTAGGGAAGGAATCCATTCTTTTTGGAGCCATCTATTTTGATTACCATCACAGATGGAAACAAACTGACAAATACGTCTGGAGTTCAAGAGGAGGTAAACTTGCATTAAATTCTTTCAAGTTATGATCTTGCAAGTTGGTACTATGCTGAGATTAATATTAATTGTATTTTCCTGATAATAGTACTTCTGTTTCATCAACCTTTTCTTTAAAATAGACAACAGAAACTAGTTATGCTGTCATTGCCCAACCGCTAAATTCATAGTTCACATGGGATTCCAGACTATAACTTCAGATAAATTAGTGGATAGGAGAGAATGGGGTCGTTTACAGAGTAATGAATAAATTTGAGTATTGGTTTGTCAAGTACTTGAATTATTCTTAAATCTTTCTTTACTAGCTTCATCTTCCTTTGAATTCTCCTTTGCCTGGAAGTGAACTAACCAAAGAACCATTTCGTTGGGATCAAAGGCTGTTTGCTCTAGTGCTGCGTTTGCCAGGAGCTGCATCTGCTGAACCAGAGCAGCTTGGGAGTGTGCCTACTGACGAATCTGCTATCACACAGATGTGTGAAGTTACAGGAGGTAACTGGATGTTACTTTGCTTTGGTTCACATTTGGTATTTTGCCTTAAAGTATTTCTTTTCCTTTGATTCAACTTCACCTCTTGCTGTTTTCTCCATCTGAATTACTCGGTGTCCATGTGAATCTGTGTGGTGTTTTTTGAGCTTGGTTTCCAGTAGCACAGGAGCACTTTGAAATAAAACCATATTCCTATTTCAGATCTAATAGATGCGAGAGAATTTCTTAATGCACCAGTAGGAGGGATTGGAAAATTTCTTAGATTGTCCTTCCAGAGGTTGGCTTTGCTCAGTCATGAGATTTGTTATTTAAATGATGAGTTGAGTGGGACAGGTATTATTGAGATGTTAATTCTGCTGCAGGGCTAATAAGCTAAATTTAATCTTAGAAGAATTAATTCTGGAGTCTGTTCTTTGAGATGTTGATAAAAATATTTTTTTTAATTGGTGCTTGAAAAAAATGTTGTGTGGGAGGGGGAAGTTCGGGTGTGTATAGAAGTTGGTAAGGTTTGGGTAGACAAAAGCAGATAGATTACATAGACTTGGTGAAATCGAATGTTCTTAAGGGACTTCTATAAACTTGGCCTCCGACCAGCCTGATTTAGCCTTAATGGCCTCTTTTACTAATGAGTAAAAGCTCAGCAGGATGTTTTGTGTTTGGTGATGGTTTTTTTTGTTTGTTTGTGTTTTTTTTGTTTTTGTTTTTTGGTGTTCCCCCCCCCAGTTGTCTTGCATTTGAGAAGTATTTTGCCTTTTACATAGACTTGTACAAAGTTTGTTACTGTTATTACTTTGGATAAAACTGAAAGTTTTGGCAGTGTGACTTATATAATAAAACATCTTCCTTAACTAAAATTACTCAAAACTCGCTTTCATATTTTCCCTGTGTAATTTATCTCTTGCATAGGTCGTTCTTACTGCGTTCGGACACAAAGAATGTTGAATCAGTGTTTAGAATCTCTAGTTCAAAAAGTCCAAAGTGGAGTTGTTATTAACTTTGAAAAGTCAGGACCAGATCCAGCTCCTATTGGAGAAGGTATAGTAACTGTTTTGGTTTTTTTCCCCTAATGTTCAAGAAGAAATGTTTTGTGTGCATGCAAATGTCCTTAAGTGTCTTCAGTGTCCTTCCTACCAGCTTTTCACTGTGGTGTACAGGATGGATCGGATGCCTAATACATTCTAAAAAAGCAATTCAGCTATAAAGCTTCTGTGCTTCAGTGATAGAGCTCTGGTATCTCTTTAAATACCCCAAATCATAATGTATGTGCTGTTCATAGCTTTTGAGTGGTTTTATGTTTGCTTATGTTTAGTCTTGGCTTTGTTATATTTTTACAAGTGTTTGATCCTTGATAAGTTAAATGGTGCTATATGTTTTCATGTATTTGTATGGATGATCGACCTGCTTGCTAGCTCTCCTGTCAATCTTTTCTCACCTCTTTTTTGGGGGGCTGAGGGAAGTTAATGTTTGCAGGAAACAGTAAAGCTTGAATTAGTGTTGTCAAAACTTGGTTTTAAAATAATTAAATCCAGGACTAGTGTATTTAAACACTTAAACATCTCTAAACTAATCTCAATGCTTAATTTTCTGTATGTTTTCATTCTGCTATTAATCGCAACACAGTAAGTTTCAGTTGAATGTTCTTAGCTGCAACTGAAAAACTGTGCAAAGAACAAGGAGTTATTTTGCTAGCTCTAAAGTGCGTAACAGGGAAGAAGAAAGTGCACTCTTAATGTGGAGCAGTTTTTCAGATTTGCAGAAATTCATGGCTGAAAGGAAGGAGCGCAAGCTGACCAGTTCATATTTAGGAAATGAGGATGTTCCTGGAATGTCAGAAACATAATAGCTTTCGGGATCCCCTGAGCATCCTAGCATAGCCAGTTTTATTCCTGCTTTCATTTTTTAATTGCCTTTTCCTTGCTGTATATATTTTTTTTTCTCCTTTTGCTTATTTAAATGTCATTTTATTGGAAGGCTTTCCTATAATGCTGTGCAGGACAGCACCTCAGCAAATTCCTGTCTGCCTGTTGGCCCAAATGCTCTCCTGTGTGGCAGAACGACTGTTGAAATTTGTTGGTTTTTCGGGTTTTTTAAACTTTTGTCACATTTAAATCGTGATGCACTGTGGATATGAATGTATAAAAATATTGAGACTTTCCATCTTTATGGGAATTGAAAGTCCTAAACTAGAGAGAAATATGATAGGATCTACCAAAGCTATAAAAATCATTGTGTACATAATGCAGAGAAACCAAATTGACGTGTAACTGAAAGGTATTTTCCATAGTATTATTGGCCAGCTATTTAAAGCAAGGAAAATTAGTAACGTCAAATTTTTTTAAAATGAAGAAGATTCTTTAAATGGGTGATCTATGCTGTGCTGCTTGCTTTGAAGAGCAATCTTTGAAAACTAATGGTGAAATTCTGTACTGCTACAAAATTCTTTGTCCTCAGTGCGAAGAGTCTGCTCTGGTATATTGCAGTGGACTGGTGGAGAGAACACTGGTCTTTCCAGTAGACAGTGGGGTTTAAGTGATCTGTGAATTGTTATTAATTAAAAAAATATTACACAAGCTGCACCTGCAAGATGCATCTAACTTTTCTCCACTTTCAGTTTCCACTAATGGCAGCATCAGTCAGTGAGCTTTGCATCCTATGTAGAAAGACTGTAGATGCAAATTATCTGTCTTTACAGATGCAGCAGAACTAAAAACTGTAGGCTTGCTGTTGCCTATCAGATCATTGTCAAAGTACTAAGCTTAAGCAAATAGCATTTTCCATAATATGTGAGTATGCCTTGTTGCACTAATTATCTCACGGCGATGCCACAGGAGCAGAAGAACACATGTGGGCAAATGTTATCATTGTTTCTCAGATGATGCTGTTCTACATTTTAAGGTATAGTTTTTTTTCACCCACTGATGTAAAGATCTGTATGTCTTTGGAACAATTGTAATGAAACTCCTTATTGGTTGCTAATACAGAAATTTTGCTGGGAGGCAAATGCATGTATGTAGCGCTTTATTTTCTTTTTTGTTGTTATTTTGCTTTGTTCAAATTTTAGATGGACTTGTTGATTCATCCAGACCCATCAATTCATTTGCTTCTCAACCGTGGCATAGTTGTCATAAACTCATTTATGTACGGCCTAACCCTAAAACGGGTGTTCCTGTTGGGCATTGGCCAATCCCAGAATCTTTTTGGCCTGATCAGAATTCACCAACCCTGGTAAGTAAAATAAGAACTGAAAAAAGGATTCTACACCTAATTAAAAAGACTGAAAATGAATACTACTGTAGTGTTTTACTTCCTCTGTTTACTAATATGATCTGACTTAGCTTTAAAAGGGTAGTTAAAACTGTTTTTAACGCAGAATGGTATCATCTAATGTAGCTACTGTATGCTGTGATGTTTTTTGCTTCTCGATGGTTTACTTCCATGTATATGGTTAGTTAATTTTGGTAAATGGCTTTTGAAAGATTATAAAATTTAACTGTAAATTACTTCACATACCACAAATCATAGTGAGCCTATTAAATTTTAATCAAAGCTTTATAAAATGTATTTATATGGAAAAAGGAGTATTTGTTTTTGATAGATGATCAACCATGTTTTCTCTGCTTAGTATTACTTCATGTATGGACTCTTTCACTAGCAGGAAGAATTAAAACTGAAACAGAAGAGCTACCCCATTCAGAAAATGAGGAGAAAACAGCATTCATTTCTCCTTTTCTTACTGAAATAATCATACATTTGGCATGCCTTACTCTAAACATCTCGTTTTTGTTAGGCATGTTGTTTCTGTACTTTGCAAGTGCTCAAGGTACTGTCTGTCCATTTCTACCCCCTCTCCCCTGTTCAAAAGGAAGAAAAATCAGACTTGTGGGGAATATCTTCAGATATCCTTTGTGAAGAGAGTGCAGTTTCACATCTGGAATTCTGTGAACATCAAGCTGGGAAGCAAGAGTTGAAGTTTTCTTTAAACCTATCTGTGCTGTTATAGGTTGATTGACGTGGAGGTTTTTAAATATCAAGATAAATAGCTGAATATTAACCATGCTTTTCTCTTGGTGGAAAGAATACGTGTATCAGCGTATGGTGCTTTTTTCTTTTTTTTTTTAAAGTTAGAGAAATATTTGGTTAATCTGTATTCTGTTGTGGGAACATGTATCTTTTTTCTCTGTTAAAGGAAATTGTGGAAACTGAGAGTTTAAGCCTATAGGATGCTAAAATATCCACTTGTATATCTTTTTCAGAGATTTTTTTTTAATCACAAATACCAGACAATTGATGTGCTTTTCCCCTTTCCTTTTAGCCTCCGCGCACAGCTCACCCTGTTGTGAGGTTCTCCTGTGTTGATTGTGAGCCAATGGTAATAGACAAGCTTCCTTTTGACAAGTATGAGCTTGAGCCTTCACCCTTAACACAGTACATCTTGGAACGAAAGTCTCCCCATACCTGCTGGCAGGTATTTGCCCTTTAATTCTAGAAATGTAATGGGTATCCTAGGGTACTTTAGTCTTTGTAAGCCTGTGGAATTGGGGTCTGGTTGCAGACTCTGCATTTGATGAGAAGAAACATGTCAAGGTTTCAGTTACCTCCTTTCTAATAGAATTATCAGGAATCAGAATGAGTGTTCCCTCTACAGGCTTTGTAATCTCATTTAATTCTGTTTCTAGGTCCATCTCATTTTGCTAAGAAATGTGTCCTGCAAGTTCCATTTTTGGCTAAATTGAAATTCTCTGTAGGCTTCCATTTGCTTACAGGGAAAACCTAGCACTAGTTTCCATCATGTTACCTAATCAACAGCTGCAAATAATTTCCACTAGATGGTTGAAACTGCTAATGGGAATTGAATGGAAGCTGTTGATCTTGTTGACTAGATTGGCCTTGAAGAGGTCAAAGTTCTATTGCTGAAATCCTTTGTCACATGCTCCTTTTGTGATTTTTGGATAGGTGACTTGTTTCTGTGTCCTCTACAAAATAAGGATTGTAATTCCCTTCTCAATGGTGTTCCTGTAAAGAATGGCTTAATATGTACACCAGGAGTTTGCTTAATATGATGGAAAGATGTGCTTGGAGGTGTCTCTTTCATGTTTCTGTTTCCCTAATATATTTTCAGTTAAGTTGTAATATTTAACATGCATATTCAGAAGAAAAAATTAACTTAGTTTTAATAAACTAGTTTTTAAAATGTCCTTTAAGCATTTATAGGTACATTATTTGCCTAAGTCATTAAAATAACTCTGCTGTTTTTCAAAAACTGCTTTTCTTCTCCCAGCTATGTATCAGACCCTTACAAACTTGAGAAATAGGCTCATTGTCATAGAAACCATGTAACAAACCCTGTTACTTATGCCCTGAAAAAAACAGAGGAAAAACACTTCCTTTTTACTGCAAGGTTTACTTTTTTTGGGGGAAACCCATTTTTGGTTTGATGTGGGTTATTTTGACTGTCCCAATAAGAATATGTACCATCTTTATCCTATTGAAATAGTTGTTTGCATGTATTGCTTTTCAAGGTTAATACCCCATATATATACACTCAAAAAAAAAAAGCAAGCCAATGTTAAGAATGTTGGTGCTTGGTGCAATTAAGACATTATTGAATGTTTGTTATGCTTAATTTCTGTGCTTAAAAAGTTTCTTTTCAGAGCATCACTTCAAAGTAGTGTCAGTAAAGCACTAAAGATTATAATGTGCAGAGCATTTCCACATTGTCTCGGGGTACACTAAGTGTTGCATGTCTCAGTTTTGTGACTGAGCAATGTATGTGCATGCTCATCCTGATGTGTGCAACCTCGAACTTGGCTGCTCTTTATAATTTGCTGTCTTAATGCAATTAGATTCAGATTGATTTTAATTTTTAAATGCCCCATGCTTAATATTCTTCATATTCTTCTAATACAGTGAATATCTCTTATTCTTTGTCAGGTATTTGTGAGTAGCAGTGGAAAATACAGCGAACTTGGCCATCCGTTCGGGTATTTAAAAGCAAGCACTACTTTAACCTGTGTAAACCTCTTTGTGATGCCTTACAACTATCCTGTTTTACTTCCGTTGTTAGGTGGGTAATAAATTTACATTGGACTGCCAATGCAGCTACTTCAGAGTAAAAGAAAAACAATAATGGTTGGTGTTCTGCCTTAGTTTGAGACATTATAAAATAATGGAGATCAGAGAGTAGAGAATGTTGCAAACTCTTTAACATAATTTGGGAGGAGAGGATTTTCATACCCCCTCTCCCTTTTTTTCTCTCCAGCAGAGGAGGAGAGCTACCTGCTTCCAGTGCATGTTTGATGCTGTTCACCTCCTAGACACGTAGCCTCTTCCTTAACCTGGAGTAAGCTTCAACCTCCATTCTTTTCCCTCATTTAGGGTATGGTGTATCCAGGTTTTGCAGTTGCTCTTGCAGCAGCTAATTTTTTACTGGAAGATCAGATGCAGTGTTTGTGTCATGGGTGTTGGGAAGAGGGAATTCCCTGACGCAGTTTAGAACAGTAAGAAGGAATTGAGCAGTGAAACAGTCTACATTTCTTCCCTCCCCAAAGGACCAGTGTGGTTTTTTTTCACTCCTACAATGAAATTACTTTCTACAGGAAAGATGGTATGAAAAGGTACTGTGTGAATAACTGCCATAATAACTATGGCTATTAGGGTTCTGGCATAAAGGTAATGGCAGAGAGGAGAGTGTACTGGGTGCTGCTAACCCTTTTAGTTACAGATGCCGTAAGGCTTTTTTTGTTCTGGTTTTTGTGGGTGTGTTTAGTGATACAGAGTAACAGTGGAGATCAAGAGAATTAATGTTGACTCTTAACTGTCTTACACAGGATTTTTTCATTCATTTCTAGAAAAAAAACCACAACTGAGTTCAGGAATGCTTTTTCGTAATCATGGTCATAACCAAAAAAAGAAATTTGTGCTTGCTGATAATTTGAATGTGTCTTATATAGTCATCCATGTAGCCTAATAATTGTCCCAAAGTGTGCAAGTAGGATATTTCTAGACTAAATTAGTGTTTCTGCAAGTTTGTGGCTACTGAATTACTGCAGCATCTCCACTAGCTGAAAAGCCATCGATGTTGACATTTGCAGTTTTGTGTCTTCCCTGGCAGCTCTTGTCTTCCCTCTGCCTTTTTTGCAGGGGTGTAAAGCTCTTCCTACTCTTTCAAGAAAGGCTTTTTTTCAGTATGTGTAGTGCTATTCTGCAGTTTAATCACCTGGTATCCCACATCTGAAATTTCTGAAGGCTGTTTAAAGGAAAATGCAGAGCTTCCATGTTGCCTGAATTGTAAAGCAGATGTTTTCTCTAGAATGCAAATACTGTGCATTCCATATTGTTAACACAAACACATACACAAAGTGTTAGGTTCAGATCTTGTTCCAGGGCTTTGTTTATCCTTGGTCTCTAAGGCATGGTGAAATTAAGTTCCGTGGAATATACATAAAATGCAAAAGCAGATCTGACCCCTTTTCTCCTTAGTAGTACAGATTACCAAGATGATAAGCAGCATACCTGTTAAATTATTTGTAGATGTTTTAAAAAATACTGACTCTGTGTTTGTCTCGGTAGGTAGGTAGGGGTTGTTTAAACCCTTCCTCTGTGTCTGTCTTAATACATACCAATAGTGGATACTGATGGTTCAGCAGAGGACTGATTTGCATGTGTAAATCCAATCTTTCATTACTCTCACCCTGGTTAAAAAGGATGTGAGAACTTCCAAGCACAGAAGTCTGCTCTATTCAGCCACTACTACCTGTATTGCTGCATCAGTGCGGTTCTAGTGGCTGCAGCCCTACTGGTAGAATATTGTGTTGGAGGCCTGGGACTTACCTTGGGATTGCACTGTGGATAATCTCTCTCCATTCCTTCCAGTGACTCTTTCAGACAAAGCCAAAACCACTTTACAGTTGTATTATTTGTACTGTCGTATCAAGTGGCTTATGTGTGATCAACCTTATAAACAGATAGCAAGATGCTTAAGATTTTTTTGTTTGCTTGCATTTTTGTTTTTCTTCTGCATTCTTGAGCCGGGGAAGTTTTAATTCTGTTTTTAGAAAATAATGTAAGAGACAGCCCTAAAAGACAGGTTAAGATAGGCATGCATGAGGAACCTTGCAGACAATACTTGAGCAAACTGAAACAAGTTGTAGTGGTCTGTGACTGAAGGAGGTAAATTGTACCACCACATCCTATAGATCTGGTGATTTTATATCTCAGTTTCTGCAAGAGTGGGTTTGGGAATGCTGTAGCCTCTCCTAGTTTGTAACTTAATGGGTCTGCTTTTAGAATCTGAAGCTTTGTAAGGAAAGGAGCCAATTAATGAGAATTCATAGAACAGTGAAGCCACACTGTATATGTGTAACATAGTCCATATGTTAACATGACCTATGCACTATGGTGAATTGGTTGTCTGACAAAAATTCTGGTCTCTAGTTCTTTTACAGCGGTAAGACAGACCATGTGGGATGTGCTGCTGCAGCTGAGCAGCTCCTTTTTGCTCTCATAGGAAAGGCTAGAGAGGCATCATGACTAGCTTGAGGTGGTGGTTTGGTCTGAGAACCGAGGCAGTAGGGTGCATTTCTTGTCTTCTTTTTTGTTTGGTGTGAGGCAGACTTCTGAAGACAGAACTTTTCAGAGACAGATCCTGACATACTTTGCTGAGTATGTTTGGCCCACAGATTGTAGAAATTTCCTCTTGAAGGATTGTTGCCTTTAACTGATACTAGCAAAGCTGTTGTGCTTCAGATATTGTTCTGTTTAAAAACTATTATACAGCCAAGTTCATAAAGTAGAAGTCAAACAAAGGGTTAGAGAGAGAGCTTAGCAAAGATGAGGTGTGTTTCTAAAGGCTTCTGCCTTGCCTGAGACGTTTCCTTGCCTCATCTTAGCTGCGTTAGTGGGAGGGCAGGCACTGCTGGGCAATAGGAGTGATTATTCATTAGGAGTGTCAGCAGAAGCAATAGTGAAATGGCCATGATGAAAATACCATGAGAAGGTGGTTAATCCCCTTTCTCTGTGGGTCTAAAAATGCAGAAGGATGAGCATTTAGAAAATGTCTTTCCATGAAGGACTGCAACACGGACGGTTTCCTTTGATGCTTTTACAGGCTCCTTGAGAGGACCTGCAAGTAATGATTTTGTATTTTGGAAACCAAGGGCTGCCTTTCTCACAAATGTGAACATAACATGCTGTGACACTGGGAGGGAGAGCCAAACACTTTGTATCAATGGAAAGAGTGCCACAATACCTTTTTTAATGGTGGATGCTATTTTACATTGCAGTGCCTTATTTTTGGCTAGATTGTTGGCAGGGAAGGATGCTACTTTCAGTGAATATAAAGTCTTGAGTCTCTACTGCTTAAAACAAATGAGTATATATGTTAGTGCAGAGGCATTAGAAACCCCAGAGAATTATAGGAGTCAACAGGGGATGGTGGTGTACTTGCTCAGGTGGAATTTAATGTGAGTGGTGATTTAAAAAAAAAAAAAAGTGTAAGTTTTTACTTTGGATTACATAGTGCAAGCTATCACTCAGAACTAGACTGTTGTCACATGAACTGTCCTTGTAATTAGGCTCCAGCTGAACTAAAATTACCTGCTGACCATTCTTGCTCTCATGCTCTTCTTTTTAACTGTTCACTGAGCTTGAAAGTGCATCAAGCCCCCTTATGTGGTACTGGGTATTAAAGATGTGTATTGGTATCTTGTTTGTCACAATTTGGTTGTTTTGTACATTAATCTGAAGTGGATAAAGACTTTGCAACACAGTTTTAAATTAACTGGTCTGTCTGTAGTTTTACCTGATCTCTTGAATTATTGCAGCTTGTGGCCCTTTCCTAGTGGTTTTTTATACCGTGTTCCCAATTATCCACTGCTTTCAGCTCCCTCTGAGTTCAGAAGTAAAAAGAATTCAGCATTAAGTGGGCTACGTAGAGAGTAGTGTCTGAAAATGAATAGGTTAGATTAAAACTAATTTATGAAAGTATTTTTTCAATACTTTTGGATTTTATCTACAGAAGTTTGGTATTTAATCTATGAAAGACATAGTTAACTGGGTTACTGTTTGTTTGCTTAATGTAAACTATTACGTGCAGCCCAGGGCACAAAAAGTACATTTCAAGTTCCTGTGTTACAATCCGCTGACAGTGTATGTCTCAAACTCTTGTGATAGAGGCAGGTAAGATGTTGATGATGTTCCCATTGAAACTTGTGGCTATGTTTACCACCATGACTGTCTCCCTTTTGGAGGGTAGGAGTTCCTGCTGTGAGTTTGTGCTGTGGGGAGGCTCTCATTTTAAATAGACAAATCTTCACTGAAGCTCTGCTTAAAGAACTTCTTACTTGGATAGCAAAGATCAGGGAGGTGCTCTTGCATTTTATGTCTCAGACTACAGCTATGCTGTGGATTAGGGATTATAGCTAGCTGAGCCAATATGCATTATGAATGTCTGTGCCATTTAAGAGTGGCTGTGCAGTCTAATTGTGGGCGTTACATATACTGGTACAACTTTCACAGTGCAGGAAGTGAGACAGTAAAAAGGCGTTGATAAGGGGTTTAAGGTTCAAGCTGTACTCATAACCAACTCATAGACTTTAAAATATTAGGACATACTATAATACTGAACATTTTAATGTTGTTTGGTTTTGTTTTGTTTTTTTAATTTTGGGAGAAGGGTATACTTTAACTTCCGTTTTGCTGAAAAAAGCTAAGAGGCCTATAAGATAAGAATGGATGTTACTTTATATTTGTCATATGTCATGATATCATCACAGGTTCTTTGGGATAATAGTGCTAAGCATGTGGTATATTGAGATTTTAAATGGAGTTTTAACTTGTCCTCTCAAACTCCGCCCCAATTCCTTCAGGCCAGGAAGGAGAACAAATAGCATCTGTAGCGTGGTTTTTATATGTGATACAGAATTCATTTAGATTGGAAAATACCTGTAATTAAGTGTGGTTTCACTGTGAGAACTTGGAAGATTGTATCTTAACATCTGTTCGATTTGTGCAGAATACTATGCAAGTCAAATTTTCTTCTCCAAATATATCTTCCTGAAAGCTCAATCTGGAGAAAACAATTTCCTTGCTGCATCTGTCTTTCGCACACTCTCTTCTGTGCATCTCTGTCTCCTGCAGCTCTCCCCAGTTAATTTTTGGACATCCCTTTCTCCAGTCCTGCATGTCCTTCCATTAGCCTCACTTTGCCAGCACGTTACAGCCATACTAAGGAGAAACTTGATTTCAACTGATGATTCATAATTTCAAGTGATAAATTGTAGGATACTGTGCTCATTTTTGATGTTTAGAGATCACTGTTACAATTTATAGCATGCATGGCAAATAGGTACGTGCTTCAACTCAGTGATTCCTAAATGGCAATATGCACACCGCTAGTGTGAGCAAGGTATTTCTAAAACAGCATCCAAAGGAAATAATCTGTCTGGTTGCCCCTCTCTCAAAGGGCAGCAGTTTTTATAGCTAATTGCTGTCTCTTGTCTATATCTGTGGGAGAGTTTGCTGCTCTGGCAGGAGACAGGCAGTGTGGATGGAGGTACAACTCTTCTCTGCTGGGGGGGCAGCTGCTACTGTTGTCAGCAGAGTCCAGCAAAGCTGACCAGAAGGATTCCCTGCTCTGATACTTTTTTTTGTTTTGTTTTATTTCCCTTTGATGCCCAAGAATATTTTTACTGGAGACCAGAATTCATCACGCAGGTTGAACAAAAGAAGGCTGGGCTGAAAACAGAAATTGAACCAAATCAATGTTTTTTGGTTTAATCAGATACAGGGAGTCCCTGATGATGTGAGAGAGAGGCAAGGGAGGTGAAATACTTAACAGGTGGATCTGTTGAACCTTCCATGCTGCTAGTAGTTCTGTGCAGTATTAAGTCTGGTGTACCTTGTAAGTTTGTCTATAATGAGGACTTGTTCTGGATTGTCTACTGCAGCTAGGACTGGGGATTCACAATCCTTCAAACCTAAGGTTAAGAACAGTTTTTGTGGGGAAGCCCCAGTGGGAGATGGGTGGAGGGAGAAAAAAGGGAGGGAAACCTGGGACGTTGAATTTTGCATAATGCTAATGGTCTGGGACTATATAAATGAAACCTTCTTTTGTTGTTTTCCTTGTTGCAGATGACTTGTTTAAGGTTCACAAACTTAAGCCAAATCTGAAGTGGCGACAGGCTTTTGACAACTACTTAAAAACAATGCCACCTTACTACTTACTGGTATGTTCCTTTTCTCATTTCATCCTCCTGGGTATAATGGCTGGTGTGACCAGAGTCCTGTGCATCATACCTCTTCCTAGTAAATTTTGTTTACATAATTATGATGACATTTTAGGTAGTAAACATGTTGCTTTGCAGAGGTATGTAGATCAGGTCAAACATTTTTAAGAAATAAATAAATTTCTATTAATATTGGGTAATAGTAACTATGTGAAGATATTAAATGTGTTTCCTGTTCATTAAATACTAAATAAGCCTTGATCTGAAGTACTTTAGATTTGTTAGAGAAACCAAATTTGGCATTATTTTTGTAACTTGATAAGGAAAATGCAGATTTGTTTGTTTATTAATGTGGGTGAAGTGCTAGAACTTGGGAAGCTGATATTAAGAGAACTGGCTGGGCCAAATAAAGGGTGGGGGGAGGCACTGTGTCACCTTTACATGTAGCTTGGACAATGCACCTCAATATGGACTTGCATCATCCCGGCTATTCTGGTACTGAGCCTTTGAGTGGAAATTGCCAGTGGCACCACACTGTGTGGTGTCTTGGTAATGTGGCATAATGTCCATCGCGAGCTAGTTAGACTACCAAACTCATGTCACATGTTATCTGAATAGACTTGAATTTTAGTGTCCAAAAGTGGAAAAGCTAGAGCACTAATCCATGTGCCTTAGCTTCCTGTAATTGATCTTATAAATTTTTTTTTTAAAGACTTATTCTCTTACTATTGTGTATTTTGTTTTCCTTATAGCCATTAAAGAAAGCCCTAAGGATGATGGGAGCTCCAAATCTGATATCAGATAATTTAGATTGTGGACTTAGTTACAGTGTTATCTCTTACCTTAAAAAACTCAGCCAACAGGTAGTATTGATAAAACCTTTGCAATTAGAAGTGCGTTGATTATTTAGTTTGTGGTAATCTCATTATAAAGCAGTTAATCCCTGTGGGAGTTCATATGGGTGTACAGCATATATTATAATTGAAGATTGGTGAGCATTTTCACCACCAATATGGATGAATCCAGAGTGGTTCTGTAGCCAGTGATTGTGCCTTCTGTAAGTGGTGGAGGGGAGTGTGAAGGAGACCTCTTCAGCTATATTTTAAGTATCTGCTAGACCTTTAAACTCCAAAGATTATCACTAATTGGATTTATGACTGCTCTTGCTGTTGTTCTTCGCAGCTGAAGTCAGAGGCTTGCTCTCAGTCTTGTGTTTATTTGCATGTGTGCCTTGACAATGTGTATGTTCCAAAAAAAGTATGTTCTTGTCCACGGGGAATAAAATCACAGCTCAAGCTTTATATCTGAGCTTCCTGTTTCCTTCAGGTCAAATCCAATCCATGTGTTAAGCGTGACCTGGTGGGAAATAGTCTTACCTATCTTTTTCTTTGTCAAGAATGCTATTTCAGGTGTAACTGTCTTAAAGCTATGCCCCCTTAGCATGAATGGTTCTTACAACAGTAGTTTGATATCTAGAAGTCAGTGGGGAAGCAGTGCAGCCTTTAAAATTACAATGAAAAAATCCTCCTCCTTAAAGAATGCACAAAATACATTCCAAAAGCCTCTGAGTGACTGAGCGTCTCTTAGACAGAAAACTTCCTGTGGTATTTCAGTAACTTAATGATATGCAAATTCATATTAGTTGTCTGCAGTATGGAGTTGGAATGGCTTGAGATGGCTACTGTGGCTTTCACAGACATTCTCAGCGCATGAAATAGTTTAAATGTGCTGGATGCATTATAAGCTCCTGTACAGGGACAAGCAATTCCAGAGTTCTGCTGTGCTCCTGCTGTCCTTAAATTCAGTTTCCCACAGATAATGAAGCAAACTCTGCAGAGGATGAGATGGGGGAAGTGGGTTGCAATCACTGTGGGTTTTGGGGTTTTGGTTGGTTGGGGTTTTTTGGAGGTATTGCCAGTGGGTAAAAATCTTACTTTGAATACAGTTAAAGATAAATACAGTAAAATTAACTGTAGCTATAATAAGAAATCTGTGCTTATTGGAGAAGTAGTGTGCTTTTAGAAACTTACTGATGAAGCAAATTTCTTTTCTTTTACGACTTTTCTCCTTTAGTGCAAACATAGTACAAACCTTAGTTTGTAGGTTGTTTCAAAATAAAATCTGCAATTATGTTACTGTATCTGAATAATACTGTTGTTTTAGATGCAACTTTATAGTAACCTAAGGCATCCCACTTTCCGTTATTTTTTTTGCTTTCCCTTTAAAGATGATTCTTTAGGGACACAGAAGAGTCACAGACTTGCAGCAAAGTCAGGGATATTCACAGACCTCCTACTGGCATATAAATTTAGATACACTGGCTAAATATTTTTTCCATATGCTAGCACATTAGGATTTCTTTCTACTTGAGATCTAATCAATGTAATCCAAGATATCCCTGGGTAGGTAGTTCTCCTGTTTGTTGAGTAGTTGGGAACTAAATTTATAGTTTTATTCTGTTAATGTACTATGTGTTTTGTACTGGAAATCTGCAATGCCTTCTGATTCTTTAACTCATGGTGTGATTCCATTTTAGACAAAAATAGAGTCGGAACGGATAATAGGTTCAGTGGGTAAGAAAGTTCCACAAGAAATTGGAATAAAAGTGAAAAATCACTCCAGTGGCCTCTCCTTGGTACACAGTAGGGATTTTAAGCAACTGCTGCAAGGAATCACTGGGGAATCTCCACTGAGACTGGCGGAAATGAATGTTAAAGAATTTGCTGGCTTCCACATAGGACTTTTAAACAAGGTAAACAGCATAGTGATCTTGCTTGATTAAGCAGTTGATCTCATCTGTTTTAAATGGGTAACTTTTATGGACTTAGTGTAGAAGAAGGAGGTTAAGTACTTTCACTGAATCGTGAAGAATGCAGCATAGGCATAAATAGTGAGAAAGTAAATGCAATTTTTTTCACTTGATTTTGGGACACTGTTTGAGAGTCCCATGGTAGTAGAGAAAGATTACTCTGTTTTAAGTGACAATCTCTGCAAAAGATAGCTGATGTTATTCATACAGGAATTAACATGCTTAGTCTTAATGGAGCTGAAAGTGCTAATGCTGAATAAGGTCTTGTTGAAACAACAGTCATTGGTTCTGCTTTATCCAGTTATGGAGCTCTGAAGGTATTTTAGAATAATTTTTTTAATAGTTAACATTATTACAGTTTATAGAGGAATTTCTCTGTGCGTGACAGCTGATGGGTTCACTGAAAGTTATTTGTTTTGTTATAAAACTAGGATCTGAAGCCACAGGCATTCAGAAATGCATATGATATTCCTCGTCGCAGTCTTCTAGACCAGCTAACTAGAATGAGAACCAATCTTCTGAAAACACACAGGCTTATCTTGGGGCAGGATGAAGGTAAGTAGCCACTGTTCTTCATTAACAGTTTGGAGAGAGTACAGCTGTTTTTTGGGTTTTTTTTATGCTCTGAAGCAGTGTTTTCTGTCCTGGATGTGGGAGCAGAAGTGGACATTGCATCATTTGTTGAGTCAGTGTCCTTTTCTTGACTCTGAAGGGGAAAAGAAGGAAATTCTTGCCTTCTGTCATGATGTCATGCTTGCTTTTAATTTTAAAAATAAGTTTCATGGGAGAGCTTTCCTGTACACTAAGGTGCAGTAGACATGTTTTTTATAGTGATGGTGGCTCAAAGCAGAGGGGCTTATTTCGTTTCACCCTTGTTAGGTGCTGGTGGTCTAAAGAGGCATTTGCTAGCATAGAGATTAAACTTGCTTATTTTTCGTTTTTCTGCCAGTTAAGCTCAGCTCTTGCAAGCCTTTTTTCCAAATTTGTAGTCTTCAGCTCTTCCTCTGTAGTAAAAAGAAATAGTAATTTCTAGTTCTTAAACGCTAACACTCGCAATTGAAGTGTGTGAAGTTTGTGTTGCCTTAATTTTAAGGTAGACTAAATTAAGATCTCTTGTTCTGTTGCAGACTGCCTTCATAGTGTTCCTGTTGCTCAAATGGGAAACTACCAGGAATACCTGAAAATGATGCCTTCACCCCTTCGGGAGATTGACCCGGATCAGCCGAAAAGACTTCATACATTTGGCAATCCATTTAAACAGGATAAGAAGGTAGGAGGAGCCATGCTGTCTGCTGTATCTTTATATTTAACGTGGCTTGAAATAATTTGCGAGTACAATTTCTCTCCTGCAACTGCAGTATGTTGGTAACCTCTGTAGCTGTTCTGTCATGGGCAGAAAGGAGTGCTGTCTTCACATGGTCCAAGAGAAACGTGTAAAGAATCATGCTGATTTACAGAATGCCACTGGTTTGTCTCTGGTTACAGTGTACATTAGTTATCTCTGTTCTGCGAGCTGTAAAGTGTTCTGAAAGCCACCTGAATTTTAGCACAGGGACTTCCTCCATTAATACATTGATGAAACAATTTCTATTGTACTGTTTTTAAAACATTTTTTCTTTCCTTTTCAGGGTATGATGATAGATGAAGCAGATGAATTTGTCACTGGGCCTCAGAATAAGATTAAGCGTCCCGGAGAGCCCAATACTCCAGCGTCACTAAAGAGGAGGCGTAGCATGTCACCACTGTTGAGACGGCCACAGTCACCACCCGTTGTAACGAATCATGTTGGTGGGAAAGGGCCACCATCTGCTTCTGGATCCCCATCGTATCTGAACCTCAAAGGCATCCCAGCAAGTAAAGGTATGTTGAGTTGTAGTACAGCAGCCTGCGTGGTTACAAGTGGGAATATCTGTGCCAAAAAATAAAAGCTCCCTGTATGCTGAGTTGATTCAAAAGGGTGTATCGGCATGTATGTATGCTTTAGTGTTCTGTAGGACTGAATTTCTTTTGTTGGCCTAGATAAAAAGGCTGCTGCTATAGCTGATGAAGTCTGGAATAAAAAAAATAATTTTGAAGAACTGTTTTTAAAAAAAAAATTGCTGAAATCTTTTGCCAAGGTGGTTTGGAGGTAGCAAAGATTTCAGATCAGCTTTAAGTTCTCATTTGTGTATTCTGTGGTGGGAAAGAAAAGTTAAAATATGGTTATGTTTTCACTTCCCACAAATATAACTTTCTTACCCACCATTGCAGCAAATGGAGTCAGAAGAAAACTGTTAGCTGGAATTGGGAGAAGGAAGCAAAACATTAGTTTATTTAGAGGTCATAACACTGCAATAGGAATAAAGAAAATGGTGACTTCATGGTAGTGATATGAGATGGTAACAGTCGAGAGGGAAGTATTCCCTTGGTCACATCAAAGGTACTGGGGAGTTGTTTAGCACTGTCAGATCACTACACAGTACTTAAGCAAGAAAGGATACAGAACTGTTTCCTTTTGTTTTTTTGATACTGCAGTTATGCTCTAGTAAGATACATATTTTCAATTTGTAGATACCAATAACAGTATTGTCCAAGATGGCAATGGAGAGAAGAAAGCAGAAAATTGTCAGTCACTGGAAAAGCAAATTGATGGCTTACCTGTGCAAATGGCTCCTTTGGTTCCAGCTGCTATGGGAGAGGATGAAATGTTACCCAATGACTTAGACTCTCTACCTGTTGAATTCAATTGTTTAAGTGAAGATGGTTTGGATCATAAACCTGGTACCAACGCTCTTGTTCGAGGGCCTCTAAATTACAGTGTGGCTAGAGATGACCAAAAACGGGTGATGGAGTCTACTTCCGAATCTGTGCCAAATTCATTTAAAATAACACCTATGATGTTGGAGGGAAACAATGCTGATATCAAAATTAAAGTGATGAAAGAGGTTCGCAAACCTGGAAGAAGTAAGTTTTGTGGGTGGGGGTTTGTTAGTATATTGTACATGGTGCTAGAGAGAAGACTTTTTTTCTTGAAATAAGGAGCTATTTTCAATATACATACAACTTTAGATTTTTTATAATTCCTGATTGCACATGAACAATGGAGGGACAAAAAAGGAAGAAAAGTTCTTATGTGCTGGCAGGTGAGTTGAAGTTTAGACAGTAGTGTTTGGAAAGTTGACTGTGAGTGACCTTGTTTGCCCTTGAAGATAGGTTAACTGCTATAAGCAGTACCCTGTGAAAGCACCTTTCAGAGTTGTTCTTTGTAGCTCTACAAAGGTGTTACCAATGATTTAATGATACTAGATAGACTTTGCCTTATGCTGCACTGCTCCCTGCGTATGCATAGTGTACTTTATTGCTTTGTGTCTGCCAAACCTTCCTTTGGAGGGCAAAGGCATATGTAGCTACAAGGGTGCATCTTGGAATATGTTTGAAAGGAAATCTTAACAGTTAATAGCAAAGTGATTTTTATTATTATTATTATTTTGTGAGATGGTGTAATTAGTAATGGGACACTGTTGTAAATAAAGTCTTGAAGAGCTGAAGACTAAAAATTACTTTCTTTTTTTCCTGTAAGGCTTGATAACCCCCTCCAAAATCTAAAATGTTGTGAGGAAAAGTAACTTGCCTCCTCAGCTTTCGTTACAGGTTTACCTGTACTTGTATACAGGATCAAAACCGAAACACTAACCTGAAACTCCAACTGATGTATATGCTGTAAGATTTGCCGTAGGCATAATCTTTCAATTTTTTCTTAACTGGCAAATGTCCCTAATATGGTCTGTGTCTGAGTGAATTATTTCTACAAATTAAACTACTGAATGTTTTTTCTAATACATTGTCAAATGCCAGTAATTAGTATAACGGACTATTCTTAACTCTTCTGGTTTTCTGACCTTGTGTTGCTTTCCCAAAACTTAGTATTTCATTGAGGTATATAATCTTTGTAACAGACTGAGGATGTTGAGAAATGAAGCCATTTTTATGCTGTATCTTTATTTTTAAGATGTTTTAAAACTTCCTACTTGGGTATGTCTTTACTTCCTGTTTTGAAAAGTGGGCTCATCTAATCTTATACCAAAGTCATGTCTAGTAAGTGGTGATGTAGAGTAATATAGTACTATGTTCACTATGAGTCACCTGTCTTGCTGCAGAGTTCAGGGAGTCATCAAAGAAGGAAACTAAATAGTAGTGAGTTAAATACGTACACATATTCACAGTTCTGACCATATATCCTCTCTGTGCCTGCTGCATCACTCTGAGCAGGCTCTTAGTCACAGCACCATAAATATCTTCATATTGGGTTCAACTATGGAAAATATTGAAGCAATGCTATTTTTTTAATTTGTTTCTAATTTAATGTGTCCATTCATTCTTTTGCAGTGGATATATTTACTTTGTACCAGTAAGAGAGTCACATTAATTGTGCTCACACTAAATATTGATAATTTGTCCTTCTGAGAGAACTAATACTAACCTCTGCTTTCAGAAATGACACCTGTTGTTAAACAGGGCTTGGTGGCCCTACATGCATATTAACTGATAATGATGGCACTGTGTTCATGGAGATAGGACACTTCTCTACCTAGCCTGCACTTTCTGCATTTCTCTTAAAAAGAACCTAATTCTTTGGTGCCACATTTGAATATCAGATCATCAGTATCACTTCAGATTATTGGTATCACTTGCTTTCTGCACATAAAGCTAATGCAAGCTTTTTTCTTGTCTTAGATGTGTTACCATACACAGAAGTGTGAAACTCTGGGCTTTGTTTTTTCTTTTCTTTTGGCTTTTAAACCTTATTGAAAATGCATTTGAAAGACTTGTTTTTAATATATGGTTGTATTTTTATCTTTTTTAGATTATGAAAAAATTTTCTCTCTTCTTGAGGAGGTGCAAGGACCTATGGAAATTCAGAAGTATTTCATTGAATTTGCTATCAAGGAAGCAGCAAGGTTTGTATAGATATAAATGACTTGGGAGTTCTAAATTACATGTCAATTTAGAGTCATGATAGTAAATCATAAACTCTGCCAGTACTAGTATTTTCTGTTTTCCTTTTTGATGTATTTCAGTTATAGTTGTTTTAGTGGTCAAACTACCATTATATTTTTATGGAGTAAATGTTGTTTGTTTAAAGTTTAAATGTAAAGTAGAGAGATGGGTTGTTATTGAAGACTGACCCAAAATTTGGGTATGTTGGGGAAGGGCAGCTGTATTAAATTAAATTTTCTGGTCATTCCAGTGCCAGAAATAAAGCAAGCTCTTACATACTGGAAACAGAGAGCCTCAGGTCCTAGGATTTGTCATGGCTGAATAGTCTTGAGTTATTCCAACTGTATTTTTTGGAAGAAAAAAAATTAAATTGCTCTCCCTCTCTTCTTTAGGTTTAAAAAACGGGTCTTAATACAACACTTAGAGAGAATACTAGAGGAATTAGAGTTCAACAGCCTACCCAACAGAGTTAATCATGTCAACAGTAGATAATAATGTACCGGCCAGGCGAATATGGACCAGGAATGAGTTTGCTGTGCCGCAGAAGAGTGGAAGAGGATGTAGCTGCTGCCCTCACCATCTTGGCAGTCAAGTGATTTTACTGTCGCAGTCTGAGAAGAAGCAGTGGAGCTTTAACTTTAAGAACCTCTATCGGCAGAAGCTGGGCTATAACCTTAAGGATTTGCTATGAAAGGTGTGGCTTTTTTCCTGTGGAGGGTGCTATTTGCTCAACAGGCTGAAGAAAATAACCATTGCTGCCCCTCCTGCAGGTGATGAGAATTTACTCATTTGAACGCTGTCATTAGACATTTACGTGCTATAGGCAGCAGGTTGCACTAAAATGGGGCACTGTCAAATGCACACACTGTCTGCATCGTGGAGAGAGCCCGTGTGTTCCCAAAAAAAAAAACCCTCCCAGAAACACCTGCACTGGTAAAATTGCATGTTGCCACCACAGAGACAAGGGTCTTGTTCCCAAGAACTGCTAGCCATGCCTTTAAACTTGAGATTCAGTGTAGATTGAGAGTAAAGAAACTGCTATTGTGTTAATGAAAGCTAAAGACAGCCCTGTGACTGTTACCACCCGATGGTCACTAAACAATCTACCTCAGACTCTCTTCTGTTTTGTCTGCAGACATTATGAAAGTGCACCTGAGGCTTCCCAGGTCCCCGACTTCAGTTCTCTTTCATCCTGTGAGGAGGACGGAGATTCTTCAGGTGGCCTTGGCACACGCTGTGCTTTGGAAGCACTAAAAGGAAACGCTTTTAAAAACGTGTATTTTAATGTTCATACAAAAGAGATTATTTTGAACAGTATTGTTACCAGATCACTAATTTGATATTTTAACTGTATAAATTTTTTGGAACATATGTATATATAAAATAAACCATTTTATTAATTTTTAATAAGTGCTAATCTGAGGAGTCTGTAGCGGGCAGCACTGAGTTCCTCCAATAGTCTGTTATCAACAGACTGCTCATATTTTTGTAAAACCAGTGAGTAGTGTAGCTATACTGCAGCTGAACCTGATCTGCAAACACAGCTTGTGGTGATAGTTGCAGAATGTGTTTGTACCCTGGAGCACCTGCCCCATCACTCAGCTCAGCCTTCATGGGGTGCGTGTTTTTACTCAAAGGCATGAAGTTCCAATTTACCAAACCCTTGATTACCTGAGCTGGTATTCTGTCCTCCGTTTCTCTTACTATTTTGTCCAAAGGTAATTTTATGTATCACAAAACATACAAAGAAGACTGAAGCACCTGCATGTAATTATTTTTTTCCTTTAAAGCAGTACCGATAATGTGCCAGTAGTAAGCGGCTCTTCTGATAATTGTGTATTTTCAGTTGTTCACACATAACATCCTCTGATCCTCTAACAGCTTTCTTTTAAAGACAGGTTGAAGTTGTGCTCATGTTAACTAGCTCTTTACCTTGTACTGGAAGTATCCTAGGGATTACAGTTGACTAGCCAGTGTGTGAAAGGCAGGGAAACAGATTTTAGCTGGTGAGCCTGTACTTCTCTGTTTCTGCTGGTATTTTTAGTACTAGCCAGCCTGTGAGACATCTTTTCCATCCGCTCTGAAGCAATGGCCTTGTCTCTCTGGAAGATGCAGTCTGACCATTGGAATTACACCAGTGAAATTCAAGAAGGAAATAAAATCCAGCAACAGCAAATCTCTGTCACAGTGTTATATGAATGAAGTGACACGGGGAAAGGCGTTACTATAAATGTGTCCTAATTCTTCTCTTAGAAGTAGTGTTTATTCATCTGTACAGTTGAACATTTTTTTAAAAAACCACAGAAATACCTTGGAATGATACAAAGGGGGGATTCACTCCTTCAAAATCGTTATGTGGAAGCTGTATGTCACCATGATAGACTTTCCATGCCTAATGTTGGACTCTTAGAAGGTCATATATACTGTGCATACCTTGTTTTAAAATGGCCTTGTTGCATGCACCAAGTTGCATGTAATATGCTATTTTTGAAGTAGTAGGTGGTAAGAGGAGACAGCCCTCTTCTATCTAGTTAATGGTTATTTAATTTTCTTCCTGGTTCCAGAGACACTTACTTGATCATACTGTGTCTGAGCAGGGGCTGAGTTTTTAACTAGCGACTTTGCTAGTATGTAAACCTGCTCTTTTGATGTGATGCAGTTGGCTGCCAAATTAGCTACAGGAAGCTGATGACTTTTATTCACTTGTTTGGAGTCTTTACCTCAGAAGCTACAAAATAGTCCATTCAAGTACAAGCAGTGAGAATTTTCCTTTACATCACCATTATTTGAATAAATTGAATTTGGATCAGAATATTAGAGGGGAAGAAACCTTACAGTGAACTGGACGTGAGTCTTCATAAGAAGGAAGGAAGATGCACCATCCTCACAGGTTGTGTCAGTGAAGAGGTGAAGAAAAAGGAGCAACAGTAATTCATCCAAAAGTGCACACAGCCCTGTGTCCCAAATGGACCACAAAATGAACATTGCTTGCTTAGGAAACAGTAAATGCTCCACAACCGTGTTAAGGAGAATCTTAATGGAGATAACTTGTCCTAAGACAGATGGCCTAATGCATTGAACAAATACAACCACAAGCTTCGAATGGCACGCTTCACTTTGCTGCGCGACTGGGACAGCCAGGAGAGGTTAGGCTAGTGTCGAGCCTTGCCTTTTCTAGGTAGAGACCATGACCCCAGAAGCAACAGCCGCGTTACTGAGAGCATGTCTAGTCTGTGTGACAGATGAGCCTCTGCACAACGAGAGTGTTCCTCAACAAGGGCTCAGGAGACAGCACAGGTCCACAAATATGTAATGGATGTGTGGAAGGAATCTGGAAAGCTATATGTGCTTTGCTCAGACTTACATTTTTGAGCCCTTACTAAGGCTGAAATAATGTGGCATAGTTAAACTGGAATGTTAGGAAGTGGGGGAAAAAAATACGGCTCGCTGTGTTTCCTGTAAGGAGCATTGTTTAACAATCTGAATTAACAAATTAAGCACTTATCTTTCTGCTATGGGTAGAAGGGTGTGGTACTTTGGGGTCTGGATACCTATATGTATTCTATTTCTTCCATTTCCTCACCCTCTCTTAACTAGGCAACCTCACTGCTTGTTATCTTTTATTTTTTTCCCTCACCAAGGAGTCTTCCTCTTCCCTAAAATGAGCCCATAGCCGTGCAGCTCCCAGTCCAGTCACTGATGGCAGATATCTGTTAGGTGCTGCTGTTCCCAATTTGTGCCCACAATGCGTTTATGATGGGCAAGTATATACTTGCCCAGGTTTAAGCAGCATGAGAAAGTGATTGTGATCTTCCAAAGTAAAAGCTGCAGAGGCTGTGACTGTGCTATGCTTGACTTTGCAGTGGTCAAGCAATTTTATATCTCCCTTTACAGGAAGCTACTAAAAAAAAAACAAAACAAACCCCCCCCCCAAACTTTTCTCCCCACTGCTTCGCTTCTGGTAATTTTCTCCAGGTTCTGCCTCTAAAGTGGATGGCTGCAGTGGCAGCAATGTAGGATACTGAGTTTGTTTTCTTCTGTTCTTTAATATCTACTAAGAAACTTCTATGGAAAAATATGAGTGGAAATGCATTGGCTAACAAATGAACTATTAAAAAAAACTATAAAGCTAAACTATAGCGTTTCATACGAGCAACATGGCAACATCACACCTTTAGCGAATGGACTCTAGAGCACTTGTCTTGAAGAATATGCAACCTAGTTAAGCTGAAAACAAGGCCAAAGACACTTCAAATCTGGCAGAAACGAGGTTTGGCAGAGATCTGAAGGAAGGATGTTAGTCACTGGATTTAAAAGGAGCTGCTTCTTTCAGGTCTGCAAAAACAAGCTGAAGTCTGTCTTAAGTGGAAAAGGAAGAAACTGGAGAAGAATAATGCCTTGGGATTTAGCAAAAATCTTGTGGCTTGCAGGAATTGTTAAGCTGTACTTCTAAATCTGAATCTTGTGATCGTTTCGGGGAGGGAAGACTAAACCAAAAAGGCTGGACTTGCCTATTTTCTCTATTCCAGTTCAGCTGCAACCTGGCATGTTGTTTCATCCTTGAAAGTAGACTCTTGGCTTGGCTTCAGCATTGGTGTTTTTCTTCTCTCATTCTGCATTGACAGTGTTTGAGACTGTCTCTTGGTAGAGGCTAAAACAGTGTGGCAGTTTTGTGGGAACCCGGTTGTCAGTTGAGCAGGGAGTGCGTGTAGGGGCTGTGGGTAGAGTCTGTGAAAAGCAGCCGCTGTTTGCATGCTGTGAAAACTGGTTCAACTTCATCTGTTCCACTTCAGAGCCTTCGTTTTAAAAGTGTATGAGATGCTTCTCAGGGCTGGTAGTGCAAATCCGGTAACTTCAGCAGCTGATTACTCACAGTTCAGAAGAAGAATGTGCCAAGGAGTTAAACTGTTGGTACAGCCTTGTGCTAAACTCACCGGAGGGTATTTTGTATGCAGTGGCAGAATATAACTGCATATACCTTCCCTGAGTTGGCAGCCACGTGGGTTTGCCAGGAATGGTGACTGCTGGTACCATGTAAAGAAAAAATCCCTTTACCATGCGTTGGGAAGCTGTCAAAGACGCTGCATATTTTGTAAGATTTTGAGCTTGGGCTGAAGCTCTTAAACAATTTATGGTGAAGTCCAAAAGAATAGTTTGGCCTGGGAAAGGCAGTGGAATGGAAACCTTGATCAGATTTTTGCTGGAGATTTATTTGTTTTGTTGAGAGCTTGGGGAAGTTTCATCTTCACATCTGCAATGGGAATTTCACGGCTATTTTCTAGTCCTGGATCAGCTCCAACAGCAGTGGAAGTAGCTGAATCCTTGGCATTTATATATGCTTGCTGTCATCTCAATCACTGTCACTCCTCTAATGCAAGCAGTCTTGCATAACATCCCTTAAAATATTGGGCACCTCTGGCAATTTGCTGTGTCCCAGTGTTCCACTCACCACTGCTGAGCAGCTGGTAGGAGGGACAGAGAGCTATTTGTGAAGCATTCTTATGGTGTATGCCTATTTGTAAAATACTTAGAGCCTCGCAGGATGGTGAAACAGGAGGAGAGGTTTGTAAAACATTTTGGTAGTTACAAGGGCAAAACTGTTTGCATGGTCAGCCTGTTTCTTGTAATTTTCTCCAAAGTATGTGCATATTTTGATATTACATTTTATTTGTAAATATTTAATATGTCAAATATATCAAAGAGAGGTTCAGCTTTTTATAAAGGATGGAGTTGGAAGATTTCCCCTCTTGCTTTATGTTGCAGCTGTGACCCATCTGCTTGTGCAGAGGTGGCCTTTGCAGAGAAGGATGCTGAGCTGGGCTCAGGTTTTTTCATGGGGAGGGACTCTGCTCGTGAGCTGTACCAGGTCTTGGATATGTGACAACTGCCTCCTGGCATCTGGAGCTGGACTTTTTGCTGGATTTGTGGAAATGCACATACTGTTTTTTGAGGTGGTGGTAGTAGTAGTGTGAGCAGTTACTATCTGGGTGCAACTTTTAAAGTTTGGGAACCTATCAGTGTGATTGGGGTCTGATTGTAGACAGTTGAAGGTGTTTTGATGAGTCTACACTGCTGTGGTAGCTCCCTGATCTCTTGGTAGTGGGTGCCTCAGGATTCAAGGGTGCTTTCTTAAGTAGGGCAAATAAAAATGAGACCTCTTCCCCCAAACTAAAAAGTGATATAAAAAAAAAAAGGCATTTTGCTGATTGCAGATGATTATAATGCAGCTGCTCGACAGTGACATCCCAGCCATGGAAAAATAACATTGGTTCTTCGAGCTATTTTCCAGTCCGTGCAGCGTATTAAAATCCTTCATGCACAGCTGGCACATTTAACTTTGATTATGTTGTTGAAGTGACTGATCTGGGAGCAGCCTGGATCCCAGTTGCTTGCAGAATTCGAAAATGAGGTTGTTCCAATTCATCTGCAGTTGGTTATTTTGGAAGAGACACAAACTACCTCGAGTACTTTTAGGGCTGCTAATTAAAGTCTTGCGGCACTCCTCTGAGAGCCTTTAAAGACGGATGGAGGGACTTACCCAAGGTCATATAGTGTGTCACTAGCAAAGATGGTTATAAAATCCATGTCCTAATTTGGTCTTGTACACTGCATTACTTTCCTGGTGTTGAAAATCCCACCACAAAACAACATGCTGGCTGCTGGGCTCTTGTGCGTGTTGGTGGGCTCCTCCCTGCACTCTCTGACCTGCCAGCCCAGGGCTGACACGGGGGGAGCGTGGGGTGGGGATGGAAGAGGCTCCCTACGGCCGGCTTCCATGCAGAGGTGGCTGAAGTGGGTGTCTTTTTCTGGAAGTGTGCTTCTGGGGCTGGAAAAAAGTGGGAGCTTGGAAAGGGAGAGGTGAGAAGGCTGGAGAGAAGTCATGGAAGCCAGTAGGCGCTCGTGGTGTTACTGCCTCTTCTTCAAAGTCGAGTTCTGGCTTCTGACCTGAGCTGCTCCGGCGTCTTTTCTTTCTCGGCTGTGTAAAAGTGTATTTTTAAATTCCTCTGGCATCATCGCATTCAGGGCTCCTCCCTCCACCACTGACAAGCGGGCAGAGCATAGAAGCTGCTATCTAAAATGATCATTAGTGGAAAAGGAGACAGTGGGGGACTGACGAGCTCTGGTAGAGGCTGTTTTAAGTGCATCACGTTCAGCAAATCTTCCTGCGGGAGTATTGTTAGAAAACAGGAATACAAATGCGTGGCACTTGCAGCGCTGCAGTGGCAGCGTTTGGCTTGCTGGGAGCTGGATGCGAGCAGGGCATGCCAGGGCTCGGTGTGCTGGTGAGAGATGCAGGGGAGGATGCTCACCGAGCTGCTGCTGCGGCTCTCCCTGTGGCTTGCAGTAGGTGAAATGGGGTGAGACAGACTCCTGGGAACTGGCTGTGAATTCCCCTGAGGAAAGGCAGTTGCTGGTGAATCATGGCCCAGGCTGTGATGGGAAACTGTTGCTGGGTAATAGGTTGAGCGATAGCTCTTTCCAGAAGTGCGCACGACAGGACCCAGAGGAGGCTCTGACCTCACGGGGCAGCGGAAAGCTGGTTTTTGTCTGGGTTTCAGTTGGCCAAATCCTGCATGCCTGCAGATGTAAGCAGAGCAGGCTCTGCTTCCCAGCATCTGCCTTGCACCCCTGGATTTGGTGCACCCACTCTGTTGAGGTGAGAAGAGGCTGTGAAAGCAAGGAAATGAAAGGGACTGCTCTCCTCACGAGAGGAAACTAGCAAGAGGTTGAAAATGCCAATGATGCGGAGGGGGAGTTTCGCAGAAAGGTGGAAACCTGCACCAAGCTGGTGTCTTTGGGGAGGCCGGCCACTCGGAGTTGGTGCCTCGCTAGCGGGGTGTCGTGGTGCCGTGCTGATGGACATCTGCTCTGCTTTTTCTGGAACTGCATCTGACATGACTCACCTCTCTTCTTTCAGTGCTCCTGTCTTAACTTGCACGTTAGCTGATCTCCGCCGAGTGTCCCATTGCTCTGCTTCCCAGAACGTGATGATGTTGAGCCTCATTTCTGGCCCTTTCAAGCTCTGTAGTTACTGCTCGAGCGTGAGAAGCAAAGGCAGAGAGGAGAGCGCCTTGCAGACCTCCCTGACCGCTGTTCATATCATGCTGGGTTGGGAGACATCTCAGCCTGTCCGTTTCAGAGGTTGTCTTCTCCTGCCAGCCCTGGCCAACCCAAGGCAGCAGGATGGCTGTACTTGCAGTAGACCTGGGTTTATTAACCAGCCCTGATGCACCCCATAGATATGTGGGTCCCTTCCATGTGAGATGAACGTGGGTCTCCCTCTGCTGTGGCTTCTCCGTTGTGATCTGAAGCTGCTGTATTCAAACGGGTATTGAAATAGCAGCTGGCTTCTGTTTCAAAGTGGCGATGGTAACTTTGACGTTGAAACGGCACCGCTGTCACCAAGGTGCCCGGGCAGAGAGCTGTGTGCGATGGGAGGCTGCAAACCAGCAGCGTGGTGGTCTTGGAGGAGGAGGAGGGATTATTTGGCCCCTTCTCTCCTCTCCACGTGCTCTGCGTTGGGCCGGGGAGGTGGTGCCGTACTTTGGCGTTGCCCTCGCTGGGGGCTGAGCCCAGGCCTGTGGGTGCCCTGGGGGCTCCAGTAATGGCCCAGGGAGCGACAGCTTCATGTGGATGTGGGGAAGCGAGCTGCTCTTTGGAGCTCCTGCCGAACTGGCTCCTCCAAACCTGCTTTTTGATGCAAGTCTCTTGTTTTGTGCACTTCTGCATCTGGGACGAGGGAGTAAATTGCTGCTTCAGCATTTGCTGTGTGCAGCGGGTGCTCTTCCTGCATCCTGTGCTGCAGCAGCGGAGACCTCCTGGGGACAGGGGATGCTGGAGCAGCCTGGGGCTTGGAGGACGTCAGCACTGGCCTTGCGTGTCTGGCCCTGAACTGCTCTAAAATATACAGCAGAAATACCTTGAGGGAGGAGGGGGAATTTTTTCTTTCTTTCCTTCTTTTTTTTTTCTTCTTCTTTTTTTTTTTTAAATCCAAAGTGAAGTCCTCCTGCAGCACAGCATGCCTCCAGTGAATCCTGGGGAAACTGGTTCAGCCAGCACCAGTCTGGGCACGGAGGGCACTGCCAGCGCTGGGTGCTTTGCCTTGGTAGCAAGGGTGACACTAGGAATATGAACTGGGACTAAATAGCCCCATCTATCTTTGTGGGGATCTCTGGGTTCCCCGGGACCACTAGCAGAGGATGAGCCATTGGTTTGATAATCCAAATGTCACCTTTTAATTTTTTTTTTTCTCTCTCTTCCTTTTAAAATGGCCTGGTAAGCCGTGACACCGCACAGCCTGGGTCCCTGCCAAAGAGCCCTGGGGCTTGTGTTCCTGCTCGCGCTGCCAGGCTCCTGGCTGCCTCGCTGCTTCATGAACTCCCATTTGCCTTTCTTGGCTGGAAAAAGGATTAAGTTAGCAGGACAGGAAAATTAATTAGCTGCCATTTTAAGGATGTAGCTTTTGTTGCAGTCCGAAGTGTTTTGAAATGACATTGTATCACTGAGACCAACCTGGGGCTGATTAAAAGGCTTTTACCTGCCAGAATACCAGATTTATTTCCGTCGTGGTTCTCCCCCAGGTGATTACAGCTTCAAGGTGAACCTCAAGGCCGAATCGAAGGAGCGTTTTGCCTTCGCTGCTAGTGCCGGCCGTGGAAAGCTGGTACCAAAGTTTTTTTCTGCTTGTTTAACATTCAAAATAGCCTTTCTTCGCCCTTTCCCTCCGTACAGGCAGCCCGCCAGCTCGGCACAGGCACCGGCTGGGACAGCAGGGAACTGCAAAACGAGCGGCAGCTCCCGTGCCCCACCGAGGCTGGGGGAGTGGGGGACGGGGGGCTTCCCACAGGGAGCTCGGGGGTGAGCCTCAGCCTTTCCCAGTTGTCTGGTGGAAAGTTGCTGCCTTTTGGTGCAGGTGACCCCCAAAAAGGAGCAGAAATGGTGCCACTCTTGGGGGTGGTATGTGTGTATCCAGCTGGAGGATGTTCCCGTAGCTCATGTCTTCGTTGGAGGTGTCGGAGACAGAGAAGGGTGGCTCTGCTGCAGCACAGTGAAGGGTGAGGGAACCCAAAGCATGGGAAGCGAGTGATAAGGAAGCAAAAAAAATCATTTTGGTTAGGAAGTAATTGCTATTCCCTGCTTTCTTCAGGGAGGGGGCTGCATTGGTGCTCCCGGGAAGGGGTCATTAGCCACCAGCTTTCCTGAAAAAGCTTTTACCAGCGCTTGGCAGCAGTGGGGAGCGGGCACACCGGCCTCCTTCACCCTTTACACACAGCACTCACGGGTCTCTCCAGAGTCAGACTTTGCTTTCCTGCACTGCAGCGATGGCTCCAGTGCACTCCGTCTCTGCCGACGGACGGAGGGGAAGCACAAAGCTCCTCTGCAACTGTCAGGCGTGCGCGATCAGGAGTTATTTTCACAAGCGGTGCTACGGTTCAGCCCTCGCTGAACTCTCTAGGAAAAGAGGTTTCTGCCAGCTGTGCTCCCACCCCAGTCAGTGTGATACAGAAAAGACAGCGACAGCGAACGATGCCTGGCCCAAACGGTGGTCCCCATCTCCTCACCTTGTGAGGGTCTAAATGGCTCCTGCCTGCCTTAGCTTTAAACAAACAAAAATCCCCCACTGAACTCTCACTGACTGGTGAGGAAGTGTATTAAAAACCAGCAAAATTAATGCAGATTAAACCTGCTACTCCAGCAACGAATGCAAATTACCAGCGCTTTTTTTTTTTTTATTTTAGTATTTAATGTAGTAGAAACATTATGTCCTGTAGCCAAAGCAATTCAAGGCGTGATGGCAGTAACTGTGCACTGGGTGAGGCTGGAAACTCTTCCTTTTTGGTCTAATCCAAGAAGCTCTTGGCACAACTTTTGTTTTGCTTTTGAAGAAGGGAAGCTCATCTCTGAAGAACTGCACATTGCAAGGTAAGCACAAGGTAGTTTTGGGGCTGGTTAAGATACCTCTTCCTTAAAACACCGATTATTGTTTTTTTATGCCGTCATATTCAGTGCTGGATGCAGACAGCTGCAGCAGTGCAGTAAGCAGACGAAGGGCGAGTCTGCTGCTCTCTGGTGCAATCATGATGGATGCTGTAGTTAAGCAAACTCCTCCAGTTCTTTGCTAACTTTTCAACCTCCCCCAACGGAAAAGCAGAACAGGGAGTGAAAAGCGATCTTGCTCAAGTCCAAGATTTTAACTCTCTCCAGCCCCATGAGCAGGCTGAGTGTTTCCCCCAGCAACCATTGCAATATCAGACCTTGCAGGAGCCTGTCCCGTGGGTTGGCAGGGGATTAGCACATGGTAGAAGATTCTTTACTATGGTGAAATGGAAGACAAAAAATATGTCAGTTCTGCCAGATACATTGAATAGGAATCTCAAAGGCAGGCAGATCCTCTGCTGGTAACATTTCCCTCCTCAACGTTTTGTTTAGCTACTTGTAGCATGCTATTTTGATTCCCCCTACTGATCTTTTATCTCATAGTAATGAACACCAGGCCAGCCACCCGCTTTCACACAGAGCTGCCGTAATTAAGGCAATCACTTCTTGTCAATGCTAGGCAGTCACTTTTAAATATTCAGTCATCAGGGATTTGCTGCAGCAGGCTCCAGGATGGCCAGAAATAAACAAATAAACTCCCAAACACTTTAAGGATATCAATTTTTATTGGACATTGCGAGATCAATAAGAAAAAATAATTTGTACAGCTTTGTGATATAACCATTGCTGCTGAAGAGTAAGGCTACTTGTCATGAGAAGAGACCTGATGCAGCCAACAGGGTGTTCCTAGCAGGACCTGCGCGGAGAAGCGGATGATGTTCTCCACTCACCCCGTCCTGCAGCAGCACCTTCCGCCTCGGGCAGGTCCACGTAGCCTTACGGTAGCGCAAATGGGGCTTCTTAGACATTAAGGGTGAGCAGCCCTGCTCCAAGAGACCCTCTGCAAACGGCTCACTGCCAACCACAGTTGCAGTATCAGTCTGGTACAGTGGTTACTGACCTTCTGCCTTGCTTCTCCCTCCCTCCGCTAATTCTGTCTTTCGTCTGTGCCTCGCAAGGTCACCTGGCCCAAGTTCAGCCCTTTCCTCCATGCAGCAGCTGCCGCACAGCAGCCCTCTTCCCCAAGGAAAGAGCTTTGTCCGCAACAGAGAGCTGACCTGATACTTACTATTTTTGAGGCCTTTGGTGACAGCAGCTGGCAGGAGCTGATTTGTGACACCAGCTAGGGGGGAACCAGGACACTTTAGGAAGTAATCCGGCAGCTCAGACACTTTCAGCTGGCAGAGTAACCCTTTCTAACCAAACCCAGACGCTTAAGAGTGATTGTAGAGCAGCAGCTACGGATATTGCTCTAGCACTGGGGCACCCAATCCATAGGACGGGCAGAGCTAGAAAAAGAGGCTTCGGTTTACACAGTATTTTTGCTAAGCTTTTTGCTTTTGACAGTTCTTAACAGTTTTAAAAAAACAGATGCTAGGACAAAAGGCTGAGTTTCTACGGTGGCAGTGAGACATCCTCAGACTAGGCAAAATTCTAGTTGGCCCCATCATTATCTCAAACTACCATCCCTTTGCTATGTCAGGTAGGTGAATGCCAGACCAAGAGAAATTTTAGCATTGATTCAGCCCCTAAGGGAAGATGAGAATTTAGACGTCAGTAAGAGTTATGGACTATATCATCTGTCCTAATATATGAAATCAAGACAGTAATCTTAAATCAATGAAGGGCTCAGCTGGAAAAAAGAAATCAAATTGAAAGGCTCTGTTGGCAGAAAAGGGGGCAGTTGTACCACGACCGGTTGATTGCCTGTACTGTACTAGTGCCAGCAGACAGACCCAGCTGCTGGACCCTACCCCTGGACCACTGACAGAATGGATATTTCTTATTGATACTTAAATATTTCTCATAGAAGAGGACTTGGGAACTTGTAAGTGGTGCCAACACAGCATTCAGCCGTCTGATGAACATTCCCGTATTCACGACCAAAGAGAACATAAATACAGTGGTTAAACAAGCTGAGCATGGTAGATAATCTATGTGATCAGACGTGAGCTGCCCCCCTCACACAGGCACCAAATGTACAGCCACATCCCAGGCAACTTGGGGCAACATAGGACAGTTTACATTTAAACAAAGGAGGGCAACAAGGAAATAACGTGATAATGAAAAACTAGGAAAAAACCAAAAAACAAACCAACCTTCACACAACTATTTTTCAGCATTGTAAAAAAATAAAAATGAAAGCAATCTTTTTTGACTTCCTGTGCCTACACCATGCAGGTCTCCTAGGCATTCTAGGAACAGGAGACGCTGCCCCTTTTTCTGCTGTTAACTGATGCAGTGCACACAGTATTTCTGAAGGAGTTCCATAAACTGTAGTGCAAGCAAACTGAGAAAATAAATAGCACTCGAACATTCCCTCTTGTCAAAGAACATTAATTGCAGTAAAAACTAGCTTGCTTTTTGTTTTAACTGAAGTCAGCTGCAACTTGTTTTAATATATGAAAATCTGAAGATGTGTTTCACAGCATAACTGTAGAATAATTTACACTGCATTGCCAATTCACAATTCAGTCATTTTCATTAACAGTGTACAAAGAAGGTCCTTAGTTTATATATATATACTTTATAAAGTCTGGAAGATCAATATAAATACTGCTCCAGAAATTAAAAAAGTGTTTACATCCCCGACTTGAATATTACATCTCAGTGTCCTGGATTATTATTATAATCTGTAAAAGTCTTAGCGGCGCAGAGGTTCAAGTTTTCGAAATTTCAGTGATGAGCTGGATGACAAAGCATCTTGGTTTGAAGAAGAATTCACTGTGTCTGGGGACTGGAACAATACTCTACCACGATGATTAAATACATAAAAAGACGGATGGTTCCTTAATGTGTCAAACGTCCTTCAAAGTAAATGTAAAAAGTCAATGTTAATACTCTTTTAGAACAGGGATTTTAGAAGAGTCAGTCTAGGGTATACCAACTTTTACAGACACAGAAATACAAGTTTTGAATCTGAAACTCTTGCTCACTTTATAAGTTTCCTAAACCGAAATACAAAGCCAAGTGTGAAAAATACCGCCTGCTCAATATGCAGAGGTTGTCCACCCCACAGACAAACTTCACCTTCCTTCCTTGAGCTTAGAGGCAGGCCTGTGGACTACTGCATGCACACGTACCAAACGTGCCAGCCTTAGTTCAGCTGTCAGTTGTGTTAATACCTTGACACTGTTTACTGTCAGCTTTCCATCCCTTTCTGTGCCTGAAGCTAAGGGTTTTGGGTAAATGCTATGAAATACAACAATGTCAACTTGTTTACTTTCCATACTCCCCTGTGTTTTTGGAAATGGGCAGAGAGGCCGTGTCTGCCCATCCAATTTCATATCCTTTTCAAAATCTTGATTCAAAATCCCTTATTTTCTTAAAGTCTTCCAGATATTCTCCCTTGAATAGTTCAGTGTAGGATTTAAATAATTCAGACTCTCGTAAAGAAGCAAAGGCAGAGGGTGAGCCAGGCATACCGCCCCATCGTCTATGACACCATTCATGACAGCAGTTTATGACTGCTGAGCTCTTACATCCCTCGCAGGCATTTCATTCCTCTACCAACTCTGCACAGCAGCAAGATTTTAGGATGAGGAAAAGCAAGAATTTTACTTAATTTGTTATCTAACTTTCTCTGAAATTCAAGACATTGTTGGCTTTCTTAGGTATGACTGTTCCTCTCTGTTACTGTCTACAACATGCATTTAAGAACTACTATGCTAAAGAGTGAGCTATTTCACAGTGTTCAGTCTGTATAAAAAGTAGCAGATACAGGCATTTCTGAAAAGAAGAAGTAAAACATACTTATTTTTTAGTTCTGAAGTGGCATCCATGTCTTTAAATTCTCCTGCGATATGTACTATCCCATAGCAGGTAACTGCAAAGGCTAACAGAGTCTGAAGAACTATCTGTAACAGAGGGAAACACAATGCAACACACACATTACTTAATGTTCTTAATATTTACCAAAAAAATCTCATCTTTCAAACAGCATCTCTTGTGCTTGTCATCCAGTGACAGTAAGTGCTTTGCAGAGGTGAGCAATTCAACAGTAGGGAAACTGAGGCATGGGAATATTAAGTACCCCACCTATTTAGCATGGCAAAAGGGTGGCAGAGCTGAGAAGAGCTTCAGCTGCCTGACACCCGGTCTGTGTTGCATGCACTGAATCGATTCACACGGATCCTTAGAACAAAACACTCTGTTCTCGTGCACTTAAGGATCTGATACACTCTCTGAGAAACAAGTTGGCTGCCAACACATACTGTGCAGCGGTAGCAGCTGCTGCTCGGTCCATTTGGACCATGCCTGGTTGTCGTGGGTATTTGATCTCCTTACCTTTCTGATTAAGCAAAAATGGGATAATAATTGAAGTGGAATTTAAAAACCAAGCAAATAAAGCAAATTAAAAAAAACCCCAACCTTCCTGAAGCGGGCTGTGCTGGGATAAAATGGGCGCGCAGCCACACTGGATAAACAAATGTCAGCCAACAAAAGCCAGAGGGAGGAGGATGTTTATGCTGCAAAGGAGGAGAAGAACGCAAAAGCTCTCTGAGCTACGTTCAGGGAATCCCTGGACAAGATGCTTCAGGGTAGTTCTAAAGGAGAAGAGGGAGGTCTGGACCCGGGGTTTGTTGTTGATATAACACACAGCAGGAAGTTGGGACAGAAAATACAGTTCTTTTTGACGGAGGGAGCTCAAATGAAGGTACAGTTTAAAAACTACTTTACCCTTTATTCTTGCCTATCACGTAAAAAAAAAAAGCATCCGAGAGAGACTAAACTATCCACACAGCATTACCCCTTTCAAACATTGTTAAAAACTTAAACTTACATCTATGGGCAACGTTTCATCTTCCTTTTCTGTTAGTCTCATATACGAGCGATCTACAAAACAGAAACGCACGCACGCATCAAACGCTCCGTACAAGCAAACAAACAGAAGCAGCAGCACAGAAACCCCACAAGAACCTGCTGTAGCTCTCAGACGTGTGTCAGTCCCGGGCGAGCTGGGCTGCTCCCGGATCTTGCTGCGGGACTCCGCTCCCCCGGAGCGGGGCTGACGACCCCCGGAGCGGGGCTGGCCCCCAGCCCCGGGCAGCCCCCGCCCCTCACCACCTCCTCTCCTGGCTGCCAGGAAGGAGGACGGCTCCGGGGACGGCAGATGCGAGGGATGAAGCCGCCATCCGGCAGCCCTGTCCGGGCCGGCTGCCGCCGCGCCTGCACGGAGCGAGCCCCGCGCTCCTCCCGGTAAGTTCCCGGCCACCGCCGGCTCCGCTCTCCCCGCGGCGGCAGGGTCAGCCCAGCCGGCTGGCCTCCCCGCGGGGATGATGGTGATGATGATGATGGTGGTGGTGGTGCCGCCGCGGCCCGGCCCGGCCCCCGCCCCGGCGCTCCCCCGGCGGAGGTGACGGGGCCCGGTGGGCCTCCCCGCGCCGCAACCCTCCCCCTGAGGAGGCGGCGCCGCCGGTCCGGGTCCCCCAGCCCCGCCGCCGCCCGCTCACTCACGCTGCGCCGCCGAGAAGGCCGCGTGGGCCAGGGCGAAGAGGCCGAGCCCCACCAGCCCCTTCCACACCGAGGCGGCCGCCATCGTCGCCGCCGCCCGCCCCGCCGCCGCCGCCAGGGGCGCCCGCCGCCCTCCCGGCGCCCGCTGATGGCGTCACGGAGTGGGGCGGGGCCAAGCCGCTCCCGCGAGGGGCGTGGCTTTGCGGCGTAGGGGAGGCGTGGCTTTTCGCGGCAGGGGGCGGGGCCGCGCCGCCGCTTTCCCACGCGGGTCCCGGGCCGTTGAGAACATCCGAGGGCCCCGGGAGCCGGGCTTGGCCCCGGGGGTGGGGGGGAGGCAGCGGAGGGAGAAACGACCCGCCGACCCCCGGGACAGGCCTGTTCCCACCCGGCTGAAAGCTGAGCGTGGGGCCGTCGGGGGCCTGGGGTAAATTCCCACTTGCCACGCGTTTAACCTCAAAGCTTGAGGAACGCGCGCAAGAAAAAAACGGTGTCGAGGGATGCGCGGCGTGTGCGGGAATAGATGCCCCGACCGCGGGCCGAGCAAGGCCTGGGGCAAAGCTGTCTGGCACAGGCAAGCATCCTGGGTCTTCCATCCTCCCAAGGCCCAAAGAAAAGGGGCACAAAAGCAATTCTTTGAGGGTGCTTTCTACAAATCACCTTTAAGGTGATCACTGTGGCGTTTATTGCAGCCCTTGCCCCACTGGCTGCGCGAATCCCCCCTTATTTCTTGGTAAACAGGCTAGGAAGTTTCTCCTGATCCCACCTCGGGGCTGACCGTGGCTCCCGGCACCGTCCGCACGCCTTGGCGTGAACGCACCACCGCCCTCCGGCACCCACCCGTGGGCTGCTGCTGTCCCCAGGCGCAGGGCCCCATCCGCCCCCCAGAAGGCTGAGACAGGGGCGTCCTGCAGCACACCCCTCCGGGGCACCCCACGCGCAACACCCTCATCGGCCCCAACCGCCCCTGCGCGTGGCCGCGCAAAGCCGAGGTCTGGGCAAAACACTTCTTCCTCGCAGCAAGCCCGTTTGGGGAATTTTTTTTTTTTTTTTTTTTGTCCTCTTGCAAACCTCCTGGCGCTCTGGCCACCTTGCCCCTCACAACCCCCTTTTTCCCCCTCACAACCCCCTTTTTGCACCCTCGCAACCCCCTTTTTTCCCTCGCAACCCCCTTTTCCCCCTCACAACCCCCCTTTTTTCCCTCACAACCCCCCTTTTTGCACCCTCGCAACCCCCTTTTTTCCCTCACAACCCCCTTTTCCCCCTCACAACCCCCCTTTTTTCCCTCACAACCCCCTTTTTGCACCCTCGCAACCCCCTTTTTCCCCTCGCAACCCCCTTTTTCCCCTCGCAACCCCCTTTTTCCCCTCACAACCCCCCTTTTTCCCCTCACAACCCCTTTCCCAGCACCCCTGCAAGCCTTCCCTCGCAGCCCTCTGTCCCTCGCACCCCTGCGGCCTCATCCCCCCCACTTTGCAGGCTCGCAGCCTCCTTCACCACCAGGCAACCTTTCCCTCTTGCAAACCCTCTTCCCCCCTTAACGAGCTTCCAGGCGCCGCCTTCCCGTTCCCCCCCCCCCTTGCTTAAAACAAAAAAAAAAACCCAAACCACCCTTTTTTCTCCACCGCAAACCTTTCCCTCAGCCCGGCAGCACCGCTCTCCCGCCCCATCCCCGTCCCTATCCGGGCTCCCGGCAGCGCTGTCCCCGCCCCGCAGCGCCTGCGCCCAGCGCCGCTTCCTGGTGGCGGCGGGGGCCGGGGCCGGTACCGGGGCGATGGCGGGGCCGGGGCCGGGGCTGGCGGTGGCGGTGGGGCTGTGGGCGCGGGGGGTGGAAGGCGGCGAGGTGCTGGCGGCTCGTCCCGGGGCTCTGGAAGAGGAGATCGTGTCGGAGAAGGCGGCGGAGGAGAGCCACCGGCAGGACAGCGCCAACCTGCTCGTCTTCATCCTGCTGCTCACCCTCACCATCCTCACCATCTGGCTCTTCAAGCACCGCCGCGCCCGCTTCCTCCATGAAACCGGCCTGGCCATGATCTACGGTGAGGGGCGCCGGCACCCACCCCACGCACAACCCACACCCTCCTTCCCACCCCTCTCCGTGGGAAACCCCTGCGGCGAGGACCCCCCGCACCGGCAGCCCCATCCGAACCAGTCCCGGCTCTGCGCTGGGCCAACTGGAGCGCCTGGGTTGGCACCCACCTGCCCGCTGTCACGGCACCACCGGTGGGGACCCGGCAGCCCACCCTTCCCTTCTTCTTCGGGGCTACGACGGGGCTCGTCGCGTGGACGAAGGGGTGCGGGGATGTCGGGGGCCACGCCGCGTCCCCTCCCAGCTGCAGCCAGATGCTCCCGTCTTACTGGGATGGCTGGGCTGGGTACCCCATCCCAGATCGTCCCGTGCTGAGTGTTACTGGGTGTTGCTGGAGGGAGGGTTGGTTGGTTTTCCAAACCCTGGATATCGAGGGCTTTCGAGGGCAGCATGACTCCGAAATCGCGGGCAGTGAGCAACTAGTTGGGTTTTCCCGGGTGGCTTCGCAGGGGGGCTGCAGCACGGGTGAAGGTGGCGGGGTCAGGGGCTACCACGTGCCAAGTGGCCTCGAAACCCATGTCACTGAGCACCGGCAAGTCCCCCTTACCTGCTCCGGGGCTGACTTGGGGCCAGGCTTTGCACTGGTCAGGAGCCTTGCAACCCATGCGCTGTGGCCAGAGGTTGTGTTTCCACCCTCTGTTTAGAGGACCGGAATTTCCAGAAGCTGTACAAGAGGAGCGGAGGGGCCATTTGGGGAGATTCTCCCCCCCTTTGCCGTGCTCAGGGACCCTCAGGGCCAGCAGCCTTACGTCCCGCTGCTCAGGAACCTGTGTGGACAAGCCCCTACTTTTGGGGTTCGTCCTCCCGCCGTGACAGGACCTCTCGGTGGGATGCCCCACGTGTGTTCCCACAAGAAGTGGAGCGAGGCCGTGGGTCGGGGGAGCGGGTCCGTAGCTGGTTGGATTTTAACAGTGGCGTGTGATTTACTGAGGTGACATGGCCTCATGAAGTGGTCTCAACCACTGGATGGAGATGCCGTACATGGCTCTACCCAGGTTATCTAGTGTGACTTGGAGTTCAACCAAAGTAGGACTGGGAGTTGTGCTGGGGGGGTGATTAACACGGCCGTGGATCCTTATCTAGACAAGACTCGCAGAGTTTAGGATTGAGAAGGTGTCTTCTGCTGAGTGCTGTGGTTAGCATCTCTTCTCCGTGCTGTCCTTGCCCTTGCTGGTTGTGGGCGATGTGCGACCAAGCTTGGTCAGAGCAGCAACGTGGCCGAGTCCCCCGCTCAGCAGAAAGCTTCGCTCTGAAGCCTGTGACTTGACCCGTTTGGGCCGTTGGCTTTTGCGATCCTAAGTTTCATTTAATTGGAAGTGTCCTTCCAAACGAAGGGGCGGAGACACTTGCTTCAGCCCAGAGGCACAAAATACTGGTCTGCCTTTTCAGATTCCTGCAAGCCACCGCTGAGGTGGGTGCAGGCGTTGCTGGCCGCCTGCCTGGGGCAGGGGTGGTTACCTCCCGGGATGGGAGATGTGCTGCGGGAGCACGTGCTTCCAGCACGGAAGGTCTTCCTTCTCCTGCTACCCTGGAGCTCACCGACACATGGCCTTTCTGTTCCTTTCTCTCTTTCAAACTTGCCCTTAATCTTGTTCTTCTCCTGGAATTTTCTTCCTCTTGGTCCTCCATTCTCCCTGACCCACCTGAGTGCTCCCCTTGTTCTCAGAGGATGACCTGGGTCATTTTGGTTTCCTGCTGATCCCTAAAACGCATATTTTCTGTCTGCTCTTTTGCAGACTGTGCTTAGAAAATTTGCTGGCGAAATCGGTAACGTCACCTGTCTGGTCATGCAGAAAATCCCGAGTTTTTCCCTGCTGTCAAGGCTTTTGGCATTTGCTTTTCAGGTTGTGACAGCTACCATAGGAAAAGGGATGTGTAATTTCCCAAGGAGTGGTGGAGATGCTGTTGTTTTACAGCGACAACTTAAAAGCTGCAGGGAGCAAAGCAGGTACCGCTTCTGCTTTGCTGTTCCCGGTTCCTTGCGATATTTTCAGCCCCTGTGATGCTTTTCATCCTGGGGAAGTCCACTGAAAATGTGGAAGTGCTGCAGCAGGCAGGCTGCAAAACAGACCCTGAAATCTAGGCAAGAGAAGCAATTTGTAAAAGCTTGTCTTTTTCTAATTAAAAAAAGCCCCAACAACTAAGTCAAATAAAACTTTTGCATACGTCTCTTCTTGCTGAAATACGTAAGAGTTTCCTTGGTGTCTGTGTTTTTACTGTAAGTTATAAGCTCTTGCTCCAGGTGGATTTATATCTTACAAATTACACCATCAGCTGAGATTTGATGTTCAAGAGCTGGATGCAGGCTGGAATCATTGCACAGTGATAGACAATAGGTGTTTAGTAGCCCCTAGGCTTCATTTCGGTGTTTAAAATGAGGTTCCCACATCCGAAGTACTCAACATTTAGGATGATTAATTGAACAGTCTTGTTTCAGTTCTTCTCAGGGTCTGATGGTGGATGTGGCAGGAGCTTCTCTAGTTTCATTGTACGTGTTCCCACTTGGCCCCTGGATTGTGTACGTCTAAATTGCTTGGGTTTGGGATGTCTTCAGTTGCTTGCTACATTTTTTTTTTCCTTTTGGTGTCCAGATTAATGCTCGCCTGGGGATCCTGTGTGCTTCCGTTGTTGTTAAGTGTCTGGATGGTAATATATTAGTCTTCATTTAAAACCCTAGCTCGGAAATGTTCAACAGCACCTAAAAAAAAAGCCCATGGGCTTTTGTTCTTTTTAATGAAGTTGGGAGAAATGCAATGAAAGTAATCTCTTGCACTTTGCATAAAAGAAGTCAATTAATTTACCAGCTTTGCCTTTAGCTTCTCTACTCCTTGCAGCTTTCGGCTGGCAGCTTCCTCGGTGTCAGGTTCCCTCCGCTCAGCTCCCTCCCAGGGCTCAGTTTTGTAAAACTTTTGGCTGCAAAAGCATGTCGATACTGGTGGAGCGGCTCACGGGTTGCTGCTAGGATGGCCCTTTGAGCGCCAAGAGAGCTTGAACCATTTCCTAAGAGACTGTCAGAACCAGGAGGACGTACATGGTCCCCTGGGCTTGGTCCAGATAGCCTGAGCCCAGGACTGGGTTTGGCGTCTGAAAAAACTCGGCATCTGAGTTGGGTTTGTCCCAAGTGCCTCCAGCGAGCATCGTTAGGTGGGGAGGGTTGACCAGTGATCCACTGTTGGTCAAGAGGGGCTGGTGGTGGGGTCATCTTAACGTTGGCAGAATAATTGGCTTTCAGCAGAGCAGCAGCGTGCTTTCCGTGTAAGTAACTCTGATGGTATCTCTGTGTCAGGAGCCGCTGGCGTGATGCTGGCTGGATGTGTATTTGCACGTGGGCGTCTTTTCCCACCCCGGTCCGGAGAGCTCTGGGAGCCTCCTAGGCAGCGTGTTACAGGGCGAGATAAAATGCCTGATTTTGGGAGCCCCAAGCACAGTGGTTTGGGCAGATATTGTAGGTTTATCTGTCCCTTTTCCCTTATCCCATTCCTGGCCAGAGTGGGAATTTGGCTGTGGCCGGAGCATTGCCGGCACGCGGGGCTGGGAACAGCTGCCTGGGTAAGCGAGACGACGAGGACGAGCAGGGGTGCTATCAGATGTAGCACTGCTTTGGGATGGGGATTAAGAGCGGAGAGGCGGGTGAGTCAGGATCCCTTCTGAATTCACAGCAACGTCCGTCCCTGCAGGGCGTCTCATCTCCAAGTGCTGAGCCTGGGCATTGAAGGGGTTGCTGGATGGGTTGCCGTCTGAGAAAAGGCAGGCAGCTGCTGCTGCTGCTGGAGGTTTCTGACTCCTGTGTGAAACTCTAAAATCAACTTCTTTTTTTTTAAAAAAAAGGCTTTTTAAAGGCCACCCCAGGTAGCTCTGGAGAGCTGCAGAGCGCGGTGTATGTGGTGCTGCCTGCTCCGTAGGAGTGCAGGAGCAGTGGCAAGGGTGGAGGGTAAATGAGCTGCCCAGTCTGGCTTTCCTCCCTTGCATTTGAATTCTCACTGTAACTGTTTAAAGCTGCTTAATAGTTGTAAGCAGATGTAAATAACCCTCTGAAGCTCGCTTTATCCCAGTGAAGAGTTTCTGTTGTCTCCCGTGGTACCTCAGAGGTCTTCATCTTCTGGGTGAAAGGAGACCTGGGTGTTTTGTCCTGATGCTGTGGTGCCATGTCCCCCCACCCGCCACATCCTCATGTAAATACATGCTGTGGCATCTCAGTGTTCTTGACATCTTGACATCCATACTTTTATTTCTGGAGCACTGGAAGATCACAGGAACAAAGAGGCTAGCAGAAAATTAAGCAAAAATATTTCTCTTTGGTGTCCCCTGTTAGCGATGCTGGTGTAAAGCAGCTCTCAGATGCTCTGCACAGTGTGATGTTCCCTGAGGCAGCTCTCCTTGCTGGAGCTGACCGTGCCTGGTTCTTCCAAGAAGGACCTTTTCTGCTGCTGTCGGGGCGATTTTGTGCCAACGGTGCAATGCAGGATAAAGCCCAGAACATGTGGTGAGCACGTGTTCGACTGTGCATGGCTTAAAAGCGTTGGTAGGTTTGCGAGAGCAGCTCAGCTGTGCTACAGAAGTGCCGTATTAGACCAGGGACTAGGTTTTGGGTGCAGCTCCTGGGTCTGTCAGCCCTGGGATGAGCTGTCTGTGTCACTGGTGTGATGGGTTAGCAGCAGTGAGTCTGTTTGCAGCCGATTCTTCTGCCTCTGCTCATGGCCTGGATGTGTGCTTGGGTGGTCCTGCTGTGCACGACATCCCCTGGGATGGGGATGGGAGGCAGGGGCTTTTCTTCTGGCCGTTGGCAAAATGAGCAAATCTCATTTGGAAGACTGCTGTCAAGAGAAGAGAAGGCAAAAACTGGGCAGCGGATCGGGAACTGGCTGCAGGAGGTGCGGAATGGGTTGGGGTCCCACAATCTCCTGCCCGGCCGCGGCAGAGCTCCTGCCCAGGCTCTGCTCCCATGACATGGTGGAGGAAGAGTTTGGTGTTCCCTTCGGTCGGGGTTGTGCCCTGTCTGTAGGAAAGCACAGAGCAAGATCTTAATTAAGGCAACAGTAAAGAAGCGGGAGCATCCTGGGAGGCAAATGGAGAAGCCTTCCGAGTGTTGCGGTCTCTGTTTCGTTCCCACGTGTCTGAAAGTTTTTCATAAATGTGTGGTTCAGAGATGGGGTTAAGATCCAGGATTTCTGTGGTGGCTCAGCGCTGCCTTAATCAAGGAGTTTCCAAACCCTTTGTGCTGAAGGCTACGCGGAAAGGTGTCTTGTGGGAAACCCCTCCTCCCCAGCCTGCAGATGTCAAAAAGCTTTGCCAGGAGAGTGCTCGGCACGCCGTGCGGGTGAGAAGGAGCCGGAGGAGCCTGTGCTGTGCAAACGCCGTTAATCTGGATGCAAGGCCTCAGAGCACAGCTCATCAGCTGTGCTGCAAAAGAAAAGTGCCAGTATAAATTGCTGACTCTCAAATTAACCCCGCGATACTCCTGTGCGGCAGCTGAGCCGGAGGCAGCGTTGGCTTGCGGGGCTGCCCTGGGGCTGCTGCTCGTGGTGCAGAGCTGAAGCTTGCAGAGGGCGAGGAGCAGACCCGGGTGGTTGGCCCAGAAGGCAAAACTTCCACTTTTTTTTATAAAATGGGGATCGCTGCTGTGCCCTGCGAAAGCTCCCTGTTGCGGGAGGAGGCTTTATGGTGCTGCAGCGTTTTATGAAGGATGCTCACTGTCCTCAAAGCGTTGGTGATGGTTGCTTGGTACCTTTTTTAATTCCCTACAAAAAGGAAGGGTTTAATGTATTTCTGTGGTGGCAAAACATGATGCCGTCAGGTTTCCAGGTGCAACGTGCATAGTTTGGGCACACGTGAGCAGCACCTTGCCCAGGTCCCCAGCTGTGTGCCAGCAATGCCAGGGTGCTCGCCCTAAGAAAAGCAGCGTGCCCTCTGTGTCGGCTGTTTGCTGCACTAGAGCGAGGGTCTGACTGATTGCTGGGTAATTAAAAGCCTTCAGGACCAGCTGTGGCTGGTGTTAGAAAGTCCGCACAAGCATGGAGCGTTTGCATGGCTCGTGGGAGGATGCACATGGTTTAATATTGCACAGGCAATTATTTGGATGGTGGCTGTGCTCAGCAGCTGAGCAGGGGGTCAGGATCCTGGGGTGCCTGGTGCTGCATCCGTGCTCAAAGAGATTGTCCCAGGCATTTGCTGTGGCTCATCTCACCGATGTGTGTCCCTCCTCAGGTGTCCTGGTCGGCGTGGTCCTGCGCTACGGCATCCACGTCCCCAGTGACGTCAACAACGTGACGCTGAGCTGCCAAGTGCAGACCAGTCCCGCCACGCTGCTGGTGAACGTCAGCGGAAAGTACTACGAGTACACCCTGAAGGGGGAAATCAGTGCCCAGGAACTCAATAACGTCCAGGATAATGAGATGCTGAGGAAGGTAAGGGAGTCGGCGATTGGAGAGGTGAGCGATGCTCCCCACTCCCTCCATGGGGACCGGTCCTGTATCTGCTGGATTAAGTGATTTTTTATTTTTTTAACTTTGGTCAGGTTGTGATCAGATATAAATTATAAGTTGAACACAATGTAATGAAACTCTAGTTTCAGCTGATCTTAATTTAAGCTGTTTAGACTGAGCTATGTCTCCCAAAGATCCTGGACATGTCCTCAGTGTTCACCTGACAGCATTTCATTCGGCGGGGGTACACGGTTTCCTGCATATATTTTGTATGACATTCTTATTTGTGTTTTGTCTTGCACTCTTGACAAACCATTTTACTGTTTTTTTTTTTTTTTTCTTAACAGGTGACTTTTGATCCTGAAGTATTTTTCAACATTTTGCTTCCTCCAATTATATTTTATGCAGGCTACAGCTTGAAAAGGGTACGTGCCTTTACAGCGCCTACGTTTTTAGTTCCTCTGCCTCCAGAGCATTTTTAATACTTGAGAGTGCTTTAATGCTTGCTCAGCAGGCTGAGGCTGCGGAGCTGGGTACGGTTTTCCCCAGTACATGCGGGATTGTAGGAAGCAGGGCTGAGAGTGCCCCAGTCGGTCTCATCCGTCCCTCTGCCCCGGGAAGGGTCAGTGACTTCAACCATTTCCAGCGCGGGTTTGTGCAGGGGCTTTTTGGGTCAGCTGGGCCATTTCAGCCATCCTTGCTTTCGAAACACACAGGAGGGTAGGAGGGTTTTAGAAAGCAGCAGCTCTCCGAAATACTGATTTGGAAGGAGAGGAAAATGATACTGTTTAGCTTGCGGTAGAAGGAAGGAGGAATGCTGCTGGGTTAGGAAATCAGTTCCCAGGACTTGGAACAGCACCTTATTAAATACATGGGTACAAGAAAATGATATGTTCATGTTTATTAATGCTGCATTAATATCTGCTGGCCTGGCAGTGTACACCATTGTGCTGGGCACTGTTCAGCTGTGCTTGTCCAGCTCGTGGTGTCTGAGCTAGGTCCAAGTTGCTAGAGACAAGTTGCGGGTGCCTGTGCAGGCTTGAAATAAATTGTTAGCAAAATATAATTCAGTTTTTTTTTTTCTCCTCCTTCTAGAGGCACTTTTTCAGAAACTTGGGATCCATCCTAGCATACGCTTTTCTCGGCACTGCAATTTCCTGCCTGGTGATCGGGTGAGTAGTTCGAGCTGGTCTGGTTCTTCCATGGCAGTTTGAGCCATGCTCAGAGGCAGTGCTCTGAGCCCGGAGCTGTGGCCGCTAATTCCAGCCCTGAAAGATCACACAGGCTTTCTACTACCGCTGCTCGGCAGTGGCAAATAATGCTATTTACTGTCCAAGCTTTTGCTGTGTGGATAGGGTGATTGCTGTCTAATTGCGTAGTGCTTTCTCAGCATTCCATATGGAATAGTTACATACATGGCAAGGACAGTTTCACACTTCTCTGAAGATTGTCCTGAAAAAACAGTCAGTAACTTCAAATTATTGAAAGCACAGCCCTAAGAAGCATGAGACACAAGAGTAGAGGGCAGGATCGTAAACACACGTCCTGTCCTTACTTGCTGGAAGCGGGTGCCTAGCAAGCACAGATTGTGTTTCAAATTATTTATCTCTGTGTGCAGAGGGAGCTAGATGATTCCCACTCTGAATAGTAGCAGGCAGGCTGGCGTAGGGTGTTTTCCCCTGGAAAGTCCAGTGGATTCAAGCAAACTCAGCATCCACATTATCTGTTCCTCGCTGAAAGTTTTGGCCATTCCAAAGTCAGGCCAAGGTGATCCCACTGAAATGTGTTAATGTGAAACACTGCAAAGCGATCATGAGACCCCACGAGCCTGGCTGTTGCTTTTCTTTAGCCATGTTACGCTCACGGAGGAGTTTTGGTCCCCGTTCCTCACGGGCACCGTGTTTGTGATCTGGTGCGATGGGTGCTTTGGTGTGTGTGGTCCTGGGCTTTCACCAGGCTCAGTTCTTTGGTGTTCCTGCGTTTGGATAACTTTAGGGGTTAATCTGGCAAATTCAGGGGAATCGAGCCCATTTGAATGTCATTTTAATGCACTGCAGAGATGAGTAATTGCTTCTTCTGATCACCAGCTCTGTCGTGTATGGCTGCGTGGCGCTGATGAAAGTCACTGGGCAGCTCGGGGGAGACTTCTACTTCACTGACTGCCTCCTGTTCGGTGCCATCGTGTCGGCTACTGACCCAGGTATGTTAGACAGTTATTTTTTCCATCATTTTACCTACATTTTGATCTGTTTTGAGTTGTGGGGAAGAGGGGAAGAAAGTCTGAAACCCCTGCAAGTTCCCTCCTTCTGAGTTTTGGAGTTTAATTTATTTGTGACATTCTTAGAGGTCAAATTTGTCTCCATGCCTTTTTATTTCCTTCCAGTTATGTGTAGTATACCTTCCAAACCTCTGCTTCCCTGAATCTTTGTTTGCAGTGAAGTCCTAGGCAGTCTCTCCCTTGACTTTGCTGGGTTTTGGGACAGGTCCACTGTGTCTCTGCCATCCTGTGCCAACCGCTGATGCAGAACAAGATGTGTAATGTGGGGAGGGTTCAGTTGATAGTTTTAGTTAGTTTAGTTTAGTTAGTTAGACCTTCCACTTCCGTTTGGGTGGGATTTTGGAAGGTGCTAATCTAATTGAAGATTGATCTTAATGAGCAGTACTGAGGACAGTAGTGACATCTTGGTCTACTGATGCACTCTATAAATCAAAATTATGAAAAACATGCCTTGTCCAACTGAATTTTACTTAGTTCACGATTGCCATTACATGGTAGCTGTTTATTTGCATGTTCCAGCTTTACCTAAAAACACAGAACTACAGAAGGGCCTCTCTTTCCTCCTGCCCTTTGCTGAACAGGGCTTGAATTTCTTCCTTTGCAGCCTGGCTGCTGCGTTTGAGATCGGTGTGGTGGGGCTGGGGGTGGCAGCATCGCCCCCCTCCCGATGTTACAGTAGCTTTGGCAGATCTTTTTAAATGCAGATATTGGTCAGTTTTGCTTGGAAGGGAGAGATTGCACGCCTGGATAAGCCAAGTCTTCTGTCCTTTTGAAACAAGTGCTAGCGGCTGTTGTTTCTGGATGAATTGGGACTTTTGCCTGCTCATCTTAACAAAGAGTCATTTCTGTTTTCAAAGGCAAAATGAGGAGCATTTTATGCATATGCGTATAGGCAAGAATAACGCTGCAGAACATAACCTGCAGCATAACGTGGCAGTAGCCACATCTGTCTGCCAGGTGGAGATGCGAGACGTGCATTCCCCATGAGTTTTTAAAAATTTGTTTTTCACGTTTCCCTAAGATTTGCCAGATATTGGTATGGCTATTACTGCTGATATTTTTATTTAAAAAAACCCAACAAACAAATAACTTAAAAAATAAGGTAAAATGATTTCCCAGCTTCTCCGAACATGTCTTGGGTGGGCATGCATTCAGGCCACTGAATTCAGGTTCTTGTAGCGGGGAGCTGGTCCCGTGGGGCTGTGAGGTCGAGCATTCTCGCCGTAACTTAGCTGGGGTGTCGACACCGAAAGGGGGTACGTTTGCAAAGCAGGGAGCACCTCACAGACGTGATGGCAGTGTGGTAAATCTGATGGCAGATGGGCAGAGGCCAGGCAAGTACCGTAGGTAGAAGTAACACTTAGGAATGCTGCAGACGAGCTGTCAGCATCACATCCCTTCTTCAGGCTTCAAAGCAGAACCAAGAAGATTTCACAGGTAAAAATGGTGCATTTCCCTGTGCATAAGTGGGTTAAACCCCCTTCAGTTTGCACAGATGAGTCCCTGAATGCTGTTTTAAAGGACTTTCACAGAAGTTCACTGAAATTAGCTCAGCCCTCTGCAGTAGCCTGAGCTGTGCACGATGCACCATGTGTTACATCTTGCTTGCTTTAGATGTTGTGATGTTTTTGCAAGGCTGATAGGCAAAACCTGCTGCATTTTCATTATCTTCTTGGAGCTGCTGGATTACAGAAGGGCTTGAGCATACTCCAATCTCTGCCATGTAGCCATAAATCACAAGAAACCCCCACACAGGGTTTGAGCCGATGCCTGGCTTTTTCCAGTCAGGTCTGAAATGTTAACACATGAGTGCTGGCATTTCCAGTGTGTCAACCTGTGTGGAATCAGAGGATTTCTCTCGGACTATCAGGGATGGAAGGAAAAGACAGCCATCATCCTGGACTAGCCTGCATCCTTCTGGCCTTCTGCAGGTGGCGGAAGGCTCTCCCTGATGCTCCGAGCTAACAGCATCCCAAAAGCTGGGTGGCTTTGTGTCAGTGTGGTACCATGGTCTAGCCTGTGAGCTCAGACCCTCAGGAAGCTCAGAGCAGAGTTTGTGCATGTCTGCCTGTTAAAGACTCAATAGACCTAATGCCCAGGATGTGTTTTAGTAAAAGGAGGAGGGAAATGATGAAGCAAATCCAGATCCTAAAGTGCAGAAGGAAGACTCTCAAAGGGAGCATGGGGGGGTGGCTGGCATCATTGCAGCAGAGTGGCACAGATGTGCAGGAAGGCAGCTTTCTAAAAAGGGGTGTTTTGTCTTTGATTACACCAAAATAACGGCACCTTTTTGAATGTCTCTCTATTTTTCTATTTGTCAGTGACTGTTCTTGCCATATTCCATGAACTCCAGGTTGATGTTGAGCTGTATGCCCTTCTCTTTGGCGAAAGCGTCCTCAATGATGCCGTTGCCATAGTGCTGTCTTCGTAAGTGTGTTCTGTTTTTATTTTTAATTGTTATGTATGTTACATGTCAGGTGTTGGGGGCAGCCACTTGGCCTTGCTCCTGTAAAATAGCAGCATTGGTGTTTGCAAGAGCAGATTTCCATATTAAGTGTCCTGAAAAGCTCTAGTGACCTTCTGATGCATCTCCTCATTGCAGACGGCAGCTTGGAATTGTGGGCTGTCCTTACAACTTTTCCCCTGCATGACGGATAGTTTTGTTTTCCTTTTATGGCCGGTTGACCCAGCCAGAAGGAAGTTTTTATGTCCTCTGAAATGGGAAAAACACCATGTCTGCTTTTCAGCCACAGGATCCCACTGCAACCCCTCGCTGGTGGCTTTGCTCCTACCTGCCTTCCTTCCCATCCACAAATACCTGCTTTTGTTTAGGTGGAAATAGTTGGTAAAGCAGCTGTTTCCTTTCTCTCCCCACTTTCTGTGCATCAAGAAGATGGTATTTCTTACAGCCAGAGTTAATGCCCTGGTCTGAACGCATGGGAAACTTGCTGGCTTTCTGAAGAATGTTTTATAGTCTTTAATATTTTATGTCCTCTGCATGGAGGACGTATTTTATCTGCGTTTTCACTGTGCTGTCATCACGGGAATTTGTCTGGAAATATATAATATCTGCAATGGTGACAGGTTAACGTATAGCCGAGACTAATGCAGAAAATATTTCTGGAATACTTGTCACTCCAGCGTGCTGGTTGTGTGGGTTTTACTGAGACAGAGGCAGCAAGTAACATATTGTGAGCTGCGTATCGCCACCCGCATGAGTTGTATTTACTGAATTGAATGTTTCTGTTGAGGTTTCTGGAACCATTTGTATTACTTGCTCTGGCTTTTGTGCTGGATGTGTCACCGCTAGTGCAAGAGTACATGCTGCACAGCCAGGTCGTGTTTAAGAGGTGATCCTGAGTGAGGAAGGGACAGGGTCTTCCAGCCTGTGCCGGGAGGTTTTGGGTGGGAGTGGGCGTGTTCAGCATCAGAGTAATGAAATTTGTGGTGGATCTCCGCACACGTAGGTGACTGCGCCGTGCGCGGCGATTTGCCTCTTCCACTGTTTCACTATCAGCTTTGTAGCTGTTGCTCTGATTTCCTGCCTTCCTCTTCCCACAAGCTGAGTTCAGTCCACCCCCCTCCCTGAAATAAGATAATTTGCACCAAAACAGCAGCTCCAAGCTGCAGTCAGCAGCTATTTTGCCGCAAAGCTTTTGTGCAGACCGGCCCAGCAGCACTCTGACTTCTCAAGGGCTTTTCAGCCATTAAGCCATACCTGTTTTAAAGCTTGCCGTGGTCTTTGTCTTTGGGGTCACCGTAAGCAGCTTAAGGCAGCCCCGGTCAGCACGGCAGGTATCGGTCAGTGCAGGTATCTCAAGGACAGCCTCAAATCACCTGGACACAACCACATCTCGGGTGCAAGGAGAAGGCGAAAGCCTCTTGCTCCAGGGAGGGGAGCACCCCCGAGAACAGTCCAGAACTCCTATTTATGGTTCCCCTTTTTTAAATTTAGTTTGGCATTTGCCCGTTTCACAGCAGAGGTGTAAGTGGGGGAACCGTCTGGGGATGGTTCTGCCCCCACAAGCAGAAGACCCGCTGCCCAGTTAGGGAGATGGAAGGGTGAATTGAGAAGATGGGGAATCGGGGGGCTTTCTGGGCGGGCGGGTGGGCTGCGCTGACGGAGGAGCTGCCGGCTGGGTGACGGCTGGTGGTGGGTGCTGCCTTGTCCCGGAGTGAAGAGGGGCTCCGGGCGTGGGTTCAGTGATGGCCCCGAGAAGCACCGTCGTCTCCTTGCACGTGGTGAAAGCGAGCGCTGCGGGCATCGTTCCCGTGCCAGGGAGGACGAGGAGCTGGGACTCCTCCGGGGTTTCTGCCGGGAGCTGGGTGCCCTCGAGGGTCCTCTTCTCCCCACTTTCTGTCCCGGACAAGTGTCTGTTCCCGTGGTTGGGGAGCAGGATCTGTGCCTTTCTGTTCCTGCCTTGTGCTGTGTTGGTCTTGCCTGGCTTGACAGCGGGGAACCGGTTGCAGGATGAAAAGGAATTGAACCCAGAACAGAAAGCCGGTGGGCAGCGAGATGCCGGGGCTGCGGTTTGGGAGCAGGGGGGTAAATGCAGCCGCAGGGTCTCTGCCTGCTTCTTCCGAAGGGAGGTTTCACAGGGGCTAAATGCCATGGGGAGCCCTGTGGGCAGGGACAGGGGAAATAAAGTGCATGAAGGGCAGCTGGAAATAATGTCTTATTAGTGACACAAAAAGCAAAACCAGAAGGAAAACTGTAAGAGGTTAAAACGCAAAACCGACATCCAAACAGTTGATTATGGAGGGGAAATGAAACCAGTCTGGATTTAAAAAAAAAACAAACCCAAACCCCAAGCCTCAGAATAAGAGCACGTTGGTGAATGGGAAGTATAAGATGGGATTGATGAAAGAAATTAAATCACAGGGAGAAATCTGTAGCTTGCAGTGTAAAAGACAATGCAGAAAAACGAACTGTATTAAAAGCAGGGAAGTTCAGCATGGGAAGTGACCCTTGACACGTTGGGAAGGGGAGGATTGTCATTTGCGTTGCAGAAAAATGTTGGTGTGTAGTTAGGGGAGAAAGCTGCAGGATGTGTGCGTGAGGCAGTAACTTTCCACTCCAGCATAGCTCGGGAGGTTAAACAGCAAGTGTTTAAAGTTCACATCCAAGAGTTTTAACAGAACCAGCCGAGGGATGGCTAACTAGGAAGTTAATGTTTTCAGTAAGTTTACATCAAAAAAAGTGATGTAAGGAGTTGTTAAATAGGATTTAGGAGATGGATAAGGGCCCCTCTGTATCTCAGCCTTTCCAAGTAAAACAGTGGAATAGCTGATGCAAGGCTCACCTCATCAGGAGTTCGGAGGGAGCGGATTCAGAGATGGAATCAGCACGGCAGACCTATTTGCCATCTCATCACAAAGGTCTGTTTAAGTTTGGTGGATGAAGGTAATAGTGTTGCTGTTGTGAACCGGCGCTGTACCATTTGCCTTGCTACCCTGTATTTCACTTCAGAACTTGCAGCAGTACAAAATAAATGTAGTGCATGTTAAATGCAGTAAAATGGCATATCTTACAGTTCTCCAGGGGATGTTCACATTAGCTGCCTCTGTGGAGTTGATGGAGAAATGTAGGCTTCCCGCTTGAACGCTTTGTGGTCCCAGAGTGCCCGACTTTCTATAAAGCTGATGCCAAACCCCCCAAATACCATCGTAAATGACAGACTGTCACCTAGCAAATGTATTTGCAGGAGATCATGCAAGAGACAGGCTTTGGTCCAATCCTCTAATGTCTAGAAGGAGCAAACGCAGAGCCGTGCCTAGGAGGGGTGGCTGAACTGTAGAAAGCTGTCCCGGAGCGAAGGGAATCCCAAACTCCCCGGGACAGGGTAGGCATGCTGTGGTTCTATGCTGTGAACATGGAGGGATTGCAGCGTGGGACTCGGGTTTTTTGTATCCCTGATTTCTCAGGCTCGGTGTTTGCAGCGGTCATAGCACTTCGCAAAGCTCATGTAGCACCGAGGAGGTGCCTCTCCCTCCAGACTAAACAGTGTTCTGTTCTTGTGTGTGCTTTTCCTCCTTTCAGTTCAATTGTTGCATACCAGCCAGCGGGCGACAACAGCCACACATTTGATGTCACAGCGATGTTCAAGTCCATCGGGATCTTCCTGGGGATATTCAGTGGATCTTTTGCAATGGGAGCAGCTACTGGAGTTGTGACAGCTTTAATATCCTTTTTGTTGTTTTTTTTCCAAGTGTTTGCTTAACAGCTCCTTTTTTTGCTGCGCTGAATCTTACCCAGACACAGTGTTTCATGATTTGTTGCCTAAGTGAATGAAAGGCAGTGCCATAGACTTTTTAGGGGCAGGCTGTGTAGTGTTGCTGTGATACACGACTGAATTTTACATGGTCTTAGCCTACAGTTCCTCTCCAAATTGTCCTTAACCATCTGCAACGTCACCAAGTTCACCAAACTTCGGGAGTTCCCGTTGCTGGAGACTGGCTTGTTCTTCTTGATGTCCTGGAGCACGTTCCTGCTGGCCGAAGCGTGTGGCTTTACAGGCAAGCTGCAGCACAGCCCTGCGTCTGGAACGGAGATCTGCGGGGATGATGGGGCTATTGCCTTTTGCTCCTCCCAGTGTTGATTGCATGCAGCCAGGGCTCTCCCTCTGCTTTCAGAAGTTTAATTATTCTGGGTTCTGGGGTTATTGCATTAAGTCCCCTACACTATTGGGGTGCAGCTCAGCTCCCTTTTCATGACCAGGAGTCTAACGTGATGCTCTGCTCCCCAGGTGTGGTGGCCGTACTCTTCTGTGGGATCACGCAGGCCCATTATACCTATAACAACTTATCTACAGAGTCTCAACACAGAACTAAGCAGGTGAGACCTCCTCAGCCCCCTTCAGCCTCTCTGAATTTCAAGTTCAATATTTTTCCCTTCCCTCTAGCCAGAATTAGGTGCATCTGTCTTTCCACAGATGGATTTTACTAGGGTTGCTTCTGCAGAAGTATTTATTGCATGATGGATGGGCTAACATGTTTTTCCTGTTAAATCTATGTTACCTCTAACTCACTTTTAATTTGTTTTTCTCTTTCAGTTGTTTGAGCTTCTGAATTTCTTGGCAGAAAACTTCATCTTCTCATACATGGGACTTGCACTGTTCACCTTCCAGAACCACGTCTTTAACCCTACCTTTGTGGTGGGGGCTTTTGTATCCTTTGGAGCCCATTTTATAAGACAAAAAAAGAAAGGGAGAGGTGCCTCATTCCCAGTTTGTGTTTTTCATTCAGATGTGTGTGGGTTTTTTTCAGTCAGTCTAGCTTTATTTTTAAAAGGAGATTTCTCCCCTGTAGTGGTGCCTTTGCTGGTTATTTTAAGAAGAAGGAGATTCTTTTCCCAGCTTTTCTGGTTTTATTCTTCCCCCTGTCTTGTCTCCTTTTGTGGGCATTTGAATCAGCTGCTGCAAGGACTCGGTGTTTGATGTGAATGTGGTGCTGACGCACCAGACTTCGTCACATGGCAGCGTGGCACCAGGAGCGGCTTTGCCAATGGGGACTGCCTGGTATAGCCGTTTATTTCCTCTTTTCTCTGCCATTCCATTTGGTTGACCCTGAAAAAAGCTTTTTTTTTTTTTTTTTTTGGTCAAATAGCACAATTAAAGCTACAGTAGATGCCTTTGAATGATGTCATGAGAGAGGATTTCCCCTTCTGCAGGCGGATGCTAATGGAAACAGGCTATTGGCCCTGGTATGTCTCAGAAAAATGAGGATTTTGAAGGAATTTTTTTCATATCACAGGGAAGCCAGTTCGGATGTGCAGAATTACTTTCACCCTTTGCCTCCACTGAAGCAGGTTTATACTGATAAATAAAACGTTGTTCTTTTTGCCAGTGCTGGCGCGTGGGTTTGCAGCGGGGTCTACTGGATTTCCCTGATAAGCTTTTGCAGGGTTGCAGTGGGGTAAAGGGAGTAAAGAGCAGGGAAATGCCATTTGGGTGGTTAGACTGAAATTTTGTGCTGTGCCTCTTCAGCAGGAACTGGCTAACTCACTGATGAAACAGCTCATTCATGAGAGATACCATGAAATACGTCTCTTATGCAAATTCATGATGTTCAGGAAAGAACATAAAAGCTGGAAGCATTTTCCATATTATTCAAGGCTGCACTGAATACTGGCTCCAGGATTATTTTTGCCATCTGGGTGCTGGTATTAAAAGACACAGCTTCAAAGATAAAAAGCAATATGAAGGGGCTGGTGATTCTCGTATCTCCCAGACTATGAAAACAGAAGGAGCATTAGGTTTTGTTTTTTCCTTCTCAACTGCTGCTGCTTTCATTTTGCTGAATAATCTTTGGGAACGGGACTTGGCTTAAAGCTTCAAACCCAGCTGTGAAGTGTGGCATGCAGGGGAATGTCAGAGGGGTTGTGGTAGCTGTGATAACGTGAGCTTCACAGAGGACAAATAATTCTTGGGGTGGAAAACGGACCCAGCAGGGGAGAGCATACAGCGAGAAATGGTGGTTTTTCTCTCCTCTCACTCATCTACCCTGCCCTCTCATCATTTCCTTTGTTTATTTGTGCTTGGCTCTGTATGATATTCCTGAATTGCAATGTGTACTTCGCTTCGATGAGGCAGTAGCATGCTCTTCCCACACTGCTGTAGCACTCAGAGCTGGGTTATTACCTTTGCATCCAGAGGACTGGTATTTCTGAGGCTCCCCAGTGTTTCTGCCAGGCAGTAGAAACTGGCATTGTGTGCAGAGGTGGGATGCGATGGGAGACATAGGAAGAGCAATTTCCTTAACGTGTGCAAATACAGCTTGCTATCTTCCTAGGAAGAGCTGCCAATATTTATCCACTGTCATTTTTACTGAATTTGGGGAGAAGAAATAAGATCGGAACAAATTTACAGCATATGATGATGTTTGCTGGTAAGTTATTGCATCTTTGCCTCCAACCACGGGGCCCATCTGCACTTCTTTGCCCCTGAGCACCTGGAAATACTCCTTATTCAACTCTAAATCTCTTATGGACAATGTCTGGAGAAGAGGCTGGGCAGGAAAGGGCTCCCTTAGGCTCAGTGGTGTGAGTGCCTTGGTTTTGAGGTGTAGGAACGAGCTCCTCCTGCCCTGTGCTTGAGTGCACTGCGTGGGGCAGGAGGAGGGTTTTGCCTTTCCATGCTGGGAAAGAGGGGCGATAACCCAGGCTTTCACAGCGCATGCTGTGAAATCGTCACTGTTAAAGCACTGTGGTCTTCTCCGGTGGTGGATGTCCTGTCAGAGGGACAGGACCGCGTGTGGGGCAGCGTGATGTAAACCCCCAGGGTGGGGAAACCTGCGGTGGGGGCAGCCGCCTGTGCCGTGGGCTAACACCTCCCCTCCGCCGTCCCTTCCCCGGCAGGGCTGCGAGGAGCCATGGCGTTCGCCTTGGCCATCCGCGACACGGCCACCTACGCCCGGCAGATGATGTTCAGCACGACGCTCCTCATCGTCTTCTTTACGGTGTGGGTTTTCGGCGGGGGCACCACGGCCATGCTGTCCTGCCTGAATATTCGGTGAGCGTGGGATGCGTGGGGCTCTCCTGGCACAGCACGTCCTCTCCCTCATCCCGCTTTTACGTGAAGGTGCTCGGTTTTAAGGGACAAGAGGAAGATCATGTCCTTCTCCCCCCACCCTGGACCGCGGCGTGTTCCCACATGGCGTTGCTGGTGCTAACCCTGTGCTTGTTTTCTCCTCCACAGAGTCGGTGTGGATGCGGATCAGGAGAACGTGGTGAGTGCGGTGCCGCTGGGCAGCCTCTGTAGAGGAATTTGCACTGTGCTTGTTGGTGCAGGCGTTACGTGGAGACCCTGTGAATGCCTGTCTGTGCCTCACTCCCTTCCAGCTGTAGGAGAGTTTTTAGCTCCCCTGGTGAAAGAGTTTGCAATGAGTGGGAGTCATGGCTTTTCTGGGCTCTCTGTGGTTATGAGGCCTGTTTTTATTCAGACGGAGGGAAGGGCATGGAAGTAATGCTGGACTGTTCAGTCAGTCCACATTTCTGCTGCAATAGATTTGCTCTCTCCCTCACTGCGTTTGAAGTAAATACCAAAATGTGCATGACATGGAGGCTCTCTGCCTCATCCCAGCATCCAGGGCAGTACAGAAATGCCATTTACTGACATATTTTATGTAGCATCTTCTGTCCCACTTTTATCCACGGGTACCTTCAACCTTTCTTTTGCCCTCATGTTTCCTGTGGGTAGTTATGTGGCAGCCCAGGAACCACTGACCGCACTGAGATAAATGCTGGAGCCCTGCAGCGTTGGGAGTTTTCCTGCCTGGTAGCCCCGAGCTGTCTCACTTGTGCATCTGCAGCCCGGTTGTGCTGTGGCTGTGGCTCTAATTGATTTCGGTGTGGGTTCTGCACCTTGGAGGTTCATTTTATTCAGAGCCATTTATTGGGCTGTTCACCTCCTGGAGAGAAAGTATCAAATGCTAAAGGCAGCTCAGAGCCATAAATCCGAAAGCCAAATTTCTGTGAAATATGTAATTGTATTCATAGTCCCCTCCAAACAGTTTAATATTTTTTTTCTCCAACTAAAAGGAAGCCAGCAGTCCCCTAACACATGATTATTTGCATACAAAAATCTCAGGCAAGATTTGATGGAGGTTGGACCTGCCAGTTACTATTAAATGTGATGTCTGGATGCGGCCGCTGGCTCCGAGGCACTTAAAACCTTGGAGCCAGAAACTGGAAGGCTCTAGCAGAAAAATGGTCACTCTGTGCTTTGATACCACCTCCCTAAGGCTGTTGTACGCTGCTAAATGCAGAGTGCGGTGCTGGAAGCACCTTCAGCCTGTCATGGTTTGAATGCTTTTATGCTCGCTGCAACCCAAAGATTTCTTCGGAAGAGACAGTGGGAAGGTGTGTGTGTTTTCTTATGTCCCCGGGGGGGCTCCTGGCCCTGATCCAGGCTGTGGCACGTTGCCCTGCCCGCTGTTTAATGTTTTGCTCTCCCACAGGGCGTCCCGGAGAGCGAGAGGAGGAGTACCAAGGCAGAAAGCGCCTGGCTCTTCCGCATGTGGTACAACTTCGATCACAAGTATCCTTGAATGGCAGTCGGTGTGTGCCGTGCCAAATCCCATCTGCCGGAGCAACTCTGTTGACTTGGAGCACGACTCGCTCCCCGCTCAGCAGAGGAGCCAGTGTTTGCTTTCCCGTCACACTGCTGGTTTTTGGTTTGCACCTCCTTGTGTCTGTGGCTGCAAGAAATGACCAGTTCCACCCACTGTCAGTGGTAGCTCAGTTCCAAGCTGGGCTCTCCAAGCCTGGAAGCCCAGGGGGGTCCTCAATCCCAGTGGCAGGCAGGCACAGATGGCACGGGGTCTTCTCATTTGTAGCCCGCTTGCTAGACCTGTGCCCCTCCTCCCTTTCAAATGCTTTGCCATGAATTAGTGGAGGAGCGGTTTGCCAGGCCGAGGTGAGGCACAGGATGATGGGACAAGTGATGCTGCTAAGCCTTTTCTTACTGGGACCATGTCCTGGTCCACTCGTGTCCCACTGTGTGGTTGCATTCACGTTGCTCATCCCTATAATTTTTATGCTTCCAGGGACTTGTGTTTCTTTCCTTCCTGTGATTTCCTCGAGACACCAAGTCCTTCACTGCTGCCTCTGCGTCCCACCCCTCGACTTACCGACATCGCCCTATTCCTCTTTCTTCCTTAACCCTCTCTGCAGCTATCTAAAGCCTCTGCTGACACACAGCGGTCCTCCTCTGACGACCACGCTCCCGGGGTGCTGTGGGCCTATTGCCCGGTGCCTGACGAGTCCGCAGGCATATGAAGTGAGTCCATTGGTGTCCTTTCTGTCACGGTGTTCCTGGAGTCTGACTCATTTACGTTTCTGCATAGCTTTTGGATGCTGCTCTGCAGCCTCGAGCTGGGAGCCTGGGGGGAGATCAGATACTGGGGCTGATGGATGAGCTAATTCCCATGAGCATTTTCTTTTCCAGCTGACTGTTTCGTTATGAAGGGATTTGTGCTGTATTCACGGTGATTCCTCAGTGACTGGCTCGATGAAGCTGTCACGGCTGTCCTTCCCCAGGACCAGCTGGGAGGACACACAATTTCCTTATCCCCTGCTTTCTTCCAACCTTGCAGCTGAGCTGTTCCTCCAGGCCCTTCAGCTGCATCACTCGCAACCAAAAAAGTTTGCCAGCATCTGAACCGGGGCTGATTTTCTCCCGAAAGAGTAAAGAGCCCTTGTCTGAGCAGCCCAGAGGGGCAGGGAGATGACAAGCAGCTTTGGAGAGCCTGTAGGCAGCGACCTTTTCCACCGTCGCTGCAGAGCCTGTGTGTACCCGCGCTCTGCGAGGAACTGGGTTTGCTGGTCAGGTTTGGCCCCTTGTGGCTCTGTGGGTGGCTGGTACTGGCACGGCTCTCCGGCAGGGCCACAGCACTTGGGGTATTGCTCTGCCAGGAGCCCCCTGCAGCGGCAGCTCTCCCTGGCAGGAGTTTTCTCGCCCTGCCGGCAAAGTATCAGCATCAAGTTCCCTGCACAAAACAGAGATGGCTGTGATGGGTCAGCAGGGCGATTCCTGTGGCCGTGGGTATTTTAGTTCTGTCAAAGCCACTCAAAACTGCATTCCCCGTGTATCTGGCTATGGCATCAGAAGGAAGAGCTGAGCGCACCCTTTCAGGCAGACTGCAGAGAAGTTGGTGCGTTGTGCGAGTCTCCTGGGCTCAGAGGTGTGTGTGTGTGTGTGGCACATCTGGTTATGGTCATGGTGCGGGAGAGTCTGTGATTTGGTGCCTTTATCTGCTCGTTCATCACCACCGTGCGATTGCAAACATAGCTATTCAGGAAGAGTTAAACAGCACTTTCCTCCTGTTTGTTGCCCAGAATCAAGAGCAGCTAAAGGATGATGACTCTGACCTCATTTTGAATGACGGGGACATCAGTCTGACCTACGGGGATTCCACCGTCAACACCGACTCTGTTGCATCCAGCGGCACGTCGCGGCGGTTCGTGGGAAACAACTCTGAAGACGCGCTCGATCGGGAGCTTGCTTTTGGGGACCATGAACTCGTAATCCGGGGAACACGCCTGGTCCTTCCCATGGACGATTCGGAGCCACCGTCAAACATCCTGGATAACGCAAGACATGGTCCAGCATAAGGTTGCTCAGTTTAATTGACAGTAATATTTGCATATATGATCAAGAAATATGTACTACCTAAAGTCTAATGCATGTCTCAAAATGTCTAAGCTGTATAAATATTATTTATATGGTGTCAGAAGAATATAAATATTCTCTGCCAAGCACTTGTAAAGAACAAGCTGCAAGTTTAAGTTAAAAACTGTGTTGACTGCACTGTGTAGGGTGGAACTGTTTTAGCGTAAGAGTCTTTTGCACACAGTGAGCTTCTTTAATGTGTGATTTGACGAAGGATTTAGTTCCCAGCGGGGTAAGTAAAGGAGCTGACTCCCTGTTCATCATTTGATCCTGGGAGAGGAGGGTAGGGAGGTGCTGACGAGCAGTGGAAATCGCTTTCTATTCAGATGAGGATTGGTTTTTGGTTTTTTTTTTTTTTAGTCACTGATCTTTGGATAGTCACGTTTGAAATATCAGCAAAAAATCTGCCCACAGACCCTCTTGCCAGACAGTGGCCGGTGATAAACTTGTTGGCTTTGTGGGAACCTGAGCTGGGACCTGGAGACTTTCTGCTTTTTAGTGACCCTCTGCCCAAGCCCTGCTTTAGCGGGCTATCGGCAGGCACCGGCCAAAGCTGATAGCAAGGACTGTGGGTGTCTGGCTGCTCGGATGGGAGCAGGAGGGAGGGATGGTTTGTGTCTGTAGTCATGTTTAGGAGAAGGAGGTGATCCCACAGAAGCCACTACCAGGCATGCACAGATTTTTAGAGTCCCTCTTTCAGTTGTGGCTCAAGCAGCTTTCTAGAACCAGCCATCAAATCCTCAACTGGCAACTAGATTTCACGTTTGGGAAGCAACCGGGTCTTGGTGCGAGCGAGTCCCTTCTCCCGCAGTCACAGACGTAGCTAAGATGTGCAGAGCTGCTGCAGTTGCACGTGGGGCCGTGGGGCCCAGCCAACCTCGAACACAAGCTTTACGGCTACAGATTGACACGGTACCTCCGGACCTCTCCAGAGGTATTGAGCATCTAGGTGGTACTGAAGGGGAGTTGTCCATCCGTCCTCCTGTATAGTCAAAAATCATTGCACTTTGTTTAATAACTCCTTAGCATGCTGTGTGTCTGTAATCCCCACCCCATCTCTCCCATGTCTTTTACCATTTAACGAGAAATGTTTGCGAGTTGATTTTTTTAAAATTTTTTTTTTCTTTTTAGTTTTCCAAGGAAGAGCACAGAACAATTTGCGATTTCACACTAGTGTTAAAGGATTTACTCTGTAGTTATGGGAATGGCTAAAGGTGCAGTGAAATTGTTAACCCTGACATCCTTCTTTTTCTCCTGAAGAGGGGGAATTGCAGAAATTTACTGTATGTAATTTTATTGTCTTATTTTAGCTGCAGTTTTGCTATACAAACCTTTCAGGGTTACCGGTGCACTACAGGCCCGTTCTGGAGTTAACCCTCTCCAGAGGGCTTAAACAGAGGTGTTTAAAAAGAGAATGTATGAAAAAGAGCTGGGTGAGTCTGAGCACTCACAGGTCCTGTTAGCTTTCCTTGGAACGAGCTCTGCATCTCTCAGGATCTGACCCTGAGAGCTCAGAGCAGTTTCCCCATGGCTGTTTTCCCCAGCACCACCTGAGAGTTGGAGGAGACAGGAAATACTGAAATTTTGAGTGTATATGTATAGTTGAGAAAATAAATTTAAAGCTTTTTCTTTTTTTTCCATTTTCTCAGGTCTAAGTAACATTGCCTTAAATTTACGGATGTGAAACTAATTATTTTTGGCAGTTTATCCCCAAGAAAATGCTTTCTTTTTCCTTCTGAACAAAATGTGTAAGTGTTGCCATAGGACTCCTCTAGAAGGGGGGTAACGCTCTGTTTGTATTTAGATAGGGCATCTTCCTTGCACCGGTAAATGGCAGTCTCGCTGTTAACATAGCTGTTGGATTAGCGCTAGCCTCTTTGTTTCCTGCTATGCAGGAATTCCATAAAGTGTGCATTTTATATGATGTCTAACTTAACTTCATGTGTTTAAAAAAACAAAAAAGGAAAAAAAAAATAGGTACCTGTTGACTTTAGGTTACGGCATCACTTCTACATCCTGTTTTTTGTTTGTTTTGCCTTTTTGAAGAGGTATGATAAATAACTACCTCTTGTTTTTTCCTGTATAATCTGACTATGAATTCAATTTACAAAGCTGGCGTTGGTGCAACCAGAGGTGCAGAACAGTTCTGCTCCCCTGAATGCCCGTGGTCCCATCGGCAGGCCCTGTGCGCAGCACAGTGTAAGGGCAGCGCAGGGCTCCCTCCCAGGCAATCCTCAGCTAAGGTGCAAATTTGCAGCCAAGCGCTGCGAGATGGCCACAGCGTAACGTTTTAGCATAGCCTTGGTAGCATTCCTCTCTTTCTCTGACCCTTCGATTTCAAGAATTTATCCACTCTCTTTAAGCTTGCCAACACATTACCATAAGCCTCAGCTTTTGACGCCAGTGACAGTTCGGTTAGTACACTAAAGAAAAAAGAAAGAGTTAACAAGTTGATTTTGTGGGTTACCTGTGAACTCTTATGATCCATACATAATATAACCAGGATTGTGTTGAATAGTCTTGGCGAATGAATGAATCTTAGCTGAAATTCAGGAGTGATTTAATAAATGACTCAGATTCATCCTCAGCTGATTATTTTTTTTGTCCTGCTGCAGCAGAGAATACATGAGTGCCCGGTTTTCATATGCAGAGCCCTGATGGTTTGCATGCTGCAGATGAAGTTAAGGGTACCTTGGAGAATCAGGCCCCAACACCTTTCGCCCAATAGATAAGACAGCCCCAAGGAGGCAGTTTACAGCTCCAGTGAAGATTTGGAGAAGGTGCCCTTCTTCTGTAAATTGAATTTTCATGGTTTTTGCACATGAAAAAGCACTGTAGGTAAAGTTATGATTTGTACTGGTACTGTCGATTTGTGTGGTAATGGCATTAACTCCGTAGTTGTGGTGTTTGTGCAGCTGATCTGTGATAGCTGATGATCACTATTGGACCTTCTGTTTACACTGACTAAATCCTTTAGTGTTGCGTTGTACTGTGAAAGAAGGATTATGGGCCTATACAAGTTTTTTTGTTTTTGTTTTTGTTTTTTTTTCCTGGAATTGTGTGTACCGTTTCATTAATTCACACGGAAATAAATCTGTAGCAAAGTGACGACGTGCCGCTTGACCTTCTCAGACCAGTTTGTTCGTGGCCTTTGGCCAACGGGTAAGGCAGCAGCCGATGATGCAGATGCTGAACCCCGTGGGCTGGAGGGCAGCCGGGCTGGGGTGCACGCTCCTGCCTTCACCCCTGCTCCTGAAACACAGCCTCGGGACCATCCTCCCGTGCAGAAACAGGCTCTGGGGAGCGGAGAGACGCTGATGTCTGGCTCCCCGGCTCCTCCAGGAGCAGCAAAACCCAACTGCTGCTCCCTCGAACATGTCCTGGGGCGGTGGGTGGACCTGCTGTTGTGGTTTAACCCCAGCCGGCAACTAAGCCCCCCACAGCCACTCGCTTATGTCCTCCCCACCGTGGGATGGAGGAAAGAATCGGAAAAGTGAGAAAACTCCTGGGTTGAGATAAAGACAGTTTAATAGGGAAAGCAGAAGCTGTGCACACAAGCAAAGCAAAACAAGGACTTCATTCCCCACTTCCCATGGGCCGGCAGGTGTTCAGCCATCCCCAGGAAAGCGGGGCTCCATCACGCGTGACGGTTACTTGGGAAGACAAACACCATCACTCTGAATGTCCCCTTGCCTCCTTCTTCTTTCCCCAGCTTTATAGGCTGAGCATGACATCCTCTGGTCTGGAATATCCCTTTGGCCAGTTGGGGTCAGCTGTCCCAGCTGTGTCCCATCCCAACTTCTTGTGTCCCCCCAGCCTACTCACTGGTAGGATGGGGTGAAAAGCAGAAAAGACCTTGGCTCTGTGTAAGCACTGCTCAGCAGTAACTAAAACATCCCTGTAATATCAACACTTTTAAGCACAAATCGAAAACAGCCCCATACCAGCTGCTGTGAAGAAAATTAACTCTATCCCAGCCAAAAGCAGCACACCCGCGTGAGAGGCATTGCTACGGGATGTTTGCAAAATGAAGGCTCCTGAGCTTTCATGGGCTTTTATGTCCTGTGTTTTCACTGAATTTGCAGTTGGGCTCGTGGCAGCTGCTCTGCCATCCTTTGAAGGCGATTCTGCCCTGCGTCTCCTGTCTGTACCCTTTTTTTTGGTGCTGTGTGCTGTCGGAGCAGCTGAAGAGGTTTGTTGTTCAGATGCTTTACAATCCTTCAACATAGAGGGCATCTCGGAAACTTCAGGAATCTGGTTTTGAGAGTTTTGATTCACAAAGGACAACCTTCACCTTTTGAACGGTATAAAAATACATTCTTTGTAGCTCTGTATCACTGCGGGAAGATAGCCCCCAAAACCTAGTTAAATACACTTGTCTCCCATCCATAGCAGCGGCCAGCCGAGGGGCTGCCTCTTCTGCTTTCCAAAGGGACCGCGGTCCTCGCGTGGGGTGGCGAGGCCTGAGCTCTCACACCGGGCTTTGCCAAAGCGTTGGCTGCAGCTCACAAAAGCACCGAGGGTCCGTAACGAGAAGGGCTTGTCCAGCGTCACGCTGGTTGTGGGTGGCCTGTGCTACTGGAAGTCACAGGAGCCGGGCAGGAGACAAGAGTGTTTATTTTTTTTACTATGAAACGATGCTAATTCCACCATGCGTTCTTGCACCTCAAAATCCTGACAATCAGAATAAACGCCGCTAATCCCCCTGTACGCGTGCTGTCCAGCCCAGGCTTGGATCGTACTCGAGCACATAACTAAAACAAACAAGGATGTAGTTCAGCAATTGAACAAATGCCTTTTGGCAGCTCTTTAGATCGCAAACCCTCAAAAGAAACGCAGCACACTCCTTACAAATGAATTGTTTTGTTGAAGTATGGTATGGTTCATGCCCTTGGGCTCACCATTGGTGAGCGCTATCTCCAGTACGCAAAATGTAGCCGGGACAAGCTGGCATGCATCTAACCCTCCCCAATGCACACAGCCACAAGCAGGCATCCTCTGGGACAGGCTCGCTGTGCCATGAACTGGCATATGGTTTTAGCCATGCAAAAAAAATTTTGGAGAGGTGCTGTTCAGAAGCACTGGAAGAAGGGACGAGGCAGATCCCTGCAGAGTCTGGGGAGGGAGACTTGCACTGCAGGTAGGTGTGTAGAGCTGCCACTTGCTGAATAGTGCCAATTTTATTAGTTCAGTTCAATTTGAGCTGATTAGGGATAGCTTTCAGTCAAGCTATCATACCCCCTGGCCATGTTCATGTGGTGCTCAGTAAAGTGCTGGGAGGTGGGCCAGAGCCAGGTATCTACAACCTCAAAAAAAAAAAAAAATCACAGGGCTGTTTTTAGAGCAATCCTGTATTCTCATGCCCAAGGCACAGACAGTCCTTATGCACTTGGCTCTCCATCTCCATGTCACGCTGGGCAAGCCTTTATGTAAGGTAAAATCTTAAAAAAGCAAGCTTTTTATTATTTTTCCTTATCTCGTCATGGCCTGCGTGGATCTCTTGTCCTTGCTGGGTCCTCTAGATGGCAATATTGGAAAGGACAGTAATTGTCCATCACCGCCAGGTCCAGGCAGTGCAGAGGCTTCACAGCCCACCCCTGCTCCAGAGACCCTCTCCATCCTCTGCCGTGTTCGCCACACCTTACACACCGTCCAGCTCGAGCCTTTATCTGCAGAAAGGAGAAGAGACCCCATTGCAACACCGACCGCTCTTACACCCTGAGCCCCTTTGCAGAAGCCACCACCTCCTCAGAGGAGGTGCTCGGCTTAGCGATGGCCTCGTTGCTGGCTTCGCACTGAAGAAAGGGAGGAATTTGCTAACACAGCCTGGGTCTGGCTGTCTCAGCAGGGTACCCGTGGGTAGGCATCAACACCCAGGAGTCTGGAGGTCGTTGGGATGACCTTCTGCTCAGAGACTGTACACCTATTCTGTATCTTGTTTTCCTCTTTAAGGCAGCTGCCTGCTGACGGTTTTTTCCCCCATTAGGCTTTTAGAATCAGGAGTTTAATGCTAGCGGTCACAAGCTGGTTGCAGGATTGATTTTAGCCCCTCAGAGATGAGGCGCAGCCATTGCTGGAGCTGCTGCCAAGTATCAGAGCTGGTTCAACCCCCCCTGTCCCCCAACATCAAGCCTGCAAGGGCACCTTCCTCCATGGTACTTCTCCCTCCAGGCTTCCTAGCTTTCACAAGTAGGACATCACCTGGGCTTTAAACAATTCCTAGCACTAGAAGTTGCTGTCACCTGCAGCCAATTTGTGGTCACGATGGCTGTTTGCACTGTTGCAAGAGGACTTTTCTCTCTGCTTGGCTCCTGCTCATCACAGTCCCCAAACGGCGTTTGTCACCACATGTGGGGAGTATTCTGGAGGAAATAGCTTGGCAAGATAAGAGAGGAGGTGTGGGTGGAAGTGCCTTTCAGGTGCTAGTGGGCCCAAATATATTCTTATAATACTAAGCTGTGAAAAATCTTCTGGCCACATGTGTCTGTGATTGGAGAATAATTGGAAGGTGAGGCAAGTGGAGGGGAAATGAAGAAATGGTATTCTTGCTGACAATGATAACAAAATCTGCCAAGCTGATGAGAGAACCCAGAGGCCATGGGAGTATTTGTGTACTCTCTGTGTCCAGTGTAAGTGTAGCAACACTGCCCAGCACAAACACCGCGTGTGCCTGCTGCTTTCCATCTCCTCTGCTCTCTGCTGAGCTGGGAGTGAGCGATCTGGGTGTCATGTAATATAAAGGAATTTACAACTCACCTGGTGCTTACAACCCTGTTAACATCAGAAGCTGCTTTGCACCTTGCTGGCAGGAGCAGCACTGGGGACAGTCTGGTTCCCAGAACCCTGACCTCTCTACTACAGCTAAAAGGAGAGCAGCACAGCAATGCAGTGGCTCTGATGTCCCTGAAGGCTCCTGGCCCTTGGACAAGCCTGATAAGCAGGGCAAAGTCTTGGTGGGTTGGCAGCTGCAGAAGTGAAATGTCAGGGGTGAGGCTGGGATTGGAGAGCCCAAAGCTGGGGAAAGCAAAATTCCAGCCTTTCACCACTCGGTTTTGCCGGACGGTACCAAAGGTGTGCGAAGGTCTGCTCTCAGAATGGAGGTTGGGAACCAGGGGCTCTGGAGCATGTTACTTTGGGACATACGGCCCTTGCACAGCCCATTTTGGCGCTTTTCCTAACTCCAGCCCTTACAGTCCATGCTGGGCACTTAGAGCCTGGGTCAGAGGCTACAAGATCCCTTAACGGCTGCAGGAGACTCTGTAAGGTTCAGGACTCTCGGGTAGCAGAGCCTCGAATCTCTTGTCCAATATTTAGACATGAGTATATACAAAAGGATTTTGTCTTTATTAATTGTCCCTTCATAGGAAATTCCACCAGCTGTCCTCCTCCGAGGGGTGCCAGCGATGCTCCAGCCCCAAGGAGTCCATATAAGGTTGCAATCTCCTATCCCTGCGTGTTTCGCAGAATAGTGTGGTCATAGCTGCTTTTAAGGATATGTGTGAACATTGCTCCCTTTCCTGTATACATAAGCTCCCAGGAATGCGGACAAAGATAAAAAGTGTATAAATTAAAGCTGTCAGCTTTATGCAGCATGTCAGCTTTTCTACCTGCAGCAGCAAGGTTAGTTATTCTAGCCTACCCACATAGGTGCTGTGCTGAGCTGGGAAGGTACTGCGGTGCAAAGGACACTTTGTGAATAGGAAAATACCAACCGGCTAAGCATCAAAGCATTTTGCAATGTAAATGTGCCTAGGCTGAGACAACAGCAGAAATATTTTCCCTTGCCCTTCCTCCTCCTGTAAGTAATGCTGAACTACAGACAAGAGCTGCAGGTACCCAGCAGCTACCCCTGAGCCTTTTTTGTTTGTAAGGGACTTCTGTATCATGAATTCTGCCTGATCTTTTTGCCAGGGACATCATCCCCCTCCTTCTCCTCCCTGTTTCTGTGGCCTGGTGTCCACAGCCCATGGCTAGCTCCCTCTCTGTTCATTCTCCAAATGCAGCAAGAGGAGCTATCGTCCCCTTCAGTGTTGGTAGCTGTAAATGTCCTGCAATCCACTGACCTCCTTCTCTCTCCCATGCTAGCTGCAGGCCCTTTGCCTGATTTAGGATGGGCTAATCACAGAAAATCACAGGGGGGCCACAGTAGGCACGTTCTACACCTGCATCACATCTGCAGCATCTCCCTTGCCCCTCCTGGGCACTGGCCTGTACCAAAATGCACCTTTTCTGCCTAGCATCTCCATGAGCATAACCCTAAAGACAGCTAAGGGCAGTATGTGTCCCACATTCCCACGGCATCCTCATTCTCTGCAGCACCTTGAAGTATCTCCACTGCACCGTCTGATGATGGAAGGCTAAATCTGCTCTTCTGTGATACGGCTTGCTCCTAAAACTCCCAGAGGTACAAGAAGAAGGGGAACAAGCAGCATTGCTTGATTTCCCTTTTCCCAGGCAGTTAATATTAGTCACTGGTGCTTTTGGATCCATTGTGTGAATTCTCCCAGCCTCTGAAGCTTTTGAGATCTGTAAGAGAGAATTGGAAATGCCTCTGGATCTCGGTGACAGTAGGGCCAGATTTAATACAAACTTATTCCCTTCACCAGATACTCTGCCATATTTTTTAGCTTTGGAATAGACACAAACATCCTAAAGCTATTTAGCTGAATTTTGTCTGGTTGAGTGGTCTGAAGTCACTGTTTGCACTGGTGTCCATTTTTCAAGGTGCAAAATCAAGGATTCCTCTGATGAGGCAGGTCAAGTGATACAACACTGCAAATGCACAAGGTATGTCCGGGTTATGTTTTCCACCCTGAGACTTCAGAGCTGTGTCCGCTGCTCACATGGGAATGCCCAAATTGTTACAAAAGGCAAATGAATTTCCCTGGTGACTTTGTTTCTGCTCTGTATGGGCTGGTTCACCAGCTGGAGCTTTGTTGCTGAGATATTTGCTGTCGATAAAATGCCTTAGCTCTGGGTCAGATGCCTTCAAGGGCTGAATGCTATTGTCCCACTAGAGAGAAGCCAGTGCCATTTGGCACAGTTACATGCCTAAACTCAGCTCCGGTCAGCAACTTGTTGCTTCAGCTGGAATCTCTCTGTGCTCCGATGACAGAGCTGATAATAGACTGATGGCACTCGTGACAAGGGTGTAGGGGTTGAGTAAAAAATTCCCTGGAAAAAATGGATCATCCTGGCTTTACAGATATTTAACTTGAGATTCCATAGCCAGCATCAGGCCTCAGCAATGCTCGCAAGACTGAATTTCTTTGCCCTAAGGAGGAGAGCCCAGCTGGGGGTCAGGCTGTTGTGCCCAAATGGCATCGGAGCAGTTGCGTTCGCAGCACCACAGTGCTGGCTGGGCTGCGAGGCTCCGCAGATCTGGGGAGCGGTGGGCAAATCTGATGCTGCAGATACACCAAAATCAGAGCAGGATGCGTTGGCACCCCGGGCTGGGAGGAAGAGCATCTGTTGGCATCCCTGGGAGCGGATCGGACCCAGGACGGTGGGGTTTATGGTCCGGCTGAAAGTCCTGGACCACAACAAGCAGGACAGTTAATACCTGGACTTCTGTGGCTGGCCGCTCTTCTGATGCAGCAGAATGAGTAAAGCCGAGGCACAGCGTGTAAATATTTATAGCCCAGTTACCAGGTTTCGTGTTTGGCCGGTCCCTCTTGGCTCCTACCGCTTGATGTTTGTGGTTCTGAGTTGCCAAGGACACTCTCAGGGTTGCTTGAGGGACAGAAACCTCTCTGAAGGGAGCCAGCGGCCAGCCTGGCAGCACCCAGGGCACGAGCTGCCTCGTTTCGGCAGCGAGAGCTGGTCCTGGCTGTGGTGCCACATCACGGCAGCACCCACGGCACCCACCCAGCACCTGCAGCCCAGCCAGCAGCTCTGGGAAGGGGGACGGGAGGCACCGATGAGCTCCCAAAAGTTGGTCGAGCAGCGTTTTTCACTGACCAGCTCAGGTGTACGGGAGGGGGGTGGGAAGTGAGCGCACAGCACCCAGAGCCCTTTTCCTCTTGGGGGATGGTTCTGTCACCCCTCGCTGTAGTGTGTTGCTCTCCTGGGAGAGATTTCATCAAAATCTAAACGGCCTCTGCATAACTCTCACGTTCTTCCTCAGCTCCAGAGTCTCTAATGCCAAATATTTTTCCCCACTGTTGGTTCAGTTTCTTCTTCTGTTCCCAACCCTCACTTGAGCTGCTGAGGGGGAAAAAAAAAATCACAATCTGTTTTTACCAAAGATATTTATTTCAGTTTGGAAGTGGCAGGAAGACAGCTTCTTTATATCCATGCATATATCTGAGATCTTTCTCTTGGGTCTCTTTCAGCTTTGACTTCAAACTGTCTTTAAATCACTTTTCTTCAGCAGAATTCGGCAAAGAAGCAAGCTCTCTCATTTTTGCATAAGAGATGATTCCCAGAAAACTTGGTTTAAACCAAAGAAAACACACCCATGCTCCCTTCATGCCAGCTGAACTCAATCAGTTGAAAATCCCATCTGAACTGGAAGGAGAGCAAAAGTCCAGCACAGACAAATGTCCTTCACAGCCGGGTATCTTGTTTAAAATCTTATGGTAGAGAAAGCTGCCTGACAGCTATTTACCGCAGCTCCTACAGCACACTCAGCTCAGGAAATTGCATTCAGAATTTCCTTAGTGCCAAATGGTTTGTAATTTTCACATGACTATTCCTTTTTTGTTATTGTTTGTGAAACAAAGCCTTTGAAAAACATACACAGATTTACTTATTGCCCAGCTATGAAGCTACCATGAAGCGTATAGATTGAGTGGATACTGTTCACTTGATTTGTTGGACACAGGGAATAAAAAAAATTGTTTGGCATAGGGGATAAAAAACCCCAACCTTATTTGTAATTAAGCCTTCCATAAGTAGCCTTATAATTTTAATACAATCTTTTTTACCAAAGGGAAAATTGATGTGACAGAGAAAGTAAAAGTGCTTGTATAGCCAGTGCTGTCGGACACAAGGAACAAGCAGAAAAGACGGAAAGGTGTGACCTGGCTTCTCTGTGTTATCATCAGCGTAGGCCTGAGTAGTAAGTATGATTCCCACTGCATTTATATACAAGAAAAAGGTTTGACTCTGATTTAGCCAGAGGCACTTGGGTCTGGTGAGCTGGGCTGGAGTTGAGCTCCAGCCCCTGGGACAGATCACATCCACGTCCTTGGGCGAGCGGCTTCTTTCTCCACTTTGCCCGTGGTGTCGCCATGGGCATCACGTGGGTATTTTAGGTTGGTACCTTGAAGCACACCAAACCTAAGCTTCTGCAGAGCTTCAGCTGCCATTAACTGTCTTACTAAATACGACTTTCACTGCCAGTAATTGTGAATCACAAAATCACCACGCAAAGAGCCAGCAGAACATCTATTAAGATTCACCAGCTTGAGGCTTTGCATTCAGAGAGATGTGGACACCCTGGCGGCGGGGAAGGCTGCGGTGTGACTCTTGCATCCCGTCCCACGTCTGAACGGAGCGGTCTGGAAGAGGCTGTGGCAGCAGAGGAGGTTTGTGTGAGTCCCTTGCAGTGACGCCACATCTCCAGCTCTGCTTTTTGAAACTGAATCTTCTCCACGGGGTGCTTTCATGTCTGAAAGCTTGTCCTCTTTCTACCTGTCTGTTGTCGCAAAGCCTGCATTTTAAACAGAAGCCTAGGAAACATGTGGGAAGCATAAAGTGCTATTATGTCTTTTTGTAGACGTGGGAACTCGAGGCACGGTGAGACAAGGTGAACCCCTCCAGCCTGGCGATGTAGACAGGGCGAAGGCAGCTGCAAATGAGCGAAGCGAGGGGCTGCAGGCACTGAGCACAGTTGCTGCTTTCTGGAGTATGTCCATAGCGTAGCCAGCAGCCCTGGAGTCAGGCAGGTAGTGCCTGAGGGACTGATGTAACGTGACTCAGCCAAAGTCAAGCAAGAAGTTCATACCAGGATGAGGAATTTAATTTTGGTCCTCTTAGCTGTAGGCAAATGCTGGAAGCCCCAGCCCATGCTGTGCCTATCGCTTCTCATGTTCATTGCAATCATCTAATCCAGTTGTATGTGTTTCTTCATGGTCCTCAGCTTTCTAATTGATTTGATTTTAGCTGCAGACTCAAGCAAAATGAAATCTGTCATGCTTTGAAAACCTCCTCTGCTATTAAAACACTTATTTTATTTATGTTCGCCTGTGGGTACCTTGAATGAATTTTTTTCTGAGATTAAAATCTAAAGCTAAAATTAATAAAGGAGCCTAATTTCACTCAGATGCCTGGAAGCCATCTTTTCAAATCTGGAACATGAAACACCTGGTGAGCCTGATACCAAGGAAAAAGACCACTGTTAGGGTAATTATGTATAGTAAGATAAAGATAAACATGTTTTAGGTGTCCATAACACATACCATCAAAATCCCTTTGCTCTGTTAAAAGTAAAACCTTATATTGTTATCGTTTTACCTCATTGCTGTTAGAATCCTTTTTTGTTAAATCTCTCTGGATATGTATCCACCCAGTAACTGACAATTGATAAAGACTAAGCTGAACAAAAGATAAAGACCAAGAACCACACCTCATCTGAAATTTTATCTGTTTTGCTTATGCAAATACTCAAATATTTGATGGATTTCTGTTACTGCTGAATGGCTGACCAAGGTGTTTGCTGGAAGGGCCAAAGCCTGGAAACACTTAAGCAAATTGTGACCCAGCAGTTGTTGAAGTCAATGGAAACTTACTTGACTTCAGCAGATGGTGGCTGAAAAGTTTTTGTCGTAACAGTAGTTCTGCAGGAGCAAAATTATTTGTTTGCCCAGACTACTCCCCATGCTTCATTTTGTGGGCTCTGCTCAGGGTTAGATAGGATTTACAGAAACCACGAGGCCAGACGAGGCTGGTGTGCGGGGATGGAGAAGCAGAGGTGTGCATGCTCGCAGGGCTACCACGTCCCGTGGGTGCGTGCCCAGGTGGAGCGATGCCCGTGGCCGCAAGCTGCCTGCTGCTCCCACATCCCTGCCCGCGATCCAGCAGGCAGAGGAAACGACACCGGGACCCAGCGCGTGAATGTGGACGGAAATGCTGAGGTTCAAATGACCGTGGAGCAGAAAACCTCAAGCCCTACCCTTGGCAGAAAACCTGGTGTGTTTGAATAGCCCCCTGCAGGCTGCAGATAAATGGCTGTGACTGCTGCCAACATTCCTTGAAAACTTATATTGTTGCTGGAAAGACCGTTGGAAACCTTTGTTTCTGTTGCCTTTTCAAAATGTAGCCTCGCTGGGGCCAGAGAGTCAACAGATGGGTCCATTTTTGCGGGGCCCTGGTACATCATCTTTTATAAATGGGAGTCACCTTTGTAATTTTCCATGCACAGAAGGAGCAACTTGTACTGGGAGAAGCATTTTGGCCTCTGCCAAAGGACGCTGAGCGGACTGACACGGCTGGTCCTCTTAATCTGATAGCTGAGCCATCCCTGCAGCTGCTTTTTAAAGGTGGGAACAATCTCTAGCTAGATCCTCTCTCAATGTGCAGGTTCTGGTGTCACTCAGGAAAATCTGAGTAGCGGTGATGCCTCGAATAATGCAGTCACTGTAATTACTCACGGGATAGTATTTGATAGTGGTCTTTCAGCAGGTGATTGTCCAGTTTTTGAAAATCTCTTTTGATCTGTTGATCCAGGTTTGCTGATGGTATTGTAGGGTTATGCTACAGACATATTTTGACACTAAATGGTGGAAAGCTGAGTAGTTTTATGCATGTCACCTAATACAACCACAATCCCTTTTTATGTGTCTTACTGTTTGACCCACTGAATTCAAGAGAACTTCCTACTTCATCTTTTGCTGGTTTGCAGAGCCGCTGGCGAAGACAGATCCACTGATGCCCCTCAGCAGCAATTTAACCCCTCACTCCCACTCACATATATGACTTCCAAACCACACTGATAGGAAGAATTACAGTGGATGCAAAGACAGAAAGCTGACTGATGCCTGTTTTTTTGCAGAGGTGCACTTGGCAGATAAGGATCACAGCACTCCTGTGGTACATGTCTGACAGGTTGCAGTGCTCTTATTTGCAACAACTTGGAAAGCAGCAAGTTCTGTGTTTAAACTCCATGGAAAAAGGGTTTGCATCACTGATGTTTTAACCACACCGTTATAAAACCTCCCACAACCGCACCCTTACTTACTCCCTGAGAGGAATGACTCTGAAACGTTTCAGCTTTTCCATTACTTCGCCTGCCTGGAGACTTTGTGCTAATGGCCTGCGAGGTAATTAGCCGGCTGCAGGTGAGCCCCAGCTGCCTGCAGGGCGGGGGGTTCAATTTGACCACAAGTTATCCCCCACAGCAACAATATGGTGGGATGGTTCAGGAGGGTGGAGACTGCTCTGTCTCTTTCCCTATTTCTTTTTCTCTTCCCCCCCCCCCCTCCTTTTCTCAGATCTCTTGAAATGACTCACTGCAGGCTGCTGTGACTTCTTCTGTGCATCTGGGACCAAAAACAGCCTTTGGAGAAGCGATAGGACAGCTTGAGGAGGGAGCCATCAATGGGACTTCAAGGGATCAGCTTTCCAATTTGAGTCTTTCAGCTGGGAGGCCCTGTGCGGACCAGGGGTGCTTTATAGACCAGTGGGAAAACAACCAGTCCGAAACAGGGCACGGCTCTGACTTCCCCACAGAGTCAGGGACAGACAAACAGATGGTACAGGAGCAGCCGCTGTGTGTAGCTGCCTCTGCTGCGATGGATTCCTGCTCTTGGACGCTGGTGAAAGGAGGTGGCTGTGATTACAGGGACGAAGCCTGTCAATTAGGCAAATAACATGGCAGTGACCCCAGGGAGCCGGTGCGGACGGGGAGGCAAAAGGGTCTGTGATGGCATCTCGTCCCCCAGATGGCTGCATCCCTCAGGCTGCAACATTGGAAGGAAAAAAGAGCCCTTCCCAGCTGCTTTGGATGAAAGGGCAATGTTGCTTGTGAGAAAGGCGGTCTGTCTGGAGAGGTTTAATGAGGGGGAGTGGTAATTACCCCCACCTGGAGCTGAGGAGGGAGTGGAGGCAGCTGAGGGAGGAAGGGCTGAGGTACTGGTCCTGCACTGGGAGAAGAGGGTTGGAGGGCTCGTGTGGGGAGGTCGTCCTTGCTGGAGCGGAGAGCTGCTGTGGCTCTGTGTGGCCACGGTGTCCCACAGAGGACAGGTGAGTGGGGCAGCCCCATCTCCTCACACGGGTGGTTGTCACCACTGCCAGCCCTGGACTGGGACACCATGGGTGGGGGCACATCAGCCCCAGTCCCAGCCTGGCACGTGGAAACCAGGACGGCCAAACCCACCCAAGGGCTGTGTGAATGCCATTCTGCATGGATTCACCCCAAAATTCATGTAGCTTCCTTCCACAGAGCATCAACTTTTGAATACGGGCCCCGTTGCGTGGAAGACTTTCCTCCCCTCTGTGGCTGCAAAATGATTTAATAAAAACAGTATGGAGACCCAAAGGATGATGCAAAGCACCTCTCTTTCTTCACCGGTGTGGATGAGCCCATGCTCTGAGGTGAGCCCTTTGCTTTGGGGTAGTATCCTGCCCCATGCGGTTTCTTGCAGAGTGCTTGGCTGTAAAGCAGCCTCCCCACACGGCTTCCTGAGCTTCACCATTTCCAAATAAAGTTTCCTAGCAGTTACATTTGAGTGAGTAATTTAACTGACTCGGTTTTGAATGCTTCTGCTCATAGTTCACTTTGTTTGGATAACTAGCCAAGGATATATTGGAGCATTGGAGTTTTGTGTTGTGTTTGGTTTTTTTTTTTAAATATTTATTGTGTTTGTCAAAAAATCAATGCGTATGATAACTGATTATATTCCTTAGCAAGCAATGGTGATAGCAGGGGGTTGACTCAGAGTTGTCTCAGTCCTTTGAAATGAGTTGTGTCATTCTTGCAGTTTATTCTTGTTTAATCCAATGCTTTGGTGGAGATTTTTATAGTGCTATATTGTATCTGTAATACAGCAATTCCTGAGTGCCTTTTCTTTGACTCTAGTTGTGTGCTGTCCTTGCTCTCTAAATCATCTTCTGCTCTTTTCCAAACAGAATAAAGCTGCTGTTGTGATATGTGTGAGGTTAAGAGTGCTTAAATTCTTCTCTGTCAGGTATATGGGTCATTTTAAGCCTGCAGATTTAAGGTCTGATCCTGCAAACACTCACTCGCTGTCAGAGGCGGCAATATTGAAGGTGGGGTAGAGTAGTTGCTCTGTGGCACGTGCCTTTGCAGACCTTTATTCTGCTGCTTTTTTCTGGATGTGACATTGTGCCTGTGAGGCTGGCCAGGGAAGCCCAAGGGGATCTGGAGGATGCAGCAAGTGTAGGATCAGGCCTTCAACTGTAACCCAACCACAGCAATGAGTTACTCAAATAACAACTTGCTCTGCTATAATCAGTGAGAGGCACGTTAAATAGACCAATTTGTTATTTAGCTGCTACTTTATTAGGCCGACAGATGTACTGCTTTAGAGTTGTTTTTGATGGTAGCTGGTGTTTGGGATTTGCCAGTGATATCTCTAGTTTGTGTTGTATGTGGAAGGCATCTAATATTTTAAATAAGAGGCAGAGGATCCTGGCAGCAGAGTGACGATGCTCCCTGCAGATACAGAACGCTTGTTACACTGCTGGTGGGCTGCAGGTACCTGCCGTCAGGCTTGTTCACTTACTAGCATGCTTGTGCTTCTCCAGATGTGTAATGCAGTTGTGCTCCTCCAAGATACATCTGCATCAGGGTTGGTCCCCAAATACTTCTGCGGTGATGGGGACACTAACCAGTCTCTGGTGGAGGGGTGTTAACTGAGCTCCACTGGTACAGGTGCTCCTGGACCCGTGTTACTCTTGGGTCCTCTACTTCTGCTTACTGCCTGCAGCAGGAATGTTCCCTTCTTTGAAGGAGAAAACCCTGCAGGAGGTGGCTGCAGGGTAACTTGCCCCTAGTGACATTTTTCTACAGCTGTGCAACACCTAGTTTGTCTTTATACCCCAGCACTCTACAATTCATGCTTCTCCTGGAGCTCTTGGTTTGATTTATCCAATTGGAAATGTTCTGTCTGAATGTCCCATCCTTGAGGGACCTTAGTCTCTGCAATTTCTCATGAGTCCCAGAGCTCTGCAGCTCTAATCACGTAAGCAATATCATACTTTAGGGGCAAGGGGCTTTTGCTAATGTTCTTGTTGGCCTGATTGTTGGTTACAGACAGCCATAGAGAAAAACTCTTGCTTATGGTAACTAAGTTTTATGCTTGTTGGGAGAGCTGTTGGAAAAACGAGCTAGAAATGGGTATTTGGATTCCTTTGAAAATCAAATGTAAACTTCAGTCCATAATGATAAATAATGTTGGTGTTTCACATCTGTATTTTATGCATGCCTGAAGTTGCTCTTGGCAAGTGGTGACAGTCTGAGCCTTGAACCTCAGAGCAACCCAATGTTCTCGTCCCTGCTAGGAACGTTGTTAATATGGATGATGCGGTGTTGGAAGAATCTGTTGGACTTACCTGTTGAAACAATAGACACACACAGAAATACAAATGCTTTTGTAAAGATGGTGTGTTAGCTCTTACACAAAGTTTGTTTCGTTTTACTAAACAGAAATTCTTTGCCCAAGTATAATGATCTGCTTTCCAGGGATACCAGTGGTGTTTCCAGCACACCCACCAGGATGCCCAGCCTCTCCTGCTGTTAGTCAGAAGCTCTGTGGCTCTCCAAGGCACCACAAAAGCCTATTTGTAGTGCAAGAGCTCCAACACAAGCACCTCCTGTTAAAAAACAAACTTACTTGCTGGACCACATATCCAATGGCAGAAGCATGGAAGAAAGTAGGACAAACTTGGAAGACATAAGAGCGGGGGAAAAAAAACCCCAGGATAAGGGATGGAGAAAGGAGGGGGGAAAGAAAACAGACGTGAATGTTGTCAGATTTGTCTGATGTGGTGCAGCACAAACAGGCAGATTTGTTTATAAATAGGAATGACTTGCTACCTGATAGTACTTTTTCTCATGTCTGCTTTGAAGAAAATACCCCTCTTTTGGCATCATTTTTGCTGTGCTCTCTTCAGCTGGGTTCCTTCCCTCCTTGCAGGCTGCTAACTTGAAATGCATCCCTTCTGTTTGTTTTCTGTCCTGGAAACTCTGACTATGAACCTGAAGGTGACACATATTGTAACAGAGCTGCCAGCAACAGCTTTAGGTTTGAGAGAGGGTAGCTTGGACAGGATGGGAGGCTGGCGACAAATCCGCCCGCAAAGTTTTTGTGCCGCATTTTCCTTGAGTGAAACGGTCTGGGAGAGCAACTCCTAGCACTGTGGGGGTAGCAGGGCTTTGCCCAGCCTGGCGAGTCCCATGGGTCCCAGTAACAGCGCTTTGCTGTTGTGGGGAAGCAGGGCAACGGCTATGCTGGCAAAGTGCCGTCACCCGTTGGGTTTTCCCCCCGTGGACCGTGCAGAGGCCCTGGGAGGAGCAGGCTGTTCCCCCCCTGTCCTCCAGCAGCTCCCCAGGCAGGAACGGTGCTATTGGCTGGACTAATTTATTTATTTTTTTTTTTTGCAACGCGCCTCCCTGCTATAAGTGTCAAAGCAGCCGCTGTCCCGCCAGCTGGACACCCCAGCCCAGCCGTGCTCCCTCCACAAGGCTGGAGGCACAGCCCTGGACCGAAGCGCTCCCGCATCCGTCCCGCTGCCGAGGTGCTGTGCGCGGCCGCCCGCAGAGTTCAGTCCATCCCTTCCATCCCTTCCCTCCTCCAGGCAGCAGCTCCCAGGCTCTCCAGCAGCCAGTAAGCACATGCCTCCGTCTCTCCCTCTCGAGCATCATCTCGCTGAGCGGGGCAGGGAGCGTTTCGGCATCCCACGCTTTGCCGATCTTTGGATTTCAGGGCTTGCGCTGGGTCTTTTCTCTGCCTTGTGACTGCTCTGCTGGGGAAGGGTTTGTCAGAGCAGGGCTGGGGGAAAGCCTGTGGGTGTATAATGTACTTCTAAAAAGCTCTTTTCTAGCAAGCAGTTTCTTCGTGGATTACCGAGTTAACCTCAGAAAGTGCCTCTGTTTTATGTGGTGTTTTGGGGGTGAGATTTATCTAAATTCTTGCTTCTGATTTCTCTTGCCTCCTCTTTTTCTGATACACATATTCTCTCCTGGAAGGTGGTGGCTTTGCAAGTACAGGCAGCCACTTGGGTATATATATAACTTTTCTCTTTGCTTCCCAGCCGAGTGGGTGTTTAGGAAGTGTTTGCAGTGGTACAGAGCTGTGTGAGAGCTGTCAGCTGTGTGTTTTCCTAGGCAGGTGACAAGATGTGCCCGTTTGAAGCTTTTAATGACAGCTGGGGAGGAAATGGCTAAAGCAGTGGCTGTTTCGTGGGCTCTCAGGTGATGTGATGCTCTCGGAAAGTGAGGACTGATACCCTCTGAATTGTGGGAGCAAGCTGGCAGTAACAGAATTGGGGAATATGGAAATGCAAGCTTTTACCTGATAATTATCACATCTTCCTCTTTCTTTCTATGTTATGGAATATCAGGTAGTTCCAGAGTTTCTGACAAGCCACACTTGCAGCTGTCCCCATGTGAATGCAAACACCTTTATCCTTACACAGATACTGCACCTCTGTATCTCTCTAGATTTGTGGAATCATTTGCATGAGTGAAACTATTTGCCCACGTGTTTGCAAGATGGGTGTTTCTGTCATTAATCTTTTCTTTAGCAACTAGGCAAAAGATAAGTTAATGCGTGTGACTCTGGTCCAGTTTGTATTGTGTAAGCAGGAGCTAGTCTGTAGTTTAGAAATGGATGTGGCTGCTTTTTAAATCACTGAATTCTAGTACATGAAAGGGGGGAAAAAAAAAAGATTAAAACAATCCACGTACCAATTAGTCTTTTACCTTGTTTTGAGAGGAAGAGTGTTCTTTGAAAACAACAACAAAAAAACTTCTGAAAGGAAACTGATTAAATTCTTAAGCCATGATGTACTAAGCAAATAGCTGATCAAGAAACCAAATAAGGCTTTAAAACTTAATCTTTCTTTTTTAATGATAAAAGCACCCACCTACTTCAGTGACAACACCCACCTCTTTTCTTACCACCCCACCCCAAACATTTTTTTAATACAAACCAGTTCTTAATTTCTCCTTAAAGGGCTCAGTATATAAAAATTCATTCTTGACTAATACCTGCTAGAAAAATGTGGGTTAGGTGTTTCGGACCTAACACCACAAGTGCAAACCCCCCCCCCCAAGAGCTCAGTGCAAAAGGAAGTTAATTGCTCAGATTTTGGACTGTGGCTCTGAGGAACCAGTTCAGGGCTGGGGTTTTACAGCTGGTTTCTGACTTGCCCTGCTCTTGGGGAGTTTTGGCTGGGGGAGGTCTGTAGGATTGGGGTCTTGACATGTTTCTAACAGGAGAAGTTATTCCCTGCTGTAAACCGTGGCTTGCCTCCATGTATGTTGGTATAATTCTCTGCCTGGATGTAAATAATGGCAGCTGTTCAAAAGGAGGCAATGTTTATGGTACTCAAACACTTGAAAATAAACACTCTCTAGCCTATCTTGGCTGGCCTTTATTTTGGAAGCAGCCTTTCCATCGAGCTATACCATGAATGGAAAATCTAGATGTATGGTACGAAGCAGCTGGCGAGAACCCTGTCAGGTCCCTGTTCGGTCCACGAATAGGGGAATGATGCTGTAGGATGCGCTTTATCTCTGATCTAAGCCCATATCCTGTCAGTATGACTTGCAGACTATACCCATTGCACCAGGATATAACAAAAGCTTTAAGTAACTTCCTTGCTTGCCCCCAAGAAGCAATTGACTTCCTTTTGTGTAATACCTATGTGAAAAGAGGGTAGTTCTGTGTTATAGGACGTCCCATGGCCCTTTCTGTGCTTTGTGCATGCTGGTGGAAACTTGTGCTCTTTTAGTGCGGTTTGGGTACCACAGCTGTCATCAGCTTCCCATCTCCATCTTGGAAACACGTACTTGTTGTCAGTACATACAGCTCCTAGCACTGGGTGGGAACTGGGACACGGCTGAAACTTCCAGTGCTTCAGTGGAGAAAACTAATGATGCGAGCCAGGAATAATATTGTCCCCTCAGCAGCAGCCTGTGTGAATGATGTCCTTTGAAGTTTATTCCCACTCCAGGGGATGCCCTGGGGGTTTTAGGTGTCAATTCCTTAAAGAACCTTGGAAAATTCCTCTGATCTTTGCTGATGAGATGATCCAGTCCAGCCTATATTTAGCGCCTTCCCTTTTCATGGTGCTACTTAGACCTGAAGTCCTAGTGGCATTAAATGCAGCAAGGTAAGCCTCACCACCAGCAATGTCCAAAGTTTGCTCAGGCTTTGGGTATGCTAAGCCATGCAGCCGGTGCCTGCCTCTCACCCCCGTGGTCCCCAGCCATCATCACCTTGCGCTCTGCGTGTAGGAGTGCAAAGGTAGCAAAGCTGAGATTTCGGATGCGATTCTGTAACTTTAGCTATGTAGAATCACTTTTCCTTGAAAAGGTAATGGAAATAATGTCTACACAATAAACATTCCCACAACTGACCTGTGATTTTATAATTAAAAATGCATTGTAAGTCAAATTGACTTCAGCTTGATTAATTGGGATCTCTTTTTTTTTTTTTAAAAAAAAATTTCTCTATTACTGAAGATGCAGACAGGGAGAGTAACAAAGCAGAAATGTCTGAGATCAGTTGTTTCATGTCTGATTTTGGCAGAGGGAGTGTGGGAGGAAGAAAAAGACCTCATGTTTCACTTAGATACCCTGATTTGGAGAGGAGTTTTAAGCAGATGGCTCTTGAGACACTAGGACTCTAAAGTATTAAATGGTATTCAGATGAACTCATGCTTCCACTTCTGCAGCATGGTTTTTAGAAGGACTGTGCCATATATTCTGGCTTCACTTCTTTTATCCCTGGGTCCAGTAAAAACTCTGTTTGCAGCCACTTGGCTGGGTGTCGGAGCAAAGGCACTGGGGCTTTCCTGGGGTTCAGAGACAGGATATAGCCCAGCATGTTTTGACTCCCTGATGTGCTTTGACTGGAGCTTTTTGTAGATGGGCAGCCCAGAGCCAGCTCTGGGGAAGTCACCCCAGCTGGCTTCTGTGGGAATGAATCAGAGCTGAGAGGCCGAGGCTGGTCTGTGATGAGCATTTCTTCGCCGGTGTCCGAAGGGAGCCTGCAGACTCAGCAAAAATACTGTGGAAACCTGGGCTCTGAAAAAATGTGTAAATTGGTGGAATAAAATCCCTTGAAGGATTATGAGTTGCTCAGTGCAGGGAAGTAGTCCTGCAGTGTCTAGAGGTAGCCACAAATTTGGGCTAAAATGAGGTCTATGTGCAGGGAGGGAGCCTGTGGGTGGGTGCTGCTGAGCCCTGCAAAACAGGCAGGGAAAACAAAAAGAGGGGAAGGGTGGCAGGAAAACAGAGCCCTGTCCCAGCTTCTTACCCTTAGTCCCAGGGGATGCAGGTGCTGTGTGCATACCACATGCTCCCCCTCCCCAGGCCCCTAGCCAAAAATCTCTTACCAGAGATCGACTCATTTTGCTGCTTGAAGTATTTCCCGCAAAGGCTTTGCTCTGCTCCAAGCTGGTATGTGGAAAGCCACAAAAAAGCCTTCTTGGCGAGGCAGCCTTCACCCTCCCTGCGTGTCCCTGCAGCATGCACTGAAGCAGGATTTGGCCCTTGATACTTTTAGAGTGATTCAGGAACGTATGGTGCCAAGAATGCTGCCAGAGCAAATTCCTGCTGTCGGAGCAAGAGAGCACAGTGTTGTCTAGGGGAGGGATAGATGGACAGATGGATGCTCTTGTCCTTTTCCAGCTTTTCCATCTCTGAAGAGAATGCAAATAGGGTTTGCGTCCTATGGCAGGACAAGGCTAAAATGACATTTAGGGCTTTGGAGGTATTTGAAAGCAGAGCTAGGATTGCATTATAGCCATGCTGGAATGGGATAGACAGGGTCCTGAGGAAGTACTCCTTCAAAAAAGGCTGAATTAAAGAGTGCCCTGGAAAAGGTTGGAGAGGCAGGACAGGGTTCCCGACAGTGATGGAGCTGCAGCCCAGGGTGGAAGGACTGGTATTTTTCTGTGCGCCTGACTGGAAACTTTAAGGCAGAGTTACAATTTTGGTTTGGATGCAGAATTGCATTATTTTTGTAAATAGGAAATTCAAAACCTCTTGACCTCAGATTGGTGTTTTCAGAAGACCCACTCATTCCACAGATGTGCCTGATCTTTTTTTATTCCTTGAGGTGATCCTAGTGATTGATATAATTTGGGATGCATGTCTCTTCCTCCTGCTCGGCAGAGCTGGCTGTTTGGCAAGCGAGTAGGCAGTTAACAGCTGTTAACGGTGAGGGATTAAAAGTGGTGTGACATGACTGCATTTGTGGTCTCTTGGGATCAAATGCAGAATACCAGTTGTCACCCAGACCTCTAATGAAGAACAGAAAAAATTATTCCTGCTGGGAACAAGCAGTGCAGGGCGGCTTTTCGGCTTCCTTGTTTCTAACATCTTTCCACCCCTAGAAAGAGGAAACCAGAGCAGAGTGGAAAAGAGGAGACTAAAATCTGCCTCGCAGGAAGCTGCCTGACAGGTATAGTTTGAAGTTTAATAATTTGGACCAAAATGTTTCAGAGCCAATTTACTTGTTGAACTGCAGAGCTACAGTGAAATGAGTCTGTTCTGATATCTCTTCAGTGATGTAGATGGGGAGGAAGAACAGGAGAAAGAGCTAAAAAAAAAAAAAAAAAAAAAAAAAGCTTTCCCTCCTGGAAAATCCTCCCACTTGTCTTCAAGCCATCAGAGACCTTCATGCTTTGTGATGCTTTGAGATAGGGGAAGCTTCAAATCAAATGACAGCTGGTTCCAGAGGTGTCTGTCTACTGAAATGATGGATTTAAGAGACCGCTGTTAGCATGCAATTGCATGTGCTAGATATGCCGAGGGACTCCTGTTGGGAGGCACGGTTGGTACAGAGATCTATAATCCATCTATTTTGCTTCAAGCTAGCTTTAATGCTGAAGCAGCTGCCCCAGTATGTGAAGGTTCTTGTGTTACACCAGTGTCTAAGTAGCAGAGGACTTAAAGCTTCTGGCAGAGCAAGAATTGCTCTCCGCTGTTTTGCTTGGCCAGAGACAGTGCAAAATCCACTCAATCCTCCAAAACTCTGTCTTAGGAACCAGTGTGCTGGACGTGCCTTTCTTTGCTAAGAAAAATAGAAGTGGTTCATCACACTAAACCCATGGCTGGTCCAGCCCACAGTGGTTGCTGGTTGGCTTTCCTGCAGGGAATTGGCTCCCAGCTCTTCCCCAATGCCTTCATTTGGGAATATTCAGTTTTCTTGTGCTTCCGGTGGTCTCTGACCAAAGATCCCCTTAAGAGTAACTATGAAACCACCCTAAATATAGCTCCCCCACTGCTGATAGGATGCTGGGGTGGGAGAAAATAATGTACTTTCTTTTAAAGAAATGCCCCAAGTTGTGGGAACCATTCTGACTTGGCAGGCTACTTTCAAGGCATTTGCTATTTGTTTAATTTGGGACTGGCTGCCCCTGGCAGTTGTTACCATCAGCCGCCTTTCTTATCTGCTCTTTTCTATAATAAACATTGGAGCAAAGGTTTGGAATTAGTCACATCTGAGGCACTGCCTGCCTGCTTTTCCAGCTTCTGTCTTATAATCTCATCTCTGGAGACTTGAGCCTTTTCCACTTTCTTCTATGCCTCTTGGTTTGCCCCTCTTCTCATTGAACTGACATAGCAAAGAGTTCTTTAAAAGACCCTGTAGGTGTGTCATCCCTGGGACTGCCAGCATCCCAGAAGACAGGCTGCCCTGGGACAGCTGTGGGCTCTTGCGCTGCTGCTGGGTACTACAGAGATTTTTCTAGTGTGATTTACCTAATCCAGTGGATGGGCTGGATAAATTGTTCTGGCTGACGCCTGTTCAGATGAACAGCCTGCGGAGGCGGTGTTAAGATCCTGAAAACATCCTGGGGGCCTGGCACCGTGTCCTACTCTTTAGTACAGCATTAACCACAGGGCAGTTGGTGGTTTGAGGGAATGCAAATGCAGGCAGCACCTCCAGAAGCACAGGGCTGTGTGGTCCTCATTCGGAAATCTGAGTAATTCCTATTGATTTGCTTCCACTTTAAAATTCCCTGGTGAGCTCTAAGCATTGTCTTGATCTGGTCTTGCTTCTGACATGACTGTAGAAAAGGCAGTAATGAGCAGTCCAGGGTGAAAGACTCACTCTCCCTCTGGTCTCATCTCCCTTTAAAAATACACAGAGCTATATGTTTCACTCAACACATACAAATACTGTTTCCTATCTACCCCTGCTCTGCCGACTGAAAGCTGGTCATGCTTCCCTTCTGAGACAGCCTGCCACATAAATGCCACTTGATATATAACATATTTCAGTGCTGCCTCTGGAAATGGCCTGGGTGACAGCATTGGAGCAGGACAGGAGAGCAGCCCACGTTCACCCCGCAGCAGCACAAAGGCACTCGGTGGGGATGCAAATCTGTTTAGTTCTGTCTGGATTTGCTTTGTTGGATGCACGAGCATGTCATCCACCTCTCGCTGTAATATTCCTTTCTCTCTTATACCATTATCACCATAATGATTTTTAGCTGAAGGTGGAGACTTTGACTCTGGATCTGACTCTCTGGTGGGATGGGTTTCTTGCAGTGGGGAGGGGACTCAACCTGCCTGTTCTTATTTCAGAAGGCTGGACTGGAGGCTTAGCCATGGATTACATATCTTGACCAACACTTCAGCTTGCTGGATTGAGCTGGTCAGGGTAGATTTTCTCTTTCTTGCAAAAACACATTCAGCAAAAAAACCACCCCCAAACCCTTTGTTAAACATAAGAGGTGATTTGGACAACTTCTGAGCTGTATCTTGGCTCAAGTCTAGGTGTGACAGAAAAACAGACACTGCTGATCTCTTCCAAGCACTCTACATTGCAGACCAGAGCAGGCAAATACCCTGGGGTTAGTCCTGCTTCTGAGTGCCCTTCGTGGTGATGCATGAGATGATGAATGGGAGGAAATTCCTGCCCAAGAACATAAACAAGCAGGAGGACCTATAAGTGGCCATGTCCTCATAGTCCTGACATGTGGAACGAAGCTGATGATGGCTGGTGTTAGTGGATATGGTAGCGTTAGACCCTCCCGATACCTGTTTCAGGGAAAGATTGTTTGATTTCTGGCTGGAGAGGATTACGAACAGCATCTCCCTGGTTACTCTGATGTGCTAGGGGAGGAAAACACCCATGTGGTGTCTGGGGTGGCAGGAGGCTGCCATGCAGGGGCACCCGTGGCGTGCGTAAGCGACGGCCGTGCCTCACACCTCCTTTTTGCCGTTTCATGTCGCTGGAGTCAGGCCCGAAGTCAGTTTTCCCTCTGACCTCCGGTGCTAACGCAGCCCATCTCCATAGCAATGGCCGTACATACCGTCCTCTCCACGCTCGTACCCCGGGCCGCGTTGGTGCTATAACGTGATGCAGCTTTCTGTGTACTTCGCTAGACACTGAAACAAACAACTAATAAATCTGTTATAAACCAATGAGTAATTTGTTTTGGTTACCAGGGAGATTGCCAAGCGCAAATTCAACCTGAAATAGCGATGAGCTCATCCTCTGAGCAGCGTCGGTGCTTGAGCTGGAGCAGCCGGATGGAAAGGGAGCCAGCGCCAGTAACGCTGTCTGCTCCACTGACATTTGGATGCTGCACGAGCTGTTTTGCCAGAGAGCTTTTGCCCTGTAAATGTGATCGGGCAGGGGATGGTGCATGAGGCCGGTTGCCGAGCCTGGGCTTTTACAATTCCTGGAAACCTGGCGATGACATTCCTGGTGGGACCGTGGGCTGGAGAGCCCTCGGGATGGGTTAAGGTGCTGCAGAGGTGGGGTCCTCCACCATCTCGCATATCTTGGAAACCTCTCCCTCTGCAAGAATTGTGGGGAAAACGGAATGCTTGACTTGTAGATAAGGGCTAGTTTTAAACAGCTAGTTAGACAGGCGCGTCTGACGGACAGAGCCTCTCCCCTGCTGCTGCTCCCAGGGCTGGAGCAAGGACTTGGAAAACCCTCACCCTCTTCTGCAACATACCTGGGGCAGGAGCTTGAAAATTTGGGCTCTGCAGTTATTTCACCTGGAAAAAGTCCCCGGTTTACGTAGATCAGGACTTGACTTTGGAAGGGCTGATGCTAGTGGCAGGGTTTGGCAGCTTTCTGTATCTGCCTGTCCCTGCAGTTTTTCCCAGGAATAAGCCCGCAGGCGACACTAGGTGTCAGGAGGACCTGCGCTTGGACAGCCACTGGGGTCACCTCTGCCGGGGGCACAGCGGGCAGCGTGGGAACAGCTGCTGCAAGCAGAGAGATGGGGTTTTTTTGCTCTCTGATGCAGAGCCGAGACCTGGGTGATGGAGGTTGGGGTTGGAGGGGACTCTCGCAGGGCTGCTGGCCGTGCCAGTCGGAAAGGCAGGACAAAGTGGCTGTGCTGCACTTGGTCTCTGACAGCCACCTAGAAGGGGTCCAGGCAGGGCTCCGATAGCATCCTGCACATTTCTCTGCTAAGGCGGAGAGGTTTCCAGGTGTACTTGCATTCAATGAATTCATATTTTCCGAATAAATTCAATTTTTAACTAAAAAAGTCTGTCCCTCTGCACTAGGATGCTGCAAGGCAGAGGCTGACAAAGGTGTGGCACTGGTCTCTGCAGCTCCCTTTTCTTGGTTTTTGCTCCCCATTGCTGAGTTATCAAGTACATGAAATAATGTAGAAATACATCAGCATATCGCCTGACAGCTGTCTTGATGGAGCAATGCATAAGCCACTTACCAGAGGCCCACTGATGGTTTTCACCAAATCTTTTGAGACACAGTTACCAGTGACGGAAAACAGATAACAATTATCAGCAGCATGAATGCAGACAAAAGCTGAGCCCTAATGTAATCCATGAACCTAGTCACATGGTGCAAAAACACAATCTTTTTTTAGGATTAACCTCATGGCTTTCTGGAGCAAGGGATGAAGGTTGCATCTATAAAAAAGGCACTGGTTTCAGCAGGGGTATTTTTGTATTTTGGAAGTCTTTCATTATAATTTTACAAGCATGAAGCGATCTGTCTCTGTGTTCTTGCAAGTCCCTTCCAGGCCTGTGGGTGGATTTCTTCCAGCTCTTTTCTGGAGCCATGTGGGAAATACTTTGGTGACATGACCGAGTCCCTCAGCATCACGGGCAGCTCTGTCACAGCCACCAGTGCGTTCAGCCATCAGCTCTAGGGAAGGGCTTCATGAAACCCTAATACCTGGAGTGGGTTGGCTTTTGAAAGAAGGCAATTTTAGCGTGAGGAGTTACAACTAAGTGAGATTTGGGTGAACTGCTTGCGTGTGGTGTTTGATAGTCCTTTATGTCGCCTTTTTATTGTGGGACTGAGCAGTGGGCGTTAGCGTTTGGGAGTGGGACAGGCATCCCTGCAGGTCTGCACTCTCTCTCTTCCCCATATCCTCCCCCCGCAGCATGTCCCCACCCCAGTGTTTCACCTACTTGGTATCAAGGCATGTTTGCTTTTTGGCTGTCTCTGGGCAACTAAAACCACTGCTGTACTTTGCATATTCTGGAGTTGGCCAGGACCAAGTCTAACCTTGCTCAACACCGGCATAAAGCAGGCAAGGCTTGCTGCTGAGCTTAGTCTAGCACAGCTGAGAAGACAATTTGGCTCAAGAGGTGTAGCTTTATCAGAGGGACAGTAAAGTCCTTGCTGTTGCAGGAAAAGTCCTCAATGATTTGGAAACCTCACCCTTTCCCCATTGTCCTGCAGCATTCCCAGCGGGACATGGGTTCTTGTGGGCTCTCATGCTATGTGGCTGCACAAGCTGGTTTTATAAGCAAGCAAGCCACTGTTTCACATCTGCTTTAGCTTTCTGACAGTTTTCTCTGGCACTTGTGTGCAATTAGTGCTGCTTTTTTGTCACATGGAGCTGATCCTCTAATAGTTTGATTTGGGCAGTAGTTTGACAGCTAGCAGCAATTGTATTGAGAAGGGTTGTTTCTCTTTGCAGACTGTGTTACTAGTTGTCCCTGAATTTATTGTCTCATTGCTGCTTGAAAAAGAAAACAAAATCATTTTTTGGGCTTGGATCCAGCCACAGAGCAGAGGACGGCTTAATCAAACACATAAGTGGTTGTACCAACTCCAGCTGGTTTATTTCTATGTTTAAAATCAAGCACTCTTCTAAGTATCTTATTTTTCTTATTCTAAGGTTTGTGTTTAATAAATGTAACAGCCCATAGACTTTGCCCATTGCTCCAGGAGCGAGCACTGGTAGAAATGCTGTAACGTGCAGTAGTGCTATGAGACCCTCAGTGGGACCATGGTTGAGGAGAGGGGCCCTTCCCTTGCCTCTGAGCACCCTGGCCCACCCCTGTGGACGTGGAGGATGAAGCTATTTGCTGTTTCAGCAAATGGGAGGCAAATTAAATTTAGCAGCTTAAATAACCTTGCCTCTCCACCCTGCTTTGGGCTGAACTGTCTCTTGCCAAGTATTAGTCTACTGATCTTAATATTTCCAAAGACACAAAAGCAACTGAAATTTTGCTCAGTTACTCAAAAACTAGAATGGGAGGGCACTGGGGGAGGAGAATTCCCCTGACCCCCACCTCTGAAACAGCCTCCGTCCTGCAAACAAGGACATTCAGCGGGGATGCTGCAAACCAGGGCTGGGCACCTGCCCATGGACTGAGAGCCTTTCTGGGCTGGGTATCTCTGGTTTTGGCTGAAATTGAATCTTAACTCTGATGAAAGATTTAAAGATATTTGTTCCCCTTTTTATTAAAAAAAAAAAAAAAAAGGCGAATCAATGTTTTCTAACTGACCCCATGGAGAATGCTTTTTAGTGTAGACCTTGCCCGGCTCTGATCTGACATGATTTCCAGGGAGACCTGGGATCCTTATCACTTTATGGAAAATGAGATTTACATTCCTGTATTACACAGGCACTTTGAAAATATTATCCCTGACTCCAGAGAAATGGCTCATACATTTTAATGCCATTATTAGAAATTGAATTGACAACTCTTATCCTCAGTGGAAATTGCTGTGCAGCTCGGGGGGAAAAATATGCAGAAAGGACTGGTGGAGGCTTTAGAGAGCTCTTGTCACCCTGAGATGTGTGTGCTTTTGGTGCAGTGGTTCTGCTGAATGAAAAGAGCAAGGTTTGATATATGCCAGAGAAGGGGGAAAGCACAAGTGCATGGGCCAGCGGCATGGGGTGAGACAGCAGTGGGGCTCAAAGCATCAAAACAGCTTCTGGCCTGAAAGGCAGGGAGTACCCAGGCCTTGCGTGGTGGTGGGGAAATGTGGGCTGTTCTGGGCTTGTGTGTCCCAGGGTGCTGTGGGGATGCGTCACGCAGGTGCTTTATTTGCGGTCCTAGTAAGCATAGAGAAACTGAGCTGGATGAGTGCTGGCTTAAGCTGGCATATGAGTGAGATGCTGTTGAGGTGCTCAGATTGGTGAAAGGTGCCCTGGGAGGAGCAGCAGCAAGGAACCGCAACAACAACAACAAAAACCCAACAAACAAACAACAAATCAGGTTGCTTTCAAAAGAAATTCTTTTTTTGTGGTAAATGAACTTGCAAGAACCAGCCAACTTCTGCTCCTCTCAGTGCACATGGCCTCTGAGGAGGACTTCACATTTTGCTGCAGTGCATCGAGGCTCCGGAGTTGCTGAGCTGGGAGTCTCTTGCTCCTGAGTGTGGAAGGAGTAGGAGGGACACGGCTGGCAAAATACTCCTTTATCAGGGCTCTGGGCTCTTCTGGAAGTCTGGTTGACTTCTCTGGTTTTGCCGGAGTCCTTAGCCTCTTGGAGGTCAGTTTGGGAAAGAACAGCCAAGGCAAGTTCAGTAGGATCAGTGTGAGTGGTCTCCCAGTCTGGCAAGGGCTCCAAATTCCCTGCAAAAGGAGAGAGGCAAAGAGCCTGGCTGAGCAGCGTGATGTGTGGTCGTTAAATGAACAGGGCTTTAACCAGAGGCTTGATGGGCTGATTTGCGGAATATCAGCGTGAATAGTGGCTGAAGTGAACTCTGGCCTCAAACTAAGCCTGGGCAAAAGGGAAAGTTAAGTGGCATGTGTTTCAGCAGAGGAAAGGCGTGTTTACGCAGGACCAGAGCAAGGTGTCTTAGAAGGCTGTACCACGGCTCCATCTAACAAGTGAGCGGGTGCTTGTGGGTCTCCTCACCCCCTCCGGTGGGTGTCTTCTCCTTGGCTTGTCCTGGAGCACATACCCTGGCACGGCCAGCGAGTGCCCATGTGATGCGGTGCCAAAAAAGCAGTTGTGAATTTGAAGCCACTCCAAGGTGAAGGGTTTTCACTTCTCCTGCCCTTGTTGTTGTTGGTGCAACGTGGTCCAGCCTGGCTGAGCCTTTGTTGTAAGTGTTAGGGTGTGAGGAAGTTGATGCCTTCTTCCATTTTAAAATGCGGTCTTCTGAAGCTGGAAGTTAAATCAAACCCTCCCAAAGCAGAGGTTTCTGAGAATAACTTTTATGACTAATCCAACCCCATAGGCCTCACTGGAGGAGACTTTGCAGCTTTGTTTTTCCTTGTAAAGAATGCCCAGCATATGTCCTGACAATTAGTCAGAGTGCCCAAAAATACCCATCAGCCCTGCAAGCCGATCTCCTTTGGCTCCTGGAGCCGAGACAGACACAGGGTTATGCTCTGTGGGGCTTTGGGAAAGGTTATTTTTAAAATGGCCACATAACAAGGGTCATTTGGTCCTTTCAGCCACTAGCACTGTCTAACAACTGAAGGTGTAGATAGCCAAATGCTAATCTTGCTCGAGGCGACTGTCCCGTACCCAGGGTAAGGGGCTGGTTGTCCTGCTAAACCCATATGCCAGGGCTGGCTCCTGTCAGCTTAAATCAGTGCTCAGGGCATGGCCCTGGGGCCTGTGCCAAGTTCAGGCAGCGCTTTGATGGTGTGCTGGATGCCAGGGAGTCTTCCCAACCGGCATGCCAATGCTCGGAAGGGCACGTCCTTCTCGTTGAAGCGGTGGCCTGTCTTCACCCTTAGCCAGGCAGCGTGTTTCTGCCCAGCCCTCTTCTGAGAAGCCTTTTGCTTTACCCTTCTCTGACTACCTGAGCTAAAGTTTTCTATCCTCAGTGTCTCCCACGTGCTGAATTTCTGGAGGATGTTTTGCCAGAATCACAGTCTATCCACAAATAGCCCTTTCTTCTCCTCCCCTGAAAATAAAGCTCTTTAAGAGGAAACACCAAGGCTCCTTGGTCTTGCAGAGCACCGCTTGTGTGGGGATTTGACTTCTTCCTCTGTCCTGTGAGGGCAGAGGAAAGAGGTCTGCAGAGCCATCTGCCCAGCAGCTTCCCAGGAACGTGATGTTTTGCTAGAAAACATCGCACCAAAAGTGTTCCCAGCCTTCAGAGGAAGAGCTCGGGCATAGCCTGCAGTGCCCACCTTGCAAGTCTTTCTTGCTGCCAGGTCCTGTTGAAGGAACACAGGAGGATGGCGGGGCTACTGGAAACCCATGTGGGGGATGCTGGAGAGCATGTGTGTTGTAGCTGATGTCTGGGTAGCTGCTAATTTCTGACTTGTAGTGGGTAGATTTTCAGGGAAGGTGAACGACCCAGCTTTCAAGCAGTGATACAAACTAATAGTTGAACTTCCTTCTGTGCTCTCCACGGTGAGCTGTTTAACTTCACTGGGGGAGAGCATCGCTCAGCCAGCTGCCTGTGAGAAGTAATTGAAAGCAATTAGGAGTGCAGAGAATGTAATGGAGGTTGTGAAATATTATTTCAGTGATGGCTTTCTAACAACTTTGTGAAGCCCTGACATGAGCATTTATTGTGTGGGTATGGTAGGATTATATTGCTGTGAATGTTCATCAGACCTCATCTTTCCTGGAAAAGACTGCCATGCTGCCTGGCTGGGATCAGTGTGGTATTTATTTGACAGCAACTTAAGTTACTTTTCTCAGCTCTGAAGCCAGGGATAAGCCATGGGGGGAAAGCTGTGACTGGCGAACCATTGCCTCCTGTTTGACTCCACTGGTCATTCCTCCTCCATGTGACTCCATCTAAACTTGCACAAAGACAGACCCCTGCATTTGGCCAAGATTACCCTAAGGAGCTCTGCTGTCCTAAGCATGAATCTATGGGGTAATAACTTGGGGAATAACCGAGTTGTGGTGGAACTTGTTTGGCCCCAGGGAGGGTTCCTCCCAGGACCACATCAGCCCTGGTGAAAATGCTGTTGGTAACCGAGAGGCATCACGTTGTGCCACCGCTGAGGGCACAACGCCGCGTAGCTGCAGCCAAAGCTCTGGGCGTTGCGGTGAGCAGACCAGTCTTGGCACTAAATGTGGATCTTTCTCCCAAGAGGAGCAAAGGAAGGCAGACTTTGTGTCCCCTTAGGGTCGGCTGATGTCCAGGCACGTTCAGACCTGTTGTTTTCACCTTGCGGTTCATGCTAGGTGGTTGCGGGCAGCCTGCTGAGCCTCCCAGCCACTCGCAGCTCCCCTCTGCAGACTGATTTGAGGCAGAAGGACATGGAAGACACAGCTGGAAAGAGAAACATGGCCTGGGTTTAACCTAGTGGATTTAAGACTAATACGTTTGTCTAAGAGATTTTAAAAAAAACAGCTTCAGCTTTTTGGGACTGTCCCTTTTTGAGCTTGTACTGAAGGTCTAAATCTAACTGTAGGACCACAGCAGGCACTCAGCATCCTTGCTGGTGGAAGATAGTCTTGACATCTTACCTGTAATACAGCAAAGAGCCACAGGGAGGAGAGAGCAGGGATGGGAAGAAATGGACTTTCTCGTGCAGTTGATTCAAAGCCAACCCTTTGCAGCACCTAATACTGCTGCAGCCTCTTCTCCCCCCAGTCCTCCCTGGAACCTATATGTCCTGGGGCTGCTGCCATGGTTCTTTATGGTGCCTGCACCCCACCACGCTGCAGCTTCTCTTCTCCAACCCTGACATAGCCAGGAGGGGGGACAGGAGCTGAACAAAGCTTTGGGTCTACAAAGCAGCTCTTGATTTATGCGCAGACACTCTCCCCAGGCCTTGGTGTCACTTGGCTTTCAGCAGCAGCCAGAGGTCTGCCATGTCAGCAACAGGTGACGGGAAGAAGTGCCAGTCAGAAGTGTGTGTGGAGGGGAGCTGCAGAGCAGATGGTAGCAGGGAAATAAATTTGGAGCTGCCATCGGAATAGTCCTGGAAACAGTCCAGCCTGTGGATGGAGGCAGATGGGAAAAACCCAGTTTATATCTCTTCCCAGTTTTGCTATTTTTCAGATGCCTTTATTTCCATCGCTGTTATCTCTTGACCATTCTTTCCTGTCTGCTACTACACCCTCATCCTTACTTTTTTTCCTCTCTTCTTATCCTGCCTTCTTTTCCCCCTTTTGTTTCTACTCACACCACATCTGAGTTCATGAAGGGTTACCCAATCCGTGTCTGCTTCCTTATAAATCTATTCCCAGTTCCTCTATCCCAACCTCCACGTCTGATCCTAAAAGATTCCCTTGGCACTGAAAGGCTCAGCACACAGATCTGACCCAGCTGTGGGCTGGAGTTCAGCATGGAAGAAAGGAAAACACCCTGTGTGCCCTTGCCCGCTTCCTTCTCTACTGTCCCCTCTGAGCTGGTGGCCTGAGGGCATGGGGCTTGCCTGATGGCTGGTATGTTCATCCCTTCTGCCTCTGCAGCGATGTCCTTGCTGGTTTTGCTCTGGATGCGGGTCCGTCCCGTGTGAACCAGGGTGTCTCTGTCACGCGTTCACATGAATCCCTGCAGGATGCTTCAGGGGTGCGGAGGCGCATCCTTGTATGCAGAACGGGGGAGCTGAGCCAGGTTTGAGTCTTCTGAAGGATTTTTGTGACACTTCAAAGAGAAGCTGTTCTGTTTTGAACTGAACTGGCTGTTTGAAAGGACTAGGTGGAAATGTCCCGTTTTGGTTCAGGTGTGATTGTGGGTGGCACGCAGGGTCCCCGGCTGGGCAGGGAGCAGGGGCCGTTCCCTGGCAGCCCTCTCCGGCTGGTCTGCAAACAGTGCTCTGCAGTGCCTTTCCCCAGTCCGGAGCCAGTGCTGGGAGCAGGAAGCACACAGCATACTGAGGGCTTGGAGAGCTGGATCAGCCCCAGCTGTCAGTCCTGGATCCCAAACCTGCTCGGTGTTTCTGTGGCAGTGGGGCTGCTGCCTCCTCCATCCCACTGATGGACCAGCCACAAGTGCAAAGGTGGGCTTTTTCTTGGAGAGAGCTGTATTTGTGTCCTCTTAAGCCCAACTCCTTTATTGGTTGGCTTCCCGCAAACTCTGTCTTTATATTAAAAAAAAAAGTTTAAAAAACATGATTTTGTTTAGTGTCTGCCTCATGAGAGCCAAGGGCAGTTTCACTGGGGTCTGCAATAGGCTGGGCAGAAGGTGTGCTCTCTGCTGTGGGAGAACACACATTGCGTGCAACCTAAGACAGATTTAAAATTAAAAAAACCTGAACCTGCTGTGCTGTTACTTGAAAAGAAGGAAGTGTTTGTGCAAATGGTGGACGGGAGCAACCTGGATGTGGAGCGCTAACCCCCATGCTGCCTGCCGCAGCCCTGGCCGATGGGACCGTGCTGGTCCTGTGCTAGCACAGCACCAGCCTCCAGCTGGAGTGAGAGCATGGAGTTAGTCCAGCACCTGCCTGCACGACAGGAAGGATAGGGAGGAATATGGGGCTCAGGTTTTGTGGGGAGCCCAGTGAATGGCTAGTGTGCTTTTCTATGCAGCTTTACTGTGCATTGCTAAGCAGTGTGTATGGAAGCAGAAGGTACAGCGTTACCCTAAGAGATGGACAGGTGCTTCCCTCCTGCTCGTATTTACTGCTGCCTGCTGCTTTCTTTGATGATGGTGACTAACAGTTCATCAATGCCTGGGTTTACTGGCTCTATTTAGGACTTTCTGCCCCTTGAGTGACAGTAGGATGTGTGAGCAAGCTGAGACTCCTAGACCTTTTCTGGCAGGATTGTTAGGGCAAGAAAATACTCTGGAAACCACAATGTGAATCATTTGTCTATCCAAGTGGATGACACTATGCCCCAGCCATGCTGCTTTGCAGTCAGACCTGTGCGGTGGGATCAGCGTGTCCAGACCAGTTCCCTGGAGTCCTGAAAACCTACAGGACAGGTTTAGTGTTAAAAACATGAAAACCCAAGCCTGCGTGCCCTTGCCGTGCACTCATCGACGTGTTTGTAGCGCACTGTCTTCTGGGACCCGCAGGTGCGTGGTGCCTGGCTAGCAGAAAAGGGCGCAGATGCACACCTCCACAGCTCCGTTCTGGGGCACCCTCTCTTTCCTGGAGGTTTCTGCTCCCTGCCATGTTTCCCGGCAACAACGTTCCTCCTTGGCACTTGTGCTATACCTTGCCAAAACAGGCTGTTTAATCACCCTAGGATTGTGGGTACAAAAAGGGGCTTGGGGAGGAGATGGGAATTGTCCAAGGTCATACGGCTAAAACCAGCCAAGAAACCAAGAGCAGCCCTGTCCTCTCAGCCAGGGTTGTTCCTCGGCCCGTCCCTGCTGCGCTGACCCGGGGGGCCACAAATTCAAACAAAATGGCCTTTTTATTACGGACCGCTCTGGGGGATCACCGTAGGCTTTGCAGAGTGAGCTGTGCCATGAAATGCTGCTCCAGGCAGTTTCATGGCAAAGCTTCATGGGCACCAGCAGGGCTGGGTCTTCCTCCTGGTTTTTTGGCCAAGCTTTCTCCCTCCCATCTCCTCCAGCCCGTGCCTGTTGTCATGCTGCAAACACACATGCATTTGTGCACGTGAAACGTTTTGATGGCCAAGTGTCCGTCCCTACTCTCTGCATGCCTCTGCAATACGGTCCAACCGCTGCTGAATTGCAGCCGCCTCTGGGGTGGGAAGTGGCAGCTGCTGACATTGCTGTGCAATGCTATTCCGCCTTTTAGGATGGGGAGCAAAGGTTACCATTTCTAATTGAAATACGAGGGTATTCTGGGGGAAGTAGGAAATGACTGCCTGGCGGGAGGGTGCCAGCCCTTTGTGTAGGGAACTAGAAAGGAATGAGAATGGTTAATGGTGCAAACTCTACAGGCATTGCCAAAAATGAACTCATGTCTGTAAATATTACACTGCGCGCAGCAAGATTAGCACAGGAAAATACCAGTTGTTAGGGTTCCTGTTACCATCTAAATTATGCAAACAATTTGCTTGAGTTTATAGATGAGCTGGGGCAGAATAACGTTGGGTTTTTCCTAGCCAAAGTGTTTCAGCGTGCTAGTATTTTAGCACGTTTCCCAGCCTCAATCTGCTACACAAGTAGATCCATGCTGTGCTCTTTTGGGACGGCACGTTGTCAAGTGTGGCCTTTTCCAGGCCACGTTGGAAACGTGGAGATGTCAGGATGCTGGTGAGATGGTGACGTTGCATGTGCGCTACCTGGGGGCCCTAAGATGGGTACGAAGGCTCGGGGGCTCACCAAGCCTGGGGCTGGAGGCTGTGCGCGCCCTGCCACGCGTGTGTGGTCGAGGAGCTCTGGGGACCTCTGCAAGAGGGAAGCGGAGATGTTCCTGGCTCCTGGCCGTAGCAGAGCCGCTCGGGCTGAAGATGCCGATTGCCGTTCAGAGGCCAGACACCACCGCGATGGGCTCTGTGGAAGGAATGATAAACATTGGCTCTTCCCAGTGGCTGTCAGGGAGGTTAACTGACTTTCCCACGGCCAGTGCGGAGGCGGGATTAGCAGCTGGGTGTCCCTGGCCGCTGGCCCTGACCGTGTGCCGCCGCCAATTGCATAATCCGGAGGGAGCGCGTGGCCACGGAGCTGCCGCAGCCTGCGCGTCCCCGCAGGAGCTAGCCCCGAACCCCGGCTCCCTCCCCTCCCTGTCGTGACTTGGGTGGAAATAGGTCGGTTGGAGTCACGGTCTTCCCCATTTTTGGGGATGCCTGAGTAAGGAGGACAGAGGCACGAGCCAGTGCCCTCTATAAGCCACGTGCTGGTGAATGAGCCCAGCCACACTGTTAGATGCTGGAGAAGCCCCATCGTCGTGAAACCTGGCTTTCCAAGTGTCGCTGTTCAGGGACTTGCTCGCTTTGAACAGTTAATGCCTTGAGCTTCCTTAGGGTAAAAGCTGGAGGAGGACCAGGTACAGTCGTTTTACTGGCAATAAAACTTCAGCATGACCCTCATGTGGAAGGCAAGTCTAACCTCCCCCGTGAAGGTATATTCTATTACTTCTGTGGGCTGTCAGCTCGGTCCCCAGGGGTACAGCCCGTGTCCTTTCTGGGCCCTACAGCCAGGGGACAGCCCTTTGCTAGTTCCTGGGACCACAGCCCCTCCGGCCCCTGTGGGGCTGTGAACCACCTCGTCCCTTTACCAGCAGCAGTGCAGAATTAACGTTGGGTCTGTAATTTAGCTGAGGACTGTTACGAGACACAATCTACCTCTAAAGCCAAGGCGAAATAGTACTAGCATGGGGTCAAGTTCCTGAGGCACACTCTGCCTTTGGGACTAATTTGGGTGCTGAGTAGCCAGGCAGGTATTTACATGTTGCCTACAGAGACCTAGAGGTCTCTGGATCCTATTCTTCTCCCTTGGATCACCTAAAATGGTAAGAATTTTCAAGAGGGATTAAGGTTGTGATCTCTGGGGAGGGGAGTGGACATCTGGTAGGAGTCCCGTCCATATTAATAGCCTCCGTTTAAATGTATGTTATCAAACGGGGCAGCTCCTAATCGGCCAAGAGACTGTGAACTCTGTTACCTAAGGGGCTGCTGGTGACTTTGGGCTGCTAATCATGGCTTTCCACAGGCACACAGGTAAAGTGGATGTGCTGCTGGGCATTGTGGGAGAAGCCCTGTGTACGCAATTTCTGGTAAATGGGGAGGAAGGTATTGCTAACAGGCTCCCGCACCAGGAAAATAACACATTTGAATGCACTCTTAAGCCTAGGCGATCTGCAGCTGTAACTAATGATGGCAAACTGGTTTATAACCAGTGTGGGGGACTGGTGCTGGCAGCATGGTGGTGGTTTCATCTATTTTGTAAAATGCTTTGGATGGTAAGTGCTTGCGTATCTGCTGCTGTGGGAAGGCTGGGGCTCAGCTGTTATTTGAGGAAGACTAGGTGAAAATGTGGGATGCTGCTGCTTCTTGCAGCAAGCTTGCTATGGCTGTTATTGCAGTGAGCAGGGGAAACCCAGAGCAGAGGGGAGCATGCAGGAGCCCAGTGAGTAAACCCAGATGTTTTGCACTGCTCTGGTGGGAATTTTGTGGTTACTCCCTCTTCTCTGTGTTTGTCTTGGAGATCAAACAAGCTGAACCTCACCAGTGATAGGAAAATGTTAACTTTTCCTTCCCATTAACACTGACAGGAATCTTGAGAGCATGTTTTGCATGGCCCCCATGGCATGCAGTTATGTTGTGTCTTCCCATCCGTGATTAATCTCCTTTAGCCCTCCAATTCCAGACAGTTGAAAGCTCATTGCAATTTTTAAAAGGTTATCTGATTCTTAGAAGCTAACCATGTTTGTGTGTGTGTGTCCAACAAGTATTTACAGCTGTACATCACAAATTACAATGGCAGTGCCATTGCATCTCTTGATGAGACATAGCCCAAGGGGTGGACATGGGTGTCAAGTTTGGGGCACAGCTCCCATGGGCATCAAACCCAGCTGCTGCACACCAGGAGCCAGGGGACAGTGGTGCTCATGAGACATGGTTGGGAACATAAAGCCTCTTCAAAACTGGGAGGAAAGTCACAGCATGCTGTTCAACTTCACACTCAGCCTCCCAGGACAAGGCACGAGCATGAGGCTTCTTGCATGGCATGTAACTACTTAGGATTTCCTTGTATAATGCAGATATACGTTACACAAGGTACCTTTCTGAATAAAATCTGACTTCTGTGGTATCATTTTTAAGCATCTCAAAGGTGTTTAAAAAGAGCAATCTATTCAATTAAAACGTAAGAAGACATTTTTTAACTTCAGCCCACAAGACTGACCGATGCTGTAGCATCCTTTCATTATATTCCCAGCTGTATCTTTGTTTTCTTTCTCATCTTCCCCAGGGAGGTGTTCTCTGGGGCAAGGACCCATGGATTTGATGTTGTGCTGTAATATAAAGTGCTGAAGTGTCCTCTGAGCAGATGCTGCAGTTGGAGTGCTGCCACCAACAAGTTATAGTGTCCGCTCCCGCACCCCACAGGGAGCCCCACTCTCCGGGACAGCTACAGTGGGGTACCGTAGTGCCTGCCCCAGGGGGGTGAATCCTCCCCAGCAGGAGAAAAGCTTACGTTTGGCTCCTGGGGGCACCTGGGCACGAGAAGGGCATCCAGTTACTGAGGTGGGGGCAGATCCGTGCATAGCTGGGAACGTCATTGAGGAGTCTCAAAGGTCAAAGCTTAAGGCAGCCACGCAGCGAGTTCGCTATTGAACAGGATTCTTTTGCTTTAGCTGATTTGGTTAGTTTTGAAAGGTTTGGAATTCACTGCTTAAACTCTGCCTAAGTGCTCAGCCTTACTCCAGGCAGTGGTGCTGTGCACACTGGGAGCCTTGTTAGCATTAGCTGAGCTCTGTATTAAGTGCAAAAGGAAGCCCTGAGGGAAGAGTTTGCAGGGCCGGAGCGGTGTGTTTTTTTAACAGCACATCCCTACTTCCCTGGGGAACTGTGAAGATTTAATAGTGATTGGGATGTGCTCAGACATGGTGGCAATAGGACCGTAGGGAATGCTTTTGGCAACCGCCTGAGGAACTTGGAGCTGTTCTTGTTCTAAATAAAGAAGCTTCCATTTTATCAACAGACTAATTTTTGAATTATAGAGTATGAGACTCGCACGTGCCCCAGCCTGGCAATGGGAGAGCACAGCTCTCCACTTGTTACTGCCAGCCCTCCCAGCAAAAATGACCTGCAAATTATTTCTTTCTTTCCTTTGACTTTGCAAATATTTGTTGTCCAGCATAGTGTGCCAGTGACCTTGAGGTGCAGTCCTGAGTGTCGCTTTGCACTTCAGATTAATGGGACCCTTCTTTTAAGGGTATTCCCTGGTATTTATAGCAAACCACGCGACATTGCATAGAGGAATGCTGAGAATAGTAACTCAGGTGACAGACCAGAGGATGCCAGGTTCTGAGCTGAAATAGGCAGGTGTAGCCAAGGCCTGGCAGTGTGGGGGCTGTATGTACTCAGCCCGTTAGGAAAAAGAAAACTGATGAAGAGTCAAAAAGCAATTGCTCTTTTCCTTTCATATTGCCATAGAATATGCAGCTTGTGCGTAGGGCAGAGGGTTAACACCTTCATCCTAATCTTCTTTTCCAAGTGGCAGGATAATCCGTAAAGTTTAAGTACAGTTTCCCTGATTGTTTTTAGAGACCGCACTTCAAGTTCTTCCTTGGTGGTTTATCACATTTAAACATATTCCCCAGAGACATTAACACATATCCTGTGCTAAGTGCTTTACTTATCAGCTATGCTTCAGGTTCTTTCCCTGAGTGCTTTGGTTCCATTTGCTGTGCAAACCACTGCGACGCTGCCTTGCGCTATGTAGCTCGACTGAACTGGGAGAAACCAGCCTAGGGGAGATGGGAGACAGGAATCGACGGGAGAGACAGCGGGTTGCGTTAATGCAATAGCTTTTGTGGAGTAGCGCTTCTTAGGTCTGTACTTTTTCCATCCCAAAACTTGCCATGCTGCAGGGTGCGGAGAGCCCTGACCGCTGGCTGGGACAGCCCTGTGACTGCTCCACAGCACCGTGTCAGTTTGATTTGAGGTGCGTGGAAGCCGGCGGGGCCCAAACATTTGAGGTCTTCAAAAGATGGAAGGCATAGTTGTCCAAGGGCTGAGGAGCTGCTTTTGAAAAGCAGCAGATGCTCTCTGGGGACAAGTGGCTAACTGGCACCTCTGTGGTCAGGTAAATGTTAGGGTTGAATTCCAGTGGGTCTTTGTGCCAAATACCCTGATACTCGAGAAGGCCACAGGTCTGGCCAGCCGCCCTCAAGCTGTAGCCAAATCCATCAGGGAGCTACATTTAGACAGCACCCTGCCAGGGCTGGTGGGAGAGGGACACCTTGCTTAAAGGAGGATTCGTTTCTGGAAGTATTGCTGGATTTTTCTTGAGCTCTTATTTTTATTGAGGGTCCTCTAGGCTATTTAAGGATGAGCATGTACTGCACTTATCCCTCTCCCCAGCAGCCTGCGCTGTCTCTTCTCACCTGCTTCTCTCCAGCAGAACATCCTCTGCACATGGATGTCAGCCTGGGCCAGAGAACAGCTTCAGTCTGTCCCTACTTTTCCTCTGTTTTCTAAATCCCCTTCTGTGGCCCCAGAGTCAAGCTGAAATGGGGTTTGGATCAGTGCATGTCCTCAGGGTACGTGATTCTGCTGGGAATTAAACAGGAGACACTTGACCAGGCTGTTTGCTTGGAGACTGTAGCCTGGTGTAAAGGTACAGCCAAAGAAACTGTGTTCAAACAACTTCCCAGCTAAACCAGCTGTGTGTACCACTGTCGTTTTAAGCACATCACCGTGAAAAGAAGCACAAAGGTAGAGCGCTTACGGTTTTACTGGTTAGTTTGTTGAGTGCTTACCCTGAGCACAGAGTTTTGCATTGCTGTAGCGTGGTTCTACCGCTGATGTGAATCCCTCCTGTGTGCTCAACAGCTGCTGCGCAGCTTGCACAGGGAAACTATGCAGCATGCACTAAAATAAAGGCCCCAAGGAAGAGCGAGGAGTCGTCATGTTTTTTCCATATACCCAGTGTGTCCTTAATTTCATGACTTCCCTATTTTCCAGACGGCAAAGACAGGCCAGGGTTAATATACCTGGAAGCTCTGGAAAATTAAGCTGTGGGGATGTGGTGCAGCCGGAGGGTGAACAGGTTATTAAGGAGATAAACATCTCCAAACCCATGATCTGCTGCCAGCCAGGCTTTAGAAGATTTATTTTTTTTTATGGCGCACAACAAATTTCTGTTCTGTCTACCTTCTGTGAGAGGGAACAGGACAGCAGTAGGACACTAAGTGCTTCTTCCCCAGGGCAGCAGAACTCTGAAGTATCCATGGACATTTGCTCCGATCTGGAAAAACGATCTGGTGGTCCCAGCACGGCTGCTACTGCCACGGGGCCCCACTCTGCCACTGACTGGTGGCTTTTGGAGCTCTCGTGCACCAGCCCCTGGGTGGGCTGCTCCCGTGGGAGGGTTGTAGGAGATGGTCTGGCTGACGAGAGCTCTCGGCGTGGTGAGATGGGTGAGCAGAGATAACGAACAGCCAGCACGTTTCTTGGCACAACATGGTCAGTGTTTGCATCCCCATTGCAGGCAAGGGGGATAGACGGGCCTTTCTGGGGTCTGGATCAGGGTAGGGGTGACACCACTGAGGGCAGAAAGCTCCTGTAAGAGCTGGAAGAAAATTCATGCCCCAGCCTATGTATGAGAGGGACTTTTTGGTCCGTGAGATGGCACGAGGCAGGTAGAAGTTGGCCTGTCTGCCTGCACAGCCCAGCTCCTGGGACTGTCAGGCGTAGTGTTAATTTGTCTGTGGAGCTCCAAAGCTGCTGTGATAAATGTGTGTCTCCTGTTAGCGCGTCATGTGTTACATGGGAACACAAGCTTATGTTACCCCCTGAGCCATATGTTTGTGATCACGTGTTCTGGCTGAAAGCAACCCTAAACCCAAGATCAGGAACGTTTCGATACCATTTGCCCTGGACTCTGTGCAATTGCATTTCTTCTAAATAAAACCCACTTGCTTGATAAAGCTCTGCAAAGCTGGCCGTGGCTCACATAGTTTCCATGTTTCCCAACTGTTTATTTGTTTCATTTACTTGAACCGGTACAAACACAACCCTTGGCGTAGTTGTCAGCAGGACGTGGCCGCCTCCTGACCTTGGCAAGGCAGCGTTTCCAGACCTCGGTCCCCATAGAGCGCGATTCCTGCCAGCTTGGACTCCAGCCTGCTTCTATAAGTTTTAGGGGAAGGGTGTGAACCCAGTCCCTACCTCTGCTGCAGCCTCCCTGTGTGATGCTCCTCTCCAGGACTATCTCTCTTGCTTTCTGGAAGAGAAATGCTCCGACTTGTTCTGGCCTGATGTTATTGAAAGGGTGACAAAGGGGAGACAGTGAGATGGCTTTTGGATTTTAAAAATCTGCAAAGTAACAGTGTGAGTCCAGTCTCGTGTCCCAGCATCTTCCACTGCCCATCCAGCAGCTTCCTGAGCCCAGAGATGAGGCAGAAGGAGAGCTCTGAAATAGCAGCAAAATGTTCCTTTGCAGGCAGGCACCTCTCTGGGCTTTGCACATGGCTGCGTCAGGGCTGCTCATGGTGTGCTGCCAACATCACCTTCCTCCAAAAGGGGAAAAAAAAGAAAAAGGGGGGTCGGCAAAGGAGATGGTGAAGGCAGCAGCCGCCCCTCGCTTCTTGCTGCGGTGTCTGGGCAGTGCCAGGAGCTGTTGGGTTTGATGCGTGCTCTTCTGGCGAGGTGTGCTCGCACCGGTGCCTCGGCTGCAAGGCTCCGCTCCGCTCAAAAGCGGCAGCGATGCTCCATCGGGCCCGGGGGCTCCCGTGCCAGCGTGGGGATTTCTCACGCCGACAGGTCGGGCCACACAGTTGACGGTACATCTAGAATTACCAGGGTGGGCAAATGCCCAAGAAAAAGCTGTGTAAACAAGTCCTCGTGCCGTAACAACACGGCGGTCCTGCTGCGCAGCATCCTGCGGCCGAGGGCGAGCCCAACGGGGTCCCGCTGACTCTCCCCCAAAAAACCCCCCAACCCAAGCCCTGTTTCAGTTTATAAAGGTGCTGTGCTGGGGCTTGGAGCAGCAGGGCTGTAACGAGCAGCCGCGGAGCTCCATCAGGAGCGGGAAGCAACGCAGCCCCTAAACTTGGGGCTTGGGAGCTTGGTGGGGTGGTCCGAGGTGAGGCTACGTGATGGAGGTGCTAACGGCCTCCCCCACCTCACAGCTGGAAGCAGCAGCAATTTATATTGCCTGACCGCATCCTTCTCCCTTTCCTGCTCCGCTCTGGCGCTGTAGCTCTATCGGGAAAAGAATAATTAAATTTCCTCTTGGCAGCCCCCGTCGTCGGACCGCTGCCGCATCTCCTGTCCGGTTGCTGACGGTGCAGAAAGTTCAAGGTTGTGTCGTGGGTGGGTGGCCGTGCAGGGGGAATGGGGCTCTGCAGGGAGGGGGGGGAGGATGGAGCTGCGTTTCGGGGACCGCACGGGCTTGTGTGAGCCTGGCAAGAGCTTTTGCAGCTCCCTCGCAGGAGCGTTGGTGGCTTCCTCTGAGGAAGGGCGCTGGGGAAACGGAGGGAGCCGTTAGCAGAAGTGGTCTGGGAGGCTGAGACGGGGCGGGCAGGCTGGGGTGGGTGTTTGGGGAGAAAGCATGAGGGTGTACTGCTGGCCAAATTGGAAAATCCTCCGGGCGAGAGCCCCCACACCCGCCGATGTGCTGGCTCCCTGGCCATGGTGGAACGTCATGCCTTGGCAGAGCCCTGCTGGCATGAACCGAAGAAGTATCTTTATGTGTAGAGAGATCTTTTCTTGGTTTTTTTTTTTCCCTTATGACTTTATATGTGAAAGCCCGGTGAAAAGAAGCAGCTGGAAGCTGCACAACTATCCAGCACAAAAGGCCTCGGAGGGGGCTGCAGCTGGCTGGAAACATGGAAACTATTCTGCTCTGCTCATGGTTGGCGGCGATTTCTGCGCACAAATTATGCGGCACCTCAGCCAGGACCTCAGCCTGCAGTGGGCCTGGCTGTATTGAACTAAGTGGCTCTCAGTGAGTGATTAGGTACCGTTATCCTTGCCTGATGTGAAATATGTAAATAAAACAATCTAGTATCCTTCCTTTTAGTGATGGGGAAAGGCTGGTGTGGGACTCTGCTCTCCTCGCCAGCAACCGTGTTCCCAGAGCGAGCAAACTTTGCGGTGCTGCACTCGCAGCGGGCTGGACCCCAGGAGGCAGAGCGCTGCGTTTTTGTGCTTGGCCGGAGCCCATCCTGCCTCTCTGCAGGCAGAAATCTAGCGTTGGTATCTCGGATGGCCGTTAAGGGAACTGAAAAGATTTGTGTTACTAATGCATTGCTGTATTGGGTATGCGCGGCAAGATTTTGGTAGCAGGGGGGCTACGGGGGTGGCTTCTGTGAGAAGCTGCTGGAAGCTTCCCCCATGTCCGACAGAGCCAATGCCAGCCGGCTCCAAGACAGACCCGCCGCTGGCCAAGGCCAAGCCCATCAGTGACGGTGGTAGTGCCTCTGGGAGAACAGATTTAAGACAGGGAAAAAGACTGCAGCCAAAGAGAGGAGTGAGAATATGTGAGAGAAAAAACCCTGTGGACCCCCAGGTCAGTGCAGAAGGAGGAGGAGGAGATGCTCCAGGCGCCGGAGCAGAGATTCCCCTGCAGCCCGTGGTGAAGACCATGGTGAGGCAGGCTGTCCCCCTGCAGCCCAGGGAGGTCCACGGTGGAGCAGATCTCCACCTGCAGCCCGGGGAGGATCCCACACCGGAGCAGGTGGGTTCCCGAAGGAGGCTGTGACCCTGTGGGAACCCCGCGCTGGAGCCGGCTCCTGGCAAGACCTGCGGATCTGTGGAGAGAGGAGCCCACGGAGCAGGTTTTCTGGCAGGACTTGTGACCCCGTGGGGGACCCACGCTGCAGCAGTCTGTGCCTGAAGGACTGCAGCCCAGGGAAGTGACCCACGCTGGAGCAGTTTATGAAGAACTGCAGCCTGTGGGAAGGACCCACGTTGGAGAAGTTTGTGGAGGACTGTCTCCCGTGGGAGGGACCCCACGCTGGAGCAGGGGAACAGTGAGGAGTCCTCCCCCTGAGGAGGAAGGAGCAGCAGAGACAATGTGTGATGAACTGACCGTAAACCCCATTCCCCGTCCCCCTGCACCGCTCGGGGGAGGAAGGAGAGAAAATCAGGAAAGGAGTTGAGCCAGGAAGGACGGATGGGTGGGGGGAAGATGTTTTGAGATTTGGTTTTACTTCTCATTATCCTACTCTGATTTGGTTGGTAATAAATTAGACTAATTTCCCCAAGTCGAGTCTGTTTTGCCCATGGTGGTAATTGGCGAGTGATCTCTCTGTCCTTATCTTGATCCACGAGCCTTTTGTTATATTTTCTCTCCCCTGTCCAGCTGAGGGGGGGAGTGATAGAACAGCTTTGGTGGGCACCTGGGGTCCAGCCAGGGTCAACCCACCACAACTGCTTACGCTAACTGTAGTGGCAAGCACAGCACTTCCCGGAGGCAGGGCGGCCCCTGCCCCTGCTGAGCTCCAGGGTGCAGAGCCAGGAGTTGGCCCACACGACCTCACGCTGTAGCCCTCATTTTTCTGAGACTTCATGGTTACTTCTCTGTGTCCTAAATGGCAATTTGTGACCTGGGAGGGGACATCCAAGCTGCCTTCTTTAGCAGGTGTATGTTTGTGACTGCTGTGACCAAACCCAGATTGTCTACTGCACCCAGTGTCCCTGAGCAGGATGGTTTGTTAGCCTAACCTAGACCCTGAAGACAAAGCTGGAGGCACCTGGAAAATGCCAGTGCAGTCGGTAGAGAGCTGTCGTGTTTTATAAACCACTGAGCTGCCTGATAGAAAAACTGCCCTAACAGTGCTGGCACCGAAGCTGCTTTCTCTACCAACAAGCCCTTGAGGAGCGTGACACCACCACATGCTCATTGCTGAGCGATCTTTCTGATACTTCTTATTTGCATAGACCTGAGAAGCTGGAGCACTTATCAGGGCTTCAGTGCTGTAACTTCACTTTCTTTCCTCTCGCAGGGCCTGGCAGTTACACCGTGGGCACCATGTCGGAGCGCTTTGACTGCCACTACTGCCGTGACCCTCTGCAAGGGAAGAAGTATGTGCAGAAAGAGGGTCGTCACTGCTGCGTCAAGTGCTTCGAGAAGATCTGTGCCAACACCTGCATTGAGTGCAAGAAACCCATTGGAGCTGACTCCAAGGTGAGTGCTGAGCAGTTAAATGGGTAACGAGAAGACAGGCAGATGCTGATAACCCTCCCATTTGTTTTCCTGGCTCTGGTCTGTTTGTGAGCTTCTGTGTGAAAACAAGTTTTGTCGTGAGTCCTCGGGCTGATGGGCCACGTGCTCCTCGGGCAAAGAGCCAGAGGCTCTGGGGCACTGCAGCAGGATTGCTCATGACAGGCTGCTTTTGCAAAGGAGCTTATTTCACGATCTAGATTCAGCCACGTGAACTGCTGCAGACGCTGAATTGTCCTGAAGAGAGTACTGCAGGTAATCCAGCCCGCACAGGACTTGCAGAAAACTCATCTTCTGGGCAAAGCACTCGGCAAGCTAGGGCCTGATTTTTTTGTCAGTTTGTGAAATGTTTATTACTTCATGTTTGTGGCAGTAATAATGTACACCTGAACTAGAGGGAACTTGACAATCAGAGAAGCCCCCACTTACAGAACTTCTAATCTCAAAGCTGTTGGTTTGAAGCATCTTCTGCTACCCTGAAAGCCCAAAATGAATGTGATTGCGTCCGTGAGTTTGGTTAAATGTCCTTCCCTGAACTGCTTCCAGATGAGCTGCACTTCCAACCCCTGAATGCAGAGATGCTTAGGAACTAACAAATCTATCCTCAACTGCCAAGGCTGATGAGACAGTAGCTTGGTTTTAGGGCCACTCAGCAAGAGAGAAGGGCTTATTGCTCACTCTGTTTCTGTTCATTTCAGGAGTTGCATTTCAAGAACCGTTACTGGCATGACAGCTGCTTCCGCTGCTTCAAGTGCTATACGTCCTTGGTCAATGAGCCCTTCATGCTAAGGGAGAACAACAAGGTTTGGTGTAGCAACTGCACTGCTGCTGAGGATGCGCCCAGGTGTAAAGGCTGCTTCAAGCCTATTATTGCAGGTACTGGTGCCAGCGATAGGGGTACAACTGCCCAGTTCTGATCTAGGGCAAAACCATGACGGTTTGTCAAGCTGTGGAGGCTGTAGATGCTGCAGTTAGGGGTACAGTGGGCATCATAGTGGAAGGCTGGAGCACCACAAAATGGTGCAAATTTTGACTGTTGCTCTCACCTGTCCATTTTATTAAAGTGTTGAAAGGCTGCTTTGCAGATAACTCTCATGCTTACCCTAGCAGTTAGTCTTAAACCATTTCTACAAAAAGCTCTGCTCTGTAAATCAAGGTCCTCTTCTCAGATAGGCTCAGGCACCTGTCCAACTTTAAGAAAATCTAGAAGGCCCCGGCTAAAGTCAGATATGGAAATTAACAGCTTATCCCTTGTCCATGTTACAATTGAATCCTGGGCATAGGTATGGACACATCTTGCCTCCAGGCGTGCTACGCTGCACAGGGTGGGGAGTTTGTCACAAGGCTGAAATCCCACATCACAAGTTGTTTCTGTCTGTTGTAGGAGACCAAAATGTTGAGTACAAGAAGATGGTCTGGCATAAGGACTGTTTCACTTGCAGCCAGTGCAAGAAAGTGATTGGATCTGGGAGCTTCTTCCCCAAGGGTGATGACTTCTACTGTGTTTCCTGCCATGAGCATAAGTTTGCCAAGACCTGTGCTAAATGCAAGAACGTAAGTCTTTCCACTTTGCAAAGGCAGCTGCCAGAACTAGCCCTTACATGTCTTTTGGAAGCTAGGAGAGTAAACCAGTAGACAGATCATGGTGAAGCTGTACCAATGCTTATGTTCTTTCCTTGAGATACTGGTGCAAGCAGCTAGTGCTATAACAACGTGAGAGAGAATGGTTCTTTCATGTTACAGTACCTGAGCAGGGGCTGTAGGGTTATCTGATGGCAGCTCTGCTGAAATCAAGTGGGCACCAGCCTTACACTTGCTTTGGGGATGGTTTGAGCTCTCTAGCAGGTATTGTATATTCAAGCAGTAAAACAGTATTTTTTAAAATAGCTGGTTTACAACTTTTGCAACTCATTAGTGTAGAATTGCAGAGTCAATGCAGGTGAAATAAACTATTATGAAAGCTCCAGGCATGCAGGATTTCAGGCTTGAGGAACTCAAGTGCACTGCACTATTTAATTTTAATGAAAACTTTCAAAAGATCTTCTCTGTGACAAAGCCCTCCTACCTTACACCCCATGCCTGCATCACCTCTCTTCCTCCCTACTGGTTCTGAAATACATCTCTGCTCTTTGCCTCCTAGCCCATCACTTCTGGAGGTCTCACGTACCAGGAACAGCCTTGGCATTCAGAGTGTTTCATTTGCTCCAACTGCAAGAAGCAACTGGGTGGGAAGCGCTTCACAGCTGTAGAGGATCAGTTTTACTGTGTTGACTGCTACAAGGAGTGTGTTGCCAAGAAGTGTGCTGGCTGCAAGAATCCTATTACAGGTATGTTGGATTAAATGCAGCTTGAGGGCAGTGGGTGCTTAAGGTCAGAACAGCAATCCCCAAAGACATGCAGCTCAGAGGCTGCTAAGACCAGAAGCAGATCTAGTATACCAAGCCCAATCCCAGCAATTTACATGTGATCTAACTATAAGCCATGATAAGCCACGTGCTTCTTGCTGGATGAAGTCGGAGTTAGTAAACGAGCTCTTTCTTTACCCTTTGCACGCCTCAAATTTACCTCCTTCAAAAAACTTCCCCAACTAGAACTGTTCCCACCTCTATCTTAGTTTGGGAACCTTAAGTCTAAAAGAGAGCAGCGTTTTATTGCCCCAAAGTGACATTTGCTTCGCTTCCGATTTACATGTAATGGTTACTGGATTGCAAAGCTCAGCCCTGAAATGTGGGCACTATCCTGCCAGTCCCATGGGACTTGCATTCCATTCTGCATTTTAGAGCATGGATCTAAGCCCGAAACAACCAGGCAGGGTGTTTAGCCCAACCTGTCTTTGCTTTACATCTTGATCTTTCCTTCAGCTTGATTGTTTCCTGGAGAAAGGATCCAAGGAAAAAAGCTTATCGCAGACAAGCCACACAAGCCTTATGCTAAGCTGCCCGTTTCTCCAAGAGCAGTGATACTAAGCAGCAAACAGTGTGGTTCGGTTGCAATTCTTGCTAGTATTTTAGGCACACAGATACAGTCTGCAGGACTAGAGAAGCACAGGAAGCAGTCAGAATGGGATCTGCTGTTTGGTGGGCTAACCCAGCCAAGGGAAAAGCTACTATCGCCGTCCTATAATTGTTTTCTCTCCTAGCAGGATTTGGAAGAGGAACCAGTGTGGTTAACTACGAAGATGAATCCTGGCACGATTATTGTTTCAAATGCACAAAGTGTGCCCGTGGTCTGGCCAACAAGCGCTTTGTTTGCCATAATGGAAAAATTTACTGTGCTGAGTGTCCCAAACGACTGTAAGGAGCAGACAGCAACTGCTGTAAAATGGATTTTAGAGCCCTGCTTTCCAAAACAGTCCTGGTAAAGGAGCAGGTTTTTGCATGTTAAGAATTTTAACTTTTTCCATTTTAGTATAAAAACTAAAGTAGCCTCAATATACTGGGTTTGACTTTTGAAGCTCCTGCAGTACAAAAGCATGTAGCGTTGCAAAAATCTAACTTTGTTTCCGAGTAACGCTTAGTGTAAAGGCTTGAAATGCTGTTAGATTTAGCATTAGAGATCCACGTACTAAATAATCTGTGTGTGGCTTAAACTAAAACAAAGCTAGTTTTAAACTTGTCTGGTATACGTTTAAGCTTGGCACTTACTTAAATGAAGTAGATTTGACAAGGCATGCACCTCAGAAACAGAGATGCAAAGATTGCACCTGGTATCAGAGAGATCCATTATTATGCTTTTACAAGTACATTACATACATCATCACACCATTAATAGCAGCTCTATAATAAATACCTTAGCTTACCCTACCACACCAAATTGCAGCACATGTATGGAATGGCTTCATCTTACATATAACAATGTTTTGGCAATACAATTTAGCTCTAGTTAAGTTTCCATAAACTTTAGTCTTGATTTCTGCATGGTTTGCCCAAAAGTTTTGCTCATCAGCTTTTTTTACATCATTGTTTAAACGAGGCTGTCTCTATACAATTATTAATCCATTAACAAGAAGTAAACCTTTCAACTACAACAAAATGCACAGGCATTTAGAATTGCCTTAAAAATAGCTCAGACAACGATAGCTCTCCTATCACGTCAGTGTATGTTTTATGATTTAATAAAAATGAGACTAGTGCCTGCTTGGAGTCCTGCAGCCTGGAAAATTGTTTTTTCATTTTGCCATCTTACACAGTTGACACCTCTTATGGCTGACCCACCACAATCAAGTCTCATACATTGATACTGGCAAAGTAGAGTCAGCTGTTCTGTCATAGCACCCTTAAATATCTGAGGACCAAAGCACCAATTTCCATAAACTAATTATTAAAAAAAAAATACAACTGACACTGGACCATCTGCCAGGAACAGCCTGTGTGAAAAAGCCCTTTGGAGAACATACGTACAGCCACTGTCCATACACAGATATACTACCCTTCAGTAACCTGAATGCTGGTTTAAGGGTTTTTTTTCCACAGTAGTGAAATATAGAAATACTTATCAACTGGATGCTGCTCCAGTCATTCCCTTTCATTCACAAACACCTACCAGAAACAAAGAACTCTTGTAAGAAAAACAAAAGGCAGGATAGTGCTGTATTCTTGGTGGTCACTGCTCCACTGTGGCCATGGAGCACTGCTGGACTCACCATTAGTATATAAAGATGCTGGTGCTAGAAGTAAAAGGCAAAGGCTTTTAGTGAAAAGCAAGTGAAAGAATTCAACAGTTATGAACGTGTCATCAGCATGTACAAACACAGCAAGGTCTGAAGGTGTTAGTACAAATACCTTTCCAACCACACAAATGCAATTGCCAAAGAGGCTACTAGTTTTGGGAACCTGCACTGTGGAGTAGTTAGAGCAGTACCAGAGTGCATCTCAAGGCAGGTCAGCATGGCAAGAGGTTGGAGCCTCCTAGCAAGGTAATGTTTAGCATTACAGAAATAAAGCATTGTTCAACTGCAAAGTTTATTTAACAGTGCACACATATTTACACAGAGCTGTAACAGACCATTCAACACAATATCGGCACAGAAAAAAAAATACCGGCATCTTTTTTGTTAGAATGATTGTCTCTGCCAGAATGAAACAGCTATCATACAAAAATACATTTTTCCTTTTACCTAAGGCACTGCTCTAAAGTCTAAAACAGTTCTACTGTATTCTGAATAGCAAACAGCAAGAGTAAGAAGGCGGAGGGTTTCCAACTGTAACTGCAATGTCAAGGAAAGAACACATGTAGTTCCAGCAAAACCATTTGCATTTAACCACTGAAAACACAGCTGCCAGTTGGATGATTCATTTGAATTGAAGTAGCAGCCAATTGTTTATAGCAGGATTTGAGACAGCTATTCTTTAAAGTAATCACTTATCCAGTATATCTGTTACAGGAGACATAAGAACAAGACTCCATTATTACTTTTAGTAGCAATTTTCAGAAGATGCTTAGTTAATCTCTTCATGCTGTAAAAAGCAGGCAAGTTTAGGTTAAATAGATTACTTAATGCAGGCTTTAGGGGAAGGGAAATATATATGCAGCTTGCAGCCACTGTTATAAAGCTAGAATAGGAACACTTAGAATAATTAACATGAAAAAAACATGACTTCAGTGGTCTAATACTGTTATGTACACAATAAAATAATACTTCCATAAGTGAAGATAAACTTAAATAAGTAATTCAAAAGGAAAACACTTTTAAAAGCATGACATGTTAAACTGCACTATGACAGACATATCTAGGTACTCAACATTTTTGTGCATATGCTGTAAAACGTTTTGATGTTTGCCAGTAGATTAAAACATATTAGTGATGGTACAAAACTGCATTTTGAAACTGCCAGTATTTTCACATTAGAAAATAAGGCATTTTTCTCCTTCATTCAAGACTGAAGATATTAAATTTTGCATTTTTAAATAGCACATGAACCAACAAGCAATAGCATTTTTCTAGAATGTTACAAAGGGAGTTCAACTTTAACACACACTGAATGAGTCTTTTATTTCATCAAGTGCCATTTTAGGAATATGCAAAATCTGGCCAGTAGCTAAGTGGGGAGCCTCCAGTGGCACGTTGCTGTACGTGATACTGATACAAAAGTAAAAAAAAAGACTCAAACAGATTACTGTCAAGTCGGTAAAAGGGAAACAAGTGATATTTGAACAAGGAAGTCTTATCTAACCATTACTAAACGAATGGAAAAGGAACATCAGCACAATAGTTTCCCTGAAATGTTTCAAGGTGCAAATCAGAAGTCTGTCATCCCTCCCCCTGGTGTTTTATGTTTTTTGCAAACTTGAAGATGGATAAAGGTAAACAAGCAGCTTTTCAAAACAAGGCCTTCGGTACTTGATAAAACACTGGATTACTGAAGTGCAATCAGATTATTTCCAGGTCTCTCTAGTGTTCACAGTTCTGTCCAAAGAGCAAAGAGAAGAAAACATTTAACCATCATAACTGTGTGAATGCCACATACGTCTATCATCACTGTCAGAGTCTACATCCAGGCAGTGAGCACAGAACCACTTGGTTACTTACGGTCCAAAATCAGTACAGTAGCTTTTCTTTTTTTATATACGAATATTAGTTTTCAAAGTTATGTAAATAATTCTTAAAACATATTATATGTAAACACTTTCAAGTTCAAAATTAAAAGGCTTCACTAAAAAGTTAATGATTTTGATCAGAACAAAATGTGATCAGCAGTATCACAAGAAACCCATCTATTCCCATGGTCCAGTTAGTTGTGGCCTCAAGGAAAGTCTCAATGAGTCCATGGGACTAAAATTCGCAAGACGCAGAGTGACAGAGGAGACTCAGGAAACAGTTCAGTCTAGAAAAGTGCTACACTTTAATAAAAAAAAGTGCTACACATCACTTAAAGAAAACGTGGATAGCAAGTCTTGTTTTTTCCACTGCCATTCGTTTCAACTGTTCACACAGTCATTTATCTCATGGAAAGAGATCTCCTGCTGTGAGTATGTCCATTTGGGGTTTAGCTCCAACACCAGAGAAGTTTAGTCTTACGTAAACTAGCTTACTGAAGCCTCTCTGACACACTATGCTGTACTGCATCAGGGTTTGGCTTCTCAAGTACATGTGGCTTCAGTTGCAGCCCTCCTTCGTTCAGAAAATTCAGAATATTGTGTGTGCAGCTTTATTACTCCTCCCAAAACGTAACACAACTGTCTGTGGAATTTAAAGTTGGTGTTACCCCCCACTTGGTGAAGTGAAAGACTATTCTACAGTAAGTAGAGAGGACAGCTAATACCTTGCCAGAGCTTGAAGAGACCTTGTAAGATCATGCAGGCCAGCATCAGAAAGTTACAGAACATGCCTAGGAGTGGAAAGGTCTTGTCTGTAGAGTTACATCAGACACCTTTTAAAGTGTTAGCATCTTCAAAAGTAACATGTGCCATTTAAGACATCTTAGAAGAAGCCTAAAAATACAACAGATGGGCTTGAGTGCTGGTAGGAGATAGAGGAGCTTCACAGGGGCTCAGCTGTGTCTTTGGAAGAGCCTTAATGACGGGCCTTAGCTGCTGTCTAGAGCAAGTCCCTAAAAAGGCATCAGTTGGTGACTCCTTTTGACAGAATGCAAGTTACAAGCACTAAAGAAACAGCTTTCCCTCCAGCCTACACACTGGAAAAAGTGCCTTGAAAATAAGAAGCTGAAGTTAAGGCAAGGAGAGTAATATGCAAGGAAGTTAATTACCTAGCCAGAGGAAGAGACAGATAGGGAAATCAGCTTGGATTACCTGATGAAGCATCTATAGGTTTGGTCAATGAATTCACTGCACCATCTTCCTCAAAAGCCAATTTGGGACTAGAAGGTATTGTAGCAGCATCATTCAAGTTTTGATTACAGTTACCAGCAGAGATGCTGTCCGAGCTTAGTTTGGTTGACTTGGAATGTACTCCAACGTCAATAAACTCCTCAAAAGTCCACGAACCAGATCTTCCATTAAGATTCTGAATAAGTCCAATTGTACGATCAGCTTCGTTAACACCCAGCTTCACTGAGTCATCGATAACCATTTCTTCTGCAGGATGGCTAGGAAAAAAAAAAGAATGGATGCTTATACTACAATTTCTGCATGTTTAACCTTTAGACTGATTACAGGCCAGCCAATTAGCAGTCTGCATACTTTGCAAAGCACTGAATATCCTGAAGGGCATTCCCAGACAAGCTCTTCCGGCTGCCACGCAGATCTCCCCTCCAAGAGCCAATGGGGAAGAACGACTCACCAACATACAAACACTTTTTACTATACTAATAGCTCTCAGGTAAGGTATGGCTCCAGATATTTTACAGAAGAAAGCAACAAGTTTAAAGCCCTGCACCATTAAACCCCTGTTTTAGTAGTGTGCATTTTTCCAGTTAAGACTTTTTAAACACAAAACTAAGCCTCAGAAGACTAGCAATATTTAAAACATTAAAAATCTAAACCCAGATCAGAGTGATTAATTTTGATTCATTCTTAAGAAAATCATGAAAATGTTTTTGTATTCCATCACTGAAGGAATGAGATTAATTTATTATCACTTTAAAAAAAAGAGTTCACAATGTCATTTCTGAATCATTAGCATTTAGATGAGCAAATGGAACAAGCATCAGAGGACAGACTTTTCTAGTAGTAGATGGAAATGCTTTATGTTCAAAAAGATAAAATTTGAAATACTAAAATTCCCATTAAGGGAGGCTTTTGTGTTGTATCTGGTGTTTCAGCACAGTTGAAACTGTTCTAGACCTTTCTGTATGTTATTCTTTCTTTTCAGTGTTGTTCCCCTCCCTCTTGTTTAACGTTGTTAGTGAAAAGAACTGCTAGCCATTTCAAGGGAAAAGATTGCAAGCCAATGCCGTTCTTTATAAGTAACACTGCCACATTGCTGGCTATGTGTCTCACTTCTTAGCAAAGCCAGTACTGTTAACATGGTGCCATCTAAACAAACAATTATCCTGAACTAACTGCCTCTGCGTGAAGCAGTAAACTGACAGTATGCACACACCACATGCCTGGAGCAAGCCAGAGAAATACCACAAAGCTAGTGGGGTGCAAAATTCGAGGCAATGCTACATACAGCACTAAATTTAATTTAAACATAGAGAGATATTCCTTGTGTGACAGATTAACTGCTCTGACAGTAAAGCAGCCACCTACACAGACTCACCTGGAATCCTTTAATTCAGTAACAAGAAGAGACCCTTCATCACTTTTCAAATCACCTCCATTCATGAACACTTCACCGGCCTTCAACTCTGACAAATCTTTTTCCTCAGATTCCGTAGAGATCAAGCTATTCGCAGTCTCTAAACAACCCTCCGCCTCCCCCTTGACTTCCTGGGCTAACTCAATGCCATTTAGCTTTCCTGAAAGTGGGGGGGAAGAAAAAAAGGCAAGAAAAAAATAAAAATTAAAAAAAAAGAGCTTCAGTAACAGAATTGCTATTCTAAATGAATAAAATACAAGTGCTAAAATGACCTTTCCTAGCCAAAACTCGAGGCACTTGGCTTCAACAGATTCATTTCTCTATAGACAAGCTGCCTATAACAACATGAAATTTGTTTTCCATCTTTAAAAATACACTCATAAAATGAAAGCACGCTGCCTGCATTTCACTCTTGAATCATTTTTGCATTTAATCATTTTGACCCTCTCTTGTGGTATGGAACAGGCAATGATCTACTGAGCCTCCCTGGCATTTCTGGGACTTGTGTCTCAGACCATCACAATGCTATTATGTGAGTGACCTTTTTAACAATGCTTAAACATCACTGAGACACTGACTGCCACTTAGACCTGACTCATCAAGTTTCCTTACCTGGTTGATCAGTCTTCTCAAGACCCAACTCTTCCTCCTCTTCAATATCCTCTGCCTCCATAGGCTCAGAGGCAGACTTCCCTTCATTCTGCAACTGAATTGCCGGAGTGTTATTTGGAATAACTCATTACCCTCTAGCTAACAGGACAGTTGCACAAATGGTTCAATCACAGCTCCCATGCCAGGCTATTTATTCTGTGCCCAGCAGTAAGGCCACACTAGTCCAAAGGCTAATAGACAATCAAGCCACCCAGCAACACATGCTCTGCTGAGCCAGAGCCCGTAAAGAAATATGTGGGACCCACTTCCATCTCCTACCTATGAACTATTCCTGAGTTCCTTTTCCCCTCATTTCTCCAAGGTGTGTGCTAACTATTTATTCATTTTCAGCTATATGAAGACTTAGGTCTTTGAATGTTCAGAGAACAACAACTACTCCTGAATACAATATGCATAATTTACCACAAACCTTAGGTCACTACATTTAACAAAAATATATCCCAGTTTACTGTAGCAATCCAGGGGGAATCCAAAATTTGCTTTAAGCAAACAGATGAAGCTACAGTTAAAAAAAAATAAAAATCTAACCAGTGGCTTTTTTTTAACCAATCTGCAAGTGATAACGCCAGATCACATTGTTTCTATATGCCTTGAACAAAAACGCATCAAAGACTTTTCGTCAGAACAAGCAAAGCAGAAGAATGTGTGCAATGGGAAGCTACTGAAAATTACTCTGGTGCACCAGGACTCTGCACTTCACGTGAAAGCCAGTTTGAGTAAGTATAAGAGAGGAAGACAGGATACAAGGCAAAGCCTTCTCTGGCAAGGGCCTATTCTGTCATTACACAGATTCAAACAAAAAAGTACCTTGGATTCGTTTTGATCTGACTTTCGTGTTCTTTTCATTATTTCTTCAATTCTCTGTTAAAAGAGGGAAAATAGTTGCAATGACATATAGAGCTTTATATTTCAGCACTCTGGTTTAAATTTTCATCAATCATAATATATTTTCATGTTTCATAAATTTACTACTTTATTCACCATTTTAAAGCTCACAAGCCAGAGTTGGCTTTTAAAAAACCCCCACACTACTTCTATTTAAATGCATCTAAGACAGTTTGCCTGTTCAGTTTAACACTTCAACCGCTATTTTAGGCAGAGAAACCTCTCTGCTTCCAAAACAGTATACCTTTTTTCTTTCAAGCCTTTCCTGCATATTTTGCCGCATAATTCTCTCTCTTTCCAGACGCTGTCTTTCAGCCTCTTCTTGGGCTTTTGCTTCAGCTTCTTCTCTCTGAAAATAAAACAAAAAGAAGAGAGCATCCAGTGCACAACTCATTCCCAAGAGTCAAAAGTAGAGTTGTTACAGAGATTGTGGTTCAACACAGACAGGAACATCAGACAGTCGCTACTTAATATTACCATACGTTGCAGCTAAATGCCAATTACCCAGCTACTGACATGAAATAGATATTACTATGACATTCAGAAACTGATCTGAAAAGAAAAACGATGTGCATGGCTATATTGTGATTATGCAAATATTCTGAATGATGTTGAGCTACTCAGCGTTCAAACTATACTTCAGGATGAAGATCTGTCTAAGAAGGATAATTTATAAAGTAGCAAGACAGCAATTAAATTTTAAATGTGGCAAGGTTAACTTAAAAATCTAGGCAGTCAGGTATTACTGCCAAGATACTTGGTACTGATCATCTTCTGTTCCTACCATACTGGAAAATCTTTTCTAGTGTGACCAGAAAGAAAATAGAAGCATAAACTCAAACAAGCTTTTAAAGAAACAGACATGTCAATGCTATCCATAAGATACAGCTCTTTAAACACAAAGAATTCAATTGTAAAATTGCTTTAATTTTCAAAATTAATCTCATTTAAGAAAGTCCACTTTCTGCAAAACAGCTTCCTTCAGTTAGGAGGATGCCTTTGTAAAGGTACATAGATACTAGCTGTGGAAGACTATTTAGCAACCAGAAAGGCAGACTTGGAAACACTACCAAGCTTTCTTTTAAAGGAATCAGAGCAAGCCAGATGACTTTCCAGACAGACCACCTCCTTATAATCTGTAGCAGTAAGTTGGTAAAGTGGGCTCAGTACAAATATTTTACATGTGCAAAATAGCATCCCAGATGGCTAAAAAAATTCCCAAAATACCTGCTTCTGCCCCACACTTGAATTTATCAAATGGAGGGGGGGGAATCACATAGACTAGGGCAAGGAAAGGACTTCAAGACATTCTCAAATCCATCTCAGACAGGATGAACTCTGCTTTACATCATTCCTGACAGAGATGTGTCAAAACTGTTCTGTGAAAGAAAATCAAAGACAACCCCCTCGAAAACACGTCAGCAGCTTGTATGAGGAACACAGCTGGAGCCAACAGATAAGCAGACCTGGTGTTGAAGCTCTGCAAGTTTTTCCTGCTCTTCCTGTTCTCGGCGAATCCTCTCCTCTTCAGCTTGTCTTTGTTGTTCTTCAAAAGCCAGTCTCTTTTCTTCTTCCTGCTTGCGGAGCTCCTCCTCCTGCAGTGCTTTTTCCTCAGTTGCTCTCTTGGCAGTTTCTTCTTCTCTGATTCTAGTGTTTCCAAGATACAGATTACTGACTGGATATTTATTTCTTTAAAGTGTGCATGCACATGAGACAGACTAGGAAAGCAAGGAAGTTCTAAGTTATGCAATCACAAAATAACTGTAAAGATACTCTCTGGTGTGGATTTACAAATGCCACCATCCAGACCAGTCAAAGGAAAAAGCAGAGTAACTTGGAAGACACTGTCTATGAGTACATAAATGTTCTTTGCTGATTAAGTCAAGGTCAAGGCAGGTTGCTCCAATAATGGAAAGTTTAACTGAGAACTTGATTAAGTGACAACTATTTAATAAATACCACCTGCATCCACGACACAAATGAAGCTTTTAATTACTGTCAAACATAAGTTTAGTTGGATTTCCTAAAAGACTGTTACTTCTATAGTCTGAAATCCAGAGGTATACTGGAGGTGTACACTGCTAGATCATGCAGACATACACAACAGATCTGATGACATATTTCTGATAAAACATCTATAGCAGACTATATGACAGTTTATGACAGCTTTATACCAGTGACTGGAAAACAGACAAAATCTATCATGTTCACAGAAGCACAGACAGGTAATCCCTGATCTGGAATAAAGTTAGTCAGCACAAAGTTAAGAATTTATTTTTAACAACTTCTATACAGTGAACTAAATGTATACTGATTTATCACTTTGAATTACTTGGCTGCAACATTTCTGATCCAGATTTCAGATCACTAACATGAGATTTAATGTATCATCAAAACACTGCCCGAGTTCATCAAAGGAAAGTTTAATACAGAGAGGTTGACTATTTCAAGACAAATACAAACAAAACAAATACAAGTGGTGTAAAAAGCACATTCTAGTTTTGAAATAAAAGCATTACTGGTGACTGGAAGAAAAAAGCAGCAGTGATTTGCACAGGGACTATGCATTACATATATACTGAGATATAGATTAGCGATACACACAGCAACCTGTCTTGTCTCAAATGGTGCCAACGTCTGTCTCTGCTTCAGGAACTGCATTAAGATTTACAGGAACTTAAATTAAAGGTTAGGAAACATACACAGCTGGAGTGTCCATTCCAATCACACCCCACCATTGGAAGTATCCCTCCCTTCTCCTGAATTGTTACCTTTCCTCTTCCTGTCTCTGAATTCTTTCTTGGTCTTCACGCTCTCTTTGCTCCCGTGCTAGACGTCGTTTCTCTGTCAAGATTTTAGCAGCTTCTTCAGCTGTGGTGGTCCCTGCTACTGTTTTGCTACCTGATTCTGCAACGGTTAAAAGAAACTGCTGTTAAAAAGCCCCAGTAACTTAAAATTAAGAAAGATGTTATCACTGTAAGCTGAGATTTTTTTTTTGGCCAACTGACCCACTATCTTTTTGATCAGTGCACATCATCTAAAGGCCCACAAGAGCCAAAGGGGAGCCCTAAAGAAATGCAGAGCCACAAGATCTCACTGACACTGAAATAACAACTAATTTCAACTATACTGATCCAGCCATATTCCAGATGATCCAGTTAAAGATATTCTCCAATTACCATAGTACTTAAAAACATGTTTCTGAAAAGACACATTTATTCTATAATGCTTACAAATACTTAAAAGAAAACTGGAAAAAAAATACTGCTTTAGGAAATACATTTAACTTCCTTCTAATAAAACTGAACGCACATGACCCTGAAGAGGAAATATTAATTTTTTTTTTATTTCTCTTGTTTCCTAACATAAACATTCATGCCTTTATATTTACAGAGTATCTTAGGGTGCAAGTAATCACCATTTTATCTGGCCCTGAAGGCACATACTAATGACTTCAGTAATACCATATTTCTACACATTTTAGCAACAAATCAATTTCCAATATACATGGAGATCAAAACAGCTCCAACCACCAGGTTAGTAGATATTTGTACAGTCCTGCAGTTTATGTTTCTTCATGTCCTGCCTGGTGGTATGGTGTCTGAACATCAGAGATACTATTATAAATTAACACCAGCAAAAAACCCCCAACCCTTGCCATCCAGCTGCTCTCAATATATATTGAAAGATCTCTGATTTTTATCAGTTATTCCCGCTCTCTAGAAATATTACTGTTTGAATGTGACTTAAGAACTCATGATCTGAATATTCAGAGAATTAGCTCTTGGTGTCAGTAGAGCAATAGCATCATAATGTTGGTGAGGACCTGCCTTTCTTCTTTTTAATATTTCACAAATCAGCACATATATGTTTATAAAGCCTTCAAGTCAAGGTAATTTTGATGAACAATGACATCAGGGTTTGATCAGTTATTTTGCCTCTGACCTAAAGACAAATCGTTCAAAACAATGCCATCATTAGGAACTTTAATACCTCAAAAGCTGCTTAAGCCTCATGGACACATAATCACTACCTGCAGCTGTAGGGCATAATTACACAGAGTAAACCCTCAGCAGCTGAATCACGGCAGTGTTTTGTGCATAAAAATTTTTCTTGCAGTCCTAGGAAAAGCATTCCAGCACTGATGGAGTGCAGTCACAGAGATGTTTTCTAATATTTAGATTTATCCAATGCTGAAAAAGAAACACCTCCCCAGAACACACATTGCTTCTGATTTGGGCAAAAATGCAGTCATGTTGGTACAACCAAGAATCAGCCATAACAGTTCCAAATCTGAACTCGGTCAAAAGGTGTCCTCCTCCTCCTCCCTGAGCAGGAGAGACCACTCCTTTGCAGTTTTAAGAATCGTTAGCAGAATCTGCCTACTCAAGATTTGCACGTGCTTTTCTTCCTATATTTTACAACTTTATGTTTTATTTAAAGAAAAGGAGCGAGGGTTCACTTAGTATTGCCAGTATATAACCATGAAGAAATCAAAATGCCTTTCTTCTCCTCTACCACTTGAGTGTCTTGCCAGTTTAGACTAGTCAATTTTTACAGCAGAGGCCATCTTCTGTTGTGCACTTCTGTTGTGCACTTGCACAACAACCAAGGCGGCAGTCCTGTTTTAACACTACTGGAATCTCTGTTGTATCAAAATTGGTTGACATTTAATGTCAGGTTAAACCTATTTTCCCCCTTCAAAACTGAATCTAAATAAGACAACTCAATCCCCCGCAAGAAGCCTAAAAGTTTTAGGCTTTTAGGTTATAGGGTTATAACATGATAATGATAGCTTGAATTACGATGAATATCTGGTATTGAAAACGATAGAAGAAAATTAGTCACAATGGTTCAGAACACTGCAGATATGGAAAGAACAGGGGGCATAGAAACAAAAGAAAGGGTAGGAGACTTCAAGTCTACGGGGGACCTTCCCATTGCATTTTCACTTTTGAAGCTTTACTGATGTTTTCCATGTGGTTACTTCAATAGTGCTTTCATCTCCATGCACCCCTCATACAGTCTGTTTCCATAGGGCAGGACACAGGACTTCCCAACATGATTGCTAACATGCCTTAAAAAGATTCTTCCAGTGTTTTATACTCAGCTCCATTTTTGTTGTACTCCCACTGTCATTCCTGGTAAGAACTGTCTTTTTCTCAAAGGACCTTTTTGTGATGGAAGGGGAAAGAGAGAAATAGGCAAGAGAAATGTCTCAGAACAATTGTAAAATGTACTATTAGTTGGATGGAGAGAAGATTCCAACACATTTCAAGGCAAGTCATTTATTCACAATTAATCTAGGAATCATATTCCAAAGCCTTCACTACCCAGATACAAAAAAGTGAGGCTCCATGATAGTTTATTACCTATCATCATGCATAAGGTGAGAGCTCATGAAGGAGCACTTCTTATGCTTTAAGTTGAAACAAGCCTTTTAACTCTCAGAGAAGCTGCGAAAGGCTGCTGCCAGAAACGACAACTGCTCCAAGTCACTGAAAAATAAAAAGCTTTTTACTGCAGAACAGTATATTTTAGCAGGAAGACACAAAAAACAAGACAAAAACTTGATTGCTGTCTGTCAGCAACGGGCAATCAAGTTTAGTTTGACGGAGAAGAGATGGTATGAAGATACAAGTGCACGAAACTGAGATTAGGTTGAACCTACAAGACCTAGAGACTGATTTGCCACATGCCATTCATTGGTGTGCTCTGACTTCAGAAGCTGTCCGGAATATGGTATTGCACCAACCCACAGGGTGAACTGCCTACACTGATGTGTAAAATGAAAATTGCCTTGAAAATTTAAAGCAACTTTTTCTTTTTAAGAACAAAGATTTTGCCTCACTTGGCCATATTGCAGTGTACCAAAACATTCAAAGAGATAAATGAAATCATCTCTGTGTTGAAGAACATGCCCACTATTTCCTTATCTTCTATGTGTCAAAGAAAAAGAGCTTCACCCAGCCCCAGTACGAATCATTAAAAAGATGACTAGCTTGGAGATTAGCAATAAAATAAAATGGCAACAGATAAACTGAGTTAATACAGTTCCAGAAGTCAGTGTAGAGAGGAGACAGGTGGGACAACCAAGGAACAAGGACAGGTGTTCTTGTTCCAGAACGATTGGAAGATACAGAAATAGGATACACTGTTATGGAAGTTTCAACCAGCCGATGACATTGATCACAAATGATTATGCCTCCTTTGAGGCATGCAAGACGTTTGTCACAGTAATGTAGCACATTGAGGGATGGACATTCTAACTGCAAAGATAAATGACGTGACACCAAAGACAGATGTGCAACTTCATACAGACATCCACATTTGACTGCGACATCCAGGCTTCCTTCTAGAGGAACACATGCTCAAAGAACTGTACCATAAATGAGTTCTTCAGCTGACTAACACTATTTCACATCCAATGTTGAGCAGTGTCAGGAAGAGCCTCAGAAATAACAGACAACTGCAGCAGCTGAGGAATGCACAACAGGAACTGTACATGCAGTAACGTGCAGCAAGCATATGTTCCCACTTACCTTGTGTCTGAAGGATTTTCACCCCCAGTACTGCCCAATGGCTGTAGCTTAAATTCCAGAGATCCCTCCTTTTCCTGTTAAGTCTCCCCTAAGTCCTTCTCCACAAAGAAGTGCCTGCCAGACCTCATCAGAAGGCTCTCCCACATTCTGTTCTGGAGATGGCAGATGGCGCTCTTCCAGTAAGAAGGACAGAGGCTGTGCTTACTTGGCACGATGAAGAGGACTAGGAGACTAATTGCTTATCTGGTATATGGCTCTCCTTAATCTACCAAGATAATTTCTACTGAGAACTGACCACTTTTTCCTAAGGCAGCAATGATTATATATTCACTGGAACTGAGACTGAGGCAGCCTTCTAGCTTTGTGAAAACTCGCTCTCAGCCTGAGATGCACCAGTAGCTGATTTCTTCCTCCAAGCAGGTCTCTACACAAGCAATTTTAAGAATTACCAACTGGACTGAAAGACCTTTGCACAGTTTAACTATTGACTTTGCAAACCTAAGCTAGTAGATCCCTCAGCTACTGTGGCTGAAGCCGAAAAGGCAAACAGGATTTCTGCTTTTCTTAAAATTACAGTACAAGCAGTAATATTGAAAGCTCCTGACTTAAATCTTCAAGTCAAATAAACCGACTACTGCACTAAAATCCACACCAAAAGTCACACCATGTAAAATTATTGTATAAATCATCAGCAATGAACAGCTTCGGCCTTAAAGCATCCTACCCTCCAGTGGTCCACCTCACGAACAAATTATTTCACCAGTCCTAGCACACACTGGAGATGTCTCGAATAAGAGTGCGTCAGTCACTGAGAAACACTCACCTTCTTTGGTCTTTGTGCTAGTAGCTGCTACCGCATCCCTGTCCAAGGCTGGTGAAGAACCTTGCTCTTGTCCTGTTCCTTCCGTGCTCTTATCCTTTGGTTTGCTCTCTGCTTCAGTTTTCTTTTTGGTAATGTTTATAACACCTGGCGTGAGAGGTTGACGTTGGATAGGTGCCGGTTTAGAGACTGGAGTAGGAGATGGTGGCCTTTGTTTTGACACGCTGGGCGAAGGTGGACGAGTCTTTTGTCTGTTGAAATAAAGAATATTTTTCAGGGCTAACACTGAAAACCTCAAACATGCAACTGAGAAGAGCAGTTAGTTAGTTTACATTACGTACCTCACTTTTAAAAGTAAATCCACCCACAAACTACTGGTGCCTTCCTCATAAAACTCAAATACAGGATTCCAAAATACCCTGGGCACCTGGACTCACTCCTTGTGGGCTAACATCAAAACAGGTCTGCTATTTACCTCCACATCAAGGATGAACCCTGTGATTCCAATCCAAGAAACTTCTACGTTAATAAAGGCAGATCAGCTTATTCAGAAGCTTGCACGCTTCCTGTTGGTTATAGTGCACAGACTGTATTGAAAACCAGGGTGTATTTTGTCTGCACAAAAGAGGCAAAGGTTCAAGAGCTGCATCCCTACTGTGGAAAAGAGAAATCAGACCAAAAATGAAGTCCTTATGTGTATAAACATGGCGTAGAGTAGGTCATCCAAATTCTAACAGCACAGCTGTCTTGAGACAGGAAGCATCCTTCATTTTGTTCTGAATAAAAGAAGATATTTAACCTGGATGCATACCTAACTGTAGAAGGTGATGGAGGACGCTTCACCAAATTAGCAGGAGAGGGGGATCTTCTACGGGCAGACACAGATGGCGAGGGAGGGCGTCTTAAACCAGAACCTGGGGACGGTTTTTCTGTCTCTGATTTCTAAGAAGATACATAAAAACAAAGTAATGCTCGCTCTCTAGAATACATTACAGACAGAAAAGCTGCTACCCCAGCAAACATACACTTCTCAACAAGATGTACTTCACATTTCCTTTACGTTCCAAAACACAGACCCAGTCAATGTTGCCTAAATTAAATTTTGGGAACCATAAGCAGCAAACAACATGCCTTTAAGATATTAGAGAGATCAAGGACCACAAAATTCCCATTTGATTTCAATACTGTGTTTTTTAAGCAAAAGCTATTGAACGTTTCAATAAGCAAGCAAACTGTTGAAATAGGATCCCATCCTGAGCTGTTCCAAACCCCCGATTAATACAAACCTAATTCCTGTGGATTTTCAACAAACCTGGGTTGAATCTGGTGAACTTGCATCAGATGAAGAGGACTTCAATCTGTCGATGCTACGACTGCGCACGGGCACTTTAGGAGTTGGGACTGGGGAACTGATGGAACTGGCTGAAGCTGAACGAGGACAGAGGTGAGATTCTATAAAAGTTAGGAATTTGACAAGACAAAACGAGAACCAAGTGCACAGCATAAGAACAGGAGAAAAGGAAGAGGGGGAAAGAGAGAAAGAAAGATTGTGTGTGTTAGAAACCGTACAGAGAAACGCCACAGGCAGTGCACATTGCAATGGGTCACAGACACAGACACCACCACCACACGATTAGTACTTTGGAAGCAACAGCACCAAGAATAAAACCATTCTGAAAGCAGCAGTCTGGAGTAGATAAAAATAAAATGCTTTTCCAAAAAATGTCTGAATTTGCAATACATCAGCATTACTTTAATTTTAGTCAAGCTGCATCTAACCACAAATAGTTCCACTTTAATGGCTTATCATCTTTCTTTACAAGTTCTTCATCACAAGTTCAAATTTTAAGCATGTTTCCCCCATACTCAAGGAGGAAATCTTCCTTCTTTTCAAAGACTAATTATAAAGCAGCATTACATTAGGAATCCAAGCATTACTTTACAAACTTTTCTTGTGAAATAAGCATTTGTGCAACATTATTTTATACTTGCCCTCTCTGACCTCTTTATTACTATATATGTGTGCACTTTATCCAGATTAACAAACTGAAATAGTAAGTAAAAATAAATAAATAAAAAATAGAAAGTAAAAGAAACCTATCAAAAGAAAGAGGTCAACTGCTAATCTAAAATACTTTTCCTACCTGACGTGTCAATTTCTTCACACATAAGAAAGAAATTGTATCTTCTAATTACTTTTTTTGCTAACGTAATCATAGATGGATAAGCATACATAGATGTAAAAATCTACCTCTGAAACTAGATAGTGGATTCTTCTATAGTTCGAATAAATTGTGACAGATGCCAGCACTTAATTTTGTGACTTTATGGAAAATACATTTTATTTTCATATCTACAGCATTTGTGCAAGGAGAACTGCATTCTGTTTGTGCATAGTTTGTGCTAAAGCACAGGTTTGTTTCTACTGAAATGAAGAAAGTACCTCTAAGTAAACTGATAAAAATGTAAAAAATGTTATCTTTAATTCAGCAATAGTGAATAAGTCACATGCTGTCAGTAACAGTGAAAAAGGATGGTATTTCCCCACATGACATGACCTGAAATATTCATGGTAAAATAAAAGTGGCATATAGATAGGTGTGCAAAAATATGACCATTGACTACAAACCAAAAAAGTAAAAACTGATTATTACACATGGGGAGCAGTATAGAAATGTCACCATTACCAACAAGGACCAAGCGGCATAAGATAAAAAATAAAGATGGAGTAACATACTTAAGAGGAAACAAACAAAACTAGGAACGCAAGTTGTAAGGTAAGAGAGGAGAAAGGACTCCACATTGGTTCCAGATATGCATTTACTGGGGCATTATTATAACCAGTAACAATCATAAGACATATGAGCTGCAGCTAGGGCTTGCCCATGATGCAGATTCCTGCACTAGTACTAAGTTAAGCCACAGCGTGGGCTTATCAGCTCAGTCTGGACCAATATAAAATTGCTTGAGCCAGCCAGGGTTTCTCTACAGTATCTTCTCCTTCTAGTATGCCTCTACTTCTACAATCAATCTGTGTGAAGCCAGCTCAGGGCTCCCTTTATGTTAAGATAACTCCTCTGTCATGTTCCTTACGAAAGTTTCTCCCCCTAAAGAAATTTAGGCTTTGCACTTATTCCTTTCAGCCTCCTTTGAAATTGTATGTTTGTTTGGGTTTTTTTCACTTTCATTTCCTAGCACTGTTCTCTGACCAGTATGTCTCAGATTCACTTCAGGGTACACCCAAATGCAGATCTCTGTCAGTTAAAAAAAAACAAAACAAAACAACACAAACAAAACAAATGAACATCAGCATCTGGTTCTCTGCAGAGCAAGTAAACTGGCACTAGAGTTTAAAAGCCAGTATTATTCTATGCTTTTGTAAACATGCAACATAGCATATGAATTGGTTATTCCTGACCAAAGAAAATACTGGATAAGTAGTATTATACATAACCATATATTAACTGTCTGATTCATACTGAAGTGTAGCACAGTTAGTGACTATCATGTAGGTTCTTGCTTGAAGAGCAACTGCATAAAACTTTCAGGCTTTGCTGCCCTCCTGTTACCTGAGGGATCTTGTCCATCAGCCGATAATGTAGCAGCACTTTTACTCCTAGCTAAGGAGGCCTGTGTGGGGGCGAGGAGGCGACTGATTACGCTACTGTCCAGAGGACTGAGCTGGGAACGACGAGCTAAACGATGAGAACAAATCAAAAAGGATCCAACATGAAATCATATAATGAAAAAGACAAGCAGTACAAAGCAAAGGAAGACTGTGAGCATTGTTGCAAATCATAACAGTTTAGGAAGAAAAATACTGAAGTCATGGAGAGGGAAATCCAAACTAAAAGCACAGAAGGGTTAAACACTGCAATCTCTTATGTTGCACTTCTTGTCCTCGGCTTGCTTAATACTAATCATTTTAACATGCAAAGACTGGCAGGCATACAGCAGAGCTGAATGCTGAAGTCAGACAAAGTACAAGTAGTTTTTGATCCAGCTCTTCAGAGCTATATTCTCTAGGTTGCAGGAAAGGCTGTTCTGACATAAAAAACAGAAGACTTGCAAGTCAAAGTGAACAGTTATCATCAGGCATCATTTACACACACAAATTCACATGGACAGCACCCATCATCCTCCCATACAGGAAATATTCTGAAGCAGAATATAATTTCCACTGTTGCAATAGCTGCTAAAAAGAAAAGTTTCAGATTTGTTAACTCAAAGGGAAAAACATGTTAGAAAAGTTGCTAGTCTTCAGCTTTAAGAAGAGTTTCTAGAAAACAGGTTATTCGTAACCTAGTGGGGAATTACACAGACCAAAAGAGACTGGAGTGAGAATGGGTTTCTTCCTTCATTTGCATGCACAAAGTTAAGGCCAGCAGCAGGAACAGAGAAGTTGCTTTTAAACTGAATAATGAAAGAGAGCTTAAAAAGCAAAGGTAAGATTTAACTAAGAAGTGAACATATCAGTGACATTTTTACTGTATCTTACATTTAAACCTACCAGCTTTCAAATACATCTCTCTCTCAAGCAGAGACATTATGCTATCTACTTAGAGTGCCATTTAACAAAGTCAAAGTCCTTCTTACAGGATTTCTTTTTTGTCCAAAGGGAGAAATTTAGCCTTTACCATTTACAGTCTTATCTTCACCACCAGAGAACTAAAAAGCCATTAAAAAGTCCTAAAAATTTAAGAGCCAAGGAAACTAGTGAAAGTAAGCCTGTCCAAACTTTACTATGAATGGCTTTAAAAAGAAATATTCAGCTTTATGAAACAACCACCTGGTTTTTCTTCCTTTTTCACTTTTTCTAGTTCTGGAGAGGATTGGGGTTTACTACTCATTCTATTCAAAGATGTGCTCCTCTTCTTTTCTGTTCCTCCTAGAGACCAAGCGTAAGGAAGATTATTTTTAACAAGATATTTATATATATGATTTTCTAAACTGTCATTCCCATGCTTTGCTTTTGCCAATCAGCTAAAACCACAGATCTATCATTATGAAGCACTATTTTCTCATGAACTAAATGGTTTGGCTACCATTTGTCTACTTTCCCCCCACCCTTCCACTTTTCAGAGGAATAAGGCTGGTTTATAGACACAGTTACCCAATATTTGGCACTGCCATGTGCATAACGATATTTATGCTAGAGGGCATAGACTACATGCACAGAGTGAAAGCCTGAGTAAAAACATTTATAATGAAACTGGGACATGGTTTAAAAGTCAACTTCAAATATCCCATTTACTGCCTCCCAATTCTCAAAACAAACTGGTTTCTAGCACCTTTCTGTTCCACCTGCGAACCTTTGAGTGCTGACTGCTGAGAATGTAGAGGAACTTTGTTATTCAGTCTGTTTAATGAGGCACTTCTCTTTGTGGTACCTGGAAGTGAAAGCGCATGGATTAATTATGTTGAAAAGCCTAGAAGTCCCCGCCAACACCTGCCCCACTTCCCTAAGATAGAGAGGAGTAATTAAGTCACTTTATAGTATGAATCCTTCAGAAGCAGGAAAACTGGATCAGGGAAGAATTACTCTATACAAAGCATTATTTCTTATATTCCTGTATGTTACTGATCATAGCAGCAGGATGCCAGTCTTGACAAACTTCTTGTTTGACCTACTGAGGCCATTCTCGTACAACTTTTTAAATAAGTAATTTAAAAAGGCCATTGCTCCCATTCTGTATGAGTAACAGCGAGCTCAGAATTAACATGGAGCATAGCTGATGAAATACTCCACTGATCCAGGGACAAGCATCTTCCTCTCATTTCCACATTCTGCTCCTCCACCTTCCCAGGCACATATGCATGGCAGAAGCAATCTGGTTAATTCTGTGACTGTATTGTCTGTCATCTGAATTTAGCCATCTTTTACCAAACAGCCATTTCTTCTTGAGCACCAGATCAAGAGCACAGAATTGCTCTAACTTGCTATGATGATCTAAACTACCCAGTCAGTCAACCTCTACATCCTGATCACATGGATCAGTTGGAGTCCTGTCCAAATTTCTTGTATTTCAGGCCACTTGAGAATTTTTCCTCCAAAGCAAACAAGGATTCACAAAGGATTTCAAGGTATGACAGCAAGTTTGAAAGCAATCCCCATGAGTTGAATAATTAGTGACTTCCTTTGTTAGTGGCTTAATTTGTACTTTACAGCCCTTTTTTCTGACTCACACTCAGAGCTGAACCCTGCAGACACATTATATATAAATATCATTTTAAATCACAAGCAGTCTCCAGTGACTCAGAGCCCCTGCAGCTATGCTAGTATAGATATATTCACTGATTTCCCTACCAGGCATACAGTGTATGAGTACTGCTGCATCACCTTCCAACATGAACCAGCAAAATCATGTCCATGTTAGGGATTCTTCTAGCACAGCTCATTTGATCAAAGGTTGCAGATTGACAGAACACTATAGCATAGACCTAGTTGAATTTGGTTTTGTATTAAACAGCTCTTAGCTTATTAATGCTTTTCATCATCTTGGAAAAAAAGACATTTGGGATACAGGCAGGCTCCTATGAAACACTGGAAAGATTCTCCACAAGTAAATTGCAGGCTAAACCAAGCTGATATGTGTTCATGCAAATAGTTTTTATTTTTCTTAACAAGTAGATTAGGACAATTTCTTGTGTTTCATAGTAATTTATTTTTTTTTAAATTATTTGGAGAAAGCAGATTGCCATGATTTACAGAATGTATCGGGATGGGGCAGAGAGGAGGAGGCAGAGAGGAGATTCACATGTACAGGTTTACCAGAAAGTGGGAAAACCAGAGATCTATCTCATTCTCTACATCCCTGTTAAGACTAGTTGCATGGTGCACATTTGAAACACGACATGCTACAGTCAGGAGCTTCATCTACCTCAAAGATGCAATTCAAAATGAGACTGGAAGCCACAGAAATTCGTAGACGATCTCTAGAGTGCAAACACTCTCAGAAACCCTTAAAAATTAAAATTAAAGAAATAGTTGCCTTCCAGGCTGTTTCTATTCCTTGGTAATCATCAGCACACTAAGTAACCCAGAGTGCTTGCAAGCAGTGGTGTGCACTAACAGTTTAAGAAATGTGTAATTTGAGCATCAGTATCAAGATTACACTAATTTATTGGGCTAGGAAATGGTGTCAGAGCTGCACGCTATGGCTACAACGATGCTAGAACTCCAGGTCAAAACAAAACAATCTCCTACCACCCAAAAAACTCCCACAGGTATCAGGGTTTTTCATGCATCCTTCTCTATTTGGTTAAAGCAGAATTCTAATACTAAAAAGAAAGTGTGTGTCTATAGAGTACAGGACTGGCACAACAGAAAGATGTCAAAACTAAGTTGATTTTCTCCTTCCCAAAGGCAATCAAGTGTCTGAAGCTGTCTAACAGAACAAAGAAAACTTTATTTTTGTACTACTTCTATTTTGCTGAAATTTTAGGGTGTGATTTAAGGCATGCAAACCCGTAACGATGATGTGAAATGATTTGCGAATCAATCATTCACCAAGATTTGACTTTAGTAAAGCAATTAACAGAAATAAAAAATAAAAAACCAGCAATCTTTACCGTTACTCTTCTCCTCTAAAAGAGATCACATCAACTGGGTCAAAGCCCTGAACAGTGAAGCTGGATTAACAAACTGCATGAAATGCATTTGAGATCAAAATATGAAATGAGTTACACAGCAAGGGAGGAAAGGGAGTATCATTCCACCTCCTGTCTCCTCCCCAAATAACAGTTAAGCAGTACACCTGCTACCAGCAGACACACAAACACTTACTTCGATCAGAAGCATTTAAAAGCGCTGCAGATGATGACAACCGTTTATTCATGACAGCTTCTGTCTGTTTGAGGTTTGCTGTGGAGGTGGACCGCTTGCTGGCTGTGTAAAAAAGTGCTTACTTTAGAATTCACCTTCATACCTGAGGAATAACCTTTCACACGTTGCTGTGAGCGAACTTTGGAAGTATTACATCCTGAAAGCTATTTCCAGTTTTGCTTAATAAGAAACAGAAATTATTTTTTTTCCCTTTGAATAGACTTCATACAATTAGCACCAGTTCTAACATGCACAGAACAGGCATTTAATTTAGTAGAGCCATGCCAAGATTTTATACACCTGTATGCAAACAAGTGATTTTTAAACGCTGTGCTCCTAACTTGTAAAGACAAAAGCTACTGAAGTTGTGTGTTGTTACCAGACTGGTAAGACAGAAAAAGTAACAACAAAACCTGAAAACCTATAATTTCTTTCTTCGTTCCTTCCACATAGGTATGTCAAAACAGTTTTTCAATCACTAGTTAACAAAAACAAAACAAATACTTTTGGAGGGATAAAAGCACATCATGAGGAAAGGCAAGAAAGCATTCCTCTTTCCGATTACTTCCCAAGGGCTGCTGTAACTATTATAGAAATTTCCAATTTTTCTCTGAAAGGTATTCCTTAAGTTCATGTTTCCTATCAATTTTGTAACTCTTCTGAAAAAAACTGCTGCAAGAAGCATTATTTTTTTGTATGTGTATACACACAGACATATATATACACACATAAAAATCACATCTCACATGGCAAAATTTCAAGTTTACTACAAGACAGATAAATACCTGCTTTTTAATTTCAAATAATGTACTTTCAGGATGAACACTACTCCAGAGTGTGAAAGCCTTGGAAAAGCACGTATCTGTTGCTATGGAAACTCAATAAGCAGAAAGCAGTAATGCACACAAAGTTGTGCAGACTAGCATAATAAACACAAGAAATTCCATACATCAAACACAAGTAATCGATTTTGCTGGCATATTGGACAGCAAAGATGATTAATGTGAACTCATTAGTGCATAAGTATCAAAGGAAAAAGCAGCACTACTCACCACAGAGGCAGCATCTTTTTCCTTTGGCCAGCATGCTATAGCAACTCCTTATAGGAAGAGCCAGGACATAAGGATTCCTAAGGACACCCCTGCCCCTGCATCATGCTTTTGACAGAGGTACCCAATCCAGGCTTCATGAGCTAGGGGCCTCTCTCAAAACCATGTCAAGTAAAAAACAGATTTTGGAGCTGAAGCTACAGAAGCAGAAAGCTCCTGTCACAGTGAACAAGAGCAAAGTTGCCACAGGTTAAGAGGGAGAAAGGGGGATCTACTGAATCTAGTTAAGAAATGAAGATCTGAGCTTAGCAGGTACCTTCCCAACATAACAAAACAAAAAGGCACTTTATGAATGAAGCCTGAGTACTGGGGTAACTAAAACAGCCCTGAGAAGTTTTATATATGAAAATCATGAAACTCACAATTAATGTATTTGGGTGTTTTCAAAGGTAAAGACTACCCTCTAGCGTCTGCTCTTGAAAAGAAAGCCTGGCTCCTGCCTGAATTCAAGCTTGTGAGTCTAAGGCCTCCAAACATCGTGGAGATGCTTCATACAAATTTCTCTTGGTTCAAATTAGAACTTCAGCTCTTGCATGAAATCTGAGATTTGGTCCATCACCTACTAAGACCCAGCGGGCAAAAAATTAAATCTTGCCTTGAGAAAAATTACACTGAGCAAAGTAATTCTTTTCCAGCAAGCTTACAAGTTCTGGAGATGGGCTGTGCTGTCTGGTAGAGACAAGGGATGAAACTTCTACCGGAAGACTCAAAAGAAAAAAGTACAGGCTAAATATGACTGTTCATACAAAAAAAAAAAAAAAAAAAAAAAAATCAGTCTCTATTTTTCAGGGGAACAGCAGTGGTGAGGGCATGAGCTAGTATCTCAACTGATGCCTTGACAGAAAAAATCTAATTGGTAAAGGGTATTCATACAGCTATTTAAGTCTTCTTTTTCCAGAAAATTTTAGTTTGCATTAATTGCCTAAGATCTTAAGAAGTCAATGCTTTTTTGATCAATATATTTGCAAATATATGATCAGATAGCCTCAACTTTTTCCCCTACGTCACCCACAGGACAGCTTCTGCAAACTTTAAAGTTTTGGACAATTCACTAGGAAAAAAAGCTTTAGAAGACAGACAGGATATTCTTGAGTAAGTTATTCTGGTTACATAGGTATTTATAAAATATCTTTTGAAAAAATACCTCAAATATCTTTTGTATTTTGAGGAGAAAGTTAGAATACTTACATCAAGAGATTTGAAATGGAAGAAGCATACAGCACAAATCCCATGTGATACCAAACTGTATTTTTTAATGGAAGGGGGAAAGCAAACTGTAGCAGCAAAGCCAAAGAAAGCATATGACTGCCATGCAGCAAGGCTTGCAATTGGGTAAGGAGCTGGGAAATACGGTATCTTAAGAAAATTGTTATAAGAAAGAGCAGCTCTCAAACCTAGCTTCTCACTGAGTTTCACTGAGAGAGGGTGCTGCAGCACTGCCTATCTGAGGTTGGATAAACTTAGGCTAAACAAAATATTATCCGTCTCTCACTTCCTTCCAAATTTCTACTAGGACAAGGAAGCTCTTTATTTAGAAAGGAGAGACTCTGGCAGCCCAATTTCTATTCTAATAGCACATGTCTCAACTACAGATGCACCTGAACATCTCGTTTTGCTTAGCAGTCATCACTAAACCTCCCTCATTTACAAGGACTCTGTCATCAAGGATGCTATATTAGACAGCCTTGCATTTCTCTTGGCAGACCCACACCCTGCATGTTTCATCTTAGCACTGACAGCAATGTCATTAATGTAACATTTGACTCTGGGGCTTTCATCAATTTTTAAATTTCAGGCCATCAGCAGGGTACTTGGTGCAGTCTCAGTGAATCACATTCTGTGCATAATACAGAATGGCTGATGGTTGGTGAAATGCTCAATTACATGGGGTTTACTTTCCAGATCACACTACCTCTATTACCCACAAATGCTGCTTTACCAGTCAACGTTCCTAAATATTACTGTTGACACAGCCAGTTCATGGAAGAACATGTCTGATGCTGTATTTTTTTGCACAGCAATACAATAGACAAGAAAGTCTTTAGTCCTAAAATAATGTAAAGAATATTTGAAATCTGTTCCCCCAATGGTTTTCATTTTAAGAAATGGAGCCTTTAATCCCAAATCTGCCACAGAAACTGATGGTGCAAAAATAATACTGCATTGAAACTAGCTCTAGACATGCTGTTAGACAAGGTGCACCACTCAGCCACAATGATGTAATGCAGTAAGAGCTCATATGGTGTAATTTTTCAGAGAAAAAAAAAAAAAAAAAAAAAAAAAAGGTAATTGCTGTCTTTCCAGCATTCATGCACACAAACATAAGGTGAAAGGGACCAAATAAGGATTTTTTTTTTTTAGAAAGCCAGCTGGACTTAGGCATCCTACATGGTTCGGGTAGATTTTAATAACAATTAAGTGAGGAGCTCCCAGAAAGATAAAAAGCTAAGAATGATCCTGAAACAGGAATAATGAGAAGCGTAAATCCAATCATGATTCCACAATATCCACCCCAGGTAAGACAGCTGTATGTTTGAAACCTCAACATAAAATCAAACACAGATTTAAAACAGTGTGGATACACAGGTGTCTTAGTAAAACACTGCATTATCTGTTTATTTCCATAGTCAATTTTTTCAAAATTGGTGCCAAGTTATCCAAATTGATCTACTGTAGCTGAACTTATCTGCTCTTCTTCTTGTTACTTTATGATGCATAAGGTACAGCTTAAGCGCCTATTATTACATCAGGAGCAATTTGTTGGAAGACGCTTTATTTTTAATGTGCTTCAGCAGCACTGAAGATCTTTCTCCACAATCAAAAGGACAGACAAAACTCATTTCCTCACATAAATTAAGAGAGAGCAAAGAATATTATGTTTGTTATAAAGTTTAGCTTTAAAATTAGGTAAGACAGAAAAGAATGGAGGAGGACAAAAAATAGTGCTTTTCTAAATATGTAAAGCAAATGCGATTTCCTAGTTTCAAGGTTAAATGGCATTTGGTAATGTGGAATACAGTAATTGGATTTATATAGGTATCCAAGGAACATGTGTTAAACAGGTAAACCAATCCAGTCAAACTGGCTAATTTTGGAGAAAATTAGAGATTCATGCTGTGCAGAGAAAGGGAAGAGAGAAGTTAAATAAAATACACATGCTTCTGCTGTGTTGCCAGAATAAGCCACAGTAGTTAAATCATACTCAGTCAGACTTTCATTGCATTTTCAAGTCTCATATTGTCACAGCATTACAAGACAGCTGTATTGAATTAGTAATGCTGTGAGCATGCACAGATTTTCAGAATTCAGATTTAGCTGCGTCTCAGCTGAGAGCTATCATCTTAAACTAGCTACAAGAAATAAGTTTGCTTATTAAACCTTGACAAATATATCAGTGATCCAATGTGTTTCTATGAATGGCTCAGTCTGTGCACTGGAAAGTGCCAGAAATCCAATGAAAACACATTTAGATGTATAGAATCACGTTTAGATAACTGGACAGATCTGATTTTGCAAAACCCTTAATGGAAAAAGTATCAAACTGCACAAAGGACCCATTCCCTTTCACAAAGTTTCAGCAAAATATAATTTGATTTTGCCAATTATTACTTCAATTGCTGGTAAAACTAAGCAAAAAGAAAACAAACCAAGCCCTACCATGTACTTTTTGCAAATTAGGAAACAATGAAACAGTTCAAAATTGCCCTAAAAAAAAAAAAAAGCTTAGACTACTTAACTAACTTATATTCAAAAACACGCCACTAAGAATTTCTCTTCTCCTTTCCCATGCTGTATCCAGTCATCTTTAAAAACCCAAATGCACATATCCTTTCCCTGAAAATTCCCTCAGGATGCCATGACTTAAGCTGTAGTTTAATTAGCTGGGAGGGATAGCTGAAAACGTAGGGGGCTGCTTTCTACTTAGGGATCACATTTGTTGCACAGCTGGCCAAGATCCAGGAAAAGATCTATAAGAAGATGGTTTTCCTTAGTTTCAGAGAAACAAGAACTCAAGTTTAAAAGGTTAGTAGTGAGAGTAAAACGACAGAAAAAGAACATTTTAGAAATCAATACCACCAGTTCCACCTTCATCTGTGGTCTGTTGTTCTGTAGAAGAAGAGGGTTTGTAAGCAAAGTCACAAGGTCAAATGGCAAACAATGCAAGGTAACAAAAAAATGGGGAAGCTGGATATCATAATGATAATTTATATCAAAGCACTTTCAAACATGTTACAAATAAACACTTAAAGACAAAAATCATGCTGACAGAAGATGACACTACTAAAACACACTCAGTTCAATTCCACCAATTCAGAAGATAGGCTGAATTAAAGCATTTTTTGTTTTATTTCATTCCTGGACAGTAACTTAAGTAACTTATTGGCAGGGTCTTCCAGTTAGGTAGTGCATGAAAAGATCCCTTCCACTGCAATCTTGATTTACTGGTCTAATTTCAGAATGTTGACAAGCTGAAACAGTTAATTGTGTGAAATAGGAAAAAAATCTGAGCTCAAATTAAAGTGTTAAATGCATCACCTAATCTAGAAGAGAACCTATTCTCCAAGAAGCTCAGACACTGCCCACTGCTTCTCCTTACCCATTACTGGTCATTTAAATAATCAGTTAGCATTCTGTAACTCTAAGGGTGTGTTTAAAACATTTTGGATGTAGTGTTACAGTACATTTTTTTTGTTCTGTTTATCACCAGTCTTAGCACACCATTACATGTACTGCATCTGAAGGACCTGGAATTATTTTAACATTATACATTACAATTCCCCTTACCTGATGGTTGGGGGCTGGCAATGCAATGCTGCCAGGTGTTGTATTTCCCATGTGGCTTCTCTCTAGCTCTTCCCAAAGCCAAAAATAGCTCTAAGTCTGAGCAGCATTTCAGGGCAAGAACAGATATGATTCTTTCCCCAAGAGCTACCCACAGATCCTGTTGTACGATCCAAGATAGGAAAGGATGCCCAGGTCCCTATGAATAGTGCTGCACCTGCCAGTGTTCACACATAATACTCTGTCATTTCAGCCATGCTAGAAAAGGTGCTACCTACCTGTTTTGCTCTCTGAATCTGGAGTTACAGATCCTCCCCATGACCACCTCTTCTGTCGTGTTTCCAGTCGCTGATTCCGTTCCAAGGTACGATGCATAGCTGCTTCATATCGCTCCTATCATTAAATAACATCTCTATGAAGCTTACAACTATATAAAGCAAGCACAGCTATGCCAGAAGACAAAATATATTTTTTTCTCCCAGTATGATTTAAAATCTCTTACCTATACTGCCTGATAACAAGCCTTTGTTACAAAAACTATCATGCAAAGAATGTTAAGGGCAATTACTGGTTTCAAAACACTGCAAACATGATTAGGTTGAGCTAAAGCACAGATAATCTATTCTACTCTTTACTTAAAATAGCCACCAAACAGATTTCCTATTCAGTAGAGAGCACTACTTACTTTCTAAATAGGGATGAACCCCAAACTGAGCAAAAAAACCCTACTTACCCTTTAAACTATTTTATCCTGAAGTTATTTATAAAAGGTGATAAAAATTCTCCATTATAAAATACCAAGTATAAGGTTATGTGTATTTTCAGAGAACTATACAAACACTGACCCAAGTCTTAGCACATACTGGCATTAATAGATATATGATGATATATGATGACATGGAGGCAAAACTGCAAAAAAGACCAGTCAACTCCAGACCTCAACAACCACTGCTGATAGGATAAAGAAGACTGAAAGAAGCTTTTGCTTCTGTGTCCAGGACTGGCAACTGCTAATGGGGGAACTTTAGCTCTTGTGCATAAAGATGAACTGTAACCATGCTAGACTTTCTTCTCAGCCAGGTTTCCATACATGTGTCAACAACAGATTTCTCTTCTGAAATAGCCATATCCCAAGTGATCTTTTGAAGCAGTATTTACTGCTGATACATTGCAGCAAGATGCCAAGGGGACTCATTATCCAAATATTTCTCCCTCTAGAGGACACAAGACTTTCACCTTCTTTCAACACCATTTCACAACACAAACTAAAAAAATCGCAGTGTATAACAGACAAAGTAAACTTGGAAGGAAGGGAGGAAGGATTCCGTTCACTGACAAAAGATAAAAATAAAAGTTTTTGTTTGAAATACAAAGCTTAGCTTCCCCTCTGTTAAAGAAACCTGAACTAGAGTTTACCTAAGGTGCCAAAGTACCCAGACATTATGTAATCTGTAGATGATATTTCCATAGAGGTATCCGCAGTGCGGTAATACTTCAAAGTCACAGTTAAAGACATAGGCTTCACTTTACAAAAAAACAGAAAATCAGTTTTCAGCTCAAGACATCAACATAGCAAGTTGCACAGCTGTACAGAATAATTGAGTAACTGAGCGAAGACAACAGGTATCTCAATCCCAGCCATGGCTAGTTGTCTTCAAGACTCAGGCAGAGAATCACTTCTTCTTCCACAGTATTTGCTACTGTGCTGCTGTTTCTACTTTATCTAAGGAAGATGATTAACTAAATGAGACTTGGCTGAAGTACCAAACAAGAATGTTGGAGACTGTATATTTTGATGCACTTCCATCTACTAAATTTACAACTGTGGATGGTACCTTGATGGCAAATATTGCCCTAAGATAGCTTAGCTTCTTTAAAAGTGATTATTTTCTAATGTCAGAGTACCAAAGTCAAGATCTGTTTTCACTTTCTGGTTGAAAGCAAGGTTTATAGGTCAAGTGCACGCTATTTTCCCACCTGCCGGATTCTTCATGTATAACTCTCTATGTACAAGGTCATCTTCCTCCAAGGACCAAGTAAAAGATGAGGTTAACACCAATCGCTCATCGGCTAGTCCTTGTCTTCCTTGATTATTCACCCCAGTGGCCACTTAAAACATATCCACCATCCTCAAAATTACATGAATAAATGTACTATAGCCTTAGGGGTAACACCTCTTGAAGCATAAGGGATGCTTTTTGCTTAAAGTAGTTGCTTGAAGAGATGATACTGCAGTGGACTGCAGTCAAGGCCCACCCAAAACATTTCTGCTTGTTCTCCAGCAATGTGAACTATTCCATGAAGTTCAAATGGAATATCAAACTGAACACACCCAGAAGCCAATTACAGATAACCAAACACCAGTGTAGAATACTGCCAGTCAAAAAGGGTAAAAAAGATGTATTGCTAGAACAATGTAACAATGCCTGGACTCCCAAGGGAACAGCCGGCCAGGCTTACAGGCTCTTCATCCATGACCCACAGCAAGTTGTTAGAACTACCTTATAAAAGCACATGTGTGTGTCATGTCTTTACTGCTGACACCATGGAAATGAACCCTTTCAGAACTTGCATCACCTTTAACATGCACTAGCAGACCTACTCTTCAAAAGGGATAGCATAACTTCATGTATTTATTTCTACTTTCAGCTTCTATCAATTTGCAAAGAGCTCCGCAACTCAAATACTGTTCTGCTGGTGCATATGCAGTCAAAGCAAAGGCAAAGAGCCAAATAAAAACAGTCAATACACAGTTCAAAGCAGCAAATGGTAACTATACAGATAACATTATCAACCGCTTAACATATAGTTACAAACTGTAATTGAAAAGAAAGAACGTGAGCCTCTTAGGCCACAGTGGGGCTCCCAGGAAGCAAGACACAGAATTAAGAAAAGTCTAAGACCTGTCAGCTGCGCTGATTTACAAGGAGAATCTACAAAGTGCACCAAAAGGAATCTAGAAATCTAGGAATATGGGGTGGGGTTTTTGCTCATGTGAAAAATAACCAGTGGCCAAACAGCAGCCATAGCTCCTGAAGTCCTGAGTGCCTCGGGTATAGCTAAAGCTAGCACTGGGAAGAGGAATGAGGACCTATGTCTGTATAGCTGTCCTAGCTTTGGTTGGGATAGAGTTAATTTTCTTTCTAGAAGGTGGTATAGTGTTAAGTTTTGGATTTCGTATGAGAAGAATGTTGATAACACACTGATGTTTTCAGTTGTTGCTAAGTAGGGTTTAGACTAAGTCAAGGACTTTACAGCTTCTCATGCCCAGCCAGCAAGAAAGCTGGAGGGGCACAAGAAGTTGGGAGGGGACACAGCCAGGACAGCTGTGCCAAACTGGCTAAAGGGATATTCCATAGCATGTGATGTCATGCTCAGTATATAAACTGGGAGGAGTTGGCTGGGGGGTGGTGGTGTATTGCTGCTCAGGAACTAACTGGGCATCAGTTGGTGAGTGGTGAGCAGTTGCATTGTGCATCACTTGTTTTGTATACTCCAATTCTTTTACTATTATTATTGTAATTTTATTATTGTAGTTATTATTATCATTATTAGTTTCTTCCTTTCTGTCCTATTAAACTGCTCTTATCTCAACCCATGAGTTTTACTTTTCTGATTCTCTCCCTCATCCCACTGGGTGGGGGGGAATGAGCAAGCGGCTACGTGGTACTTAGTTGCTGGCTGAAGTTAAACTACAACAGTAGCCCACTGTACAGATGAGGACTTTTTTTTTTAATGTTCTAATACATTCAACATTTCCGTAACTTTCTGTTTCACATTAGTTCAGAGCATAGTAAGGTAGGAAAACAATGTAGGAGTTTCTTTAAATCTATAGAACTTCAATGCATAGTACCTTTTCCTCCTCTATTTTTTGTTTTCTCTTTTCTTCTACTGCTGCCCTCCGTTGTTCCTCTTTCTGCTTCTGTTCTTTTAGCTTTCTCTGCCTTTCTTCTAACTGTTTTTCATACTGGAGTTTTGCTTTCCTCTCCTTTTCAAGGATTTGTGTCTCTTTGGCAGCTGTAAATTTTCAAGAAAAAATTAAAATAAAACTTAACTATTCATTGATATTACAACGCAACTTACAGGCAAGAGACTACCAAGCAAAATTATCATCACTTAAAGCTAAAACATACAGCAAGATTAGCTTGCAGAGCTGGATGACATTGCACATGACGACAGAGGAGTCTTTAATCCTGTCCCCAGGTTAGGCTGGAATTAGAAACTTTCCTGCCATTAGACTACTGTCTAGACAGGAATGTCAGGATATGCATATACCCTATGTTAAGCATATACTTTTCTTGCCATCATAACAGTGAAGCCTTTGTAAGTAGAGTAGTAAGTTGAGTATCAAAAGGCAGAATTTTCTCTGTTGCGATTTTCATTTTTTTTTTAGAACAAGATATAATGAAAAGATTTAAAGCACTGAGTGACAAGATGGGAAAACCCCACAGTTACTGGATTCGAGTTCAAAATAGTTATGTCACTATTCTCCGCAGCCTCCACCTAGGAACAGCTGTGCACAGTTTAACAGGAAGCTTCAAATACTGTGACAAAAAGCTAGTGGTTGAATACACAGTGGAAGTATTTTCGGCAGCTAGACAGATGAAATGAACCGAGAGACCAGATAACTACACCAACAATGCACAGGCAGTATCTACATATAAGGCCCCCAAAATACTTCTGAATTTGTATGTGTCCTAGTCCTATCCTCTCTCCACGTTAGGGTAACACAATCATTCCTGTTGCTGTGTGTCTATGCTTTTATGTTAAGAAACAAACATACAGGCCAGAGAGACACCACTCCTCACAAGCTGGGAGACCAAGAACCAGGACTGCAGGGCATACTGTGACCCTTTCATCTCTTGCTGCACATACATGCACTGATTCACGTCACAAACAGCATAAAGCTGGGCAAGAGTTTTATGCTCTTCTCTGGGTCTCAGATTCTTTGCCAAGATAAAGTGTATACTGCTGACACTTCAATCCAGGAGTCATTTCAGTGTGCTAGGAAACAAGAGAAGCAGTGTTCAAGGCAATCAAGCCATTCAACTAGCTAAATCTTTTCTGTTTTCTCTGCATCAGCGTTCCCCAAACCTCAGTCTTCAGTGCTACAGGAAGCGGTTCTAAGCTAAAAGTTTTACTTTCAGGAGGGTTTTTGTTAAGGCTTTCAATAAGAAATTGGCTAAATTTGCTTGGTGGTGACTAAGAAATGGAAGGTCAGAAGTGACATACAGCTTCAAGAAGCTAAAAATCTCTGGAATGTTTTCCTCTCAAATCTAATACTTCTCCATTCAGGTTCACAGATGGTCACTGATGAAAGACCATGAGCAGGCCTTGTCTCTTGTCCCCAGCAAGCTGAAAAAAAGTGACTGAACATGTATTAAGGGAGTAAGTTACCCCTTCAACACAAACATTTTAGGAAATTGTTTTTTAAATGAAACATGAATATACCATGTTGCTTTTCCCGCTCTTCTCTACGCTCCCTGGCCAGTCTTTGTCTTTCTTCTGTTCTTAGAGTGGAACCATCTATCACTGTCAAAAGAAAAATTGAAGACACATAATTGTCAGTTATTTTTAACATTCAAATTTAAATAAAAAGGTCGGAAGTCTTTACTATCAAAATGATAATGGAACTTCCTGAGAGATATGCATACCACCAAAGCACTGCACACTCAAAGATGTAATCTGAAAAATTCATAGGAAGCTGAATACCCTCCTTTTTCCTCTTTCCATTCCCTCACAACAACCAATCCACTATTTTTAATAGGTACATCAGAAAGCAGACACAATACTAAAAGGCCCAATGCACACAGTCAAAAGAAAGCCTGAACAGAAGTCAGACGTGTGAGAACATACCCTTATTCCAAATTCAGCTCTGATCCTCATTCTTGATCAGAATTCCTATGATAAAGAATTACAGGAATCTAGGAAAACTCAATCTGAGAACAGATAGTTCACCCGTCATGACAAATTCAAAGCACTGTAGGACAGCTAGTTTGCAGGCTAAGCAGAACCAAGACTGCTGAAGTCCTTGTGGGTATAAAAAATTGAATTTCAGCAAGAAGTGAACTAGTAATCTGACCAGAGCACAAAAAAAAAAAAAAAAATCATTTATCTTTGTTGTTATGACCCACTGAAGAGATAGGCAACTTCACCAACTGAACTCTGAGTGAGTAAAGAGCAAAAGTCTGTCATCAAAACCAGACCTTCAATGAATCTATGAACCATCTACCAGATACTTTATGCTCTGATGCCTCCTGAAGACAGAACATCAAACTTCTTTTTAAAGATGTTTTATTCATTCCCTGCTAACTCTCCCTTGTGAACCCAGTACTTCATTAAGAACAATGACCAATAATTATACCTGGTTTAGTTGCTGTCTTTATATTTATTGAGGTCTGGACTGCAATAGGGCTAACACCACTTTGGCTTCTTCTTTCTTCTGCTATGGCTTGGGCTGCAGCAACTGTGAGAAAGAATCATTCCATATTAAGAGAAGCTCTACAACCAAAACTCATGAAATAAATATCTAAAATAAATACATAAAATTCTACTTGACATTGTAGCTCCTGTTATTTAATAACTTGGGACTGCTCAACTTGTAAGAAGAAAAAACTTGTCAAATGAGAGTTGGCGCAGCTTTTCATTGTAAAAACAACAGTTACAAACCCTTATGTTTTAAAATGTGTAGCAAAGGACTACAGAGTTTCAAAAACCCCAAACTTACTAAATAACTTTTCTAAGAAGAAAAGCAATATTTAGCAAAGATATGAGTCTGACTTAATAATAAAAACTCTTTGCTACTGCACGTGTATTTGTGGGCTGAACAAACATGTATGAGTCGATTAGCACTGGTAGAATCATATTCTGATGAGACCCAAGCAGGGAAAGGTTTATGAGGACCTTTCATTACTTCATGACATGAAACATAAAGTAGATTAGCTGCATAGAGTAAACCATTAATGGATGCTTACAACATACTTCTAAAACTGGATCTTCAAAAATAAATTCTAATTATAAATTAGACTCCAAAACAGTAATTTGAGCATTTGTGCAGAGACCCGTTCACCTTATTCGAGTTTCACCAAGGTGAGTACACTGAACTGCAGGGCTACGACTCCCAGTTAATCATACAGAAATGAAATGCTAGCAATATTAATTTCGCTAAATTACAAAACCCATTAAGAAGTCAGGGAGACTAATTTACTGTATCACTTTCCACAGATTGTCTTTATTTTGGTATCAACTTTCACTTTAACTGATCACTTCTTAGGGTGTGAAGGTGAAGCGTTACAGGGAAAGCAGGCAGGGCAACCTGTCATACGGCATTACCCCATTTTCCTGCACAGCTTTGAACAGGAGTGTCCTTACAGCAGTGACACCTTGTTCTAACCTTGGCTGACAGATACGGGGAGATCAACTTGGTTCTTACAGAAAAGCCCAACTTCGGGGGATGCAAGAGAACACACCATGCAATCAACCAAACACGAGAAAGCAGAAGTCGACGCCTGTTTTAAACAGAAAAGGCAATCCACAAAAGTAACACATAATGTGCCGAGATTTCAACCATAATGTGAAGGACGAGTAGTAGAATTTGGTGCTACATTTAAAAAAAGACAAGGACAGCTTTGCCAATGATCTCAGGCTTCCCTTTAATAGAGTAGTGCAGAATGCAAAGGAGGAAGGAAGAGTCCCCCTCTTCTCCATGCATTGCCATGACAACTAGCTGTGTCATGGTAATAACCCTCCCTAAGGCTGCGCCCAAGAACAATTACCTCAAAGTATTTAATCCCATGTGATGTCAGTGATAAATGCCGATTACAATACTTATTCAGCAACTCTAAATTGTCACCCGCAGCTGTTGCCATGTCTTGAATTAATTTTTCATTGCAGCAGCAAACAAAAGTCTTCCTCAGTTCCATCCCATACATCTCTGAGGCTCTTTTCAAACAAGTCAGAGACCAGATATACTGCGACACGGTAAGATTACCAATTGGCAAAGAGAACAACTAAAAAAGGGCTCACTGTAATTTCACTATGTAGACCAAAAGTGAGTAAAAAAGCTGATTTTGTACATCATTGCATGTCACGTGGATGGGAACCTGGCCCAAAAATTCAGCAAGTGGAGAACTACAAAATTATATATTCTCAACACAATTAGATGTGAAAACAGCCTGAGTAAAACCAGCCTACTGCAGGTTATTCTGAGAGCAAAAATATACAGCCAGGGCATTTATATCCAAAGACACCTTTCTAGATCATAAAGGCTGAATGAACATAAGCTTCTTCAAATACCATTTAAAGTTATGACAAATACAGAAACCCAGTTGCATCTTTTCTTCAGTCTCCATCAGCAAGGGAGGAGAGACAGGAGGTATACATGCAGACTGCGCCAATTCAGCCCAGCCCAGCTGGGAAATGAGCCCAACAGAATAAATTCACCCTACACCTACACTGGGTTTAGTTATGACCAACACTGGAATTTTGCCTCAACTCTCAAAGTTTAAACATCAAAATTTCTGTAACAAAGTTACACTAAGAAGCAAGCTGCAATTTAAACAGGTACAATATTAATCTTATCTTACTTGCAGAAGTGTTTTACTCTTAGAAATCTTGCAACAAACCAGTCATAATGGATGTAGGGGATTATGTATTTATTCATTTAAAAAAAATAAACACTTGAATAATGTTCATGATTAGAAGGCACTCATTTAAAAAAACGTGTCATCTGCAAAGCAATTAGTCAGTTCATCTTAATTAATTAAGGTTGCAAAAAATTACTTGAGGTTCTATAGAACAGGAAAGTGGGTTACAGAAACAGTACAGCTTGCAAAGGACACAGAGGTGAAAATAGTCTAGAAATACTTAGCCAAAGGATTTTGTATGTCAGGGATTTTTTGTACGTCAGTTCAAATATTTATGTTCACTGCTTCAATGCTTCATTATTTGCATAGAAACAACATGCTTACAAATTTGAAAGTAGCAGATTTAAAGGCACTAGGAGTGCACATTCATGTTACACAGAAGCAATCCATTTAACTAACAGAAAGTTAGAATTAAAAGTGAACTAGGGATTTGAACAAAAGATTATTAAGAGGGGAACAGCCATCACATTAGATGCATCCCCAAGATGTGTGAACTCAATTTCACCAAGTCTCAGGTGAAATGACAGGTTTTACAGCCCTTGTCAATTTTATGGTAAATTTACAATATGAAACTGTGATTTTCAAAATCCACATTCTATTACAATAAGAGAAAAGGAATTGCATACTTCTGCATTCTGCAACCTTTTAAAAAAATGCAGATTTTATTTTCCTTTAATAGGATAAAAGAAATCTTAATTTTGAATACATTTAAATGTTTTTTTGGCATGAGTGTCTAGTTTTTTTGCCTAGTTTTCCATAATGAATGTAGTAGTCTGCTACGGAGCAAAGCTTCACTGAAAAGAATTTTCCACAAATCTAACTATCTCTGTAAAATAAGCCTAATACTTCTGTGATTAATTAGGATACCCCAGAACAGGAAACCAGTTAACAACCATTTCACTACAACCTGTGTCACGTGCTATATTACAGGGGGTTGCCTTCATGGATACATTCAGCAAACTTCCTAGAGAAGAAAATTCTGTTAGAGGCAAATTAAGTCTCATTTCTATTCCGAGCTTCCTTCCCACAGTAGTCACTAAAGGCTTTCACAACTATAATTTGTGATCAGCATAATGTGTGTGCTTATTTTACAGTAGTCTACCTTTAAATATTTCAGCTAAAATTCGTAAAAGTACAAGCCACACATGTGGCCAATAATAATATTTGCATTCATGCATAATAAAATAGAGCTATTTGGAACATAAAATGGTCAGCTAATTTGGGAAGCAGTTTTCCTTCTGCACCCTCACCACCGTTTAGCACTATGTGTCTGGCCAAGCGTATCATGGATAAAACAAACCAACGGAAACACCAGGAACCAGCCGCTGCAGGAGGCAATGTGCCAGATAAAGCTGACTTTCCCAATTTCACCTTCCAGCTCATGATCACGCTAACCGCGCAGGTACGGTGGTGCCTCCCTTGCACTGAGCATGACGATACTTCCCTTCGCCTATCAGGTTTCCAATATGCCCTGAAGAGACCGGTGCTAAAAATAAAACTTTATTTCTATTTCAATCCTTGCACTGAGTTAATACCCTTGGCCCTTGCCAAGACTGTCAAAGGACCCACACAGTTGCTGTTCTTAGTAAACCTCATTAGGGACTGAAGCGGCTCCATCCCTTCACCTAGCGAGGTTTAGGGCTTCCATGCCATCGCCTCTCCCACCATCTGTGACCCAGCCAGATGCTGCCCCACTCGCTCTTCCCTTCCCATGCCGAACCAGAAAGGAGAGCAGAACGTGCCGACTTTCACAGCAATCCTTCTGGTTCTTATGATTTAATGACTCCTTATGCAAAGCAAACAAAGAAAAAAAATCCCAGACTAAGCCTTTGAAACAACAGTTAGCAGGTAGCCTGGATGTTAAGCATTGTTATGAATCTAAGTGTTTCCATAAAAGTTTAAAGTAGGTAACAACAAGCCAATAAACAATCCATAAACCAAAAGTGAACTTCCCAGCAAAATATCTGACTTCATAGCAAACCGTGTCAAATCTGCAAGATGCCATTTTTGTCTTGCTCCACTACAGGCAGCTACTGTTTGTCTAGTGGATAGTAATCCTTTTCAGTAACACTGTTCAGATCCTTCTTCTTTTAATAATTTTTGTACCATGCTTTCAGGAAAGACAAGGAAAGTCAGCATTTAAGCTTGAGATTTCTGCGACCGTCTTTTAAGCCGATTTCCACTCATTAATTAACACAGGTTAAGACAAATAGATGCAAGATCATATGTTAGATGCTTTAAAAATCAGGTATTGGTTTTACACCATTACTCCTTGTTTAAAGGACACCAGAAGGATGCACCCTCACACAAACAGGCAGACAACACAAAGTTTCTAAGCGTGAGCAGAAAAGTAGTCTCTGTACACATTCCTCTTTTCCCTGCCTTCCCCCTCCTTTCTGTCTTTCCCTGTTGATCCTCACGTCCTGTCTTTGGGCTGCAAGGACTGACAGGCTCCACAACCAAACACGTGAGCCTCCCAGTAGGCACCTTCTGACGGACCAGCTGGAAACCAGATGGTTCTCCTATTTTGTCTGGGCAGTCACCAGATGGGAAGCACACAGATCTCCAGAAAGCAGTGCACGATGTCTCTCAGCTTCAGCAGGCCAGAAGAGCTTCCTGTTGTCTTATCCTTATTCCAGACTCTATTTGCACACTTTCATTCTATATTTATTCCCTGCATGTGATACCTATTTTATTACCTTTACGTGCTTTCCTCCTCCTCTTAAGACCATTTCTGCAGCTAATTCTCTATAACAATCTGGTTTTCTTCCCAATGTTCAAGGCAGTTTGGGATGATTTCTTCAGTTCATCACAAGTATTGATCCCAATGGAAAACTCTTGACACAAGCATTCCTTTGTCGTATATCAATTAGCAGCTCCACAAGTAAGTATTTGAGACATATCTGCAAGAATGTAAGTTTTTACTTATCCTTAAACATCCACGCTCAGATTAAGAGCTGGAAACATAAAAAAAAAAAAATTCACATCATTAACAAAACACTACTTAGGCCTTATAAGGAAACCTACAAAGATACAGCTGAAGCAATCTTAAAGACATGTTACCATATTCATTCAGCCTAGGGCATGATCAGAGAGGCACCAGGAAGGTTGCTAGTTAATTTGTGGGTTGATCTCTGTACACTTTTCCCCAGGGGAAGCACATAATCTAAACCAAACTTGAATGTAATACAAGCACAGACCAAGGAATCAAAATTTGTCCTTAAAAGAATTGTCAGCCATCTCCAAAAACTTTCTACAGTCAGAGGTGCTATACCATTGTCCAACAGCCACATCAGCTGAGTACCGTCCTTAGTCCAAATGCTAGTGATACGTACTGTAAATGTATCTTCTATGGAGCCTTACTGATTCCTGCTGTCACTCATATCCTCTTATTTTAACCTTGGTCACACTGCTCAGCCAAGAGTTATGCTTCTCTCTACTTAATGGGAAAAGCAACTGCCATCACAACGCTTAAAGAGGACAAAGATGTCCCCAACTCTTGCAGAAGCCATCATAAGGTTGGTAAGAAGCACTGCCTGTACTGTGCACACAGGGCTGACAAGCTAAATCCACTCCCTTCTCTGGAAAAGACACCCAGCTTCACAATTTGGGGTTCTTTATTAGTAAGGTATGTTATTATTCACCCCTTGAAAGAAATGAAACTGAACCACAGCAGATACTCTACTCTCACTCGCTCACTGGCTTTCTGCTGCCTTCACTTTGCCCTTTGCCACACTCTTACCCACAGTTCTTCCTCACCTTCCCAAAGAAACTTGAAAAGGCTTTGCATTCTGCATGATCCACTTGTCACTTGTTTTTTTTTTTTAAAGAACACAGTCTTTCACCATCTCTTTTGATACGATAACATGATTTGTACAAAAAGGCCCTCCGAAGGGGACACTTCTCGCAATTCACATGTTCCCAACTCTCTGTGAGCTTTAACACAACTCAGATAATTTCCCTGTTCTACCTGGCATTAGTTATTAATCTGTACATTCCATTGTGCTTACCAAGCTTATCTGCACAATGACCTCTCTTCAAAGCTGATGCTTCCTGCATAAAGGATATACAAGCCTTACAGTCCCAACTGTGTTCTTTAGCAAATGGCCATGCATTGCTGTCTTGTCTTTGCTGTCTAGAAGCACAGTCTTAGTAAGACACAGCCACAGGGAAGCCAGAGCTTTGGAAAGGTTGAAGCACTCGTTATATGTTTCTCAGTGAAAGAGCAAGGCACTAAGGTATTTGTACTCTCTGTAACATTCTCCACCAGAATACATTATGGCTGCATTTTAGATGTAAAGTGAATATTTCTGCACAGTTTCTGTGGGTTGGCAACTACAAACTCCTCTTGCCAACTGCAAAACAAACAGAAATTGCTTTCATCCACCTTGAGTGATTTCTTTTAGATATATTAGACACTGACTGCAATGCTGATGCAATAAACTATGACTAAAAGTCCCTTGTGAATCTTCCCAAGTGTAACAGAAATCATTATTTATCCGTTTCTGCATAGTGGAAATTCCATAGTATCCTAAGTATCCTAATACAGTGGACTAAAATGAAAGCAGTTTATATAATAAATATGCCCTCATATAATTTCAAGTGGATTAATTGTGAAATTTAGTAGTTATGTGACATAAGTTAAATGCTTACATATAGGTATATACAGATTAAACACTCCAAACCTGACAGAATTAGACACCAGTTTAACAGCTACAGAATGACCAAAAAGGTAAAATGGTGGAGTCTTAAACACAGAGTCGAAGATTATTAGTAGCCACTCTGCTGTACAGAACATTTTCTTTCTCTAATAACACCTTCTGATGCCTCAGGCTCCTGAAGCACATTAGGAAAAAAAATTTCTAACCTGTTTTGTCCTTCACATTGGACTGGCTTAAATCAGAGCAGTCCCACTTCTAACCTGGTCTGAGCAGTTTAGTTCCTACCGTCATTCTAGCTCAAGCGTCAGCAAAAGCTAGACAGAAATCAGCTACCTCTGCTTTACTCCTCCAATTCTGAAGGCTGCCTTAAATTGACTCCTGTTCACACTTCTGCATAGCCACTGCAAAAAGTAACTTCAAGACAAACTTCTGCTCTCTTCTCCTCTTTCACATCTGTTTTCCCCATTGTATTATTTCTTTCTTTTATATTGCACTATCCCTAACACTGAAAATCAGCTAACTTCTATCCGCTACTTCCTCCTTTCCTGAGCAGTCTGGTTTCTTTTGCTTGCTCAAAGCATGTTCTTGTAAATGCTTTTGTCCTCTTGTTTGCAGGCTGGCTATTGTTTAATACACCCAGCCCAAACAATGCCAGCAAAGAACACAGCCTAGCACTACAAGTCACAACTAACTTGAGACAAACCCTGTGAAAACACAATTTTGAGCTTTCTTTAGACGCAAGGATAATAGCTCCTTTACATGATAGCAGTGAAAACTACTGCTTTTGCCTTTTACACTTGACGAATTTCTTATGGCAACTTTAGCGCTCATTCAAACACTGTCTCTGCTTCAGAAAGAGGGACTGTGTTGGTATTTACCCCCAAGAGACCAGCTTCCAGACTCAAATCAAATCACTCAATATAGACCTGCACCAGAACAATGCTATAAGACACTGACAGGTCCACAGCGTGTTTAATGCAGCAAACCCACTGTCTAAAGCAGAACATAGTGGTGCAAAATGTAAAAGGAATTAAACTGCAAGTTTTCTTAAAACTGTATGCTTAACCTAGCTAATTAAAAAATGAAAACTCTGAGGCATTCCACGGCAAGTAATGGAGCAAAGTAGGCCCAAATCGGTCCCTGCGCCAAAGAGCTTGAAGAATGGGTAAGTGAAAAATGACAAACAGGTGTAGAAAAACCAAGCAGGATAAAGGGGCAAAAGGGACCAATAAAGAGACTATGTTTTTGCTTAATTCACTACCCAGTGGCAGAGTCTTTCAGAGAAATCTGAAAGTGAGTAAGGTGACGCTGATCTGCTCTGTCTGGAGACAACCGTCCTCGGTTTTGAATGTCCAGAACACAATTTACATACCACTGATCAATGCTGCACTGCAAAAATATGTTCCTTTAAGAAATTCTCTTGGCAAAACTAAGCAGAGGATAAACTTTCAAATGAATAAGTGTGTTCTATTAAATTATGTTCTTTAAGTATAAAGATCTCTACAGGATTTCTATATTCTTGTAGCCAATTCCTCTTGGACTTGGAAGAGGAACTTTAACACTTGGAAGCTTTCAAACACTTGCCCAGAGAAGGCAATTCAGAGGCCACTACAGTATCTTTGCTCCCTTCCAAGATTCAGGTCAGTGCATTTAAATAGCAGAGGTTGTCTGTAAATTACGAGCCAGTTAAGTACTCATAAACCAGTATTTTAAAAGTTCCTTGTGAATTATGAAGGCAAAAAACACTATGAGGAAAGACAGAGGTATTCTGAGCACGGCTAGTGGTTAACTGTTTCCTTCAAAGGCAACTTCAGGTGTGGATCCTTCACCTAGTAAGCAGAAGTTCCAAACTGCCTGGAAAATAAAAATAATTTAGAGGAAAACAATTGTCAAGCAACTAGGCCAGCGTTCCTTAAAAGCAAATGCTTGTGTCCATTTATGTACACAGTGAACACCACAGGCATATAGGGTGGATGGCTGAGGCATTATGCAGGGCAGCTGAGGCTTCTCTTTCAAACAAAAACACTTCAAGCAACATTTGATTTTTCTTCCATGAATCCCGCACTCCAAACAAATTAATCACCAGCATCTAGAACAGTTTTAATTATTGGACAGGCATATGCAAACACATCGAAAGCATATCATCAATTAAGAATTACCTGGTTGTAAGCTGCGTAATTGGAAGCTAAATGGCGCTAATTTATTGGGGCAGGCCAGGAATTTGAAGTCCCCAGTTTGTTTTTAAAATATCACAAGTCATCTGATAAGTCATATTCACCCAAGTCATTAAAATTGCATGCTCAGAATTTTATTTGTCAGGATATCCTTCCACAACTGAACTGCAAGCATCACCAATTATTTAATCACGTTTAAATACAGCCAGCAGCATTTGATACCCCTATGATTATGCCTAACCCAGAGTATTTCTTCCATTTATCTAACAGTAACCCAGTGGTTTTCTTCTTAACTCTCTTACCACTTTAAGAACTGGGAATTAATAGCATATGAGTACTTTAAATATTCCCATCCATCTTCTTCTTGAAAAACACAAGTGTATAAAGAAGCAGCAGTCCTTAATTCTAGTCACATTTTAAGGCCATGCACAGTTAGGGATAGTACAAGCCACAGCATCTCTGGGCTCTCATCATTAGTTATGGTCCTTGCAAGTCATATTTGTTTAATACTTCCATCTGAATTGAAGCATGGAATAGAAATTTATCTTTTGTAATTTTAACACACGAAGAAATATGTAGAGAATGGAACATTCTGTATATGAAATGTTAAAAAATATCCTGTATATACACATGGGTTTGATTTTTTTTTTTTTGCTTTACAGCAAGGAGAATGTCTTTCTTGAATGCATTTGGAGAAATCTCAAGAATTTAAAGTTTTAAATTAGAATAAAACCTTTTTTATAAACCACTTACAACTGGAAGTAATCTTCAAAACATTAAGCACCTAATAGGTAGCATACATCTTTATGAATCAGCATGAAATTATCCCTACTCCATACTATTGCATTTCCAAGAACAAGAAGAAAATGAAATTAAGGCTCATAGCCATTACAATCACATTAAGTTCTCAGCCTGACTTGGGAATGTTCTCTGTCACCACTGGGATCTACGTGAAATCAAATTTCTGTGCAGTTCTTTGTGTTTACCACCTTGGCACTCTGTAAAGCAGTATAACTACTACTTCCATGCATGGAAAAAACATGAAGCACAGGAAAACCTTGAAGACCTTCTCCAAAGTTATTAGGAGTTTCACAAAACAAGAAACTGAAGGAAGACATAGTGAACGCCAGTTGAACGCCCCAGTCGCTGGGCCACCTTTACTCCACACATGGAATACGTACTAGTCATTCCTACAAACACCACCAAGACAAAAACAACTGAATGCTGAAGATGCCTTTACTGTAGCACCCCCATGCTACCAGAAACCTGGCAAAAGAATAGTTTCCTTGTCTTGCAGCTTCCCAGACAAGTTTTGAAGCCCACCTCTACTCACAACCACTCTGTAAAATGCAAAGGCTTTTAAGAATTTACTTTTGAATCTGGATCCTTTCTCTCTTCCAGTAAGCAGCTCTGATGCAGAGGTCAATTCATCGGTTGTCTGACTGACAGACACTTCTGGATCCCAAATAATGTTCTCTAGACAGCACTCACCATCTTCTGTTGTGGGACTCTACCACCAAGACTCTGCCAAGGAGTTCTCTAGTACTTCTATAGGTATTGGTATGAACTTGTGTTCTTAAGTTATGCTTTATAACTACCCAAAGACCAGACAAATCTGTGCATGTTCCTGACTACTTGCTTGAGCAATGAAGTTTCACTATTAGTTATCCATCCAGCCTTCTTTTCACGCCAATTCTGCGTATATGTGTTTGGTAAAGAAGTTACCAGGAACTGTGCTCCAGGCAAGACAGACAGAGCCAGACGGTGTCACTTATACAGGGCGAAACAACTGATTAGATGGAATGAAGCTGTTATTTTATTAGACAACTTCCGACAAAACTGGGCTTGGCCATGTAGGTCATGGGAATTATGCCTGCAGCTAGATTTGTTGAAAAAGGCACTTTATTTTTGTCCCATGCCTTGAGACAGGTTTCCCAAAAGATCATGTAGGTCTTGGAAAGGAAAATATACATATAGCATTTTAATATACTATTTTGAACAACCTTCACAACAATGATTCAATACACCAGTGGAAATCCTAGCAACAGCACAGCCAAGCTCTGGCAAAAGCAAATACACATTCTCTACCATCGGTACTACAAAAGACAGGATAGGAGATTTTAGTATTTCAGTGAAAATTAAGATAAAACAATAAATGTAGGCTACAACAGCTTAAATTATATGTAATTTTTATTCTGATTACCTGTACTACCCAAGAAAAACCTCACTTACTGGGTAGACCGCAAGTAACTGACTATTCTCCTCTTCTCAATCTTAACAAGCTCAACAGAGCTTATGGTATTAGAATAGGAGCAAAAATTCCTCTTCCTCCCTGAAGGATGACAGCAGCAAGCACAGATCACAAGAATGGAGTAAGCAACTACCATTTATGCACTGCTGTTTCACAGTGTGCAATCACAATTCATTTCTAATGTTAAGTGATGTTCATGCATCACTGTTAGAAATGTTAACTGGCTTCTAGTTTTAGTAGCAAATTCTGCTTTTTGTTGTCCACCTTAAGGAAAAATGATTGGACAAGCGTGTAAGGGCAGAAAATTATTGCAAAGGAACTGCAGAACTGACACAGCAGGAATGACTTGGCCTGGAGAATCTTAATTACAGTTGATACTCAAAGAAAGAGAAACACCTTTTCCTTACCTCAATACTATCTTGAATTGGCAAGAAAAAGATTCTTCTTAAACTTACCACATTGATACGGAAGTTAGTAACAAGTGGCACCATGGAATTCTACACTTTCAAGGCCTAAAATAATTAACAAGCATCAGTCAGCCACAGATCAAACCAGTATCAAGAGGCTGGTAACAGAGAGCAGAGGCAGGGAACAAGAACCTAGCAGAGTCTTAAAATAAGGACCCACAAAGGAACCTATGCAAAAGGTAACCATACAAAAGGTAACTATACAAAAGGTATATTCTTCGCCAGACTACCAGAAAGAGACATGGTTTCTCAGCAAGATGCTGCTCATTTATACTTATTGTCTTTAAAGACGAGATTCCCAACTAGAAGTTCACTGGCAAATGACTGAAGGTGCATGGCACTATATTTGCTTTGTATAGATGTTTGTTCTCCAGATTGATTAAGACAGCAAAGTACATAATTGCCCACAGACCAGCAGAAACTGTGTGCAAGCATTCTAGTTAGCTGGTATTTTGGAACCAAGAAACTCCCCTCGCAGCCAACTTAGCTTAGAAAGGGACAAAGTTATGTCCCTCTCCGAACTTGCCGAACAGTAGCATGGGACCGAACGAGGTTCCTCCTGGTGTCTTTTTTTTCTACATCTTCTCCAAACAGCTGTGGTATCAGACTTGGTTGCTGCTCACAACTTCTCCAAACAGCAGCAAATACAGTGGCAATTATCTTGCAAATTCCACTGTTAACCACTGGATTGCAAGGATGATTTCTAAACATCATTTGCTTTCTCAAGAGAGTGAGGGAGTGCTACTGACAAGAAGCCACGAATAGAACTGCAGTGGCCTGCACGCTCACAGACAGCATTGCTTCAATTCACATCAGCAATGAGTTCATCTTCTAGCACGTAACTGCTAGAAATGCATTCTATGTAAATTGAAGTTTAGATTCTGGTTCAGTGACTTCCAACCCCTCAGGGAAAAAAAATTCAAGGTCTAGCCTTTCCAGGATCTAGTGAGGGGTTTTGTATTGGTTTGGGTTTTTTTGGTTTTTTGTTTGTTTTTTTTTTTTTAACATGATGTGCATATTAGAACATGTGCGTACCTAAAGGGAGATGGAGTTGCCTGGTTCAAGGCACATTTCACCTCTAGTTTTGGGACTAAATCTAGGTCATGACAGTTGTCAGCAAATGTGGGTGCCCATCTTTAGAAAAACTTAGGAGCCACAGTATAAGCGCATCCAATAGACAAAAGAAAATTCAGCAGTTCTAGCAGGCAGGATAAGGATCAAATAGACACAGTCTGTGCAGGTGGGAAGCGCTATCTTTTGGCAGATCGCTATCCTTCTGGAGCACTAGATTGTCTTAATTTTGAAAGAGAAATAAAAAGTAATTAAGTAATATTTCTGACACAGAACACAGTGAAGAAGAAAGACTGCCAGATGAGAGTTGTGCATTCAGGACCTTTTGCCAGCAGTCTTCTTTATGTAATTACACAGGTACATTGAAAACAACCAAGTGAGAGGCTGTCTGAGTAGTTTTTGTATATAGACCAAGTTAGTTAGTTTAGATCAAACCACAATTCTCTCTCCTCATTTATTTTTTTTTTTGTCTGGGATAAGAAAATGTTTATCTATTCTAATGGCTTACCCACAAAGCTAACGTGTGGAGATGTGCCATGAAATTATGCTTGGAACATACATCATGCATGCACAATACTAATTTCAGAGTATGATATTATTAAGGACCTTAAGTATAAACAGGCACATCAACACACCCAAGGACAAAACCAAAGTAGAGTTTCTTTAGCCCTCTTAAGACACCAGTTAAAAAAAACCCAAAGAATTAAGGCATTATCCAATCTTTGCTTAGGAATCAATGCCACAGACTGTCCCTGCCTTCTGCACTTGGGGCTCGGAGCAGTCATCGGACACATCGCTGAGACAAACCATCTGCAATAGCTGTCAGCCTGATCGCGAGAGCCACCAGAGAAACCGACAAGTTCAGACCGTCGAGGAGCGGCGAAAAATGGGCGAATCGTGCAACGAAGCAGTCCTGCAGCCGCCCCTGCTGCTGCCTACAAGCTGCGAGAGGTCCCAAGTCAGCGATGAACGCCTGGAAGAGGCGGGATGGGGGGGGCAGGGGGTGGGTGGAAGGACGCTCCGCCGCCTCACAGACCCGTCCGGGCCGGCGGGCGGGGAGAGGGGCCGGGGCCGGGCAGCCCCGGCGGCGGGAGAAGCGCCTCTCCCTCAGCCCGCCGCCGGCCGGACACAAAGCCCGGCGGCCTGCGGCGGCCCCCACATCCCGCTCCCGATGCCCCCTTTCCCCCTTCCCCTTCCCGAGAAGGAGGCCGGGCGTACTGCGGGGCGGAAAGGCGAGCGGGGGGGCACCCGGCCCCAAGGCGGGCCTTGGGCCGAGGGAGCGCGGGGGTCCCCAGACCGCCCCCGCCGGGACACCCCCACACCCCCACACCCCCACTCCCCTTTCCATCCCCTCCCGGCCCGGGGCCGCGCTGCCCGTTCTCACCCATCTGCTCCCGCAGCCCCTTCAGGGAGGAGGAAGAGGAGGAAGAACAGGAGGGGGGGGCCGCGCCGCTGCTGCCGCCGCCGCCTCCCTCCGCCATCTTCAGCGCCGGGACGCGCGACTGCCGGCCGGGCAGAAGGGGGGACGCGGGAGCGCAGTGCGCAGGCTCCGCGCCGCCCGGCAGCGCCGCCGCGGGGGAGGGCAGGGCAGGGCAGCGCCCGCCCGGCGCCGGCCCCTCACAGCGGCCGCTCGACGGGGCCGGGGCCGGGGCCGGGGCCGGGGAGGGCGGGACTTGGCTCGGCTCGGCGGGGTGTAGCGGGGCCGGGGGCTGCGGGGCTCAAGCGGCGGTGGAGGGAAAGGAGCTTACTCCCTCTTAGGTCCATCCCGGTGAAGGGCCGCGGAAAGGGGCGTCGAAGCCGTGGGAGTCCGCGGTGGTCCCCCGTGGGCACGGCCCTGAGGGGAGAGGGCGGCGGTAACCCTGGGCGCCTCAGAGGAGGGCTCGGCCTGTGCGCAAGGGAGTGCCAGCCCCTCAGCTACCCCACAGGCTGGGGAACGGGGGGGTGATTTATGGCCGGCCCCACAACAACTGCAAACGTTATCCCGCCATTAACGATGATGGATCGCCTTCCGATAGGGAGGTCTCGGAGAGAGATGCCTCTCGGGCAGCTGTCTGGGGTAACGAGCCGTTATAAACTGTCCGTCTGTAAACTCACTTTTCCAACGACGAGGCTCAAGCAAGGGGGAATCGGGCTAAATTTTGAGACGGTGCACCAAGTTTTAGTCTCAACGTGGGTGGGTGAGAGTTGGGGACGGTTTGGTGCGGTTGCCTTCCTGAAGCCAATGCAGCGTCGGCCTGAAGCTCTGGAAAACGCACGGAGCTGGGCGAGCTCCCAGGGGTTGAAGCTGCCGATGCTGGTGGGTGCTGCAGGATTCGCTAGGCTTGAGTGGTCTGAAGGTGAAGCGCATCCCGTGCGTATTGGTCCCATGGAAATTTAGGTTCACTGGATTCAAAAGAAAGAAGCAGACACAAATCTGCGTAAGTGAGCGCTCGCTGGCTTGTGACAGGGATGGGAGTTGAGTCTTGTGTGTCAAGTACCCCTGGTTTTGTATGTGTTCCAAAAAGAAAGAGTGGGGTAAGGGCAAAGTGGTCTGGCCAGTCTGGAAAAAAATTACTGAAACCCCATTGAATGAATTCCTGGATATCATTCTATGTTAACTTGAATTTGTTGCTTAGTTGTTATTTTGCTGCCTAGCTGGTTATCAGTGAGTTCTGGAACAGTCTCTTCTCATTTTGCCTCTGGGTTTACGCTCTGGGAAGAGTGAGGATAACACAGCATCCATGGCTGTATTAAAGGGCAGGCTCTTTGGGCCTTGTGCAGAAAACTCTCTTTGAAATCATAAATGGAAAGATTACCTGTCAGTGAGCCAAAGAATTATCCCATAAATGAGAAGAATGCAGAAAAAGTAGCAGTGTTTCAAGAGAGTAAAAAGGAACCTTACAAAAATTCAGAGCAGGACTCCATTTTAACTTGAATATTCAGACCACAGGCTTGCCCTGTTCTTTATTTCTTGTTTGTTATATTGGCTTTCCCTACTTTAGCATGTGTGTACAGAGAATCTTTTGTCTGTTGTTTCCTCTCAGTGTTAATAGAATGCCAGTTATTATTATTATTATTATTTAAAACAAAAGGGCAGCTAAACCCCTAAACATTCGGTGCCAGATTTCCCAAGTTTGTGTTTATAGTACATAGTAATAATACCTTGCATTTATATAGTGCTTGCCACTTAGTGATCTCAATGTGCTTTATACACGTGCTGCAATTAAATTTCACTCTTCCACTGCAAGACATTCAGATGTGTTATCCTCATTGTTCAGGTGAGAAAACTGAGTCACTGAAATCCAAGTCTCTAGTTGCATCATGAACAAAGCAGCACAGCAAAAAAGCCAGCCCAGATTTCTTGACTCCGTGTTCTGTATCTGTGTCTTTTTCTATCTTCATTTCATCAACAGTTATACAATAGCATCCAAATGGTTTATATTGATTTTTTACAGCATAAAGTACAGTGGGTGTGGTACAAAAAAATGGTCAGACTACCTGGTAGAATGTAGTTCTTATGTTTTTGCAAGTTCCATAAGTAATGTGTTATGAGGCTGTACTTTCCATATATGTAAAAATAAAGTGCTTATGAAAGTTTGGGTGCCTTTGAATTTTGATTAGATTATGTATATGTCCCTTAACTTAAGGAATTTATTTAACACACTGTGCAGTAAAAGAGGTCAGTATCTATTTATCAATTTTTTTCCTCTGAGAAAAATGAGACAATTGGCATGGGAGGAATCACTCTGCTGAAGGGAATGCTTAAAAATGGAATGGCGAGATAAAATGCATTTTCAAATGAGGTGGTATTTTCTCTTCTTTCCATTTCACCAGACACATATACAAGTGGCCGCAGTGCTTGCAATTTAACACGTCTGATATTCTGCACATGCAAAGCTTCAGAGTAGAAGGTATAAATTACAGGAAGGGAAATAAACCAAGTGTTGCACACTCAGGATATTTGTGGTGGGACAGTGGAGGCTGTAAACTTAAAATAAAAAGGCCAAGTGCATACAAATTCATGAGAGATAAAAGGACTCTTGAGGTAGAAGTGGGGCATTGTCCCTTCCTGCTCTCCATACATATACATACTGCTTGATATGCATGTCTTTTATCTTTAGGCACACAGGAACTGAGCTGAGAAAATCTGCCCCAGTGTGGAAAACGTGTTATCTTTCTCTCTGATGAGCAGTTTAAGAGTGTTTGAGCTAGTGTTTCAGCAGTTGTGACTGTAACTTCCATCTTATTTCCTGTTTAACCTTGTTTCTCAGATTTTCAGTTTGGTCATGCAATTACTGCTTATGCATTTTTAGTGGAACTTCATTAAAATTTTGACCTTGCGTGGCTTCAGCAGCGCTTGCAATCATCTTTCAATTTTGCAGCATTTGCAGATTTGATTGCAGTAGCTGATTTATTCTAATCCTTTAAAGGCTGTCCTTTTTTTCCATTGTCCCTGTGGAAAAGTGAATAATTTAATTTTACAGTCATTTCTTCTGTCCTTTTAGTTTTCATGTGATAGTTTCTGACAAATCTTTCAAAAACATTTCAGGCCAGATCACTGATGAGTACATATTGGCATTATGAGATGAAAATCAATAAAGCCCTGGCACTACATGCAATTTGGGAGTCCAGGGGTTTTATACTATCCATTTCAGTTTAAGAAATACTGAAATTAGTTCCAATAATAGTAGCTGAAATCAGTCAAGTAGAAGCTTGTACATGTGATGACCCAGATGGAAAAAAAAAAAAAAAAATAGCTAGCTCAGAAAATACTTAAGCCATTGGTAGATCCGGGGAGGGTGTTAGAGGAAGAAGCACCCACCCATTAATCTATTTCTTACCCTGTTTCCCAAAGTATCCAGTGTTACACTGTATTAGATGTTGTGCTTGACTGGACAGTCTGAAGTCTGGTATAACAGTTTTTATATTCTAGTTCAAAAAAACAGCCCCCAGATTTTCTGTGAGCCTATAGATCCTAATCGCTTTGATCATTGAAGTATCTAATAGCAAAATGTTCACGTGTATTCAACTTCATTTATGTCGGAGTGTCACTGAGTAAGAGCTAAAACAAGAAACCAGGGAAATTAGATGTATCTGTATATTTATATCCATGCAAAGGATTTTGAAAAATTATGAAGAAGTATTTCAAAATGTTCTAAATCCAAAACCATAAGGCATATATTGTGACAGATTATAGTGGGTTTCCTGTGGTGAATGTAACTGCCATGGCTGATGGAAAGAAAATTGGTGGCATGAAAATTACTGTAGCTGTCCAACCTTCTTTCCAAATGGGCTTTAACTGCACATTCTTGTTTATTACTCTCCTGCTGAGACAAGTACCTGCAACAATCTGTGTTACTAATACATCTATACTCTAAGGACCTCATTTCTCAGTCTTGGCTCAGGTTGACTTGTATTTATCTGGGTGAATAATTCTTTAGATGTAAAGTTATTGGACACTATTGCTCAATATAAGAGATACAGAATCAAGCCGTTAGTTTGTCCTTGGTCCGGTATATTTATTAGTTACCTGGATGCTGGAATGGAAAGCGTCCCTGTAACATTTGTAGGCACTGCTGATATGTTAGAGGACAAGCTTAGAATTCAAAATGGTCTTGAATGAGGAGAAAGAGGGACTGATGCAAGGTAAAACATTTAGACGGGAATAATTAATTGGAGAAACACAAGACAGAGAACAGCTTGCTAAATAGCAGACAGAGCAGAAGATAATCTGGGATGTCACAAGCTGAGCGTGAGTCAACAGTGCCATGGTATTGTGAAAAGGGAAGCGCCCTGCCTGAGAGCATGGACAGAAGGGTACCCTCTGGGACATACAGCAGTCCTCGGCAATGGTGAGGCATCAGCAGGACTACTGTTGGGGCGCTGCACTAGAAGAGACAAACCAATCGGGGAAGATCTAGAGGATGTCAGCAAAAATAATGGGAAGACGAAAGGAGAGTTGAAGAATTGGGATTATTTTTTTTTTTAGTCTGAGGAAGAGGCAAATGAAGGGTGATAATCTGCTTTCTTTAACTGAAGCAGAGAGAATAAAAGACAATAGACTTGATTTTAATCGGGGAAGATTAGTGTTTCATTTTAAAGAAAACATTATCAGGTAGGGATAGGGAAGCATAGTGGGACAGATTGCCGGGGAAGCGGTAAAGCTCTGACCTGGGAGACCTGTGGCTGGGTGAGTATCAGCCCAGAAAGGCAGCTCTGATCAGAGGGCAGGAGGAGGGACTGAATGACCTCTTGAGGTCTCTTCCAGCTCTGTGTTTCTGTGATTCTACAATTCCTGCTTGTGGGTTTTGGGACTGTTGGCCAGAACAAGTATTATTCAATGCAGAGATTGCAGAACTGCCTTCTAAATTTAGACAGAGCACACCAAGCAGTGACAAAAGATAAATGAGTTCAAGGGAAGATACTGTGATCATGTGGCTGTCTTGGGTAGCTGGCAGAAAAGGTTTGATGCTTCAGTGCATGACACCAGTTCTGTATCTTAGATCATCATTTGCTGTACAATAGTTTTGTAAGGACAGGAGACCAATTTATACAGAGAGGAATAAAGTGAGAAAGAACATGCACATATAATACATGTGGAAACAGGCCCATTGCTTTCCTGTCTGTAATCCTGTGCATGCCCACCAGTTCTCATTTCATAGAATAACACCTATGTGTTGCCTTAGTGTATGTATTCGCATCCAAATTTTAGTTATTACTGGGGTCAAAATAGGGATATGAAAGCCTGTTCTCACCATCTTTTTCCTCACCATTGTCTTTTCAGTGTTTATGTATCTACTTATTTATTCTATGGCTTTCCATCAAGCAGAAGCTTTCTCTGAGGTTGACAGTTACTGTATTTATGTGTACACACGTGTGCGTCTGGTAGGTTGACCACATCGAAGATAGTAAACAAATAAGAGTAAATAATAAAAGTTAAGCTCTTGGGTCAATTTTTTGAAAGTGACTGCCTAAACAGTGTGTGTAAAAGCTGCATCTGTTCAACTAAACTGAGATGCTCTGTGCTCAAGTGCTCACTGGATGTGTAAACACCTAATGCCGTCACCACTAGCTATTTATTTGTATTGCCACAGTGTCTAGGAGCCTGCAGTAATAGTGGCTAAACAGAGACGGCAGTAAACTGCTCCTTGCCCCAAAGAGCCCAAATGTGGTCCAGAATTTGTTGCAGGATCTGTAGAGCAGCTGGCCAATTTTTAAAATAGTTTTCTTACTTGCTTCTCTCTTGTCCTGCTCTGATTTGGAGCAGTACATTTCCCAAATAAAAGATTAAGGTGAATCAGCTCAGTCAATTTTCTTAAGGTACAAATCCCATCACACTGAGTCATTGTACAAATGCTGCACTGGCTGTGCAGATTCCAGCATTTCCCTTTGCCTACAGCACAATCTGGTAATTATTACTGAATCATTTGAAATTATCCAGAATTTTGATGTGATTACTCTCAATGGCGCTAAGTAATAAAATTCCAACAAGCTAAACACTGATATGATAATCCTTATCACTTCTAATACTAAACAATTTAATCTCATCATCATGTGCTGATGAGATAATATATTCCAGCAGTGGCTTTTTATGAATATTGTATTGTTCCAAGTGGTGTTGAGATAAAACACCATTGTGAAGAGTTACAGTATTGTGCTAACAGTGCTGTGCATCTGACTGAGAGGACATTTTTTGAAGACTTTTAGATGACTCCTCAAATCTATGTAATGATCTAAAAATCCTTCTGATTGATCCCTGCCTCAAAGTGAGTACTTATGGGAAATTTGAGAATACAGAATAATTTTTCAGGTACCTGAGCATGAAAATATTTCTCAGTAACTCAATGCCGCTTAGGTGTTTTTCTTTCTAACAGCTCAAAGGTGGCTTCTTTTGAAAAATCAGTTTTCAAAGAAATGTCCTTGGACAAAAAAGAAGAGCAGTCAGTCATGCTCATTTTATTATGTGCAAAGTTCCTTGGCAGAACAGAGGAGAGTCCCTGATAACTGCCTCACTGCTTTTGGAAAAAGCAAAAACAAAGAGCAGGTTGTAGTGATAATGGGAAAGGTTCTTAGTGCAAGGATAGAAGCTTTGTCTGAAGTCTTTTCTTTCCTAAGCTGGTGTAAGATACTTGCTTGGAGTTTGAAAAGTGGCTTTGCCTGCAGTAAGAATGACATTTGTTAGGAACAGCTCCCATTTCCCAAGCTCCACGTAGACCTTTTGCTTCATATTGCCACCTGCTCTTCCTAGATTTCTTGGCAAGCCTAGATTTAATAGCCTCGTTACATTGTCTTGATTCCCTGTGCAGCTTCAGTATAGGCCATGTGCAGCCTTTTGCTGGGCCGTTCCCATGCCAAAGGAAAGTGAACTCCAGCCAGGGAGAACCCTGGCAGTGGCAGTTATGCTACCCCGCTCACGGAGGGGAAGAGGGGGAAGAAACTGCTTTTCAGCAGCAACAACAAAGGTCCACCAAAACTCAACAATGCGATAATGATTTTATTAATACACTTAATAGCTGGAGCTAGTTTAATCCAAATTTCAACTTCCTGCAGTATTTTGGGATTTACCTATCTGAAAATCCCTCCTTTATCCCAGTGCCATCTAGCTGCTGTTCCAAGCAGCTTGTAAGGGGACCCATCCCCTACACATGGGAGTGGGCACTAACAAGTGGTGTTTCAGGATGACTGCATCCAATTTGCTTTCCTCTCTGTCAGAGGCCAAAGATGCTCTTGGTGTGAGATGGATACTGTTAGGGCTGCACAATAAAAGACTGTATGCATGTCTGGCACAGATAGGTGCTGGCTGCATTCACAGTGTTGAGAAGCTGTGGTTCCATTTCTTGTCTGGGACTTACAATCTGTTAATTCTGCTGCTGAATTTGCCTCTCCCTATTCAATCCAACCTCACCAAGTTCCATATGGGGTAAAGGCTATGGGTCCTATTCAGCAGTATCAAGAAAGATTTTTAGCTCTTGAATTACTTAATCAGTTTTTAAAGACCAATTTCATACTGAAATAATGCTTGGGCAGAAACAGAGTAGTTCCTTTTTGCAAGAAAAGTATTTAGAGAAGAGCCTTTAGCAGTATAGTTGTTACGGAAATCTATGGTGTTCCTTCCTGTTTTTTTGCTGCTTTGGCAATTCCCACTGGCTTCTTACATGGCTTGGAAAGACCCTGGTCTCACAGGCTGCCTTGCCATAGACCCTACCTTGTCCTCCCATGAAATGGGCCCTCTGCTCCTGACCAGCTGAACGAACTGAAGTGGGATTCCGCAGATGAACTCGGCAGGGACAGCGGGAGGCCCCTGCCACGGTTTTAGACTGTAACACTGTGAAGCTCCTGTATTCCAGCACAAAAAGAGGGCAAGGAGATAAATGACTCCAGTGTTTGTTTGTTTGTTTTGCCTAAAGAAGCTTCTTTGTAAGCGTATTCCACATGAGTATTCTTCTGTCCACGTAAAATAGATCCCTTGTGTCTGAATTTTAAGTCTCTGTATATTGTTACTTGTGCAATGGCTTAGAAATACTTTAGAGGCATTATCTAGGAGCTTTTATGACTTCTCTCACATATTTCCTCTGCCTCCCTGCACCCACACATCCATGCACACATAGTGAGAGATGCAGGGTCAGATTCTGATCAGACTTCTGCTCATTTTACACAAACAAAACTCTCTTTTTATACTTTTTTTTTTTCCCCCTGAATTTAACCCTAAAGTCAATTTTGGACCCATTAGCTCATGGTAAACACTAGCCCAACAAGAGCTGTGCTACTGAGGACCTCAGACTCTGGAAGGAGTGATAAGTGGCTAGATTTGGAGCTGAGATCCTTAAAACACAACCATCAGCCCATCTGTGGCCAGTTTCCCTGCCTGGTAGGGTTGTTTTGTGAAGTTGTTGCTACAGAATCACAGCAGTGCCATTTATTCTTGAAACTGTGGATTGCATTCTAGGGACAGCCATAACAAATCACTAGCATCTGTCTGTCTGTCATAAGCAGGTTTCATGCTTTCCCATTTGGATTACTCTTCATTTAAAGCTCTGAATGGTGGCATGGAGCAGGAGGAGAAAGGCCAGATGTTTCTCCTTGAGCATTTTCTAATTGTCTCACCCTCAAAAGTTAACCATTCCATGATTCCTTTGGCTTCACATTTTTATTTAATGACAGTTTTGGAAAGTCTTCAAGATTAAGATCTAAAGAAAGCATTTCAGCTTCAAAACAATAAAGCAAGGAGTGCTTTGCTCTTTGGGGAGATCACTGAGCACAGAGTTTTCCTAGCAGAACACATTTTCAAATAAGGCTGTGAGCTGCAACAGAAGTAGGCTTTCCACCACAGAAAAAGGACCTGTGCTCCATTTATGAAAAAGGAAATTAATTAATCAAAATTACTATTATAAAATGATCAGTTTTTAAGAGGCAGGTAACGAGATGTCCCTGACTGGACTGTGTGAAGGTGGTTTATGTGAGGCCTGTCTATGGTAACTGGAGTTTTCAAAGTCAGAGTTACAAATCATGCAGGTGCTAGAAGTATGCCAGTTCCACTTTGCACACACAGCCAATCAGTTATTATGCCCCCTTGCAATGTAATCAGTGATGCACTCTGCAATTAGGCCTCCAGTGTAGCTGTCTGTAATGAGCACTGGCTCAGTTCTTCGAAGCATTGTGAGTGTAAAATAATAGGTAAGTGCATCATGATAAGTAAATTGATGCTGTGGGCCATGGATTCAGCAACATGCAGGATTGTAGCCCTGCAAGAAATCCACTCGGCCCAGTCTGTTACCTTCTAGCTTTGCATTTATTTACATCTTTGGCAAGGACAGCCAAATTTCTTTCTTCTAGAAATTTAAGGGCCGCAAGGACAGCCAGATTTCTTTCTTCTAGAAATTTAAGGGCCACAAGGACAGCCAGATTTCTTTCCTCTAGAAATTTAAGGGCCAAACTAGCAAGACTTTTAAATATTTCTGAAATAAATGAGACATAGGAATAGCATGTAGCAATCCTTTAGATATATTTTGTCGCAATGCTGGATGATCATATAAATGATATTAACTCCAGAAGAACCCTTCAGAGTACCCACTGTAATTCTCTCCCATACCCATGCACAGCGAACCGTGCGCAACAGCCACCGGCCATCTGAACACCCAGTAGCCAGGGCAACAGCTTCAGCAAAGCATTGAGCACATACTCTAGTGAGCTTTTGAAGGCCAATTCTTCAGTTTTGATACTCCTCAACCCTCTTAGCCTGCTAACAGAAACCTCTAGGTCTCTTGTTTTCTGGGAGTTAATGGCTTTCAGTATGACTGCTGTTAGCACAGGTCATAGAATTGCTAATAGAGTTTCTACTAGTTTATGTGCCATGACTTCTGCTTTCACGTGTGAAGTTTCCTGGCTCAAGTCAACAGTGGTGAGCCCTAAGTGCTTTGAAATCCTGTGGTTAGTGACCTAGTATAAATTACTGTGAACACAGTACGATAATACCCATATGTGTTTAAACTCAGCTGCAAGCCTATTGTTGAGGTTGCATGTTTTTTTCCAGTGAAGAAGAAAAAGGGAGAGAAGTTTGAAAAGCCCTGAAGATTCTCCTTTGCCTTACTGTGGTGATGCAGCACCTGCTTTGGTCCCTGAGATTCCCAATTTCAAGGTGTTTTAGCACTGGATCAAAGCAGGTGGCTCACGCAGAAGCCCTTTGAAGCTTGCTCTGCTGTAGGAAATGAAAAAGAAAGAAGCACCCAGTACCTCAGTAGGTCTGAGCGTGAGGTGCTTGCTTTCTACCAGCAATACTGGTTCTTCTTAGTATGACAACCTGCTCAGCCTACCAGGTCTGTAGCCTTGTCTTTTCTCAGGGGGTTCCTGGGGGCATGATTTTCAGCCAGCCTGCACCCCACCAACTCAAGGCGGTATCAGGGCTGCGTAAGTCGTGTGAAAAGAAGTTGTGACAAGTCCTGCGATGGTAGCACTTTAGCTGTGCAACTTTTGCGGGCGAGTGGGTGGAAGAGTGGATGGGGGTGGGGGCTTTCCATTTGAAGTTTCCATTTAAATACTGACATTTGCCAGTTATTACTGTACAGTAGCATCTGAGCAAACTCAATTATTTTGCTGTTCCACACCTGGAAAAATAACTACTGCAGTTCAGACCTCAGGGTAATAAGTGTTGGCTGCTACTTGCTTTTCAGTGGTAGTTCCTTATCTGCTTAAAGGCGATGCCATGAACCTCAATTAGTTAGTGGTTATACAGTGCTTTGAAATTATAAGACACTATCTACCTTTTAAGTATTATAATGTTTTTATAACATATTGTAACAAGTACATGCTTCAATACAGAGCAGCACACTCGGCTGTAGGCCAGAAATGCTACCTAATTGAAATAATCTGGGACTTCGTATCTCAATGACACAAGAAAATCAAGGAAAATCTTCATCAGTTTTAAATGTACTGTGTACATCCCTTGAGTACCTATGGATAGCCCAGCTAAGAAAATCAAGCACAGTACCAGTAGCTGTCAAGTATAACAGTGATGGATGTAGTGCAAAAACCTCCGTACAATCCAGTCAAACAGCAGAGTGCTTTGTAGAGCAGGGCCCAGAGGAAGACAGGACAGGTATAGCATCATCTGTTTCCAGTGATTTCCTTCAGCATTGAGCCCTGGAGCTCATGGTTGCTCTGAGCATGACTGTGCAGTGCTATAGATTTTTTTTTATTTTGATACATGGGAGACAAGGATGAATCTGACTTCCCCATTTTGTTCTTCAGCCAATACTGCCAGTGGTGAATAAAATGTGTTGCTAAATTAATAAGAAGTCATAACGTTTTTGGGCTTGGGCCACTAAGCTGTCTCTCTCTGCTTTGCACGCGAGTATGGGAGATATGTTAGCCCGGGGATAGAGTAACAGCTCCAAAAGGCTGCAGTGAAATGCAATCTGGTTCTGACACAATGCAGCCAGTCAGGCCATCTGTGTGAAGAAGCACCCAAAAAGGTAACTAGCAAAGACTGATAATCCCCAACTGAGCCTCGAAAACTCAAAGCACCCGGTCTAGCTGTGGGGGGAGCTTGCAATTTGCAAATTTGAGAGTTGTGACTGTGGCCCTGAAGTTTTACAGTGACAGCAATTGGTTAGGAATAAGGATATTTAGTTTATATTTCTTGACTGGGGTCCACTTTTAGTCTTGGGTCTTTCCCTGGTTCACCAAATCGGTGTGGGCGTGCATGTTAGCTAGAGCTGTCATGGAACAGGACGCTCTGGTGTGGTCTGAGCATCCATCTGCATAGACCTCCACTGCTCAAAGGAAAGGATGCCCTGGGCGTGCGGTACCTGCCCTTCGGTGTCTGCCTCTGCGGGATTAAATCATCAGAAAACTGACCCTGTGGAAGGGGTCTGAGGGTACAGCTTCCCGCAGGCAAGGCTGGGTGGATGGTGCGAGGTGTGGGTAGGATGCAGGGATGGGGATGGGGGACTGGTTAGTGATCCCCCCTCCCGGATCTCAGTGAGATGTTGGCTTGCCTCGGCTGTAATCCCATACTCACTCATGCCACTGGCTTCTGTCCAGTCTTCCCCCTGGCTGGGGCTATCTATGCCTCACACCTCGGTTCCCATCGCAATCCCAGAGACAACAAGGACCGATGGGTGAACCACTGACCAGCTGGGCCTGGTACGTGGGGTCCCAGAGCTGGAGAGAGGCCATGTGCTGTGCAGCCACCGAGGGTCTGCAGCTGAGCAGGATATTTAGCTACAAGAGGCACTGCACAGTGCAGCACAACAGTCTTGCCTCCAGATGTCCTTATAATGTGGTTTCTCTACCTCTATTTGTGTGCTTTATATCGCACAGGTACCTATCCAAGAGGGAAGGCTGCACAGTTTCGTCATTCCTCCCCCTCTGCCCTTCATTCGTCTTCTCAGCTACTGTCAATGTGAAGTTTTGATCCCCTTCACTCTGGATGGAGAAGCTATGGCAAAACATGTATCTCCACAAGACTTTTCCACCGGCCGACTGACACATCCCAGCCGTGCATGGCTGTGGTGTTCGTCGGTCAGGGAGTACTTCTTGCAGAGATCAGCTCATGGGAGCAGAGCAGAGGACTAAGGGCCTGAAACTAAGAAAAAAAAATAAGATTTTGAAAAATTAAATGAGGCTTATGAGGTTGTAAAAAAAGGTCCTGCAGATAGGCGTGGGAACTGGCACAGAACAGAGAGATGGGACTCAGAGCTGGTGGAAGAAGCGTTGCATCACCTCAGTGGGATGTAGCTAATGTCACCACCAGCTAGGGATGAGGATCAAAGCAGACCCTACTGCTTTGTCTGTGCATCATTCTAGTATATAGGTTGTGATATGGGAAGGATTGGTAGAATAGCACAGAGAGCATCTTTTAGATATTCAAAATAGCTTTAAAAGAACTAATATGTCTCAGAACTAAATGCTTGGTGCCACCTGCAGAAATAAAGAGAGAACTACTCATGCCTGTTCGCTGCTTTTCTGACAAATACCTCATTTCCAGAGAGAAGTGGTACAAGCACAAAGCTGTATTCTGCATTCAGATTTCGTCCTGCTTTCACGGGAGAATTTTCCTTAAAAGCCTTTGATGCAGTAGAGCTCTTAAGAAACCATTCACTTGAACACACTGCATGGTTTAACACTAAAAATGAAATAAGGTGCATGCCTGTGTGGAGTGACTAAATGTAGGATACAGCACAGAAAGATGCTATGTTACATCTGATCTGGAATTTATCTCCAGCAGGCTGTGGCAGAGCAGAATAAATCACGAATTACGAATGCTTCAGGTGTGGTAGAGGATGCATCAGCTGCAGACTTGGTTAAAGATGGTAGTTCACTTACCGCTGTGCTCTTGGAAACCGAATAGAAAGACCAATTACCACCTATTTCTGTAATGACAGCTGATGTTTCTCTTTGGTTTCCCAGCCAAAGCAATGGGCTGCATGTCAAAGCTTGTACTTGCAAAGGTAAAGGCTAGAGGATTTGAGACAAGCTGGATGGTTTGTGTGTCCGTGAGAAAAGGAGTCATCTAATGGACTCCTGAAATAACAGGAGGACAGACAGTCTTGGGCGTAGGCATGCTAATGACCCTGATTTGGAAATGGTGAACAAGAGAAGCCCTGCTTGGTCTTCTTCTGTGTTCAAGGAAACAAGGCTCAGTACTGTAAATATCTGACTTATGTTTTCAGCCTCTCTTCCCAATGGGAACAATCCAGTGAGGCCTCGGTTATTACCTGCTATAAATCAGCTGAGCATACATGCTTCTGACTCAAGCAGGCTCCCCTCCCCTTCAATTATCACTCCTTCTCATGTACAAACGTTAAAGCAAAATTCAATTAGAAGTGAGCTGGGAAAGCACAATTAAAGGCTAGCTCCAGCTCCCAAACACCTTGAGCAGAGCAGATGTAACTTTCTGAGGAGCTGCAAAGGTCCATCCCTTCAGCAGAGTTCAGACTGAGGTTTAGATTTAAGCATCTCCTGGGCCCCAGGAGTTTCAGATACACTTTTGGCCACGGCTCATTTCTGCCCAGAGCAGTGACAGCCTGAATGGGGTGCTCCTGGAAGAGATGCTTCCTTGACCGTTCCCAGAGGAGGGTTAGACCATGCGGTTCTGGCAGCATGGGTGGCAATGGCACAAATGTCACTAGCTGTCAAGCATGACTTTCCTGGTTTCAGAAAGGACATTTTACTGGACGTGTAGGGAAGTCTCGGATTTAAGCCTTATTCTCCATGGTCTGAGCAAGACCCTTGTCCTGAAATGTTGCCTTTTTTTTCAAAGCAGTGCTATTGCTGCTGGTAAATCCCAAACTCCTCCTTCACCTAAAACCAGGGCTAATTTTTTTTTTTTTTTCCCCCTGAAACGATCTTAATTGGCACAGTGTACCCTGTTCCACTGAGTAGTTACAGGGTTTGGGCTTTCACCTACTGGAGTTTTGGTATCTCTTTACAGCAAAAAATTAACTCTGTATTAGGACAGTTCTAGGTGATAATTAATGTAAACTGATGTAGAAGAGTGCATCAAAAACCAGTATATCCTCTAGGCATCTAGTGGTGAAATATGGTGAAAATACAAAGATAGCAAAAAGCTTTCGTCCCTTAAGTCTGTTTTTCCTACTCTGGTGAGATTGTTACTGTCAATATTATTTCAGAAGTATTTCGAAACATAAATCTGAATTATATTGAAGAAGTTTACATGTTCATAAAGATTTCTTTTTTTTAGAACTACTAAAATGCATCCTTTCTCTTGCCTCAAGACTTAACAGTAATTATACAATTGAAAATGGAATGATTCTGAGAAAGGGCTTGAGAAGATCTCTGGGGTGGTAGTATTGATTTTACAAATACACAGTGCAATCCAGTTGCTATTTTTAACAGCCTGCCTCAGCTAAAAAGGGAAAAATATCAGAAGATGTAGAAAATGTGAAGAGGAAGTACTGCAGAGTGAACCCAGAGGATTGCTCAGAGAGGAAATGAGTCAGGCAGTTGCTAAGTAAAGGCAGTTGCCTATTTACAGAGGAATTAAAAGAGTTAAAGGGGTGTCTTATGACATTCTCGATCAAAATTTTCTGAGCAGAGTGCAGATGGCATGAGGATGCACTTAGAATAAACATGTCTGGATCGGACCACTGAATTGCCTGAGGTTTGCCCTGTGCTAGCAGAGATAAAACAGACAGTCAGCCACAGTCATGGACAGGAGTCAGAAGCCACAGGACAAACCGATTTCTACCCTCAGCAAACACTGGTGACGTAGGCACTGTTGTGACCATGGTGTGGCTGTTGTGAGCAGGAAGGAAACCCTCTGGCAGCCAGGACATCAGCCCTCCTGCTGACCAGCCCCCGGGCCCTTTTCCCCTGCGTGATGATGAGGGTGGGTTGAGATATAGTTGAAGAACACCCAACCACTCTAGCCTTCGTCCATCCATCCTACAACAGGGCACCATCTTCCTTTTCTCCCTTTGAAGACCACTTGCAGCCCCAGCTTGGAGGAACTTCTGGTGGGAAAGGATAGGCATGGCTCATTTTTTCAGCTCGTGAAATGGGGAGTCACTGGGATCTGCTGGCAGAGTTTGTATGTGTGGGGCACACTGTGTGCAAGAGAGGTGCACCAAAATCACCAGCATCTTCAAGGCAAGCCCCAGAGCAATGTTTCAACCTACTAGGCTCTCCTTCTGCATCACTGTTTTTCCTTCTCACCAGATACATGCAGTTAACTAGCTGGAACGGAGAGAAAACAAAAGATCTTCCTCCCACTCATATCTAGTACCCATAATTAATGGGCAATATATGTTTCTCTCTGGTAAGCAAGAGACTAAGTAAAAAGACTCCCAGCATTGCTCGGTAATAAAATAAAATCTAGTAATAAATCATAGCCTGTAAGACACATTACAGAGAAGGGCTGTTGCCTCTTAGCAGCTCAGTCTGTCCTGGGGGTCCCAAAGGCTGATGTGACAGTGTGCTGTCCTGGTAGCTGGTAACGGGCCCTGTGTTTTGGGTCCCTGACTGCACAACCAGGTCTAGTGTAAGCAGGGGAAGAAATTTATATCCTCTTACATGAGATATGAATCTTACCCTGTTATGTTTAACTGTGAAGCTTTTACAGGGTATTGGTTCATGTCTAGTGAAAATGTTATTATCACTTTAAGAAATTCCCCAGCCACAGGGAATGAGAAAAGCAACAATGATGTGACACAGTGAATTCAAGCTGTGGAAAAAATCTCGGCTATGACACTTATCTATTTAAGTTTCTGTGTCATCTGTACTTTCCTAGCAGAATAGTTCACATAGTTCCGGCAGCCCTAACTCCCCAGCTGGATGCAGTGGCTATGGAGGAAATCCTGCCACTGGTGTGCTGCTCTCTCTTCCACATCTGCAGCCCTATGTCCACGGGCTACTGTGGAACAAGATTTCGCCCTATTGCTTTTGTCTGGTTTTGGCCCCAGCTGACTGTCTGAAATATTTAGTCTGTTATCACTGCTGAACTACCCAATTTTGGTGGCTCTGAGAGTAACTGGAGCTTTCATATTTTTGACTAGCAGCATCATAACCATGTAGAAATTCTCAAGTTATGAACAGCAGCTTTCCAGAAATATCATAACCGTGTAGAAATCCTAGAGTTATGAACAGTAAGTTTCCAGCCTTTAAGTAACTTCTAAATGTAGGTGCATGTATCAGGAAACTTGGGATCGTGGTTTTCCTCCATTCACATGCATTGAGGGAAGCTGCAAATATGGGAGAATTTAGGAGTCTCAGCAGGAATCCTGTTTGGGACTACCACTGATCAGAAATGCCCTTCTGCACAGTTGATAGAGCAGACTGAACGAAAAGGGCAGGAGGGAAAGTCCTGTTGCATATGGGGAGGAACAGCCAGAGAATGGGTCCAGGGCATGTTTCCAGTGCAAATGGTCCAATGCAAAATTCAGAGTATGGGATCGTTTTTCATGAAACCACAACCACCAGGCATGCAAAAGTCAAAGAGAAGAATCAGATCTCAGTAACTTGAAGGAAGCTCCTTCTACGGACTATTATGGAGGTCCCTGTCTTTCTGAACTCCTGCCTGTACAGTGGTGTTTGGCTCAGATGAGAACCATTACTCCATCATATTTACATGAATATTACTAAGATTTCACCAAGGAAGGGGGGATTTAAAGTGTAACCTGGCACAGATTAAAGGCACAGGGCCAAATCTCTGGTTTGTAATTTTGGTGGTCTTGCGCAAGAGGGACTCTGTCTCACTGGCACAAATAATTTTAAAGGTAACTTTAAGAAATATCTGAGCTCAGCTTACGGTTCTTACTTTTCTTCCAGAAGATGTTTCTAGCTTATGGAAGAATGGCAGTGGAAATTATTAACCACTGGACAGAATTCTCGTTATGTTCATTTTTCTGTTTTTGTTCCTTCACTGTACATGTGCCCAGAATCCGGACAGAAGCATATTTAAAAAGGAGCTGGAGGAGAGGCAGAGGACTAACTGATGCTGCAGATCAGCTCTCCTGTTCTGCAGATGGATTACAGTGTACCGTGAGCCGTGCTTAACAGTCTTTTCAGTCTCTCGGGCTCATACATTAAGCAGTAATGCGTAGCTGACAGGGACACAATCCGTGTCTCATTCCTGCATGTGTCAGCCTGGCACACGTTACCTTCTGCAGGGCTGTGTGTGAGTTTCTGGCTGGGCTCTGAGCTCACGCTGCTGCAGACCCCAAGGAGATGAGCTCACGTCCCCCTGGGAGGACAGCAAGGAACCCTGAGCAAAATCCCCTCCCTGTTTCTTGCAATTCTACCCTTTCTTTTTAATGCTGCTTTTGAAAAAAATTAAGCAGCTTGCTTCTTTTGCTGCTGCTTTTACTCTTGCTTCAGTCACAGCATTTTCTTTGCAAGAGCCACCTGCTGTAGGCCCAGCAGCAAAACTTGTGTGGGGCAACAGTGACATCCAGTGGTCCCAAGTCAGCCCATGATTTGCAAACATCTTGCGTTCATCACTCTGCCAGGGTCCAGCTCTGACCGTGTGATGGGCAAACTGGGTGTCCACTGAAGTCAATGGATGTTTGGCACTTCTTTAATAGAGTCATTAAATTAAGTTCTTTAAATTTCACTCAGTGTAATTAAGACCTTGTGTGCCTTGTCCTGGCTGTAATGTGATTACACTTTTGACAAAGGATGGACAAGAACTTGCTCAGAATAAGATATAAATGAAATTTCATAAGAATTATTTCCTCCTATGTGTCACAAATACCTTAAAAAAGAAAAGCTGTGTTGGTGGCTTATCTGCATAACCACTATGGTATATGACTGTAGGTCCTTCTGCTATTTGTTGTATATTTTTGCTGTGCTCACCTAGTAGGAGGTCTAGTTAGGTTGAACCCTTACTCTAATGACCCACTCTTCATGCTTCTCAGGCCAAAGTTTAAAGTCACAAAGTTCTGCAGGTTAAAAGTGTCGTGGGATGTATTTAATTAAGTTTCTTTTGCAGCAAAAAAAGAACCACTGCTTCTTCTTATCGCCTAGTAGGCAGACACCTGGGATTGAGATTCCAGTGGGGAAAACTGAAGAAGTCAGGGAAAGTGGGGAATATTCCCTCCATCTCACCAAGTCCAAAGCCCTGTGCCCATCGGTCCGCTCCCCAGGCCGATGTGTGCATCTATGAGCATCCCCTTCTCCTGGGGAGGTGGGGGAAGCACCGAAAGCAAAGCTGGCTTCATCAAGGGCAGCTAAATGCAATCGAGCACTTTATAATGGTGAAGACGGCTGTGACAGAGGTGGGGGGATTTGATCAGAGTTCCTGTTAGGGACTCACATTAGTCTTTTGGATATACTTGGGACTTCTGATCTGTCCTGTGCTCCAGACAGCAGTGTGGTAAATCAGCTTGTGCAAAGCAGTGCAGCTGATCTAGCTCTTTCAGAGCAGACCAGGTGTCTCTAATCGTACCATGTTGTGGAGACAAGCCAGGTTTAAACGTGGCATTTTAGAATCTGCCTTTTTATTTCATGCAAGTTTTGCTACAAATCCATCTCTCAATCTTTTAAACTCCCACCACAGCCACTCATATCTACCTCAGCTTTCCTTCTCTTTCCTCTTTCATTACTTAAATGTCCCACAACGTGAGTCTAATAAGGTATTAGCTGCTCAAGCCATAAAGGTCCTGTTCCAAAGTCTCATAACATCAAATTACTTGCAAGGCAATTTTCATAATCCATAATTCCAGAAGACTAGGAGGAGACACTACTAATAAAATCAGTTATGAGATTGACATTGTAATTTTTGTCCATCTCTGTGCTGCAGTCACTCTGGGACCATTAAGCCAGGGAGGGAGTGTAGGTGTATTGCATGGCATTAGCAGTTTCCATCCCAGCAATTATGTGTTGTGGTTGTAACAGCAGTAAGAGCCTGGATCGATGAACCACCTGCTAGGTGCTGCAGAGAGATTCATGGGTCACGCAGAAGGTTCTCCGCTTAATTTGCTGTGATAAATGTTGGTGAGGCTTGATCCTTGCAGGTAATGCAATATTTTTGACATGTGAAAGCCCAGGGCTGAGCCACTCCAGCTGACAGGGAGCCGTCAGGAACCTCACATGAGATGCAGCGTGCTGTGGCCATGGCCCTGGCACAAAGTCTGGAAAGGTGCTTGGCTGCGGGGATTGCTCGGTGCCTGGCCTCCAGCTGGAGATCCCCTATGCTGGGGGACCTGGGAGGATTTCAGCGGTGGAGCAAGACCAAGAATAGCTGCAAAACAGATGTCCAGGTGCAATTTTTGCAGATGTGTCTTTGGCGGTCATGGAGAAAAAATTAAGGGCTGCTAAGAGCAGGTTAAGGGCTGCTAAGAGCGAACAGATGCTGCTCCTGTGTGGTTACGTGAGAGAGTACATGTAGGCAGCTGCACACTGCGCCCACTGCTCCAGCTGTAATACCTGGCGAGCAAAGTGGTAGTAGCATCTCAGCAATTGCACGGCAATGAGCTGGGTGCAAACAGATAAACAACTGGGACATCTTTTTCCCAGTGAGGGTGGCCCAGGTAGACATTCAAAAGCCCATGCCAGGGAAGTCTGCTGAAACAGCAGAGCTGTGTCATCGTGGGAAGTGAAGGAGAGCAGCCGTGATCCTCTTGAACATCGTGTTCTGCAAGTTCACCCAGCATTTCTGCCTTGTAGAAAGGCAATGTGAGGTGATCGCACAGCAGACCGCGATAAACAAGGTGTAAAATATTCGCTGATACTAGGTTTCTTTCAGGAACCGTTGATAACTAGTCAGGGGGAACAAGATTTTGATTTCATTAAAATTTCTACTACTTTTCATGTTGAAACATACCCAAGAAAGACAAAGGAAAATATGTTTCAGAACATGTTCTTTTGGGTCACTCAAAATCCTTGTTCCAATTTGAATTTTAAAAGTGTAAATCTTTTAAAACAAAAAAATGAATGTAGAAACTTTGATTTTTTCCTTTCTAAAAATACCTGCTTGGGATATTTTGACAGAACGAAACATATGTCATTCTAGAATCAGGTTGTAGCAAAGGACTCGAGTAAATCTAAAGGCGTGGTTCTATTCTTTAAGTTGTATTTCTTGAACGCCTACAACTCCATAAGGATTTTACCCAGGTTTCTAAAATACCTACTAGAGGATGCAAAAAATCATAGTCAAAAAGATTTTCTCCTATCTTTGAAATTAAAAAGGAATGAAAAAAGTCAATTTTGTATTAAAACCAATTTGTAACCTGGAAGTTTTTATGGGCTAATACTCTGTAATATTTACATCCTTCAAGATTTTTGAATGGGAAGATTAACACCCTGTTAATCTTTTCCTGCCCTTATTTAGTGAACTAATCTAAAATTTTACAATAAAATTTGCAGGATTATGGTTTATGATCAAGCAAGTTATTTACAGATCAGTGTCCAGAGGGAAGTTCCAGCCCTCCCTTTGCTCGGCCAGCTGCCCATGGTCTCTGTGCTCTGTGGCCACGCAAGGCACCGCGATGCTTCTGTTTTGAAGAAAAAGAATAACAATTGTTTATTGAAACTTAACACTGGATCCCTTTGCTGTTAAATATTTTATACTGTTTATTTTGAAGGACAGTGGTCTGATTGTTTCTGATTCAAAGGATATGTATTTTGGGCCTTAACTCTTTTTTAATGGTGCGTTATCTCAGGGGAGCTATGCAGAGCTGGGTAGGTCCATTGACTAGAAAACGTGGAGAATATTTGCACAGCCTCTGTGCTTTCAGCGCTCAGTTAGCGACAACTGAAGTAAATAACAAAAGCTGAGGAAACGTGAAAATACTCCCGTCATTATGCACGCTTTAGTTTAGGGACCAAATTTAAATGTCCCATGGTATAAAGAAAGCTCAGTCCAATCGAGAGCTAAACATCCTCTAAATAACCTTCGCTGATGCATAACGCAGGACTGAGGTGTTCTGAAAAGGGAGCCTTTTAGTTAAAAATTATTCAAGAAGGTCTTGGGAGGATGGCAGCCAGTGAGGCCAGAAGGTTTCATAGAAATTGTAAGCAGCTGTTAAAGGCACAAGTATATGAATCTTTTTGTTTTATTTTAGAATAAAAAAGGCTGGTTGAAAAACATCCTAAAGAGTCAGCCACCCACATTCTTCCTCCAAAGAATCAAAGATTCCCAGCTCACAGACTTTGAGATGTAATTACAGTATGAGGAGGTTTGGGAGAGCTGAAAAGTCGCCATGGCAACCTCCTGGCAAAAATCTTCACACATCCAAAGTAAAGCAAAATTTCTTTTTATCCGAACGGCCCCAGTGAGTCTGAATGTTTTCTGTCTTCATCTTCTGCTTCTCTTCATTTCATTGTGCTCCTTAATCACAGAGGTTTTTCCTGCTCTGAGTCCTAAGTGTCCTCTTCTAAAACTTCCCAGGAAAGTTTTGACCAGAAATGGATTCAGGGTGCTGGTTGTTAGATCAGGCTCTGCCTGTGACAGTGTTAAAGAGGAGATGCCCTCATGTGGCGTTCCAGACCCTTTGCAATAATCTTTAGTGAAACAGATAAACAACTTGTATTGAATAATTAAAAACACCAAACTAAACTGAAAAACAGGGAAACGGAGAGAAGAAGGTGGAGGAAGTGGAGTAAGGCAACAGCTAGACCTTCTCCATGGTTGCTCTGGGGTTGCAGTAACAAGTCCTTCCACACCATGATGCCATGATACTGGTTTAACAGGTACAAAAAGTTGACAGGTACAAAAAGATGACTTCAGAAGCACCCACCCTTGAAAGGTCCTGTTCAGTCCCACGCTTGAAGAAAGGCTCTCCATGCAGGGTTTGTGTGAATACTAGAAACTATGCAGCATGGATTTGATGAGACAAACAGTGCATGATGAGCAATTTCCATGAATATGATCTGCCCATAAGAGAAAGAGAACAAAACCTACTGGCTGAGGCTGGTGGATGGCAGGAGGGTGCTCAGCCGTGGCTGCTTGGCTGTGAGAGGATCTGTGCTGGTGCACAGTGAGAAGACAAGGCAGGAGAGGAGTTCCTGAGATATGGAGAAGTTAGGCTAAGGGGTGCTGTAGCGGTTTTTAGGGGAGAAACCTGAAGTCTGGGGAGTTTATACAGGGGTAACCAAGAGGACAAGACAGATTTGTCAGGAATAAGGTGAAGCTGGATGACTAGATTATTTAGGAAAGTGGAAGAGAGGGACATGTCCATCCTGTTTGGAGACTAGAGTGTCTGGAGGAGCAGGGTGAACTGCAGTGTTAAGCAGCCTTGGGAGGTTCAGGCTCTCTCCAGTTCTTCTTACGTCCCTAACCAGATCCAGTGAGGGAGCTGAAATGCTGGGAGCCACTGCCAGAACATTTACGATCACACTCCTGCTGGAGACAGGAACAAGCCCTCCAGGGACCTGCCCAAACCATTTTGTCCCTCCAGAGCTAACTCACAAAATTCAAGACTTAACCTCTAGCTAGCCAAAGTGACAGTCACGCAGGACCATCCTTTCCTGGTGCCCCTCCCTCCTTGATCTAAACTCACAAAGTCTTTCTCAGTAGCAAGCAATATTTAATATTTTTTGAACTTGGCAATGAGTCATTAATAACTTGCAGGAGGGAAGAAAGATACTGGTTGATCTTTACATTATAGTGCTATATACTACAAATAGAGGCTAGACAGCTGTTGTGGGAAAATTGTAACTAATGTTCTTTAGTGCAGTCACTTCCGAATCAGAAACAAGAGGAACTCTTCAGTTCAGTTGTTTCTTTCTAATTTGTGTTTTATAACACTCAATGTTCTGGACTTTGCTCTGGACAAAACTTAATACAACCCTGTGACGTACCACAGGCTGGGAACATAATGATTTGTTTCTTAAATGTTATTGCAAAAGTCAACAAATCATTGCTGGAGTAATAAAGAAGGTTGGGAGCAGAGATTTGTTGTCATAGCAGCTTTTCCAGGACCTAAGAAATGTGGTTTCAGAACAGAAATCACTTGCTCTTCATTGCCTGACCCACTGAAAACATCACAACATCCCACCTGGTTTTCTCTTCATATTTCTCTTCACCTGTCTTTTGGCATCTAACGGAAGAAACAGTGTGGAGCACTTGGCAAAAATCTACCTTGACTTCTGTGCTACACAGGTAGGTGAGTTTTTGAGCAGCACCTTTTAATGACTATGGTGTTTTTAGGAGAAAGTATGAATCACCTGAAATATGTAAGAAGTCGTCTTTAGGTACTACAGGCTGGGAGCACAATGATTTGTTCCTTAAATGTTACCGCAAAAGTCGGCAAATCATTGCTGGAGTAATAAAGGAGAAGGCTGGGAGAAGAGATTTGTTGTCACAGCAGTAAATGGAAAACCAGACAACATTGCCTAACTTTGTAAGTTTTGTAATGTGCAGTTTTAAAAGGAAATGGAGAGACTTGTTATTAGCTCAGGTTTTTTATAATTTTCTAATGTTTATTTTATGTGTCTGGACACAAAGGGACAATTTCCATTTTGCCAGTGGTCAGAGTGTAGTAACCTTTAGTGGGGAGCCCCAGGCAAGGACTGTGTCTGATGTGAAGCCAGGTGACTCCACTGAACGGAGCTTGGCCAACTTAGACAATCTGAGGATCTAGTCCATCCCTTACAGCCATTTTATATACCTCATAAGTAGCTGAAGATTTAATCCAGTGTGGTCCTAAACCAAGAATAAGCCCTTACCTTTGATGCCTGGTGAAGCGCGTAGGAAAAGCAGAGCACCACAGGGGAGTGTGTGGGGCACTAGGAGTGAGTCTGGGGCTCTTGGGCACGGAGGCTGTCTGTCCACTCAGTTGCTCTGGTTTAACTGCAGTCATCTTTGAAGCAACTTTAGTCAAACCGAAGCACAAAATAAGACAAATTCCTTCCAATTTAGAGTGGCATGTTTGGATTTTGCTTTCAGTGTTCAGCATACGCTTATACCCTGGAACAAGCCCTTCCCCAATTCTGAGTATGTTCCCAAGGCTTTATTAAACTGATGAAAATTGTTTGTAGACAAAGCCCAGTGGTGAGAACAAACACTTTTTTTAACTGTGCTGTCCATGAGCAGCCTTGTGTCCTGCTTCTCCATGTGCCTCTTGCACTGTCTGCTGCCCTGTGGTCTCCAATCCCATGAGAGTCTGTGGGGTATAACTGTGGGTCAGCACATCCAGTTTAACCTCACTGGTAGGGCTTTCTCTTCTTGTTTTCCCCCCATTTATAGGAACTTTGCCACTCCAAACATGGACTCCTTTTGTCAAAGCAGGTTGAAAGTTGCTAGCAGGTTTGCAGGGTTGTGACAGATGGACAAAACACACACAGTGTAATTGCGTAAACCTCATCTCTTCTAGAAACCAGCAGAAGCCAGAGGGTTTGTATAGCTGTGACCTTTACAGAGACTATGGATCTAGTGACTCAGCTCGGTCACGGGGAGTGAGGACTTCAGAGGCAGGCTGAATTTCTCAGCCAAGTGTGTGGTGAGGGGGTGCTCACCAACATCTTTCTTTCAGAACATGCTAAAGAATGAAGAGGTTCATGTGTGGCCCTGGACAGCACTCTTCTGGCAACGCTCTTTTCACCTTGATGGCTGCTGCTTGTCTTTTCCTTCTGGCAGGTACAGTAATTCCCCTCAGGTTTAACCACAGGGATGGTGCTGCCAGTGGGCTCTGGGCATCCCCCAGCCCAGGGGATGTCTGCTGGTTTCCTGGTTTGTGCACACACAGTATATCTATATGGAAGCCCACTTTCCTCTTGTTCTGCCCCACTGCAGCAGTTATTCTTGCTCTGGACCTTTCCCTTCTCACTGCAACTGGTACTGGGGTCCTTGTCTATCCCTGGCCTGCAGACCTACAGGTCTGGGCACGATGCACACCTTCTCCTGGGATTCTGGTTCAGTCTGGGCTGCAGATGACTCAGTACAAATGAGAAAATATGGCAAGGAGTGAAATATCAGGCTTTGGTTGCATCACAGCCGTTGTCCACCTTTGGAGGTGAAAAGCCTCTTGGTTTTGTCATTATTCACTTGTTTCCTTCCTGGGTGTCTTCCTGCATTTTGCTATGTTTTTTTCTAGTTTTACTTTGGTCGCTGTAAAATAAGAGCTGTGCATTTACTCACTTCATGATATTCTGGGAAAAGCAAGAAGCTACTGGCAGAACCAAATTCCCTAGTAATAATTCAAGCCGTGAGACAAACACAGTAAGCTGAGCTTCATGAACACACTCAACACCCTTTTGCTCCACCGTAAATCCCAACAAAACAATAATTAGTTCTATGTTGTTTTTTGTATTTCTTTTTTTGACTTCTCCTTAAGAACAATGCAGGCCACAGAGATAATTCATGCTTCTAAAATGCACCCTGTAGCACTGGGGTCTCTTTCAGCACACAGTGCAGTCAAGGAACAAATGAGCTCTTTCCACATAAAGCCTCCGTAATAAAAAGGCTGAATTAATGTCTAGATCTTGCCAAACGTACCCGCTTTCTCTCAGCTTTGGCTAAAGGCTCCTATACTGTCCGCTATAAGACACTGGAAGGCCTGACCCCTGAAAGGGTGATTTCTCAGTGTGTGTCTGCTGGGGTGCAATGGTGCTCTGGTTACTCGTGGAATGGGTGCCAGTTCTGCCAGTCGTAATCCCACAGGGATTCTCATCTCTTGGATAAACGCATGGGAACTGGCTTCTTACCCTTCTGGGCCCCGCAGCTGCTGGGAAATACGGCTGAAGATGACTGTTGCATTTTCTTGTGCTGTAATGAATTACTCACTGCTTGAGCTGTAATTGAGTAGCTACACCCACCTCTCTCCATCCCCTAAAGCTCCACCATGGATCTTCTCCTGCAGTCCCAGCACTGGCCATGTGATTTCATGCGCAAAGGCTTGCTCCCACTAAGGCAGAGGCTGGCGTGTTAGTGGGGAGGTGCTAAACTCCCATCCCACCCAGGGGCCTCCACCGAAAGGATGTTATACACTGCTGTTCTCAGTCCTATGTACTCCCACTCAAGGGGAAAATCACTATCTTGGGTGCAAACCACCATCTTAGCAGAGTTGCAGCGGTGGAAGCTAGAGCAGGATGTGGGTGCATGCTCCACAACACACTGAGGTGCTCACTGGAGCTGATTTTAGAGCTGAGACAGACATGAAAGATAGCAGGGTGTTGTTATGTGTAATAGAAATGCTCTCTTTACACTTCGAGTGCACAAGGTTATGCTAGGAGAGCAATGCTCCGCTTCCGATCACCTACAGAGAATTAGACTCTGCAGATGGATCATTCCTACTTGCCTCCAATTTGAAGCGTCTGACGCAGTGCCAGCTATTTTTGCAGTCAATGATGTGTATAACCTTTATTAGAAGTGCAAATAGTCACTGGAGATTTATTGGTCAGGTTAGACTTCAGGGATTTATAATACTTGATTTGCATGGCTGGCAATCAAATTTGGAAAAATTTAAATTCATTTGAGGAAAATGCTGTAAAAACAGCCCCTAGATGTGCTTATAAAAGACTCATCATAATGCCAATTCTTATCTAGAAGAGATATACCCTGAATTAGTGAAGCGCATGTAAACAAACATGTGAGCATAATGGCAAGTTAAAGATGCAGATCACCTGTACGGGAGAGGCCTGGGTTATAATTTGAACCTGCTTAATTACCACTCCGATGGTGCATTTGGGGCCACTTGACCCCCCAGAGAAACACTTCGCTGGTGGCAGATGGAGCTGGTGGAAGGATTGGCTCCTGCCTTCGGCGACGGCGTGCTGCTGTTTGAATGTGTTGCCTGTGGACCGGCGCTGCTCTGTGGCTTTGTGCACGTTCACAGAGATTCTTGCCCGGGGAAGGGACTTTGTCGTGGCTGGTGGTGACTGCGGTGGGACTTGCTGAGTAGGAGACCGTGGCAAATCCAGGAGCCAGAAAGGGGATACGTGTCTTAGCATTGCACTGGACTGCCTCCTGTCTAGATATCCAACAGATGATTAATGTGGAGTGCAAAACCCAGATAAGCAGAGTGAAAGACCCTCCACAGCTTGCTGGTGTCCCTGCCAAACTGCTCCAGGGACCGAGGCTGGCTGAGTTAGAGCCATTGCAGCTACTACTCTGCTACTCTGCAGTCAGAGCTGGGGCCACATGTGGGCAAGTTACTCACTGCCCGTGTAGGTCTGCGGTTAGTATTACTCCAGGAATTTGCCTCTGTCAGCAAAACCTTTTGAGTAGGTTGTAAAGATATAAAGAGATATAATAAAGTAATGAAGACAAAAGATGCCCAAACAAATTCTCTGGAACCTGAGACAAGGACAGTCCTTATGACTTTTATTTTTAGCAGAAACCTTGACCTAAAAACTGAAGGTTGGGGGTGTGATATGTCACCTGGGAGCCAAACATGCAAACAGCTCTTTACCCAGAGTGTGCTGAACCAAGACCTTTGCACTGGACACCCATACTGATACTGGAGCATGTGGACCCTAGACCTGAATTCTGTATTGATTCCTATTAGGCATGTCTTGAGGACTTCAACTTTTCCTTTGCAGAATTAAACTCATCTTCTTTTTACTGGTAGTGTGGGTGGTCTCCGAATTAAATTTCAAAGGCAGCAGAAACTGGAAATAGAAGAAACTTTGGGGTTTTTAAATCATTATTCAGGGAAGTACCCGAATGAGGTCATACTGCAGCTTTTTCTTTGGGAGTGACACTTATTTCCCTTCCTTACCCTCTTTCCTATTGCTGTTTGCTTACAGAAACACGTTATCTGCATGGAGAAAGACTGGATTTACTGGGAAGGAATGATAAGTATGTGTTTCTGGTCAACTTCAACATCCCTGAGCTATGTCAGTTCACAGTGTGCATTGACCTCAACCGGACTGCCAACGTCAGCTCTTGGGCAGCGTTTTCCTATGATGTTAACACCACCTCCACTGACATAAATGACTTAGAGCTTGGACTTTCTGGAGAAAACAAGCACTTGAGACTGTATCTTTTTGGCACCAGACGAGACATTGAGATCGATCTGGCCCTTTTTGTGTGGTACAGCGTGTGCTGCTTGTGGGATGCCAGGAGACAATTGCTGGAGGTCTACTGCAATGGTAAGCTCGTGCATACCGAAACCATGGGCAGCGCTGAGTGCCTGAAACCCAACGGTAGCCTGGTGCTGGGTCATCTGCACAAAAGAAAGGATGGCTTTATTGTGCGGATAAGCAACAGCTTCATTGGCAGCTTGTACTACTTCCAAATGTGGGACCGTGTGATGGGTCAGGAAGAGCTGCTGGACTGCGCCATGGGCAATATTGTCAGCTGGAAGGAAGAGTACTGGAACTTCAGCAGCATCCTTCCCATTGCGGACCATCGCCTGCGCTGTGGTGAGTCTCTGCAACATTTTCTCTTCTTGGGGCTGGTGTGTGTTGCTGGGGATCACACACAGAGACCAGGGAACCCTCCACTGCTCATGACAACGGGGACTGTCTAATAGCCTCTGAGTCACTGCTGCCGTGGTTGAGACCAGGAGTGGACAGAGCTGTAGCCATGCGTACGGCACTGCCTACTCACTGCACACAGGCTCTTCTTGAAGCAGATATAGAGGCTGTGGATGAGGGAAGGCTGGCAGGGGCAGGCTCTGCCACTGAAATCCCCTGGAGGCTGCTGGCAGGTGGCATCTTTTAGATGAACCTTCCAGTGGTTCATCCTCCTGCTGGGGCACCAACCTGCTACTCAGCTGGCCTGGCACTGAGCGAGGTAGGCTGGACACAGAAATTTTCTTCCAATATTTTTAACAATATTTAACTAGAGCCATTAGTTAGATGATAGTAATCACTTTTCCGCAAGACTCTTGTCTGCTGTGTGCCCTAGATGGGTGTCGCTTCACTGAAAAGCACTCTTAGCAGTGTTTTGGGTTATCTCATCATTCAATCCTGATGTCTGTATTTACTGCACAGTATTTAAACTACACAGTATTAATACAGAGGACCAAGACTGACTCACTGACTGATTGACTGACTAATTTATGTAAAACTAATGACATGCCACAATATTTAGGTGCTCCACAATAATAGCGAATGCATCTTTCTTTACTAATCATCTGTAAGCTGATGGTTTCTCAGGGAAAACAGAGGCACAGTACGAAGTCATTGGTCATTTTTGGTGTCCAGTTTGAGAATTCAAGGAGCGTCCCATCAGACAGCACGTCTCTGTCAGTGCAGCACCCGCTGACTTCACCGCGGTTCCCACTGCACTTTCCCATCTTCTGCTTCAGGGCCCAAGGCAATGAGAAGAACATCAGGAAATCACCGACTGCTGCTGAAACCTGTGCTCAGAGGGATTTCCCCCATATCCCTCATTGCACACCCCCTCGCTCTGCACCAAAAAACGCAGGCACTAATAACAATTGCTGTAAATTACAACCTTCCCATCTGTCTCTTGGCTCCCTGCCCCATTGCCTTTATCCAGGCAGTCCTCTTTCTGCACTGCCTGTTGCTGGAGCTATTTCCCCACTTATGTCCCTGACTAGGGGCGCGCATGATCTGATGAGCAGGGAGGCTCAGTTTCCCTTTCCCAATTTACACCTTTGCCCTTGGGCCCATTCGTTCTGTGGGAAAGGTGTGTGCTTGACTTGGCAAGGAGTTGTGAGAAGCTTAGTCATGTTTGCTGATGAAAAGTTTAGCACCTAAAATCAAAGCCTCCGCTCAGTGTTCCTGGACTTTGATTTTTCCAAAACAATAACCTGGATGAATTTGAGCAGCTTGTTAGTGAGACAAAGCACGTTAGAGGGAGGCTTTCAATGGTGAAAGCATTTCTTTCCTTTAAAGCAATCCCCAAGAACCAGGTGATGTCCTCTAGTTAGGATTCTCCAGTGCAGCCTGAATTGGACATGCAGTCTGGAAAATGTTGGCCCAAATATTGAAAGGTTATCAGCAAGGAGAAACAGCAGCGTCTCTCACAAGTGAGGAACTACACCAACAGACACCGAGGCTACTCTTGCCTACCGCTGGATCCACATTGTGTTCCATGCTGGGAGAAGGGTTACTGGAGTCTGACATTTTCCCAAGAGCAATAACTAAGATGACTGTTGTGAAGCCCTAGTTATAGAGATGTTCATAAAATTTAATCATGTTTGAGAATCTGTCATATGTCAGATCTTGGCAAGACCTTTGCTTCCACTATAAATCTACTCCTTACTTTAATTAACTGAAATTCATGAGCTAGCTATTGCACAGAGATATACTGACAATACACTAGATACAGATAACAGTGAGTAGCATAAATACATACCGAGATTTATGTCCTGTCTGCCAGATAAGGGAAGCTGCACTTGGCTGTATTTCATATGGATTGTCCATATGGGGTCATATATATTGAGCCTCCATGAGAACACGTGGAGCATGCGTATAAGAAACAGTCGTGCCAAAGTGTTTCTATGTAATGAAATGTCATGGGGAAGTGCCATTTCAATGATCATGTCATGACTCGAATTGTTACTTATGCCTTATAACAATTACTAGCTGCAAGGTTTCCTTCTCCTGTTTATATATGTTGTTTATAGACCTGTGCATTGCTCGGTTCACCTTGACAGTAGACAGTTTATGCAATTGGGCTGCGCAGTCAGGCAACCTGCTTTGTTTTGGAAATCCTACACTACTTTTGGAAAGCCAGGGCTTGTTTAGGCAAAGTGAGTGAAACTTCTCATATAAACGTAGCAGGAAGCAGCCTTAAGAAGGTGTGTTGACTTTTTATAAGTGATATAATTATCATAGCAATTGCACTGGCTTTGCTTGGTAGTAGGAATAAAGTTATTGTTCTGCCTTTGCTTTTTTCCCAGAGTTCTTGAAGATGATCCTTTACTTTTCCAGCTCAGCTGGGCCTTTGCGAAAAGTGCAGAAGTAAAATTGCGTGTTCTCATCCTCTCACTGACTCATAGTCTTCATCTCTTCCTCCCCCTACCTCACCCACACACTGATTTCTGATTTTCTTCTTAATTTTAAATAATCTGGGAGAGGGATGAATATACAATATCTGAAAATGACTGCTAATAATATAGAAATATATTTATCACAGTTCTCTTATTGGTTGGTCTAATTTTTGCTGCTCTTCTGTTGGAAACCATACATATTTACAGGATGGCAAATAAACCACTTATTAAACTATCAAATCAAAATCCATGACTAGGGCTTTAAAAATGTCAGTGGTACAGTATTTTTCTAGCCTCAGATCTCATCTGTCATCACGCCTTAGCCCTAATTTCGTGAATGGAATTACATGCATGTTAATTAAAGCAAATGAAGTTACAGGATGCAGGTGGCTAGTCCCACACCTGCCTGCTGGTAATGATCCTTGACATGTGAGCATAAACAGATATTTTTTTTGATTCAGGTGATAATGAGAAAGAGAAAGAAATGAATTAGAATCTGTGAAGTTGTAATTATGCTTCATTTGTCAGGAGATGAAAACGGCATTCTGAGTTACATTCCTGATTAGAATGGGTTTGGGTTTTGTTTGGCCATTTCTCTATTATTTTTTCTTCCCCTAGCAGATTTTTCTGATTCATCCTAGCTGACACTGGGTGATATCATACATCACCCCTGAGGCAATGGTTTTTGAAACATTACACTGATAACAACAGGAACAGAGTGGAGCCTGTAATCACCCAGCTATATGCAGATTCCTCCTATCTGGAGAGGACCTGCAGCACTGTAACAGTCAGGAGGACAAGCTAAACCCTAGGTGTACAAGCAGTTTGGTTTACAGCTTGATAAATCATAGCCTAATATCATGTCTGTATTTCTGTAGGGAAAGAAAAAAGAATTTATTCCAGTGATAGGGCATGTTTGCATAGCACTGGCCCTTCTGCGTTCTCATCACACCTCCCCTATGACAGCAGTTCTTAAAAAAAGCTTATAACAAGACGCTCATTTTCTGTCAGATCGAAACCAGGGACTAATTATTTGTATCATCACACTGGGGCTCACAGAACCCATCTCTGCAGCTTCACACCACAGGAAGGCATACAGATTTCCACTAGAAGTTTCAGCTGTGGGATTAAAGTCACTGGGGATACTGGAATATCTGCCTCTCCGCAGCACTGGGGTCAGGTACTCCGGATTTTGCTCTTTGTATTCTCAGGGTAATATGTGTTTTGAGGATGGGGAGGGCTTGGGGTGCATGGGTGCTGGAGGAAAAAGAACATCCCCTTAGTTTCAGGTCCTTCTGTTTTCTTTAGAGGAGTTGTTTTGCTTTATCTCTAGGGTTTTGCTTTTGAGTAGATAATTCTGTCTTCTTGCTTTCTGCATATTCATGCGTCTGCCAAACAGTGTTAGTGGCTATTGGTAGGAGGTCTGTGTATTGAATATCTGGGTCTGTCTTGCAGCTAGATGATCTAAGCCTGCGGATCTTTTCCAAATAAAGAATCAGCAAATACCCATTATGTCAGGTCATGTTTCTGACCTACTGCAGGCAACGGATTTGAAATGGCAATGTGGCAGCTTGCTCCTGGACTTGCTAGCGTTTTAGTGGAAGACTAAAGCAGAGTAAATTAGTCCTCTTTTTTTCCAACAGTTTAATACTACCTCAGAAGCAAAAGGCCTGAGTAGAGATGTCCAAACGAAAAATTCATCAAGCATCACGGGAAAAGCAGGCTTGCTATTTTTACAGCTTTCTGTAGACCTTGGGAGCAGCAGGGACTGTGCTACAAAGAGCACAGCTCTGCAAAAGCAGGTTGCTGGTCAGTTTGATCTTCGGAACAGCCCCTGCAGCCTTCCTGCTCCCCATCCGACTGCCTCCAGCTGTGGAGGAGCCTCCAGGCTCAGCTCTCCGCCAGCTCTGAGCGTGCTGCCTCTGCTGATGGTACTGCAGGGGCTGAAACCGCTGTTTCCTAGATCATGAGATGACCCCAAAACACAAACTGGCACCTCCGAGGAGCGTTTGGAGGCTGAAGGTCTGAGCTGAAGACTGGAGGGTCTGAGCTTAGTCTGCGAGAGCCAACCTCGGAGAGACAACTCAGAGCTGGACTTCCAGTGGCTTTGTTGTCCTCTTGTTCTTGACGGTGGGACTCAGAAATTGCTCCGGTTTGACTTTGTGATGAGTGCCCAGCCTGTGGCTTAATGCAAAGGGTAAAACTCCTTGTTTGTCTAGGAAGCAGAAGCTTGTGTACTGTAGCGTGCTTGTTCAGAAGGGGCTTTTGACTTCAGCTGTCCTTTCAACTTCATGAAATAATATGAAGCTATTCAGGATAAAAATAGGAGACTTCGAGTTGTTAACAGCTCCTGTTTCTGTTATTGTCCATGGATGTATTGCCATTGATTTGAATGGGTCAGAGACGGGCCATTATATTTTAAGCATGGATGATTCTCCTTACCTTGAACTACACTAGAGAAAACAATGTTTTATGAAGCATGGCCTTATGCTGCTTATTTCCGACCACACTCCTTATTCATAGACATTTGGCTTTGTATTCATATGTTAAGTTTATTTCTCTTAGTCAGAGCTAGAATGTCAAGACTCTGTCAGTCATGTGAGTGAAGAAAAAAACACAAATTACCAGCATAGCAAGGAAACTGTACCTCTAGAGCAAAATGTTGTGATCCTGCTTTTCTTTCATCACCGAGGCCTGTAATGTTATATGGTGATTCGGTTCACTGCAATTTTCTGTAGTACATGTGACAAACATCACCCATTTTGTCCCTGTCTGTCTGGTGATGTGGCAGATTGCATGTGAAATGCAAAAATCCTATCTGGTTTGACAAGGTGATTCACTTCAAGGAAAATTAGCTACGAACAAATTCTTGGAAGTCTTTACTTTGAAAACAACAGGCAGGATGGCTGGCATTTATAATGGTAATCCTTATGCCAGGTTATCATTAAACCAGAGACCATGAATATCAATGCATGTTCATCTCACATGCATTACTGCATTTTAACCCATTAGCATTCAGTGTTTGACAAATGCCTTTTCCTGAAGGCTGGCACTGGTTAACGAGCAAGAAGGGAACAGAGCGATAACCACTCTTCAACACAAGCAATGAAAAAAGATAATGTTGCATAAACTCCAGCCTTCCTTGCGATCTAAACTCTGCAAATGCTGTTTTCTCCCTTGTTACGCTGTAGTTACCTCTGGAGAAATAAAAAAACCCAACCCACGCACAGGTGTATTTTCCCCCTTTGCCTTCCCCCTGCAGAGGTCTGTGGAACAACAGCAGCTCTTTGTTACGACGACCTTCGCTGAAGGACTCACACCTCTCTCTCACCTGGACTATGCTCTTCCTTACACTTTTGCCACTGTGGATTCTTAGGCCTTTTACTGTTTTTTTTCAGCAGGCTTGAGTGAAGCATCGTCCACAACGGCTCCTACGCTACCCCCATCACCTCCGACCAATATTACCAATGGTACCATTCCACGTAAGTGCTGAACAAGGCTGTTTTAAATGCTGACATGATCATCACTGACACTGACTGACACCATACACGTGACAATTTTAGACTCAGTCACATGTTTAAGCTATTACTCCTTAGCAAGGTATTGTATGTCAGCAGATCTTCCTAGCTCTTCCTATGCACTTAGCAGTCAGTAAAAGCCAAGTTAGGGCACCCACAAGTATGAACCACAACTTGTTTGTTTAAGCTGTGATAACTTGACCGTGTGTTTGGGCCCTTAGGCTCTTTAATAAAATTTCTAGCAATGTAGCAGTAATCTAGACTTAGACACTTGGAGTCTGGGACTTCCCAAAGAGCCTCGGTAACTGTGGGAATGGGAAACAGAACCGTGGTTCAACAGAGAGATGGGGAGATGGGAAGGGGTGCAGGCACCTTCTGTGCAAACTACAGGATGCGTCTCACTTACGTTCTCTTCTTACAGTCAGCTTCTTCAACGTTGACATGAACTTTTCTCTTTTCTACAAAACTGAGAAAGCTCCTGATTACTATGATGCAAGGAAGCTTCTTGAAAACTGGGTGAGTAGCTTTCTTTTCTCATGTATTTCTAGCAAGTATCAGATGATGAGGACAGCTGGTACAGAATGCAAAGTGGTGGGACAACACAGAAATGAGTATCCATGTAACAATATTGTGGCATTTCAGAATCATGTTATCCAACGCATTTTTAACAGGATAAAATTAAATTCTGAAGGAAGGGGAAAGTGTTGACATTTTGCAAAAATTTTTAGCCATTTTCATCAGGATTTAGAATTTTGATGACAATTCTAAATTTACAAGCGGGTCTAGATAAAGTATCGATAAATCAAGTTCATGAAAATGTTATTGTTTTCTTTCCAGTTTAGTATCAAATTTACTGGAGAAGAATTTGTGGTGACAAACTTTAAAGTCAGGTAAGCCTCTGGCTGTATAGTGGTGTCACCTTGACCCTCTGCCCTTTGAGCAAAATTGCAGCCAGGTTCCAAATACCCATTTCACAACTGACCAGTCCCATGACAAGGGTGTAAACCAAACCCCCAGATCTGTACAACCGCAATCATGTGGAACACCCACATTTTGTTTACTGGGCTCATTCACCTGAAAATATATATCCTACCTAATGTAAGGCAAGTAGCTGCTGCCAAACTGAGATCTCATTTTTGGCCATGTATATTGGTTCATGACAAAGATGGAACCTTTGCTGCCTCTGCAGTGTGTAAGCAATGAGCCAGGTGTGTTGATGTACCTGGTACGCCATCCTGGCAGTTCAAAAAGTACAGAAATTGGTACTTGCAGGAGACGGAAAGTAGGGCAGAGCGCCGGTACCTGCAGGGTTCATTCACATTGCTACTGCTGAAGCCCTGTTTCAGCGATTGCATGTGAGTGCGAAGGAATTTAGGGGTCACATCCATCTGCAGAGTGAGGGTCACAGACCCCTGAGGGCTGTCTAGTTTGTGCATGTAGGTACACACTGGCTCTCGTGTGGCAGCGTCTAATGAAAGGATATTATAGTTCCAAAACCACGCTCAGAAACAACAGTTTGTTGCACAAGACTCCTCTATTTCATACCTTTTAGCCCAATTCAGCTGTATTCGTATCCGAACTGTGAGCAGCTGAGAGGGGTATTTAGCAATTCATAAAAGTATCACTTGTACAGACATGGAGTTTTATCATTTTATGCATATTTCGACTTCCTTCTCTCTTCTCTGACTTCCACAGTTACTGCTTGCTTTACAAATGACAATACAGTAACACACTGCACTGCTTACACGGCGTGAATCCAATTCAGAAAACCGTCAGAGAAGGGTGGGTTCCATTCTGGAAGAAGCGTTTTTTGTCAGGCTGCTTATCTGTTACAGCACTTGGTCTTAGTGATTCATGTAGGTACACCTGTACTGAACTGAAGATGACTCCTCTGCTGCAAGGTCTGGCTCATTGTGGACACAAGATATTTTTTTTAGGTGATAGCAGAATGGGGCACATTACATTTATATGGTTACTATGAAATAATTATTCTATTCTCTTTCACTTGCAGGGGTAATTACCCACAAAGCAGTGTCTCTAAGAGGGCTCACGTATGTAATTTGTTATTTTCTGATTTAAAAACTTACTTTTTCTTATCTCTGCATAGAGGATATAGTAGTTGTGTGGTCTAAATGCGGATACTATTGTGTTTTGTTGAAATTATTGAATATTGACCTTCAATCTGGTAGGTGTACCCCCTGTAAATAGTTGGGCTGGAGAGCCACTGTGTCTCAATAGATATTTATATGTTCTATGCACACAAAGGAATGCTGGATGTGCCCAGCACCATTTGCAAGCAGCCTACTTTGCAATAGCCTTCTGGTGAGTGCACTCATTGAACAGCATTAGATACAGATCTGCTCTCCTCTCTTCATGAGGCAGCATCAATGCACCATGAGGTTCTGTTTTATCCTGACATACCTCTAGAAGTACTGTGAAACAAAGGCTACTCTAGAGAGTCAGGTCCCCATAATATTTAAAGCAAAAGGCTCTATTTTATTGAGCACACTGAGCTTCTGCTGTTTGCTTTCATTAAAATCCAACTTGAGCCAGTAGATTCTAACCAGCTTCTAACTTCTTGTGTCCTTCCATGCGAACTGAAGATGAAGGTAAATCAGATGTCACAAAGGTAAGACCTGTGGTTATGAACTGGGTTTCCATAGTTCATATTGATTTCATTTTTAGGATGAGGAGGAATTATACCCCTCCTCAGCTGTTTTAAGGAACCTTTAGTTGTATAAAACAGAAAAGCACATGTGGAGTCAGAACCACAGCAATGCTTGACTTGGGGAAAGGTATTTCAGCATGCAAGGTTTCCCTCTCACGCCCCATCTCCTGGGAGGCTCAAAGTGCTTCCATGGCAAGCCAGGAGGTTTGTAAGAGCTGGCTGTGAGCAGTATCCTTCGCTGGGGCCAGAACAGTGAGTGGACAGTGCCCGGGAAGGCTGCCAGGATGAATCCTGCACCTCTTCTGCAGGAAATCCAAATTACCTTCTGACCTCAGGCCAGAAGAGGAAGGGGACCCGGAGTCCCATTACCTTCAAGGGGTTGCAGATGGTTTACAAAGATCACGCTGAGTGGGGAACAACTGTGTAGAGGCAGGAGCGAGTTGGAAACACTTGAAACTTCCCAGTCCTAAGGAAATCTCACTCGTTAGCCCCCAGTTAAATTAGAGGTCCATTGAGGTGATCCACCCACAACTGAGAGCTGGCTCCTTGCATCTTTCTGTCATGTCTGAAGCCACTCAAAGAGAGGTACAGTCTTTCCAAACCTCCTAAAGTCAGCAAACATAGTTATCCGGAAGAATAGCCATTTTGAGGAGAAAAAGCTGGAATCCAGTGGAGGTAATGAAAGCAGTTAGTTAAATCTCAGTTTTCCAGGGAGCCTCGGAGCCACCTCTGTTTGGGCGCAGGGGTACTCAAGCACCTCATTGTTTTATGACTAGCTCACTCCAAACTTTAAAACATGGTTGAAAAATGCTTACTTGTGATTAGGAAACCTTCTGAGGTATTTACCATGTAACTATAAAAAGATTCTTGTACCTGTACTCCCAATAATTTGTACTTTAGAAAGCATTTCCAGTGATAAGGTACTAGTGTACATAAGCAGTGGCATCTGGTGACATTTGCCATAGGACTGCACCTACGGTCAACAAAATACATACATAAATTCTCCAACTCAATATAATTTTCTGGGTTACTCCGTATATTTGTAGCCACTTATAATTGTGAAATGTTACTAATATGGTAGCCTTGTTTGTGTATTATATTTCTAGCTACATCTGCAAGGCCATTATAAAGGCCATATCACTTGAAATACAAGAAGTGCTGAGTCTCAAGATCAAACAGTTATTGAATGATACTTACAAAGAGGGACCATTATCCTTATATGTGAAGCCTGAAGATGTGGTTGTCAAGCCAATAGGTAATACTTCATGAAAACCTCATTGGAAATCACATGCTCCGTAATTCTGGCTACAAGTGATTTGTCAAATGTAAATTTTGTGGAGAGGTTAGGCTAGAAAACATCCTTACAAGTAGCCAGACTGACCTCATCTGATGCACAAGCTGTAGAACATCATGCAATGACAGCAAGATCAAAAACTTGGGTTCTAGACAAACAGAGATAAGCTAAAATTGAATCCTGGTGCCAAGGCAGGTCTGAGCACCTTTGCAATGAAGGCAAGGTCAGGCTGATGCAGCTGCAAATCCAGGAGCCCCTGCTCATAGTCAGTGCCCCAGAGCCTCACTATTGAGGGAGACCGGAGCCAAACACCAAAACCAAACCCATTGCCGACATTTGCTTAATGCCAGTGCATATTGGATCAAGCCTCAAATGGCAAATAATCTCTTTGTTGGTTTGGTTACAATCTCTATCGCTCCTTAAAATACAGAAGTAAGCCAGAGATAAGAGCTACCAGACTGTACCTGAAATTCAAAACCACATTTTATACCAAAGACTTACGAAAGATCAGCTGCAGACAATAAAACCACAAGCCTGGAGGAAAGACATTGATGGGATAATGAGGAGCAGTGTGAAAGCACCTTCAGATAGATTAGAGAAGCCTGCAGGATATACTGTCATTACATATAGTTTGTGATGCTGGGAAACTAACACTTTACCTGAGAACTGACCTTGTCAAACAAAAGAGAAAAAGACTGTAGAAGAACAGATGAAGTATTTAAGCAAAACGTTTTCTTGCAGCCAGTAAACTTGTAAAATACTCCTATCCAGTCTGCAAATTACAGCTCATTCCCATCAGGAAAGGAGGTCCAGAGAACTGCTGGATCCCTGGGTATGAGGACAGGTCTTCTTTTTGACTACTAAATCTTTTTAAAGAGCTTTTATGTATTTCTTCCTCAGCACTAATGGATTGTCCAGAAAGCTTTTCACACACGAGAGACAAGGGGAATTATTCCTGGCCGCTAACAAGTCCAGCTACCAAAGCGGAGGTCAGCTGCAGGAAAAACCCTCTGCAGTCTGCTCAGAGGAGTTGGTGAGTGATGAGATCATCTCATTTTGGTTCTTTCATGGGAAACAGGAGGGAGTGACGGGCTTTGTGTGATGGGGAACCAGATGGTAGTCTGTCATGGCACCCAGCGGTGCCGTGCCGAGAAGATGCAAAGTATACAGGGCCAGTCCAGCACGGGCTGCAGGAAAAAGGAGTGTTGCATCATTTCCATCACCTGCAGCAAGTGCAAGCCAGCAGAGTAGGAAGCTGACTTTCTGCTTGAGCAGGGAGGGGAAACAGATGCACGGTAGCATTTTGTGCCATCCGTTCATGGCACTCTGCCCTCCAATACCTCCAGATGCATTTCAAATTGCTCCGGCATTTGGGCTCTGCTCCCACTCTGCTAAATGAGTGCTAAGTCAGATCTGACTTGCAAGTCAGTTTTCAAAATTGGGCTAATTAATTACACTCTTAGCTACTTAAATGGGAAACACAGGGGAACATCAATTACTATATATTGTTTCTTGTGACAATGTACACTGTTTTCATTTTTCAGTGCAATTGATATTGAACTTGAGCAAGCTTTCTGGGAGAAACCAAATATGACTGAATGTAAATTACTGGAAGAACTTCCAAATAATATTTTAGACCTCCATGATATCACAATAACAGAAGGTAAGGCACCAGATACTTCAGTGACACGTGAATCAAAGTAAAAATTGTTGTACTCAGATAATGCTTATGTTGGACATCTGAAGAACTGAAGCAACAAGGTTGCTTTAGGTGCATCCTACTCACCTGGTCATCTTAAATGTTTTTAACGCAGATGAATTTTGAAGGTGCTTCAACATTCTCTAGCTATCACTTTGAAGACTTGTCTCAAATCCTACACTTAGATTTAGAACTAAGTAAATAACCAATGAATAATGTAACAGGTTTTGCCTGTCTATACTCTCTGTTACCACATCAAAGTAGTTCATAATATCTCATACAAAGAAGCACAAATCAGCGTATGGAATTGAAAAGTTTGTGCTGTAATTCATGTAAGCTATAAGGTGACCTTTACCACCTGTTTATATCTTTTTTAAGCTATGCCAAATGGTGCAAGTTGTTTGAATGGTATACAAAAACAATACTATAGCTTATACACCTACTCAGCAGTGGCATCAAATAATAGATCATTGAGAGATATCTGCAGTTGCATACAGTCTGTCTGAGTCCCAGGGTGTAAAACTCTGCTTCTATAAAAAAATTATAGAAGGATGATGAGATGATGAATGGCAAATACAACTTTCCAAACTATACCATTCACAATTTGCTTTTGCTGCTATAGCAGTTACGCAGCATTTGGGGAGAGGGGCAGATCTTGTGTAATTTTGAACTCAAATGCTTGCAAATGTGACCAAAGTTAAAACTAAGTATTATATGCAGATAATCTTTATAATACAAAAGCAAGTGATAATATTCTTATGAAAAGTACAGTGTTTTCTTCCTTTAAATTACAACCTGAGATATCCAGATTTTACTTTGAAGTTTTTGCCAGTTTCATTGACAAGTTGAGGGCTTATTGACTTATACTTGGGACATAACTTTGTAATAGATCAGAAGCATTATGACCATATGGAAAGAGAGAAGAAGCAGACTAACTCCTTGCTTTAACATAGAGACATGTAGCTATATAGCTAGACATATAGCTATGCCACATAAATCATCTGTACTTTTTTTTTTTTCAGAGAATGCACAAGATGTTGTACAGCATATTTTATACCTCTTGCCAGATGCAACGCTGCATATGGAAGAATTAGAAATCATTGCAAGTAAAATTTCTGATATCGTAAGGCTTGCAGATATAAGCGTGACACTTGCAGAGACTATATTGTCTATACTAAACTATATTTTGCTGCAAGAAATAGAAGATGAGAACATTAGAAAACTGACCAATAGGTAAGTAAGATAACTTGCCCAGAAGTGGCTTCCTAAGCTAAAATGGCACCATGGAATAATTCATTCAATCTATTAAAATACGACCACAAGAGTTAGCAGTTTTTGTACATGGTTCTTAAGCATGGTTGTGGTTCTTAGCAGTAGAGACTGATTATTGTGTTGTCAAAGGTGTTTTTAGCAGAACCAGTTCTGCAGAAGTCACCATCACGGAGTTGTTCTTTATGAGCATCTCAGCCTGGAGGCAGACCAGGCAGACTGCCTGGCTGCCATCTCATCTCAGAGGTGATCTCCACACTTCACAGCAGTGAGGTCTATTGGCAGGTCAGCCTGGAGACACGTATCTGTTCCACCAGCACACCAGGCTGGAGTGCGGTACCTGTGCTGACAAAGATTTTTCAGACATAGCTATTCAATGTTAGACTTCAAAATCTACATTTAGGATCCTATGTCCATTATGTGATTCTCACACACGCTAAAGTCAAGGTTGCTAGATAATTTTAAAAACATCTGTCTCCTTTGAGATCTTAAAGGTAACTCAACTACCTGTTTTTGAAATGTCTGGCTTCTGTTGCTGAGCAGCGCACTGTTCAGAAAACTACTGCCAGCCTTTACAAAGGCAAATGCAAGTACACAGAGCTTACTCATCTCTGATTTGGGCAAGGCAGCTTACTCACTTCTCACTGCACGGCCTGAACCTCCAAATAGGAAAGATTATTCTACTTTGCACTGGCAAACCCAATGCTATCCAACAGTGTAAGAGATGCAGTGTTCATCGTATTAAAGTCTTTCATCATCTCTTATTTTAAAGACTGTGCCTGTCTGCAATTTTCTTTCACTTAATGTAAAACAGTATTTTAATAAGAAATATTAAAATAAATATCAAAAGCAAGAAAAATGAAGTTTCCACTTAAGTTCTAGGTGGGGCATAGACTACACAACAGCCCAGTTGTTTGCACTGGACAACTACGCACTGCCTTTTCAAAGAAGTCAGGAGTCCGCAAGGAGGAGTAGCCAAAAATAGCTTAGAAAATCTGCTGGAGAGAAAGCATTGAGCATCGTGATCCTTTTGGCTGTGTGCTCTCTCTTCAAAGTCTACCGCACTGCAGTGTGTGGAGTGGGGGCTGTGATAGCTGCCAGCACTCAACACCTCTGCCTTCTCAAATAGGCTGTGGGGTTTTTTTAAGTGAAATATCCATTAGTTGAATTCTCCTCCTGTGAAATGTAAGGTTTCAGGGACAAGGATGATGTTCTAATAGGCCCCGGACTCCTGATCCTTAATGGAGATGGAGTTGGTATATGCAAGCTGTAATAAAAACGTCTTTACAATTTTCATGGACAGGAGAATCTTAGGTATTTTAATTTCTCCATAGATCTGACCTCAGAAGAGCATAACCGTTGTGATGATTCCTGATGAGTGCTAGCATGATATCTTCACAAGAGCTATTACGTTCCTTCTTTCAGGGCTCGGTAGAAATTTTGGATCCCTGATATTTTGAGGAAGTTGAACTTTGCAGCTCTAGGGCAGCTGTGGCTGAAAGGATCCCATGGGGGTCCTTGTGTGTCTGGGACCAACAATGCATGAAGATAACACCAGACCAAAGAAGGACAGGAAGGTTTTCCTTTAGTCTGTTGGGGCCAAGCTGTCATACACATTTTCAATAGAGTATTATCCATTCTTGCATACTGCTGAATAGCCTTAAGGGTGGCCAAACAAGATGTGGAGCCATCTCTGACTCTTCTAATACCCATGAGCATTAAACAACCCTGATTTGCTGCTTCCTTTGGATTCCAGCCTCTTCTCTCTACTTAGGAAAAAAAACCTACTGAGAGCAGGGCCCAGAAATCCCGTGAAATCTCCATCCTCAGAGATATTCAGAGCTTTACTGGACAAGATCCTCAGCAACTGACCTACAGTTCAAGTATGCCCTGCCTGAGGGAGGTGGGGAGTTGGAGGACAGACCTCCAGAGGTCCCTTGCAGACTAAATTGTTCGGGCTGTAATATTTCACTTGAGGGTACAATTAGACAATTGCAAATAATCAAATTAGCAGGTTTTATGAGGTACTGCCTTCCAGATGAAATGTAGTATTTGACTGGGTGTGAGTTTTCACTCAGGTCTTCCCAGAATCACCTTGTGTTGTCCCCGCGGGAGGGTATCTTCCACTTGCCAGACTTTCAGCCTACTGAAAAATGCTAACTCAACTGCTTGCCATCACCTGACCCTGTGCCAGACAAAATGCCATCTACCCCAAAATGGACCTATTCTGCTCTAGTGATTGCTCCTTGTGATCATAAATCAGAGCAGATGGTTTTAGCTGTTTGTCTCCTAGATGTATATTATGAAGCCAGGAGAACGTTTCAAGAGATGTATCTTTTTTTTTTTCCTTGCTGTTGCTCTTGGTAAAGTATCCTGAAGACAACTGAGGAAATAGGCTATAAGGTGACTTACACAGAAAGAAATACGTCGGTCATAACCACTTCCTTGGCTTTGTTGGTGATGCGTCCAGATCCCAGTGTGTTTGAAGGACTGGCCTTTGGCGTTACCTCCTACGACAGAGGCGTGGATCTCAAGGTGAGAGCGAATATCACCTCAGGGACCACTGACTAAACCAGACAATCCTCCTGCTATTTTGGACCGTTGTGTATTTGACCTGAGGAAAGCAGCTCTGAGCATGTCATCTCTCTCTCCTGCAGATTGATGTTCAAGAAAACCCTTTCAAAAAGGCCTGGGCCTCAGTGTTTTTGCCAAAATCACTTAAGAAATTCCTAGGGATCGAGCACTCTGACCCAGACAAGCATTCGAAGATCCAGTTTAATTTTTTTGGCACTACTTCACTCTTTGCGGTAACTACGACTCCTAACAAATGCTAACACGGCAGTAATTGGTTCAGCTGTTCTTAGTGCGTATGAAAGAAAAATCCCAATAGCGTCATCTGTTCTGGGCACATTTACCATCAGACTAATGGAGCACTAAGAAATGTGCAGGGAAAATGCACCCAGGCAGCAAAACCTTCTCTGTAGCAATGATGCTGTGAGAGGTGTCTGTAGACCTTAGACTTTTTGTTCATTTTCTGTAGCTGATGTTATTCTAATACTTCTGTTCTGTAGGAAAAGAACATAGCCTAATCTTCCTCTGATAGTAAGCTCTTGCTTAAGGAACATGCATAGTACATGTCAAATATAATGAAAATAATTTCAAGATTTATGTCTCCATTAAAACAATAGCAGCACTGATACACAGCATTTAGGACTATTCTAGTACTTGCTATGTTTTCTTAACTCGGGGAGGGGGTGGATGAGTGTAATTTAAAAGGGAGATATTTCTTTTGGTATGATGGAGTGTACAGTGTGCTGAGCAATGCTTTTCACACAGAAGAAGCATTCACAATTGTGGCTACTATCTAATGAGCTAAATGATGTACAACTGGCTGTTTTGACGTACTGAAACGATTATACAGCTTTCTCAATCCAGCTGGTGCATCTGAAACTGTTCTGCTTCAGCTGATGTGGAGGCTGTCCCTGAATTTACAACTAACTACATTTTCTAATGAAGTAGCAAGTAGCTAAATTACATCAGGCATCCCATGGTGTTTAGCTGATCGCCATTTCCAAGAAATACAATTTAAAAAAAAATGGAAGCAGGGAAGAGCTTGGATTTTTTTTTTGCATACATGTATTTTTCCATTGCAGGATGACAGTTTAACAAAGGAGAGGTTGAATACTTACGTTGTGAGTGCCAGCATTGAAAATGCATCAATTCAGAACCTTAATGAGCCTGTGACTATTACTCTTCAGCACATAGACCAAAATACGGTAGGATGTGTTCATTTCATCAGAGACATGTTGAGGTAAAGCCTATTTCACTTACCCTTACAATAAACTGGGAACAGGACATACAAGCTTAAAACATTTTTCTGCCTGACCTCTCTGTGATATATCAACCAAAACATTGACAGACCACACAGATCTCAGTGTTTAATTCCTGCAGGTCAGTAAAGCTTGTGTCTCCACTCTAAATCCATGCTTAGCAGCAAGGAATGTTTTCATTGTTTCTTTGTTTTGATCTGGGCAATTATTTTCAAGGAATAGTTTATTTGCTAAAAAATGGAGGTTTGGGGTTTGACTGAAATGGTTTGTAGTTTCTCTGAATTCAGCAAATTGTTTTAGTCACCAAAAGGGGTAAATTTAAAAAAAAAAATCAAAACATTGCATAGATGGTTTCAAAATTAATTTGCTTTGTTTTGTTTCAAAATTATGTTTCAAAACTAAAATCTATCTTAAATTACTTTTGATGGGCATGGGTCAAGCTTGTTGACTGGGTTCCACCTTAAGATTTTTGTGTTGCAGCTGTTTATGATCCAGCCTCCACATAAATATATTGCAAACCCAGAGCAGAACAAAATAATTCAATAAGATCAATTTTAAAGATCAAGATTAAAGTTTAAGTTAATGAGAGCTTGAAAATGCTGCTTTTATGACAATATCCTCTTTCCATTCAGTTCTTGCAAGTAATATCTACCCAGAAATTTAATCTAGATAACCCCTCTCTTCCATGATTTTTACTCCACCAGGCCATCTGGCACCTCTCAGATTTTTTTCCTTGACCTTTTAAAAATATCCTAATTAAATATTTAATGAGATATCATCCTAACCTTCATCTTTGGCTCTCTGCCTAATTATATTTGACAGTCTACAGATCACATGTCTTAACAGCTTATCTGTTCATGTGGCTTCCTGTAAACTCTGTGCTTTATTAAACTTCATTAATAATAAAAGAAAATGAATCTGTGCCTTGGGAAAGTTTGCTGCAGCATTATGAGTAATAAACTAGAACGTCCCCAAGGGAAAACATTGCATTGAATACTCATTTAAATCTGTTCAGCTGTTTGCAATATGCAGGCAAGCTTTATTTTCTCTTAGGTGTCTTCCCTGCCTGGTTTCAGAGACAGAGGAAACACTGAAATTCTAAACCAAAGTTTTTCTTGTGTTGAGAATTTTATTTTTTTTTATTGTACAAAATCTCAGGTTGTTATTCTAAGTCTTAGTCATAACTTTTGAATTTCACCAGTAATTCAGAATGACATCTCAGATACCACATGAAGCTAATGAGATCAGACACAGGAATCAGTCTAAGCTGGAGAACTTGTCAGATTTTCTGCTGTCCTTAAAAGACAATACACGGTACAGAAAGACTGGGAAAACTGGGAAAATCACCGACTCCCAGCATTTCCCTTGGTAAAGGGGAAGGTGAAACTTGGGACCCTCCGCTGTTTTTCAGTGCCATGGATGAGATGGCCAATATTCCAGCTGGTTTCCAGTGCCCAAGTGTCCAACTGTTCCTGAACCGCTGGCATCTCCCGTGACCTACAGACCCTCTGCAGCACCACCATGCAAATAGTCGCAGAGATCAGTGGGCTTTCAGCACAGACAAAATCAAATCAAACTGCCGTAGTTATAAACCCTGATTACAGGCAAGATGCACCGTCTGCAAGTGCAGGCGGTGTACAGACTTACTGAATAAATGTCACAGCCTCCTTTTTCTCTGCTTTCAGGGTAATGCAGCCGTGCACTGCGCCTTTTGGGACTTTTGGAAGAACAGTAAGTGTTATTTACAGAGCTGCCACGCTTGCTTTGTCACCAGCCTCACAGAGCCTTTGGCTCCTTGACGTTGTAGCTTGAAACTTTGAGACTGTCCTGTTGAGTCTGTTGCTGGTTTCCATTGACACTGATACCTTAGTAATCAGTGTTACTACCAGGGGATACGTGTTCAGCATTGTACAATGGTGCATCTACAGGAATAAGAAGACGGTTTAAGAAAAAAGCAGAAATGCAATGAAACGTCAGATGACTTCTCACAGTTTCTTCAGGGAAGTCAGCGGGGGCTTTGCTGTGGTTCGGTCTTGAATACAGCTCAGAAAGTCAACAGACACAGAAAGAGAAGTGTGTATTGGGTTAACTCAGAATGCGTGGGAGAGGTTTTTCTCTGCAATTATTGGTGTTAGAATATATATTTTTTTTAAATTGGAAGATTAGCTTCTGAATACGTCATACATGCCACATAAATAGGGTCATAAATTTAATCTTACCAGGGAAGATCTGGCTTTTTCAATGCTACCCTCTGCCTAAACAAATCGTCTGCCCTGTAAATATTTCTTGCCTTCTGTGTTTCCACAGCCTGCAGTGTAATCTAGCCCAGCGCACTTTCCTTACCTTCCTGCTTTCTCTGTGTGCAGGCATATAAATGACTTTAAATATTTTTTCATTCCACCAAAGGCTTTCATCCAAGTTTTGAGGTTCTCAGGCAACTATATAAGATGTGTTCCTGTGTGAAATCTCACTTGTGTGCTGCTAAATGACCCTGCAATCTGTACTAACTTGAGCTCGTATTCACACATTCTGCGTGCTGCAGAGCTATAAATGCCTGAGCATGACTAACTCTGCTTAAAAATCCCTTTTTCTCTATTACACAGATGGACTGGGTGGTTGGAATACATCGGGGTGTGAAATGGAATATACAGATATGAATTACACAATCTGTTTTTGTAACCATCTTACCCATTTTGGAGTCCTACTGGTAAGTACTCCGTGAATCATCTCCAAAAAAGTCCCATGGCACTAAACAAAGTCATCGCTAGTTTTGGGGAGAGATGGTAGATTCATATCTATACAACCTGTTAGATATCTGCAATTTTGCCAAAATCACTAATAACAAACAAAACAGTTACAACAATTTTTATGGTATAAAGTCCTCTAAATGTCATTTGCTTCAAGGCAAATTCATTTTACAGATGTAGTTTGTACTTCTTTGCAATGTAACTTAATCAACGTTAATGTGTTATTTGCTGCGTTGTAAGTACCGTGTTAAATTTACTACCTGCCAGTGGCAACTAATGACATTACAGCTTTCTGAAAGTTTTATCTACGCTCTGTCAGAAAGGGAAGTTTAATATAAATAGGGGAGAGGTCATTAACTATTGTCTCTTATTTCTCTGTAATACAGAGAACGCTGCCTCTAAAGCTGAATGTCAAAAAATGAGATTACTACTTGAGAATGGGCTGCAACAAATGCGAAGTGTTAGGCACGTTCAAAGCAAACTGAGTAGATTAGAGTTGTCTAATCCCAGTAGGATACAAGCCACACGATGGGATAAGGCCATCCCTTTGCCTTCAGATGCTTGCCCAGCTTCCCCTAGAGGTCAGCATTACCCTGCTCCACCAGAGGCACGCAAGCCCTCCCTGGTAGTAAAAACGTGACTTCCACAGGAATTTCGATGTCACGGATTTCAGACAACTTGCTGAAGTTTCCATTCAAGCAGAGAGAATTCAGTCTGATTTTAAGATCACACCCCTTCTGCACTGCCACTTTAGTAATCAGCACAGTTACAGGTATTTAACAGCACCGCCGATTGTACGTCAGAGATGTCGGTTACCACTCTGAGGTTCGAAGTTTCACCAAATAGAAGAGACACTGTGGCAGGGAACAACAAAATCCTCTCAATATTACTCCTGGCAGCAGCTGTGGAGGAGCAGGGCCCAGCCTCCCAGCTGATTTTTGCAGAGGGATCATTTCTGGATCTGGAGGATCCTCCCACGCTCCAAGACATTTAGCAGGTCTGTGCAGTTCCCAAGCATGGCAGCTGCCATTGAAACAAAGTAGAGTTTCTCCTACAAAGCGAGCTCCTAGTGGAATAATTTTGGCAAGATCCTGGAATCCTCGTTGAATTTGTGGTTTCTGAAGTATAGCTTTTCTAGCTTCACACCTTATTACTGGATACTTTAAATACTGCATATTTTTACTAGTTTGGATATTCTGTAGGACTATACAACAAGAAACACAAAAATATTAATGGAAACCCTCCAAAAGTAGCAGTAAGCAGAACAGAAGTTGATTTCTTTATCAATGTGAAAGTGTGGAAAGCAATTTTCTTTGTCTGTTATGGCAAACAACTGTGATTCTTTATTTTATAACATAGGACTTATCCCGGACAGAGATAGATATCACACATGATCGTATATTAACTCTGATAAGCTATGCAGGATGTGGTGCTTCTTCCCTTTTTTTGGGCATAACACTGGTGACATATCTAGCACTTGAGTAAGTTTGATCCTTTTTCTTTCATCGCTTTTAATATGTTAGCAATAATGAATTTGCAGCAACTGTCAGAATGTTTGTAATATTTCATGCTGTGTTGCATAGGAGGGAAGACTGAGAGCCGACAGTATAAATATTGCTTTATTTTGACCTGCGATTGTGGTGAAATAAGGGGGATTCAAATACTCATGCTTCAATACAAGCACTAGTGTGAACTGTTCAGCAACTTCTATATTCCTAAATTTCTGTCATTTCATAGATTTACCCACGGACATGGGTAAGATATCATGTCAAGAATCTGGAATATTCCCTGTATATAGACTATACATTGGATTATATCAGCAGCCTGGAATACTCCCTGTATATAGACTATACAGTGGATGATATCGACAGTAAAATAGGGAAACTTTTCTCTTCTCTTGCTCTTGGTCTTTCTGGTGTTGTCCTTTTGGATAGGTTTTGTTTCATACTGTATGTGCCAGTAGCTCCTGGCACGATGGGGCGCTAGACTTAGGTAACTGTGGGTGCTTTCATAATCCAGTAATATTGCAATAACAGTAATATAGGATGCAGTAGTAAAAAGATGACATTAAGTCTGTTTCTTTTCCACCAAGTGTGAAAAACCTAGCAGATCTCCATGTATATAGAAGCTCTGCTTTTTCAGGCTGCGAGATCTGCTTCAAAACCACACTAGTGATGTGATGTAAAACACTAACGTAGACACAACTTATACCACAAGAAGCCAGTTTATAATATGACGAATACGCATTTGTGCTAGTTTGCATTAGTGAATGCACCCAGCACAACTCATGCAATGATAACCTTGTGGACTTTCCCCTTCTTTTTAGAAAGCTGCGGAGAGACAACCCTTCAAAAATCCTGCTCAATCTTTGTGCTGCACTGCTGATGCTGAACGTGGTCTTCCTCACCAATTCCTGGCTGTCCTCGTTCAACCAGCCAGGTTTCTGTATCACTGTGGCCGTGCTCCTTCACTATTTCCTTCTTGCAGCTTTCACGTGGATGTGCCTGGAGTCTGTTCACTTCTACCTGGCTCTTGTCAAAGTTTTCAATATTTATGTCCCAAAGTACATCCTAAAATGCTGTATTGCTGGCTGGGGTAAGCAAGCAATTTCTTCTCCACTTCTGTGCTTGTAAACTTCTCTAAGATAGGGGCATATCTGCAAAAGTAATTTAGGACGCTGAGCTAGTAGAAATGTGGTGTACACCCTGAGCCGTAAGGATAGATTTCTTCCCCCAGGCAGGTTCAGCTTAAGTTTCTTCTGCCCAGGGAGACATTATAGCAGAAAGTGCCTCTTGCTCCCTGCGCAGAGTCATATACAATGAACAGCAAAAGTGGGCGTACGGAACTGCTTTCCCTACCCCTCCTGCTCTTTACATGAATGATTTATCATGGTACCCTGCGTCAGTGGATGTGCCTGAGGAAGTATGAGCTGCCCGCAGCCTTCACCCCTGCATTGGTGATGCTCAGAGGTGATTTTGACCTCCTTCTCCAGGCCTCGTGTCCTTACCTGCCTTTCTATGCACGATTCCCCTGCGGGGGGTGGATTTGGCTTTCATTCATAGCTCTCCTCAGGCAAGTTCACCTTTCCTCCAAGCACTGAGCATCACCTTGTTTGGGAGAAACACAACAAAAAGGACCCAAAATGCTGGCTCAGCTGTTAGAAAAGGTGTTACCAGAAGCACTGACCCAGAGCAGAATTTGGTCTATATTTTTTGGGTTGCCATTAGATGCTGTTTTAAAGGGTTTTTTTAGGCTTTTGAATAGCATGCAGCGTATCACCTTAGATCTGATGTCGCACTTAATTGTTCTCAGGGGCAGCCATCCATGATGGTGGTGTTGGCAGCAGCCGTTCTCAACAGAAAAGCCAGAATTGAAAGAAACATGGGAAATGGGGAATGAGTGGAAGGGAAGACTGATAAAACACTGTCTGGAAAACGTCTGTCTCTATCAGATCTTACCACAAAATGCTGTGGTCTGCTTGTCTTTTGACACTCTGCTTTTTGTAATAATCAGTTGGGTTTATTTTACCAGATTGGATCCCTTCTGGAGATGTTTGAACACTCACAAACATTTTGCAAACACAGATATTTTTATGCCTACTCATCTGTAATTTACATAAATAAGGAGATTAAACCTGCTATGCCACACATTTATTTATACTTATTTCAGAAGAGCTTTAGGGGTAGAGTTTGATCCTAAGATGTACACGTCTGCTGTAATTACTCATCAGAGGTTACCTGACATCTTTCCATATTCTCCATTTTTTCTTTTTAATCTAAATATTTCTTTTTCTTTTGCCTTCCATATTAGGAATACCAGCTATTGTAATTACTATTGTGCTTATTATAAATAAAGACTTCTATGGCAATGGATCACATTCTCAGAGCAATCCCTTCAGCAATTTGTAAGTATAATACTTTGAGCTTTTCAATGGTCACTAGAATATTTTAAAGATACAAGAAATAATGCGAAAGCAACTTCTCTCTTGCTTTTGCCTTTTCTCCCCCATCTTTTAGTGATTCTGGTTCATTGGATCATTTTGGATATATGGCTACTACATGAAGTAACTCTCACATCAGTGGACTGGGCTTGAGGACAGGAAGGGCTTCTGCCAGTCAACTCCATTTTTACTTTCTGGAAAATCTCTTTCTTTTCTAACTCAGTCTGATGGGACATTTGTATATGCTCCTGCATGTTCTAAATTTCTGGTAAAAACTACAGGCAGAGTAATTGCTCTAGTATTTTGCACATTTGCTTCTGTTTTTTTAATGTCAATTCACATCACTGTCTCTTCATAATTTCAAATTCTTTTATTTAAATCATCTCAACCTCGTCTCTTTTCCAATGGGAAAACACAGCATTCTTTCATCCTTTTTTAAAAGGGTTTTATAGCAAAGAATGCTTCCATTTTTTTTGCCTGTATAGCACGATCTGATCACTTGTTGGTGAAGATTACCTAGAATATTTGAGTTCTATCCCGTTAGAGAGGCAACACACACCCATGACACCTCAGAGGGAAAACTGTTACTTTAGCAAAAAGGCAGTAAAACTAATTTATGTCAGAGGAAAAGCTAACCAGTGCTCATCTCTGTCCTATACTACTATTTTGACTCCTAATTAAGTCATATTTAACTCGGTTTTCCTAAGGCAGTGTGTGGTGTGTGCACGCATACACATTATTAAGTTGTGAAACAATTTTCAGGTTTATCTGAATTTGGCAGAAATATTAAAGTCTCAAAGTTATTAAATTTCTATAACATCCATTAAAAAGGCAAGTGGAGAGATTCTATGAATGTCCTCACTGGGGGAAAGCAATGGGCGTTAGGGAATGCCCCTTACTAGGTATCGGAGAACCATATGGGACATTTATTTTGGAAACCAGGCTTCATTAGTTTCACTGCTCACAAAACTCCTTATTGAATACACACCTCCCTTTCTTGCAGTTGCTGGATTCAGGAGAACATAGTGTTCTACATCTCCGTTGTGGCCTACATCTTCTTAATATTTTTGACGAATACAGCCATGTTCATCACTGTTCTCCTTCAAATCCATGCCGTGAAAACAAGGACACAAAAGAGATCCAGATTCTGGAAAAAGGGTTTTCTTCAAGACCTCAAAAGTGCTTTCAGCTTGATGCTCCTTTTGGGCTTAACTTGGGGCTTTGTCTTTTTTGCCTGGGGAGCAGTGAGGATATTTTTCTTGTATCTCTTCAGCATTTTTAACACCTTGCAAGGTAATTTCTGAATGGAGTACTGCTATAGATACAACAGTTTAGGGCCATGGAATAGAAATAAATTTCTAACATCATGTAATTCAAGCATGGGGGAAGAGAAGTGCTCATATAGCTTTGTGTTACAGTGTTTAGCTATTTTAATAGGAAAGCTCCATTGCAGTGGGTTGATGGTGTTGTTTGGATAGCATTGCTGTGATAGATATACTATTAAAGACACGAATTCGTGCCTTTGAAACATGCGTCCCAATAAATGCATCTTTTCAGGACCTGGCACAATCCTTTTCATCTGGGCATAAAAATGGTTGATAGACTCTACAGTGACTTGCAGATTATTCTTATACCAAATGTGCAGAAAGCTCTTCCCATTACCCTTTCATATGCACAAAGGACTCAGCACAATTCCGGGCCAGCCTGATGCTGGCCCAGGGACCACCTCTCTGCCTATATATAACATACTGGTAACTGAGTGGCATACAAAAAGTTTAGAAAAGGGACAGCAAGTTGGAGAATCCACCTGAAAAACTGTGAAATTCTCTTCTTACTTCTTCAGGGTTCTTTATCTTTGTGTTTCACTGCCTAATGAAGGAAGAAGTAGTGAAGCAGTGCCGACTACACTTTTGCTGGGGAAGATTTCGTCTGAGTAATTATTCTGGTAAGCATTGAGGGGTTTTGTTTAGCTTGACTCATAAGTCTTCACCTGCTACTGGTGTCACATTTGCTCCACATTAAGAAATAACACTCCCCTCAGTAGCCTTTCTGTACTGCATTGGATAATTGTTCTTTAATAGGTCTTTATCTTCTTCCATTAACTGTTTATACGATATGATGATGGGGTGACAGCATGCAGTAAAAAATGTAGATTTCCAAAAAAGATTTCAGCTTGGTCTCTGATTCTCTTCTCACATGCCATTCAGTGTTCCCTTACATGAGCTATGTTTTTGGTGGCCTTCCAGTCTTCATACAGCCGAGGTTCAGAAATTTATGCAGGATATTGGACATACTAGTAGCTATTTTTTATGTGCAGGACCTGGGTTTGCTCAGCCTGGGAAGGAGAAGGGAGATGTAATTACTGTCTTTGGCTGTCTGAGGGGTGGTTATAGAGAAGAGACAGACTTCTCAGAGGTGCACAGCAAGAAGAGAAGAGGCAATGAACACAAGTCGCAGCTATGGAAATTCCCATTATTTATAAGGAAACATGTTTTTTCACAATGAGGGTAGTTAAATAGGTGACAGTGGCCCAGAAAGGCAGTGGAAAGAGTCTCTCTCCTTGGAGAGTCAAAATTCAGCTGGATAGGTATCTGACCAACTCTGGGCAGGAGGTTGGAGTGAAGACCCGCAAGGGTCCCTTCCAACCTAAATTATTCTAAGATTCTGCTATCTACCAGCTCAGCACGAAATAACATGGGCTGTGGCTTATTCTGGGTTACTCTGGTAATGTTGATGTTTCACAGAAATGTGGAAGAATTTCATAACTTCAGTACCTCTATGTGTCTATCAAAATTAGTTGACATTATGAATGGGTATAACAAAGGAGAAGCTAAATCAGTTGGTTTAGCCTTTTCAGGAAACCAGACTAAAAATCCTGTATTAACACATATGTCCTGTACACAGCGGCCTTGTGCCTTGTGTGCTGCTGAGGAATATGTAGCTTTCCATTTGCAGAGGGGGGGATTCCGCAAGAACGCTCCAAGTAGCACATAGAGTATTCTCCCTTGAGCATGAGCCAGCTTGATGCTGTATGATAAAATAAGGGTAAGGCTGCCGTTCCTCTCCCTTGTGTACCACCTGTCTTCTTCGATATGACCTTATCCGAATTAGTATTACTAGATTGGGTCCCTAAAGGGGAAATAAAGGACTGAATTGCTGGTATCCAGCCCCACCTGCACGAGTGTGACAGAGCTAGTGTAAAAATTAACAGCAGGAATTGTGCATTGTGCTTCATGGAAACCCACGGCTTCAGGGCAGGTACAAGGATGGCACAAGAAGCAAGCACAGACATTTCTCCTCCCTGGTCTCTAGTAGTTTGGGATGTGACACCCGTACAGATTTTTATTCCTGTGCCTTCCACTCTCTGATTTCAGACTGGAGCGGGTCAGGTGCAACTGCTGGATCTACACCAAGGCACTTAAACCACAAATCACCGTCCCAGGCTTTGTGGAGTCTAAATTCTAATGGAACAAGTTCAACTTCCAATGGTTCGGATTTCCTTCCCAGGACTTCTCCAGATATAAATTTTAGGATCGGTAAGAAAAACAGTATGCACTGCATAGACTAGAGTGCAGTAGGTTCCATATGGTGACTGTCAAAACCCAAGCAACCCAATTAAATAGGAAACCTTTTAGTGCTTTGTCTGTGTCAGACTTCAGTTTGGGGTAAATGGCTACCTTACAGATGGCTTTTGCTTTACTAAAGAAAGTAAGAAAGCCCTTAAGATCCTGGTATGGCTCTTCTCCAAAAGGAAGGGAACTCTCTGCTCAGCTTCCACCTTAGGCACTTAAGAGATATTGTAGCCTGGGCCAGCTGGCTCTCATTCTCATGGGACCTACTTCCAGTCAGGGAGCACTACAGTCTATTGCATACGTTCCCAAAAGAGCAAAGATCTTGAGGGTTACAGAAAGCCAAACAGGACCTGCTGTGAGCCTGTTTAATCCAGAAGAATCCCAGCAGGAGGTTTTGCCTTCCAAGACAGAGAAATTGTTGCAGACCCCTATTCTGAAAAAGGAATGCCTTTAGAGGAATTGTGACATAAGCACCAAACATTCCTGGTTGTTTTTGGAAACATGCTGATTTCTGTTATCTCCCCAAAGACCTTAAATCAGTGAGTTCTGCATAGACAGGTTTCTTTCTAAATATATTAACCCAAATTATTATAATAGAAAATTTTCCCTAATTCTTTTCCATAGCTGAAGTTCATTACAACCCCAGTGCTGAACCTCCAGAAGATGCTGAGACCAAACATCCTTGTTCACGAAGAATACTACCCATGGATACAGGGCACTATCCACTGAAAGCAAGATTTTTTCATTGATACTGAACTTGTTTTCTTCTGGTTATCTAATGATGGTTCTCTTTTGTGGCATGTAGAAATAAACATTGATCTAAATAATTACTTCTAATGTACAATTATCACTCTGAACACAATTATGGAGCTAAAACATCCCATGATTCAACTCACTAGGCTTCAGTGGAGTGGCAGTACGGACCACATAAGGATTTGGTCTCCCTGTGTTTCCAAGATTAGCCCTCATGTTAAACAGAGACTGGAAACATTCTCTTCCTCATCATTAGCCCTTCTCATAGTTTGTCCTCTTTTTTTCTCTTTACACCCTCCTGCCATACCTCTGCTCCCTTCTTCATCTGATACTTATCCTCAGAACCTAATATGCATAATATTGAGTTTCAAGTCATATTTTTGAGCCTGTTGGCTGACTGTCTCAGGCGTGGATATCTAGGCTCCTCAATAAGTATCTTTCATTACTTTTTCTGAGATGGACTTTGATCAACTTATAAATTAAGAAATTGGACTCAGCTTTCCAAGATGTTCCTTTCAGTTGTATGTTTTTATTTTCAGATGTGCTGGCACTGTTGACTTGGATTTAGATCTCTAAAGAGATACACATGTGTTTAAATGTTTGAAAATGTTGCCCAGTACCTTCAAATGGAATGTGGAAACAAGAAAAACTGAAATTCCTGCCTCTAATGAGTATCCATGTGTATGATACAGGTTTCAGATTACCTCTCCTGCAAGAAAAAAACCCACAAAACAACCCTAGAACAATAGCAGATAAAATCCTACCATCTTTGGAGGTAGTGATTAAGAAGTTTGTCCTTTAGTAATACTTTGGTGTGAATACAGCAGGAGGTAAACTCCATTTCATAACATCACAAGAGAGACTTAACTTTCCTCTCCTACTAAAGAGGGGCTTTCCTTCAGCAAATGTGTTTGAACTGGTAACTTGCCTGCTCAACCGAATCCTAGTCGCAGTTTTGAATGCCTTTCTCTGTATCATTCAAGTGAAGATTTTTTAATGATTGCTAATATTATAAAATACTAACCTGTACCGATGACAGAGAAGTAAGAAAATATAAAGGAGCGATGTCTTAGAGCTGGTATGTATGATAGCAAATACAAAAGGTTCTTTCATTCTGTGAATAACTCCCACACAGCAATTAGTGGAAAAAGATGAGTATTTCAATATACAGTAGCTACAGCCAGCCTACTTGAAATTAGACAGATCACCTTCACTTCCTTGGCTTTCTGGGAGAAATGTTAGCGTTAAAAACATGCAAACGAGTTCCACCTCGTACCCACTTGTTTCTAACTTGAAATTGCTTTCAATGACAAAGAAATTTAATACAAAATACAGTTAAGTATGTCAGACACTTGAACTATCATCCTCTGCTTGTATTATTTTCATTAGTAAACTCTTTGTTCCACAATCTGCTGCTGAATACAACTTTTCCCTGCTTTGCAATGAGAAGCAGGACATGATGTGCCATGGTGCTGCGTGCTAAAGCTGTGCCTGACTCCGCCTGCACCCCTAACCCGGCTGCTGCACACCCCAGGGGGGTCCTGTGAGGGCCAGGAAGGAGGCTGCGGAGGTCTTCGGAGGAACCGGAGCTTTAGTCCTCCTGAGTCCCTTTTATACCAGTTTGTCTCTGCTACGATATCTGTACGCCTAGGTGGATGGACAGTCTGACACTGTTTCCTTCTCTACCACCCTGCTTCGACCCCCACTGTCCTCCTTCGTGCAGTAATTCTTTCTGCATACACTTTACAGGACAGAAGGTAATAGGCTTAAATTTAGACTAGGCATTAGGCAACAGTTTCTAATTTTAAGGAATAAGTTATCTAGAGTGCACATGGAATTGCCATCATTGCAGGTCTTAAAAATACTCATAGTGGTACGACATACCTGCCAGAACTGGTATAAGTAAAGTTGATTTTGCCTTAAGGCAAAGGTTGGACTGGAAGAACTGTTGAAAGTCCTCCCAACTCTGTTTTCTATTACTCTAATTTAAAATAAAAAGGCAGCAAAAGAGGATCAATATGAGAGGAACATGAGACTGGCCTTGTCTCCTGCATACTGTAATTGTTTTATTACATACCTGATAAAAGACAAAATGTACCTTGATTTTCTGAAGTTTTTGCTAAATGCCCTTATAACATCGTTAAATGATTAGGAGCAGCAAAGATTTGGATAAAAGCTGGACAAGCAGTAAGAATAGTGCTGGAAATCTTAAGACTTCTCAGGCTGCCGAGAAATGGCTGGAAATGCCATTTTTGGGGCAGATCCGTCAGCCTGTTTCCTGCTTCGGAGGTATAACAGTGGGAAGAAGAGCAAGCTGCATGGCAGGGAGCGATGTCAGGTCTCCATTCTTGCTATTGATTTTTTTTCTATTCAAAAAGCAAAATTCGGAAGTAAATTTTTAAAAACCTGTCAACTTGCTTACGTAAAATGCAAAGCGCTATTTGTTCTGCAAAGGCGGTTAGCTCACTTCCACTCTCCATCATATGCCTAATGGCTTTTCCAGCTAAACAGTGTATCATTTATGTTTCAAGCATGGCATTGTTTAGGTTGTCAGCCGGAATGAAGATGTATAATTTTCTTTGGGCTGAAATAATATCTTCTGTGCCGGCACCACTACATTTGCTCTTCTCCAACATATCTACACTGACATTCTGTCACAGAATTGTGCACTGATGGTTTTCACAGGGAGAGGACATGCACAAAGACAAATCTAATAAAAAATTGCTTTGCGCTTCTGATTCACATCCTAATAATTTTAAGTGATGGGAACAGCTTCCGCAGCTCTGGCTTGAATGTGACCTGACGGGCAGCAATGCATTACTGATACAAATGCATCCTCCTCCTCCTCCCCACGGTTTTGATTGTATCAGTTGAGTCTGCTCGCTCTCTGAGAAAGCAGCAATCTAAAAGCTCCTTTGATTTCTAAGTCATTCTCATTTACTCCTAGGTTGCTTATTTTTAGTGATACATACACCAGGAAATGCGTGCTCTGTTTTAAACCAATGAAAGAAGGATTTCTGAAAGTATATTTATCTATGAAGACAATTATTTGATGTCAGATCTCAGTGGGTTGTTAACAATCGGTTAGATGATGCAAAAGAAATAAAAAATGATAGTAAAATCACTGCAGCAGCTCTGGTGACTTGGGCAAAACCCTCCCCACTCCCACCTTGCTATTTAGACCGGCACAAAACTTCACCAGCCTTTGTACCAGCTAAGTCAGTGGATGCAGATCCAAGGTCTAGACAGCTCACTCAAGGGTCCCTGGACATTTTTTATGTCTCCGCATGGACAAGCGGCTACAGCTGCCTTCTAGCTCAGTGTATGTATAGTGCTTTGAAACCATGTGATAGATAAATATTTGTGGTGGGTTGACCCTGGCTGAATGCCAGGTGCCCACCAAAGCCGTTCTATCACTCCCCCTCCTCAGCTGGACAGGGGAGAGAAAATATAACAAAGGGCTCATGGGTCGAGATAAGGACAGGAGAGATCACTCACCAATTACCGTCACGGGCAAAAAGGACTCAACTTGGGGAAAATTAACTCAATTTATTACCAATCAAACAGAGTAGGATAATGAGAAATAAACCCAAATCTCAAAACACCTGCCCTCCTCCTCCCTTCTTCCCGGGCACAACTTCACTCCTGGATTCTCTACCTACCCCCCACCAGCGGCACAGGGGATGGGGATGGGGTTTACGGCCAGTTCATCACACATTATTTCTGCTGCTTCATCCTCCTCAGGGGCAGGACTCATCACACTCTTCCCCTGCTCCAGCGTGGGGTCCCTCCTACGGGAGACAGTCCTCCACAAACTTCTCCAACGTGGGTCCTTCCCACGGGCTGCAGTTCTTCACGAACTGCTCCAGCATTGGTCCTTTCCATGGCGTGCAGTCCTTCAGGAGCACACTGCTCCAGCGTGGGTCCCCCACGGGGTCACAAGTCCTGCCAGAAAACCTGCTCCAGCGTGGGCTCCTCTCTGCATGGGGCCACAGGTCCTGCCAGGAGCCTGCTCCAGCGCGGGCTTCCCACGGGGTCACAGCCTCCTTCGGGAACCCACCTGCTCTGGCGTGGGGTCCTCCCCGGGCTGCAGGTGGAGATCTGCTCCCCCGTGGACCTCCCTGGGCTGCAGGGGGACAGCCTGCCTCACCAGGGTCTTCCCCACGGGCTGCAGGGGAATCTCTGCTCCGGCGCCTGGAGCATCTCCTCCCCCTCCTTCTGCACTGACCTGGCGGTCTGCAGGGTTGTTTCTCTTACATGTTCTCACTCCTCTCTCCGGCTGCTGTTTCCATCTGTCCCAGCAACTTTTTTTTCCTTTTTAAATATGTTCTCCCAGAGGCGCTACCACTATCACTGATGGGCTCGGCCTTGGCTGGTGGCGGGTCCGTCTTAGAGCCGGCTGGTATGGGCTCTGTCAGACACAGGGGAAGCTTCCAGCAGCTTCTCACAGAAGCCAACCCTGTAACCCACCCCCCCCCAAACCTTGCCACACAAAGCCAATACAATATTACATAGAATGACAGTTAAAGGTCAGTACAGCTTGTTTACGTTTTCTTCTGACAGTTTATGAATCTACAATAGTGGTTAGCAATACAGGTTAGCAATACTTATGCCCAAGATGTATAATTCTTTCTAAATTTAGCAGGCAGTTATTATTGGGACAACGAAAGAAATGTCATTATGGGAAATGACTTGAGATTAAAAATCAAAATACTGGGAAGATAATTACCTATTGCGCAAGATGACTGTTAAGTCTTAATGCACAATACTCTATGCTTTTAGGTGTCAGAAAGTATTTAGCATGTAATGGCACTCTAATAGTTCTAAATTAAATGTATCATTGAGAGTTTCAAGGATGCCCAAAAGAATTATGCTTGCTATATTACTTCATTTCCTGATTGTTCCTGTAACAGAAGAAATTCAAGGATACATTCCAGTGTTTATTTTTCTCTCTTTTCTGAGAAATGACACCAGTATTTCACTGGCCATTCCCATACTGAAACCAGTGGAGGAAACTCTTGGAAAAAGAGGCTAGTCTGGATTTAGATATCCCTTTTGTTGCTGTATCACTGAATGCTGCTCCTGACAGCTCATCTGAACTGACCTTCTGTCTTACCTTCGTAACACTGAGGGCTGGGATTGTGTTATTTTTGCTCCTAGACATGCTGGTAAGTCTTGTGGTATTTGAAAGTGTAACTTGATAGCTCATCTTCAGTTCCAGAAAACAGGGATGCAGTTCCAATCAAACATTATTGCAGGATTTGATGCCCTAAGTCTCAGTGCCTGCACAGCTCCCTCTGCCCTTGGTGTAGGATGAACTCCATACAGGTAACAGGGAGATAAAACCAGTGATAAACTAATGCATTTTTCTCCTAAATGAGTAGTCATTGATAATGAATGGTTACACTCTGCTATGAATGAGACACAGCCAAGGAAATTGTCATTAAAGAATCCTAAAAAGATATTTTCCCTTTTAATAGCTCAGTAGTTGTTTTGTCTCCAACTGCTGAGGACACTGGGCAATGGTAAAAAATCAAAATACAGGGTAGAGAAGATGTTCCCACTTAGTGGTGAAAAACATCAGATTGACAGACACTGAAACCAAGCTCTTGTGCTCTCAAGTGAAGAAATCCAGTGCGGGCAGAGCCTTATGCAACCTTCCTCCCCATTGCCTGACACTCGTAGCTCCGAAATGGGTGCCTGGTGAGATGGGGAGGTGATGTTCTCTCTGTTTCGGAAGAGACTCAGATGTAGTGCACGGAAATGACTCACTCCCGCTCTCGCAGTAGGAACTGGAAACAGCCCTGGATGTGTTAGTAATTTGCTCTAAACATGGACTGCTGTCTCTGACATCGATGCTCGCTCCACGTGCGCATTCAGGCCTTCCCACTTAATACTTGCCTGCCTGAACACTAGAATGGATTGGGAACAGTTACACAAGTCATACAGCCCATGAAATGGCTGTCAGATAAAAGCTTCATTCTTACTATCGACGTGAGTCATGATACTCTTTGTGCCCTCTTGCCATTATTTGTCATGCTATTGGCAATTTCAATTTAAAGAGAAGACACTAAAGCTGCAACATAGATGCAAGTCAGAACCAAGGCAATTACGAGTATCCATCCCCGAGAATGTTGTCTGTAGAGCAGGGACTCCTTTTCCCAACACAAAGGTGGCAAAGCCAGTTCAGAAAACACTAGGAAGAAAAAGATATTTCAGATAATATCATTCTAGTTATAACTGCAGAGTCTAACTTATAAGCTAGAGTTGTTAAAGGACTCCAGGTTAGGACTTCTTGATGGAGGAGCAAAAAGCCTTCCTTCATCTTTATGTCAAAAGAAGATGACCTAAAAGGAAGGCTACTGAGATTTGCGGGAAGGGAAAGATTTACATTGATCTGGGCAGACTATTAGACTTCAATCAGTTTTATACCTCCAGGGAGGAATAAGAGGAATGTGCCTGTGGTGACCCAATGGCAGAGTCCTGCTCTGTGCTGAACAGTCTGGGCACGTGGATAGCAATCAGGCTCATCTGTAGAAGAGGTCCTAATCTAAGAAAAGCCTTTTATAAGAGAGGATGCCACAACAGAGTCTACCAAAATTCAGGACTAGGATAGACAAGCTGTTCGGTATCTCTCTGCCGTTAACACCCGAAGAACATAAACGTCAGTTCGCTCAGTGGAGAGACAGAAAGATACATCAGCCAGCAATAAACAGATGGCAAAATTGCTAGGAGAGACAATCAAAGCAAGGGTCGAAAATGAGTTTGAGACATAAAAGAAGAATTAAGACAACTAAATAGTTTTGTGCAGAAATGATACAAATAATGACCTAAGAAAGTGAGTTAAAATAATCCTAAAAACCCCAGGCTGGCTAATATAGCTGTAGTTCAGTGTGTTATCAGTTTTGTGTTTCTACCACTCTACCTACAAAGCATTTTGACATATTTGTATAAATAATGATCAATGCAGCATGACCAATGTATACTGAAATAACAAAAATATGCTACACAAAATAATTACAATTTTGGAAAATCAATTCCTTTAATGGCAGTTAAGATTTTTGCTGTTTTCTCCGTATTTTAGTTTGGTGCAGAGCAAATGGTTCTGAAAGAGATTTTTCTGAGTGGGTGACACTATGCAGCACATGGAAATGACTTAAGTCAGCAGTCACACTGCATTAAAACAGAAAATTTGCATTAAAAATACAGCTAAATGATATACTCTTGGGTATTTTACTAGTTTTGGGGCTTTTTTTCAGCATGGAGTTCAAAAGGAACATTCATTTTCTGTGAAGCCTGGTACTTGAAACAATAGCCAGAATTACCCAAATTGCTTTTCTCTTTGCACCAGAAGACAGAGCTCTAAAATAACGCGTTAGAGTTGTTTATTGTTTGGAATAATGACGCCATTCTCTTCCTTTTCAGCTGGATTTGCACAACTGAAAGCTACCAGAATCTGTGTTAAAAACACGGTGTGTTGTCTCCTGCCTGGTTTCTACCCATGACACTAATGAAGAGCACACAAAATTAATGAACAGAAACACTGAAATTCTACCATCATAAACAAATTGCATATTTGATGTTTACTATCTGTCCTTCAGGCTTTTGTTGGGTCTAGAGAATGTTATTTTGTGTGCTTTTTCAAAATAATATTTTTCACCTCCTAAAGTTCAACTAATATCTTACACTCCATAAAGAGAGAACCTGGCTGACTAGCTAAAACCTGCAGTAATACAAGGGCCATAAGAAGAATTATGAGAAACGAAGGAGCTTCCTTCTGCCAGATTCCCCCAAGGAGGCAGAAAACTGGGAAAAATATAATCTCTCACTAGAAAGAGAAAACCAAGTAGAATTATATGCTGCTGTGAGCTAGGTTAGACATGTACTGTGCCCTATTAGAGAGAGAGCAGGGAAAATGTGTCTGTGTTTCCAGGTAATGCGGGCTTCTAAAGTGTGAAGCATCAGACTGAGCACTCAGGTTCAGATATATGAATTCAGGTCCAGTTTGGAATAAACAGCGCATGAAGTACCAGAAGTAAACAGAATTTTAAGCCCTTGCCGCTTTCTGGGGTTGCTTTCACCTGTGGCACATGTTGGTGTCCTCAAGAGGTTTAAATATGGGTTGGGAGGTCTGTCACCTTTCCCTTCACACCTGAATCATCCCCCACACCAACTGTTGGGAGCATCTCATAGTTCAAGAGTCTTCAGTCCTCTGGATTATCTCTTACACAGACTGGTATAAGTTCAGGTCCTCTGTTCTGCCATACAAAATGGTCAAGTGAGAGAATAAACTGATCCTCAGATTTCACTTTGTCAGCCCTGATCTCTCAGATGGCTCTGAAAGCCCTGGGACTGTAAGAGGTTGGGATCTAGGCTGCTAGCTGAACTTTGATGCATCAACCAACCTCTAGTGCAATTCAAGGCAAGTAACAAGTTTCTTTCAGTTAAATTCCAGTTTCAGCTAAACACCTGATGTTTTTCATTCAGATGCCACCCTTGAGTATTCAACACTTGGTGGAGAGCAATTAGTTCCCAATGTTTGGCGATACCCTACTTCTATACAGGAAATGTAAACATTTTATGTAACTATCTGACATTAAGCTGTCACAATCTGCTACAGTTGCTGAACTCTACATTAAATATAATGCACAGTACTACACCAGTGTGGGTGGACAACATAATCGGGCATCCTCAAAGGCACCTAAATCTGTGAGCAACCTACATACTGTGCCTGCATAAAAGGATATATTATGGTTAATCGTGACAAGAACTTCTCTTCTAAAAGAACTTTCAAAAAACATAATTGGAATTTTTAACCCATGCATCCTTTTTGTATTAGTGACTCCTTCTTCCACCTGGCCACAGCATTGGACTTCCATTGATCTACCATGTGGTCTATCACCACCTGATATCTATGGCATAGTTGTGTTTGCAAGGATTGGGATCGGGAGAGGGAAAATTAGAATTTTCATGCATAGTACTTAGAGGAGTTTTTCTGAGTATATGAAACAAACTTGATTTTGTGTGTCTGTATGTGTGCAGCTAAAGGTAAAGGGACTTGGCTATAAGATCGCTTTTGTGATTTAAGCAGGTTACCTTCTCCACTCCAATGTCACAGCTAAAGAACAATCTGGCAGAAAAAACACTCCAGCTACTAATCTTCATTTTCAAGGCGTAAAGCTCAGTCCTTTGATATCTTTTTGACTTCTACTATTTAGAAATTAGATCTTGGCTTCCTTAATTTCAGGAGATTTAACTCAATAGGTCACGTTCCTCGTACCTTATTTTATGTTAAAGTTAATCAGGAGTTCATCACAGAGCAGAGTTTAAGATTTGACTGTTGACTAATCTAAAGATAAGAAAACCCATAGTACTAACATGTTTGATTGAGATAGCATCATGAAGAGTTATTTTTCTCCCAGAAGATTTGAATCATCAGCTGTACCATCCAAAGCCAATAAATACAAGGATTATTGCAAGGTAACAGGCTTCCGTACAGCAACCATCTAGAAACCTGTTCAAACTTCAGCGTAAGTTGTGGTTTTGATAGCAGTGAGACTGTTTCAAGGGACAAACCTAAGCTTTAATATAAGTGTTAGCAGGGTTATGGCCATAAATTTTGATTTTATATTGTCTTTTGGAAGGTCACTGCATTTCTGTGATAGAAAGACTCATCAGAGCATAGACAAGCACAGGCTGTCTCTATGGCTTTTTCGGCAAATACTATCTATACTGTGAAATACTTTATCTGCCATTAAGGTATACTGTACAGTTTTGTGTTAAATTGTTATATTCTATCCTTACCTGTACTATTGAGACAACTATTTCAGATTTTAATTTTATTTCCTTTTCAGAATATTTTGAAAAATATTAACATTTGCTAGGTAATATGCAAACCCTACTGCTACAGTAATTACAACACAATATTTACTTGTCAGATACCTCCAAGAAAAAAAACATCATTTCAGCAAATATCTTTAAAGAAACTCCTTTTCTCTTTTTTCCTCCTCCCTCTCTGCTCCACTAGCTGCAAAGCCAATAAAAAAATTCTCCACCTCCTACACAGTTCAGAACAGGATCTGTGTGCATTTCTCCTAGGCATGTTTTGAGACCCAGAAGGGGATGAAAGTAGTTAATGCGCAACGGGAATCTTAATTTCAGGCACAAATCTGTACCTTTCTATTGACCTTGCTGATATGCTGCAAGCTAAATATTAAACAATTTCTTGATCAATTTAAGTCCAGCTTGGGGAGAAGAAACAGTTAAAGAAATGTCTCAAGTATACTTGCATTCAGCTAATCAGACTTTGTGTGCATCTACAAATGGTACAGAACTGAAATCAATCATTGATAATGAAACCACAAATGAAAAATGGACCGAAGACTCCTTTCCAGGATTAGAAATACTGTGCACAATTTATGTTACATATGCTGTGATCATTTCAGTGGGTCTCCTTGGAAATGCTATACTCATCAAAGTCTTTTTCAAGATTAAATCAATGCAGACGGTTCCAAACATCTTCATCACCAGCCTGGCATTTGGAGACCTACTGCTTTTATTAACTTGTGTGCCTGTAGATGCAACACGTTATATTGTGGATACCTGGCTCTTCGGAAGAATTGGGTGCAAGCTGCTGTCTTTTATCCAGTTAACCTCAGTTGGAGTATCAGTGTTTACCCTGACTGTTCTCAGTGCTGACAGGTGGGTCTGATGTGACTGATTTGCCAGGAGAGAGTGCAGGTGTGAAGTTAGAAATGAATAAAAGAGCAGAAATTGTCATTTTGCACAATATTAAATGGCACATTGTAATTAACTAAAAAAAAATAAATCAGCAACTCTCCCATTTAATTTTAAAATGTCTGTTAGAAAAATTGCAGCAGTTCTTTATAATGGTGTGAAGTGAGAAAGACTCTTTAAGTCTTTTCACCTTTTATTAGCTTGAAGTACAGTACAGGTTTTTTTTCTCAGTTGCACAGAAAAGGGAAACTGCTTAAGGCAATTAAGGGAAAAGACAGTATATTGGTGCTATCTAGTGGTGCACTAAAGTAGTTAGGGAAGACAAAAAATAAAACTGAAAATGACTGAGTGGAAATCCTTTGTCCTATGCACTCAGTGAGGCTCTAAAATCCTAGAATGTAAAAGATTGACATGTGGGGTAAACAGCCAAAAGAAAACACAGAACAGACTGTTAATAGTCTGTTAATGACTCTCATGATTTGATGGTTACTGTAATACTACAGTAATTTTCAGCTTGATAAGTGCTTAGTGTGACATGACACAATTATAGTACTTTCTCTTAGAGTTCTTAGATCTTTTCCAGAGATATTTTAGCCCAGAGGTCCTGAAATTAAACTCGGGTTACAATGACAGCACTGTTAGTAGGGATCAGTGCTTCCATCTGACTGCTGTTAGGAGCTGCTGAACAATCAGTTTTCCATGCACTTCTTTTCTGAATTAACAAAACTAAGATGTGATTTCAGTTCATGAGCATGTCAAGGAGCAGAAAACCCCAAAATGAATTTTAGTATTAAGAGAGAAAAAGATTTTCATCTTGTATGCCAGCAATTGTGGATTGTATGTAAACAGCAAGTAGTTCATGTATCCACAATTTAAGCAATGCTACTGTTACTGTACTCCAAAAAAAAATCAGCCAACACAGGAGTGGCCACACTGGGTCAGATCAAGGGTCTATGTAGGCCAATACCAGCCTCCAGCAGTGCTAGTATAAGGACAAGAAAAGACACATAGGAAGAATAAAAACCACTATACAACACTACGCTTATACCCTAAGCCTTCAGATGACCTTCTGAGCAGATGTGGGGTTTGTGTATTTAATAACCTCAATGGATTTCTCTTCTAGATCCTTGTTCATCCTCTTCTTGAACTTGTTTAGCAATGACTTTCACTGCCTGTTGCATAAGCAACTCATTTTTTTGCTTTGCATGTGGCTTCATTTGATGGCCCTGGCTCTTGTGCCAGCAGAGACAGTGATCCCTATCCATCTCTCCAGGCTATTCATGTTATATTCCATCCTTAGTATAGTGGGTTTTTTGAGTTAAGGTGTGCAGAGCAGCACATGATGTTCGAGAGTTGCATGAACAAGAGATACAGATAACTGCACAACAGTCTCTTTTGCTCTCCATTGTATCCCTAATAATTCCTAACATTTCGCCTTTTTTTTTTTTTTAATAGTTTGGTGTGGGTTTTTTACTACTGCTGAATACTAAGCTGATATTTTCACTGAACTGTCTATCATAGCTCCAAGGTCTTGGTCCTGTATGACATCAATTCAGAATCCATCATGGACTAGATGACCTTTAAAAGTCCCTTCCAACCCCAGCTATTCTATGATTCTATGCTTTAGACACTTGCTTCTGTATTCTTCATGGTAGCTGTTATGTAAATATTCCATGCTGCATTTTCACAGTGTAACTACATGGTAAACTTACAGAGAAAGCTCAGAACATCAGTCATGTGAGCAATGCCAGACTATCATGTTCCAGTATGCTAGAAGAGCTCAAAGTCAATAAAAATGGTATTTACTTGATAAATAGCAGTCCAGCTTGCAGGTTTCTATTTAAATTTGCCTAGAAGAGAAAAAGACCAGATCCTCAGGTTGTGCAAAATGGTACAACTAAGCTCTCGTATCCTCCAGATCCTTTTTCACTTCCTTTCCTTTCATGCCAGTCTTGTGCCCCCCTGGAAGGGGTCTTTTCTTTCTGCATCATCCAGAGTCCCTGATACTTTAGGAGCAGGGTATATTGTTTCCTTTGCTTCATCCACCTTTGTGGCAATTTGTCCTTTTTCCATGTCCCATTTCCACACAGATTTTCACACAACTACAGATTTACCCAGATTTTTCTCATATGTCTGACTCAGTCCACATGCTGCAGAATCACAGCCATGAATCAACAGCAGCGTTAGCTCCTGTTTTATAAATATGAATGAATACTGGAGCATTATTTTTAGTCAAATCACTGCACTCAGCTGGGATCTTAAGAACATGGAAGAAAGGAGGGGTGTACATGCTTGGTTTCACATATTTATAAAATAGTTAACCTGTTTATACCTTTACCAGTTTTGCCTATTAATTCCCTCATTTACCTTTCTAGGCAGTGCCATAAAAAAAGGAGAGATGATTGCCCTTACTGATCCTAATCCAAACAGTAGAAGTCATCTTTACTTAGGAAGGCTTTAATGACAAGTTCTGCCAGCCAATTCATTAAAATACATGCTTCAAATTAACTTTTACATTTCTATCTTAATTACAAAGAGCTAGTATCTGTTCATTTCCAAGACGATTCTACCACCCTTAGTTTAGCAAGAACAGAGATGCCTTTATCCTCAAGAAGTTTGCATTGTCAGTGCTTACATTATTTCTGTATTTATTCTGACAATGATGTTGGTTGGTTTTAGGTACAGAGCCATTGTTAAGCCCTTGGAACTGCAGACTTCAGATGCGCTCCTGAAGACCTGCTGTAAAGCTGGCTGTGTTTGGATCATCTCCATGATATTTGCTATCCCAGAGGCTGTTTTTTCAGATTTGTATTCTTTCAGCAATCCTGAGAAAAATTTAACTTTTGAGGCATGTGCCCCCTATCCTGTATCTGAGAAGATCCTGCAGGAAGCTCACTCCCTGGTTTGCTTCTTAGTGTTCTATATTGTACCCTTAGCTGTCATCTCTGTCTACTATTTTCTTATCGCCAGAACTTTATATAAAAGTACATCCAACATGCCAGCAGAAGAACATGGTCATGCCCGTAAGCAGGTAAGCTATGATCGAGGACTAAGTGTCCAATTTTCCAAAATCTATCATGCTGATTAAGTCTGCATTCTTGAGTGCAAAACCTTTACCTGATAATAGAGTAAAAAGCTCCATAGACTCAGCCCATATTGGCAATCCAAATTCAGCTATGCACTTAAGCACATGCTCATGACTCATTAACTTAATTGTGAGTGTGCATGCTTTCCGAAAGAGGGATGGGGTTTATTTCGCTTTATTATGAACCTATTAAACTCAGGAGTTAAAACACTGAATTGTAAAAACTGAGACCTCATCCATATCAGCTGACACATTAAGTATTGTACTTTTAAATCCTAGTCTAGATGAGATTGCCCCATGATTTATAATGGAAAAGGAATGTGCTCTGCACTGGAAATACTTTGTTAGAAAAATTATGAAATAGATTTATTTTTCTGTTGGTTTCTTGGTTTTTGTTTCATTTTTTCCATTTTGCTTTTTTGGTTGCTAATGCATTTAGACTTTTAGACCCCTTTGAAAATCAGCACCAACTATGTAAACATGTGTTACTAATTGCTATTAATACCAGATATGCATTATTTTCTCATAGATTGAATCCCGCAAGAGAGTTGCAAAAACAGTGCTGGTGCTTGTTGCTTTGTTTGCCTTTTGCTGGTTGCCTAACCACATCCTCTACCTATACCGCTCTTTTACATACCATGCTTCTGTAGATGCTTCCACCTTTCATCTGATAGCTACTATTTTTTCCCGTGCCTTGGCCTTCAGCAATTCCTGCATCAATCCTTTTGCTCTTTATTGGCTGAGTAAAAGTTTCCGGCAACATTTTAAAAAGCAAGTCTCGTGCTGCAAGGCAAAATTTCGTACAAAGCCTCCCAGTGCTACCCACAGTAATACACCTACCAGAGCCTTGTCAGTCACGGGCAGCACACATGGTTCAGAAATCAGTGTTACACTGCTAACAGATTATAGTATCACAAAAGAAGAGGAAAGTGTTTAGTCCATCTGGGATGAAGGACAGAAACTGAGCCTTTGCAATCAAGTCACTACTACTGGGATCCTGGAAAGAGGTGCCATGCCTTGCCCTGTCTGTGAAAGAGTTTTCATCAGAAGTTCCTCATTTTTTTAAATATACAATAAAGAAATCAAACTGTGTGGGAGAAGGAGCTGCAACAGCTGAACTTTCCATTGTTCATGTTCCCAAGCATGAACAGACATCCCTAGCTGGAATTCCTGAACCGGACAGGACAGGCGTTAGCAGAGTTGGTGCGAGAATTGGCTGTGAGGATGGTTTTGTTCTTGGTGACTTTTCTTTGACTTGTGACTGAGAGCTCTGTCTGTCAAGGACTTGCATCCACAGCAACCAAGCAAAACCACATATCTTCATAACGTGATCAACCAGGCCGATTTTTGAATTATTTCTTTTCTTGTCCCGAATGTTAAAAATTGGTAAACACATCAGAAAGCATGCTACAATGAAAGAAAGCTAAGGTTTGTAGTACAGTGTAGGAAAAAAAAAAGCATTATGGGCCAGATCCACACTAGTCTTTGCTCTGTCAGTGACTTACTTTGAAACTCTGGGTAAGAGCTGGCTGCTGTGTAAAGAGATGCTCCTCTCAGTTCCTAAGGAAGTCAAGGGAACCAACAGGTAATCATCTCTCTTAAAAAGCTATAATCATCTTGAAACACACTTGTAAAAGTTTTTGCGATCTATCAACAGTGCAGAGTTCTTTATTATAGTGATTTAACATCAAGAAATTGGGGTGGATCTATATTAGAGTTCTGGTTTGGATTTACAGGGCACTTTTGAAGCAAACAGCTCAAATGCCCGCTCTTGCCTTACTCCACTCCTGCACTCTGTCTCCCAGAGTGGTCTTCAGTGCACAACCTGGATTTCTCTCAGATGAAACTGTGAGTCCAGCCCATGGAACCAGACTAGAGCAAATCTGAAGTAAAGCCCCCAAAGGTGTACAGGGGTGGGGTCAGACTAACCATTACCTCCACAGATCTACTCCTGCTGTAGTGTACGTGGTCATATCTCAGTGGTCTGCACATTTTCAAGCATGCTGGGAGAGCTGGATTTTTCTACTGCACTCATTTTCTATTCTTGACATTATTCAAGTAGTATCCCTTTTCAATATTAGGATAGACTGTCTTTATGACATAGGCCTTCTAATCTCATATCCACTGATTTTATAACTTTGCATGCAGAGGCAAGTCAGTGACAGCCTATCATGAGCAGCCTGTGCATCCCTAAAAAGCTCAGCAGCACTGCTGGCAGAGACTGTCTTCCCATAAAGAAATACAGGAGGCAAGTCTTCCTACCCCACATTACAAAAATGTTGAATGACACTTATTTTTATGAATTTCGTGCACCCTGAACCAAAATTTTATATTGTGGGAATTAGTGATAAAAAACATAATAGATTTTCCATTGCTTAAACCAAGGGACTTCTATCTCAAAAAAGAATTCGTGCATTAAAAGTACAGAAGAGAGGCTGCAACTATATAAATTAAACAAAATAGTACTGTCAGTCACAGAAGTTTGAATTTTAACTAACCCTTGAAGATACAACACCTCTCCAGCTACACAGAGCCCATAACAACACATGGATGGAAACCCATCCATCCATGCACCATTATTTGAGTTCATTAAAAGATGCAGAAAACCTATTTGCAGTCTCTCCCTGTTGACTGCCCTAATCAGAATAATAAAACCAAACTATAAATCCCAAGGGCATTGGAATACAGCCTCTGTCGTCATCTTAAACCAGTTTAATGATAGGCCATTTTAATCCCATCAGGCCTGGCCTTATTTTACTGCACTCTTCATGTTACATGCTGCAAGGCTATAAGCACTAATTTTCAAATGGATTCTCCCTTTTGTTGTACCAATTGTACACCAGGATAGAACCACTGAAATAAATGGAAATATAACAGCACAGAAATACAATTTATGGCAAAGCAGACTCCAGAGACCTTATTTTACTCTCTTTGTCTTAATATAACACATTCCCTGGTAGTGAGCTATGTACAAATATAACAAACATATTGCACTGATGTTTTCCGCTTCTCTTTTTTCTTAATGGATCTGCAGGGTGAGACTGAAATAAATTACTAAGCCTACACACTTATGAGTCTACTTTTATCTTCCTGGATCTTACTATAGGGAATTCTACACAAAAGAAAAATCAACTAACATTGCAGCTTCTTATATCATTCTTTATTGTAGCTTATTAAGGCTTTTGGAAAACATATCTGCCACATGTTCCTGGACTTCACAATTTATCTCTGTTGGAGACCATATTTCCCACTGCAAAATCCTTGGCTACACCTCAGAGTAGCCCTTAAAAACCAGTTTCCTAATTCACCATTTTCCTTGCTTTGCATGCAGCTGCTTTTTGCTTGTGTAACTACTCCTCTCACTGGATGGTCTATCTATTGCTAATATATCCTGTTACAAAATTGATGTTTTTACTATATGCTGCACATGTTTTTGTTAAAGACTGGTAATATTTCAAGCCATAATTTAAATATTCTGTGTACTTTATGGTTTTATAATTCTGTACTTTCAAATCTTCATGACATGTTGTATTGGAGTGATATATTGGTCAACATTCATTTTTATCTAAACAATCTGGTATTATTCATTCCATCTATTCCCCCAATATAATTATCCATAAAATGTCTCCACATTACCATAACTGGATTTAGGGGAAAAGGGTTGTTTCCTTTGCAATCTTTTCTGTGTTCCAAAAACCAGTTCTTTCACCCCTAGGTCTTACAAGTGTAATTCTATAAGAATAATGTCTATTTATAGAAATATTGAATGTTGTTTAGCAAAGAGCTGGCATAAATAATTAGGGGTTTACTATTTATATCCACAATGAAAGAATAGGTAGAAACAAGGCACAAAATACTGAAAGGCAAGACTGCATCAAAGGTCTTATTCATGTGGAATCTTATTGAGTAAGTAAATACGATTTCTAGGATGTACTTTTTTAATTGTTTTGTGAACAAGATGTACACATTAACAGCTTTAATACATATAAATGTAACAATTAATGTTTGCATTAGCAACAGGTTTAGTATTGGCACTCTAATTTGTGCTGTCACTATGAGATGCTGGTTTAGTTTAAAAAAAAAATTCCACAAAAATGAACAAAACCATGTCAAAGCATGGATATAGTGTAATAGACTGCGTCTCCAGCAAATGGCACAGAATATTAAAGTCAGTTATGAAATTATAGCCATTTTAAAGCTCACTGTCCTGTTTTCATAGAAAGTATCATTTTATTTTACATAGTTAAATATGGGCTGCCCACTGACACTCATGTGTTTCTGCTAAGAATATTACAATTAAAGAATAAGCTAAAGTTACACACAGCTACAGCACTTACACATCTCACTCAGTGGTACTTAAAAAAATAAATACAGGCTCTAATCAGTGTTTAGTTATGGGCTCTGCCACAGATGGTCCCCTCAGTGCAAGGTGAACTGTTTTGTGGAATTTCCTTTGTCAGCGTAAGAAAGGCTATTGAAATTTTAGCACATCTAGATCTGGTCTTGTCATTTTTTGCACCATGAAGACTCCTCTTCACTCTCACTAGTCGGTGTAACAGCTACAGGCTCCAGCACCATGGTAAGCCCAAAGAGGAGTAATCTCTCTGTGCTTAATGACTAATTACTGCCTCCTTGATTTAAAATAACAAAGCATCTTAAGAAAAGAGTGTTAACTCTTTACCTAATTAAGTATTAGTTAGTTAATTGCTGGTTCCCCTCTAACAGACAGCAAAACACCACTTTACAAAAACCAAAATTTCGGTACTTTTAGGAGGTGGTATCTCTAGACCAACAATCAGCTCTGATGAACAAGATTGCCTTTTATCACACAGAAGAGTCAGACACAGATACAAAAGCATCATGCTAATGCCTCCTTTTGATATTTACTTTGAGATATTTTGTCAGGATTTAAAACATCATTTCTTGACAGCGTAGACTAACATGAGCTGTGTAACACTCAAGCTCTTCGCACCATCCCCCAAACATGCAGCTTGCAGCAGCAGTGCTTGTGCAGCCATGAGTTACATCGTTTCAAGGACGTGACTGAGAGGAAAGCTGTCTTGACCCCCAAAATGATGAGTTTCCAGCTGAATCAGCTCCCTGAGCTGGCTCACTGCGCTGTCTTTACTGTAGTGGAAGAGAACAGATGGTGGCGACATGGTAAGAAGCAGTGCTGCAGTAGCTGCCATCACGTATGCTGTTATCTGCTGAATGCGTGAGGGAATTTGAGGTAGTTTGTCCTCTTAGCGCATTACATTAAAGTGTGCAGACCAGATTTACCATGCACTAACCCTGCTGCACACAAACATGCTCTCACTTCCATCAGATTGAGATTAAATTTGGATCTCCAACTCCCCAGGACAGTGCCCCAATTACTTGCTGTAGGCAGATCTGCACACTAGGGAAATCTATACTGTGTAGGCTCAGACTTCACTACATTTACTCAGGTTATGAATGTAAAAAACTCTGCCAAAATCAAATAAGCACTTTAAGACTTAAATTGTATCGTTCTTACAATGTTTAAGGCTATGATTATCTTACTTCCAAACATATATCCAATTCCAATTTTTATAAGTAAGCGCAGTTTATGTTAAGCCTCTCATGCTCCTCACCAAAACCCAACCTATTTGAGAGCTAATACAAACGTCTCCTAAGCCGCCAGTTCATAAGTGATCACAAAACAATCTTTGGACAACTATTGTAATAGCCCTGCCAAGAGAAAATTCTTGAAGCATGAAAGATGTCATTAACTAGGCTGGATGTTCTTTGTGTAACAGCCAAAGGTTGCTAGAAGTCTATATTTATATCCTCAGCAATTTCATCTGACTGGCTGGTCAGACAGTTAGCTGATGTTGGCTTCTCCCTACAGAGCTTCACAAGCTCAGGATTGTGTCTTTGATTTTAATATCATTCCAGTCTGTATGACAGTAGAGATATATTTGTTCCTGGAATACTCATTTCCAGAAAACTTCTGTACTGAGTATAATTTTCATTTCTGAGTGGAAAGATTGCTTTGCCACTGGCAACCAGCCACTGCCACCTTCGATGGGGCTATTCAGCTAAATTTTATTTAAAACATGTGCACTGTTTTAATACCTGGGGTTTATAGCTCTAGGTTAAATTTTGCAAAACCTAAAGAGTTTTCTTCTTCATACTCTAAATAAAAATACTTCTAAATACATACTTGAACGATCCAATTTGGTTTTGATGTAATGCTATCTGGATTACACTGTGAAAACCACTAGATGGCACTGAATGAAGGTCTTTTAAAAGAACTGACTCGAATAAAAAAAGAATTATTTAAAATATTTAAGTACCCACAGATAGAGTACTATACTGATTAATAACTTATTGCAGACTTCATTAATGCAAACCAATTCAAAAATTTGAAGACAAGCCTCACAGTTTGCATTGTACCAACATATGAACCCTTTCTGAAAGGAGCGCAACAGCTGTAGCTGGACACCCTCAGCCTGTCACACCCCTGTCCTGTGGAAAGCAGTTACTTGTGCTGCCCGGGTAGACCCAAACAGCAGCCCCTTCTCCCCAGGAGGCTCAATTGTTCAAACCATATGCACCAGAAACCTGTGCCAAAGGAGGAGCAAGAACCCATGTGTTTGACATTTAGTAAGCCATTTTCACCTCACCTACCTCTTTTTGTCTTTGCCTCTAGTGGGATATGAAAACAGACTTTCAGTGTCAGTGACAGATGATGGCTACCTAGTAGCACCACACCACAACTGACAGCAGCAACTTGACAGTTCAGTGCTGTCCAAGCCACAATAGGGTAAAGTACTGCAGGAGGAAGTACTTCCAGTGCTTCATGCCCCTTAGGCAGGCTTTTATTTTATCATATAACTGCAACAGTCTCCACGCAAGGCCCATCTAGGCACAGCTCCCGGCCCACAGCAGGCCCAGGAGGGTGTTCAAGCCTAGGGCCTCAGGGCCAGCCGCCCCTCATCCCAAGGCCCTGCCGCCGCTGAAACAGAGCTGCAGCCTAAGGGAAAGGAGCAAGGCCGGTCTGGAGCAGCGAGGAGAGCGACTGCCTTTGTCCCAGGCCGACCGAACCACGGCGGCCTCAAGCTGCGCCATCACTGCAGGCCTCAGCCCGCCCAGAGGCGGGAAAACAGGCCCCGCCCCCTGCCGCGCGGCCCCAAGCGCCCAGCCCTCTCCAGGAAGAGGCCTCCCTCCTTCCCATTGGCTTCGCCCCTCTCCACGTGATCAGCCAGACGGCGGCTCAGTGGCTGCAGCGTAGATAGGGCCGGGAGGTGGGGAAAAAAAAACAACCCGTACGCGACCGAGGGGGTCACTTCCGCTCCTGCGCGCTGGGGGGCTCTGGGTCGGTCACCGGCCGCGTGAGGCGGAGAGGGTCCGTCCGTCCGCGCGCCCGCCCGCCGCTCCCGGCTGCGCGTGCCCGCGCGCTGCCCGGCTCCGCCGCTGAGAGGAGAGGGGCGGGGCGGGGCGGGGCGAGCGGGCGCCTCAGGCGGCGGCGGCGGCAGCGGCGTGGTGGTGGTGGGTGCCTAGGCCCGGTGCGGGCGTCTCCCCCACCCCACCCCGCCCAGGCCCGCCTGAACGGGCCAGGATGAGCGGTGAGGACGGGAACGAGGAGTTCTACCGGCAGCTGCAGCTCCAGCAGCAGTACGAGGCTGAGCCCGGCGGTGAGGGCGAGTCCGACCCCTTCACCTACGTGGACCCGGCCGATGGGGCCGCCTACGAGTGGGACCGGGAGAAGAAGGCCTGGTTCCCCAAGGTGGGTGCGGGGCGGGCCTCGGCGCTACCTGGCGGCGGGCGACCGGTCCCGCCCGGTGTCCCCTTTCCCGTTGTGAGGAGCGGCCTCCTCGCCTGGCCGCGGCCCTCCGTGGAGGAGCCTCGGGGGGCGGCTCTTTCCCCCCGCGGCGTGCCGAAGTTTCCCCGAGGAAGGGTGAGAATGAAGAGCAGTTGGTGTTGGGCCTCTTCGCCACGGAGGTGTTTGGCTTGTCTGGATTCGGCCAAATAGATGTCTGCTGCAAAGTCTCTCTAGTACTGAAACGCTGTTTTTTACAGGCAAAACCAAGGCAGCTGGCGTTGTCTCCATCTGTAACCTTACCGGCTGCTTTCTGCTCTTTTGTTGCGAAGAGCTGTAGGTTGGCTTTTCGCCTTGGCTGTGAATCTGTAGAACTGCTCAGGCCTGGCATGAAGTCACAGTTGTATTTGTGGATCTTAACGAATCGGTGCTGCCTTTGACATGTTTAGGTTTCTTTATCACAGTCGCTGTGTGTTGTCTTTCTGTTGGCAGTGAAGAAGTGATCTAGTCTGTTAAGAGGTCTAGATGAAAATGGAGTAGTATATCCTTCTTTTACTATTATTGGAAAACAACGCATGTGTAAAGATGTCTTGTTCCCTCTCCTTAGATCTTGGAAATGCACTTGAAAATTAAATGTATTGACTTAAAGGCATTCCACCGAATGGATTACAGTTTTTCACCTTGACTTTTTTTATTAAATACTTCAAGTATAAAAAATGAACTTGCTATAACAACATGGTTCTTCAAGGTGAGAGAGGACATAGATTTAATGTGTTGAGCCAATTACTGATCTGCAAGTGAAGTAGTTGTTTTGTTGCTATAGAACAGTGAATGAGGGCAATTACTTAATTTAGAAGTATTTAGACATTTTGTAGCATATGCTTGATAAATGTAATGTGCCAGTTCTTATTTCTGACTCTGAATTCATTGCAATTCAGAGAATCTGAGTGAGAATGAAGCCTGTAGTGCCAAGTTTATATGTGTGTAAACCTAGTAAAGTGTCCATGTAGCAGATGGCTTACGGAGGGGTGAAAACATGTGAAAAATCCAGAGTCACAAAGTGGAGCAGTGGAGAACTGAGTATCCCTGGCTCCCTGTGGAGTGCTATATCCAGTAAGCACAGTAACTTTTAACAGGGTTCTTGTTTTTTCTCACTGTTCCTTCCCCTCTTTCTCACATCTTTTTTTTAAATTTACCTCTCCTTCTCAGGAGCATTGGTCTTTCCTAAATGCCTTTCTTATCTCAAATTTCTGTGTTGGAGAGGAGATAATGTTAAGTGTTGGACAGATTAGACAGGAACAGCAAAGTTCATTAGTAAATATTATGTATAGTAGAAGTTGGTAAAGAATCATCGTGAAGCGCTATGTGTCATAGATAGGTCACCACGCTAGATACCATAATATCTCGGGTTACTTCATTTTGCTGATGATTATTCAACAGAATGTTGTATCAAAATAGATTTAAGAGACCACAGGAGCCAGAAGTTGTAGTTCTTTCTCCGCTCCATGAGCAGTAATAAAGTTCCGTATCTCTGTTCTCTGACAAAAGATTAAAATATTCTGACTGGTCTAAGTAATTGTCATCTACAGGCTAGTATTGCACTGCTACTCTACTTTGGGAATAGAGTGTCTGCTGAACTTCTACTAAAGCGTATTTCAAAGCAGTGCGAAAAGTTAATGATATTAACTGTCAACATACCTCAGAAAAAATTGGAGACAGTCAAATATTTAATAAAAGTGATTGCAACCTCGTGGATTATTTAATGATTTTTATTTCCATAGTACTATGTTGATGGATACCAACTTTTTGTAGTCCTTCACAGACATAGCACAAAATCGCATGTTGAATTCATCTGCCTTCCTTCATCACTTGCTATGAAAAAACGGATGGATGTCTTCTGTAAGCATAGGGTTTCTGTTCTTCATTTGGTTAATCTATTCCTTTCCATTTCAGTGTGACCAGTAGTTAATTACATGCTAGCATGTCCTGAAGTATTGTATTTCTTTTCCTATAAGCTTCACTGCCCCAAACTGTACAACTGTCTGGGCGTGGAGGTAGAACTGATCTCTTTCTGTGATGTTCTCCACCAGAACTGAATTGAAGCCCCAAGTAAAAAATTCTGTGAGTGCTTGTTTTCCATGCAGGCATGGTATGGGATAAGTTCCAGTAAAAGCCTTTATAATTGTATAAATTGCTTTATGCTTGCAAAAACACATTTTAAATTGGAGTAGTTGTAATGGTATATATGGTAGGATGATAGCATATTAGGGAAAAAAAGTCTTTGTTATTGACTGGCAAAATTTCACATTCCGTGGTAGGTAATTTGCTAAGAATAAAATTAGATTTACATGAGAATGTGGTTCCCCCTGAAGTTGAAAAATAATACTGCTGCAGGAAGGTGGCTAGTTGTTGCAGGTTTAATCACTGAATTGTCAGTAGGTTCTCTGATGAAAAAGAGTAATATTGTTCACCAGAAAGTTTAAAAGCTTCTTAATTCCCTGGATTTCATCAACTGTGAAACTAAGGATTTGATAAGATTGCTAGTGTCAAATATGATGAACCTGATTAGAACAGAGTCTCCTTTTCTTCGCTAAAGGTGGTTGTAGTCTTCCTTTCTCTTGACATTGTGTTATGTGATGTCTGTAAGAGCAGCCACTTACATTCCTGATTGAGGTGTGTTGCAGATCTTGTTTAGTGTAGGAGCTATTTCGTGCTAAACTTTGAAGTTATATGGCGTTCCACAGCATCTTGCGTTATTCATGATAAGCCTGTTGCTGTCAATTCTGCATTTTTGATTTGTCATAATAAAAGGTTAGAGTTGAAACATCAAGCTTCAAATCACTATGAAAGGTATGAGATTGCATTATTATCATTGGCACTTACTACTGTCTGTTGTGCTGCTCTCTTACAATAGCTTAATGACATTAGGTTATGTACCCTTTTGAATACAGATGAAGCAAGTGCAGCACAGGTCAGAGATAAAATTTTCAAAGGTTAAGGCGTAGTTTTGGAAATAAATAATTTCAGAGTGTGTAACTTCAGAAAATACTTCATAGTGCAGTGATGCTAGCAAAATCAGCTATGATGTATTATCTCTTTGCATGTTATTGCTAGTGGCTATTATTAAAATTTACCTGGCTGGAAATACTGGGTGTAATTTATAGGTTTGGTTTTTTTGTTCTGGTCTCTAAAATATAATAGCCAATCTTGTATTTTACCCAAATATAGTCTCTCTCTAGGAAAGAGCAAGCTATTATTTATCTATTAGTAGGATTATAAAGTAGAGTGTATGGCCTTATAAACAGTGTGCTAAGATACATCTCTAAGTGCAATATTTATTGTCTATCAACACAAATATATGTCATCTCTGAAAATGTTTCTGTGAAAAGGCAGATGCCTACAAATGTCAGCCATTTACCATCTGTGGATAAGTTGTTGGCTTACCTTCAGTGTCACTTTATCTCTTCAACACAGTCAGGAGTGCTTAGTTTCTGTCCTTCAGGCAAATGCAATTTACGTGGAAAGCAGACAGCTTTGCTTGAAAAAAGGCAGAACTTGTGAAAAGTTTGTTTAAAAACTTCTTGTGCTGTACGGAATTAGTACGTTAATATAGTTCAGGTAATGTCTGAACTGATCATTCTTGTTGTGTGTATGGCTTTTAAAACCATTTTTCAATCATCTTTGTAAATACTGTTATTTTCTGTGTTGCTGGATTAGAAAATGACCATCATCTAACTAACATTAGAACACTTTCAAACCTGAATTTGTAGTTCCCAAAATCTTGGATTAATTTTCCTAATTTCCTTTCAGATAACAGAAGATTTCCTGGCAACGTATCATGCCAACTATGGCTTCCATGCAGAAGATACAGACAGTTCATCTGCTTCTGGCACAGCAACTGAAAGTAAGCAACCAGTAAGTTCTAAGACATCAGGAACACAACCATCAGCAAATGAGAAAGGACCACAACAAACAGATCCAAAACAAAAAGCGGAGAAACGGAAGCTTGAGCCAGGTAAGTGACAAAGGGTTTCCTTCTGTGTAGGCTGCAACCTCTGTAGTACTGAGTGGAAACTGGCAATTGTTCAGTGTTACCATGTACAGCAAAGGTATGGGTTGTTCTGAAAATTGCTGAAATGGTTTTAAAATTGTATGGTACTTCATAGGTATCCTCCTAAGTCCATATACAACGTGGAAAAAAAAAGCAAATTAAGGCATGTTCAGAGCTTTTTCCCGTGAGCAAGCAAAAATTCTTAGAAATCTGATGGAATGTGAACATCAGTGTATGTTCCCATGTTTAATATATTGGCATAACTGCATTAAAACCCTTGTTTTTAGGATGGTTTCATGTTGAAGAAGACAGAAACACAAATGTTTATGTGACTGGTAAGTGATACCGTTTATTTATCTACTTTGAGCTGAAGATGGTAAAAGAAACGTGTTATGTGTGTCGCTGACTTCGAAAATTATCTATTCAGTCTGCCACTTGCAAGCTACTTAACAGTATGTTCCTGACTGCATAATGTCTTTCTGACCTTTAAATTGCAGATGTGGGAAAGTAACATAAGGGGCGTATTCCATGCTTTTATGTTTTAAATGTGATATTCTGTGAGCTGTCAGCCAAGTCACTAAGTTTTTTTTAAGTAAGCTACAGCCAAGAAAAACAATTTCTGCGAGCTCCTAAGGAATAGGATAATGAGAACAAGTTTATAATAAGGTAGTGCATTGACTATACACATCACTTTATAGTTTAATCTTCAATTTTTATTTGATTTTATAAATACATAATTAAATTCTTAGATAAGAAAGAGAGGAAGCAGTAAGTACAAAAAAAAAAGCTGGGAATAGAATGAGCAAGTAATGGGGAAGCTCAAATGAAACTATCTGTGCATTTATTATGGTATTTCTCTACCTGTTTTGGATGTCAGGGTGTTATCTTTAGGTGCATATACAAAGGTACATTTAGTGGTTCTGAGCAGTGACAGAAATGCACACACTTGAATTCTCAAAAATCTTCATCCAGGCCAAACTAGCATGGAACATTCACATGACTTTCTCCTCCATTTTGTTTTTTTTTTTCTTGTCCTCAATTCAAAGTTCAGACTTTAAAAACTCCATACGTTATCAGTTGCTTTTTTGTCAAATTTGTGGGTGGAGAGATAGTCGCCTGTTTACAGGTTGGGTTTTTTTTTTGTCTCCGATCCCTAGAGGTGCAGTGGCACTTAAAACTTCAGCAGGATAGTTACATCTGCATAGGCCATTGTGTCCACTGCAATGTCGGTATCATGTGTAGCACTAAAGCTCTTGGTCTGCATATTAGGGAGTGCAAAGATGTTGCTGTATGTTACACGTATTAAAAAAGGTGTAACAAAAAGGATTTTCAAAATATTGGTATGAAGTAAAGTTTAAAAGGAAGTATCAAAAATATTGGTCCCAAGGGCAGTGGTTTGTTATGATATATGTAAAATTTCATCCTTAAGTTTGATATGTTTCATTTAAAGAAACACTGTGGGTTTTTTGTTCTAATGAGGTTAAAAAAAAATTGAACATACTTAAGCCTTCTGTTTTAATTTATTTTGCAGGTTTACCTCCAGACATTACAAAAGATGAATTTATACAAGTCATGTCAAAATGTGGTATCATTATGCGAGATCCTCAGACAGAAGAACACAAAATCAAACTGTATAAAGATAAGGAAGGAAATCTTAAAGGAGATGGCCTCTGTTGCTATCTAAAGGTCAGTGGTGCACTGAAACACAGTTTTCCTTCCCATTGAAGATACTTGTGGCCACTGTTTTCAGAACCCTTTTCAGAAGATTATTGAAATATCTAAAGTATAACTTAGAATTTAGGTGTCTGTTTTAAAGATTTATTCCAGAAACACCCCCTTACCTGCTTGTGCACCTCATTTGGTTCCTCTTATCCACCTCCACCCTCCCCCTGAAAATGTCCATAATACCTAGTGAACATGTCTCTACATGTTCCTTTCTGTCTTGGCTGCCAGTGATTATGGGGTAAAATGGGGGACCTCTTCACCTTTTTCTTTGAAAATATGCCACAATGTGGCCAAGAATAGAAAAATAATGAGATGGGAAGGAACATACTGTAGTGCTGTATTTCCAGCTTTTAGTTGAGAACAGGTTAGGTTCAGAAGTGTTCTTGTCTTCTACATTAACCTATAAAAGTTCAGGCTGCAGTACTATTTCCTTCATGTGTTTCACTTGTGAATCATTTGCAAAGTTAGTGCTTGCAAGTGCAATCTGCTTTATTTCTGCAAGAAGCACCAGGCAGTACTAAATCATCTGCCTTGTAGTCTATACTAGTTTTGTAATTTTGGTAGTTAGGGCTGTTTAGTGCAAAAGTATAAAGACAGTCTCCACTCTAAAGGACTTTTAGGAAAATGTTAAAAATTGCTTAAGAGCCTCAACATCTGCTGTTCTTGGAAAAGTGATACAAGCTTTATAGAAAACCAGCCCCCTGAATTTTTTTGATTCTTGCTTTTAAATTCATCAGCTTACTTGACCATTGTGGATTAGTTTCTATGACATACTTGAATGAAGTGTATGCCATTGCTTTTTGGGAGCATTAATCTGCAATAACGGTGATGAAGAAATACTGGGTTTTGATTAAGAAAGCATTGCCAGCTGTGTGTCAAGAGACTTGGAAGAGATATGGCATTATGGTTTTCTGTGAAAGGGAATTGATTCTTAGCACGATATTCTTAATTAAATGTTATTGGAATGATTTGACTGTATCATGTACTTTAAAGCTTGTGCTCTGTTTTATCTTCAAATAGAGAGAATCAGTTCAACTTGCATTGAGACTTCTGGATGAGGCAGAAATTAGAGGCTATAAATTGCATGTTGAAGTTGCAAAGTTTCAGCTGAAGGGGGAGTATGATGCAAGCAAGAAGAAGAAGAAATGTAAAGACTACAAGAAGAAGTTGTCTCAACAGCAGAAGTTTGTATTTTTTATTTCAGTAAAATATTGTTTGAATTCTTAGTGCTATTAGTAAAGCACTGCTTTCTTTCAAATGCAATTCTAAGAGTTACGCAAAAATTGAAGTCTTACCTGACAGTGAAATAGCTTAAATAATACACATTTGGAGGGGAAGAACTCCTAAATTAAATGTTGACTTAATTAACTTCTTTGTGATTGACACATTAAAATAATACATAGGGAACCAAGGTCCTTTCAGATATAGCAGAAAATATTACAACTCTGGGGAGATGAAAGACTTTTTTTTTTTTTTTTTTCTCAGTGTGTGAGAGTGTGCAAGTCCTGTCATGATATCTAGGCTTACTTTTATAAGGGAATAACACTCTGGCTGTCCACATGTTGTTTGTACCATACTTTGCTAGTTGCAAAGGGCAAGAGATGCTAGCTTCCATAGGACCAAATACTAAAATATCTCTATAGATTCCCCCAGACATCTCTCTCTGGTATAAAATATACTGTTTTTTTTAATTGTACCTAGATTCATTGTTTTTGTCACTTAAAAATTGTTTTTCTGCATTTTGGAACCAGGAAGATGCAGATTAAAGAAGAAAGAAGTTTGAGTATATAGGACTTAATATTTTCATGGAAGCAGCATTCCACTAAACATTTTAAATAGTAATGCGGAAGGAGCAAAGGCTACCTGATACCTTATCAGTTACAAACAAAAGTAGCTTGAAATGTATCAGCATCAATGATACAGTGCCAGTTCTTTCTTTAAGAAATCTCCAGTGTGGAGAGAGAAGTATGAAAGTAATGAAATTGCATTTTGACAGCAATTTCTGTGAAAAAACTGACCTCAGTTGGTGTTCCTTTTGAGTTGAAGAGCATAATTTATTTGCAAAACTACCTCCATTGGAAATCCAAGTTTTCTTCAGTTAAAGTAGCAGGTACCAGAAGGAACTTAAACAAGGTTCCCCCCCCCCCCCCCCCCCCCCCCCCAAATACAAGATTTTGAGATTTTACAGTGTAAGTGAATGTGTTCTTTTTTGGTAATAGGATATGAAGTAGGCATTTCTATGAGAAGTAACATTTTTCGTGAGAAGGCAAAGTCATTAGAACAGATGCCCTGAGTTACATTGCTATGTTGTGGCAGTGGCTCTGTACACTGTGGAACAAAATACATCTTGCAGCAATACTTGTGTCAGACTCAAGGTGTTGCATGCTTGTTTAAATAAAGCGGTTAAATTTAACCAAAGGGAATAGTGGATCTCCTTTTTTTACAAAATAAGTTAGGAAAAAATGGCAAAATATTGACATTTTTATTATACTTGGCAGCAGCTGGTTCCTGTATCTGAGCTGATATTAGGAAGGAATTAAAACTTAAAGATTAATTTTTCAGTGTTTAAGAAAATGCTTTGATTTTAAAAATAATTTATATTCCCTCTATGAGCATTTAAGTACCTTACAAACTCAACTGCTTTGTAGAAGAAGTAGTAAAACTGGGTGATGATTGCATTTTTTAGAAGAATAACTTAACTCTTTGTGTCAAAATACGTGTTTTAGTTGATGAATTGCAAGAAATGCCGAATTAATGATTTTTTTTCAACAAATACTTGTAGAAACTGAAGAGAGCCGCAACAATATCTTCTTACTGTTGCTTCATTTCATTAGACAGCTGGATTGGAGGCCTGAGAAGAAAGATGGCGCAACTCGAATGCGACATGAGCGCATCGTTATTATCAGGAATATGTTTCACCCAAAGGACTTTGAGGTAGGAAGGTGCAGTTTGCTACTGTAGATTGCGCTGTTACAGTTAACATTGTCTGAACTTTCTGCCTTAAGAATTTTAGCAAAATTCTAAGATGATGACAGCAAAATTAAATTTACTCTCTGGGCAGGGCTTTTTCCTGTGCCAAGCAGCTGCTTAAAATTCATTCATCTATTTCCAAAAAGCAAGAAAGATGTTGGTAAAAATGTATTTTTCAAATTGGCCTTTTTCACTGTGTGTATCCTGAAAGTATCCCTTTTTGGAATGGAAGGAGGAGTAAACTAATGTCATGGTTTAACCCCAGCCAGCAACTAAGCACCATGCAGCTGCTCACTCACTCCCCCCTCCCCTACCTAGTGGGATGGGGTAGAAAATCGGGAAAAGAAGCAAAACCCGTGGGTTGAGATAAGAACAGTTTAATAGAACAGAAAAGAAGAAACAAATAATGATAACGATAACACTAATAAAATGACAACAGCAATAATAAAAGGATTGGAATGTACAAATGATGCACAGTGCAATTGCTCACCACCCGCTGATTGACACCCAGCTAGTCCCCGAGCGGCGATTCCCCACCCCCAGTTCCTATACTAGATGTGACGTCCCATGGTATGGAATACCCTGTTGGCCAGTTTGGGTCAGCTGCCCTGGCTCTGTCCTGTGCCAACTTCTTGTGCCCCTCCAGCTTTCTCGTTGGCTGGGCATGAGAAACTGAAAAATCCTTGACTTTAGTCTAAACACTACTTAGCAACAACTGAAAACATCAGTGTTATCAACATTCTTCACATACTGAACTCAAAACATAGCCCTGTACCAGCTGCTAGGAAGACAGTTAACTCTATCCCAGCTGAAACCAGGACAACTAACTATGTTAGAATGGAGAAACCAGCGCAAAATAGCCTTGTTAATAAGTAGTATTTATTAAATTCAGGTAAGGGCTGTCTACCAACTCCCAAGTGGCTTTGAAAATGCAGCATAAAAACACTTAATTTATGAACTTTTAATAGACCAGCAGATGTGTTCCATTGGTGATTGAGCAAAAATAACACTGGGAGAAGTAAGGGCTTCTTTTTAGTTTATCCTATGTGATTGCATTGCAGGAGGATCCCTTAGTGCTAAATGAGATCAGAGAAGATCTGCGGACAGAGTGTGAAAAGTTTGGTCAAGTAAAGAAGGTTCTCATATTTGATGTAGGTATTTTTTACATGTTGTGTTGGCAGAATTGATGTAATGTGTAAATGTGCAAAACATTCAGGATTCTTTAAATATTGGTGGAGCATTTATTTGGTTTCTTGTGTTTATTTCATAGAAACTTGACCTAGTCTTTCAGTATTTTAAAATTAAGTGTTTTGGAAATTAATTTCTAAGCACCTATCTATACCAGGCTATGTGAAGACAAACTCTAACTCTTCCTGATAACTTGGCTACGTCACAAGTTTGAAAGTTTATAAGTACGTTTATTTGTAGCTAAACTAGCTGAAACGTTTGTTTTCTGTGTTCAAAAAGTCTGTTCTGTGTACCCATAGAATAAAATGTGTAAACTTGCAAATTGAATTTTTCAAACACGATTGTGTATGATCAGGATGGAGCTATATCCTGATTGATTTTGTAACACAATCTAAAAGGTGTTGGAATAAAAACACTATTTTGAAAACTATTAAATGAAAGTTGTCTTTTCTTACAGCGACACCCCGATGGCGTGGCTTCTGTGTCATTTAAAGAAGCAACAGAAGCTGATCTCTGCAAGCTAACTCTAAATGGAAGGTGGTTTGGTGGCCGTCAGCTCAGTGCTGAAACATGGGATGGTGTAACGGATTATCAGGTAGCCTTTCATGGTCCTATTTTATCAAATATTTCTTCCAAACTGTAAATCTGTTTTAATTTGAGAAGTGCTTGGTGTTCCTATCCCTGTACCCTCCCACTGTGTGTTCATGCCCTATCTTGCTTCTCTTCAAAAACTGCTAGGATGTCTCCAAAAAATCATCCTTAATTATTCAATTTAGCAAAAAATTTAAAGAACCTGTTCGATGTTAAAAATTGTGTGTTGGAGATGTCAACTTAGAGGATTAGCCACTGCATATACAGATCATTAGTTCACAGTCCACAGGGCCTATAGAAGTCTTGAGATATTACTGCAATATAAATGTTTGTATAACTTTATCTGTGTAAAAATTCATTTTTACAAGTATGACTTTTGTAATGTGTATAAACATATCTTTAATAGGTGGAGGAGACTGCAAGAGAAAGGGAAGAAAGGCTTAAAGTGTGGGGATCATTTTTAGAGGATCCTGATGCAAAGGAGCAGCAAACTACATCCGATTCAGATTCTGCAACAAGTAGCGTTAAACTGCCTGAAGGCAGACAGCCTTCAAAAGTTAATGACACATCTAAGGAGGATGTAAATGATGAAGCCCATAAGAGGGAGAATAATGGTGAGGGCATTAATGAAGACGGTGCTCCATCTACAGACAGCAGCCTTGCAGGCAGTGATGTTGAAGCAGATACATAACATCTTTAATGCTTTATGAAAGCATGGGTTTTAGGGTGATGTTTGAGTTTATCCCTTTCTTCAGGGTGACTGCAGACAATATTCATATGAATATATGCATATTAGAATGTCATCAACTGTGTGCTTTAAAGGTTTCATTAATAGCAGTATTTAATGAGGTTCTAAAAGTTTGTATTAATTGGCTGTTCAGGTAAAGTAACTCAAGTTGCCAAGAATGCAGTAAAACTCATCAGGCTTCTTTTGTTCTAACTATGCTTGTCAGTGTTTCACTATGTAAGTGTGAAATATGTTCCAACCCTTATGTTTATGTAACTATATGTAACTTACGTAATGCAAAGCTATTACAAGATTGGTGGATTTTACTGTTAATTTTCCTGTACCACTTGGAACTCAGTATCCTTAAAAATTATTCTTGTCCTGAGTACTTGGCTCGTTTTATGGAACAGATGCTGTGATATGTATAAGGTGTTGCTATGCATTAAGTAGCAAATGTTAAGAGTAGTACCAAGTGGCAAACTTTAAGGAAGTGGAAAACAAATAACATTGCCATAGCCAACATAAGGCAAACTGAGTGAAGACACATTATTAAATCACAGCATTCAGTAAATTATTTTTTTCTTCCCCTGCTTAGATCTTCTGTTGATGCTTAGATCTTCTGTTGAGGCTGGAATTATGTCAAGGAGACTAGAAATGCATGAGCACACACATTCTAGGCCATAATTAGATAAGACTGATCTTAAACTCTCATGGTCTGTATGCAGTAGGTATGCAAAATAGGCTTTTGACTGATGTGTTGGCTTTGTTTAGTTTTTGCTTTAATACTAGAGTAAAGGTTTTTGTTTAACTTTGTTAGAATGATGAATGTGAGTTCTTGTCAACATTTTAGTTTAGCCCTACGTGCTCTTCAAAGTGGGGAGGATCTCACATATTTCATAAAATTTAAAGGCTTTTGGCAACTTGAACTACATTTGGTGTGCAAAAGTTAGAATACGTGAAAATACTCTTTCAAATAATACTCTTTTGTATGAAAAAAGCCAATGCTAGCCCTCTTAGAAGTATTTCCAAAAGCAAGGATTTAGAAGACATTCTAGCTTTAGATATCTTAATAAGTGGCAGGCTTTCAAAAATAACTTTGGGGGAGATGTTCTGGGCATAGTCATTCTTAATTTAGAATCCCATTATTTTGATACCTAAGGATAGAAGAATATGGGTTTAGTCACTAAACAATTAAAATATTGATGCTAAATTCATAGCACACTGTTCATACGGATGGTTACTAGTGCACATTTGTAAGGAGGATTTTATGAATTTTTTTAATTCATATCGGATTGCAAGAAACCATAGATGCTAATTCTTATATTTCCATCCTGAAGTATTCAGAATACTCTGAAAATTGGTATTTTCAAACTTTGTGGTCTGAGATTACCATCTATATTTTTTCCAGAAGCCTATATGGTACTCATAAGTTTGTTTTTTTTTGTTTTGTTTTGTTTTTTTAATATGTAATCAATATGTATGGGTGGCTATGCCAACCAGAGCATCTAAGTTAACACTTGCCACTGTGGTTATAAATGATATCTTTTTGTGACAAAATATCTGGTCTTACAACAGAGATGATATTTGGATTCTGGGTTTAAAAGTCTGGGGGCTTGTTATAAGCTGGCATAACAAATTTCCAATTTTGAGTTGCGTTACAAAGAAGAGCTGTAACTCTTGCCAGCTAAGGTAATTTTCTCATCTTCACAAGTTTTTGAATTGTACACTTCAGCGAAACAGGTGTTTGAACAATTCAGGGAATCTGAAATACTGCCTGGTTTGTAGCTACATGTAGTGGCATATTCAGATTACATCTCTGGGTTGTGTTTGTTCTGACTAGTTATTTTTATTGGTAATAAGCACCACAAACCTTTGAGGGCTGGAAGATTTTGCATATGAAGAGTGTAATTTAGTGTGGTGGGTATTGCTTTCAGTGCTCCTCTATTTTTTTATTTTTTTTTTCTTCCAGCTTCTAGACTCCAGGCTTTAGATCTGTTAGACTATTGTGTTTTGTTAGCTTTTATTTTTTGAGAGCCTAGTCATATAACACTCTACACAGTTAAATCACCTGTTTTACTGTGGAATTGCAACTGATATAGGGAAACTATTGACAAATGTATAAATATTGTACAGTTCTATGAAGCCTTATCATGGTATCAAACATAAAAAATTAAGGTTAGTGTTAGTGTTTGAAAAAAAGACTTTGAAAAATAAAGAATCATTATATGTGCAGTAACCTTCCTCTCTCCAATTGATGTACAAATTTGATTGGCTTGCTTCAAAAGTCAAACATGATGTTAGTCTTTTCACCTTTTCCTCTAGACTTCATGCTGAAGCAGAGCACCGACAAAGACTGAGACCAAATGGTCTCCTGGCTTTCCTATTAACTAGGATTCTTACAAAAATAAAAGCTGTTTTTCCATGAAAATATGTTGTTCTGAAGTGCGGCATTACACTCAAACTGGTATTTTCCTTTTGTCTACCTCTGTTATTCCCCAGTAAAATGTAAAAATATATTTTTATAAACTATTCGTTGAGTTATTGAGGCATTTAATAGTCTATGGAGAGGTTAATGCAGCTGTGACTTTCTTTTCAGCAGATTTTAATTGAGACCGAATTCTTTTGATGTTTTCCTTTTTTAAATGATGCAAATTTTTATAAATTAATCTGAACATAAATTAAATTTTTTCACGAAAGTTAAAATTCCTATTTTGAAGTATGATTATGAAAATCTTATAGTATAGAGCAGTAATGTTTAATACCAAATTTTAACAAACCTGAAGCTGAACAAGCTGAGTTGCTTTTTAAACTTACATTTTTTTTCTGACTGAGCTTCATCATAAATAAATTGGTAAGAAGTTAAAACCCCAATGCAATTTTCACCATATTTGTTCTTTTAATTAAAAGTGCTTTTTCTTAGGTTCCATTCCAGTGTTCCAGTATACTGCATGTTCCTGCATCCCTAGGCTTTTGGTGAGAGGTTCATTTTAAGAAAAGCAGTCTCCTTCCCTCTGTATGTTACAAAAACAATAACTGGCAGCAGGTTGAAACACTTTGTGGATAATCATTGTTGCTCAGTTTTGAACTAGAGAAATATCTGTTTCTACTAATTTGCTCAGTGTGACAAAATGGATGTGAAAACACTTAAATATAACAGCAGGGAAACAGTATTAACTAACTGGTACTTCAGCATAATTCAGCATAGATAATCACTTTCTTAACCACGCAATACAAAATCAGTTGCTTAGCTTCAAGATATGTTGGTAGTTTGCTTTACAATCAAATGCTATTTAGTGGTTTGCTGGCAAGGTAATTGTACAGAGTTAGAAGTATTCATCAGAGATTACATGGTTGGAGGAGCATGGCCAAGGTAGACATCTGGAAACAAAAAGCCCCAAAAGAAAAGGCATGTAAGTTGTAGCAGGTTCTCGAATGTTCATATACAGCTGTAAAGAGAGAATTAGTTTCATTTTGCATCAAAATGTTTATCTGTTTCTCCTGCTGACTTTTTTTAATTACTTTTTTTAATTGAATTTCAGTCGCTCGTACAACTTACATTTTGTATAGGGATTGCAATTCACTTAAAATCATTAGTATGTTAAATGCAGTGCATTTTAGCTAAAACATGTCCTAGACATTATTCAGTTAGGGTTAATCTATTTACAGTTACAAATACTTAGCTTAATTCACTTAAGAAAACTTAAAGGTATTGGATGCTTCATAGAAACCCAAACTTGCCTTTAGATTTTCCAGTGAAATCAGTATCCATACCCTGACTTCTTGAACTGATAACGTAATCAAATTCTTAAAAAAAACCAAAACAAACCATACCTCTAGACTTTAATTGGATTTTAAATTCTTATTTTTATTTCTGAATTTGAGGAAACATACTGCAGTATGATAAATGAATTATGTAAGTTGTGTACTTGTGTTGATTTGACTTGTGTGTATTTTAGTGCTCATTATACAAGGCTTGAAGTCTTACTGTCAGAATACTCTGAAAGTTCTGTAAAATGTTTATAGAATTATGAAATCTTTTGCAGCAAATTGTTTTTTGCTCATTCTGTAATATGAAAGTATATTGTTAGATTAAACTTTTCAGTAAGTTGACTCGGAATTTTTCTGACAGGTTATTTTCCTTCGATAAGTTAAATTGATCATTTTCATCTATCCTTTAGAAAACCCAACATTAAAAAAAAAAACACATTTGAATAATATCTAGACCTGTGACAGCATCTGAGAATCCCTTGGTTTGTCTTCAATTTTGTTTCTTAAAGGGGTTGTGTTTTATACTACCTTTTTAATAAACAAACTCGTGAACAAAACAAGTCTTTTCTGATTAGTGTCGAGATAATGCATTTGTCTTACTTTTTTCCTCAGTAAAAGATACTGTAGCATTTGGTGCCCAGTGACTTCAGTTTATAAAGCCTATGTGTTAACATGCCAGCGTTTTCCAACTGGAGTCCAGTAGTCATGTTGCTAGAACTGTAAGTGTTTGCAGTGGGACGGTGGGATGTGGTGTTTGTTCCCTCTTTGTGGGTTTTGTCTCAGACTTCATTCTGGCTGCTTGTGTTAGTGGACCCTGCATGAAGATAAAAGGAGCTGGAGGAATGACTGCAGACACTATAGTTGTAATTGAGATGGAGGGGGGGACGGGACTGTTGTTTGTTAAGGACAAGCAGAATTGCAATTTTTATTTTCGGAAATTAAGTTTTTTGATGTTGGGGTTTTTTTGTTTGTTTGTTTGGTTTTTTTAAGCTTAACATTTTGAATGCTTAAAAAGCGCTGGAAATCAGTTGTTTCAATTCATAAACTGCAAAGGAATAGGGATGATAATCCCATTTTTACCCAGTAGTTCTTTGGGGTGTTCACGTAGGAGCTTTAAACTGATGCCATCTAACAAACTTACGAGTCCTTTAACTGCCAACCTAAGAGGAAACTCTTGAATGAGGTCTTGAAAAGCTTTAGCAGATGAAATCTCTGCTCTATGAAACAGTTTAGAAAAGGGGGTAGAAGAACGAATGATTGAGATGTTGGCACTTGCCCTGCTGATAAACTGGAATCCAGTCTGTCTCACAATGAAGATGTGTTTATGCAAAGAGTGTGTCAATAAAAGACTAAGCACCATCCTGGGAAATCTTACAGCCTGGTAGTTAAGTTGTTCTGGGAGATGGCAGAGGGCGGATTCATACGTATTTAGGCAGAGAGAATTGGACTGTGCTCTCCTACTTTCTGGGTGTGTAAACAAACTCAAGCTACTGCATAAAAGACTTCATGTCACCAGTTTGGTGACTCTAGTTGCCCGGTGTATTATTCCAGCTGTGACTGGCGAATTCGACCCTGATTCAGCATTTCTGGAATGGCTGCAATTTGGTAATTTTGGTAAATTTACTACAAAAAAAAAAAACCAACCCCAAACTACCTGTTTCTTGCTACAGCCCTTACAGAACAAAAATGATGTTTTTATTTTCTGAAGATTTCTGTAGTCATTTAAACAGATCCAGTGAAGAAGAGAGAGAAAATTGGGTATCCAGCTTATCTGGGATGGAGACAGGTGATCTTTTCCTTCTTGCAGATCTTTGTAGTTACACACTTAATGCTGAATATGTTATAACCTGGCATAGGAAAGTCCTTTCTGACCCTGGCCAAGTTTGGTTCTCTGCCATAACTTGTTTATCATCTTTCACTAAACTCTTCCGAAGTCCAGACGCTGTCGTCTTTATTGTGTACACTTTGTCATAAAAAAACCCCTACTTACAATCCTATTTTCCTCATTCCTGAAACCTCCTAACCTGGTTGACTTGTTGGAGTGCATTTCATGCATTCTTAGCAGATAGGCTGAAGGAAACGCCTAGTTCACTCGCAGCTAGAGGCTAGAAAGCATGTAGGGAGTTCATGAACATTGCTTGTCTCTTCCTGCAGTCATTGCGGAGTGCACATAGCCTGCCGGGGCAAGGATCCCAAACTCCTGGACACAGCATGACTGTCCCACATCTGGAAAATCTTACTGGTGTGACACCGTTTGTGACATTGCGTTAAGGTAGGAGAATTCAATGATCATTTCAATGTATGTTCACTGACTTTCTCAGATGTTCCTTCATTTGAAAGATACTTGAGGAAAGAGAATGCCTGCTTGTTAAATTATTGCTTAATAGTTGGGAAGTGGAATTTTTTAAATTTTATTTATTTTTTAAAACTAGTTTGGGCTGCATGAACTAGAGAACAGAGGGTTCCCTGTCTGATGCTACGGTGATGGGAAATTAATACTACTAGCAAGGGTAGGGGATGTGAAAAATACTGTATAGTATTGTCACTTGTGGTGAGCTGTCAACAACCACGTCTCTTAAGCCTGTGTTGACCTTGCATCCTTGTCCACCTGAAGGACAAATAACTTGGACAATTACTTGCACTATTTTGCCATAATTAACCCATTCTGAGAGTAGTGTGAGGTGAGCTGAGTCCATTTCATCGTGAGCTCCAGTTCTTCTACTATAGTTTGACAGCAGTTAGTGGCAGACACAAATCGGAAGGATTTCTGCCTTTTTTTGCAGACTTCCTGCTGGAAGATGGAAGAATGGGAAGTTCAGGTAATGAAGACCACAGTGCTCCAAATCTTAAGTCCTGACTCTTGGGACATTAGATTCCTCTTATGTGCATATGGTTCACTGAGGGGACTGAGATATCACCTAGGTTATATCCAGCCTTCTTATGACTACTTGTGGGAAAGCACAAGAGGTTTTTGGGGGAAATGGAAAAAAAAAAAAAGACCATTCTTTCTTTTAAAAAATGTATTGTTTTTCTAATATTGTAACTACTGTGGTCACAATTCACAGAAGCATAACAGCTGCTACACACCACTAAATAAATGGTGCTAAAAGAGCTTACAATTAATGTCACAAGCAAGTCAAGCATGTTAATAAAGTGGTACAAAGATGCAGTGGCTGGCTTGCACTGAGTGAGGAACAGGAAAAATAGACCTCTGGGCCAGAGCTAATGCTTTTTAAATTGTATGTTGATGTGTGGTGGTAGAGCAGTGTAGGAAGAGCTGGTTTGCTGCTTGCTATTGAGATGGCCTGATGTAGTCCTTTTTCGGGCCATATGGTTGCTGATGACTTTGCCAAGCTTTCACTGCTTGGGTTGGAATTTTCCATGGCAAGCGTTGGCCTCCAGCTGAGCAACCAGAAAGTTTCTTAACCTAAACAGTGGGTTGCTTTCTGAAACAAAACTGGGAAAAAATAGTGTCTCTTCCTGTGCTTGAAGTTGTTTGGCTGGGTTGTGCTAGTTCCTGCTCCCCTCATGGGCCTTGGGAAGGTGCCTGTAAATCTGGAGGAAGGTTTTTTGGTTTAAATTTTCAGGTTTAAGTTTTGGGAAAGTTTGGTCAGCTTTAAAGTTCTGAAAGATTGTCTTCTCCATCAGACGACTGCTATGGAGTATCCCCTTGCGCTTCCTAACTGGTGACCAACCTGTATTTGTCCCATCCCCACCACTATGTTCAGGTGGACCAGAGGTTGGAGTTGGGGAAAGGATGCAAGAAGGGCAAAGCAATAGAAATCCTAAGATGAGGACTGAGGAACTCTTGAGTTTGAACATAAATTGGTAGTTGATGACAGGGGACTAGGGCTAGCTGAGCAAGGGATCATGAAGAGGGGGAGAAATGAACAGACAATATGGGGGAAGTAGAGCTAACAAGCAAAACTAGACATAGAAGCATATGATACACATGGACAAGAAGTTTGTAGGTGAAGGCTTGAGATTAAAAAGGGAATGGATTATGGCTGGATAACCTTAATCCTCATTTTTCTTAATGTCTGAATAGTTGGCTTTACAGCCTGAACAGTCTTTTCATGTGTGAGAAACACTGAGAGACCATTTGGAGGCAGCCTTTGCAGATATTTCAGAATACCCTTCCAGACACAGATCAGTGCAATGTTTATTAGGAAGGTACTGAAGATTGGGGGGTTTATGGTTAGAAAAGAAATCCGATAAATGTATTGGAATAGATTAAGCAACACTGTGTATTGCAGGGCTAGTTGGATGGAAACACAAATCTAATGATTCATTAGGTTTTGCATGATAAAACTGGCTATTGGCCGAAGGTTCCCCCAGTCTCTGAAAAATAGCGGCCTTCTTTTTGCTAGCAAGGTAAATCAATTATGCTATGCGGTGTGATGAGCTGTTCCAGCGAGACTGGAAAATTGAATAGAAACAGCAGGCACTTCTCACTGCATGCATAGCTTGAGCATTGCTAAATATGATTTTGATTACAGCAGAACATATGAGCTCTGGTTGTAGAACTAGCTCCCCTGCGGCCAGAAACTGCACAAATGCACAAAAACGATCCTTCTCCAGGGCAAGCAGTGACGTTCCTTGTCCTACTCTTACCATATCTGGCAGCAGAGATTTTTAAGGAGAACAAAAAGGAGTCTTACAGTCTTCTGTTGACTTCCTGCAAACTATTTTCGAGTAATTCCTGCCTTAAATCCATAACTTCTGGTTGAGCTCCAGTGTGTGTTTTAGCAGTTTTGCTACCAAAGTTTTAAGCAACTGGCAGACCCACCACGTTCCTAGGTAAGTTGCAAACAAAAAGGGTTTTTTTGTTTGGTGGGTTCTTTTACTTGAATTTACCATAATTTGAATTTCCAATAATTTAATCTGAGTGTCTTTTTCTGACAGGTGAAGCAACTAATTACTCTCGGAAGTCTTTTCCTTGTGGAGGTCTGTGCTGACAGTGATCAAGGTACTTCGAACTCTACCATATCTAAAGTTGTTATTATTTTAAGCTCCAATGAGTATTTTTTTCTTTTTTATTTTTTTTTCACTCTGTCAGTATGGGTTTTTTTGAACAATGCAAAAACCAGAATTGGACAAAGCATTTTGATAAGTTCACCCTGAGCTTCATCCGGGGATAATGCCACCTCTGTATTGTCTGAAGTGCTTCCATTCTTTTAGCACACTTCCATCCTCAGGTTATATTTGCGCAGTGCTAGATCCTAAGCCCAGAGTTATAAAGATGGATGAAGGCAGGGTGAGAAATAACAGCTAGTGGATGGATGTACTGATGTTATTCTTCAACAGAGCCGATGCTATGGCATTGACAGGTAACTTATACAAGGTTGGTATCCATCAGGCCCTCTGCATCTCTAAGCCATTCACTGCTTTCAAGACGCTGTATGCCTTACTGAAGTTGCATATTGTACAGTTATATCAAACTTAGAGCTGACCAGCAAAAGTTAACTGCATGAATGAGTTAAAGACTAATTGGACTCAATTTGTCTGATTGGGAAAAATGCACCCCCATCAACATTCTGAAAAATGTAGTACATATTTATTGAAAGGTTTCTCCTTTTGATTTATACTTCAGGTATTTCCTATTAGAAGTATATAGTAAGGAAATCAGTAAAGAAAAGGTGCATGGAAGAAGCAGAAACCCAGATGATAAATCTTATCTTACTAGTAACGGTTCTTGTGGCAATACCAGTTTCAGGAAGAAGGCAGGCTCACCACTGACTGTGGACTTTAAGTTGAATAGTATTTCTTTGACTGGTCTGTTGTTCTTGTTTTGGCAGGGGCTGTTGGTTATTGAAAATGGAAGAAACAAGGAAGCTCTCTCCAAAGCCGTGTAAAAGCAAAGAACCTGTGAAAACAGAATGGGGGTCTCAGAGTGTTGTATTTACGTATTTCCAAGGGGATATTAACAGCGTGGTAGATGAACATTTTTCTAGAGCTCTAAGCAATGCCAAGAACCCACAAGACCTAAGCACAAAGCACAAGGGTGAGACTGTTGTCCTGAAGAACGGTGAGCGGCTTTCCACGTGTGAGCGTGGTGTTAGACAGGGGTGACTAGCTTTCACTAACGAATTTAAGATGCAGCGTGCTTCAATTTGGAATTGTGTGCAAACAGAAAGCAAGAAAATTGTGCTTGCAAAGCCCTGTATTATGTAGCTGGGACTTCCTGGGCAAAAACCTGTGCTCGCTGGGGTCCTTCCCAAGCTCTCTGTTGGCGGGACTGGGTCCTCATTTTCCAGCCAAGAGCCTCCATCACTGTCAGATGCATTAAGCACATTATGACTTAATTTGTTGTCTTTGCAAGAATATATTTGTCTAAGCTTGCAATTGTTAAAACCCTGCCTATGCTAGTGGCCTGTAAGAAAACACATGTAATATTTATTTGAAAGTATTGGTGGTGTTGGTTTAATCCGCTTTTAGTATGAATTTGTTGTTGATTTTTAAGATAAGCAGCACTAAAGTGAATATATATTTCTTTAAAAATGAATATGCAATCTGGTAGCATTCCCTTAGAAGTCCATTGGAATTTGCCTTGGAAAAAAGTAAGAATTTACGAGACTTCAGATGCTTTCTTTCTCTTTTTAAGTAGATAGCATGTCTCCCCATCAGTGGAATTTCTCTTCACATTGCTCCAAACCATATCCGTCATCTTCAGCTACAAGCATGTCAAATTCTGGTCTGAATTTTTCTGCTGCTGGTATGGCAGGCCAATACCAGCCATCAACTCTGCGGAGTCATCCAACTCAACCTGCAGATTTATGGCCCTTCCCTTCGATTGGGACTCCCAGTCTTACCAGTTCGGTATATCATCATGCCTTGCCTGACCTGCATGCGGTAGATGAACCGATCTCTGACAGGAAATACGGTTCTCTTCTTGGTCTTCTGCAGCAGGAAAGGTGCCCAACATCCATGCAAGAATGTCCCATGAAGCAACACTCAAGTCCTGCTTGTATGACTGGACCTGCTAGGTTACAAAATATAAGTCAAAGTTCAGCTCCTGGGGGAGGTAAGGAGATACTTATTATCACTTTATTCTTTGATAGCATCTTATGTAAAGAGACAAAAATAATACAGTCTGTTCCTACAGTTCACAAGCTGGAGTCATCTCCAGCCCAGCTCATAGGAATTTTTTTCAATAGTTAACCCATGCTGTGTACTGTGCTACTTGGGATTGAGTAGCTATATAGTACGTCTTAATCAAAAATACGCACTGCCCACTTGCATAATATTTTGCCTTCTGGCTCACATTAGGGAGATACTTTAAGTGACTATAAGCATTATCCACAGTGCTATCAGGATCTCTACCTTATAGGTAGCAGGTAGGGTGGCACTGTGTGTACTGGATGCTCCTGTATTGTGACAAGAAAGGAGTGGCCAGGTAAGAGCCCTGAGCAACCGAACTTACTGCATAGGGTGTTAGTGATATTCTGAATACAGGATGTGAAACTGCAGCCCTTACCAGAATGGCCAGGGATTTCTCTCCCTCCCCAGTCTCTGTCTGTAGCTGGAAGGACTGGGGTAAAGGGGCTGGCGGGCTGGCCTTGCCTTGTCTGCCAGCTAATTGCTGCCTGCCACGAAGCACTGCTGCCCTGTGTGTCAAAGGCTGTGTTTGTGTTTTGCAGTAGATTTCCCAGAACTAATGCAATTCACGCAGAAGTGATGATTGTTACTTACTTATTATTAACAATTAGTAGGAATCCCAATCCTAGGTACTACTAGCACACAGAAGAAAGGTGGCTGGTGGCTGAAATCCATTTCCCAGGAGCTTAAGTTCCTACAGCATCTAGGTCGGCTGGATAAAATTGCTCCCTTGTGAGTAATTTCTGCCTTTGAGAAGCTCTCTGAGATCAAGCTTCCTGGCCAGAGCCCTGGTGCCCTGTTAGGGTATGCCTGCATTGCTGTTCCTAGGCGTTACCCAGCTAGTCAGCTTGGCACTGGTCTCCAAGAAAAAGGGTTGTGAAATGTTTAGGGAGTCACTGGAAAAATACAGCATGTCCTACCTGGTGCTTCTAGATAAAAAAGACCAGGCATGTGAAGAAGTGATCCTGAGTCTTAGGTTTTAAAAAATAACCAGCTGTGAAATACCGACTGGTTACCTGGTTTCTAATCTGCATTGGCAAAAATATGGCAGAACGTGGGCTAAAACTACTGTTTATATCTACACGCAGTCTTATCCACAGTTCCTCTTTTGAGGCTATACAGAAGCTCTGTTGTTATGAGGACCCCAACTGTAGGTGTGTTGCTACCTTAGTCCTGCCAGAGTGTCTAATGCCTGTCTGTGTCTGTGCATGGAAAAAGGAGAGTGTGTGTGTGTCTTTGGCTGGAATACAAACTTTCTGCTCATGATACATAGTTAGATTTAGCTGAGACTGTATGTATGTGTTACACAGGCATGCACCCTAGACTTTTTGCAGCTAGTAAGTGACAGTCTAATTGCTTTAAAGACACTGTCTGGACTTCTAGGGTTTTTTAAGAACAAGGTTAGGTGCCCTCTTCCCCCAAGGGGGCAATGTGAGCCTATCAAGGCTTGGGAACCCAAAGAACCAACTCCTCCAAAAAAGGAGATGTTTCATGAAACTAGTCTTGGAATCGAAAAAGGGAGGCAGTGCTGACAACAGTGGACTTTTTGTTGAGAATTTCAGAAAGAAAATGAGTGGGGGAAAAATTGAAAAGGAAATTAAACAGCTTGGTGCTCCCCAGCCATCACAAATCAAAGCCTTTTCTTTCAGGAGGTTTACAGGGCCTTTCTGAATATTCAGGGAGCCTCGTAACACCACATGCGTAACGCTGTACATGTGCTTATCAAGCAACCCAAAAAGAACAGATAAGAAATGGCTGGCCCAGGTTCACAAGGAATCTTTGGCAAGTCCCTAGGATGTGTGCATCTAGTCTGGCTGTGGGAGTCCCTGTTTCTTGGCTCTATCTGTTAAATATACTTCTTGTTGCGCTGTGTCATGTTTAAGAACAGCTGATATTTATATTTATGGAAGTGTATATTGCTGTGCCAGACAGCACAGAGCTCCCCAGCACCTGTGCTATAGGCTGGGCTGCAAAAGCACAAGGTTTCTTTAGGAACTACTGTCTGCTTTTAGCTCTGTGTTGAATCTCTGCTCATCTCCAGTATTTTATTTTTTCTAAGAGAGAAGAGCAAGCTCTTACCAAGGCTCAGAAAATCCCAGTGTAAGCCATGCCACTGCAGGTGAGTAATGAAACCAGCAGGATTGGAACAAATTAATACTCATCTATGAAGGACAGCTGCCTTGTTTACGCATGCAGAATTAAAGATGCTTCCTTGCTTGCTTCCCAACTGTATTTCAAAAGCTTGCTTTTTCCCCAGATATAGACACCATCTCCCATAGCTACATTAACAGAGAAGAGGGAAAACATTCTATTAAAATGAGATACATGATTTTCTAACTCCACCTACCTTAGTTTTTGTGGTTAGACCATCAGCCTGCCACTTCACAATACCTATTTTGCACTGGCTGTCCACGTTTCAGATCCCAGAAAGGTAGGACACCCCTTGCTTTGTATCTCAAGCACCTGGCTTCAAGCTGAGGTGGTCCCTGTTGGAGCTGTGTGTTAGCATTACTGCAGTTTTCACCAGCAAACCCACCACACTGCTTGGAGAGTTGTTCTAAGAAACTATTCCCAAAGCATTCAGGCTTCCATATTTTTATTAGCCTCTTGAGACTGTGTCATACCCTGATGTTGGTTCTTTGATGTGCAATATTTTGGGGATACTTTGGATGGGTCAGTCTGGTTATTCTAGTAAAGGCCCTCTTGCATCAGAGCCAAAGGTGCAATTTTTTTTGCACAACATCCTAAGAGATTGCGTGGACTATGCTGTTTGACTCTCCTGATACTGCTGTGTCTTTCAGGTATTCAGATTCATGACAGAAGACGAGATTTGTACTTTTAGCAACTGGATGTTTCTACTTTGTTCTGAAAGAGAAAGTTCTTGCTGTGAACTTTTATTATTTGCAACTGTGAATCAAGAAGAAATGAACTGCAGCTATTCTGTGCTTTTTCTCTCAGTTGGAAGAATACATGTACAATTTACTATCTGGGGAATGAAAAATAATCTTTTTCTATTCAGTAAATAATTTCTAATAGCTATGGTATTAAACCTGACAGTATGTTTGTTGTGAAGAAATATTGTCAACTTAAGGCTTTTCATGTAGCCCTCTTGAAAGGACTTTTAGCACTTTTTAATCTTTCTGTGTTTATTCATTCACCTTCTCTTGATAAGAAGCACAATTCTTATCAATGCAGTTGATAACAGATAAGTGCAGGGATGCAGTTAGCATAAATTCAGTGCTGCAGCTTCTTAGCTGATTCGATATCTCCATATTGTTTAAAATAGTCTTAGACCATGGGCAAGAGACTTCAAGAAAACCACAGGTCAGCAAAACACATTACCATGTTTTGGAAGTACAGTAATTTGTAACCATACTTGCAATTCACAGGGACATTCTTCAGAAACTATATAATATGCATATGCCCAAAGGCTCTATTTTGCCTGCTCATAATGTATAATCATCCTCTAGAAAACAGTGAATTAACACTAGATCTGGGAGGAAATCTGGGTCCTCATTGGATGCTGTTAAAATCCCATTGAGTAAAAAGCTGGAGGTGGGAACGGTCTATTTTCCCAGTCTCTCTGCAGGTGTAAAAGGTTCTTTTTCTAAATAAACCCTGTGGGGTTGAATTTTAAATTCTTGACCTTGAAGGGCTTGGCCACCTGAACAAGCAAAAATCAATCTCTTTGTGGTAGCTGCATCCCACAGACCTCAGAGCGGCTGAGTGGGGGGGTGGTCTGTCTCGATGCTCTTCCGTGCAGCAAAAGTGGCAGCCATGAACTGTGCATCGATACTGCACGTTCAGATCCTCCCCTTGCTTCACCACTCGCCCTTGGCAAATATGTTTGCTGAAGCTACTGTGAGTAAAACTTCATGTGACTGGTGTTTAGATTTGTGCATGTAATCCCTGCAGTAAGAGAGACTGCTTAGCCTTTATTGTAAATCCTAAGGATAAAAAAGATTTGGGTTTTTTTCCTTCTTCGTTAGCTATACATTAATTTAACATAAAGGAGCACAATTAACTTTTTCTGACAGCTCTACACAGTTGCTTAAAGAAATTTGACCTTTGAGATACTAGAGCTTGTGATTTATAGGACAAACCCTTAGCAGGTGTAAGTGTTTGTGGATCTGTTTACACCAGGTATCTGTGCTGCCACTGGTCTACTTCAGTTATAACACCTTGTGTAATTTTATAAATAATTTGAGTTCAGCAACTTTAGATGTTTATGGTACTGATTTAAAAAGAAAAATTTTTAAAATCCCATTTGTATCATACAAGTTTGCTCTAGCATATACATGAGCTAGACCAACCTGAGATCACGTGTGAGGGGAACTATTTTAACTAAATTAATAAAAGGTAGACCAACATCCTGTCTCCCTGTATAGATGAGCACGGAAAAATCACTTGTTTTTAATATTTCTACAAAATTGCCTTTCTTACCTTTTAAGTTTAGGAATACATCTCCAAGTAGTTTTCTTCTGTCGTGCCAAATCACTTAATTCCCTGATTTTTAGGGCTACATGGTAATATAATCTGATTTCCTCTATGGGACGAAGCAAAGATTTCCAAGCTGTACTCCATACATCTGTCTTACTAGTGTGTATTGTAATTTCGGTTATTGCTTCAAAATAGTGAAATATTATTTTTGTCTCCCTCTGCCATCCCTCCTAAAGGAAAATGCTTAAATAATTTCTCTCCAAGGTCTGAAAAGACACATAACAGTATATTTAAATACTCTTAAAATGTAGTGCTGCTTGCTTGGTCCTGTGCGTGTGTCAGCTGGAAATATTCAAGGTGACTTAAAACCCGTGTTTCTGGTGAATCAACCAAGTGGAGTCGGACCGCGTGGGGGTGGGGGGAAAGCCCCTTGTTTTTAAATGTATGTCACTTAGTGCAAGGACACAAGGCATCAGCGATTGTGCCTTGACATGGTAATGCTTTGAACCATTGCTGCGAGGTTTGGTAATGCTGTGTCTTTGTCATCCAGCTGGGCAGCAGACCTGGGAAAAGGGAGCAAGTGCTGGGCTCCACGCTGGGCGTACGGGTGCTTGCTCTCTTCCCTGGCTGTTAGAAGAATGATGACTTTGGGGTAGAGGGTTGGGGCACAGAGGCTCTGGCGTTTTGTCTTACACCACTGCAGCAACGTGCGCCAGAGCGTGTCTGGGTTTACAGGCATCTCACTTTTCTTCTGCAATAAACATGGTTAACCCATCAGTGCAATCTGCCTTTAATGATTTCATATGTATGAATAGAGGTTTGAACATTTCACAGCGGTTCCCTACATTAGGTAGGCGTTTATATATACATGTATATACTATATATCTAAAATAAATACATACATATATATTTCTCTCACTATTGTTTGTCCAGAGTGGAGTGTTTCTTGTTTCTCCACTCAGGCCAGCGCTGCGTTCCTGATGCTGCCATCCTGCCGTCATGCTCCGATGGTGGCATCTTCATTCCCATTCAGTACGTGCGCTCTTTTGCTCAGAAGGACTTGGCAGACAGCGCGCTGAATTCAGCAGCTGCCATCTGGTACTTCCCACGGTTATTTTCGGTTCCTTCTCTGAATGCAGCAATCATGGTGGTGACGGGAGGAGAAGGGATGTGGGATGTACCCATTTCAACAGGTTCTGACTCCCCGAATGCTAGCGCACCTCTGCGGAGACCGCTCCGAAGGACAGAAGGACAAACGTGGGCCGGGTGCTACATTCTCTGGTAATTTACTGACCCTGTGGGAAACCACATTTTGCCTCCATTTGGGTACCATTTCTAAAGCTCTAGTCCAGGAATAACTTCTTTGCACAGATGGTTTTTTTCTCCTGTCTTTTTCTGATGGGCAGATGAGATGCAAGCTACATGCTCTGTGAGCCCTGTTCCGAGACTAATGCAGAGAAAAATACTCAAGTGTTTGATGTGCCTACCCTGCGAAGAGTATGGGGCTTTTTTTAATAAGCTACAGGAACTGTTGTACATTTTTTCGCCATGCATGTCCCAGGACACATATTTTCTTCCGCGTGTCTCGCGTTTGCAGGCGCCTTGCTCAGCCTTCTTGTGTGGGATGGCCCTGGTCCAGCTCCTCCTCTGATGGTCAGATAAACCTTGTGGGTGGCTGGGAGCAGCATAGCTGGCTTAGCTACTCCACCCCATTTTAGTCACTCATTAGCAGTGTTAAAAATAGTCCCAGACTGCAATGACAAACAAGAGAGATTCTTTTGCTATTAAAGAAAAACCTAAAGGTTTTAAAAAGAAAACAAAAAACAAAAGGCAGGAATGCTACTGGGTAACTTGGCCACAGTTTATATGGCCTCTTCTGGGTGTTCATTGCCTTTCTTCCCCATCAGCCTAGCTTTCTCCTTGAAGTCGGTCTAGTTCCAAAATGTCCCAGAAACATGATGGAGGTGTGACAGTATGTTTGCATTTATCTTATTCCTAATTTTGGATGAACAGCTGAAAGAAACACAAGTTCTCCCGTGTGTGCTCAGGCTGGAGGTGGCAGCACTTTGCAGGGGAGCTGGGCTGTCTCCGGGGTCACTGCCAGAGGGGTGGCCCAGGGGACCACCAAGTCACAGCGATGCTAACAGCGATGTCACCCGGGAAAATGGTCATAGCTGGGGGCCCTCACCCTGGAGCTGATATTCCTCATCCCTTTTTGGAGAAGGGAACCCAAGCTGCCGTTGCTTATGTTTTTGTTCAGGTGTCAATTAATTTGTCCCATCACAGGTGAGAGAGGGACACCTCATGCACCCATGTGGCATGTAGCCTTTGGTAAACACTTGCTCATCTCTGGAATTTTTGACTGTCTTGTGGTTTTTAAGCCTCTTTTTCTGGCAGGCTCTGCCAAGCAGGACAGTCCTGCTCCTGGTGAGGGGCTCAAAGTCACACAGCAAGGCTGAGATGTGGCCAGAGCATGTCAGCATTGCTGAATTTGTAGTTGTTTAAACTATTGGTGTGATCTGGGCCCTGCAAAATGCTGCAAATGTCAGGAACTAGAAGTGATGTTTGCAAGTGTCCAAAATACTTTTTCTTTTTTCTAAAAAAAAAAAAATCTCAAAAGTGGTTCATATGGGAAAGTTCTCAAAGCATTGAAGAAAGCAAGCAATTTGGAGGAAGACAAAAGTGAACTGATGGCATCCTTCCCCCCAGCACGGAGAGCAGAAGCACGGGTAGGAATGAGCTTGCCATCAGCCCGGAGAGGCTTTTGCTTTCACTCACGAATGTGACAGCTCCTCGTTCCCAGATAGATGAGCTCCCAAATCCCCCCAGGAAAATGGCAACCAAACCGAGCTGAGCCCTTTCCATCCCTTTCTGAAGGGCTGGCTCTGTTTGCTTCGTTTCCAAGCAGCCTGCAGAAGCTCGCAGGCTGCCAGCCCTGCCGCTGGGTGCGAGGAGCCTGGCAGGTCGGTGCCGCTGCCTGCGGCCACCCCAGCTGGAGCTGTGATAAGGAGGGGAACCAGAGCCAAACCTGCCCGCCCCATCGGAGAGCACAGTGCTCTGCCAGCCTTTTCCAAAGCTGGTGTCAGTAAAAATGCCCCTTACTGGTTGGGGAGTTTTGTGTGTATTTGGTGTTTTTTTTTTTTCCCCCCTTGGGCAGATTTATGACTAAGTGACCACATGGCTTTGGTACAAATGAAGGCAAGTGTGAAATAACTGAGAGGTGATTTCCTAGGAATGGTAAAATGTTGCACCACTTTGTTCTGGGATGTGTTTTCCTGTACTGTCTGGTTTAAAACACTGCGTGTTTTGGGCTCAGGGCTCTAATCCACTTAGCTGCTGCTCCACTGAGACCTTGCTCCTCCCCTCTGAGTTATCATGTATCATTACACTTGGAGGATTTCAGCAGAGAACTGGTGCAAACCGGTGGTTTTGGTGCCTTGGTTGCTGGGAGGAGGATGCTTTCCTTGTTTCAGTATCACACACCGTGTCGGAGGGCCGCGTGTTACCGCACTGGCAATACTGCTGTGCAAGCAACTTCGGCTGTGGTCACGTCACACAGATCACAATTTCTTTGCTGAGGGGGTGCAAAAGCAGCTGAGGTGTGGGAAGTCAGCGGCTGGGCTGCGGCACAGGACCACGGGGCTCTCCGGGCCAGCTCAGAGGATGTTTTCAGGTGGGCATAACGGAGCTGGCTGACCCAAACTGGCTGTGCGGCAACTCCGATGCGGCGTTCCCCAAAAGCATGGTCCAGCGAGAGTCCCTCAGGTCCCCTCTGAGCTGCCGTGAACCCGGCTGAGCTCATCGGCACCCACGCTGCTGATTCACGCTGCCCCTGCAGCCGGGCTTCTCGGCGGGGGTTAAGCTGGGTGCAGCGCTTCCCGTGAGCAAGGCTGGCCCCGCAAAGCCTTTGCACCCCGGAAAGGTGGCTGCTTCCCCGACCTCCATCCTCACCTCTGTACCCCCATCTCCCCCCCCATCACCCCAGCCTGGGCTTTGCAGGCTCTGGGCTTGAGTCTGAGCAGAGCAATTGGTGTTTTCCCCATCTCTCTTTCTCCTCATGGCCAATGCTAGGTATAGCATGGGGCTTTTTAAATATTATCAAGCAGTATTTCATGCTGAAACACAACAGTGTTTCGTCTCCTGGTTACTACCTTTCCACCGGAGATAGGGACAAAGCAACAGCTCTCTCCTACACAGCGCAATTAAAATAAAAAGTTTCTATGCTCAGCGTTATAAATCACTCAATTAGCTCCCAGTACTGTATATTTATCAGAGATAAGTGTCACTTTAGGTAAATCCCTCTGCCAAATGGAAAAACAAATTGAGCGGATGGAAGGAAACTGAATGTACCGAACACCCAAAGGGCATCTCTAGTAACTGAGCACAGCCTAAAATAATCCTGTACTCGCTGCCTGTCGCACACTGTCTCCCTGTGCCTGGACGGCTGCGAGTGACTCCATCGGCAGCGGAGAAGCACCCCCGCACGCATGGGCTTCATCTGTTACCCCTGTTTGTAGGCTCAGAGATGATCCAAGTCTTGCAGATCCCATGAATGATGTGGTCAAGGGACAACCCTTTGATTTGGCCTTGCAGAAGATCAACCCTTTCTTGGTCTTTAAGGATTAGTTCCCATGAAAGCCTTGAAAGTCTATTTGTCTCAAAGTTTTGTGGACCCCATCCAGCTACTGGTCCCACAGAGCAGCCCCCATGTCTGACTGGGTCTGGTTGTGGCTCTGGAAACCAAGATCTCTGGATTTGTGTAAGTTGTAGAGGAGTATGGACTAATGCAGACGAGCCAGGTTCTCAGGGGGGTGGGGAGGAATGATATTGCTTCTTGTGAACTACCTAAATATCATCAAGTCTCAAGTGTGTGCCGGATAGATGGTATTTAACAGAAGTCGCCATGTGCAGCTCACCAGCGTGAGGAACGTTGTGTGCAATCTGGGTACTGTACTCAAATCACTCCAGAGAAAAACACAAGAACTAATTAAAAATGATGGGCAATTAGGAAAGTCCTCCAGCTGGACTTTTTGATGCATAAAGGAGGTTTTTTTTAAGGTAGAATAAGTAGAGTTTAAGGAAAATCTCCTGGCTTTAGTCAAGCTGTCACATAACTAAGACATTTGAGATGTGTGATGCTATCACAATTCCACCTACCGTGCATTGTTGGTGCTGGATCAGTGCCATGTTTTAAGAAAAGATTAACATCGAAACACTCTTTCCCCTGCTTCAGGTTGTACCAATAACTGCTGATTCTAAGTGAGCAAAGAGCAGCCAGGCATTATTTTTCTGGTGAATCATAAAGGTACTTTACTAGAAAAACAGCATCAAAGACTGCACCGCGTTGTGGGTACACAGCACCCGAGGTCTCTGCGTAGCATGAAGGTGAGTGATTTACTCTGAGTAAAAGGGCTGGGGCAGGAGGGGCAGGGGGTACTTCCACTCTGCTCCATGCAGGATCTAAGCACCATCTCCTTGACTTCTACATTTGCTGACAGAGTGTGAAACAATTGCCCAACGCCTGCCGTGGGCGATTTGGACTGTTTTTCTGGGTTTGTCCAAATATGTAGGATGAGGATCACGGTTGCACCATTTGTCTTGTTTCTTGCAAAAAAAAATAGTATGGAGGAGTCAGTTTATTAGATGGATTTAAGGCGTAAAATCCATATGCGTCATCTGTAAGTTGGCTTATTGAACAAAGCTGGTCAGCATGTGACTAACGCCTGCCCACACCTGGGCAGGGCTGGAGGATGAGCTGGGTCTGACGAGGAAGCTTCTAGGTCTGTTGTTCAAAACACGCTGTTATGGACCGCTTGTCTCACAGGGACACCTATGGGATGGTGCAAACGTGGGGAAGATCAGGAGGCAAAGCCACACCGGAGCCCACAGCCATGGGCAGGCAGCGAGTCGAGGGGTTCACCACGCATCGTCATCCCGCAAGGCATCCCTGTGCAGCATCCTCCCAGTACAGGCGCAAGCGGTGACCCCTGCATAGAAACCCATTGTCTGCCCACAGGCTGTGTCATGGTATCCCAAAAAGTAGGTGTTTTTTTTTAATTTTTCCTTGCTTACACAGGAAAGCACCTGGAAATACTGGTGAGAAGTGGCTGTTTGGGAAGCAGCTCTGACATTATCCCGCAGGGTGCTGGGGCTGCCTGGGCTGCAGCAGGCTGCCAGGCTGGTCTTATTCTAGGCAGATTTCCCACACTGACAGGCTGTAGGGCACAAAACAACCATATAACAGTGACTAATGGGAATTGCTGCCTGTCTCCATGCAGAAACACTTGGGATGGGAGGGTTTCAGGGAAATAAGAGCCTTTTCTATTGCTCCTCCTTGCCTAGGAAAAATGCTTTCTGTGGCTTTGCAAATTGGGGAACGCGGGAACAGAGAGCCAGGTTTACTCCCCTGCGCATATCCACCCCTCTCATCTCTCATATACACAGCTGCAGCACACACAGAAAATTGCTTTAATGCAGACTGAAAACCCAATGATCTTCTGGCCTGATCCCGGCTTTTATGCTTATGAAGACAGATACAAACTTTCTCACATGCAGCGGTGCATCAGGAGCTTAAGCTATGGCAATCCTGCCTGTGCCTCCGACTTTGTTTATGTCAATAAGAGCACGAATGTTGCACATCTCTGCAGGCACGACGAAAGGAAAAAATTAGTGCATCTAGTCAATCTGGCTCAGTTTGAGTGGTTCTGGGATTGTGGTCTGAGTCTTTTTTAGCAATCTTTAAAGGAGGGAGAGAAATCTGTAATTAAATCAATACATATGTAAACGAGCATCTGCCACAGAACCAGTTTAGCTTCTTTGTGTTAAACATGTATTTCTGTTGATGCGTTATTTGTGACATAGTCTTTGTATATAAGGGTGTTATTAAATTGGATTTTGGCTTGATTTAAACAATTAAATGAGTCAAATCATTCTATGCATTTGCAGGATTTTTTAAGTTATGTTGGCTCTTAATGTGTGTTCTTGAGACTGCCTCTCAGCTGACAGCTACTTTTATGATTTATGATTATTCAGAAGTAGGTTTGGGTAAATTGTGCAGCTGATAAACTGTTGGTGTTCATGTTTTCACTGACCAAATGTGGTTGGATGTGAAACTAAGAGTCCTCCTCACAAGACTTCTGAAACCTCAGCCAAAGCAATGGCTTCAGTAACTTCAGTCCAATTCTTTGGTGGCTCTAAGCTCAAGTAGCTCTATTTCAGTCATCTGGCATATAGTAAAAATATTGAGAGCCTGAAGACTTCATGGCATGAAAGAAGATATTGTTATTTGCCATGTAGGAAATGAGTCTGGTCTTGCATTTCCTGAATGCTCAGCGCTGCCAATTTACTCCATGGATAAACACAATCCATTATTCTTTGTTTCTTTTCAGGGCCTGGTTCAGAGCTTGCACCTCCCTAAATCTCTCTTCAAAAAAATAAATATATTCCTAGCTGATCTCTTTGGAAAAAAAAAAAAATTGTTTCAGTCATTTTGCTGTCTGCGATCACTCATTCTGCAGTGACACTCCATGGTGTGCAGGGCTTGTGCATTGGATTTAGATGCTGCTGGTGTGTGGGTGGCAGGGTCAGAGGATGAGCATCTCTTCTTCCTGAGGTGTATACTTGTGTCTTCCTAAATTGGGAAATCCAGCTGTGTCAGTATGGCTCCGTCAGGAAGGACGGTTAGTCTCACCTCGTTAGATATATATTTTGGCTCCAGCAGCTTTTCACCACGGGTGCATAGTCCCATGTGTCGTTGGATCATACAAATGCTGCATCTCTCTTCCCTTTTGCAGGATATTTCTCTTTATCTTCTGCCTTGTGTTGCTTCCACCGCTGCCACAGAAGGAGAGTGGGAACAGTCCAAACAGCAAGGGTCACCTTTGGCTGCTTTTGCGTATTATAGCACTTGGAGATTATTAGTGCTATTAGCAGTACTTTGCATGCCCGAGGATATGCAATGTGTTTGCACATATGCAGTTAAGTTTGCCCCCGGTTTGTGGGTGGATTCATTGTACTGCTGGTGCTTGTGATAGATACATGGTGCAGCTCCTGGGTGACAAATGCCATGTCATGATGCTAGTATGGTAATTCTAGGAGGCTTCATCTGCTGTATAGATGCCCAGAATGAAAAGATGTTCACTGATCCCAAAGACTTTAACATTTGTCACGCTCTGCTGCTGCTGCTGCTGCAATCTTTGAACATTATATTTGCTGTATAGACACCAAAAGACACAAGAATAAGAAACGGATTGAGGCAAGGAATACGAATACTACCATTTTGCCTGATGATAAAACAAGAGGATATTTGGAAAAGCCACCTGCGGTGCCCAGTGGAAGAGGGATAACGCAGAGCTCATGCGTGCTCCAGGCGCAGTGCTTTGCAGATGCCTTAGTCCTCAAATAGAGGCAGTAACAGACTGCATGCAAGCCAGCTCTTCTTCCAAAGGTCCTGGCTCCCACAGCTAATGCTGCTGCCTGGGGAGCTGCACTCTGTCCGGGAGCTGCGCTCTCTCCCAGAGCCGCCGTCAAACGGCGCAGTGTGGGAAGCAAACTTCCCACCAGGTTTAGCTTGAAGAAGTGTTACATTACTGTACTGCATCAGTAAAACTAGTGAATTCCCACTGCTAAGGAAATGAAAACTGTAGAGCAGCTTGGCAGGGATCAGACAGATGGGTGAAACAAGGGAAAACAAGTGTTTCTGTCACAGTGTGTAACCAAACTGTGGTGCTCCCAGCTCAGGGATGCTGTGGGGGACAGCAGTATGCACAGGTCTCTCCTAAGTGCAGCCGTCTGGATGCAACCTTCAGTGTAGGAATTTACAAACAAACTTCGATCGTCACAAGGTGGGTCCTTAATTTCCTTGGTTATCGGGTACTCTTGGAAGTGGGCACTGGATCTTTGATCCTAATGTAGGATGGCTTTTATGCCTGGTGTCTCCTGAGCTCCAGCTGGGCTGGGCTGGCATTGGAATCCAGCCCTCAACCCATGCAATGGTGTGCGCTGAGCATCAGTCAACCCCATCCTGTGTGGGAACGAAAACTGCCAGTCAATGTGCTGCCAGTCCAGGTGAGCCTTTCTGCCCTGCCACCACTGAACCCTGTAGGGACCCAGCAATTCAGGAGTTGCATCTGCTGATTGCTTCCCAGGCCTTCATCAGGTCCCAGAGCTGCTGAGCATTGGGGCTTGGTGTTCACTGAGGCTGTACGCTGGGCTGATATATGAAACGCTCAAGGGCTCTTCATTAATTTTGTATGTTAATATCCCCAGGACAGCTCTGCAATTTCAAGAGCATTTCATTTCCCATGCAGAGCTCTGACCTTTTTCCTACCTGAGGCATAATTTTACAAAGACTTGCTGGCACCTTGCCACCCAGCAGGAAGCCACCACGTTGCAAAGGATTGTAGTGGCGGCTGTTAGGGAATAAATTTCCTCCTCCTTCTGGGAAGAAGGAGAAGGTTGACCCATCCCATGAACACCAGTTATCCACAGGCTGTGAGGACAACATGGGAGCAGAGGCTTCAGATGCCCCACGATCCTCCAGGCCACGGTGCTGCTCCTGTGCCATGCGAGAAGGGGTAGGCACATCCCCACCCGTGCGAAGTGGTTGTAAATTGTGCTTCCTCCTGAGTCCTTATATGTAGCTGGAGAGAGATTTCTCAGGGTTTTTGGAAATCTGCTCAGAGGAAGGAATAGGTTGCTGCAGAGCTGTTTGTTGTTATCCCTCTTCTGACTTGGAAAAGTGTCCCTGCATCAAGGTGGGCACCGTGTCTGGAGCTGGCACGGCTCTGCGATGTGTGCACCCAGCGGGGCTTCGGCTTGTGCACCTCAGTGTACACACAGCCTCGGCCTTGACCATCCCTTACGGGTAGAGATGGTTTCAGCTCCAGATCCCATGGCATGGCCAAGACAGCCCCCACGTCAGTGTGTCCAGGTGGGCTCCCACACTCTGTTCTTCAGAGAGACTGCTGCAACTTGCTACTTACCTTGACTTCACTTAGGTGGGGTTTTTATTAAAAGCAGCTAGTTATTTTAGGGGGTTTGTAGAAGAAGGAACATCACATAGGCGTTGTGGTGGTGTCTGTGGTTACCTGCCTTCTCCTCTGCTGGATGCCTTGTGTGATAGTGCCTTTGGCTGTGACCAAAGAGAATCTGAAGATCCTGGTCTGGATTTCAGCAGGGGCAGTATCTGGCATCTCCTGAAATGGGCTAAAAGCACATAGTTGGGTCTAAGAGATGCCCATTGTCTACTGTTAATCAGATATGCCCTTTCCATATGGTTCTTTGCAGGCACCATGAACCTCAAGCTACTGGGACATGCCCATCCATCCTTGCCATGCAGGGAGGAGAACTTGCTTTATATCTTCTTCCTTTGAGCTCAGGTACATGAAGGAAGGTGATATGAGAGTTCTGGGTTTGTGCTGAAACACTTGCAGGATTATTTGAAGACCAGGGCTCATTCTTAGAGACCTGAATCGTGTGCTTCTACCCTCTAGGAGAAGCTCAGTGGTTTTTCTGGCAATAGCAGACCAAGAGGTCATTTCTACCACTAAACTCTTCTGAGGTTGTTTTCAGCAGCAACTGGTGCTTGGAAAACGAACCTGGTAAACATTAGAAGAAGATTGTGTAATTGCCTGGTTTTGTGGTTCGTTATAGCTTTGCATGGGTGGGCACTGTGGTGTGAACCTACTTTCAGTTCCATTGATGTTCTTGACTTGCAAAACTAAAGTAAAAAACCTGAGTCCCCTTTTCAAAGATCCTGACGACCGCCTCTTAGGCTGCACGCTCTGCTATTATTTCACACACTGCAGGAGGGAATTGGGGGAAATTCTCCTTCCTGCGCCAAATCCAGGCTGTCGCTTAGAAACTGTCTTTGCATCATGTGGCACTGCCACAGACCTTCACGGTCCGGGGGGCCGATTAGTAGAGATGGGAGTTGTGTGCATGTGGCAGCACTGAGACTCAATATTGCACTACGTAATTATTAGCTGTAGCGATTCAGCTCAGTTCTTTGAGAATTAGGGTGAATTCACTGGTCAGGAAGACAGGAAGGGCAGTGATGCTCCTCGGGAACTGCATTGCAGAGTGGGAAGTGAATGGGGCTGTGGGAGGGCTGGGACCTTGTGGTGGGTTGACCTTGGCTGGCTGCCAGACACCCACCCAGCCGCTCTCTCACTCCCCTTCCTCAACAAGACACGGGGAGATGATAAGATCAAAAAGCTCATAAGTTAAGGACAGGTGGATCCCTCACCAGTTACCACCACAAGCAAAACAGACTTGGGGGGGGCGGAAGGGATCTGCTAATCCTGCAGCCTCACCTCAATATAGAATCCACTCTGAAATAATATTGCTCTGAAGGTTAGGGCTGGCATAATAATTTTTTTCTATATCCACTCAATATATCTGGCTGTTTCCATCTCTGGATCTTTAGTCTTCCCAGCAACAGAGACTCCTCATTTCACCAGTGATGAAATTGAGACCAGTTGACTTATCTAAGGTATCATAAGCAACCGGACTCAGGCAGCAAGAGAAAGCCAGCGTCCTGCCTTCCAGCTCTCTCCACCTATATGCCCAGGTGGCAAAGGCCAACAGGATCCATATCCCAGCTGGCTCCTGGCCTGCGGTACAGCATGGGGAGGCTGATGCTGAGGGAACCGGCTGGGATGTGCTCTGGGTTTTCTTTCCTTTCTCTCAAACCACTTAGCCCTGTTTCCAGTACAGTTCCCCCAACTTACTGTCACCGGGCTGACAACACTCAATACTCACGTGGGTAGATTTTCTCGTGGCTCAGCAAAACGGTAATAATTTCTTGACAGCTGCATGTTCTTCTTCCCTTCCCTGAATACTGGGGGGAAATGGTCCTTTTTTCTGTCCTTATGGTTAGTGCCATTTGAGTGTTTTCCTTGACAGGGTGTTTGGGGTTTTTCTTTCACTGTATTTTGCAGTAAGTGGCCATTTCAGTGTGCAAGCCTCTCTGATTGCATCACGTCTGTGTGATAGTTCCCTCCAGGTGTGCAGGGGTTTTTTAGGCCAAAGGTTTTCCACTTTAAAATAAACGTTGCTTTTCTGCTAAAAGGGAATTACAACTTCTGGGTTTTGGTGACTCATTGAAGCAAGTGAAGGAAAGTGTGTGCCCCAGCCTGGGCTTATGAGGAGCTGCTCTGGAAAGAAAAAGGTGTACCCTGAGCAGCGTTTGCATGTCCCCAGGTCAGCTTTCATCAGCTGACATTGGTGGCAAGGTGGGGATGTGCTGCCTGGGACTCTGGCTGAGTCTGGGCATCAGCAGGAGAGCTGAAATCCTATGGCTCCACAATTTGGTGTCGGGATCTGTCCGCTGAACCCATAACCAGCACCCACCCACAAGGCACATAGGTCTGGGTCGGTTTTATTATGCATGAGATATATTTGGAGGAATCTTTTCCAAAGGAAGCTCATTCCTCTGGTGTGACTTGATCCTGGAGGACCTGCACGTGGATAATCATCTTAATTTTAGTTTTTTAGTCCCATCCCCTCCTAAATCAGAGCGCTTGAACAAGTCACGTTTTTCTGTAGCTCTCCAGGACCTTTGTCCGCACCTTATGGGAAACCTCTGGGAAGGATGTGGAGAGCTGACACAGCACGCTTCATGGGGGGTTTCCAGCCACCAGCATGGTGGGACAGGAGCCGGAGCAGAACTCCCACAACACGAAGCAGCCGAGAGGGGCCGGAGCTGGGTGTGGGGGTCCCAGCACAGCAGTCGCTCTGCGGGAGCTGCCTGGGTGTGCGCCTGGTCCCTGTGGTAAATGTGAGATGAGCTGAGGTCTCTCAGCCCTCTGTAAACAGCCTGCGGGCTGTAAACTCCGAGAAGTGCCGTGAGCCTGCTGGTAAGAGTGACTTGTACCTAGAAACTGCAGCAGATTTGCTCCCAGCGTCAGTGGGACGCAGGGGCTGGGGCTGCAGCATCTTCTGCCGTCACATTCCTGGAAGGACAGGAGATGCCCTGCTTGTGCATCAGGGCTGTGATTCAACTGGGCTGGAGCGACTTCTTGGAAATCCCTCTCCTCCAGGCTGGAAAGGGCAGAGGCGAACACTGAAGCTGGCATATCCAATGCCATACCATCACTGGGTGCTACGCGTGGCCACATCTATTGACCTCATTACTCGTTTTCAAGTGTGCAGCACCCTTTGCAAAAAGGATGCTTAGCACAGACAGCTCAGCAGGGTTTTTGGAGATCTGCAGCTCTCTGGGCAGTGACCAAAAAAAATTAAAAGCAGGTCTTTCTGGTGACAAGTGTGTCTGGTTGTGATGGAAATGGTGTGCCAGTAGGCAGGAGAGCTCGAGCTGCAACATGGCCTTTTGCCACTGGTACCTGTGTTGAAAATGAAGTATCTCCCTTGGGAAAATGAAGTATTTGTGGATCAGCTCGTCTACACAGCGACCATGATTTTAGCTTTCTCACTGTTTAGAAAGAGAAACATCTTAAAGACCCCCATGTCAATGCTTCTGGTAGCACTATCCCACTGCAGCACTGCCATGGGAAGTCTCCATCCTCCATCTGGTGCATCCCCAGAGCACTGCAGGGAGAGGGAGTCCTCCGCCTCTGAGATACAAGCATGACATTTGTCATCGTGCTGCCACCATTTTCCTCTGCAGAAACCCCCAAGCTACTGGGACTGCTGGTGTGGAGGTGGGAGTTTGGGGCTGAGGCCATGGTGCTCCCAGCAGCGCAGTGCACTGGCCGACCAGCCAGCTCTGGCTTTAGAAGTCCTGCAAGCGTGGTGCATGCCGGGACTCCGCTGCGGAGGAAAGCAAAAGAGAAAATCAATTACTGGTGTGTTTCAACACTTCCACTTACCACACACAGCTGCCTCTGCACTGCTTAGGCATGAAATTAGTAAGGTGCAAACTAGGGCTGGGGTGCTGGTGATATCTTTGTCCTTATGGCCGTGTGTCTCCCCTGATCTCTGCAGCAAAAGCTCCTTTGCTTTGCAGTGCTGGAAAGAGGGAGCAACCCCAGTGGCCAGGATTTATTCCAGGAGGTATCTTCCCATGCTGGCAGGATGGTTTCCATAGCACCAGGGATGCCTTTCTTCTATTTCCACTTTTGCATGTGTTGTTTCCTTTTAATTTTGCTAGCGAGGTGACGCTGAGCTGATCTTGCCGCTCAGGTTTCTGTGCACGGGCGGTAGTTCCTACAAAAGGGATACCGTCCAACCCTGCCCAGGGGTTGTCCTTGCCGTTGTGGTGGTCCGTGAAACCAGCCAAGTGGGGTCAGAGCTCAGCCCGGACCCGGGCTTTGCACCGCCTCTGGTCACAGCATCGGGGCTGGCTTGGGGCTGTCACTTGCTCTTCCCCACCTTCTGCCAGCAATTCAGTGGAGCACACACTAAGCCAAACCTGGGCTCTGTGCCGGCTCTACTCCCACAGACTGTGGGAAAGTGGAGGTGGCCGGACCCCGAGGAGACACACACCAGCCATGGGGCCATCCGAAGGAAAACCTGCAGCTGAGGTCTCTTCAGACAGAGAAATTCCTGAAACATCAGTGCTTTATGGAAGTTGGACTTGCTCTCTTCTTTTCTCTTGTCCCTGGCCTGAGCACTAAGAACATTATTCTGTCGGCAGCAGCTTTAGTTTGCTTTTCTCCCCACAAAACCTTTTGCTCTGCAGCCTGAGGACTAGCCAGAGCTGTGCCCACATCCCCGAGGCGCAGGGCAGGCGAGGCTGCGTGCGTTCGTGGCTTGCAGGGCTCCTCCGGCATCACCTGCGGAATCACATCCCAGCACGGAGACCCTCCGTTTTTAGCAACAACTTTCCAGGTGGCTACGTGCGGCAGGGATGCAGGGATGGACGGGGCAGGGAGGGGAGCCAGAGAAGTCAGTAGATGGCAGAGTTGATTTAGCGTCTGCTCTCTGCCATGTCTCTCGCAGGGTCACAGGGATTTTATGATGGATTTGTTATCAAGATGATGCCCCAAGGCTTGGGCCATTGCAGCCTGACCTAGGAGCAAGCTGGGGCTGGGGCTGCTGCAAACCAGCTGGTCAGGGAAAGAATTCACACCATCACGCTGCAGCAGCAACAGGGCTGGCAGCACGCAGGGAGAGGGCTCCTTGCAACGCCTACGTGCCTGGCTCCAGAGCATCATGGCTTACGTACGGTGCCGAGACGAAAGGGCCGTGGGTTACCATTGCAGTACCTGTTGCATGCCACTGAAGGTGATGCTGCTCTGCCTTTGCGTTGCTTTGCAAGAGATTCAAGTCTGATTTTTGCTGCCTCCAACTGTGTGTGCATCGTCTCGGTTGGGCTCTCAGACCAAGCGTTACTAGAGAGCGTGGTTGCATGTGGATTTCCACCCCAGCACATATCCATCCTGCCCCCAGGCACTGCCTTCTCCATGGGGGTGGTTAGTCCCAGGCAGGGGCTGCGGATTTTCTCCCCAAAGCCCTCAGGTCAGAGCAGTGCCCCTTGTTTGCCCCCCACCCTTTTGGCTGCTCGCCCTTGCTGGCTGATCTCCTGCCATCGCCAGCAGCAGCGTCACTCTCTCTTGCTCACGTTGGGGCTGGGCATGGCCCCAGGGGGATCCCAGTGATCCTGAGGGAAGAGCACAGTCTCCCAGGAGATTCAAAAGTCAACAGAGGGAGAGGGGAGAAATGACAGTGAAGGCTGAAAGGGGATGTGGTGAAGACCCACGGACGTGATTCTCATAGTGGTGAAGAAAGCCCTACGATGAGAGCCTTATGGAGGTTGACGTGTGTGAGGTTTTCAAAAAGATGAGTAATTTGCATTAATATTGCCTTAGCTGGGGGACTGTGGTTTAATGCAGGAGAGAGAAAGGCAGAAGATTAAATTAGTGGCTGCCAAATCAGCCTGGGAGATTGCCCATCTCTTGATAATTTCCAATCAGGATTCAGATGATTTGCTGCAAGATGTGTCGGTGCCACGCAGCCCCGGTGGGATAACCAGACATGACCAGCACGAGGGCTCACTGCAAACCTCCGACTATGGAGGGAAAGGCTGTGCAGGACGGCAGGTGATCCGGGTTGCATCTCACCCACCTCCCATGACAGAATCCACCTGAAATCCTTGGGGTCCCATCCATCCCACCACTGCATGTAGCATCACCTCCTGAGCTTTGGGCCAAGAGCTGTGAAACCCTCCTTAGGGCACAACGCAAACCCTGACCTATGGGCATCTCCCACCCGTGTGGCCGGGGACCCTCACGGGGTGGTGGGAGCCAAGGGCTGGGTGGTTCTGCTGTGGCAAGGCTGGGTTTGGCCCCGTGGAGCTCAGCAAGCGCTTGGAGCTGGCTGCAGCAGCGTCTGCCGGGGGCTCAGCCCCACAGGGTGGGGAGGAATGGCAGAGTCCCCCCCTCTCCTCCCGAGGCTTTTGTTTTGTCCTGGCTGTTTTTTTGGTCCTGGCTGTCTTTCGGTCCCCTCCCGACGGGGTGGGTGGGAGAGGAAGAGGCGATGCAAAGGCGATGCTGGGACCCTCCCCACCCACCCCATCGCGCCGTGCCGTGGGAGGCAGCCAGCCCCGTAGCCTCCCTCGGGTTTTGCTTTTCCCTGCTCCTACCCTCTCCTTTTGCAACATGAAAGGGCAGAGCCTCGCCAGGGTGTTTCACTGCGGCTTTGATGGTCACAGGCCCCCGCATCCCGTGCCGGGGAGAGCTGCTTTCGGCACTCGGCTGAGCGCAGGGGGTACGCACGGGATGCTCCCGCTCCTTTCCGCTGTGACTCAGGCAGGGGCAGCAGGGGCTTGTTTGGAAGGGCTGGGGCCATGGGGCTCCCCGCGCCAGGCTCTATTTTTAGGAAGCTGGGAGAAGTAGGTGCAGCCGTCACAGCAAGAAGTTTCTAGTGCAATTTGTGGTTTCACAGCTTCGGTAAGGCTCAGCATCAGCAGTTTAGAGGCCGGGTGCTCTCCGTGGCTCGGCGTAGCAAGGCTGGCATCACTGCCCAGATGTGCAGCCCAGATGTGGCGCGAGGGCCACGTGTCCTTTGGGGCACTCCATCCTCTGTGGGGTCACTGGGGCTTGTTCGTCTGCCTTTCCCTGCTCTCCACCCACCTCAGTCCTCTTAGGAAAGGCCAGCTCCATTTGTGTCTATGAGTGGTACCGCAGGGTGGGAAGGCGAGGAGGGATGGAGGGAAGGGGGCACAGGGGATGATGGCCCTCGGAGCAGGGCAGCTCAGACAGACAGCAGCACCCCAGTGCCATCCCTTACAGCTTTTTCCCATTTCTCTTTGCTGCTCTGGAGGGTGGCAGAGAAGGGGCAGATGTCCCCTCACATCTCTGGGGAAAATGCAGTGGAGATGGTGCTCTACACCCTGCTCTGATTTACCTGCTGGGCAGCGGGAGCCTGGGACAGCTTATGTTCATGTCTGCTGGAGCTTGGAATTTTTGCTGGCCTCCACATAGGTGTCTCCATGGCTGAGGGCCACGGCGAGTGATGGGGCTGCAGCCTGCCATTACCACCATAGTGGCTACAACCACCATCTTCTGCTCTTTTCTTCCACAGAGAGACGTGGCTGTCACAAATATTGACACCTTCATCTATCCCTGAGACTGCTTCTTGCTGCTCTGGACTCCAAGAGCTTTCTCTCATTCATACCAAGGTAAAAAATGAACGGAAACTGCAACGCAACCTTTCTTTCTCCGGATGCTGGTGATTTTTTCTGTGGTGTTCTGGCTATGTCTGTTCCCTCTTCCTCTATGGTGATGGGGTTGTCCTGGAGACATGAAAGCTCAGAGAATGCAGGAGAGGGAAAAATCTAAAGAAGTAACAAAACAAATGGTGGAAAAGCTCACATTTCCTTTCTGCCCATGGCCCTGTGTGGAAGGGATTTAGTTTAGGTTTCTCTCATAGGTTCTCTTCTGCATCCCTCCCACAGCATCACAGGCAAACTCCTTTTGTGACTCAGAATCAAATCTTTTTGAATGTATTGTTCTTAGTACTGCACAGCACCCAGCTTTTGTTAATTGTAAAGAGCATGTAGGGTAAGCAGCACATTTTAAAGAGCTAATCATGAAACCGCAGCAGGCACCCCAAAAAAAAAAAAAAATCACTCTCTTCTCATCGGCTTTCACCTTGCTGCCTTCAGAAATGCTCCCAGCCCTTGGCAGATCACCGGGGCAGGCAACCGGATATTTTCTCAGTAAACAAAACTCTGAGTGCGGAGTACGAGTGGAGACAATTTGCTGATCAGCGGAAATACCACAACTAGGTCAATAGGAATGCAAGCGATGGATCACATTTTCCCATCGTCTCACCCGGGGGTTATCTGGCTGGAGGAACTGCCAGTTTGGGTTCACAAGTGGATGGGTATGGTTATGTTCAGAGGGTTTGAGGGGTGAAAGAAAACCCTCTTGGTTTCTCGGTGGTGGGCTCATCACTAGGTGAAGGTGTGACTTCGCCTTCCCTGGGGTTATCCCATGCAGTCAGACTCTTCCTTCTGGTGGTAGGTCCTCTCTCCATTGCCCATCGTCTCTCTGGACCATGCCCCTCTTTCCCCAAGGCTGTGTCCCCCCTCTGCTATGCTCCCCTTGTTCTTACAGCAGCCAAGTGGTCAAGGATGTGCAATCATGATGTTACCTGGCCCTGGCATGGCATAATGTGGGATTTGAGGATTTTGAGTCTTTCCCCTTATCCCTGCCATCCACGTGAAGCAGTGAGGTGGCAACAGAGCACGTCCCCAGGAGCCAACACCACCACAGCATCTCTGTCCTCCTGGGCTGCCTGGCTCTGAGCAGCAACGGTGATGGGACAGCCCGACAGGGTTCTGCCTTCCCCAGAGCTTGGTCGGCACCTCCTGGTAGATCTGGCACTACTGGCATCGACTCCTGTCTCAAGCCGGAGAAGCCTCAGAGGACCTAGTGGTGCGGGGTGGAGGACGCAGATCCCGAGGGCTTGCTCCCTGCCAGCTGGGGCAGCGAGGGGCTGGATTGCTGACATGGAACGATGGTTTCCTGAGCTGCCAGCCTGCCCTCCCCGCTGACGAACCTCTGCCAGGATCCCTGCTGTCATATTTTCCACCCAGTTTCTCCCGTCAGGGTGCTGGTGACTAGCAACTCTCAGTTTCCTGGTTTGCAGCACAAGCCGGCCAACCGTCCGGTGATGTTTTGTGCCGGGTACCCAAAACCAGAGGCTTTCCCCATCCTTCTCGCCGAATCCGGCAGCCCCTCCAAGGCTGCCGCCGGCTCCGGCTTCCCCAGCAAGGTGCATGCAATGGGACCGGCGATGCGCTCGGGGTTTCCGGCATTACCTACAGGTTCTTCTCATTTCGGCGAAACAGTGATGGGTTGCTATCCAGAAATGGCTTTGAAAAGGTTTTGTCTGCTGGGGACAGCCAGGGTTCAGGAATAGCTGTGTAAAACCTCACTTGCTGCTCTCTGCAACACTCATTGCTGCGGTTTCACACGTTATCGGCTGCCTCTCAGTCCCGACACTCAGGATTCGGGGAAAGTATTAAATGATGACTTCTCATGTCGTTTTGTTTCTCACGTAGAGACTTCCCCCAGATGTGAGCGTTAAATGCAGAGGAAACTTTGAAGAGCCCCGGAAAATGCCGGTGAGCACCATGGGGCTGAGGCATGGGGTGAGGACTTTGGGGAGCGGGTGCTGGTCCTCACCGTGGCCTCGTGGGCCTCAGCTGTGTGGGGTGTCCTTGGGGATGTCCACAGGCTTTTTGCCTGTGGCAAGCTCGCCGTGGCTGGGACAGTGTGCAGGAGCTTGGTGTCAGACCAGACCACTGTGAGGAGGCCAGGACTGGCCTTTCCAAAGATAATGCCAATTTTAAGATAAAAAGGAACAAAAGCAGTGGCTTGGCAGTGCCTCCAGGCTGCGTGTGGGCTTGGTCCCATGCACAGCAGGGCTGCAAGCCCAAAGGACCGGGACCGGGTCCAAAGCCCAGTGACGCCAAGGGGACCCCCCTCTTGTGACCCAACACTGTGCATCCCCCCCACTGTTTGGATCTCCTCGCTGCTGCCAGGAGGATGCTCCTGTGGGAGCTGGGAAGCCCTGGTGAGCTGGACAGCAAGGCAGCCCTCGGATGGCGAGGGTGCGTGGGCAGCCCTTGGGGCACGGGCATCCATGGGGGGGACCCCAGGGGCCACTCTTTCTTCTGGAAGGCCAAAATGACACTGGGGGACTGGCCACAGAGCTGGCAGCCCCATCCTAAAGCTCCCCTTGTCGCAGAGGAGTGATAGTCCTGGCACGGTGAGGGGTTACATGGCTGCTAAGCACCAGCCAGGGACTCAGCCCCAGGCTGTCCTCTGCCCAGCTGTCAAATTGCTACCCACGAAGACCCTGGTGCCATCCCACACTTGTGATCTGGATGCTATATTTAGGCACATGGTGACCTGCCAAGGTCAAACTCTTACTTGGTTGCAGAGATGTTTGTGCTTTGTTACCAGCTTTTGCATTTGCAGCTCACAGCGCCCTAACCACACAGGACAGGATGCGAGAGAGTGGGTAGACAGTAAAAGCGAATGCTGGACTCCATCCTGCAACACTCTGAGCAGCCCTGACAAGGCGCTGTGTACCCTCCTTTCCTGGGGCTGCTGGCGAGCAGCACCCTGCTGAGCACCCCACTGCTTCTAGCAGGATCCAACCCTTTATTTGCTGCATGCACATCTGATAAGAACATTGCCTTGAGCATGCTACTTTCAAAACAACTTTACATGATGGGTTGATGACTACCTTCAAACCGGCGCCCCAGCCCTCCTCACAATACATCCTCACAGCCCTCCTCCTCTGCACCCCAAAAGAAACCCAGATTTATCCTCTTGGCATGGAGAAAAGGAGGTCTGTCTCTGTTGCAAGCAGTGAAGTCCCCTCTGCATTTACCCTGAATTATTTTATCGGTGGTGCATGGCTGTACAAGTGTTGGATCCTTGAAGAGCTTGAGGGCAGGACCTTGCCTCCCTGCTGCTGACTTGAGAGGTGTGGGTGCATAGAGGGGACATGGGTTGCCCAAAATTGCATGGTGGAGATGCTGGGAGGTCAGCAGCTGGCAGGAGTGCCCAGCATCCCCACCAGTCCTTTTCATGCCCAGATACATAGATATAGGTAACATGGGTAAGTAGGGACGGGGGCTGAGGTGGCTTGTGCCCTTGGGTGCAGGGTGAGCACCTCACTAGGGTACCAAGAAAGCTGCTTAAAACTTGTGTCTCCAAAGTGATGGCCAAGCACCAAGACGTAAAGTCCCGCTGTCTGTCGAGGAGCATGAAAGCTGTGCCCACACTAGGGTCGCAGTGCCCATAGAGACGGTCCTTTCTCCAGCCTACCCAGGCAGAGACTTCACCCATGGGGAGCACAAGGGAAGGCCAGAAACCAGCACAACCTGCCTGCCTCAGTCAAGCGCCTTCACTGCAAAATCGTCCTTCTCATGAAGGAAACAGGGGGCAAAAAGCCTTTCTTCCTCTTTTGAGAAACAACCGACTTTCTGAGTGCTTCCTAGCCCCTAGCATCCCACAGGGCTGTTCAGCAGCTCTGTCTGTGTATTCATGGTCTTCACTTCTTTGAACACAACTTGCCATGAAACTTTCATCCACAGCAGGAAAAAATACACTGTCGCATACTCTGGACTGTTTCGAGGGCAAATATGAATATATGGAATAAGAGCCTCTTTCTGCTTCTGGTAGGACGGTAGGAAAAATTATGGAAGTGCACCAGAGAAGAAAGTCTAAGCAACCTTTTTTGTTGTGGGAGATGGTAGTGAACAAACCTACCCACTACGAAGAGTTTTTTCCAGGAAGTGTAGGTTGCTGCAACCTGTATCCCTTGAGCAGCGGGTGCTCACACAACAGTTCTCATGCTACTTGCAAGCAGCACATTTGAAGGAGCCCCAGCAACGTGCACGGAGGATGAACGAACCCTACAGCCCTGCAACGCCCCGACCCATCAGCAGCACCTCGCCCAGCACCATGAAAATGTTCATGGGCTTCCTCGCTGTATTTACTGTAGCACAGATGATTGGGACCGTACTCTTCTGTTTGTATCTTCACATGAAGATGGATAAGGTAAGTGGAGAAATAAAGTTGTCTCTGCTGGATTGCTAACGCGATTTGCCTTCAGCCGTGGCGAGATGTGCTCACCAAAAGGATGAACGTGGTAGAAGATGATGTTGGCCACAGGAGTGGCATTTATTATACCCGTGTTCTCATTTCTGCTTTAATTTGCCACTAAGATGTACGCTGAGGAAGAGATCTGTTCCCTTCATTAACAAGACGAGAATGGATCAATCAAGAAGAGCTGTTAATAACAAAGCTGGCAGCTAGTGGCCAGTCTGGGGAGAGGAGAGTGTGGTTTAAACACACAAGTGGCTATTTTAGGCTTGTTGGTGTTTTTTTTGGTGCCGTAGTACTTGGCAGCACCGGGACACTAATTGCGAGGCTGGGGCGGTCCAGAAATGAAATTTTTTTTTAGTGTTTGCAGGTATGAATTTGACCAACATCTCACTTCAGATGCTGTCTTTCTGCTTAGGGAAGAAAAGACTGGATCTTAGTATTTTGTCGTTTTTTGAAGAGACACAGTATCCGTGATCCTGTCCCATACTTGGGACAATATTTACCAAAAAATTAAAAACTGAAAAGCTGTTTTTGAGGTTGCCATAACTGCAGCTGCACTGCACGATGCTTAAAATGATTGATCTAAAGCTGCTTTCCTCCAAAGCAGAAAAGACTACCCGCTAAAGAAATGAAATGCGTCTAAAACGCAGAATGAGTTCTCCTTACCAGATACAATGATAAGATCATCATTACTGATTTTTAAATGTGTTGTCTCAACTTAAATTGAAATTTAAGTGGATGACTTCCGATCTTCAAGGGTCGAGAGCAATCCTGAGCTAGAGGGGCTTAAAAGTCAGGGGGATGGAAGGGGACTTCACCGCACAGAGGCTGCAGCCGGGGGTGAAGGGGTGGGTAGAAGATCCCTGGCAGAGCAAAAAGTGGCTGCACGGGGCTGTGGCAGAGGATGAGAGGCAGCCGAAATACAGTCACAGGTGGCAGGAGAATTTCAGCTGCCTTCAGCGCTCACGGCAGCGCTTCAAACCCAACCCTCCACATCCCAGTGCTGCCTGCGCTGGGTGCTCTGCCGGGCTGTGTGTCCTCACATCTGTCTGCACTTCTCTTTACTGTTTAGCTGAATGTTAGGTTTTTATGAAAAACAAGTGTAAATTCAAAAATCAGTATTTTTATATATTTATATATATTTTTATATATTTGTTCTTTTTTTGGCTTTCTGATTCTTTTTAATCTGATTTTTTTTAATCTGAGGCTCTTGGCAGAATTCAGCCCTAACCTACAAGTCCTTTTGGTCTCTTGGCAGCTCTTTTAGTCAATAAGCTAGCTGAAAAAATGAAAAGCCACCCTGCATGGGCAGGGCAACACGGGGCTGAGTGAGCACCCCAGCTGCCTACTGGGGCCACTGGGGCAGCAGCAGCGAGCCCTGAGCCACTCGTTGAGATTTCTGTGCTGCTGTCTGTAAATGCAGGCGAGTGGGTATTTGCCACCTGCCTTTTGGAAAAGGCAGAGTGGGAAATTTAAATTCATTATCAAGGTGGTAGAAAATAGGAAGGGATCCTGAGCAATCCTCCTTTCATCCAGCATTGCCAGCAAGGGTCAGCCCCATGGATGCAATTCCCGGTGGATGCGGGTGCAGATGCTGTGCCAGGCTGCTGGTGGGAGCACTCGGTACCTGCAGTGTGTCTGCCCGGCTCATCCCGATGCTGAACAACTGACCCTGAGTTTTCCAGGCTGCGATTTATTGCTGGCAGGAATGCAGCGTGGCTCCGCTGCCAGCTGTTGCAGGTTTCCCACTAACATCCCATTCACCCTCTCTTCTCTCTCCTCCCGGCAGATGGAAGAGGTGTTGAGCTTAAATGAAGATTACATCTTCGTGAGAAAAATACAGAAATGTCAGACAGCAGAAGGTCAGAAGTCGACATTATTGGACTGTGAAAAGATTTTAAAGGGCTTCCAGGACCTCCAGTTCAAGGTACACTGCTGTTAGGAGGATAAAGACCCCATTGACGGTGGAGGGGGTCTCCCAGAGGCACACACACAGCTTCACCCCAAGCTTTTTTTTACCTTGGGGCTGCATAGCACATGCCCTTTTTTTACACTATATTGCTCTCATTGAAAAATCTCATCCATTTTTTTCTCAAAACGGTCTTGGCTAAAGCACGTCTGGCTGCGGCATGTGAAGGGGTGCTCGGGGCTCACGTTGGCGGGGATGGAGCTGCAGCTCTGTGCTTTGATCCTGGTCTGAAAAACATTGATTTTCTGCTGTCTGGCACCTTGCTCTGATCCTGTGCCGGGTGGCTGTGAGGATGCTTGCAGCCACCTGCCGTTGGGAGCACTTTTACACCCACGTTGCCCAGGTGTCGATGACGGTGCAAGGCTTGGGCCAGGCGGCACGGCTCCTGGCAGCCGGCGAGGAGGAGGAAGATGCTATGCAAATGCCACCCTACGGGCTCAGGGATGGCACCTCCAGCCAGTGCAGCGGCTCCTCACATTTGGGTACCAAAGAGCCAGCCTGCACTGCAATGTCCTCTTGGAGCGGCTGAGGGCTGCCCAGCCAGGGTGTTCTCAGCGTGCTCAGCCCTTGAATTCGCTGTTTAGGAGTGGCTTTGCTGGCCAGAGCAGGCAGAAGAGGGATATTTCTTCCTCGTTGTCAGTGCCCGATGGCATCAAAAGCCTCAGCTAAACCTTCAGGTTTGCATCAGTACCCAACTGACAACAGAAAACTGTGTCTGAGATGGGCCCTGCTCAGCAGTTCTGAAAACCCCCTCTTGTAGGGGCAGGGATGTGCCCAGCTTGCTGGGCAGCATCTACAGCGTCTCTGACATGGTTTTAAATGAGAAGGAGATTTTTATTTGTTTCTTTCTTTTTTTTTTTCAAATAAACTTTCCCCATCCCATCATTTTAATTGCATAAAACCTAAGATCATAAACCCTACAAACCCCTTGCCATGGTCAGCCCATGGCCATAACATGATCCTGGGGAAAGTACTGGAGGGACTCTGCGGTTTCGGGTACGCTCTGCCAAGAGCTGGCAGAGCTGTTGGGGCCAAACAGCACCAACCTGAGCATCTTTTACACAGAAGCTTTCAAAATCATTGATTTGTACATCTTAAAAAAAAAAGAAAATATTTTTGCTGTTGTTACAGGATGGGGGAGCCGGCAAGGGAGAGCCCAAGTTTGAAATGCAGAGAGGTGAGTTTCCTGGTGCCATCAGTGCACCCGTGGCTTGCCAGGGGCAGGAGGAGTAGGTTGACCTGGGAAGGGGTTTCCTTCACCTTGCGACAGCCCGCTGGTGCCCCAGGGCACGGCATGGAGGCAGGGGACCGGGTCAGGGTTTGGAGCATCCCCATGGGGGTAGGACTGGGGCTGGCAGAGGGAGGCACTGGGCATGGCTGTCTCACCAGGGCAGGTGGCTCTGGGTGCGATGTTGCCTGAAGTCAATGAAAATGAATCCAGAATTAACTGGCCTTTTTGCATTGCAGGCCATAAGCACCAAGAGCATCTCCATTTGATGCACAAAAACGAGACGTCTGTGACAGGTAAGGGGGGCGCACATCCAGGTCCTGTTCCCACGGTGGGCAAGGTGGCACAGTCTTTATCCCTCGGAGGCTTCTCCTTGAAGGCAACTGAGTGTCTTTGCTGAGCAGAAGCCAGATCCTGCCCCACTCAAAGCTGGGGGTGGACTTTGGAGACTGCGTCTCTGAGCTGGATTTGGCCCATAGAGAAATATCAAGGGTGGGAGGTGCCGCGGTCTCTGCAGAGGAGCTGTGCTGCCGGAGGGGAACAGCGGGTGCCAAGGCATCGCTAACACCAACCTTTCTGAATTGCAGCGGAGAAGAGGCAGCCGATTGCAGCCCACCTGGCAGGTCTGAAAAGCAACAAGGTAGTCTCAGGTAAGACAGACCCGCTCGGCACTGCCTTGGCCAGGGACCCGGTGGGGCACGGCAGTGTGCATCCCCCAGCCGGACCCTGCAATCCTGCCCCATGGCTCTGTAAGGGTAGGGACAGGGACAATACGACCCCAGAATGAAAGCGTGTCCCCAGGACACAGCAAACCTCCCAGTGGTCACGTCACCACGTGCGCCTGTGCCACATGGGGTTCACGCATCCCATGCCAGCTGTCCTCAGTAGCCTTATATACGCCTTCCTAGAAATCCACCGCAGCGGCTTAATCTTTACAGTGTTTTTTATGAGCGGAAAACTATTTCTCTTTGTATTTAAGGAAACCAACCTCTCACTTTTCTTTTGGACTCAAAACACAACGCTTTTGCTCTCCTGGCCACGTCTTGCCGCGCTGGCTGCTGCGGGAGGGTTCTGCTGGCATATTGTATCTGCTGATCTAATCATCCTCCCACCTGTAGTGGTCCTGGTAGCAATATGGGCTGGCTGATGACTTTACAGTCACAACATAGATAGCTCCAAACTGATTTAGGCAAGCTGCACTTATGCACAGCTATGGCCGCGTTAGGTTTGAGAAACGCACGTGAGTCCGTTTGCATTCGTGCATCCCTCTGCGCAGACTGTGGTTGCTCTCGCAGCTCCATCCACCAGCGTAGCCTTAGCTAAGGGGCATCCTGCAAGAGCAAGGATTACCAAAGTGAGTAAGAGCTTGCAAGGTCAGGCTCTCAACCTGGCAAAGATTTCGCAATCTGAGCACTTTTGATTTAATTCTGGAGTAACTGCCAGTAATCTGCAACTGCTCTTTCCATCTCTGACGCAGCATTTCACCCAGAGCTCAGTCTACCTGTGGAAAGCTTAGTGTTAGATAAGATCAAAGCAGCAAGAAACTCACTGCATTTTAAAACTCCCTGCTTAAGCACTTGCTGAGCCTATAAAGCAGGTTGAGATTGCCCCGAGAGCAGCAGCTGCCTGGAGCTCAGCTCTGAGCCTCGGCAGTCGGGCACAGAGGAAACATCCCTGCGGGATGCACGGGCATGGACCATGGGCTGCGTGGATCGCCCACGTCATTCCCCTTGGAGCCAGGTTGCTCACTGTCGCTGCTCTCACAGGTGTGCCTGTAGGCTGGGGAAAGCGGAGGGCCAAAATCCCTCCTGGAGGTCGTAGCTGAGCTCAGCCCCTATGGCCGTGCCTTCCCCGTCTCTATATTGACTTATCCGTACTGACTCCAGCAGGAGTGTGTGTTCATGCGCTACTCTGATGACACCAGTAGTGCCCCAAAAGCCATGGAAGTAGCAGGTCGGCATGGGGAGCGGTCCTGGCGGTGGGAGGCAGCACTTGCCATGCAAAACCCTTCCAGCTCTGCACCCTGCCAGCTGGGATGTTCATTTTTGTGCTTCCTTGGCAAAGTCTCGCCTTCTGCGGAGGCCAGGTGGAGGAGGGACTTTGATGGAAAGGCAGTATCCAGTTTGGAAAAACTATCTGCCCTGGGGTGGGTGCCTCTGAAGATAGGAGCCGCAGTGTGTGTTGGCAGTGTGCTGAGGGCTCGGAGGCTGTGCCACCAAAAGCCATGAAGAGAGCAACCCTACAGGGGTGGACACAGGGTGTTTGGCTCACGGTGGCACCTGTGTGCAATCCTCCACGCTAAGAATTTCCACTTGGTTGGATGAAGGAAGCAAAATGCTCCTCTGCTCGCATCATTGATTCAAGGGTGTCAAAGTCAGTGACCAGAAACATGGGTTAAACATGGCCTGGCCTTGGGAAAGGGGACCTTGTTCCCCTGGGCTGGGGATGGTGTCCTGGGGTGGGCAGGACCCACTCCCGCACCCTGCAGCAGACAGAGGCTATGATGCCAAATGTCTGTAGGGTATCCCCCCAAAATCAGCCTGCCAAACTGGATGTCTCCTTCTCCCAGCTCATCTGCCATGCTTTCCCCTTACAGTGCTAGAGTGGCAGACAACGACGTACGGCCCCATGAACAACAGCTTGATATCCTACCAGGACGGGAAACTGAAGGTGAAGGAAGCAGGGCTCTACTACATCTACTCCCAAGTCAGCTTCTGCACCAAGGCAGAGACTTCGGCACCCTTCACCCTCTATATTTATTTGTATCTCCCCATGGAAGAGGACCGGCTCTTGCTGAAGGGACTAGACACACACAGCACCTCCAAGTCTTTTTGTGACCTCCAGTCCATCCGGGAGGGAGGTGTCTTCAAGCTCCGGGAGGGTGACATGGTCTTTGTCAACGTGACAAACTCAACACAAGTGAACTACAGCCACGGCAGCACCTACTTTGGCATCTTCAAGCTGTAGTGAGGAGGGGACTGACCTGAGCTGGGGGTCCAGCTTGACTTCACTGAGCAAAGTGGCTTTCCCTGTTTCCCGTATTTATGTTCCTCTGCCTCTTGGGTTTTCTTGTTTCTTAATTTGTATATTTTGTTATTTATTAATGAACACAAACGGAACAAAGTTTGAAGCTGTTGTTGTCTGCGCTTTGCTTTTTTCTTTCGTTGCCAACGGTTTGGTACGTGCTGGTGTTGTGTGTCTGGGTCCACCATGCCCTCCGTGCCTGGCAGGGTGGATGTCCCCGTTATGTCACAAGAGCTTTATTTAGCAAATTCTACCATCAACGTTTCTTTCCTAACAACGTAGGATGGCTCAGGGTAGTACTCCAGCCAAGCTAGGTTCATACATATCTCCCATACCAATCTGCCTACAAAACATCAACGGAAAAACATTAAAAGGCTTAGGAACGTCTCCTCTAAAGGAATCAATCAGCCAAACACTGTCCGTATGTGCTAGCTGCTGGTGATGCATCGTTGCCACCCTAACTGTCTGCTTTATCTCGAGAACTGCCTTTTTTCCACCCATGCCTATCTATGAAACTCAGCCAGCCTTCTTGTTTAGGGTGACACTGCCTTGGCCATGTTCATGCTTGGTGACAGTTGTCCTCCAGCAGAGGGGCAGTCGGTGGCCCAGGGGGACTGCTGATTTCAAGCCAGAGTGCGAGTAAGGCACCAGCAGTGCTCTCAGCAACCCGAATCCACTCGCCCGACTGTCCTCCCACCTCTGCAGGTAGAGGACCCTCTGCCTGTGGGCTGTTCACTTCCCTCTGGAAGGGATGTTGGCCACCACCATCAAATGTGGCCCTACCTCCTCTCCTGAGACCCTTCCTACCCCAGGAGGAGGACCAGGAAAGCATGGAGGCGGCAGGACCAACTGCTTCTTCCCAAGCCTTCCAAGGTGCACGTGCAAAGCATCTTCTGGCTGCCCTCAGTGAGGATGTGGCACTCTTCCTGGAGCTCCAGGAGAGCAGGACTGTGCAGACGGGCAGGAGCCCATCTCAGGCAGGGGGTATCTGGGTGACACGCGTGACCCTCTTCTCCAGTTTGGCCCGCAGGGAAGGTGAGCTGAGCAGCAGCAGGGCACAAGGATGTTGATGCAGCATTTTTCAAAAGCATCTAAAGATGCCAAAGGTGGCAAGCCTGGAGCATTTGATTGTACAGGTCATGCTTGTCAGAGTGCAAAAGTTTGGAAATACTCCTGGAGGCCAACAGGTTTGCAAGTGGAAGAGCTTTCAGATTTGGGCAGTCCTCAGGGTTTGCTTGGTTGGAGGCTGCAGGTCTGGTCCTAACACAGTGCCTGAGTCCCACCACTGCCAGGACGGTCAGGGCGGTCTTTGCACAGCTCATTGCAGTCCTGGGTGCCCAGCATGGCCCCCTCCCAAAGATGGGGAGGCTCAGAGACAGTCTGGTTTTACTATAATTTAATATGTATTTGATGGCCGTTCTCCAAAACTGCCTATCACCATCAGGGAACGGACCGCTCTGACACTGGGTATAAAAACTACTTATTTAACTAAAACTGTCTTATATTTGTAAACAGAGAGGGACTGTGTGCCAAGGGACTGCGCATGGCCATAGCTCTGTTTTGCAGCATATTTCAACATTCATGGTTCCCCCTTCCCAAGTGTGGGCTTTCATCCGCTGCAACTAATACAATTTATGAATTAAGAGATAGGTGCTTGGTATGCTTCGAACGCCACTCACCCTTCTTAGCCCCAGGCTGGGATTTCCCCAGGGTCCTGCTTGGAGTCTGGGGACCAAAAGGGCAGAGGGGTGGCACTGGGGGGCACAGTGGGGACAGCCAGTCCCAAAAGCCTCTGGGGGGGGCAGCCACCCCACCCTGCTCCTAGGGGCATCTTGGGGTGCCAGGGCCATGCAGCACCAAGGGCATTTTGGCTGGAAGAGAGAGCGGGGACCCCCCCTGCCCTGGGAAGGCAGAGAGGCACCAGGGCTGGAGCCCCCAGCGCAGCTGTGGAGCAGAGGGGTGGGAGCTAATTTAAGGGAATTTAGGACACCTGGCTGGAAGAGGACTATTCCTGCTTGCCCTAAGGTTACGGAGACTGCAGGGACGTCTCTGCTTTGGAGCAGAGGGATGGCTGCCGCACGAGGTGGGATCCTGTGGCCGCCGTGCGTGGGGTGGCAGGGGCTGGGTGGCCGCTGCCTCCTGCGGTGGCGTGGGTCCCGCCACCTCCTGCAGTGGCGTGGGTCCCACCGCATCCCCGCTGCTGCCGAAACCCGGCCAGCCCCTGCGGGCTGGGCTGACGGAGTCGGTGCTGGTGTGGCTGGAGAGCCCCAAACCTCTGCAGGGGGAGGTGGAGGTGCCTGGTCATGGTGGGAGTGTGAGTGGGAACCACAGGAGAAAGCAAAGGTCGTGCAAAGCGGCATGGCCTGAGAAAGGGGAAAAAGCTGGCTGGGAGCGAGCAGATGAGGAGAGGAAGGGATTGCTGCGAGGAGCTTGTGTGTGGCCGTTTTCGGGTGCCCAAAACCTTCAGGACCAGAAATGCTGTTTGTCACGGGCGAGGGGAAATTGTGATCGGTGCCCAGCTTTGAAATCCCCCCGCGGCCCCCCGGCTTTGGTGGCCAGGAGCACCCACCGGAGGGTTTGGGCCAGGCTGCGATCCCCGGCCCAAATCACTGAGAGGGGATCCAGGAGCAGCAAATCGCATGGAGAAATAGATTTTTCATGCGTGGCTGGGGGAAACAAGTAAAGAGGAGAGGAAAAAAAAAATAGGCATAAAACAACTTAATAAATTCTGCAGCAAGAGCAGCAGATGCCAACTGCCGCCTCCCCTGCCCACCTGGCCCCAGCCCCCTGCCCGCGCCGCTGCCTTTCCCGGGGCTTTTGTTTCTTGGCTCCGTTACTTTGCTTGCCAAAAATAGCCCGTGGGATTCAGATGTGAGGTAGCGCGTGGGAGGGGAGGAGATGCGATTGCTACCATCCAGCTGTGGCCGTCTCCCGAGCGGCTTTGTTCTCCTCCCTGGCCCCTGCCCGGTGCCGTGGCGGGTACAGGTTTCCTCTCGCCGTGGAAAGTTTGAAGGTTGTCAATACATTGATTTTTCCCTTGACGTGGAGCCTCTCTGTCACTCCTTGGGCTGTGGATTTTACAGTTTCTGAACTGATTTTTGTTCTTCTTTCTGAGTAAAGAAGGGAGAAGGTGATGAGTACGTGGGGCACATCAGCAGGACTGGCACGGTGGGCCATGGATGAGCAGCATCAGGAGCAAGCAGCAGTGTGGTTATCTGCTGGGAGAGGTGCTTGCATGGCTCAAAACACACTGAGCTCACCAGCAAATATATATATATTATATATATTTTAGTTCTATATAAGAAATGAGATTTTGGATTGGTTTTTTTCCTTAAAAAAGATTGGGATGCCAGTTTCCAAGCTGGGTCTCTCCAGGTTGTGCCACTGAGCTCAGGGCTGTTGGGCAGCAGGAGCTGGAGGATGGCTGGCCACGTGCTGCGTGGCTGTGCATGGTAGCCACTTGGGTGACAAGTGTGTCCTAGCACCTTTGTGGACTACTTTGGGTCTTTTTTTTTTTTTTTTAATCCCTCTTCTCAGGCACCGTGTGCCTGGGTGCCAGCCTTACCTCGGCACCACTTGCTTGGTGACAGCCCTTTCTCCTGGTTGGGGCAGGGTCCCCATCTTTTCTAGGAGGTCAAACCCATTCCATGCATCCCTGCCCGGGGGCAAGGGAGACTTCTCCCTCCCATTTTAGTTTGGATTCAGGTTCACTTGTCCAGCGGAACGGCGCTGCACCGGCGCGGTTAGTGGGAGCAGCACACCCACCACAAACAGTCGCGTCCAGGACATCCCCAGCCGCGGCGGTGGTTTGGGCTGCACAGATTAAGCTGTTGTTTGGTTTTTTTTTTTCTGGTTTTTCACATTGATGGTCATCTGGAGCCAAACTCTGTTGCTTGGAGGATGCTGGTGCTGTCTGCATTAGAGTTAGGTCATGCAAAGGGGCTGTTTGGGAGCTGGCACAAGAGAGGAGGCCAAAGGGACCCTGTATTCAGTAGGAGAGCAGGATGGATGGTCTCTGGTTAAGGCCTGGATCCGGCCTCATGGGGACCCAGGAGTGGAGATGGTCCCCCCAAATTGAGCCCGGGGGGATGCCTCCTCCTTGCTCTTCTGCCCAGTGCAGGCTCTGGGGCACTCGGGTCTGGATGTGGCCCTGCTCTGCCTCTGCAATAATTCCCCAAAGTGCCACCGGGGTTCAAGCATGCTCCCTCACAGACTTCAGTGTTTTTCTACAATGTGCCCAAGGCCAGTGTTTCTTTTTCACTTGTTCTTTTTCCCGCTCTGACTGCTGTGTTTGGTGAGGGAGAGCAGGGTCTGGCCCTCGATCCTCCCGGTTTGGCTGCGGGCTGAGAGCGCAGCATGTCTCTACCAAAGAGTTAAAAATACCAGCATGCAGGAGAGGTCTTGTCCAAGTGGTAGACCAAAGGAAATCCTGTCACCACACCTAATCGCCAGAAAAAAACTCGAACAACAAAAAAAAAAATCTCAAACAGGCAGGAAGTCACTTATCTACAGCAACCCGCTGGTGCAGCGGAGAGCAGCTAGTTCTCCATAAAGCGTCCTTGTTCACAGAGTGCAGGTGGAGCCTGAGGGATGGAAATGCATCTCCTTCCCGTGGGACCAGGCGTCCTTCCCTGCTGCAAGTCTGGGTAATGGTGGGAACAACAGCCCAAGTGCCAGCATTGCCATTTGCACCAGTATCCCCACCAGCATCCAGTAAATCGGAGGGTGAATGATGCAGCCACGGGCGTTTTGAGCAAATCAGGGATGCCCGGAGCAAGCACTGACTTTGCTTTTGTGGTGGAAACAAAGGAAGTAGCACGGAGAGCTAAGAAGCGATTTTTATCCTTCTTTATTTGTTGAAAATGTCAATTAAAAAACTGTTCAAAATAAAAACATGTTAGAAAAGTTGAACTTGCATAAGTAGTTACAGTAAATAAACCTACATGACAAAGATAAACTGGAAGGCAGCTGACACAACATCCATCTAAAGACACTCACTGGAACCTATTTACAAAGCACTGTAAACAAAGTAAATATGGAAACATTGCTGTCCATCCGGCATGGCTTCTTTTCCTTTTTATTTTGTTTTCTTGTCTTTTTTGGCTTCTAGCTCTTGACAAACACTTGATCCAAAGTGTCCCAGTGTGCCCTCCATCACATTACATCTTACAAACATGCATATGTACACAGCACAGGTTTCAACTAAACCGGGGGGCAGCAGGGAAACATTTCTACCCTCTCCTCGGAGTGTACATGGCCCTTGGTTTGCTTCCTTGCACTGGCTGCACATTGCGAGCCCGGTCCCCAGCCCGACTTTGGGCAGGCAGCAGGATGGGTCGATGCCAGGGTGTTTGGGCATGGCATCCCAGAATAGCAGCTTGAGCTGCTCGGTGTGCAGCAAAGGTTGTTATCCCGGAAAAACGATTAACCAGCACAGCAGGGCTTGTCTGTTGACCAACCCGCTCAACTGCGTGCCTGGGCAGGGATGTGGGGAGCTGCCATCCAGCTGGGATGCTCTGGAGATGGCAAGTGTAGCCAGAGCAAGAAAGACCTCTGGTTTGTCCTAGAAACAGCTTAGATTTAAAAAGCGTCTCTGTTTATACTCCTTGTGATGTTTTGGAGTCTAGCTCTCCCCAAACACCATTTGCTATGTTGGGGCTAAATTTTAACTGAGAGGAGGGAGTTGTAATTATTGCCTCTATTATGTCCTTCATGACCAATGTAACGGTATGACTGTAATGAGCTGTGGTGTGTCTGCACACCCTGGGACCATGCTGCCCTGTGATATACGTAAGACTTATTATTAACTTTAACAGAAGGTTACTTTTATAATGCTGCTAAGGAAGGAAGGAAAACATCAGTTCTAAACTAGAGTATAACACCAAATAAGATGAAGATAGCCGATACATATGCATGTTGCCTGTGTGCTGTGTTCGAGGAGCTGTGCAGGGATCTGGAAGGGTGTTGCACGTCCTTGCCCCAGGAGCGTTTCAGTTCTTGTCAAAGCATAAACATAAATATCTTTCCTATCCCAAGAGAAAGTTCCTTTTTCCTAGCCGAAAGCCCCTTTGGGGCGATGGGGGGACAAGTGGCCGTTGGCTAGGTTCCCAGCCTTTGGAAAGGAGCGATGGAGAGCCTAACGTGGGCAGAAGGGAGCAGGGAACCAGCACGCTTGGGGGTTGTTTTTTGTTGTCAAGCAGTGTTTACATTTCATACAGAGAAAAGCATGTCCTGCAAGGGGAAGCACAGCAAAACTATAAACTCATACGATACCTGGACACTCAATGTGAAAAACCAGGGGGTAGGAGTTATAGGTCATGCATAAGAAAAGGGATGGGGGGGCAGAACAGCAGTTACCTGTTGTGCTGATCACGAGCTGTTAGGAGGCAGCACTGTGCAACATACCTTCCCATGCGCTCTGACAGGTGCTCCAGATCTGACTTCCCCAAGGAGTTCAAATGTCTTCATGTTAATTGCACATTTTAATCAGTATCAAGGCCACACGGGAACCACAGTATTGCTGGGCTCTAGTTCGCTACAGTCAACTAATGGGGAAAAAGAAGGTGGTTGGGAAAATCTTCCCCAGTTGTGATTATCTGAAAAGAGGAGCATGGTGCTTTTTGGTTTCTGCTCAATGCCACCTCAATAATGTTTTCATTCAATAAATAGGTACCGGTGCTTTTGAAAAGAATGAAAGCATTAAAAAGTGCTTAAGCTTCCTCTAGGAAACTGCTGCCAAACCCTCTGTGAGTGGCAATCATTAGCAGAGTTTGTATTTGCTCCCAGTAGCAGGTACGGATGAGGTATTAGTTGCTGCAGATGAATTGTGAATCATGGACCGCTTGCTTACTGGTTTAGTTGTGATTGTTTCTGGTTTATTTCCTTATTGGATGGAAGAAAACCAATTTTTTTTCTCCATTACTTTTTTTTTTTTTTTTTGGTAACAAAATTCCCCAAACCAACAAAATAAGGAGCAAGAAGAGGCAAAGGATCCAGTTCCGCTTCCCAAAAAACACCTGAGGTCACAAACCACTGCCAGCAGCTTCTCCCCTAATTCAGGCAATCAGGGATGACTTGCGCCCCGTGTCTTCCCTGCCACACTCATCCGTCTGCTTCAGCAGCCTTCTAACCAGCTTCTCCAAGTCCTTCCTGGATTTAAGCTCTTCCTCCAAACACTGTTTCATCCTTTTGTTCTCCTGCGAGGGGAAAAATAAAGGAATAAAAAAGCAGTTAATGCCCATGCACTTTACACAGCGAGGAACCTCCGTGCGCCTTGCTGCCTGGTGTCCCAGTTACTTTAAGCAGGCAGAAGCATCCTCCTGGAAACCTAATTTTAGCCTGGGTTGGAGGACCCTGTTCTCCTGGGGATGTCTCTTCCACTTCCAGGCTTGGGGCTGGAGGGAGGAGGATGTATTTCCTCTGAGTCTGCAAGAACTGGTATCCACCAGACCCTTATAAAATGAACAGTCAAGTTGAAAGAGCTTTTAGAGTAGGGAGAAAGTTTCATGTTACCACCAAGACCTCCTGCTGGTGCTCAAGGGACTGTGTGGTGAGCTGATTCAGGGAGCTAAACCAGGGGAAAGCTAACGCTGATTCAGGGAGCTGCAGGACTGCACCAGCACGAGCAAGACTTTTCCTGGGCACAGATCAGTCAAGGACAACGACCCGGCGCAGCCTGGCTGGCTTTTGCTCAACTCCTAGCGCAAACGATCCCGCTCAAATTACCTGCTTCAGTTCTTTGACTTCATCTTTCAGTGCATAAACCGTGTCAACAAGGCTCCTGCAAAAAAAAAAAAAAGAAAAGAAAAAAAGAATAAAAAGAGCTGGAGTGCAGCAAAACAGCAACAGCATGGGAGCTTTTGTGAGCAAGGCACTGATAAGGAAAGTGCTTCCAGCTTCTGCTTTGCAAGCATCAGGCTGCTGCTATCCCTGCTGCCTGTGAGAGGACTCTGGAAACACAGCCCAGGAGCATTTATAGGCCACCAGTCCCAAATTCAGGGCTCATTTCTCGAAACTCAAGATATATTCATTGTTCTGCTTTCTTTCAGTTATCAACAAAGGACTGTGGCTTTGACTTCCTTGTTTACGCTACTGCAGTAAATAACAATGCCTTTAAAACTGGAAATGCCTGAGCATCTTTTGGAAAATGGCCTTGATTCCTTGAGGTTATGCTGCAAAAAAACAAGCATGAAAGGAATGCACTGTCTGGATTACAAAAGAAGTGGATCAATGCAGTCACCCAGATGCTGAAGCTACATAACAGGCTGGGAGCACTCACAGAGAGGGTGCCAGCCAGGCTCCCGAGGGGTAGTAGCAGCCCACTATGTCAGTGGTTAAAAAAAAAATAGCCACTTGTTTGGTTCTGTCCTCCCTGACCCCATTAGCTACATCCGGATAAGCCCTGGGACTTGATAAACTGGCTCTTGGGACCCAGCACACAGACTCCCGGAGGGCTACAGCCACGTCAGAGCAGCTGGGAAGGCGGCTCTGTTCTTAAAAAGGGACAAAATAGCAACTGAAATAGCCCAGTGGTTCTTGCCAGGACTAAGGCAGCAGTCGGTGACACCAGCCCTGCTCCTCTGCAGAGATGCAGGAGAGGGCATTGGTTTTTAATGTCCTTCCAAAAAGCAACAAGGGGATCTGCAAATGGAGGGCAGCCGCGCTTACTTTTCCTCCGTGACAGTCTGGCCGTTGCTTCGTGTTTCCTCTACGATGATTTTCTCTTCCTCAGGAAGAAGGACTTGGGGGATGGAGTCTTTACGGGAGCCTGTGTACAAGAATTACTCATCAGGAAGAAAAAGGGAGACTTGATGACCTGATGCCCAGGACACTCTGGAGGCAGCACGGCAAATGCAGCCTTCGTTCTCCCCGCTCCTCTGCAAGCCTGGCGCAGACTGGGGACGCAGGGGCTCCAGCAGCCACCAGCTATCTGCCACGGTTAAATACAGGCTTATATGTATCGCCAACCTGGAGCTAAAGCAGCTAGTGGAAAGTTTTCAAGAGGGCTCACTGCATCTAAAGCTACATCATGACTTATAAATGAAAACATTCGATTAGGGTCAAGAGCTCTCAGAAGAAACATGCCCCCCCTTTTTAAATGTACCAATATTTGATAGTTCAGTGATTTAATTCGACACCTCACCAGCAATGAAAATAGTTATATTTCCAGAGTTGAAGATGTTAGATAGGTTCTTATGAAGCAGCTTGTTCTTAAACACGCAGCTGATTGAGAGATAATATTCATGCTTCCTTTCTAAAGCTATATGCAACCTGAGATTACCATCAGGTTTTCAGTGCTTACAGCCACAGGCACTGACTAGGTTTGCTTAATTCCTAACAAGTGCTGGTGAAATAGCTGTGTCTCATCTGCCCTCCTACCTGCTTCATTCTCCGTGTTTAGAAGAAAAACAATGGCAACTAAACCACCAGATAGATGAAGCTCCCTTATCTTGAAGATTGAACACCACACAGTTTCCTAGCATAAGTCTCGTTGCTGTATGATGCAACCATCTGGTTTTTCCCAGAGGGGTTATCAGCGTTGCAGGCAGAGTATGAACTAAATAATTTGGTTGTGTGCCCACCTGAGCTGAGGGCTTGCTGGAAGCCTGCCCCGGTACAGTATGCCTCGATCACCTTCAGGATCTGAGCATCTTCTTCCAGCGCAGCAGTACCTGTAAAACATTGCAGACAATAGCTATCACAAAAACCAAAGTGCTCTGGCTTCATCTCTCCCAGCCTTTGCTCCCAAGTCCCTTAAGAGAAGAGTGTGCTGTTTCCTTGACTGACACTATCTCTGGGACTTTGCCTAATTTCTTTTTGAGGTCCTTTATATTTTCTGGCCTTTGCAATGCCCTGTGGCATTGAGCACCATGACTAAATGGTATGAAAACGCACTTTTAGCTGCTCATCTCAGCAAAACTCAGGGGGTGATGCCTGACTTCGGGTGCAGGCAGCACCAGGAGATGGGTAGGCAGAGCAGCCCTGCTGGGAGGGATCTGGTACAAACACAGGAGAGCAGGACTTGGAAACGTGAAGTCTCAATTTCCAGCCTTAGCTCAGTGCTGTCTTCTTGAGGGAGACAACTGACCTTCAGTGGCAGCTCACTGCTGGGTGACCACAGCCTTCCATGTAAAACCCCTAAGGAGTGTCCCAAGTGGACTTCAGGGAGCTGTCAGGACATCTCTCTTCGCAGGTTAACACCTCTGCAGGGATGGAGCCTTTTTTTCTTCCCTGATCCCCCACGGAAACTGTTCCAGGACCTCCTGGCACGGCCAGGTAAGGGTTTGTCCCAGCTCTCAGGCATATTTTGATGACTGTTGATGTGCAGTTTTACTGCAGCTTTTAACCACGTGGAATTAGTTCCTTGGCTTTGTACCCAGAACACGACCACACACAACCCATGACCTTGTGCTAGCAATCACGGGGAGGGTGGTAGCATGTCTGGCAGTCATAACTGGGAGGGGATCTGGCAGAGACTGAGGACTGGTGCGCTTCCAGAAGCCTCCCGTGCTCGGCAGCACAAAGGCTTGCTCACAACGTGAGCATCCTGTCGCATCCTGCACCGTAAAAAAGGCTGTTCTCAAAGTCCTGTGGAGATCACCAAGTACACAGAAACCTCCAAAAAAAAAAAGAGAAAAATACAACACTTACTTTTCCGAATAACGAACTCTTCATCAGATGGTTTTCTCTCAGTTTTCCTTTTTGGAAGAAACTTCTTCATTGTTTTTGGACTTTTGCTGGAATCCTACAGAGAAACAGACTCCTGTGTTTAACCAGAACCAAAGGCAGCTCAAACAGCGGAGCAGCACAGCTGAATGCAGCTATCCATGTTATGCACAACACTTTAGAGAGCTACAAAGCAGACAGTGACAAAGTCAGGCAAAATGATGTTTTTTGCCTTCCCTGTGTGCTAGTTGTGGCCCACTGCTCCCAGGAATTGCACCTGCAGGTCTGGGCCAGGACAAGCTCCTCTAGCAAATTCATCCCTCGGCTACGACCCTTTAGCCAAAGAATTAAAACACATTCACAGCACTTTTAGTCTGCTTACCAACTCTGTGGTCTTTGTTAGAAAACCCTATAATGTTGTTTATTTCCTTGATTTGATTTCTAATATAAAACAGTTGGCAAATAACATTGCTTCTAAATGCACACAATTTGTTTGAGAGTATAAATCCCCCGTACACACAGACAGAGAACAGACAAATACACACAAAGTTAGTGTTTGCTATGATTCCACAGGTAAGAAACACAAGCTTTTATCTCCTTCACTGAGTTACAAGTCTTGCTGATTTGGAGAGAATTAGTGTATTAGCAGATTACATGCAATATGGATTTTAAGCAGGAATAGAGACATGCCAGGAAGTTTAAGTACTGTAATACTAAATCCTTCTTGAGAGTTACCTCAAAATATATTTGCCAGTTGCTACTGACTCTCACAATAACTTACTGATACAGCCAGGCAAAATTAGGGTCATGCAAGCACAAGAAGCGTGAAGAGGAACAAGCATTCTTTGCCACGGTAAGCCAAAGAGATGTATCTACCCTTACCTTTAAGATATAAGACATCCTCTACAATGAATATGCAAAGAAAGAGAAGATGAGTGTGAGAGATTGATGATTTTATTGACCAAGTCCATTAAATCCACAATTCTAAACCACATTTAAATGTTAGTGTTGCGATTAATGTGGCACACCCTCCGTACTGGTTTTAGAGCACTATCAACATGCAAAGGAGCACGGTGTCATGCAAAACTGAAAAAAATTACATGTGAAACGCATGGTAAGTGGGCATTAATACACTCTCAACACGTCAAAATAGAGAACATGCCTCCTCAGTTAGTAGTAGGTTTCTGTAGATGTTGGTTGTCTAAGAGAACAGCGCTTAAAAATGCAGCACCTCTCGGCGCCCAGCTCCGTCTGAGCCCCGGGGAGCAGCTCGGGGTCTGGCCCCGTGTTCAACACGGGTCCTGGGGTCTTCAACCTGTCCCAGCTGGGATGATGGGATGCTCTACCCACCCTGGTGACAAGCCCCCGGGACTATGTTTTCTCAAAGGGGACCTGCCATCCTCACTGGAGACCCGAGAGCGTCAGGCATCAGCGCAGCGGCATCTCCCTGCTCCGCCGGCAGGATGGGGAGCTCCCTGCACACCCTGCGGAGGGTCCCATCCCAGTCCTGAATCCCGGTGTTATAAACCCTTCACCTAATGCAAAGCAGGCCACTTAAAACAAAAGAAGTAGAAGAAATCATCTGTAAATCTTTTTCACTTTGCTAACCTGAATCCGGACACACCGCTTTACTCACAGCACCTGCTCTGTCATTTCAAATGATTACTGGAAACAGAACAGGAAAAATGACCCAATTTCAATGGAAATAACAAGAGTGCTGTGCAGTACGCAAGCAGGTTCTGGGGTTTCCTGAGCACAGCTTGGTACGAGGAAATGCACAAGACTCTGCCATCCCATCCTACACTACTAGAAGCCAATTAAAGTAACACTGGATGTCTGAAAATCTCTAATCTTTTAATCAAAGTCTCCCACTCCCTTCCCTGCAAATTACCTTTGAAATCTGTATTCCTTCATTACATCTGCGTTATAGGAAGGTGACATGCACCGAGCTGTTAGCATAGCTTATTTTCTGCCCTACTTTAAATTTAAAAATAATACAATGAAGTAAGAGTTCTGCTTAGTGACTGACCATCCCAGAGGGAGGGACGATGCAGATCTACTTGGGCCAACAACTGAACTTATTTCATATTTGTCGTCACAAGCTCGTGTCCACGAGTCCCTCCCCTGAGAGGGGAGCTGCCCCCCAGGCTCCGGCTGGACCGACTGGGTACCAGACTGCGCCTGCCTGCCCAGCTCTGCTCCAGCTCTGCTGGACCAGTTGGCCTTCGGGTTTCCACCAATGTGGCCAACACAGCCCGTTCCTGTGCAAAACCACATTTTTGGTCCTTTGACACCTTGCACGCTACCATCCAGCCTGCAGCAGCATCCCGCCCCTTGGGGCTCCCTGCCTGCTCGGCCTCTGCGGCAAAAACATCTCACCTGGTTTTGACACCAAGAGTTTAACTCCTGCTGTGTGCGGCAGGGGACTACTGAGAAACTGCAAAGGACCGTGGCATTAAAGATACCACTCAATCTGTGGTTTTGGCCTGCTTATAAATAAATATCAGCCTTGCACTTCCACACAGAAAAATTTCACCTCTACTTCATGCCTCTTCCTATATTTTAATTCACCATGCAAGGAAGAAATGGTTTAGTCTACGTTAGGGATTTGGACCATGCAAAGATTAAGGGTCATTTCCAGTCTGCTTGGTTGGTTTTTGAACAATTTAATTCCCAAACTGTAATGCGTTGGTTTACAAATTTTAAGAAATAAAGGTAACAGAATGCCGTGAGACTACCTAAAATCTCTACCTGCAGCAGCGGACTCACAGCCCCCCCAGCTACCGGGCTCTCCATCCCTGAGTGCTGGGGGGGCTGGGAGGGTCGAAGCCCCCCTCCCCGTCCCCATCCCCACTGGGAACCCGGGCAGTGATGCTCCCAGGGCTGCTGTACCAAGAAAGGCAGCTGACTCAGAACCGGAGTGCTCGTTCAGTAAGGGGAACATTACCCAAGTTACTGGTGAGTAATCCCAAAAGTTTAACGTGAGGTAGGGAAGAAGAGCACTGCAGTTGCAGCAGGGGGTGAGAATCGGAGCTGGGTTGTATTTTGGGTTTCCCCACGCCGCCTCCTACCTCCCAGGCTTGGGGTTTCTGCGGGGGAAGCGATCCCTCGGGCTGCCGCCTCCCAGCAGGGTATGGGTGTGTAAAACACTTGGGTGGGCGGCGAAGGAGGGTCGAGCCCCACGGCTACTGCAGCCACCAAAACACGAGAAATATCAACGGGCCTTTTTCCTCTTCCTCTTGGTGCAGAATTGCTGCTCTATCCTGCAGCTCCGGCTGGAGCTGGAATACATCCCGGCAGGGAGCCCAGCTCCCACCCACGGCTCAGACCAAGGCAGGAGGAGGAAGAGGAGGAGGAGGCAGCTTCACCACAGCACCGCTGAAGGACGGCGCTCAGTAGGATGCGCGAGGCTGTGGGACATGCCGCTGCAGGACCGGTGACATCCAGCAGCTGAGGGTGCTGGCTACAGCAGCCGAGAGCAAACATCGAGCCTGCAAACACCCGTGCTCACGCTTCACTTGCAGCACAAAGCCAGCCGCAGCGACAAGCATCCGTCGCAGGACTGGGGCAAAACTTGGCAGAGTCATTCCTCTCAACAACCCCTAACCTTCTGGGCCCTCGCTATGGGATAAGAAACCCCCGCACAAGCACTAGGGATTGCCATGAAATCAGGGTCCTCTGCAGGCGCGAGGGACGATTACCTCTTTGTAACTCAGCGCTGCTGACGGTCTGAGTGGAGGAGCAGGACGGAGGCAGCTCAAGCTCCAGGGCTTGAGGATTTTGGGGGGTTCTAGAGGCCCACGGATCTGTCCGGCTGAACTAAATGTCTGAGAAAATAGATGAGAAGCAAAGGAAGACTGTTAGCCACCGAACTTGTAGAGAAGCAGAGGGGGATGGAGAAGAGTTCACTGTGAACTCCTCTGAGACATCTAGGTTACAACAAAAATAGGGCAGATTACATGTAAAATGGTACAAGCATGACACAGTTACAAACAAAACTGCAGGACGTGTCTTCCAGCTGTACACATTAGCTCCATACCGAGGTGCATTGCTGAAACAGAGACATCAGCCAGCGCTGGTTCCTCTGCCGGGGAGGTGAGACGCTTACCGAATGAGCGCTCCAGGACTGCGTTTTGGATACCGTGTTGCACGTCCCTTTGGTCAGCCTTTGCAAGTGGTCAAGCCATTCATGCAAGTCCTGGCTGGTGCTGCAGGACACGGTGATCCGCTCCGTCATGTTCCCTGCAGCAGAGGGTTAGATAACCGTCTTTAGCAAGAAGTACAGACCCAGGAGGAAACACGGGGTGAGCTCAGCTCGGCACAGCAGCAAGCAGCTCCTCAGTTTGCAAAGTCCAGTGGCTGCAAAAAGGCCAGGGCAAAGATGTGACTGCCCATCCTGCTCTGGGCACCCAGTGCCAGCCACTGGAGCTGCACAGAAAGCCTAAGGGAACTGGTAAGACGAATGTCTGAGGAATTACTTCATGTTAAAAGTAAGCAAATGCAACATTTCCATGATTAACAGAACGCTGACGCCAAATACCACCAGCATAAATAGCTGCACTGCAGCCAAGGCACTGAGCATGAAATGACTGTGTACAGCTACAAGTAATGAGATTAATCAAAGGGGAAAATTGGGAGGAACATTAGGAAAGCTACCTGATGACCATAGCCATTAATCTGTCAATAAACGAGGCGCTCACAGCTGCATGGGATGGATGCCAGACGCAGATGGGGCACACACAGCACAGAGCAGTGCTACTGGGGCAGGAGATTTGTCCCATATGAAACACTATCGTCTCCAACAGCAGCCCAGCGCCAGAGACAGAGCTCAAGGGCATTGGGAGGTCACCTCAACCAGGAGGGAGATGGTCAGGAACTCAGACAATGCACGGTAAAAGAGCAAAAAGAAGAGCGTGGTGCAGTGGTTAGGGGGAGGAGGACGACCAGGACCTCCAGTGGCAGCTGCTGGTTGGACTGGGAGGATGGCCCCAGGCAGGGGCCCCACTGACCTGCGATTTCAAACATGTGCTCATTCCCTTCAGCATCTTCCAGCTTTGTCAGCGTCATTCCTGTCAAAGGCAGCTTTCCCTAGGAGAATTGAGGAGGAGTCAGTGTCTGCATCTGCTTCCCAGCGGGGGTTGTTGTGCTTGTTTCTGCTGATTCCTTTCTCTTTAGGAATCGCCATTAAAAACTAATTTGTGAAGGCTTCAGACTGCAGGAAGAGTCTCCTTTAATGTATGGATCTAGACTTCCCTGCACAACAAGGTCAAACCCCCCTGAGAAGAGGCTCCCATGACAACTGAGTCATGCTGGCTCATCTGCCACCCTTTCCCTTCACTAGGTGCAAACCCTTTTACAACCAAGACAGGAGGAACAACTTCCCCTGGTTTTTCTGAAAGCCTTCCCTGTCCTTCTGTTTTGCATACTGAACTGCCTGCTCACCTTGCTCCCGCTGGTCGGTGAGGTCAAAACCCCAGCCAAATCCTTCCCAAATCTTTCCCATCTCCCTTGCTTATGACAAATGACACGTCAACACAAGAGCATCCTTTTCCTGGAGGCAACTGGAGAAAAGCCAAGCTCCCAACAGCCTGATTGCAGCCATTCAAATGGTAAAACACAAGAAATGCAGAGGTTTGGGGTGCCTCACGGAGGGGAAATTTTGGGCTCTTTACAGTGGCCTTTATAGTAGTGAAATATTTTCCAGAGACAGCACAATGCTGAGAACCGGCTGGCTGGTCGTGTGGGGCAAAACCTTACAGCTGGTCAGGACACCTTACACACACACAGACACACACACACACCATTCCTGAGAACAGCATGTAGGACAACATGCTGCGAGGGTTTTTTTTTTTCTAATTTCACAGCATTCACACTTACCAAATGCTGTTTAACCAGTTGGCAGCACAAAGGCACTAAGCCGCCTAGCACAAATGGTAAAACCAAGCCCTGGTTCCCAGCCTGGGGCATTTGCATCACAACAGAGAGGTTTAAGGAAGCAGAGGATTTGAATTTGACAAGAGCTATCTGATTTCCTTTTTCACACCTAACGCCTTGCAACTTGAAATTAAGCATGCTTACCTGATAGATGAACCCACTCATCCGTGGGCTTGCAGACAGCATCAGCAAAACGTTTGAAAACAACAAGAAATACCGCTCTTCTTTCTCCTGCAGGGATAAGAATTTAGGTTAATCCAGTTTGCAATGCATCACAAGCATTTTCCTCCAGCAAACTGAACCTGTTGCAGCTGGAATCACAGCTTGCGAGATCACCCCCAAACCAATTATTTTGGCTTTTTTTCTTTACAGCATCTCATTTCAGTACTAGTTTTCCCTTCGTATGTTTTTGTCTGCATCCTGCTAATCCTCTTCCAATCATTTCAGAGTGCCTCAGAAGACCAAGACCTTATGTCCCCCAGCATTTCACATCCCAAACAAGATTCTGGGACTAGACTCTATAGAGTTTTGTTTAACAGGTCTTCCCTTCCCGGGGAAAAGTTGCTACAGCAAGCAAGCAATTCAGTGATAACAGGCACTTTCCCACACCAAACATGCAGTATGCATGGCTTCAACACCACTGGTGAAGGCCTGTGGCAAGCACTGGTGTGATGCTTTAGGACCAGTAGCGCAAGAATCCCTCCAGTTTTTTCCAAAGCGCAGTCAGCTCTGGAGTGGGACGTCACAGCAGCTGCCGCGCTGTGCACAAAACATGGCAAAATGGTTATGCTAATGCACACTTTCAAGTCACTCTCATTTCTCAGAGTAAGTCACAGAGGGGAAAGAGGGAAATTAATGTGCTACACAACACTGAGATACTTCTTCTGCTTGAAAAGTGTGTCACCAAAGGCCTGAAGCTAAGCCCCCAGGGTGCCTAACTCCGAAGACATGCACAGTCCCATTGCACACCTTTTCTCCAGGTAAAATTATTTATCAGCATTATTTGTCACCACTTTGCTGGCCTGGAGTGAGAGTAGCTGCCGCCTAGTATCACTGATCCCATGGGCAAGGAGGGATTTGGACACAATGTCTTTAGCCAGGAGAAGGACCACCGCACTCACCTCGCTTCCCCCACACTGTACCATAACTTGGGACATGTAGATGATGTTTCCCATCGTTTTTATGTCCTCTCCTTCCCAGCGCTGGATGGATTCGGAAAGGATCTGCAGTTCAAGTTGTTTCCTCTTCCTCAGCTCCTGGCATTGCGACTGGGAATCACAGCAGGGCGCTTCGTTAGCCGAAGGGCAGGAGCAAACCCAAACCAACCCAACGAAGATGGTTTCACCAGCAACGCTCTCACAGCCACGTGGGCTCAGGGTTGGTCATGTCAAGGGATCAGGAAAGCCTGCTTTGGCTCTATTACACAAAGTTTGTTAAAAAATCACACCCTAGCGATTTATGAAGTAATGAATACATTAAAATGTCAAAGAAATTGCGAACTGCACTGAGCAAACTTTTCTTTCCAAACCAGTCCTACCTCTGAGAGTACAGGGTCACATTTTCCAAACAAAGACAGCTGCAGAGTTAAATGTCTCTAATTTTGCTGCTGCTTAGAGAGATTTTGCCCGTTTTGCCCAAACAGCAAAGAAAGTTATACTTGCAGCAATGCAAAGCCCCCATGAATCAGATGGGTGGATATTTTCTAACCAAAATTTGCAAACCCAAAAGCAGGACTCGGCGCAATATTTCAGCAGTGCAGTAGCGTAGCACAAAAAGCTTTTGAAGGTGCTGTAACTGAAAAGACTGCAACGATGCTCAGCAGCTGGGGACTGGTAGAGCTCCACGGATCGGCCAGTCCTTCAGCAGCTTTCTGCAAGAGAGGACAATGCTGACTGAACAAAGACAGCCCTGCAAATCTGAGCAAAACTTGCTTTAACTGACCCCTCTGCCAACAGGGAAAATAGCTGCAAAGCCAAACCCAGGCTCAGTTTTCGCCAGCTGCTTGGTTTTTTTCCAAACCCCTATTTCTGACCGAGATTTTCCTCCTTTCTAGCTCAAACCCTTTGACTACTCAGATCTTCAGAGAGAGGCTGCATTGGATCTAGTCTGAAAACACACAACTTTGCACCAAACTGCGGGGGCTTCCTTTGGTTTTGCAACTGCTGTGTGCTTCGATGGCTCCCTGGGTGTCCAAATTCAACATTCCCAGGATGCAAATCCATGTAAAATCCACAGCAATCCATCACAGTCTGTGCAGAGGTGCCACTGCAAATCACGGTGGCTCCGCGGATCCTGCCCTGCCATCGCTCAGGAGCCTCCCTGGTCCTACCACGGGACCACGCATCCGTCACAAGGGGCATCTCTGCCCATCTAACCTCAATCCGCACTGAACCTCTTTAGCGGTATCATAATTACATTATATTACTCAGCACCCAAGTACATATTTCAAGTAAAACCGTCCATCACTTACACGCGTTCCTAAAGATTAATGACACCTTGTAATTTAACTGAATTATTACCCTATTATCTACTAGAATAAATGGAAAGGGAGCCCAGTTTCTAAGTAAATGTAACATGATCGCCCTTTCCTGTTTTCTATGAACTTTCTCCTCCCCATCTTTTATCTGCACTGCTAAGCACCGAAAACTTGCATCTGCTGTGCTAAGGAAGGAAGTTGGACCACATCTGGAGTGGTTATAGTGAAAGGTATTCAGTGGCTACAAAGCGAGAGAGACTATAGCTTTTTTAATAACTGAAAAAACCTTTGCCGGGTAAAACCTTTGTGCATGTGGATGGCTTTTCCCCCTTTTTTTCATCTCAGTGCAGTAGGACTTTGAGGGGTGTATGTAACACAGCTCACAGAAGTAGGTTTGTTATCTCTGACTCATCCCTTCGCTGCCACTTGCTCTGCTCCCTGCCGATGGCCACGGCACCCGGAGCCACAAATTACCTGCAATATTGTCAAAGCCTCCCGATGCCCGTGGAGCAAACCTCAACAAAACCTAGAGCCGCTCAATGGGCTCAGAGGGGACCTTCCTGCTGGCGGCAGCAGTTGAGTCAGACACCCCTGTTAACCTTTCACAGCTCATCTCAATGAGCAAGGGGCGGTCTAGTTTCGGGTGGCAAATGATTAGGGTATGGAGGCAAAAGGAGATGAAAGGGACCCCGCTGATACCACTACCCACACGTGGCTTTCTGCAGCGGAGGAGAAAGTCACAGATGCTCTGTCTCTGCTGCCGGGACCACGGTGCCAGCGTGCAATTGCTGAAACATGCAGCCAGAGGGGCAGCTCTAGGCTCGAAACTTGAAATTAAGATTCTTTATAACCCATCTTTTCCATTCAAAAAGACCTTTTTTTTTTCTAATGAGGAGACAAATGTCAGGCTTGACTCATTCTTCATGAAATGCAGCCCTGAAATGGAGCGCTCTATTTTAAGAATTGCCACCTACCACAAGGGACTTGAAGGATGTGACGGCTTTCAGAACCTCTTCATGATCTGCATGCGCCTCCTAGTGAAGGGAGAGAAAAATCCCTCAGCCACCAGTACCAGCACCAGCACCAGCACCAGCAGCCGCCCTGTGCAGCACCCACTGCCCCAGCGCACCCAGGGCTGCAGAGCTCGCAGGGTGCTGGGGGATGCGGGGCCGAGGGTGCAGACTGCATCTGCTGCCGGAGGGGGCCAAAATCCCCCAGGTACCTTCCCCACCACCCAGTTCAACGTGACATGGTTTAAAGCAGCTATGCAATTCCTTGATACCAGTTTAATGAGCGTAAAGCAGCCAGAGCAAGAGCAGATACGATTTTACTTAGAACAAACTCGGCTTGCAAAGAAAATCAGTCAAAACAGGCAGAGGTGCAGGGTGAATTTCTGGTTTCACCTTCAGGAAGGAAACTTCCGTGGGCATGCAAGGCATTCCAGCCATTGCCCCATCAACGGTGTCATTTCCATGGGCATCTATGGGAGCTTCACCTCTGGGTTTAAGGGCGAGCACGTCTGAGCCAGGTAGGGGAAAGCAGTATGTTGCCCTTTATCTTTGACCGTAGCTGCATGCTAGTACTCTCCTAGCACCTTCTCCTGTATCTAGGGCCCTACATCAAAAGCTCCTCACCATCCAGTCCTCATGCCAAGCAAATCATAAGGTGTCTCGGCTGTGACTGAGCTGTCCCTGAGGCTGTCAGAGGCTGCCTGGGATTGCTCACCTCGGAAGCCGGGATAAGGGCTGCCCTGAACATACCTGTCCCGTCTCCAGCTGCACAGCAGTGCAGGGAATGCTATGGTATACATCCACACTGCCTACATCTATATTGCATACATCCATACTCCTCCCACGGCATCACAGCTTAAACCTCAACCCCAGTGATTCATGCAACAAAACCCCCACACTTAGCTTAGAAACTAAGAGAAATAGGTGATGCGTGTGTCCCTGAATACACTGCCGATCCCCGCAGAGCATCCTGCAAAGAGCACGCTGTCTCTGTACCGGCGTGGTGGCTGCAGCCAAGCTCAGCTCAGTCCCTGCAGCTCAGCTAAGCCAGGTGAGAGCGGGACAGGTCAGGTCCGTAGTGTGCCTACAGTGCCAGCTCTTATGCTCTCTCCTACGCAGAAAAACCCCTGGCTCAAGCACAGAGGTTTTATCCTCTGACTGGGATGTGGATTCGAACGATCATGGCTAAGTCTGCTGAGTAATTAACTAGTAATTAATACTGGAAGAGGGGAAAAAGCAAGCCCAGTTAAAAATAGACTGTTACTTCTGTTTTCTTCACCTCCTTGCATCCCCTGAGGTTTGCAGCCCTGCAGCTGGAGTGCACCAGCAGGCGAGTAGCAGAGCTCCAGCGGCAGAGATCTCTACAGTTCCCGGGGGGGAGAAATGTCCTAAAGCAGATCTGCCACTCGCCGAGGAAGTCTCTGTCCCCCTTCGCTGCTCTCCCTGCTCCCAGGCACTCGCTCCTCCACCCCCGTGTCTGCGCCAGCTGCCAAATTTCTGTCTGCCTGTGCGGCTCTGCCTCCCCCCCCGGAGCAAAAGCCTCCTCGGGTGAGGGGTGGGGATGTGCCTGCGAGCTGCAGGAGCGAGTGGCCAGGCATAGGAATCTCATAAAATGATAATAAAACCACTGATTTATTACCCGCTGTGCCAATAAATACCAGCTGTAGCCTGACCCTGAACTCTGCTTTTACTTGTGCTGGAAACGGCCCCTCTTTGAGGAAGGGCTGGGATGAAGAGCAGGCAATGCCTTCCCACAACATCCCCCAAACTCCTCCACCACTTTCCCGCTTTTAACCTGACAGGTAGATAACATCCCATGGAGGTGGGATACTTCCTTGGAGGGGCAGTAAGTACTTCTAGCAATGTGGTGCTCAAATACCAACGGGCAGAGGTGCCTCTTGCAGCATCAAGGGGTGCAACCTGCCCGGCAGCCCCACATCCCACCTACCTCCATGTGCCGCTCCAACTCCTGCAGCAGTGTCACATATTTATCCAGCCTCAGGAAGGGTTTGCTGAGGCTCGTGGTTAAGATGAGAATGCCTGGGTTGGCCGCACCCTGGCTCTCCATGAACTTCTCCAGCTCATCACTATAAATAGAGAGAACAAGAAGGGGGGCTCACCACCACCGAGGGCTGTGTTTTGCTGCCTCCCACGCTCTCCTGATGGCCAGAGCTCTTGCTCCGAGCTGTGTCTTTTTAAAGGCAGCCCAGCCTCCCCTCCGAGCACCTCCTGCGGCAAACCCAGCGGGGCAGGCGGGGAGCTGCAAGCTTCCAGCCGAGCAAGACCCTGCTCCCCAGGGACGCAGGGGAGGATGCTGTGTGGTGGGAGGTGTTGGTGGGCACAGCCTCTGGGGTACATCGGTGCTGGCAGCTGGTCCCCAGGCACAGGGCCAGGCGTCTGGTGGACAGCGTGTGCTGCAGGATGCCACAGCAACATGCTGGGACCCTGCTGGGAGCCGTGACGCAGGTGCCAGCGCGTACATCGCTCTGGAAAACATGGCTTGTGTGTGTCAGCACATTTGCCAAAGCTGATTCTTTGATTGATTTACGAAAAGGGGTCAGACTGAGGAACTACATGAATGAGTCATTTACAGGAGCCAAGCTTTTCGCTAGGCTGAGTTACAGCTGGATTTCAGCAGGTAAGTAAATATATTGTGAGTTCCCATTACAGAATGGGAAGACTTTAACAGTATGGCCAGGGTCCTGGCTTTCCCATCACTGCACAGAGGACAGCTAAACTGCATTAGGGATGTCATAGTTGTAGCCTTTTGGCTTGGGATGCTCTTTAGCATGACATTCCACAAATTCAAGTGTCTACTCAAGTGGGACATGTTGAAGGAAGACGTTATTACTGCGATCTACCAACAACCCTGCAAATCAACCATTTGGTTGAATAGCAGCTCAACTATTAAACTGGGTAACTCTGGGTGACTTGATGACCACCCTCCTTTTGCAAAAATGTGCCCCACACCATAGTGCCACAGGGGGACATACTCCCATCTGCAAGTGTGTGAGCACTTCAGCAGTGGGTCTGAAACAGCATCTGGGTCCCTTAGCGAGTAACAATCACAGGAGATGTTACCGCAAGGGCTGAAGTTGTCTCTGTTTTACCCAAGGTAAGAGAGTCCTGTGAGACAGGACCAGCTCTGAACACAAGCAGCATGAGTTTTGTCCATGCTGGAGCTCCAAGGCCATGTTGAAGAGTCCAAAGCCCCAGCAGTTTCCCCAGCAGCAGGATCCCACATTATCCCCTTGCCCTATTGTCAAAATACAGGTCAAAATCCGTGCAAGGCCAAGTATTAATAATAAAAGTAACTTTTTAAAGGAGGGATTTCGGTCTGAATCTCCTCCTTCATCACTCACCTGTGTTGCGTGAGGACGTTGACTGCAGATGGGTGGTTAGCACAGTACGTCAGGTACAGGGAGCGGAACTGGGGCATCAGGTTCATGAAACAGCCTCCCACACGCTGCTGGTTCTCAGGGAGCCTACGGACGCCAACACACCAGCCACAACGTTAAGCCTCTTGATCTGCACCCTGCAGCTATGGCACTCTCAGGTATCTGCCCAGGAACCACCCGCTGCACGGGGACATTTCCAGGTCACCATGTAACTGCAGCACTGAGCAATATACCCATGCCTGCCACTTGGGGAGGAGGAGGAAGGACGTCCTCAGATGTGTCTGGGTTTCTGTGGTGCGGACAGTGAGTATCACAACCCGTTATTAGCCTGGGACAAGGTGTGACCTACCCTGTCCTCTCGCACAGCAGAGCTGCAGCTGGGATGCTGTAGCCCACTGGAGCTGATGAAGATGTGCTGGAAAGAACTGGGTGTAATGCAGGAGAGGTCCCACTGTGCTACTCATGAACATGAGAGAGGAGATGGAGAGAAAAAGGGAAGCCACAGCCTGAATGTACTTCCAATATTCAGTCTTTTCCCCATCTCTTTTAAGCCCTTCCAAAGGAGAGGCCGGGCTAAGGCTGAACATGTCTGCCAGCCTGCCCGTGGGAAATTATCACCTCTGATAATTTGCTCTTTGCTCTCTGGCAATCCCCACCTTCATGCCTGCCAAATCTCTCACCCTGCATGTGTCTGCATCTTGGTCCAGGTACACTTTCATATCAGCTCTAGTGACACTCTCATTCAGCAGATGCCTTAACAGTAGAAATGCCGGAGTTTCTTCTACCTTCCCTCCTGCCAAAGCACTAACTGCTGCCTTTCTTCAATCCTGTTATTTTCTTCTATATTTAACAACTCTAAGACAGCAGCCAGGATGAACATTAATGAAAGTGTCTTTCCATTGTTTTTAGCTGCAGTTTAATAGCTTAACAACCTCAATGCTATGGCACAAGCTTACTTTGCAACTTCTTCCAAGGCTTGGTTCAGTGTTTGCTGAAATGCAGAGATTTCTTCCACATTTCCCAGCAATGATGCGATGTCCACAGCGCTGAGCCTAAAAGAGTCAAATCGCCAATTAGCATCAAAGAGACGTTGCGCTCAGGAGCACCCCCATGGTCTTTGTAAGCGGTCCTTCCAAAAAGACCCAAGAATTTGTCTTTCCCCAGATACATCATCGGACATGGGAAAACACAAAATCCATGACTTGTGAGCTACAGACCACAGCCTCCCAGAGAAGATGTCTGCTGTCAAGGATTATCTTAATTGGATTTTAATCACTTAATCACATTAATCTTCTCAGATGTTTAGCTGTCTAATAGACACGGACAGATGGGATTTCAGCCAGGGGTGGGGAGGGAGGTGTGTGCACAGACACAGAGACAGCTTTGTCTTCAGGGATTTATGCTGCGGGTTTTCCTACATGAGGAGGGTCCTACAAAGAGGCCCCTCAGGTAGATGTTCCTTTATTCCTTAAGTGAGGTTGGATTTTTCCTAGCCAAAGCTAACATGTCTGCTTCTGTCATCCTCAGAGTCACTCGTACCACCCTCACTTAAGCCATTTGTCACCTACAAGGCTGAGAGCATGAGAAATTTTCACAGCTGAATATATCCCACATGAAGATTTGGGGAAGGGAGGGGAGATTTAAATACAAAGGCCTTAAGACACCACTGTCCTATCTCTCTGGACTGGCCAATGTCCAAATATCTGCCCTCCGCCCGTGATGCTCCAGGGCTGCCCAGTCCTCCCGCAGCGTGCTCAGCCGGAGGGACCCCGGCCCCAAAGGCAGCTGCATGGACAGAGTCACTGAGATGGCACCGTTTGGAAAAGACGACTATAAAGCTGAAGCAATAAGCAGCAGGTGAAGTTAACTGCACTGGGTCTTTTACACAGAGTGAAACTATCGATAGGAATCTGCAGATAGGCACCACTGCGCTGCCGGTCACTGCCTGGGTAAGGACAGGACGGTGTGTGCTGCCTCTGCACCAGCGTGGATGGAAAATGCATCAGCTTATTTCTGCAGGTAAGCCCTGACAAAGTCCCCCAGTTTCCCTGGCATTGCTCAGGTTGTAAGGTACGGCAGCATGGTCTTCCCAAGCATGGAGGTACTTAATGCCGATGGCTGTGCAGACGGGGAGACAGGGGAGTCACTTCTTGCTCAGCAGCAGTCTGGATTTAGCGAGAGGCAATCTAACGGCAAAGAATATGTGTCATCACGCACGAAATGAGGAGATGACTAGGAGATGCCACTTGGGGCTGAGAAGTCACAACAAGGCAAATTACAAGGGGAGAAGCCATGCAAGGCACACCGCCAGGAAACACGCATGCTGGGACAGCCACACACGAGCTTGCAGATGGGTTGTAACAGGCAGCCCTCTACCAGATGGAAATGCCCATCTCTAACGCAGCCCAATGCCTGCACGATCACCGAGGAATAGGAAAGAGCAGAAACCTGTACAACATGCGCTTTTATTCTGGTTCACAGAGAAGCTGTGAGGCTTTACAAGAAGAGCAGTAACAGTCCCTAAACATTCAAAAGCAGGGAAGTAATGAACTGTGGTCGATTTTACAGGGTTCTCTCCACCTCAGATGCCCTTATATCTTACTTATCGTAAGACTGGAGGGGTCTTAAGTAAGTTCCCAGAAGTGACTGTAGTTCCTTCGCATAATCTCGTTCTGTTTCCAGAATATTTTGCAACACCTAGGGTGAGAGACAGAGCACTGAGTAGATCTTTGTACTAGCAACTAGTCAAAGGAACATGAGATCAGCTTCCAAGTGTGGAAAAGCATGGAAGTGTATTTTAAGTCCATAAATTACATTTGTTAATGCAGAACCCAGAACACTCGGGAAAGCCCTGGGGGGTCCAAATTTGGGATTTTACTTTGCAAACTGGGGGAGGCCTGGAAAGCAGGTGTTAAGGGCTGCTCCTTCTTCTCTGGCAAAGCATGAAGACAATGTCAGTTCAGACCAGAGTTTAGTATTCGACCCCTGAGAGGCTCATGCCTAACCCTGCATGCATAACTGGCTGCCAAGGTATGCAAACAAATGATTTGTGCATGCATCCTGGGAGCACCGTTTGCACGAAGGCAGGCAATAATTTAAATGCAACAGTGGCCAGACCAAGGACGGCTCCCGCAGCAGCTCAAGCCAGGTCACAGCTCACTTGCCACTTCAAGGACATGCCAGGTTGGGTTTGGTCCTGCTAATCTATCTCAGCAGCCAGTCTGACTCCGGCAGCAGGGTAGGCAAACCCACTGCCTGCACGCTCCCAGTTAGCACTCAAGTTTCTCAGCGTGGATGAGCTTTGGAGACAGTGGAGGTGGTTCCCAGCACTCTGGACATATTGTTTCTGCTTTGCTTTGCTTGAAATATATTTAGTCATGCTGATGAGCACGTTTCACCTCTGGCACCAAGAGCCAGGGACGTTCACATGCAGGCATTTTAACTCTCTTACACCGCGGGGTTCACTCTAGCCTGGACACAGTGGGAAGGTACCTGCCCCCCCTTTGCTAGACCTCACTGCTCCGGTAGCAAGATGGTAGAGGAGGTGATGTTTCTCCACCCCTTCTGCAGCCACAGTTCATAGCCCAGCGTGCTGACCTGCTCCAAAGCCAAGCCCAGTTAACAAGCCAGGTTGTGAGCCGTGGCAGCTGCCCCTTCCCTCAGGTCTGCAGCTGCTGGCAGAGGCACAGGGCAGACAGCTCGGAGTGTAACACCTCCAGCCAAACCCAAGAAAAAGATCATGGTTCAGAGCTCTAATTTGGCTTACTTCATGCCATGATGCTATCTCCCCATTTTTATCAAAGGGAGATAGCCCACGGTCAATGGCAAGGACTGGACCAAAGACATTGCGCCTTATTCCCCAACACTGATCTCAAAGCTGCCACCTCTGCTTTATCATCTCAGTCGCCTACTTTGAGTCTCTCCTTCTGACATCTTGCAGCAACTTCCATTTGTGGTTTATTGTCTCGACAGCCTTGAATCAAGGAAATGGCAACAGCTGCATTTAAATACAGAGTCACATCCCCAATTGTTACAAATCGCTTCAATGATTTCTAAGGGAAGGAGCCAGTTCAGAAGATTAATAATACGCTAATTATTAAAATGTATGATCAGCACTTTAAAACTTACCACAGGGTAATAATTCTTTGTCAGCTGAGTGCTTTCGAGTCCTTTTAATGCTTTGGGAGAGAGTGGTTTATCTGTACAAAAAAATACATCAATAAATCACAGTGCACAGCTCTCATTATTCCAGCAGGAAAAGTCACTGCCGCATAATGTTCACCAAACCTAACTTCACCCCTGCGAACACAAAACTTCAATTGCAGGGTTTGTTTGCCTGCTTCAGGAAAACTAGGAGCAAACCAAAGGCGTGCATGACACTGAAGGCAGCCGAGCAAGTTGCACCAGAAGCACTGCGCAGCGTCTGCCAGCTAACTTACAGGTTTGCTCTGAAATCTCTGGCAGCAGCCCAGTGTCTGGCACTGTTTGGAACTACAGTGTGGCTTCACCCGGCCCACAAAATTTGGGTTTTAAAACTGTGTGTCTATCAGAAATGCTGGATACAGCATTTTGTTCCAGGTGATTCACAAGGCACTTGAAGCCAACACCAATCAATATGCTGAACCCTGATCCCCGCAGTCATTTGTGATGCAAAAGCCTTCTCTGAACAAAGGTAGATTTGAACAAAAAGCTCCCACAAACCTGGAAGTCAATTCTCATCTTGTGCATTTGCTAAATCCCCGCAGATGCCTCCAGCATGCTACGCGCGTGCACGCACACACACGTCCACGAGTCCCTGCTCCATTTTCCTTCCCTAGAGAATCCCGTTCCCTGCCAGCAGCACAGCTTTGCCAGCTCTCCCGGCACCGCAGCGGCACTGTTACCCCTCCGGACTGAGACGGGTCAGCAGCACAAGGCTGCACCGCCGGCCCTGGCCACGCTGCACGCCTCGTACCAAAATGCCTCTGTACCGTGCGGAGCAGCCAGTCTCTCCTTTCTCCCTGCAATCGCTCACAGAAGGCAATTACTTTAACACGGATAGCAGGGGAGAAGCTTGAAATTGATAAATTTAGCCCCTGGAAACCGCAGCTTGATGTATTGTCTAATTATTGCCCTTGTAGAGTTTCCTGTCACTTCCAGCTGGGAGCTCTGTGCCTCACTTGAAGACTCGGAGGAGCTTTGCTCCATGCTGCTAGTTATTTCCACCCAAAGGGCATGCTTAGGACACAGCGGAGGTACAGACACTGCTGAAAAACAAGTAACTCCATTTAGAGTGACACGTCTCACACTTTGGAGGCGAGGAAAGCAGCTCCCGCTGGCTTGCAGCGAGGGCTCCCCCCATGCTACAGTCCCCAGGCAGCGGTCCTGGGGCAGGAGAGGGTTAGCTGATGGTTCCTGCATCCTTCATTTGCAATACGACCACACGTCCTGAGCAAGCAGAGACATGGGGAGTGAACCCTCCTCCCACACGAAATGGGTGCTGGAGGGAGGATCTGGAGGGAAAAGCTCTGCAGATAAAAAAATCTGATGGGCTCCTACATCAGGATCAATGGTAGACTTGTCCTTCGCTTCAATGAGGTGCCGTTATTTCACGCAGCTCCCATCTGATTTTCCCCACAGGACTGAAGTTTGCTCTCCTTTTTTTTAAAACATTTCTCTTCTCCACTCACTGACTCAATTAGCGATTCCTGGGTTGTGCCAGACAAGCCTTCAATCTCTGCTGCAACGTCCTGCTCCAGCTCAGACATCATTTCCCAGAGGGAAACAGTGGGAGATGAGGTATCCTAACAATGATTTTTTCATTTAGAATTAAACAAAACCTGGCCTAATTCTGAGCACTCACTCATTAAATTTATTCTTCTCTACTTTGCTTTTTTGCTTGCAAGTGTGGGAGCAAGGATGTCTAACAGGGGCTGTACATTTTGCAGCCACTTTGCAGACCACTGCTGATGTCTCACAGTGTTTGAGGCCAGAGCTGATCCTGAGCCATAAAACCAGCACCAAGCACACAATAGGTCTCTGTCTAGGGTAAGCCCTCAAGGCACATTAAGGAATTAAATTTGAATTTTGAAAAAAACCAAGTTTACTGTCACACAATGGCCTCAGAAGCAGAATGGGATGAGCTGCTTGAATGGATATGTAACACTACAGGGCAGTTAGCCAGGGGCATGCTTCATGTCATCACCACCCCACATCTGGTTAAAATCACATCGCAGAAATTGTTAAGGACACTCAAGACAAAGCTCAATAAAGGCAGATGTCATCAGATGGATCATCCCCTCCCTCTTCCTTTCTCAATATCACAGCAGAAGATGCATCTGGGGGAAAATGTACTATATGAAACCAACCATCACTATGGACAAAACCGGGGGACTGTTCCCTGTGGCCATATAGTTTTTGTTGGTTTCCTCACTGCGACCGTGAGCATCCATTCTACCACTGCCAGAAATGGCAGGATCAAACGCAAATACATTGCCTGACCGAGGTCTCTAACAAAAAGCTAATTCTGTGCTCAGACACTGGAAGGACCTGGCAGCTCTACATGACAAAGGGGACCCACGAAGCCATCTCCAGGCTCGTCCTCCAGCAACATCCCCGCTCCCGCACTGCTGGGACTTGAGAGAGCAATAGAAAGGCACGATGCGCTCGGGAAGAGGGCGAAGCAGCTCTCAAACAACTCATGCGAAAGACTAGGCTTTACCCTTCTGGCCTCTTTCATCCTTCAATTAGCCCTGCTGCTTTAAGGACACAAACGCTCCTTAATAAATAGCAGCAATTTCCCAAAGGCACAAGGATCTACACTGCATTATACTGCTGTCATTCAATCAGCCCTTGAAAGCAATTTGCTTACCGGTGGATTTGATTTCTCTGACGTAGTTGCTTGGGAACCAGCCTGTTTTTCCATTCAAGGTCCCTTCCCACCAGCCCCCTTCTTCAACCCGGGTGACATAAATAATGTCTCCTTTGTTAACGGAGAGTTCATCCTCATTGGTCTGCTTAAAATTGAACCTGGCCTTTACCACCAGCTGATGACTGCCATTCTCGGTCATCTCCTAAGGAAAGAAACATGGAAAACCATCAGTAAATAGTCCAAAAAAGCAGAAGCCACTAGGACAAGCTATTGTTCTTCTTTGTTGTGACAGCTGTTTTTTCAGTTTTGCTCTTTATAACAGCAATAATGTCTTGCTTTTGTGTAAGCACTCCTGCCAGAGGACCACAAGGTCCCTCCCAAGCATTAATTTAGTTTCACAGTGCAATGGATGGCAGATGAGAATGGTTCTTCTCATGTCACAGAGAGGAGTACCGCGGTTTGGAGAAGCCACGAGACTCTCTCCAGCCCGGGCAGCAAAGCCGTGATGGAGATCGGGGGAGAACAAGCCCTTCTGGTGTGCTGGACCCACGGGTACCACTCATAGCCCTCTACTCCCACAGCCACCAAACCCTTGATGGGATGTTAAATAAAGGATACCACAGGCTTGGACTGCCTCCTTAGCACCCTCGCTGACTGTGAAGCTGTGCCGTTGGAGTCAGTGTGGGGACCTCCAGCTGCAGAGCTAAGCGACGATAGATGTGAACATGGCCCTTTTGACGGCTGATCTGGTGAGGCAAAAACAACATCTGAGTTTTACCCAACTGTCCACCACCTCTCTGCATCACAGCAAAGCAAAGAGTAAAGCCTGTAAAGAAAACAAGAACAGAGCACAACAGTTGGAGGAGCATCTACCAGAGCAGAATAGCAAGTGCACTGCTCCAGTGTGGGTACTCCTAGTCAACAGTGAGGATGGTTTTGCTGGGATGGGTTAACCCTTCCATGATGGGAGAAGTTGAATTGCATCCCAAGGCACTCCTAGGTTATGCCAGCTCTGCAGCCACACACCCGATCACAGTATGTTTTTGAAATCCCCCTTAAAACTGTTTAGAAAATAGAATAACACTCAGCCCAATGCTGCCCAACTGGGAATGTTTCTGGGATTCAAGTAAGCACTGTCGAAGGTGTTTCAAAGTTTAGCTTGCAAGTGAGCACTCTTAGGTCACCTCTGCAGCTGCAGCGTGGGCTTCCCCGCTGAGTGGGGAAGAATGCTGAACAGCTGGTCAACACAATCGCGTCTCTATTTAGATAAGTCCTTCTGGGTTCATTATACAGCTGAAAGAGGCTAGGCACAATTTTGATTACTGTTCGTAGACCGTTGCCATTACCATGTGAGAGAGGGATTCAGACTGTGCTGAGGAAGGACAGGAGCGTCACCCCTCAGACCATCCCAGCAGCTCTTGGAGTTGCCTCCTTCACATGCTCAAAGCAAATTGTTCTGCAAACTAGTCTCTGGGCTTGTTCCTGCCACCACGTGCCTGATGCTGGAAACAACGCTGCTGCTCTGACACATATCTGTTTTTCACAATTAGTGATTTGTTTCTACATTGATACCAAAAAACTTGCCAGAGGGTAAAAAGTTTTCTGGTTACAACTGTCCTGTGCTGAGATTGAGACAGTGGCCTCATCACCGAGAGCAGTCCTGGCTCCTGCAGGACCTGGCATCACTCAGCCCCAGAATCCTGCTTGGATGCTGCAGAGAGGAAAAACATGGGATTCAAGCCACTCAGTAATTCCCAGTACTTCTCTGCTACTGTAGCTCATACCACATCATGGGACAACACTCAGATCACCTCCTTTCTAGGTGCCATGGTGCTCAAATGAAGCAACGGTAGACATTATCATTTCAGTAAACTGTGAAGTACTTTCAAGATTTGCCTTGTAGCTTCTTTTTAGATTTAAGAACATTTCTGTATCCCAGAGCTGCTGTTTTCCACCGGTGGTGTGGACCTAGCATGCCTATGGAGCTCAAAAGGAGGACAGAGAAGAGCAGTCTGCGGTCTGCAGGTATCACTTTGCTGGGTGTGCAAGTCACCTGGAAGTTTGGAGTTCTTCTTTGAAAATGCTGCGAGGAGAGCATGATCAAGCACCAAGTGTGCGCAGGAATCAGAAAACACAAACTCTAAGGCTGCTCTTCCCCCATTCTCCTCCAGTCTGAATGTCAACATGGAAAAGTCATTCCGAAGGGGAAGTTTGGTGGGAGTTACAGGAACTCAGCTGGGCTTTTGTTCTTCCCAGAGGATTTTTGTTTCGATAGGAAAACACCGCATCCTTAGATTGGACCTGGAGCAACACAAACTGTGAGCTCCTGGAGAATGGGCTTGCTTTGTCTTTCTCCAACGCCTTGCACAATGGGGACCAGGTCCATGACTACAACTTCCAGGTGCCGCTGTCTTACAAACCCCCAACCGTACCGCACCCACGCACCGGTCCGCCTGGCCCATGCTCCAGCAATGGACAACATTCCCATTAAATCTCGTGTGCTGCCAGTGAGTCAGTTCTCTCTCTTGCCCTGCTCGTTACACAACTGCCTGACGACTGCAAGGTGAATTCCCAGCTCCCTGGGCTGCAGCAACAGCAAAACCTCTCTGCATGGAAAACCCACTTTGCAAACACAGAGTGGGTTTTTTTCTCTGAAGCATCCTGATATTTGAGCAGGAGCGGTTTCGGCTGCTCCCGGCGACTCACAGGCCGGGAGGGGTGGCTGGCTGCCAGCGTGAGATGTTCTTCCCCTGATTCCTTCTAAAAAGGGAGGGCGTAAACCGCGAGTCCAGACTTCTCCGCTTATTCAAGCCATCAGCAACAGTCCCACGGAAATGACTCGGTTACTGTAGATTTTATGCTTCTCCCTGCCCCTCCCAATCTTCCAAAGCTTTTATAAATATCTGCAGCAACCTAGAAACAAATGTAAAACTGACTTTGACAGTTTGGCAGGGAAGCGTATCATTTATATTGCATCATGACAGCGTCCTATTTTATGCCTGGTCCAGCATGGAACACTGCTGCCATATGTTGCTTAAACTATGGTTAAAATAGCTGGGTTTTCTGCTCACATTCCTACACTATTTTTGGCAGATGAGCTGCGTCTGATCCAGCACAGCTGGTTTTCCTCCCCTGCCCTCTCTTTCGGATAAAAGCATCAAGCTCTGTATTGCTGTTATTTGATGGACAGCCGCTGAACTCTGAGTTTATCCACTACAAACAATGCCTCTAGTTACTTGCATAACAACATCCACGAAGACCCAAGGATTTGGACTTCAAATGGATGCTCAGAAACACATTCCCACGGCGTTTCCTTAGCTGTCACCTACTTCCCTCGGCCTCCGACAAGGGTGTCGGGATGCAGCAGCCCTGTGGGTGTCGGGATGCAGCAGCCCTGTGGGTGTCGGGATGCGCAGGGATGCTGGAGCCCTGGCCGCAGCAGGAACTGCAGCAGCCAGTACGAGGCTCATCCTGATGCTCCACTGAGCCCTTGGCCTCTGGCGAGACCGACAAACTGGACCATCTGCAGTGGCGGTTTGTAGGACACAGGCTCCTGCTTCTCAGGAACTTGGCCAAGCCACCAAAAAGCAAACGTTTTAAGACATGTATTTATTTTACCCTGTACTTTTCCCAAGGGTGTTTTCTGCCTGAGCAGCTAATTATATCGCAGGCATTGCGCTTTTTAACATTTAAACAGAGAAAGCATATGTTCAAACAGATGTTTGCCATGAAACCAAGAGGATCCCAGCTTCCCTATAGTCCCGTCGGTAACGTGTGATAGGAACTATTCTCCACCAAAGCCCCATCCCGCGTCTCGCCCAGTGACTGCACGGGTGAGCTGGGACACCGGTGGCTGCAAGAGTAGAGCTGGGGCTGTAAACAAGGGGGCTGCTGTGACAAGGGCACCGCAGCCTCGCCGCCCCATCAGCGCACACCCCATCGCAGCCCTTCGGTCCAGCAAGGAACAAGCAAGCACAGAGGCAGGAAAGTTTCTCACTCTTTTGGCTTTCAGGGTAATGAAGCCCATGTCAGTCCTAATGACAGCATCTGCAAAGGTTGCTCCTGGTCTAGGCAACCTGCATTTTATATCCCCCATCATATTGAACAGCAAGAGCTTTCTACATGGGGTCACTGGGTGCTGTCATTTAATGGAGCAGTGAGAGGCTGTAAGGAGAGGTACTGAGGCTGAATTACCATTCACTGACTTCTAGGGAGAGAGCTGGCAGCAGAGCTGAGTGCTGGCTGCAGAAGGGCAGTCTAAGAACCTGAATTTCTTCAGAGGAGCACTATACACACACACACATAGGTGTGTGTGTACATATATATACTATTATTATTATACACTTTATATATTATTATACATTATATATTATTATATTATATGTATGTTTCTGTTTATATAATATATACATGATAATTCATACAATAGTTTATATAACGTATAAATACAGTATATATTTTATATATATATGATTTTACAAAACCTTGCAGCAGAACAGAACAGAAAAGAGGAAAAAGGGAGGAAAGGGTCCAGTCCCAGCAATGAGGTTGTTTCACTAAACACCCGAGCAGCTTCTGTAATAGCAGAAGAGAATCCAAAAGCAAAAAACTCAGCTGAAAGAGAAGTGAAACAACTGAGAAAACCACCACAAACCAAATCTAGGCAAAATGCAGTAAGCCAACAGAAAAACCTTGCCATGAAAGGAAAATTATGGGTTTGGGGTTTGAATTTTTCTCCTTTCAATTGCCTAAAATGTAATCCGCAACAGGGAAACTGAAGAATTCTCCTGGTGCTGGACTTCAGTGGGTGTGCAGGACTCCCCGTGCAAATGTGCTTGTATGATAGGGGGCCATAAACGCTTTCCACCCTGCAAACTCTTCCCAGCTCCATGCAGACCTGCTCGTCATCCCCTCAGAAAACAGACCCTGGTCCTCCCACCGCTCCCCAGAGCACCACGGTGTCATCATCCCTGTTTAACTTCTCCTTTCACAGCCTGTGTGACTGAATATCAGTTTAAAGCAGCCTGTGGGGAACACCTACATATTTGGGATGGAAACAAGAGGAGCTGATTTGCTTTGCTTCAGCAGCCTGCTCCTGCACCCACGGAGGCAGGACAAGCCATCGGCTTGATTCCCAAATCTGGGAGCCTATTCCACTGACCCAGGGCGAGGAGAGAGGGAAACATCAATACAATTGACTGAGCATCTGGCAACAACGTACGTTTTGACATTCAGTAAAGACATTACACAGATGGATCTGTTTTTCTCTTTGGCTTTAAACGCACTACTTAAAATCTGATATTTGCATTTTGGGAGGTGCATGCTCATTTACATTGAGGCTTCTTTACAATGACCTAATTTGAGATCCCTTAATATTGTCAAAACTGAGCCGAGGTCCCTTAGTGTAAAGCAATAATAATCAAGCTCTGCAAAGTGCATACAGCAGCTCTGGAATGCTACATCTAAAACCAGAATTGGCAGAAGCATGAAATGTCAATCCCACCGTCCAGCATCAGGCATTGGTGCTGGCAGCACAATTTGCCAGCCTCCAGAAATCACTCTAAACTAGGAATTACCAAAACAAAAAACCCACCCCAGCATACATACGAGACAGAATTTGAAAAGATGACAGAAAAAATCCCTTTTTTCTTACCTTCGGTAGCTTTATTTACAGCTGTTAATGTACTCAGGACCTTGGAGAACTGTTCTCCGGTGTACAAATCATGTGGATCAAACACCTGCAAAAGAGGAACTTGGTCACTTGAGCCCAAAACATCTCACTCCGGCTGTCTGAGCAGCCCACGTAGAGGGTGACAGCGAGGATTAAGTAGCCCGTATGTCTCTGCAGGGGAAGGGTGTTTATTCAGGGCTGACAAGTCCCATTTCCTTTATAGCAAGTGAATTCCTGGGGCACCGGTGGCAGACGGCATGGGAAGGACAGGGGGACCTGGCAGCATTTGGAGCGTAACGCTGGGGACGGGAAAGGAAGAAATCGGTGCTGTCTGCAGAGCAGGGACTCCTCTGAAAACCACGGAGAAGGTTATTGCTTGCCTTGAGGGAAGGAAAGATTTTGCTGCTATTTTTGTTATCGAAAGCTGAAGAGATTGAGGCTGTCCACACACACACACACACATATTTTCTGCAGCAGAAGAAACAAACACACAGAATTTTCTGCTATTGCAATACAGCATATATAACACATTTACATTTTTTTACAGGAAGCCAAAACCAGTTATTTTATGTGCAAAAATAAGAATTTTGTGTTGCTAAGCCTCAACGGCAAAACAGATATACATAGTTAGCAAGGGCTTTTTTTCTGTGACTGGTAACCTGGACCTTGTACACCCAGGCCCTTCAGAAATCACCACCAGCACAACGAGGGGCAATTTGAGTTTCCAAAACACTGCAATCCCCTCTAACACCTGAGAAACGCCCTCAAGTTCATACAAACCCTACAAGTCCTACCATTAATGAAGCAAAGAGAAGTGATACAAAAAGCCCCCGTTATTGGTACCACCAAGGCATCATCTGCTAATCCCCAAACACACGTCCTGCAGATGGAGACCACAGATCTGCAAATCCAATGAACAGGAAAGATGATTTCAAAGCTCTCCTGGCAGACGCCATCTACTTACAGACGCTTCCAATGCACTAAAGACCGTATCCTGCTAAATAAGTACCGGAGCCTTAATTACTTTCAGGATAGTACTGCCCTTTAATATGGCCCATTTTTGCTTTCCACATATAGCTCCTCGAGTATGCTTGGCATATTTCAAATAGGAAGGGGACCGGCCTCTTCCACAGCCCTGGATGCTCGCGGCATCTCTTCCTCTCAACAGACACATCAGTGCAGCAACAAAGTCCAACACGGGCAGTACAAAGGCTGCTCTTTGTTGAGAATATATTTAAAAATTGACTCAGCCTCAATACTGGGAGAAAGGCTTTACCCTAAAGAAAATTTAAACCACGCTCAGAGGAACGGCCTGCTGTCATTACAAATATTAAAACCAGTAGCTCCGCAGCTCCGATCGCATCTACCGCCCTGCACATTTTGGGGACATCCCCACCTACCTTGGGCTGTTTCTGAGCTGATCTATCGCCCGTGCTCCCTTGGGTTTGCTCCTTTGGACCACGCGGACCCCATCCCCTCTGCCAACTGCTGCGTGAACTAGTTTTCCTGCCTCGCAGTTGCAGCCAGCGCTATCTGAGCATCGCCTCCAGCCCTAAGCAGCGACGTTTGCGTCTCCGTGGAAAGAGAGATGGTAATGGAGAGCCTGGACGTGCACTGATCCTGTTGCCAGCCGCTGGAGGATGCACCGTTACAGTAATGCGCCTTCACCCTCCTGCCAAGCAGGAGAGGAAAGTAAACAGCGAGGCTGGGATGTTTGCGTGCATCTCTCTGGTGTGTCATTTTCTCAGTCATACCCTTTTTCTTCCACTTCAGTAAGTCCAGAAAAACAAGTCCTGCCTTGAATGAATGGCATTTTTTTTTTTTCAAGGACTAAAGCAGTAAAATACATCCCTGATCCTTCAGTGCACATAATAGTGCTGTAAGCTCAGAGTCATCAGACTGACAAAGTCCAGAGGAAAATGGTGGCGGGAGGGATATGCAAAAAATTCTAGCACAAAAGGAAGCATCAACTTCCAGGACTTTTCTTCACGGAGAAATTGTCCGGAATAGCTACTGTGGAACAACGGCTATGTGGAAAACTCTTCTGGATCAGCTACTGTAATGTAAATACACTCTGCAGCTTGTTCCAGAATAAATTCATCATACAGAAAAGTCCTCATTTATGAGCTAAAAAATGACTTTCTCCAGCACAATCCATCCATAACTCTGTTCCTAACTAAACGACAAGCTGCAAGGCTGGACGAAAAATAGAGGGGGGAAAGGCTTTTTCACTCTTGGCTCACGGGAGATCTGGTGGATATAAGTAAAGCCCTGCTTAAATCTATGGCTGTCATCTGAGGATCTCCATTAAAATGCTTTTCCGACTTTGAGAACCACAGGCTGCAGCACCCCTTGGTGAAACACTCCGGCTGCTCCATCAGGCACCGCACCGGCAGAGAGAAAACCTGCACTGCTGCACCGCCAGTCCGACAGACAGACAGACAGACAGCGAGAAGGTGAGGAGGGGCCGGTGCTGGCAGGGCAGCGACCAGGAGAGCACCCAGCTTCTCGGCAAGAACGAAAAATCAAACCCAGGAGCATCTATAGCAAGTTACCGGCACCCGAAATCCCAGTACCGGCATGGGAGGTGCGGCAAAGTCAGGGGAAGCCGCCTTGCGCTTCCAGCCCGAGCCGTTTCATCCGCCCAAACTATTCTCGCAGTCAGACAACACCCCGGCCAACCTCAAGCCGGCCCGCAAAACCCAAAGCTCGGCGCGACCGCGACCCTTCCCCCAAACCCGAGGACGAGGGCTGGAGCCCGATCGTCCCACGCCCGCTCCGACCGCGGGCGATGCCGGCCTTGCGGGCGCTCACTCACCCCGGCAGCCGGCGGCCGAGGCTCCGCCGGCTCCGCGCCTTCCCCAGCCGCAGAGCCAGCCCCCCCGGCGCCCGGAGCGCAGCCAGCCGCGCCGGCTCTCGGCCCCGCGATGCTTTTTTCCACACGCACGCACGCACCCACCCGCCAACCCCCAAATCTCCTTCGCTTTCCGGGCAGCAACGAGCCGCGCTCCACCGCGGGGAGCCCCCCCCGGAGGCACCGGCAGGGCTGCCCGGGGGATGGCGGGGGGGGAACGCCGGGGAGGCCGGGTCGGGCGCAGCGGAGGGGCCGGCGCGGTAGCGGAGCGGTCGGTACTCACGGCGGCGGGCGGGCGGGCGCGCAGCCCCGGGGCATGGCGGCGGCGGGCGGTGCGGGGGGACCGCGGGGCGGCCGCTGCGGCGGCTCTGACCCGGAGCCGGATCGCGGCGCGGGGAAGGGAAGGGAAGGCAAGGGAAAGGAGAGGAAAGGAAGGGAAGGGAAGGGGAAGTGACAGGCGGCGCCGCCGCCCCGCTCCGCCCCGCCGCCCGCTCGCTCGCTCGCTCGCTGGCGGGTCGTGCGGACGCAGCTCCCTCCGCCGGCCGCCGGCGGGAGGGGATGGGGGGGGGGAAGCGGTCGGCAAAGGGGAAAAGGGAGGTGGGAAAGGGAAGAAGGGAAAGGGAAGGGGGGAAAAGTAAATCAGGAAAGAGGGGGGAAAGGGGGAAAAGGAAAGGTGAAGGGAAAGGGGAAAGGGAAGGGGGAAAGGGAAAGGGAAGGGGGAAAGAGAAAGGAAAGGGGGAAAGAGAAAGGAAGGGGGAAAGGGAAAGGAAAGGGGGAAAGGGAAAGGAAAGGGGGAAAGGGAAAGGAGGAAAGGGAAAGGAAAGGGGGAAAGGGGGAAGGGAAAGGAAAGGGGGAAGGGAAAGGAAAGGGGGAAGGGAAAGGAAAGGGGGAAGGGAAAGGAAAGGGGGAAAGGGAAAGGAGGAAAGGGAAAGGAAAGGGGGAAAGGGAAAGGAAAGGGGGAAAGGGAAAGGAAAGGGGGAAAGGGAAAGGAAAGGGGAAAAGGGAAAGGAAAGGGGAAAAGGGAAAGGGGAAAAAGGAAAGGAAGGGGGGAAAGGGAGAGAAGGGGGGAAAGGAAAATTAGGGGGGAAGGATAGGAAAAGAAAGGAAAATCCAGGCTACTGAAATGATAATTTAGAGTGGTTTTGCGCCACTGAGAAGAGAAATGCTGCAGAAGAGTCTGTAGATGAGGCACAGTTCAGCTGAGGCAGTGAATTCTCAGAGACAGCATGTCCTTGCCACGGCGAGCACGGTGCCTCTGCTGCGTGTGCCCATCTGTTCGGGGAACACTCTCCTGCGGGGAGCACGAAAATCCCCAGACACTTCAGCACAACAGCGGGCTGCAGCATGGAAAGGGAACGAAGCCGTACTGACATCCAGGGTGAAGCCCGGCTGCAGGTCCCAACTCCATGCAGGACATAGGGGTGTCAGAAACACCCCCCACACCTGTGAGCTGGAGACCTCTGGGACACCAGGTCACTCTGAATTCGGACATACCCATTCTGCAGTGCTTGTGCTGGTTGGTGCTGAACAGGAGCTCTTGCTTTTGACGTTACCCAGCTAGGAAAGGTAACATCGCTTTGGAGTGAAGCTAAAGCAGAGCAGGCTTTGGGAGCATGTGGATGGGGAGCCAAAGTGGTGATGATTTTTCATCTGCTCTCCCACACCCTCAGTCCAGGTACAAAGAATTTGGTGAAGCTTGCAAGCCTCTCCAACTGCAGGAATAGCTTCAGTTCTGCCCACAATGGCAACGACATACTGCATGCTCTGTGATCGTTCTGGACAGTCAGGTTTAATCCAGCTATTGATTTACCTTGCAGATACCGTTCTTAGTTCACAAAATTTAGCCCCTTGCCAGAAGTTTTGTGGTTGTATTAGCAATAAAATGCTGCTGCTGAATGAAGGTCTTGTGCTTCCTCAGCAGTAAATGATGCTTAGCTATTGAGCTGCTGTTATTATATACACGGTTGTGTCAAGAGCAAAAGCAGACTAACCTCCCATTTGTACTGTCAAGTACAAGGTAGGCCAGGAGCTTTCTACCCGATTTTTCTCTTTCCTCATGATCTTTTCCCTGTATCTTCTACACTAGACTCCACCTGGCCATCAGGACAGAACCTCTCGCCTTCCACTTTCCACCTCAACCTGCTTGTATCCAGCTGTCATTGCCTTGGCAATACTCTCTCACTGGACCAGATCTTGGGTCCTAGACACAGCTCAGAGGTTGAAGCCAGTGTAAATGAAGCGTGATCAGATTATCTGCACTGTTCCTCAGTCCAAACCACCAAAGAATCCTCTAAGGACATGTAAGCTCCAAAGAGGTGCCCGTGTCCTCTGCCTAGTCCTCTGTCTTAGCAGAACTGGGCTGATAGATGTTCTTATGACTTGGATCAAATTCTAGCACTGAAAGGCAGTGGGAAAATTGCAGACATGGTCTCATTGTTTCACCTCATTACAGCACTTGTCTAGCTAGAAGGTGTTGATTCCCCTGCTTGCCTTCTTTTTTAGGACTAGCACATTTGAAGCAGCAAATGTTTGCAGGCTTTAGTCCTGGGCTGAAGCTAAGGAAGAGTTTGGTTATTTATACCCTGCAATGAGACAGACTCTTCCAGTTCCCACCACCAGTCTGTAGTACTGCTGCAACTTAATGGAGCCACCTCAAAGCAGGGAGGTCACAGAGCGTCCTTCTTTCTCTTCTACTATGTCCAAATATTTCACCATTCCTGTAAAACGGGAGAAGGTGCTGTTTGCCTCGCTGCATCTTTCTTCCACTTCCTAAGATTGAGTTACCAGGACAACAAAGAAGGGTAGGAGGGAAGCGCATATGTGTAGCTCTGCAGGAGTAACCTCTTTGCATGCCTTCCCACTGGAAGACATTGGCAAGCAGTATCCGTTCAGTGGAAGGTGGGACTTGGGTTTCAACTGAAAGCTGTTGGAAGCCCGACTTCCCACATTGATCGTCTTCCCTGCACGCTAGCAATGCCCAGTGAAGTGATGTATTCAGCTCCAAATGGCAGCTGTACAAATGTCTATGACAAAAATCAATTTAAGGCATAGTATAAAGGTAACCACTGCTTTGGCAAAGTACAACGAAGCCATGGGATGCTAGGATGGGATGCTAAGGTTATGTATGAAGTTTTTCATGCTTGAGATTCCCCTGGATGAGGCCCTTTTGTACAAATCAGTATCCAGAGTAGAAGTTGTGAGCTGTGACTTTCCTCAGAACATCCTCTTTTGCTCACATCTACAACAGGAACAGAATCTCTGACCTTAACATGCACTTGTCAGTCTCATGACAGGAGAAGTGTCTCAGATCCAGTCCCAGGCTACTTCTTCATATCTAAGGAACAAGAGTTCTCTGTGGCATCTGGAGAAGGGCAGAATTTGACAGAACCATTAGGGTTTTATTGTCAAATCCAAGGCCTGGGTAAGCAGCAGGATGGCTGTCAGGGAATTCAAACCTGTTAAGCCGAGAGTTTTCCTGATGTTACTCTTTTCTCAGGCTAGGTTATTGGAGAAGAACAGATTTACTGTCCTATGCTCATCTTCCTTAGACATAATACCTGATTACCGCAACTTCAGTGCTGATGGATCTTGGAACCAGAAGGTTCTCTGCAAATTCTGATGCTCCAAACATGCTGTCAGAGTAAATATCCTGCAGAGAAACCCCCTCTGAAGGGCAGTGGCCCTTCCCAAGGCAAACTAAGCATCAGACATGAGGGAGGACCACCTATAGGTACGCCTCTCAGAGTCTCTTTGCCAAGAGGGTCCAAAGAGGGCAGCATTTAGAAGGAACAGATGGCGGAGGGTTTTCATGTCTCCTCTGGCTTTGCCTTCAAGGCACTCAGAAAAGCTGGCAATACAGGAGGTGAAGAGCCAAAGGGAAGCATAAGCACTCTGACTTGTGCCATGTCTTGCCCACCATCTCAGCTGTCCTACCTTGAGCGTTCCTCTGCCTGAGGCTACAGAGAGGGGCCAGGAAGAAGCAAAATTCCTGTCTTCACTTGGCATTCTAATATGACTTAGTATTTTGGAAAAAAAAAAAAAAAAGAAGAAATCATTTTCATTTTGCTGCAAACTTTAAACTTGACCTTGAGAGATTTGAGCTTTTATTCAGCTTTTGGGGTCTCCTTTCACAGCAACCAAGACAGGGCAACCACATGAGCACTAGGGAAGTTACTGAAAGGTCAGAATATTTCGAAGATTAAGGGGGTTATAAATCAGAAGAAAAAAAGAAGTCAGAAACAGTTTCTTAAATTAAAATCAAGGAAGAAAAGGCACAGGGAGGACCAGAGAAACACCCAGAGCTGGACACACAATGTTGCTAGCTCCTAGCATCTGAAAACTGCAGAGTGTGACTGCAATATTGCAGAACTGGCTTTCAAAACTATGAGATGTTAAAGCACAACAGTTGAGGACTGTTCCCTTGTCCTATCTTTTAGCTGTTTAAGACTCCTATTTTTAGTGTTTTCCACCACAACCATTATGATTAGTTTTCAAATAGAAAAATAAACTCTGGAAAATGGAGGAAATCACATGGTCAGTACCAGAAGACTGGCAACACCCGTTTCTGATGTGATATATATAGAATCACTGAAGGCCTATCTGCTCTTAAAACTGGGCTGCTGCAGCAGGCTCTAAGAAATGTATTACTGGGAAACAACAGGCTAGTGAAACAGTTCTGGAACGAGCAGATTTTCATGCTGGTTAGCTAAAAAGCTCTGAAGAGAAAAAAGGCTCTTTGCTTGTTTAGACCTTCAAAGGAAAAGCACAGGAACAGAGCTACCATGGGTTGGACTTTTCTCACTGTGGTGCATGAATATTCTGTGTAATGCCCAAGGATGCTGTTCCTGCTTCTGGCAGAATTTGTCTTCAGAATATATTTTTTTCCACAATGTTGAGCGTTATTTCAAATGAGACAGTGATGGCTCTTAAGTTACAGGTTTCTTTTTTACTGTAGGAATTTAAGTGTGATACAAAAGTCTTTACATTTTAAATCTATATGCAATTAGTAAAAAATCTGGTGGCAAAATTTGCTGAACTCTTCAGTGATTCATTTAGACTCTGATCTCGCAAATACAAGCTATGCTTAAGCATAAGAATCAGCATATAGATAGGACCAGGAGTAGCTGCTGAATAGGTGTCTTTTGTCTTCATTAGGATTATTTTTATGTGCAAGGATCAATTTCATATTATGTGTTTGGTAGAACCTCACTCAACTGTTGGAAGGGGATGAAAAATACTGCAGTATTAAGAATATTTAAACCTTCATATTAAAGCAAGGCTAAAACCTGCAATACCCCTCTCTAATAATGAAAAAAAAATGTTAACAGGTCCACTCTGACTAGACAGACCTCCTGTTACTGCTGCACGTATTTCTACCTGACCATCTAGGTTTGTTTCAAAAAACAAGAAGGAATCTGTTAAGCTTACAGTCAATACACTCAGTTTCCAAATTCTCCAGGCAGAATATTAAATTACCCATGCTCTAATTTATGTTATTAATACAAAAGATGAGGAATTAATATTGATTTCATCCCTCTGGTATCTGGCTTCCTTTCAGAAGGCTGATTGAACAAGCATGTTACAACAATAAAAGAAAAGATCTTAGTTGACTTACCTCCACTTTAAGGAGTGCACAGCCTTTCAAGAACTCTTGAATATTACTGATGCAGTCAGCTTCATTTTTAGGCTCCAGGCAATACTGAAGAAAGAAAATCCACTGAGATCATTGCATCACCTTCCATATAGCCTCTGTTCAGAAGGCCTGCATGAATATTGACATGTGCGTTTTATACTGAATTAGGGAAGCTTCTTAAGGGGGCGGATGGGGGTGGCAGGCAAGCTGTTGAAGCAGGAAGAAAGAGCCACTAGAGGAAGTGATGCACACATCAAAATGGTCGGCATCTTGTTTTGAATGTCAACATATGACAGTGCCCTAAGTGACAGTGGGAAACTGATGACCTTTAAGAACACTCTGCCCCCAACCATCACATATAAGCAAAAGATAAGGAGCTAGCAAAACTGATTTTTGCATAACAAATAAAGGCTCCTGTTTTACAGGGTGGAGAACCTGTTGGGTTTTTTTACTTAAACAGCTTCTCTTCTGTGTTGCCATTTCCTATCTCTCATTGGACTCCTTCCCTTTTTTCCTCCTGCAGTTACTTATGACACTTTTGGACTGTCTGAAAATATGCTTCATAGAACTGTAATAGGAGGCACTCATATGGCTTAAATGGCTTCAGTACCAATGGATTTGCTGGCCTGGGGACAGTTCAAAATGGCATGGATGCAATGTTTATTATTTATTCCTAACCTAATCTGCTTCTCCAGTATATTTCCTGACTAACAAAGTATTTTACAGTAAGAGTTCTGAAAGAGTGAATATATTAAGTTGTAATTAATGATATTTACATAAATACAGACTAACTGCTTATCCTTCTATTCAAAACCAAGATATTTTGACCTCTGGTAGGCCCGGTATTTCCTGCCACTGAATGAACAGGCGCTAACTTGGCCAGCTGCAACCTTTCAGGGTTTTTTTTTCTGGCTGTAGCGACAAAATCAAAGAACTAAAGCTACAATCGTACTTTGCCCTCAATTAGATACAACTAGTAACTGAATCGTAAAACATTCATCTTTCAGATGCTTCTTGTTCATCTTACTTACCAAAGAAATCTGTACCTCGAAACGACCAGGACAATATTTTACTGAGCAGTGCTCCGTTTCAGGCTAGCAAAATACATCTTGAAGAGTTACCTTTTCTGCAGATCCCGGAAGAAGTCGATTAATGAGTTTACAAAGCACAGTTCCATCTTTCAGAGAAGTTTTCAGGAACTCTTCCGGATCATCTACTATTTTCTTAGGGGAATTTAAAACTCCTAATGAAATAAGCCAAGTTACAATTTGTTCTTCTGGATTCATCGTGGAGAGTTGTGCCGCCAGCGCAGTTCTCCTGTGCAGCAGCTTGCTGGAACCCACATCCGTGATTACATCTTCCTGCCTCTGCTGCTGCTTGCCGAGCTCAAGCGTGAAACTACTTTTTTTTTCGCTCAGCACAGAAACTCACCAAATCTTAAGACCCAGAAGTACTGTTACTCAAAGGTAAGAAACCTTTAATAAAAGTTTCTAGTGCTGTTACTTTAAAAAGAGACAGTGAAACCAGATCTTTAACTACACGTTTTCCACATTATTGAAAATAGAAGCATTTTATGTGGATACTTTTTCCACCAAAAAGATCTTACCTAGTGACTTCCTCCATGTGGCAGCTGGCATACTACCATCTGGTAAACTTGGTCTTAACTTGTGGCTATTACCCAAAAAAGTAAATTTGTCTTTAGTACTGTAAATAATGAACTATTTGCAGCATTAAAACTGAACTTCACACTAAAGATACTTGGTGGGAAACATCACACTAACTTTAAATAAACATTTTTTAACTTTATGTCACAAACCGAGTTATTAAAATTGCCTTTTATAGTAGTTTTCTATTTTCAAGGCCTGATTTTTGAAGATAAATTCTGATCATGCACTTTATCTTGTTTTTTCAACTGTTTTATACAAGTAGTGCACATATAATCCATAATGGTTTTTTGGAAGGTGATAATCTCTGAAAACAAACATCTGGGTAACTTAGAAAAGCTCATAAATGTAACTCATCCGAAGCCAAGAATGAAACTTCCCAACTATTTTACTACTCCTATTAAAATGTCCCTTTCCACCAGCTGTTCAAGATCCACTCCATGGAGCAGCATCAGTTTTTCACCCTGTTCTGGGACAGTATTAACCATCACTATTGATCATACCAATTTAGAAAAGTCCAGTCATCTTGCCATTTTCTTCTCCTTTTTAACTGTCCTTTCACTAGAACAGATGGAAAATGAAGCAACTCTGTTCACGATGCCAAAGAAGTTGGAGCATCATGGATTGAAGCAATAGAACAAGAACAAATTATCCTAGAGACCAGAATTGCTTGGTGACAATACTCTGAGCCAATTCCTAACCCTGTTACTTGAAGCAACTGTTTTCAAGACATCAGCGCTCTCAAACTGCTTAGGCTAGTAATTTAAAGGGTCAGGAGAAACAGAACAGCAAGAGGAAAAATTATATACGATAAATATGCATGGCTTTGTGTCTCCACTTTCCAGGTCTTATGATTGGTACTAGGACCTACATAAGGATAATTCTTAACAGCCACCAGTAAGAAATCAGAATTGCCTTTTTAGGGTTAGACAGACTTTTGACCTTTATGAGGATGCAAGGACGAGTTCCAGTTCTCTGTTGTGTGGAAATACTAGTAGTAACACATAGCTGCAGCCAGTGTGAATGATAAAGCTGGCTGAAGCTAAATTACAAAACTCACTGCCATCTGGTGAAGTACATCTACAACTATCCATGTATGTGCAAAACACTTCAAATTTATTACTAATTACAAGAACTTTAGGGATTTTTTTTTCCTTCTTCCAGTTCTCATGACCACCACTATTTTGTAGAAGTTGGTACTTGCAGTCTCCACTTTTCATAGCCTTTTTCTTTTTCCAAATTGGCAGTAGGCAACACAACTGCTAATGCTCATTCATCTACTGGAGACAATCATTTGTATATGTAAGACATGCACTTCAGGCGTTTCATCAGAACATACCAGTTTCTGATGTAAAGAGAAATATTTCAACACAGGGAAAATTACACACCCGCTTCATTAAACTCAGTGTTACAAACCTGAATACACAAAGAGTACTTCACCCACTCCCTCTTCTAAAGCAAATCTTTGTGTAGATAGGCAGGTTTAGTTTGATGACTATTTCACATGCAGCTGTTGCAGCCAAACAGGTGTTAATGGTTGCAACCACAACTAAATGAAAACACTTCCCACATCTTCAACACTTACCAACTGCCTGAAAGACCTGGAGACATAGCATGTTCAGAAAACCCCCAAATTTAAGGCATTTCTGATGAGCGAGGCCAACCTCGCATCTTTCAGAAAGGACCCATCTAAAAATCTTCCAGTTTGTTCGCCCACCCCTACACAAAAATTAATTCAGTGACAAAGCCAGGGTATGAATGTATAGCCACCAAGCAAGGAACAGTTTCTGGTCTGTCTTTGTAAAAGAATTCAACTTCGGTTATTTGCTGACAGGGAGAAATCAAATGAATTGTCGATCATCTCTTGCAGTGTCAACCTCCACCCCCAAGTTATAAATAGACTTTTATTTGCAGCCTGATTTACACCACTGATGACTATGTAACACAGTTTAAAAAATAAGAAGTGGGGGAGGGCTATACCAAGTTATCAAAGGACTCTGATGGCGTGTACATCAGTAACAGCATGGTAACAGAAGCAAGTTAAGAATAGCATTCAGATGTTCAGAAAACATGCTGCAGTGATTCTCCTCACTTGCTTTTATGTCACCAGCTCTTTTTTTCAGCATCGAGGGAAAACACCCGATACAAAGAACAATACTGGAGTATTTTTCTTCTGCAGAATCTACTGATGCCTTACATTTAAACTAGTGACTTTCAATGATGAAGTTTCAGTCAGTGCATGAGCTAATTTACATCGGCAGTACATTCTCACAATTTAGCATTTTAGGCAGGTATCAACCTTTTTTTGTATGTTAGCTCATATGTTGGCATTACATTTTAGTTAGGATGATCTGGTTCAGCCTAAACAGCAGTACCCAGACTATAAGCTACTGCTGAAAAAGGAGTCTCTTAATATTACAGCATATTATTATTTCTTGCAGAAGATACTCTCCAACACCACTTTTTAACAATAAACATCCATCAGTATGTAACACTAGCAATCTTTTCACCACACAAATGTCACTGAGTAACAGGTATTTTTTTTTAATTAAAAAAAACCCAAAACCCGTAATGCTTTTTTTAACAGTAAATTTATTAGCCCTGGGAAATACTGCAATTCTACCCATCTGCTACATACAGGCAGACTTACTCCTAGAATCTGCAGTCCGTAACTGAAGTTTTAAGTGCTATTCTTATCCCACAACCCAAAGGTAGTTTTAAATCCCTAGACAAGGTACGCATGCTTATTCTTCTTTAGCTACTCATTATAAACTGAGCATTAGCTGTTTAAATGAGATCAGTTTATGTCTACCACAAAAGTCAATATAAACTTTTTTAGTCAAGACTGTTTGAGTACTGCAGTCAATCTGAAGTTAGTTTTCTATATGAAATACTGGCGCCTGAGGATTCTTCTCACTTACACTGGCACATCAATGTATATGTAAGATAAAAATGCATCAAGGCAAAGTTTTGAAGAAAGCATCGTGTTGCAAGAGATGCAGTGCTGTCTGGAGTTTTGCAGGAAACTAGTGCATAGAAGAACACTTAATTATTCTGGGGATTTATCACTAATACCATCTCAGTACATCAACACTTCCTTTCATCCAGAAGGCCTGGACAATTATAAAACTGTTAAGGTAAGAATATAGTAGAACTTCTCACGGTTTCTTGGTGAAGAAGAATTTTTAACAATATAGTCCTCTGTATTTTGGAGGACTAAAACTCACTTTTATATAACTTAGTCCTTTTTTCAGCATAAATGGAAAGCACCCTATTTAAAGGGCAGCCCTGGAGTATTTTCCTACTGCAGAAGCTACTGAAGCACGTATACTGACTAAAAAGAATGCTCACTCTTGACTCTTGGAAGATGTTAGCTATGGCAGACAGAAATTGACTTCCACCTGAGAATCTTTTTTATATCCAAGAGATTACTAGTGCTGCTTTCAAAGGCAACTCCTGAATGATAACACAACCCTCTAAAACAAATAGTGGGTAACACCACAAGCCAAGCTTTGTCAGTTGCGTTTTGTTATCCTTCGATTTTCCAACACATATCCGCTGCTGCACTGCCGCCTTCTAGTCACCACAACTGAAAAAAGAAATGCAAGTTAGTACGCTCTCAGAAACTGAGACAAAAAAGCTAAATAATCTTCCAGTTGATTGTTTTTATATACACGCTGCATACTTTTGGATTATATTCAATTTGTCCCAACAGTATGAAAATACATCAACAGCCAACTACAATAATCAAAACAATCTGAGGACTACTTGTATTAATGCACGGTCCTTGTCCAGCATTGTCTCCAGAGCAAGTACTAAGTAAAGCCTCTCTAATTCCTGTGTGTATTCCCCCTCCAAACTCTGCCTACCACAAAATCCCACTAGCTCTTGACCACCTCAGCATGATACTCAGGAGCCCTGTAATAAACTGGTACATGCACTGGTACTGATCTGTAAAGTGACGTACTATAAATTAAATAAAACTTGTGATCAAGAGAAGGCAAACAGCTTGCTGATTAGTAGAATTACATCCTTATTTTTTACACAGTTAGTGTTACCTTTGCTGCCATGAGTTAAGTTCTATTTACTGCGCCCTAACTAACATTCACACCATACCTGTTAAGAATTTGGAAATGTTTATAAGCTGCAGAGTAGGCTGAGAAAGTGAGCTTTTATCTTGAATATCTTTTATTAATTACAACATGGCCCACTACCAGCAGTAAGTGACAAAACAGATCTAGTGAATTGAGAAAAAAGCACTTTTATTTTTCCATGAGAGAGAAGCTTTTTCACCTGCCAAGAGTAACCTTCTGCTTCCCAGGTAATACAGAGAATTGAAGCGCACACATATAAAGAAAATGAAAACATTCTGACACAGCCTACACAATGATTTGGCAAAACTTTTGAAAGTCACCTAGGATGCTGCATATTAAAAGAGAGTATCCCATCTCTTTATATTAGAGGATTCGTGATCTGGATCAGCCTCAAACCATAAATTTAAAAACTGACTCCTGCTCATGTTTTGCAGGTTGGTGGGGGAGCGAGGGAGAAGTGCTTACTTTTAGACATATTTCCCTAATCCACTTTGGTGCCATAGTACTGACATTAGTGATTTTTCAATGAAAAGTGATTTTTTAATGAAAAAGGTTAGGTTTTTTAATCTTTGAAGAGATACCTATAGTTCAAATGGTGTCCTTTCCAGGAGGATTTGTGATTTAAATATTTCAAGCCATGCTTAAAAGGAATGCAAAGATAAGCAAAGTAACACTTTTTGTTGGTTGAAATTTTATCAGGTGACAGAGAAATAAAAAAAATTGGTCAGGTAGCAGCTTTTATTTCATTTAACTATATGCTTCCTTTGACTCAGAACAGAAAACACTCATGATGCTTCTGTATTTGATCTGAAATACAATCCAGTACCCTGAAATAAAAGTGTGGTTTCTTCTTCTTTATCAAGGTAACAGCAGCAATTTATCAGGACTATTTACAAAACATTACTGGCATATTCTGACAAAGGCACTGCACAGCTATATAGTTGCTGTTGCTGAGACTCCAAGAAGAATAAATTGTAAGCCAACTGAGACTACAAACATCACACAGTACGCAACAGAACCTGTCCATCACACAAGATGGAAATTCCCTGAAATCAGTAACCATGTGGCAGATGAACAATACTGTACCAACTACAGCTTTTTCTTTCCACCGTTTCAAAGTTGGTTCTCAAAAGCAATATTTGAAACTAACAGCAAAATACATTCTTACATTTACAGAGTACCTTGAAAACTAATTAAAAAAAGACATAAAAAGTACACACGCTTCTTGCTTAAATACCTCCCGTGGAAAAGAGATTTGTTTGTATCCTTCACTCTACACTAGATTTCAACAGATTTTGCACACGTTAGAAGTTTATTTCCTTTTTTTTTATGTAACAATTATTTAGTAGAAAAGTTTTCCGAAAAGCTGTATGACAGCCACTATCACTTTCTTTTTTCCTGGTGAGTTATCAGAGGAACAGAAGAGACGGTCACTCTTCCACATAAAGTCTGAAGACAGCTGCTCCTACATCTACTTGAAAAATAATTTTAATAGGGTAGGCTTCAAAGTCATGAAACACAGCTGACCTACAAAGTTTTAAACCATCCTGGAGATACCTGGAAGTCTGCAATTTAATCCAAGGATCCCTGCAGAGATTAATTCCTAATCAAAGATTATACTCAGTATAATCATTAAATTGCACGTTCTGCATTTAGCAAGACAAATTAAATGTCTGTACTGACATCTATTAATCCAATTCAGATTTTTATGGTCTGGTCTTATAAAGATTCCTAGACTAAATACTCTCTGCAGCATGATTTAAAGTGCATTTGTAATCATATTTTATGTTCAGCCATACCCAAATTGGACCAATTTCTGCAGATGAGAAGTCTCTCACTGTCATTCCAAACTTGGTAGGATTAAAAAGCCTACTTAAACCTCCTCCTCCAAAATTCAAACAGGAAGTTGAAAATATTATTTAGCCATGAATAATGTCCATCTGAATTTATAAACACAGAAGCACCAAAAACCCTCCTTCCAGCTATTACACTAGTACAACATTTACCTTATATATTGGTGCAGGCACCACTCATCTCTGCCATCAACACAGATGAACCGGCATTACTTCAGTGGCATCTTCTAGAAGGTATCACCCTGCAGTCAAAACAAGATACAACAAATTGAAAAAAGTATATTTTACAGCATGAGTCAACCTATAGTGCTTCCCCCCTCCATGTAAAAAAAGTCACAAGTTTGGGTTTGTGGATTATTCTGTTGCAAGTTTTACTACTTCTCTTTTAAGTGGTGGAGGATTCACTGGCTTGGAATGGACTGGAATGGCTTAGTGATAGGTTGCATGGCTTATGGATTCTCATTCCTTTTCAATGGTGCACTGCCATGTTAAATCCATAAGTTGAACGACAAAATTTACTGAGGACTAAACAGTAGTACAAAGCTTTTGGGTTTGTGGTTTGGTTTTGTTTTTTTTTAGTTGGAAGTCTTCACGTCTATTATATTCAAGAGCATCTTTTGAACTTCATGGCTTTACCTGAGTCATAACAACTTGCCACAGGTTCTGCCACATGTACTAGATATCCCTCTAACGCAGTGTCAAACTAAACAGTCAGGCATCCAACTAAACGTCAAGTTTGCAATGGCTTGCTTCAAACTCCCAATAGCCGAGTTGATATTTGTCAATCTAAACCAATTCCTGATTTCACAAGGCTTTAATTTTGTTAAAATAATAGTATATGCAGCCTCTTTAAGCATCTTCACTGAAAGATACTGGGCACAAAATACCCCCTCCCAACCCTACTTGGCAATATTCTGTCTACAGTGAGCTGCATTATGCCTTTAGTTTCAAAATTGGTGCCATAAATGCTTTTATCCAAGAAGAAATGTTGAATTTGGAGAACTTCTAATGTATGCGAGTATTTCTTTTCCTTTTTTTTTTTAATCTATACAGCACTTCCATTGCCATGACGTGCAGCTTGTCTTACTGTACTAGAGGAAGATAACTTGGTTCAATTTTGACTTAGACTGAAAAACTAGTTTGCTTTGCTTACCATCTTTGCTGTTTCACAGGCATTTGATGCTTTAAATCAGCTGTGGAATGCTGAAAGATTCACTTGTTTTTATGAAGCCATAAGCCTTTGAGAAGTTGGAGAGAAAGACTTCTTTGCTTATCTTATTTTCTCCTTTGGAATCAAAGATGTTCCTTTAAAAGTGAAACACTACAGAGTTGCAAAAATTTGAAACAGTATGAGTAAGCATCGTTTTGCAGCTTCTTTTTTTGATGGAATTGGTCAAAATTTTTTTTTATTTTTTACAGTATTCTGTAGCTGACTTACATGTACATGATTTATTTGGAGGGGAGATCCTTTCAAACTCCCCATGAAACAGTAGGAAGGCAGAAAATAGTATTATCCACTTGTTTTTTCGGGTTAAGTGAATGATATCCTCTATTTTTCTTTACACAAGGATCTGAAGGCATTTTGTATTGGGAACACTGTGACTTCAAATTCTAGGCACAACTGAACTTTGTGTGGAATATCCCCACCACCCTCCAAATCACAAGCAATACTTTGTTTAAGAATGAGATGCTGAACATGTAGAACAATCCACCTCCATGTTAGATGGTTAGATGTTGTGTGGAAGATCTTAAGAACTGCTTGTTCCATTCATGAGGAAAATCAGATGGAAGTGTCGTATTTCAGGGAAACTTTACTTTGAAAATTACAACACTAGTACACAGCTCAAGTTTTATACATTTAACATTTGCTTTTTGAAAGAAATGTTAACAATTTTGAAATGAAATTAAACATTGGTTTAACTTTTCCTCACAAAAGCATAAAAGTCATGGAGGGGAAAACTTAACAGGCAACAATAAAAAAAGGTAAAAACAACTTTTCCTTTTAGTAGTCCTCTGGTAGTAAAGATAGAACAACTTCCACTTTTCATTTTTTTGAGAAGTAATCTGTCTTGGTCCAAAAGTTTAAGAGTGTTTTTAGTATCTGCTTCTGCCTCCACCTCTATCGGATCTGCTTCCACCACGGCCACCACCTCTGGGTGCTCCGCGGCTTGAACTACTGTAAGAATCACGAGGAGGTGGATAGCCCCTTTCCATGGATGGGGGAAGACCCCTGTCTTGTCTTCCAACACGATCACGGCCACTTGAGTAGACATCACTTCTGCTGCTTGAGTAACTTTCTCGGCTTCCATATCCATCTCGTGTGCTGCCGTAATCATCATATCGACTGCTTCCACCATAAGATGGCGGGGGCCCTCGTGCAGGTGGAGCACTACGTGAGTTACCTGCAGGGTCAATGGTCAGGTAATATGGCAACACCATAAGTTATATATAACAATTTCAATCTGAATTTACAGAATTGCTGTATTTAAATGTTTACTGCTACTCTTTTGTATGTATTGAGATGTTCTTAATATAATCTGCCACATTAATGGTATTTAAAGTGGGGATTGCATATCAGGCAGTGAGTGGATTTAAGGACTCTGAAGGAATGAAGACGGTGTTTATTCAGGCAGGCTCTTTACTGGGTATTCCAGAACAGCTTGTTATTTTATAGAAGAAACTCAGCCATATTTTCCAGAGATAGTTGCAATTCTGAACTGTAGACTTTGCTTCTTTAGCTTATAGCTTATTTAACAAGATGATCAAATGATAACCAACAACTGCACTTTCACTGTAGGGGAAAAAAAGCGTGCCACTTCCCCCTAAAACATGAGCAACCTAGTAAAGGTCAGATTTTATGACACCTGTACAGATTACTACATGATCCTCAAAATGGATTCTTACCATAACTCTCATATGAATCTCTGTAGGAGCCTCCACTTGGATGATCTGAGTAGTCTCGGTCACGTCCACCACCGTATCCATCACGATCACTATAGGAGGAAAGACTACTAAGACTTAGTACAGATCAGTAAGATCACAGCAAGAATAAAATGACAGGGAGAAAAATCCAACAGTAGGTACCTATATCCCCTAGAGGGGTATTCGTCACGTGAACTGGAATGACCATAATCACGATATGCGTAGTCTCGTGGAGGTGGTGCGTAGTCCCGTGTATCTCTGGAACTGGGATAATCTCTGCTTGAATAACTATAAAGAACAAGAATTGGTATGTTAGCCATATGTCACACCTCAAAAGATCAGGGATCAAAATCCTTCTCTGAACAACAACAAAAAAGCCAAACTAAATTAGTAAAAAGAATTTACCCGTCTTTAGTGCTATAGCCATCATCCCTTGGAGACATGTAGACATCTCTTCGTGATGGCATTGGTTCTCTGCGTGGAGGACCACCATAACTGTCTCTTCCACGTGACACAGGAGCTTAAGAGAAACAGTCCATATTTTTAAACTTAATTAGCATTTAGCCACACAGAAGACTCCTCAAGGCAAGTAAGTATTACCAGACTGTTTATAGCTATTTAAAAGTATCTCTGTAGCCTACATATGTAATACTTCACATTTCTGCTTGGACAGTTTTAAAGCTGCACTAGAAGAAACACAATCATCAAATCACAGCGAATTGTTCCAAACAGCATCAAAATTACCTTGTTATGAAGAGAACTGATAAATTAGAAAAACAATACACTATCCCACTGCAGATTTAAGTTAAAATCAATGATTTGCAACAGTTCCTGAAGGAAGACTAAGGTGCTACAGCTAAGCAACAAAGTAATTCATGAAGCCCTTACCTCTTCCCCCCATACTACTGCTACGCACTGGTCCTGAAGGTGCAGATCTTTTAGGTGGAGGGCCTCCACTTCGTGGAGGTGGTCCTCTCTTCATGGGAAGTGGCCCTCGAGAAGACCCTAGAAGGATAAGCCATGAACCAAATTGTTATTTCTGTGATGTTCACCTGTATGCCCCTAAAGCCTGAACTACAATAACCTATGTGCTGTTATTACCACTATGTGAGCAACAGTAAACCTCTAAAATAAGACCTCAAAGCCTTCTCCTGTGTTTTGGCCACTACTAGATGCTACTGGCAGAATTGAGAGCCCACCAAGTTAACTTTCCACAGCCTAAATTCCTGTCAAAAACTGTCTTTTAGAACTTATCCAAAAGCCACAGGGTGTGACACAAGGGAGAAAGACAGCTGCTATCTGTAATCAGTCACAGCTTTAATGCTCAACAAGTTAGTGTTCTCAGAAGACAAGAGCCACCTGGGAAGATGTACTAGAGAAGATCCTACATAGAGAGGGAACAGAGGCCCTACAGAGTCTGTAGAACCTACTACACAGACTCTTCAAGACAGGAGTTTTCACTATTTCCAGGGGGATTTTTTCTGCATTACAGCTTTTACTGTTATACCTCAGGTGCTGCTTGCTTTTTCTGTTAAGCAACAGTTTTGTTTTGATACTGAAGTCTCTGAATAAATAGCTATATCTTAAGTTAAAGAATATCCAGTATCAAGTAATGTACTATCCTTCCCCTTCAGAAACCTTCAACTCAACACACTACTATTTTATAACAACACACAAGGCTTAGCTTCCCTAACTCCCACTATGATCTGGAAGGATCAGTCCTAGAATTTAGTAAGTTTAGAGCTCTTGCTAGTAAGAATGAAAGGCAGTTCCCTTTCCCTGGTGGAAGAGAATCGCTTTTTCAACTTCAATACCAGAAAGCTTCCTTTCTCACGTGCAGGGCAGGAGTTTTGCTTTTCTTTCACAGCCAAAAGTCAAGTGGAGTGTTAGTTGTAGAAGGGAATCTTCATATTTGAAAGCCTTTTCTTAAGGTGTACTTGCCTAACCAAAAATTTGACTAAACTGCCGAGATCATATTTCATCATTTTAATAAAGAACAAGGAGTGCACTATTCAGCTGTTTGACTTTTTTTCCAGTAGGATTATTGTCATCTTCCAATGGGATTGTCTTGTATGTTGTCCAAGTATATAATGAGAGAGGTAAATACATACCCAAGTGACTCCCTCTTGAAGGTGGTCCTCTCGCGCCACTTCCGCCTCTTCCACCTCTAAGGCCCCTGGGAGGACCTCTGCTTCGTGGAGGGGGTGGCGGCCCACGCCTACCACCACTTTCAAAGGATGGCTTGGTTGCTTGTTCCACTTTAATTGCTTTCCCATCTAATGACTAAAGAAGAAGCTGCTTTACTTACTGCTCAGTCACGTTTGTATTTCTTAAATTAAGCCCCTCTTGCTTCACTATTATAGGGCTTCCATTTTATAAAGTTAGAGAAACTCTAGAACTGATTTCAGTCTTCAGTATTAGTGCCCATGTACTCAGCAGCATGTTGGGCCTAATTTCTACAGTACTTCATTCTTGTGGTATTGACGAAAAAAAAAAATACAGAGCAGCATCAGAAAGGACTTTCAGTGAAAACACAAGCGTCCAATGATTACGGCAGCCCCATGTCATTTATTCTGTAAATGAAACACGATTTATGATCTCCAATTACTTTCAATTGCCACGGACTTTTGTACCAAACTAGGACTGCACCAGTAGTTACAGGATTAAGCTGAAGGTATCTTAGCTTCAGTTGGGATTTCTGGCAATGGGGAGGCCGTTTAGTACATTTTCTTGATGTCCTGATAAAACGGTGATCACTGAAGTATTTAGGAGTAATTTCAGCATCTACAAAGCAGACTGAGTATGATAATTCACCCCTCTTTTCTACTGTTTCAAGTTGGGTTTTCAAAAAAGGTGACTGACACAATTTACTCTACTACTTGCTTTTCCAGAGTGGAGGTGCTTTGGGGTTTTGTTTGTTTGGGGGTTTTGTTGTGTGTTTTTTTGGCAGGGGAAAAAAAAAGTAGAAGCTTTTTCTGGAATATAAACCTGCAATAACAGGAACTGTGGGGCCAACTATTGTACCTCAAACATGAGCAGGTGGTAAGACATACTGAGTAACTCAACCTGATTAATCAAATTTATGTATAATCTTTCAGACACCACACATTTGGTAATTATAGCAGAGCCAAGATCACAAGCTCTCCTGAAGTTAGGTTACTGCACATCTATCCTGGCAAACATGGTTTATTTGCCTTTTTTTAGCAGTTAAATATTTAACTCTGCTATGACAACTAATGAATTATACAGGTAGGAAGCGGTTTCTATTGCTAGTAATGTCTTACTCCCAACTGCTGATAGTATTTTACTGAGGTACTGAATCTTTTTTGTTCTCCACTGAAATCTAGACCTCTCTGAAATCATCCACTTTAGTAGCTCACGTATTCTGCCACCATATGTAGTTGTAGCTACTGTTTGAAAAATCCATGTGTATAGCCACAGGTCCAATTTAACCCACTGTGAGGAAAAAAATTAATACTAGCAAAATCATACTGGTCTTGGCTTTGACTTAATAAAAGTATTTTACTTATGGAAGGTTCCTCATTAAGTCTTTTCACATGACAAGCTGAAACATTCCAGGAGCGAGCATTAGTACCTCTCATCACTGGAACTTCTCAGTTTGTATCATATTATTTTGCCATTATTATCATTCATCGGTCTCTGGCATCCTTCTCAAAACAGTAACAGTGGGCTTGAAGCCTTAAGCTTTGCCATCATGACCACTGTTGTCCTCAATTTCATGGCAGATTCTTGACAGCTTGTTTGAAGTTTAGAAACCAAACACCATCCCCCTGTGCTAGCATGGGTTCTGAAAACCTGGATGCTAGGTCCGAGTTCTTCCCTTTTTTATGTAGGAGGTACAGTTTTCCTTATCATTTCTCCTCCTATTTCCTTCTGCCTTGCACTTACGCATCTTACCTAGGCAAAAGATAGGTTTCTTTTGAAACTGCTTTATGCAAGCAGTCTTAAAAAGCTATGCCTAAGGTCCAAAAAGACCTTTCATTAGGTCCAAGAAGATTATTTCTCTTTTGTTAACCACAAGATACTTGTCAAAGTTTGTTGTATTTTTAAAGCAGAAGGGACAACTTCATTTTATAGGTTCTTAGCTCAAAGAAGAAAGGTCTTATGTCACTGAACAGATAAAACTCACACAAGCCATCTCAGAATAAGAAATTTTTTTCAATGAGCCCAAAGCACCACCTGCCAACATGAACACTCTTAGTTGGTGTTTATAACCTTGACTCAGAGTGTTAGAGTAGCATTTTTAGCATACGGGCACCATGAAGTGGAGTCACCTTGGTGCTAAAAACCAGGAAAGTAATTTAAGATACGAGTCATTTAAGGATAATAATAGATTGGCAATCATAAAAACTCCTATATGTGGAATGAACAATCTATAAAGCTTTGCAAGGTGAGCCAGGGAACCTTAACCAAACAGAATCAGAGAACTGTCCTGCAACCTGTTCAACGTTCCAACCGAAGAGATGAATGAAATTTAGGAAATTTTGGGAGTGGGGCAGAAATCCAGTATTCCGAAGAAACTGTTACAGAAATTTGCATGAAACTGCAACCTAATGCCACATAGGCATTTCCTCTCCAATGGACCATTTTACTGTTGATGCTGCAGTGACTCCACCATTCCTCTATGTTCCTTGATGGCACATCAAGCGGGCTTCCTTTCCCCCAATATATTCAAGAACTGAAGATCATTTCTTATCAGGCTGAGCTTCTATGTATTGTATCACTTCTTCACCATAAGAACTGGAAACACTTTCTGTTGATTAGAGGAAGACAACCTTCAGTAGCACTGAGTACAGTTTAGACTGTTGTTTGTATTATTGTATTTGCTTCCAACCTCTTAACACAGTCCAGCTGGCTTGGCAGGTCTACACTGGAACTAAATCTTTGGCTTGTCCTGGATGTTTCCTCTAAGGTCATATCCTCTCTTTAATTATCCATTTTGTCCTCAGGACTTAAAAATCAAAAGATCATGAGAACAGCCTACTGCACAGAATGACCATTACAGACTTGGAATATTCACACTTGTGTCCAGATTAGCATCTACTCTTCATGACATCAGGATGTAGTCTTGACTACCATGAATTAAGGTTCTTAAAGAAGACTAGTAATATGCTATGGTAAAGTACTTCTAACATTTCTTCTGTGCTGCTCAGACACGCTGTAGAGAAGAAATTTAAGTGAAAAAATCTCCACCCCCACTCCAAAATCATTATCTCCTGACCTCTTTCTGCAGGACTGAAATTAATCTTCAACAAGCAAGCTTAGACTAGTCTATGCTTGTCCCATTTTAGAATGAAATATAATTAACCCCCTTCCTTCCCCCCACCCAGAAAGGAGTAAAACATTGGATATACGTTTTTCATGAACATTTGCGAAGCAAAAAAATCAAATGCAAATTCACTCTTGCAGAATCTCTCTAAATCGGCCTCTTCTACGGGCTGCAACTTTGAATTCCTTTGGAATGACAGAATGAGCAACACACTGGCGATGCAGAACTCTTCCCCCTGGCTACAGGTCAACTTTTCAGAGTGCTTGAACTATCGTCTGCACAGTGCTTCTGCTGCTTCATATTAAGTGCCTGAAATTCTCATGAGTGCTCCGATCCATCATTTCCAGATAGACTGAAAAGCTCCCAGTTCTGACTTGTTGTAACAATCTCTTCCCACAGCATGCCTCAAACATTGCTCCTCCTCAGATCTAGAATGCAGAGTCTTTTTGAGGTACAAGCAGTACTTATTGTCCAGAAGGCTTTCTGAAGATGAGGATGAGAGACTACTTCATGAACATATTCCACATCTTTCATATCCATGGTCAAACCAAGCTAGACCAGTACAGAACTGGAACGATACACAGCAGCACCTAAAGGTTTACATTAAAAAGGTCACTCTAGGCCAAATCCCAAGCGAGGATGTTCTTTTCATACACTATTTTATGTTCCAATTTCAAAGCAGATGAAGGTACTTTTAGATTTGTAGTGTTGAAGACAGAAACCATGAGAATGATGATCCACAAGGCAGTATTTTCTAGCATTTCTTGACAATGATGCAGATGGTGCATTCCAAAACACGTAGACATTACCTCAGCCACAAACATTCAATCTCATTTAGCTACTTCACTACACATTACTCTCCTAAATGCTTCCAATGTGACCAAACACATGCCACAACATTCAAGATTCAGAACAGTTGGTGATTATTTTCAGAGGGATTTTCACTTGAAAGCTGCACTCCACAAACACTTAGGATTAGTGACTGAACTCCTTTCAGTCTGACAATTAGTTGCTGGTGCTTGAAGTTACCTTATGTGAGGGTTCACTGTAATGACTACTTCAGAGGAAATCGGTATTTAAGAACTGCAGTAAACAAGTCTTCAGAACTGTAGCAAACTACACAATGGAGAAATAAAATTCAATAAAAGGAGCACCTTTAAGGATGTTTAGGCTGGTAGAGAAAAGACATTATCTGACTTGTCACTCTCTGCCTTGGCAAAAACTATGAACTTGTTTAAAGAGGAAGCAAGTCTCCAAAGAAAGTAATACTAATTGTCATGAGGTTGTCCTGAAGCACCCAGAAACTATGTACACACAGCAGAAAAGCTGCTGTCACACAAAATAAGGAAGTTTTAATGTTTGTGTTCACTGTGAACACTGCAGCAAGCTCATTTTCTTATTCCCAAAATACAAATGTTACACTTTACTTACTGACATCAATGACTGACATTTTTCTTTCAATGTCTTACACTAACAAGACAAACAGCTATCAAAATCCCAAGTGTTAATTAATCAGAATCAGTAGAAGCTTCTTCACCTTATATGAACGGCATCTCAGAGACACTACTTAGAAAAAGGCCAACACAGCACGACCTTAACACAACCGCTCAGATTATGCATTGAACACCAGAGTCTGAAATTCAAGTTAACTGAGAAGACATCTTTCACTGCCTAAAGAGACAGCACCTCTATGACAATAAGCAGCTATATTGACCATTAAGTTGCAAACTTGCATCTAGCTTCTCAAACACGTGCCAGAACAAACACAGATCATAACAGCCTGCATTCCTTTGAGAAACTATGCTGGTATTTATCTCAGAACTTTTCCTCCAAATTCCTAAGTTTTTCTTTTTAAAAGATGTTACATATGCATTAAATTTTTATTTCCTGTTAAAGTCATATTGTTGCATTGTAGAGTGTAAACAAGCAAATTCAATTGCTGGCTAACTGCAAAGCTATTTCACATTAACTGGCAAGACAGTCCTTATACATGCCAAGTAGATTTATGATGCAACTCACAGATGTAGGAGGTTATCTACAGATCACCAGATAGCACATCAACACTCCAGCAAAGTAGGGAAGTCACATTAAACCCATGTTAAGGGAACCATTAATAGTTTTCAGGTAAGTCACTTCCCTGAAGTGTAATTTACAGAACATTGTATTCCAGTATGATAAAAACATTATAGGAGACATGCAAGAATGAAGAGCTGACTAATAACAAGCCCTCCATCACCAATTGAAAAAAATAAAAAAGGAGATTGTAGCTGACAGCCAGACTTCACTTTCTACAGTCACATCCATAATCAGGAAAAAGTGATTTGAGCCTCATGGAGACAGAGACATTTTGCCAAATTTGAAACTGGGACTTGTCTCCAGGATCTTCTAACACATTGTCTTTCCAACTTTTATTACTAGTTAATTTACCGTAAAGATCAATACTGCTGGTCAGTAGCAACAGCAACATATAATTGGTCTTAATTCCTACCTTTCCATTCATATCTCTGGCAGCATCTTTTGCATCTGCTGGACTCTCAAACGTGACAAACGCAAATCCTCTGGACTTGTTGGTTTCACGGTCTTTCATCAAAAGGACTGCAGAAATAAAGTCACATTACTCTTTCCTGTAATTAGGTACTAACACTTAACCTTTATTTAACCTTTTAAGCTCAGAACTTCTTAGAGGACATGAAAGCACCATCATTTCAGATGATCAATGCCAAAAAAGTCATCACAGCTATGTTGTTGCTTTTTATTTTTTAGTATTTTAAATCACAGGGTTTTCTTTTTACCTTCCACAATGCGTCCATATTTGCCGAATACAGCCTCAAGGGCTTTTTCATTAGTCTCTGTGTTCAGGCCCCCAATGAACAGTTTCCCAGGACGATCTGCTTCAACCATTTTGATTCCGCAAATGACCTATTAAAAGCATAAGGTTGTTATTAACAAAACATCAGACTGCAACAGAGACTTCCATACCACTTCATGGAGTATAAATTACTTCTTTCTTCAAAAACACAAGCAAATTTTCTTGAGCAAGATGACAATTAAGAGATATGAGGTATAAAGAACATAAAATTAAGATTTTTAGACTGAAGCAACTAGTAGTACTGCCTTCAGTTACTTCTTCACACTATACAGTCTATTTCAAATAGATTAAGTTAACTTTAAAGGAGTGGAACAAAGCACTGATGAGAAGTCTCTTAAGATCAAGTAGTATTGGTGAATATGAAAAGTCCTTCAGGATTACTGCCTTTTTGCCTCGATGGTAACCCTAGCATCTAAATCCTGCCATAGATATTTCAAGAAATTTACTTAGCATGTCAAAGTAATACCAAAATATTAACTTTAAAGTCAGCTTGAAACAATATTCCACATTAAACTCATTCTTTGAATTATTTAAAGAACATCAAGAGTACGCCAAAATCCTGGCCTACACAACGCGTCAGCCTGAACAGATACCAGACCATCGCTGCAGTGCTACACAGCAAAGCCACGGCTAAGGCAAGGCGAGAAGACTTAATTAAAAAAAAAAAAAAAAAAGCCTTAGACAAAGCAAAACCTCGAAGCGCCTGGCGAAACGCCTGGCGCCTGTGGACAAACGTTACCCGGTTGCCTCCCAGCCCTACCTATGGCGGGAAAGCCCGCAGCAGCGTTCAAGGAGGGCCTGCGCAGCTCCCCGGCACACAAGGAGAGCCGGGACAAAGCAGCCCCCCCCGGAAGCAGGAGACCGGCGGGGGACGGGCCGCCCCGGGAGGCCGCGGCGCGGGCGCGCGCGGCCGCCCCCCTTCTCTACCCGGCGAAGGCGCGCGCCGCGCCGGGGAACGGGGCGGGGGAGGTTGGGGGGGGGGGGGGGCGTCAGACCCTCCGCGGTCTCCAGGCACCTCCACAAAATGGCGGCCACCTTTGGCAGGGACTCTTCTCCCTCCCGGCGCCAAATCGACCGCCTCGGCGCTAACCCGAGCCCCGTTTTGAACTATCCGCCCGGCCCTCCAAGCGCGGCCGCCGCCCTCCCTTCGTCCTCTGCGGGGATGCGGAGGACCACGCGGCGGGACCTCGAGCAGAACCCCCCGCACCTAAAATGGCGGCCACCGCGCCTCACGCGGTTGGGACCCCCCCACACCACCCCACCCCACCACAGCCGCACTTTTCCCTCCAACCTATGCAGGGCCAGGCGGGCAGGGAGGCGGGCCTGGCTCCGCCGCGCCTCGCCTCACCTCGGGCCCGCAGCGGCGGGCGTGCGGAACACAGCTCCCTCACCCACGGGCCGAGCCTTCCGCCGCGCCGCCGCCTTCCGCGGCCCGCTGCCGCCCCGCACGACCCCCGCTCTCCCCCTCCACCGGAGCCCCCGGGCCCGCTCAGCTTCGCCCGGCGGCACTCACCTCCGCTCGCGCCGAACCGCAACTGCGCAATGAGGGCGAACAAAGGCGCTGCGGGCCTTTATACCGCTGACGTCACCAGCCGGCTGTGGAGCCCCGGATGCAAGCGGCGGCGAGGCCGGCAGGGGGAGGCCGCAGCCCGCCGAGGCGCGCCGGCGTCCCCGGGGGGCCGGCGCGGAGCCCCCACGCCGCGGGGCGGATCAGCCCTCCCGCGGCTGGAGGGTGGGGGGAGAGGCCCGCCGGGGGGCTGCGGGGCACGGAGCGCTCGGTCCGGGCGCGCACCGGCCGCGGGTGGGGGGCGTGAGCCGCTCTACGGGAGCGCGGGTCGGTCCTGCCGGCTGGGAAAGGCGGGACCGCCGCGGGCAGCGCTTCCCCTTTGTCTGCCGGCTCCTCGTCCCGCTTGGCAGCGGGGTGCGCGGAGGAGCGGTCGCGTCACTGGTTTGGAAGCAAAATCACTCACCACAGGGTCAGTTGGACTCTGGGGAAGTGTCTGTGCGGGAGGTTAACCCCGTTCAGCCAAAACTGCCTTAAAGGCACTTTCAGTTCGTTTCATTAGTACATGTGTGTGCCAATACCCCTTCCTTGGAGACTTACAGTAGGCTCAGATAAGTGTGGCTTAAAATGAAATCTGTTGTTGACAGCACGAAGGTTTGCACTAGTTCGACCAACTCAATTTTTTAATTATACCTGAAGTTCAGTTGCAGCTATTTTCTTCTGCTGGTTTAAATCCCATAGCTGAAAAGTTAGGAGCAAGCCTGTGCATACAGAAATTGACTAAGTTTTCATAAGTTGAATTTGTAGATTATCTAAACCAGTACTAATCGGTCAACAAGGCCTATCAGAGTCAGCCAGTCTAATTGCTACTCAGTCTTTTAATTGAAAAACAAAAATGGATTTTTCTGTCACTTTCTTAAAAACTTAAGTGACAAAAACAAAAGCGAAGTTGTCTGATCGTGTACTCTCTGTGGTTTCTAAACAGGACAGCTATGTTGCAAGTCTCTCTCCTTTACCTTTTATAAAAATTCCAGAAGCACAGTGAACTTGGTCACTGAAAACTGTCAGCCAGGACCTGTAAATAACACCCATTCCTATTCCTTGAAGAAGGACCCTTACAGTTGATTACTTCAAGGTGTAAAAGCTAAGGAATTGCAGGTTCCTTGAATGTTTTAGGATTTCATATAGCTCCTCTGACTCATCCTTGTGCAGTGAGGGAACAGTGCCAAGATGTATCACAGGTAAATTATTTAATATACCTCGTTCCCATGCTGAAATCCCACTAGGATTAACTAGAGGACTTAGAACCTCAGGTGAATCCCCTGATCCCGTGTTTGAGTAAGAGGATGCCAATGGCCAGTCCCTGTGCATTCCTGGGAATCTGTGGTGCTGAGGGATGCCTCTCTGGTCTGAGGAGCTGGTCTCCAGAGCCACCCCACGTTCCTGTAGTGGACCTGCATCAGCTGCAGCAGGTCACCAGGTGGTTTTTCCTAGGGCTTTTCAAAGGGTATCCATGCTGTATAGCAGGCAGCGGTGCCCGGTACCTCTTCAGTCTCTTGCTTGCATACACCGATCCCTTTCCTTATAGACACCATCGCATGCCTTCATTGAGACATCCCTAGGGCTAGCAGGGCTCTACAACAAACCTGCTGGGAGCTGAAAGGAACAAAATGCCCCCTTTCCCACCTGTATCTACTGCCCTTCTGACTCGTTCCCACACCGTTTTTTGTACCAGCTGCATGGAGGGGTAGGAGGGGTTGGGTGGAGTTGAAGCAATCTGAAACAGTAGTATAGTTTCCTAGGCCATGTTGTCTTGTAAGAGTCATAGGAGACAAAGAATATGGTCCACCAGCATGTTACCTTATCCACTTTCTTAACACATGGGATGGACATCGCTCAACTCCTCTGTGACTTCTGTCACTTCTGAGAGGTGCCACAGAGTCTATAGACTCTACTGATACTGCCCAGTGCTGTTACAGTTGCAGAGCTGCATAATTGTTGCATCCTGGTAAGAGAACATCAGACTTTACCCTTATCTTCAGCTTTTCACTCTCCTCTGTTCAGTTACTGATATTCATCTGCTCTTTGTGTTAGGAAAGCAGAAGGCAACATTACTTCAGACTACCTCATAGATCTGTTGAGAATACAAAAGAAGGTATCTCTCAAACACTTCTCTAGACTGTAGTACATACCTTTCCAGCATAGATGCTAAGAGTTTCTGGATGCTGTTACTGTGCACAGGAAAAGAGAAAGATGACCTTGGGTAACAAAGTGGGAGGGCACTGCACATGATAACAATGCGGTTGCTGAAGAATGGCATAGCTAGATACTCATCCAATTATCATATGAAAAAAAGGTTCAAATTCTAGTTTCAATGCAGAATAATTTAAACCTCAGAGCCTCCCTGGAATGGATAATGAAAACTAAAGCTATTTGTTAGTCCTGTAAGAAACATGCTAAAAATAGTCTCCCTCTATGTGTGAAGTCTCTGTGTGCTTCTGTGACCTACAGTAGAGTATTTGCTGACTGCCTCCCAAGTAATTGGAAAGACAAGCATATACAAACGAAAGTCTCTTTTTCTTCCTCTGATTAAAAGAGTAAAATATTTAATTGGTAACTCCAGGCTTCATTTTATTAACATTCTGTTAACACGTACTGTACATGTAGCTAGATGGGATTAGCACGAACCTAATTACATTTGAAACAGCATTTGAACATAACTGCTGTAATTGTATTAGGGTCAAATTCTTCTATCCTTTGTCCTAAAAGATATCTTCATCAGGCTTCTCATCAAAACCTTAGTTCCATCTACACTGCAAACCGGAACAGTATTTTACTGTATTCCAGTACATAGTTTATGTATGGTCTTGCTCCAAGTTCAGTGAGACAGATCTTTTTGCTAGAGCATTAGAAGATATACAGTTCTTCTAATTCTTCCTCCTTCTCTCTCTCTTTTTTCATTTTTGTAAGTTCAAATTTTTGTAGAAAAACTACAGAAATCTTCAGGGAACAAACTGCAGTCTGCATGGAAACTAATCCCTCTTATCCTTGAGTTCAAGGCTGAAGAGCCATGACAGTTTCTTTTGCAAATGATCTCTCAACTTTGAATTTTCTGATAGGAAATGAAGATAGTAATAAGAGGTCCTAACCCTGGCCCCTACAGAATAGGAAATGGGCTTAGATGGGATAACTGGGGAAACGGAGACCAGGAAAACTCCACCAGCCTTTACATAGAAAACAGTTGCTATCTGACTGGCATAGATATACTTGCCCTTGCATTATCACAGCTTAGAAAATTTTCCTTACATTTTTAAAAGTAGAAGAAATGCAATTAAGTATATTACTTACAAACCCACATACATCTAAACTGATGCCTTCATGCCTTTTCATTGATAACCATAAAAATGGGCCCACTAGATGAGAGAGGTGGACAACATTCCATGAGGGTAGTATTCTATGAATTTTTGTGGTAGCTTTCACCTAAAATGTCACTCTCTTGAATTAATCCTATGATGTTTAACAATGTAGTTGAATTTACACTACAAACTTGTTCATACAGAGGGCAGTCCTTTGGATCTCCCTTGTACCATGCTGCGTATTTTCATCAAACGTATTGGCCTTTTACCAAGTTTATCATACCTTGGGTTTAAACTGGATAAAGGGTTCAGGAGAGCTGGGGGATGAGGACTAATGAATATATAAAAAATCTGATCACATAGGACTCATTCAGAATGAATCAAAAAGAGTATGTAATTCCCTCTAGATATATAGTCAAAAACTAATAACTGAAAAGATCAGTTTAATACTTTCATGACAAAGAGCAATTTTCTAGGCAGCTGTCAGTTGATAGGTATTCATAGAAATTCAGCATTTTTCCCCTGTGAAACTCAGACTAGAGTAGATGAGAGCAGCACACAGTAATTGTTTCTGGCACTGACTTTGTCAACCATTTCTAAACTGGGACTCACTAATGTGCTTCTCCCAAATCACCTGTTTGGGATCTAATTGTGGCCTCTTTCAGTTTAGCAATACAAGGTGGATCACAGGTCCCTAAGACAGAGCTGGAGCTGCCTGAAATGGCAACTCAAATTTTCCAGGCTGTGCTGAGAAGACACAAGATAAGCAATTGTTATACACCCTTTATTCTTCCTCCTTTTGCCTGGTGTTGTCCTATGGTAAGGGCAAGTCACTACTGACTGATGAGTTGGGTAAAATTGTTGGACGTGGAGGTTTTGCAGGGGTAATGCAAATGTAATGTAACAGGTTGGAAACCAGAGTGGCAACAGCTTGCCTAAACAGGAAATACAGGGAAGAAGATGGAGGTGGTGTCTACCCCGTATTGGCAGCAATGCCTTTAGTGCAATGTCTTAGCAGCGAGTATCTGTCTTGCCATGGTGGCACGGAGCTCGGCTTGCAGCCATCACTTGTACTTACCCTGCTTCTCAGACAGGTTTTGCAGGTGTCCCTGAGCACTGCTCCTGCCATTGCCACCTGAATGAGCGAGCCTGGAGTTTGGCATCACGTTTGTGGCACTACCGTGGCTGCGTTGCAGCAAGGAGCCACGGGACACCATGAGCTGGTGTGCATCCCACTGTTCTTGGCTGCAAACATCGCGAGATGCTAAAACAGACATGAAAAAAAATCAAATATAATTCTTAAAAGAAGCAGGGTTGCAGATAAAGGTTGCAGTACAAAATCTTGAATTTCCACCCCTAATTTCTGAGCTGGTAAAAATCCCATTTAAATGTTATTCTGCTATGCTGGGGACTAAACCCTGAAAAGAGGTTCTGGTACAAGACACCACAGGGGACTTTGGGAAAATGGACTGAGGTGGGCGTGGAAGAAGGGAAACCACCGCCTCCGCACCGAGAGGAAGGCGACAGCCCGCCCAAACGTGCCGGTGCCAACAACGGCCGCCGTGAGAACGCCCGCCGAGCCTCGGGGTGCCCTGCCTCAAGATGGCGCCCAGCGCCTCACCCCCTCACCGCGCAGGCGCCGCGACCCAACGCGCTTGTGACGCCGCCGCTACCGGCCTCCGCCTCAGCTGAGGCCGCCTCTGCAAGGCGCTGGCCGGGGGAGTCGGGGCTGCAGCCTCGGCTCATGGTGCCTTCGCCCCTTCAGGCTGGAAGATGAGGCTGCTGGCGGCCGGACTTTTGCTGGTGGCGCCTCTCTGCGCCGCGTTCTACCTGCCCGGCTTGGCGCCTGTCAGCTTCTGTGAGGAGGGCGAGGAGAGCGAGGGCTGCAAGGTGAGAGCCCTCACGGGAGGGCCCGACACGGGCGGTCGCCCCCCTCGCCGCGGAAACCCCGAGAGGGGCTTGCCCGGCTCGGGGTTTCCGCGGCGAGAGGGGGGGACCGCCGAATATCCCCCCGCTCCGCTGTGTGCGGGCTCCGGCCGTTCTACCTCAGGCGGCAACCTTTGCTCCGGGAAGCCAACCACCACCAGCTCCCTTTGCCTTGGTGCACCTGGTGTTGTTTGGGTTTTTTTACGGTGAAAACCTCCCCCTTTCCCACTGAACTTTCCAGTCAGCGCCGGGAGGGTCCTTCGCCGGTGCTCGGTTCCTGGTTGCAGCCTCCTGTGGCGGCGGCGCTGCCGAGGGAGGGCGGCTCTGGCGTGGCCCAGCTCCGCGGCGGCGGTCGGGGCCTGTCAGAAGTCTGTGGTAACTCTGCCGCGGAAGGCGAGCTACGAAACTTTAACAGCTCTTGCAAGCTAGCCATGCGTTTCCTGTCGGTCACGCTTTCCTTTTTGCAAGTCTGTATTTTCACACTTTTTTTTCCTCCTGGCCTTCCTCGTTTCAGTCATTAATCGAGCTCTTCGTGAACAGACTGGACTCGGTTGAATCAGTTCTGCCATACGAGTATGATGCGTAAGTACATTGCAACAGCCTTCCAGAAGCGTTTGGAAAACCAGTGTTCTGTTCTCAGTGCAGTGATGCAACTGCTGATACAGCGCGCGTGTTTCTTGAAGCAGTGTTTTCGATGTAGGGATGGAAGAGTAAACCCAGTGCTTGGTGGCACTAGTGAAAAACAAGAGACTGGAAAGGATGAAGGCCACACGTGTGCCTACTGCCAGTCCTCTGTTAAAGACAAGGCTGCTGGGTTTCTAATGGGTGCATGTTTTTGAGCTGAGTACTAGATTTAGTGTTGACTGTTTGATACGTTTGAAAGTTCTTCCTGCTAGTCAAATCTGGGAAGCCAGGAGTTTTGTGTTCCTTGTTTCTGGCAACTAAAACAAATCGGAAGACGAGTCTGTTATTTTTCCTTTTTCCACCAAAGCTCTGTATCTAATTCATGGTTTTTAATTTTTATTATTGTCTATGAAAACTACTACCTGCTTTTGCAGATATTTATAGGCCTACAAAGCAATGATACACAATATGATTTGTAGTCTTGCTATTGGGCATACAGGAAAGAGAAGCTTGAAGGTGTTGTAGGTCTTATCCTGTGCAGTGCAACAGTACCAGCAAGACCAGAGACTAGCTCAGAAAGCCCCCAGTGTCTCTATTCATATTAAACTTTATGGAAGCCAATGAATTTAGGACCACTTAGTGAGGAAAAGTACTTACTCCCAAAAGATAAGTGTTTTGGTTTTGTGGTTTTTTTTTTTAACCTACTGCTACCTGTGTTTAAGTAACGAAGATCCAGAATGGTTATGTTCTCTCTCCCATATTCAGCTGTTTCAGACTGTATGTAGTTGAAAAGAATTGGTGAATGGCAATTGGCAGTGAGGCACATTAATATTAAAAGCACTTCCCTTCTTTGGAACAATGTTTCATGTTAAATACTATTTGTAAGGACTCCTTTAAGAAAGGGGTGTGGTTGTTTTTCTGAAACTTTTTTGCAAGAGAAATGGACAGTCTGTAGTGTAGTCTCTTTTTTCCTTCTGTGAGACATTCTATTGTTTGTTTAAATAGCCATTTGAGAAGAATGCTTGGATTATGCATCATGCATTTTGTTAGAGATACTTCAGCTGTGATATATCTTGGTTGAAATTGATATGAAAATAGAAATATTTCTATATGATATATACCAAATTTCTTTGCAAAGGCACTCCAATTTTTACCTGCCAGAAGAAGCGTGAATACTGCCATGTTAAGTACATAACTTAAGAAGTTGTTTTAGGCTGATATTTACAGTTATATGCCAATTAAAAATTAAAGGTAATCTTTTCCACTTTTTTCCAGTTTTGACTTCTGTCAAGATACAGAAGAGAAAAGACCATCAGAAAATCTTGGACAAGTGCTGTTTGGGGAGAGAATAGCATCATCTCCATATAAGGTTATTTTATCCCTTGAAGTTGATCCTGTTTAAACTTGATAGCTGCCATTCTGATGGCTGTAATTGATAGACATCGCTGAAGATTTGATGATTGTGTGGTTATTTTTTTTTTTAATATAAGCTTTATAGTGTTGTAATAAAAAGAAAACCCCTCCCACCCCAAAGGCATCTTAAGGTAGCTAATTAAAGTTAGGAAGCTGAGCCAGTAATCACTCTTCTTTCCTGTTCTGTGGTAGAGAAGTCCAGAAACTGTATCTTAAGCAGTTCTTGAACAGCTGGGTATATAGTGTGTTAGGTGATTTGAAATCATTAGGTTTTTAAATGTAATATTGGAGGCTGTAAACTGGTGGTTCAGGAATTGTGTTGTATACTTGGTTGTACTATTGGGCAACTTCCAGAGTGGGAAGGGGAAGTCAATTTGGGGTTCACTTCCAGTTTTTCCCTTAACTGGGAAACTTCCATTTTTTTCACTTAACGTCTGTTGTCTAAAACCAAATTTTTCATTGTTGATGCATGTCACTTGAAATCTTCTATAAAATAAATGTATGGAATTATTTTGTAAATTAGGTATGTAATATTTTTCTGTCTCATGCCTTGCATTAGTAATGACCAAATGTAGTGTCCCTAAAAAGCTATACAATCAACTCGGGAAAATTATTAGCAGTAAAAGAGAGATGGTCAAACACTGGCTCTTAATGCTTGAAAGCTGTATACTGTTCAAGTGCAGTTTCCAGGCTGGGATTTGCTGGTGAAACTGAAAACTGGGCTATGTTTGTGTGTGAGGGTTGCTAGATAATCCAAATCCCTGTGAGAAAGAGGCAGTAGAGTTCCTGAGTCTACTGCTGCTCAGTCATTAGGGACCTAGTCACATCTTTTCATAGGACTGTTAAGGAGGCAATGCCTCCTCCCTTGTGTAAACTGCTTCTAGAAGTCTCTTTTTCTTTGTCTCTCTGAGCTAATGTAATTTTAAGTCTTATGAGTGCTGGCCACAAGAAGCTATTAAATACATAGTATAGTGGTTCATTTGGACTGGATACCCACTGAATAGATATATAACAATTACTTGTTCGAAATGGCTGCACACTACAGTAATTAGAAAATGCTGTTATTGGTTAGCGCTTAGGCCTTGATACTGTTAGAGTTTTCAGCTCACTATGTTAGAGTGTTAGCTCACTAACGGGTAAATCCTAACTGGGTTGGAATAGAAGTTTGGTATACAAATGTGAGCACATTTGTGTTAGGTGGTGTTGGCAGTTGAAGCTTAGACGCTGTGCAACTTGTTGCATTTTTGGCAGCCTTGTCTAATAACTTAGTCATCATGGGGAAATGCAGCTAAAATTAACAGGAAACATTCAAAAAGGGTGCAGTTAGCAGTCTGGTTTAGCAGATGATGAAATGACCAAAATAAAACAAACTAGTAAGAGAAAAAAGCAGTACCTTTTCTACTAATTTTCAAATTTCAGTCCTCAGGGTTTATCTGGAGGTAGTTTGTCTGGGCTATTGAGATTTTTAGCAATGTGAAAGGGAATTACTGGTGCTGAGTATACATAAATTTTGACGTTTAAGTTAAAGTTGTTGTATGGGAAATTCTGGCTTTAATAGCAAGGAAGTGAAGTATCTCAAAAAAAGTCAGCTTTACCTGAAGAAAAGACTGTAGAAGATTTTTGAAGCAAAACTGAAGTTACTCTTCTTGTGTGCTTTTTTAACAGTTCACTTTTAAAAAGCAAGAAACATGCAAGAAGGTTTGTACAAGATCATATGACCCAGGAAACAGTGCTGATAAAAGCAAACTGGCTTTTTTGAAGAAAGGAATGCAGTTGAATTACCAGCATCACTGGTAAGCTGAGATATGTGCTTGAGGTTGGGGGTTCCTTGCCTGCTTTTTTGCATTGTTATCTATGTTTCAGGTGGTCGCTTTCTTTGTTCTATGTAATAGTTGTCCTCTACTGTATATCTTGTGGGCACTACTGAAAACTATGTGCATTACCTGAATGTTAAATGTTAATGTGAAATATGGTGCATCCCTTTCTGAGGACGTGTTCTTTGATGATTTCTGTCTAGGATTATCGATAACATGCCTGTAACATGGTGCTATGATGTGGAAGATGGACAAAAATACTGTAATCCAGGATTTCCAATAGGATGTTTTGTTACTCCAGATGGTAGAGTTAAAGATGCTTGTGTTATAAATGTAAGTGGTGGAACTTTTTTCGTTAGTATAGCAGATGTAATTTCATTTACAGTTTTATTTTTAAGCTTTCTTTTCCTGAGAAAGAACAGATACCCTTGTAGGCATGGTTAACGTTCAGAACGTGGGCATTGACAAAGCTGAATGCTGCTTCTGTGTGCAGTGTCTCACTGATATAATTGTCCAAAAAAAGTATTCATGCAGATCTTTTGACCATTATAGATAAAGCTATAAAACAACTGTATTGGTGTCTAAAAGCCTTAGAAAATCATGGTTTTGTGCTGAAACTTCATGTGTATCCATCCCTGTACTTATTCATTCTTTGTCTGTGTCGTGTTTGTGTGCAAGACCTTCTTTTATCGATTTCAGATAGAAGCTTTATAGTGAAGACCTAGAAACGAGCACTGTGTTCTAGCTGCAGAAGTTATGTCTAGCACAGTTTACAAGTTAAATGTGTCAGGGTTTTCCCAGATGGCTGGAAGATAACAAACACAGCTGTGATGGGGAACGAATTATATTGACAACAATCTGAAGTGCGTCAGTCATCCTGGGAGTTCCATGGTGAACTAGTATGGTTACAGATAATAGTCATACAGTTTTCTCTCTCCTGGGATGAGGGACCACACTCCTCTCAGCGAGGAGAGAGCTCCCTGCTATGAGTCTGCTCTGCCATATGACTTACTGCTTGTATGCAGTGCAGTCAATTTATTTGTATTTGGCAGGTCTGATGCTTCTTGGAAGTGATGCATTTATCATGCATGTTCAGTTTATTCTGTTTACAGTCACCTTCCAACTTGGTTACTCCTCAGGCTCCCTAGACTATTGAAAATGGTCTGTGAATTGAATAACCTGTTCCAGTTAGGTGTTCAACTTTATCACTTTGTATATGAGATTGTTTTTATGTTAAATTGATACTGGTGTATGTTGTGTTGGAAGCTATCTGGTACGTAGAAAATGGTTGTAGCAAAGTCAGCAACTTGGATGAAAAGTTGTTTTTTTTCACGGGGAGGCCTTCATACATAGGCATCAATGGTTGAATTTCCTAGTGAGTGCTTAGGGAGTTTGTACTGTGTATACCTGAAGTGCTGTGCAAATTGTGTGTGCTAGCTGTGGTGTAGATGCTTTACCAGTGTAGCTGTCATACCCAGCGTCAATTTTAGTCTGTGAATTGTAATTGCGATGAGAACATTGCATGGCATAGCACTAGAGGGACGATTGTTACATGGGCATATAAGAATGTAGCACCTTCAATATGACTATAATCTCTGGGCTGAATTGAGGAATTTCATCCTCTTGGAAGTATATCCAAATACCTGTCCCAGCGGACATAATTATCTCTTTTAAAATGGGGGCAGGAAAGGGGTTGTTATCATGCAATGGCACAGCTACTGTTCATCCTCACATTTATGCTGGTGAGCTATATTATTGCTTCAACTGCTACTTTGGAAATGGAGGAAACAGGTACCTAAAGATGGGGTTATAGTATAACACAGGTATGATCCTAGTCTACTCCCAATGGGAATCTTGTTCATAGTGAGAGAGGAGGAATCCAGATAAATTTAATGCAAGACACCTTCATATTTTGCTCGGAGGGGGCAAGGGATGGAAGTTGTCTGACAATTGGAAAATGGCTAATATATACATTAAATAAAGGAAATTTTTTTTTTTTATTTGAAAACTCAACTAGCAGTCTGTCATCCTGGTCCCTTAATTCAAATTAAAGTTTTTTAAACAATGACAGTGTTGAGGAGAAAAGAAAATCGAAGTCAACTTAGTTGACTCTGGTATCATCTGAGCTTTATATAGTTCTTCATAATTCCAGATTCTGAAGGGGTAGGGATGATGAAGCAGAGTAGCTACTGAAGGTGAAAGGTAGTTTTTTGAAGCAGAACCTGGTTTGTAAGCTTTGATAGCTGGAGTGTCTACCAGAAAGACTTGGCGGGGGAGGACAAGAAATGGTGAATCTGAATTGCTTGTATACATCTTTGAACTTGTTTTGGCAGCTTTTTGTGGTAAATACAAAAATGGTGTCAAATACATTTAAATTTTACTAGTAACACAGCTGTGATACTTTATTATGTGGGTTTGTATTTATACAATACAATACCATGTATCGAAAAATATATAAATATTTTATATGGGTATATTAAAAAAGTGAATGTTGAAGTATTTCACCTTTTTTCTTGTACTTCATTGGACAGTAGTCTCATCTAAAGTTCTTGACTGCTTGCGCCCTCTCCTGTTGGAGGAGTTTCTCAATCTCTTGATGATGTTTTGTAGTCAGAGTTTAACAAGAAGAACACTTTCTACCTCTTCAACCACGTTGACATAACAATCATGTACCATAGTGGGAAGGATGAAAACTGGCCTGGTGCAAGACTGGTGATGGCGAGACTGAGACCCCAAAGGTAATTGTGCATTAGAACAGCAAGTTCTAGTACAAGGGAGTCCCAACAGTAGTGGCAAATTTAGAAATGATATTTGATGTCAGTAAGTTCTGGGGAACTGGTTGTTTTGACTTCTGATAAAGCTTTCAGTATACTGGTTCACAGCTGGAACTTCTATTTACAAAGAGCAGTTCCATGGCTGTAAATGTCACTTAACTTTGCTTTTAAAATGTTCCCTGAAGTCCCTCCTGATGGAAAAACTGCTTATGCAGACTCTTAGAACCTAACACAAACAATAGAAGCTTTCTCATGTTTTTATTGATTTGCATCTGGATGTGCATAACTTTCTTTCAAAAGACATGTTTTCACATACACTGAGAAACATCCTTTAACTGATGACATTTCCCATGTCATCTCTCTTATTGTTGCTGCATTGCCTCCCAAATGTGCTTTGTATGAATGTACAGTATTTGTACAAGTGTACTTTTTCGTGTGTTAGTTTGGATACTGAGGTATGGGTGAAATATCAAGTTAATACTGGTATTCAGAACAGCTGAAGATGACGACTAATTTCCTAAGAAGATTAACTTATCTTCTTCAACAGTGGCTTCTTTGTTTCTCTGTGGACCAGAGAGGAGATGCAACAATTCAGAAACAGACTGAAGCGCTTACTTTGGCCTCTTGTCAGTCTGTTCACGTACAGTTCATACTTACCTATATTTGAAAACTGCAGTCTGTTTAGAAAATTTCAAAGAAGGTTGCTTTTTTTTTTTAGCTAAACTCTTCCCTCTTTTCTACAGAGGTTAGGTACATTCTTAAATTATGCTACCACAGTTTCTCAAGTCATACAGATGTGTAGTACAACATGACTCGGGTATACTTGTTTTTTCTGTTGCAATGGTATAGTGTGTTTTTAGTGAATTTTACTTGCTATGCAAGTTTATTCCTTCCATTTACATTTGCTCTGAGATGCTGGCGAGAAGATTCTACCAACCTTCTCCATTTTTGATTAATGCTTTATCAGTTGTATCCTGAATGGTTGAAAAATGAGAATTTTTCTTTTCAGTAGTAATGCAGACCACAAGGGGGCACAGTTAGGTTGCACATAACCTTAATTTTGTCATTCTCTGACCTGGTGTTTTGCTTGGTACTTTACTTCAACCTTGAAGCTCTCCTGATGGGGAGTATTTGTGGCTGGCGCACCCTACGCCTTTCATGAGAGTTCTTATTATCTTGTGGCTTGACTTTGTTGTTGACGTATAATAACACATGTAAAGTAGAATTGTTTATCTAAATTGGGTGAATACAACTTGCCCAAGACCGCATGAGAGGGAAGCTATTTTCCAGTGTTAGAGGAGGTTCACAGGAGTGAATTCAAGCAAACCTTAAGGTTTCTTTGACTATGTGCTTCTGTAGCTACAGTATTTCTAAGGTACCGCAGAGAAGGGTTTGTGTATTTGAATTTTAGAGTCTATATTTTAGAATCTATGTTTTTCAGAGTATGCAAGGCTGACAAGAGGTGAAATTAGACCACTTGTATAGGAATGGAAAAAGGAAAGGTTCCCACAGTCATTTCTTTTGCCCCAGTGTAAAAAAATAATAGTAGTAAAAAACCCAAAAAGATGCTCCCAAATCCACCAAGACAAAATAAATGCACTTCTCCCTGTGAAACTTGAGGGAAGGTGAGAACCTGTGGGAGATTGCTAAGAATTTCTCTGTCTTCCTTACTGATGAGCACACACTGAGATTAAGTCCTTCACCAATAATGCAGTCTTGTTAAAATGTGGAAGGGAGGTATGATGGCAGAGAAGGGATATTTTGTGTTAAAGGTTACCATCTTACCAGGTAAAGATCTCCAGACTTCACAGCCTGGTTAACCACGCAGCATTTTAGCTTAGGGCTAGGACTTTATTCTGATCATGGCAGAAAAGTGGGTAGGGTGAAGCCACATCTCATGACCTTTAGAGGTCTGCAGTTCTCATCTCCCACATGCTTAGCAAATAACTTTACCTATAACGTTCTCAAATGCCTAGAAGTGTGAACAGATATTAACTGAATGTAGGATAGTGATCCAAGATCCAAATCCCTAGGATGCTTTCTGTGGAGTTTTTAGCTTTCACCACAAGTGCTTGTGAGAACTAGTGTTCAGTTCTGTTGTGGCTTTAAAGCTGTTACAGAAATGCTGTATAATGATACCTAATTATATGCATGATTTTATTTTTCTCGTTATCACTAGCTACAAACATAAGTATTAATAAAAATATATTTTTAAGAACTTCAACCTTTGTTGGCAGAACAGAAAAGCAGGTTCTCAAATAAGTTGAATAGCTGTACAAAATGACATACACTGTTCTCCTTGTTTGTTTGTTTTTAAATAAAACCTTGTTTTAATTACCTTAGAAAAGAATTTGTGAAAATTTATCCTGTATTATTTAACTTTTTTTTTTCCCGTTAGCTACAAACATACAGATGAGAACAACTTAAGTTGTGAAGGTCCACCTATGGAGATTCCTGGAGAATTCACCAATAAACTGAATTTGATCTACACTTACTCTGTGACATTTGAAGTAAGTATTGAATTTGTTACGTTAATATGTAATTCCCCAAATGAATGAAATCAGAACAACTGGATAATTTGCTCATAGCCATGACTGGATTAAAGCAGTGTAAATTCCGTAAGGATGATCTTGTGAAGCAGTTTTCCCAAAACCTGTTACTTTTTCATTACTGTAGTTTAAGTGACACTTGGAATGTATAAATAAAGCCTTTTTTTTTTCTTCCCTCTTTTATGACTAATAGAAAGGTAGTAGATTGAATAACTGCAAGAGTTGTTTTCCTTGCAGTGTGCTCTTAGGTTTTCAGAGTTCAGTTAGGGTACTCATAGTCTCATGTTGAAGAAATGTTTGTATTATATTTGGAGACGCTTTTGTCTAAATGTAGATTATAGCATATTGTAAAGCTGTTTTTTCTAGTGAAGTTGCAGGCTTTGTCTCATTTTGTATTGCTTTTATTCACTAGCTTTTTTTGAGTAGGTGGCCATTTGTCTTTTAGAGTTTAATACTCTAATGTTTACTAATACTCTAATGCTTTATTCAGCCTGTGATGACTTGGGCAGGAGGAAATTAGGCTTTCTTGAAACTGGGTCTTTACCCCAGCATGGAAAGTGAGCCTCCTGTGGGGGTAAAGGTAATTTGATTCAAGTTACTTCAGACCTTGGTACCTTGGTTCCAGTCCGTCCTGAAAGCATGGTTGTTTTTCTGATGTAAGACACCAGTCTTACAGGATTTGGCTTGAGACCACCAGCTTATTTTGTATAGGCAGTCAAGCAGCCGTCATATGGTAACAGCTTTCATTCTACCAAATTGAATTTGATTTGAACCAATGACCTTGAGGTGCAAGGCTCTATATCCTGTTACTTTTCCCTTGAGACACCCAGTCCTCCTTAGACTCTCTAAGTTTACTACATGAATGAGCCTCCTGTCTATTAACATTTGTGTTTAAATCTTGGTGATAAATTGCAATTTAGAATTGCAATGTGAACTTTGTCTGGTTATTCACGTGACGTGTTATGCATTTGAGCTGCCTACTCCCTTTTTCTCGGGCATAGAGCAGGTGAGGCTTAGCTGCCATGGGTTCAGGCGCTTCCAGCAGATGGCACTCAGCACATCCCAATCACCAGGCACTTCAAAACTGCTTATTTTCTCTGTTACCCATTAGCCTTGATTTGACATAATACCTGATATGTTTTACTTTTTATTAGCAGTTTCAGAATAACTTAAAAGGGGAGTATTTATCAGTGAAAAGTATTTTTTTAAATAGGAGAACATTTGTTTCAGTAAGTCTGAGTATATAAACCAGTAAAATGCATAACTGTTCATTCATGGTCCTTTCTAGTATGGCAGCTGACTTCTGGTGAGAAAGCTATGGTGTCTGCTTTAATTCATTGAAATGGGCAAGGTATTTAGGTCTGTTTATGTGAAAAATATACATGATCATGCCTTTAATGTTTAGTACCCAAGTGTACAAAAATGTAAGCATGTGAGCAGTTTGATATGCAAGTAACAAACTTTAGAACCACACTTCTGAAACTCTTCCAACTAGCTGTGAACTGCTGATCAGCTACTGCTTGGGCTGATAAAGAGCAACTTAAGGCAATTTCAGCCACATGGTTGTGTTGGTGCAGTTCTTCATTGTTATATGTTCTTGATCCAGAACATGAATGGGAACTTCAAAACTCTAGGCTGGAGACACAGTCTAAATTTTGAGAATTAACTGTACAAAGTTACCACCTGGTGAATAAATGAAGAAGTTCAGCAGAACTTCATGCCAGTCAGGAGATAGAATTTGGTAGCAGGACTGCAGGCATACATCCTATGAGACAAGCTGTAGAGGACAAAGCTTGGGGGTTAGAAAGAATCATCACTGGTACAGCTCTCACATGAAGTGTTTAGAGGAGGAGATAGAAGAGAATGGAAGCATCTTTCAAAGGTGAAAGTTGCTGAATGATTTCTTCTTAAATTCTTCACGGGGATATCTGGAAATGAAAGTTGTCTGCCAGGAATCAGAGTGGAAAATAGTCTGTATCAGACAGCATTATGGCAGGGAGTGAGGAAGCCTGTGCTAAGTACATTAAAGATGATGAGAGAAAAAAATTCCAGGGGAAACTAGAAACATATTCACAGAGTATGTTTAACAAAGTTGAAGTTTCAAGATCAGTGTGCTATGCTGGGTGTATCTTGTAGTGATGGCATGATTGTTTTTCAGCATGCATTTGGGAGCTGCAGGCAGCTACATACTGAATCACAGAAAGATGAGGCTTAGTGAAGCCTCAGTTGAAGGCAGAAGACGTGGATAGGAGACTTCAATAAACAAGATATTCTTTGAGAGGCTGAAGAGATGAATTAATGCAAGAGGGAGGTCTAACATCCAGGGTTGATACCAAGCTTAGATATTAATGCTGAATGGAAGGTTTGTGGAAGAGATTTGATGTGCTTATTCCTTCTCAGAGACTGCAGCAAACTTGTACTTGTTTCTGTTAATGGCTATTTAATTTCTTTGTAGGAAAAGAATAATATTAAGTGGGCTTCCAGATGGGACTATATTTTGGAGTCCATGCCACATACGAACATCCAGTGGTTTAGGTAAGATTTGCATTTGTACAGTGAATAACCTTGCAGGGGAGCACAAAGATTTCTTCTTTGTGCTTCCAAGGATATATAACTTCTGCTGTGGTAGAACAAAGTCAGTTTTCAGGCAAGAAAACTTTCTTGTTTTCATATGTGAAGTAACTTTTATCAGTCTTCCATCTCTTGGGAGCAACTGTAGTATTGCGTTTCAGCAAAGGAATGCACCATTAGTGTCCAAAAGGAAAGCAGCTTCCATCGTTTTACTTTATCATCTCCATTCTGTAGAACTTTTGAGACATTGCCACTCTGCGGTGTTCTTATTGTTACTGTCTGGCTTTCCCTAACTGCCAAATGAGAGGTACATATGTGTACTGTGTGTTTTGTACTCAGCAGCTGCTTACAGTAAAAAGAAGGGCTTTTTTTCATGAGTAAAAGATGTATATGAAAAGCTCTTGCTTATTTCTCTCTGTACCATGCAAATGATATCAAGTAAGTAGTTCATTTATGTTGAAATGTTAATGTTTTCCAATATAAAGTGTTTGAAAAGGCTAATCTGATTAATTATGTCTCCACAAAATATTAAGTGGTATGATGTAGATCTCATTGGTTGAAAGATATAAAATCTACTTGACGAAGTTTGCTTTAAGAGCTGTAGCTGTTTCACTAGGGAAATTACTTCTGAGCTATATGAGGAGGAAAATAAAATCAATACGTAACTGTCTTGAGAATTAACAATATATCATAAAATACTGTTCTTCTCACTTCTGTCTCCTAAGAAATCGTGAAGGTACACAACTTAAAAGTTTATCTTCTCTGGGTGCAAAGATACTAAAAGGTCTGAATGACTTAAGTGAAGTCTGAATATCTAAGGCTAATCCTCAGACTTGAGCTCTACATGTGGTATGAATTGGAGTTCATGTCCTGAAACCTGAATAAGTGGATTGAAAGTTTGACTTTTTCTTTATCTACAGTATAATGAATTCCCTCGTAATTGTTCTCTTCTTATCTGGCATGGTGGCTATGATCATTCTGAGGACTCTTCATAAAGACATTGCAAGATACAACCAGATTGACTCTTCTGTGAGTAAGATTTACAGCTTTTACATGAGCATGTTTTTCCGGAGATAGTGTTGTCTTATCAATTAGTTTTGAATACAATCTAAAGAGATGCATAACTACCAAGAATTTGATACGTGCTAATATATCTGGGAGTTAAAAATAGCTTTATTGTTATTTCATCTTTTCTAACAGCAGGAATACATGGGCAGATGTGGCAGTCTTACTTTTCTAGTGTCGTTTGATGAACTTGTAATGTGCAAAGACAGACTTCAGGTTTTAGAAGTATGTGGAGTGATTCACAGAAACTTTTTGGTAGTGAACAAACTCAATTTTGAAATGTCAAATCCCTTTGTTCCAAGATCTCAACCAAGGAAGGCCTCTTTTTTTAATAAATACTTTCATGGTATACCAACAGCCACAAGACACAGTGCAGACATTGAAAAGTGTTCTGGCATTGGTTCACCATCAAGATGTGGCCATTGCTCCTGTGTCCTGTGGTTGCATTATGGAGTCAGTCTGGACATGTAGCTGGTGGTGTGACATTGACCTAAGCAGCCAGTGTGTTATATATGGAATCTCCATCCTTGGAGATATTCAAAAGCCATCTGGACATGGGTCTGGGTAACCTGCTTTAGGAGCCCTGCTTGAGCAGGGGGGTTGGACAAGATGACCTCCAGAGGTCCCTTCCAGCGTTAGCCACTGAGTGATTCTGTGACTCTGGCAACCTGGGATTATATGTAAGATTCCTTGTCGATGCTGCCCTGATCTGATGCAGAGATATTTGTAGCCTAGAAACCCACTTGGGCATATTTTCTGTCTAAAAATGTGTTTTATAGTCTGAACAAACCAAACTTGGGAAGAGAACAGTTATTTTTATTGATAACTTGTTTTATCCCCTCTGCGGGAGATCAGGCTTAAAACTATTGCAGCCAGGTATTGTCCCTATTGTAATGAAGCTGCAGTAGGAAGCTCAGTGGCTGTAACTTTTCCAATTCCAAGGTGGTATTTCTTTATAGCAGTTTGTAGTTAGCATGTGACTTGTGAAGTTTGGAAAGTTTGTGGTCTAAATTTCATGAGACGCATGATGCTATGCAACTTCATAAAGCAATATATTTTTAAAAAACTGTATCAGGTGATTATTGCAAAAAGGATGAAAAATTAAACCAATGGCTAATAGTGGAGTAAAATTAGTGTGAGGAGTGGTAGTTGTCTTGCTAAATGTTATGGGAGAGATTCTGAATAACATAGGCTAATACAAATCGATGTTGCGTTTTGTCTGTGGCTAGAAAGTGTGGTGGAATCACATACTTTGTCTCCGGTTAGGAGATAAGAATATTCCAGTTCATGTGCAGCACAACTTCTGATCTCTAGCTGTGTTAGAACTACTTGGTGTGTGTGTAAATGATTTTTTTGCTTTTTAAATACAATTCCCTGGTGATCACTGTGTCAAACTGAGCCTGGTTTGTCTGACTTAACGTAGTGACTGAAGCTTGTTGCCATCTGACTGAACCTGTTGTGAGTTCTTTTGAAATACGTACCCCTTAAAATGGGAAAGGGGTAGGTCTGCTGCCTTGGTGGAAGAGAATATAACTGATTGTGAATTAGAGACTTGACCAGTTGACTGTGAGTGAAAGGCTGAGTAAAAATTACTCTTTCTCATTGGTAAAAGTAGTATCTGCAAGCCAAAGATGAGAAATAGTGTCAGATACTACAAAGTTTTGAATTTTCACTGTTGTTGCTGTCTGTCTGGATAAAGAAATACTTTAAAATGCACAAAAATGTTTCATGTTGAAACTAAAACATCTGAAAGTATTTTTATTCTTTTTTGTGTTTTTGATATTAAATATCTTTTGTTAATGCAAATCCAGACAGTAATTAAAGTGGAATAATTTTTCCACATCCTTTAACTGATCGTTTTTGTGAAGCTCCTGTTTGATCTCTCAATTAAATTATGTTCAATATCTTATGCTGTGTTGTCTTTATTAGTTGGTCATTCTTAATGTAGTAAAGAGCAAGACTTGTAGAAGCTTGATTAGTTTTTATGAATAACAGCAGGGATAGGTGCGACTTTCAAAAAAACCCACACTTTTTTATTTTCTTGCCAGTTGTAACAGACTTAAAGATCTGTTGCAGTTCAAGGACCTGTCTTTAAAAAGTGTGAAATAATTGTGCAAAAGAGGACCTGGGCTGAGGAAGCTGCAATGAAGAAAATTAGCATCTCACACTTAGGGAATGCTGGTGATTCTACTCGAAAACAGATCGATGCACAAGCCAGTGATTGTGGTCTTAGTATGCGCATTTAACGTTCAGCTAATACCAACTGGCTTTTAGTGTAATGTAGATTTAGCAAGACATATGTTAATGAAGTGTTTAGAAATAATTAAATTACTTTTAGGGTCTTATGACTAAGAAAAGATTCCTGAACTGAACTTAAGAGAATTCATGTCAGTATGTTTTCAACAGTGAGAGGTAAAACTCTTTTCTCTTTTTTTTTTTTTTTTTTTTAAATCTCTTTGATCATGACTAATTGAGTGTAGGGGACTTAAATCTTTGTTAGAATATTTTGAGAACTAGGCTAAATTAGTGGATAAATTGAGGATTACTGCACTTTTTTAAAATTTAGAGTAATTTTTAGCATATCTTTAGATTTACTTCAAATATTTTTTTTATAATGATAAAGTGTAGCTTCCTACTTGGATTAGTTGTACAATTCTTATCCTCATCTTTGAATGGTAAAGGTTAGCAATATAAAATACTGCTGAAATCTTTAAACAAAGCCTGGAAAATACTGACTTGCAGCTAATTGGCCTGTAACAGAAGAGTTTTAATAAAAATCGAGCTTTGAGACCAACGCTCTGGGCCCATACAAGATAAATCAGGAGTCTCAATCTGCCAACCTGGGTCTCTCTCTCCCCCCCCCCCCCCCCCCCAGGTATTACGATGTGGCTATATGTTTTAAAGTTTGTATTAGAACCAGAGGGTGTCTTTTGAGTGCGTTTGCCAGATCAGGTGTTGATAACAAATGTAATACCAGCTGTTCCAAATTTGTACAACATTTTCCTTGTTCTGTCAGGAACTAAAGTACTAAGTATATATTTCTGCTTAGTGTTCACCATTTTGAAAACAGATGAAGATTTGCTTCAGATGGTAACCTTTTAAATTCTTTTATTTCTTACTTAAAACTACCTAGGAAAAGTCTTTTTTTCTGTCTGTCTTTTTCCTCAATAGCTTTCTCATCATCATCACAATTAGTTCAAGTTCAGACTTACAGGAAAGTGTGGTCTTTATGCTTCTTTAACCAAACAAACCTTTCTTTACTGGAAGAGCACTGATGTGCCAGAATTATACCTAGATACCTGTTATCATTTTCTTTTTAGCCATAGTTTTTGGTTTTGTTTTTTGGGTTTTTTTTTATCAAGGTGTTATCTTGTATTTAATAGTTTTCAGTTTTTGTATTAGCATATCAGACTTCTGAGAGTAATTTCTAGCCAATAAATGCAAGCAGCTGTATCAGTGTCATGGTTTAACCCCAGCCAGCAACTAAGCACCATGTAGCTTGAATGGAAAATTGGGGGAGAAAATCGGGAAAAGAAGTAAAACTTGTGGGTTGAGATAAGAATGGTTTAATAGAACAGAAAAGAAGAAACTAATAATGATAACACTAATAAAATGACAACAGTAATAATAAAAGGATTGAAATGTACAAATGATGCACAGTGCAATTGCTCACCACCCACTGATCGACACCCAGCTAGTCCCTGAGCGGTGATCCCCTGCCCCCACTCCCCCCAGTTCCTATACTAGATGTGATGTCCCATGGTATGGAATACCCTGTTGGCCAGTTTGGGTCAGCTGCCCTGGCTCTGTCCTGTGCCAACTTCTTGTGCCCGTCCAGCTTTCTCGCTGGCTGGGCATGAGAAGCTGAAAAATCCTTGACTTTAGTCTAAACACTACTAAGCAACAACTGAAAACATCAGTGTTATCAACATTCTTCACATACTGAACTCAAAACATAGCACCGTACCAGCTACTAGGAAGACAGTTAATTCTATCCCAGCTGAAACCAGGATAATCAGTATGGGGAAGGCAAAGATAATCTTCCAGAAAAAAATAATAATGACATAATCTGTCACAAGTTGAGGTGCTCTATGTCATTCGCCAGTTTGGTCTGTGTTCTTTCTTACCCTATTTTTTTTGTGTGCTGTAATTCTAGTGATAAGCAGTCCATTGAACTAAACTCAATACTTCTAGGTTGAATGAAACCTGTAGCTTTTAACTTTATGAGGAAGAGAGTGGTGGTCTTGAGGGGTTGTTTATTTGTGATCATGTGTGTTTGGTTTTTTTTATGAGGGGAGGTGTTTGTTTTGAGTGACTTTATTGAGAAGTTTTATTCTTCAGCAGTGGTTTCTTGGAGCCACTGAACTGAGGATCCCCACCCCATGCCATCCATCTGTTCACCTCTGGCAGTGGGACAAACAGTGTTGGTACTTGCCCCCAGTGATTCTAGGGACCAGACTTTCTTCTGGAGTACAGGGACCATTTCATTCTTTTCCAATGTTGTCATTGAGACCAATGTGCTTTGTAATGAAAGCAAAAAAGATAAATGCTTGAACTAGATTGAAATGCTATAATCCAAGTTAAATTAAATGGAAGGCTTTGTTTTAGTTTTAAATTTAAAATGACATTATATGGTTTAGCTAATTACATTTTGTTTTTTCTTGCTCTGAGATGAGGATTTTCTTGATAAATCCTGCCTTTTTCTTTCACTGAACCATTAGGGGGTTATAAAATCAATGAATGATGAATCACATGCAATTAGTCTGTCTTTGGATCTAAACTGGAAGTTAATCAAACTTTAAATATGCATTTTGCATCTTGTTTGTGTTAATTCACTACTGCATTATGTATCTTTGCTAAAGACATTGTTGATTTTATACAGGAAGATGCCCAAGAGGAATTTGGCTGGAAGCTGGTTCATGGAGATGTGTTTAGACCTCCAAGGAAGGGAATGTTACTGTCTGTCTTTTTGGGGCAAGGAACGCAAATTTTCATTATGACATTTATTACTTTATGTAAGTAACTTTTATTAAGGTGATGTGTTTGTAGTATAATAGTGTAAGAAAGATGCAATATTATGAAATAAATGATAGAAGTCTTCTTTTGAAAATGAAGTCCTTCCTTTAGTAAAATAAAATATTAATGCTCTTTCATAACAATAATCTAGATAGCTCCAGTAACGCTGTTGTAAGCGGTGTCGTTCAAAATGTTGTTGTATCTGGGCTAGTTCAGATTGTTCATGATTGCAGAAATGAAGCGTCCTTGTTACAAGTTTCTTGTTAAAAAACAAAACCAGTTTGTCATGGTGTAAATTACCCAAGGATCCAGTAATGTAAGTTCAAAGACATGTAATCAAAGCTTTAATGTTCTCGGAACACTTTCCATCTAATACATTTGACACAACAGCCTGCAGCCATGCAGAAATATGAGCAAGAATGCATGCCAGTGAAATAATACTGGCACAACATTGAGATAATATGAGAGCCTACCATGAATAGCTATATATCCATGTGATGATGTAACCTGTCACAAGTTGGTGTTTTATTATGTTATCTATAAAGTATATAACCATTCCTTTTCTTACTGTACAGTAGAATTGGGAAGTGTACTGATACTTTTTACAAAATAAGAATTTTTCAAATTCTGTTCTCCAGGTTTTATTCAGATTTTTTTGTCTTTCATAGATGAGCTGGGTTTTTTTCCTATTCATTACATGATGCTATAAGATTAATAGAATTTTCTTGATGGGCTTGTCTTTCAGTGTTGATCACAACTCTAACTTACTTAACTGTGATAGTTTCCTGTGCAACCAGTGTAGTATAGAAAGAAATGGGGGGGGAGAGTCCTTTTTCTGTTTAAAAACAAAATTTCCCACTAGAGATCACTAACAAACTCCTTTCTGAGAGTATCTCTGGGCTGGTCTCTACAATTAGTTCAGACGCAGGCAGCCTTCTTCTAATAAAGAGGCTTATTTTCAAGACAGCGCATTCTTGAGGAAAATGTTATCCATCGTGGTGGCTGAGAGCCTTTTGTGGAATTGCAAGCAAATGACTCCATGTGTCTAAGATCTTCTATCTTTGCACTTATTTCTATCTTAAAAAACAAAAACAAACAAAAAAAAACCCAAACCAAAAAACCCACCAAAACCTAAAAAAACTCCAACAACTTCCTCTTCCAACCAAAAAAACCCCAACCCTTAGCTCTGTCAAAGTTTTTGGTTTCTCCAGACCTACTGTTCTCAGATGTCATTTATGCCACATATTAAACTTCTGTTGTTAGTTAGCATGCGTAAGTATTGACCGTGGATGTTTACAGAAGGACTGTAGGATTTTGGAAGCAGACTTTTTCAAGCTGAAATTTGGTTCAGGTTCATTGTTCGTCTCCATGTGGCATTTTATTTTTCACTCTTTTGGCCATGAGAAACTTTCTATTTAAAAGATGAGGGGGAAATAATGCTTTATTATGAATGAAACAGTGACATCAGGGGTATGGTCATGCGATGGGGATATATGAGAGCTTATGCACATAGTCTTTATTTAAATATCTGGTAGTGAAAGGGATAAACCTGTACAGTGATATGTGTTACAGGAGGATTTTGACGTGTGTCCACTAATGACTAAATCTTTTTGTCTCTTTAGTCCTAGCTTGCCTTGGTTTTCTTTCTCCTGCCAACCGTGGTGCTTTGATGACCTGTGCAGTTGTATTGTGGGTCTTACTGGGAACTCCAGCTGGTTACGTGTCTGCTAGAATGTACAAGAGTAAGTACGTGCGTTTGTTTAATGTGACAGCAGATTAAATTCAGAATTGCTTGGGTTAATGTAGACCTCAGACTGGAGCTGGTGACTCGGGCAACAAATCTGCTTCTTGCTGCTGTACTACAAAATAGTTGGAAAAAGTTCTGAACTTTAAATTGTTTTTACTTTTTCCCTCAGCATTTAGAGGTGAGAAGTGGAAGACAAACGTTTTGCTTACAGCTCTGCTTTGCCCTGGGTTAGTATTGTTTCCCCTCGTTCTTTCCTTTATTCTTAAGTATAAATGAATGAGGTGGGAGGGAAGTAAATTATGATGCTTGTTTGTGTGATTATTTTCTTTATTGTTCTCCAAGTTGCTGTTCCTTTTGTATATTGCCTATCTGCAAAAATAAAGAAAAGTGAATTTTGAGGAGCTGGAGCCTAGTACTCTAGAATACAGCTTCTTAGCATCTTGTTTTGTAATCAGCTGTGGGGGTAGGAGGACTCTCTTGCAAGGTGGTGTCATAGCCTTTGAGAAGCACTGCACCAGAACATTAGGTATAGTGATGGGGTAATTCCAATTTGGTACCACAGCACTGGGTATGTTCCAGGTAATCCTTTCTTAACTGTTAATAGGTACGGTTACTTTGTTAGAATGTACGTGGTTTTGTGGTAAATTTGGAGTGTTTTTAGTGCTCTTCTGTAAATGGGCAGAAACAAATTTTTAGGCAGAACCTCTGTTACCTTAGTTATAGTATCAGTGTTTTCTTGTAACTGTGTTACTGAAAAGGACACAGGATATGTAATGTAGATTTTTTTTTTGTACACTAAATAACTATGTACTGCTATACTAAACAGTAGATATTTACTATGCTTCTGGGTGAGAATGATGCAGAGATTCTCTTAAATGGGTTATAACTTTTATTTAAATACAGGTAGTGTCCAGTTTTGGATATGGCTGTAGCATGTATCATACTATGGCCAATACTGTTATGCTTGGGAAGGGTGATAGGTCTCCTACCTTTTGTTTTCTCATAGCTCTCAAGACCTTCCATGAGAATTAGGTCAGTGAAAAAAGGGAACAGAAACTAATTTCTTCTGCAAGTCTTCTGTATTTCTTGGTTGCAACTGAAGCTACCCTTTGACAAATGTCCTTGGCAAAAGTTGAGGAAAAGGTTATAAATAATTTTTTAAGGTATCTCTCCCCCCCAAAAAGCCCAGAATGAATAAAACATGATTTGGTTTTGAGTATAGTAGAATTTCACCAAATGAAATGTGATGCATTTGATAACAACTGAGTGTAGTATTTCTACGAGGAAATCTTATTTCTAAACAAAATGTGCTTCAGTCTCCCTGCTGTCATTTAGATATTATCTTGAGAGAGAAGAAAATATTTATCAGTGGAAGAAATACTGTGCTGATCATTTAAACTCCCAAATAAATTAAGTTTCACAGAGGAAGTAAAATGATTGGGGATGGTAGAATAGGAACAGATGTCTTGATTATGCTATGCTAGTTCAGTGAATTTGCATAATATCATAAACAGCCTAAGGCCGTTATAGTCTCAGTAGACTGATGGGAGTTCATATTTGCAATATTTTTTTCTAACTTTGGAGGGAGTAAGTGGGGTCTGTGTTATGAGCTTGGACAGATGATAAAGATTAGCAAGACTTCTAAAATGGATTTGATTTTTATTTTTTGTTCAACAAATGCTTACACCAGGGGTTGTTTGGGTGTGCTTATTTAACAAGTCTATTCTCCCAAACAGTTCTGGCAATTGTAAGGCCTCTCCTAGGGAAAAAGGAGCCTGCCTATTGCTCTAATCCTTCCTCCTTCCTTTTTAAATTAAATACAGTGGAAGATGCATGTTCACTTCAGGGCAGTTTAAATTCTGCGTCAGGAACACTTTTTAACAAAACCCAGACAATGGTGCACTTTGAAGGGACCCTTCCTGAGGCTGAATTTTCTGTGATACATCTCTGAATCCATGAATAATGGAAATTCAAGCAGGCTTTTATATGGGGTTCCCTTGTAGTACGTTTTGCTTTGCTTTCAGAATGGGATGGGTTTGAAGTCTTCATCATATGTCTTGGAGTTGTTTTCTAGTGTTTTCCCAGGATGTTTAGAAAATGGTAGATGCACTTAACTGTGGAGGGAAGAACAGGTCCAGAGAGGTGTGATGACTGATGCAGTCTTTATTTAAATTCTCAAAAGGCGTGGGCTACTTAACTATGTGACTGCAGAAGGTGTTGATACGAAGATTCTTGTTGTACGGAAGAGCCCTTTTTAATGCACCCTTCTGCTAGCATGTTGCTGTGACACAACAGCAACAGGTAGATGTTTGTTGTGACAGTAATGTGTGGCTTCCTAAATATGAGGTTTTCCTATCACTGTGTTTTTTCAGAGGGAATTTACTGGCTAGTGTCGTGGTTTAACCCCAGCCAGCAACTAAGCACCACGCAGCCGCTCACTCACTCCCCCTCCATCCAGTGGGATGGGGGAGAAAATCGGGAAAAGAAGTAAAACTCGTGGGTTGAGATAAGAACGGTTTAATAGAACAGAAAAGAAGAAACTAATAATGATAATGATAACACTAATAAAATGACAACAGTAGTAATAAAGAGATTGGAATGTACAAATGATGCGCAGGGCAATTGCTCACCACCCGCCGACCGACACCCTGCCAGTCCCCGAGTGGCGATTCCCTGCCCCCACTTCCCAGTTCCTAAACTAGATGGGACGTCACATGGTATGGAATACACCGTTGGCCAGTTTGGGTCAGGTGCCCTGGCTGGGCATGAGAAGCTGAAAAATCCTTGACTATAGTCTAAACACTACTAAGCAACAACTGAAAACATCAGTGCTATCAACATTCTTCACATACTGAACTCAAAACATAGCACTGTACCAGCTACTAGGAAGACAGTTAACTCTATCCCAGCTGAAACCAGGACAGTATCCACCCCTTATTCTATACCATTGACATCACGCTCAGTTCCCATACCTTTAGAAAGGACCTAAATAAAGGAATTAAATGACTGGCAATAATAGGAAAGGTAATTCAGATAGGAGGGGTTTTATATTTATTTTACCTTTTAGTATTCTTTGTATAGATCTTTACACTTGAATCTTTGTTACTTTTTGGTTTTATTGCAGAGTCTTTATTTAAACAGTGGCTTTACCCTAGATTCTTGCATTATAGGCATTGAGTGTTGCAAGCGTTTTTACGTTAACTGAACAATTGCTGAAAGTAACCAGGACTGTTAGGGAATGAAAGATTGCAAGAAGCTAAATTTTTCTGATACAGACTTGTGTTTTTTAATATTAACTGATATTTATTCTTTACTGAATATTTTAATATATTTTCTGATATTTTTCAGGATTGTCTTTGCTGATTTCTTCATTATGAATCTCATTCTGTGGGTAAAAGGATCCTCAGCTGCCATCCCTTTTGGCACTTTGGTTGCTATCCTAGCTATGTGGTTTGGAATTTCAGTCCCACTAACCTTTGTTGGTGCATATTTTGGCTTCAAAGAGAAGGTAGGGCTCTTTGAATACAGTTTTGAAATACACTTGTCTTCTGCAGTTGAGCCATTGAATCCCTAAGCACACAAGAACTGGTTGAATTGAAACATCTATGGCCGTATGACTGTAAAATGATGTTTTATTTTATCATGATTTTGAAACTGAGTATATGCTTGTAATGTCACACTAAACTTTTTTTTTCTGTCTATTCATTAGAATCAGATTTTAATAGTGCTCTTGGATGTCTTGCTTGCCTTTTGTATTTTAGGAATACCTCAGCAGTTTCATTTTTGAAGTAGTACTTCAGAAGTACTTCAGCGCGTACTTCACTAGTTTGAGATAATGCCAGACGACTAAGAAAACGTTTTTTTAATTAAGGACTGAACAGATTTCTTTCCTTTTGTTCTGACTTGCTTACTGACCAATAGTTGGAATATCTAAAGCATATGTGTTTTTTCCTAATGATGGATATCAAGTTTGTAGTTTTCTTGTTTGGTAACTTCTGATGGCTGATAGATGAAAATAAAGTTACGTTTATCAAATCTTTAGATGCTAATATTAGGGAAAAGCAATCTTATTTATGATGTAACAATTTATCTTAATTTTTTTCGAAGCCTATTGAACATCCAGTTCGTACAAACCAGATTCCTCGCCAAATTCCAGAACAGTCCTTTTTCACAAAACCGTTGCCTGGTATCGTGATGGGTGGTATCTTGCCCTTTGGCTGTATTTTTATTCAACTTTTTTTCATTCTGAATAGCATTTGGTGAGTATCACTTTTTTGTTGTTCTGGTTATGCTGGTTTGATAATAAACACACAGTTGAGTTTGAACATCCCAAACCAATGAATATGAGGAATAAACCAATTCATAGAATTTTTGATCTTCTTGCAGACTTTTGTGGAATTTCCAGAATCTGCATATTTATTCCTGTGCTTAGAAATTATAAAACTAGTTGTTCTTATTGACAACTGCAAAGTATGAAATTTGACTCCTGTTTCCTTGTTTTATCTTCCTGGCTCTGAATGACACAAACATGGTTTAATGCTGTTGTGGTTAGGTGGAGCCTAATCTGTTGTGCAATTATATTATGATTTATGAAACTAATATGATCTAGCAGTTTCAGCTTTTAAATCAGAATCAGGTCAAGAATTTGGGATTCCATGTTCTGCAAAACAAAGACTCCACTGCCTGTGAAACATCCACATCAGTCCTAAATCTTGTCAAAACCTAGTCAAGCAGATGCATGGAAAATTAAGCCAGTGCAATCTTTCATAACATTCACAATGTAAATATGAAATGTTTAATATATTGTTGTTCAAGAGAAAATATTAACCTGAAGGTGCTAAGTTGTCAAGGTGTCCTCTGTTTATGTTGAGATTTCCTACAGAACAGTTTTCTAAATCTATTCTTAAATGCAAATATATTAGATACGTTAGCCTTTCATATTAGTCCTCAACAAAAGTAGAAACCATGTAATGTAGCTATGCTGGAAAATGTAATCAGCTGACAAACAGGTACACTCTGGCCTTATGTAGTTGAAATTACTGAATTCCCAAATTGTTTCTCATTATTTATCCTACAGAAGGGAAGCATGGAAGGAACATGCAACTTCCACTCCCTCTGTCAAATCGTACGCTTGCAGTATAATTGTCACCATCACTCAATAAAGGCGTTTGGTTACTTCCCTTATCTGAATGACCCCAGATTAAAAGTAAACAAGCATATTTCCCTTGATTTTTTTTTTTTTTTTGGAGTGTTTTGGTGTTTGGTTAGTCCTTGTATTGGAGTCAGACTTGGTCAGGGGATAGACTGGAAATGGAGGAGCATCTGATTGGATGTAGTGAGGAGATGCAGAAACACTTGGAAAACTTAGCTGCAGTAGTAGGAAGGAAGTGGGTATTGTAACTTGGGAAGAGAGTACAGGTGATGTGAGTGTTAAGGAAGCTAAAGGAGACCTGAAGTGATAACCATTTCTGGAAACTGCCTGTAACTGTTCTCTGTGAAAGCTGACTGAAGGTCATTTCAAGGGAAGTATAACTGAGGACTTTGAACAGTAGTTTTATTTACAGAGTACATTCAGATAGAGTAAAAAAACCTTTTTATGAATTGGCCAATAGTGCTATAGACAAAGTTGCCCCAGTGGTGTGGATTTTTTATTATTTTTTTTTTTAATTACCTTAGCATCTGGCCAGGTAACACTGTAAAGTAACTCAGAGAACTTCAACCAAAAATTAGACTCTTGTTTTTATTTATTTTTTATTTTAGGTCGCATCAGATGTACTACATGTTTGGTTTCCTGTTCCTAGTTTTCATAATTCTTCTAATTACATGTTCTGAGGCTACAGTTTTGTTGTGCTACTTTCATCTGTGTGCAGAGGTAAAAAGTACAGTTTTGATGTAGATACCACTTGTAGTTGGAAGATGTTAGAAATAGAGTTAAGGTATTCACATGTATTGTGATGTGCTGGATGCTGTGAATGGATTGTATTGTCAACCCTTGACATGGCTGTTTTGGCCACTCTTGGGAAATGTGCCTTTTGCTTCAAAATCCACTGTTTGCAGCAGATAAGCAAAATTAAACAGCCTTCATCTTAGAATAATTTCATGTTCATAGTGTAAGCAATACAGCTGAGTGAGAAGGACAAAAGTAGCTACATGCTATGTTGGAATTTTTCTTTTTCTAAGATAAATTTTGAAGAATTAAATGTATTTCATAAGACAATGTTATTTTTTTAACCGGATTACTTATATTCTGTTTTCTACACGATGTCTCTTACTGAATGGTTTATTGTTTCTTTCAGGATTATCATTGGTGGTGGCGATCATTCTTGACGAGCAGCTTTACAGCAGTTTATCTCTTTATCTATGCAGTTCATTACTTCTTCTCTAAACTCCAGATAACAGGAACTGCTAGCACCATTTTATACTTTGGTTACACGATGATCATGGTCTTGATTTTTTTCCTTTTCACAGGTAAGTCCATTGTTCAAACTAAAATGAATGCAGGGATTTCTGGTTTTGAAATGAGAAACACTAGGTGAAATTTAGACTATCTGAAACATTAAATACAATTTATGACTCTTTAGGCAGTGTTACTTTTATAGTTTGTGACACCACATATCACAGGAAGATATTCTTTAAGGGTTTTTTTTCTAACTTGAAATTACATTTATTTATAGTATAATTAATTTTCCTTTATTGCATATTATTTTAGCAGTGAGTTCAAACCATTATATTTTCAAAGTGCCGTTCTTGTTTACTTTGTATCAGGGGAGTTTAACTTGATTCTGGATTTCATAATTGCTTCTAGAAGCTCTATAGTTAGAGATACTGCACTCTGCATATGGAGAATAAAAGATGTTTTCAGCTTTCACTATTAGCAAGTGAAGCAGGTTGGTGCTGGGAAAAAAGTGAATGTTGACGATAGAGAGTTCTAGTACTGTTAGAGGTGATCTTACCTGCTCATTAAGCACCACTTCTTAATGGCAGGAATGTACTTTAACTTGAGGAACCTATTTGAAATATGGCTCTCCATTTTTAGTAGTCTTAACTTTTCTGATGTTACTCATGCAGACTAAATGTCTTCTACAGAATTACTCTAATGTTCATAATCATTTGGCTCAAACTATAATTTCGAGGTTGATTTGATGTGAAATCTCTGCCAGATTTACCATGTGTTAGATGAAATTAGAAGCTCTTTGAAGGGTACTGGCCCTTAAAAATAGCCAGGGGCATTTTATATTGGTGTTCATCATACTGCTGCTGGTTGTGTATGTAGTTTTAACACATGAAGTCAGATTTTCTTATTTATCACTGCTTAACATCATGAAGTACTGCAGTGGTAGAACTAGAGAAAATGCTTGTTCATATATAATGGGTTGTTCATAAAACTAACCTTTGCATTCATTCCTAAGATTTATAATAGAGGATCTCTCTGTGGATGGCATGATGGTTCGGGTTGTTACTTCTTAACATCTGCCTGATTATTGAAACCTGCTGTAATTACTTTGTGTTGGCTTTATGAAATGCATCACTTAACTCCCTCGATGTGGTTAAAAAAGAGTGGCTAAAATAAGTCATGAAAGTAAGTCTTAGCATCAGACTTCAAGTTTGTCAGTTCAGCAGTGAGAAGGACCTCTTTCATCTTTATTGCCTCTAATATTGGTTGATATGAGGCAAAAAAAGCACTGTTCATAATAAAACACTGAAGAAAATTACTGTATGTGTTCGAACAAAGCAGTTACTCTGTAGAAATCATATTTAACAAGGTTAACTGGCACTTATTGCTGGATTTTTATTACTGTTTATTATTTAGACCTGTGTCTCTTCAAAAGAAAGTAAAAAAAAAAAAAGTTTTAAAAAGGGGGGGAAGGGAGGAGAATTTAATTCTTTTAATTTTTAATTATTAGAAGGCAAACATAGACATTGGCTTATTGCCAGTTAAACCCCTGCTTAAATCCTGGTGAAACAGACAAGCTCCAGATGTCCTTTATATCTATATATATATTTTAAAAAACCCCAAACTATAGTCCAAAATGTCTTAATTACTTTTAAACTAAAGCAATATGTTAATATGTGTCTGGGGTTTAGCATAGGTTAGTTGCTATTCTGCCAATTTCAATTTCACTTACAAGATGCAAATTGGTAGAATTAAAAATATCCCTTTCATATATAAAATGATAATTGAAATTGTCATGGCAGCTGCTGAAACGGTATTAAAAGCTTCAGATGTGCTGATCCTGGAGTTCTTGATGTGGAGGCCAGTGAGGCCCCAAAAGTACAATAATAAACTGTGCTGCTGTTACTTTTGCAAGTGTCTGGTTGGTTTTTGGTTTTGGTTTGGGTTTTTTTTGGTTTGGTTTTTTTTTGTTTGTTTTTTTTACATTTAATAGAATAGCTAGTCACTACAAAGGTAATAGGTATAATAGGCAGTGTGTAATAAATGCTGTGATAAATTTCCTTCCCATATTTAGTTTGATGATTGATTTTTGGGCTGAAATGTAAGCCATTCTAGATAGATGACTCAAGCAGAAGACACCTAACTTTGCTTTGTTTTGTAAAATATTCCTTAATAGCACTTGCTTTGGAAAATAAGGGTTTAGTCCTTCACAAGTTTATGGAGGTGAGGGAGCTTGCTAATGTAACTTTACACGCTGTTTGCATTAATAGTGTTCTTCCTGTATGTGTGTTCTCAAAATGGGACCTTGATCTGTTCCACTTAAGTTAGCACTAGGTATTTTGGTTTTCTCTATTCTTGCCTATTAGGTCTCAGCAACTGTGACAGAAATATAAAGGGCAGTGTTAATACCTCCTATGTGGCGGTGTGTTGTGTTACTGTGGACATTACAAAAGAGATCATAATGAATAAGTAAATAGGAACTGAATGCTTGTATAGCAACAACGACAATAATATGATCTGACCAGTGAAATCTAACAATTAATGTGCACACCCAAACAAGAGAATTTTATTTTAATGTACAAAGTGCAGCTAATCTTTCAAGAAATAATAAGTGTGGTTGAATGGGGATAGCTACATGATTACATGCATTTTATGCTAGGAGACGAAAAAATGCTGAACATAGTCAAAGCATGTTGCTTTACAGTGACCTCTATTTTTGAACATCATTTTCACTTGTGAGTTAATGCCATTTTCAAAATTGAGTTTTGATCTTCTGGGTAGATTGTGTTTAGAATCCAAGATTCTGAAGCACCCACCACTGTGCAGTGATTGAAACCAGTATGATACAGAGAGCTTTTAAGGTACATAAGAAGTATCAGCCAAGTGCAGAGTGCTTTTCTATTTGCTTTCTTACAATCTGTTCGTGCTTTGAATTCTTTTTTCTTCATTAAACAATAAAGCTAGAAGAAATGAATAGAGCAGAACAGTCTGATTAATGTATTTTGGCATTATTCTGTGCAATAATCCTTGTTTTTAATTTTGAATTTAAGCTAGTTTACTAATAACTTTCCCTTACCCAGTTAGATGCTGGCTTTCTGTGTCTTAAGATCTTTCTGTGTATAAGAAAACTGTTGCTGAGTGGTAGTATATATATTGCAGAACAGAGTATTCAACAGTATATAAATTGGAGGACAGAAAGATCAAAAAACAACTGAGGTGTCAGTGTCTCTCTAGTAAGTATAAATGCATGTATTGGACGTATTTCGCTTCTTGGCTAGACAAATTACCTGAGACATCTTCACAACTGGGTTCTTGAATTTTAAATAGCTCCTGCAAAAATGATCTTTTAGCTGTACCTCCCTAGGATGATCAGTGATGTACAGTGGGCTGCAGTGCACTAGGATGGCATCAGTTTCCTAGACTAGTAGGGGTTATTTAGAAAGGCAGAATCTTAAAATATGAAGGTCACCCACTTAGGGAAAAATAAAAGTCTACCCCACAAAAGTAAGTTCTTAAATGTATGTAATTTCAATGCTTTTTCATTTAATTTAAGCTGGTGAGTGGTTAGGATTGGTTAAAGTAAACATTAGCCATGAAACTCATTTGTAATATTAGGTTAAAATAAACAGATTTTACAGGTTCATTGGAGGAATTGGTGTCAGGCATGGTATCTTTGTGCTGTGTCGTTTGATAGAGATGTGCATATGAAAGCCGTAAAAACCTTACAGTGGAAGGGATTTTAGATCAATCAGAAAATAATTTTAGAGGTCTCAACTCTTTCAACTAGTGGGGGTTTTTTGTTTGTTTGTTTGGGGGTTGGGTTTTGGGTTTGTGTTTTCTTTGTTTTTTTAAATACTTGCTGTTAGAATTTTTTAAATGGCTTTAAAAAACACCTTTCGGTATCTGTTTTATGTCATGTTGTGTTCATTGATGTCTGTAAGTGAAGCAGTAAGCTGAAGCGGTATGCTCCTTGTTGATAGTGCTTCAAAACTTTGGTTTCAGTTTGGATGTGTTTTGAAAGAAACAAATATAAGCAAGATCCTAGGGTGGTCTTATCTAAAGCTTACCTAAATAGTCCGGCTGTTCTAATGAGAGGCACATTTTAAGTAAGGGATGATTCTAATTTTGCTGCAAGATGTGCTTGGTAAAATGCTCAGGATTGAAGAGCTGAGTATGCTTTTCAAGAAAATACATTTTAAGCCATGCTACTTGAGGTGACAAGGTTGTATTTTAACTAGTGCAACTAATGATGGTAATTTTACTGGGTAGAGCCACAGTTGTAGGAAACTGATCACGCACTTATCTGTATTTTAAGATTGGCCTTAGTCAAAGTAGTTAAAAGGGGAGTCTGAGAACCTGTTATGCTGGTCAGCACTGGCCTAAAGATCCAGTATGTTGATGTTTTCTGTACAAAGTGCTAAAATTTGGAACATGTGGCAAAATTGTGAAATGAGCTAAAATGTAGAAAACTTTCTAGCTAGAATTTTCAAACAGGCCAAACTAGTTCAGAGTTGTTCTTCCCCAATCATTATTCATTTTCATATCCCTTTCTGGTTGGGATATTTACTCCTGTACAGAAAATTGGAAGCTTTTTGACTGAATTACTTTTTGTGAACCTCTTAGCAGTTCATAGAATCACAAGCACCCCCAGGTCTGAGGTGGAAAAACCACTGAATTTCAGTGGAACCAAGCAGTGTACTCTTACGTTCTTCAAAAAAAAGTTATGCTCTTTGCTCCAGTACCATAAGCAATCCTGTAGGTAAAGCAGCTCTACAACTTAAAGCAGCTTATAAATAATGTTTCTGTCTATTAATACCCATTTTGTAATATCAACACAACTCTGTGCTGACGTGAGCTTTTGGAAGTTCCTAGTCTGAGTGTTTGGCCCATGTTAATTAAAAAAGAGAGCACTAAAAATGCCTAGTTGATTTGGTGTGATTAATTCTCACTTCTAGATCTGGAGTTGGATTCTTGAGGCAGATTTTCAACCTAGTTGTGATTCTGCCAGCACCTTTAAACCATTCTGATCTTTGAGCATCAAGTATACTGTTTAGGAGAAGTACTTTGGGGGTCCTTAATTTGATGCTGTTTTTGAAGTTGCGGGTCCATAGAGGTATCCACATCTGGAATTTCTAGGATAAGTTTGTTCATGGGAAGGAAGAAGAAATTATGATACTGGTAAGCCCTAATTATCGATGTGGAGGTAACAACAGAAGGAAACTGCTGACCAGGGAGGGTACTGACTACATAAGGCTATATCTTGGTGATGAGTCTAGCCTTTCTCTCCTGAGCTTATAAGTCCATGCTTCAAATCTGGTGTCTGACAAACATTACCACTTACTGCTTGTGTTAGGAAATAGTCTTACTCTAGTTCCACTACATTGGCAAAATTTCTGATAAAGTTTAAAAAAGGAACAGGGCTACTTGGTCTTTGATTTGCTAAACAGACTTTTTTAGGAGGGAAGTTGAAAATCAATGTTACTGAAACCTGTGAAAATCTGTTTATAGATGAAATGCTTGTTCACAGTAGGAAGTTGTCAGATTCTGCTATGAATGAGGCCATGTTTTATAGAAAGCTGGTGTATCAGAAAGATTTAGAGTGACAAGGATTGGGGGAAAATCCTGTAGATTTAGAGGGTGTTCCCATATTAAGTTATGGCATGCTCAGAAAACTGTGTGGAAAATCTCATTCTTGTGTTGAAGTTCTACATTTTAGTTATGATATTACAGTTTTGTTCTAGAACAGCAGATAGATTTTTAAGATATCTCATCTGTTAAACATTTGGAAGAAGCATTGCTTTCAAAGCCATAAAAGGCTCAAAGTGGGCTATATTATAAAAACAACTAGAAAGCAGATGCTGAGAACCATTATTAGGAAAAAACCATGAGCATAAAGCTTAGAGTAACAGTGCTGATATTGGAGTATTGGACACAGTAGGAAGGAGTGAGAATTGACCATAAACTGCAAAGACTTAGCGATGTCAAGCCTACAAAGGAATTAAATTCCTTCTGTGGCTGGTGTCTGATCTCCTATCAACAGCAGTAAATCTGCCGTCTCCTACTGTTTCAGCGGATGATAACTGCAAACTTGGAGGGAAAGGGTAATCTGTGGCATATAATAGTAGGCTGTCAAAAAGCCTTTAACTGCAAATATACATGGCAGCACAAAGAATACAAGAATTGGCATATAGATAATAAGCATCCAAAGACAGGTTCCTCACTTATCAAATGTGTAGGTGTGGTCTGAAAGACAGAAATGTAATGAATGTAGAAAAGACAAGTGCTTAATAAAGAACCTCCTAGTTAGTAAACCAGTCACAATGAAATAGTGAAGAAAGTTGGAGCTGATGTTAAATGTGGGCTGTACAAACAGAAAAGGATGAAGGTAAAACTGGAGGAGCTTGAGTGCATGATCTTGCAAGTGCCTATAGTGTAGCTGGTAAGGGCTGTCACAGGGCTGGCATGTAGCTGGGTCTTTGAGAGTGAATTCAGCTGAAACTGAGACCTTCCCTTTTTCTAGCTGGTAAGGCTTAACATCTGTGGCAGTTTACCCCTAGGTAAAAGCATGAGGAGCAATGCATTGCTTCCCTTAGAGGCTTAAGACTTAATTAATTGTCTGCTATTCAATGTCTCCTTGCATACTAAGTTCTTAAAGTAATTTAAAAATAAGTGTGATGGATAATGTCTTTGCAGTTGCCCCATAATAGTGACTGCGGGGTGCAAATTACAGACTTGTTCTTCAGCTTAAAAACAGAAAATTGGTATAGACTAATCTCATTCAGTGTCACCTCTCCATCATCTTACTCTATATCGTGCTAACTGGAGCCACAGGACTTGACATGTGGCCCACAGTCTTTCTAGAAGGTAGTTGTGGGGTTTTTTTCTCCAACTGTTGGGTTGGGTGACTGAAGAACTGGATTGGTAAGAAATTAAGAAAGGCTATACCAAACCAGACCACAGGTTCTGCTACCCAAGCACCCTAACAGCAGTACTCCCAGGAAGGGGTGTGAGAATAGGGCAAGCATGTACTGGTGCTTTCTCCCAGCCTCCCATCAGCTGTGGCTCAAGGGCTTTTTTAGCACTTGAAATGGTGTCTCTGTAATTAATAGCTTTTGGATTTCTTTGTTCATGAACTTGTTCAATTGCCCAAACTAGTGTATGTTTCTTTTATCTATAGTGACCTGTGACAAGAAAATCCGCAGCTTGAATATATGTTACACAAAATTATGTGTGTTGGTTTGTGCCACTGCTAGTTTCATTTGATGCTTGCTCCCAACTTCTATAGCACTCAGAGCATTGCATTAGCAAAAGGAAGTAATAGGATATACAGAGTAAGAAGTTTCCTGTTCTGGAGTATAAATAGAGCACAATGAGCAGAAAACCAGGCCAGGTGACTTTTCCCAAGGCCTTGGTTTGTGTCATAATTCATAGATGGCTGTGAACTATTGTAGACCTAGAAAACCCAGGTAAGTGTTGACTTTGTGTGCATATAAAAGTCAGTTTCTTAAATGGTGCTGTGTGCCTGCTAGTGGTGATAGTAGCATCACCTTCAGTAGTTTAAATGTACATCAAGCAGCCTGATCCTAAAAATCATCTTTGATCTAAATCAATAAGTTAGCCTAGGGATGAATGTGTGTTGTTAAATTTAACAAGTGCTGTTATTCTGGGTAGTTAGCTGGATTACAATGTTATATTCTGTCCTGCTGGGAAGTACTTGTTAGATTTTTCTCTCAGAGCAAACTGGAAGATAAACTAACCATTTTCACTTTCTCATTTTAGGGACTATTGGATTTTTTGCCTGCTTCTGGTTTGTAAGTAAGATATACAGTGTTGTGAAAGTGGACTGAAAAGCTTCAAAGTGTCTTTTGAACATATCTCCCTTGCTGTTTGATGATTTTTACCATGTATTGAAAAACATCCTGTGTAATTATTCTAATTTGTAAAAGCTGAAGAGCAGACTACAGCATAAAATGCAGATTTTTATGGAAGGAAATGGCACCATTGGAAAAATGTTTACATCATTATACTCATTGAATATGTTAATTCTAATATTTCTAAAAATTATATCCAAAATTTGATTTAGGACAAATAAAAATCCCATGAACTAGTTTATTTGAAAAATGAGTGCATTATACAGTCCTCCAGCTGAAATTCCTTGTGACTTTTTTTTTTTTGTTACCTCTTTTGGTTACCATTTATATACCATGAAAGCATAGGACTGTCAAGTAAATCTATGTAAAATGTGAATTTTTTTAACTTAACTATGATTGTACATATTATCCTGCACCTTCTTTACAACTAGATATCTTCTTACAAATGTACATGCATTTAGTGTAATGTAGACTTTATTAAAAATACCGACACTGGTTTTTGTTCAAAATAAAACTGCACAACTCTAGCTGACTTGTTTCCTTTCTTGTTAATTAGGCCTTCACTGCTTGGACACAGATCACATTAGTTTGACCAGTTGATAGGTCTCAAGTTTTATATTGTTTGTAAGCAGTTTGGCTGTGACTTTGGCTACAAATTGTCTATGCAAGCAGAAGGACTGGTGGTCACTTGAATCCATGGCTGTAGGATGGGTAGGGGCTTCTGAAGCTGCTGCTGCTATTACCTGTGCCTCAGCTGTGTGCTTACTCTAACTCTTCCCAAAATATTTTTTGTTGGGCAAATGATTACTTTTTATCGGAAAGATACCACCTTTTCCTTCTTTTATCCCTCTGAAACACATATCTCTCTGTTCTTCATCCTATGAAGACTGTGTGCAGCTTGTTGGGAAGTTTAGCCATGAGTCTAGTGGGCTGAGGAAGGGGTGATTCTTAAAGGTGAAGCCTTTCTTCTTGCTCTCTGCAGAGCCTGTGCTTAAATCCTGGATTACATGAGATGGAGTATCTTAATAGCCTCTTCAGTTATAAGATTGCAGGCATTCTTCTCTCAGCAATGTCAAGGCTTTAAAGAGGCTCGCCAAAATCTTGAATTGCACTTGAAGCTGAGCAGAGAGTCACTGCAAACACATAATTCAAATGGCTATGTTACTGACCCTGTTGGAGATATGCTCATAAGGGGATGTTCACTCAGATTAATGGGTGAAATACTCAAAGCTTATTAACTGGCATATGGAAACATTCATCGCTGGAAGCTGCTTTTCAATGTCTAAGCCCGCAATTTAACAAGGCCCAAAATGGCTCCATATCTTTTCGTAGTCATACAAATACCAGGTAGTTATAGTTAATGTTTAATGTCCTTTCCAAAATATAATCTTTGGTATGAGGATTTCAAGCCTCACCTCTATGTGTAGTTGTTCCTACCAGGTTACTGAAGTGTGGGACAGATCACCTGACTAAGCTGGGATGAGTACCAGGCTACATCTTTTGAACAGTGCCTGTGGCATAAAAAGGAGGCTTTAGACAACTTAATAAAAAGAGCCAAGCATTCCTGTACCAGGAAGAGCTGGCTACAATAAAGATTGTTTCAAGTGAGGTTCAGGTATGCTCTTGATGGCAGCTCGGCCTTCCACTTGGTTTTCCCCTCCTACCACCAAATCTCCATTTCCCTTCTGTTTGCTCCCAGAGGTGGAAAACTTCAGAGCTGCCATTAGAGAAATCAGCTTGCCTTTATCTGCTGGTTCAAGAGCACCATTCACTATTAAAGATTTCATGCTCATATTGAAATTGGTGCTGCTCTGTTTAAAAAGGTCCTTCCTATTAAGTCTTGTATTTAAAGTTGGGGGAGGGGGGGATTTTATTGGATACTTAAAATTTAAAAAAATTGTTGTCTGAAGCTGCTTTTGAATTCTACATGTTCAAAGGGAAATAAATTCATGAGAGAATTTGGAGCTACAATTGCCATAAACTCCCAGCAGGAAATTTTGCCAGATTAATAAATATGGATTTCACAAGAGGCAAAGTAAAATGAGTTGTAAAATTGTATTTACGGTGCTTTCACTGTTTTTACTGTGACTAGTAGTGAGCTAAAAAGTAGAAACTGGGTTAAGCAAGTTTCTGAAGCTTGCCAGTAGTCTAGAGCCAAAGCCGTAGCAGTAAAATCAGTTTTTCTCATGCAGTTATCATCAGAGAACTTGGTTTGTTTTTTGTAATAGGCCCCATTCATGCAAATCTGGCATAATTTGTAATTCAGCAGTCTTTGTGGTGGAGACAAAATGTTGCGGAGCAATAGAGTGTATCTAAAACAATCAGAAAAAGGCTTGAGTTTGGTCTCATTTCTTCAAAATAGATGGATACTGCCGTGGCAAAGGCAATTATTCTGCTGTAATGGTCTGTCATGGGCTGTATGTTTGAGTATAATTAAAGTAAATTTTAAGGATGCTCTTTATTTACATGCTACAGGGATGAGCTGGGGCAGGCAGTATTGTGACTGACTAATATCTGAGTGGTGGCATGTTTTAAAATAGTTTGTCCATTGTTGTTTTCCTATCTGTAGACACCTGTGAGATTTGCTGCTGTACTCCCCCTGCTGAAGAGACAACTGCCCCCATCATCTCTTGAAGCCCTCTATATCTATATATTTTTGCTGGCCCCAGATCTAAGATTTGTGCTGTTTGCAGAGAATCTGAATATAAGCCCTTAGAATTTTCTGACGTCTTTTTTTGACCAAGGAAAAATTGCAAGCTGTCTTTTGGCTTTGCACTTATAGAGAAGGGCACTAGGCTGTAAGTTAAATATGAATTGTTATGAGCATGTATCAATTTAAAGGTGGTGTAAGCCCTAGCCAGAAAGTAGTAGACAAACTTCTGAGTTTAATTTTATTGAGTGCAGAATGGGCTGTAATAACGTGGGTTTCCAGTGACTCTCAGTGCTCTTTTTGGGAGTTTTTAAACTATGGGTGAAGATCCTGTCTACTCTGTGTTGAATCAGCCATGGATTTTTGAAGATGAAATGGTCAGTGTGGCGACACAGATGTTTTAAGTACTTAGATTACCTGTAACTGGTGTCTGATCTCTAACCCATTTTATATTCACTTATAAATAATAGCTGTCATGTGGAAATAACTGTTATTTATCTACTCTCATTAGAACAATGGGCTTAGTAAAGCATTCCCTATCCTGTTGCAGATACTCAAGCCTTCCTGCCCTCTTTAAAAAAACCAAAAACATTAGGCTAAGATTTAGCTTTTCTGAAGTGTGTGTATAGGCATCTACAGTGCATTTTTGTGATGCTCCCAGTAACGGACTCGCAGCAGATGAAGTAAAGCATCTCCCATGTAAGACTTTTTGTAATAACCACCCAAACCCAGCAGACTTTTGTAGAATGTCATGTTTGTCATATTTTAAGTAAAACTTGACAAGTTACAACAGCACCTCAAAGGAAGGAGGGATTTCAGTGCTGATGTTTTACATTTCATTCCGCTTGCTTGAACAGTGTTGGAACAGATACAGCCTCGTCTTCATTCCTGAATGTAAATGCCGAGAACAAGGCCATGCTGATGTACAGCAAGGGTGGGAGTCAGGTGCAGTATGTATATGGGATTGCTGCCTATACCTATGTAAATGTCCTTGAGGACTATAAACGGTGTTGCTGTGGGGGAGCTGGGGACACATGGCGTACTCGTGATTAGTTGTGATGGAAGGATGTTTGATAACAGCAATAAACTTGTCTTCAGTGGCTTGCTTAATGTTACTTACACCAGTTGTGCTTTTGTGTTTGAGAACACATTCCAAGTTCACGTTTAAAATTTGTCTCAGAATTAAGTCTGCTATGCCAATAGCTTGAATGTTTACAGAGATCTGTTGCAAAGGACAGAGGGAAAGGAAATTTAAACCAAGCTTTGCCTGCAGCTAAATGCTAGTATAGACCTGGGATCTCTTCTGGAACCTGTGGGTGAGATCTTTAACAGCACTCACCACGTGAAGATCCAACTGTGAAAATCACACATAAAAAAGAATATTAGGCTTTTTGCATCGTAAGTATTGGCAGTAAGACAGATGGTTGCTGGAGTGGATGGAGAAAGGTTAGGTCATGCTGGTCAGAAACTCTAAGGAAAGGATGATTCCTAGACGTGTGATTTTCTGATGGAGATCTGTCTTCTGTAGTCTTACACCAGATGTTCAGATGTCCAGTTCCATTCCCATGAGTTGTATCACCAAAGCTAATGGAAATAAAGTAGTAAAGTTCAGCACAGGTGTCACAGTTTCTCTGACCAGTCTTCTGTTCATGTTTTCACTTGCAAGCAGGAATTAAATCACTGCATTTCTGTAGAAGAGCTGCTGGTGCTTCCAGGCTAAGAATAGAAAGATGAAGCTGCTGTGCTCTTCACCTGCAACTATGACTTGTTTAACTCAACTAAACTTAAATCTAAGTCTTAAAAACAGTGTCTGCTAAACTCATGTCATGGAGCTGAGTTATTTCAATATTCCTATTCTTATTATATGTGAACTGTGTCTATTGACCATTATTTTTAAAAATAAAGACATGCTGCAGGGTGGTGCAGGTGGCTTTGCGTTATGTGGCCTTCATTTTCCATTTCTCTCTCACATCCGTTGGGGACACCATTTTGCCCTGAGCAGAGCTCCTCCTGCCAGAGAAGTGTGAAAAAGACGGTCTGGCTTTCCAGTGCACTTCTGCAGCCACGGAGACCAGGAGGGTGTCCCAGAAGGCGCAGCTCTTGCAGCAAGGGCCCAGGTACATGAGAAGAGGTCAAACTGGTTTAGCCTCTTTGTTAAGTCAAAAGTCACAACTTGACTGCAATGTGATTTGCTTGTGGAGAACGAAGTTTTTTGTGGCAAAGAGTGGGTGGGAAGGGGCTTAAGAGCAGCCTAGGCTTTCCCCTAGGGTAATAACCACTGATGCAACTCTCCTGGAGACATGGTACATCCTTCTTGGTATGGTTTCTTCACACCAGGGTGGGATGTCTTTGACTTTGCTGGGATAAAAGCAGGATGGATGTCTTTCATGTCCTGTTGAGATGCTGCAAGCCCGAACCCAAAACTTCAGGTCAGGATCATCGTCTATTTTGGTATCCAAAGTAACTACAGTTAGGGAGTTCCCAGTATGGTATTTCATCTTCCTAATCAAGATGCCTCTTAAGTTACAAGCCACACACGCTAATTAGCTTTGCTCATACAAACTAGGAAGCTCTTAGACTTTCTGTGAAGTTATTAGTGCCAGGATTTTTAAGGATAACATTAGTGTCTGTGGAGTTTATCCAAGGTAATTTATGTTCTATTTGCAACTCAGGGAAAACTCTTAGATGTTTGACATCATAAAACAGTAAAACTGGGAGATTTATTACAGGGGCAGAAAGAACAGGGCCCTTGAGCTGCTTTGTTTATCATAAAAAGTCGGATTAATCAGACATGCACATGTGCCTCCCATATTTTCTGGTTTTGTTTCCCTCCTGTGCTGCTCCTTGACAGGCTCTGCAGTAGATGAAAAGGCGTGGGAGCCCTGGCAAAAGTCCTTTGGACTCTACGGGATGAGGATTATATGTGTACATCCAGAGGATGTTTATCTCCCTCTTGAGCGACCATTAATAGAGAAGAGACATATGCAACTGAGCTCTCAATGAGGCTGTAACTTCTCCCGGAGAAGAGCAATATAGGAAATCCCACTAGTGCAGTTGATGAGTGGATTGAGAGCTGATGCTCCCGGCCTGTGCCAGAGCTACCGGTGTGATGTCAGCACCTCCGAAACGCTCATCCCAAAGCTTGACGGCTGCAGGTGAAAAGAGACACAGTAACGATGCATTTTGGGCACACAGCCGGACCCTGCGCTGCCCAGTGCCGGCGGGCAGGGCTGTGGCCACCGCAGCATCCTCAGCAGACCAGCCAGCGGAGGGGGGCTGGGGTGGGCAGCCTGCGGCCGGGTGTCCTGCCTTAGTTGGCTTAATAAGATGCTCCCTCTGCCTGGAGACCTTTTCTCACCGCTATCCTGAGACCACGGTGGCTGCAACAGCCCTGCCTCTTCCTTATGGGGGCTTCTGCAAGACTGGTGTGAGTAATAACTGGGTGTTTTGGGAGGGTTTGCAAGGAAACACTGTCACCCTGGAGGTGCTGTGACCAGCAGAGAGAAAGTGGTTTCCTCTAACTGCGCTGGAGCCGGGACTGCATTTGGCTCAGCTCGTCCGGCAGATGCTGCTCGTGCCTTTATGTTCGCAGGTCCTCGCTTTGTACGGCCTGGTCACGCGCTCAGGGTTAAACTTAATCCAGATTAAGAGACAATCCGTCAGATTGGCAGGGGCCAACGCATAGGCTCCCTTGCAGGTTAGCATGGGGTACTTTTTGCAACAAATTTCCTATTGATGCCGGTACTGGGCATCTCAAGATGACCCCCATCCTGCCTGCTATAGCTACTCAGCTTTTGGTCTTCGTTGGCTGGTCTTCTCTTTGCTGTGGATGCGTGGGGTGCATCGAGTAGATGTTCCCTGGTGCTCCCGGGCAGCAGCAGGAGAGACCCTCCGGGTTTCTCAGTGATGTTGGTCTGTGAGCAGAAAGAGAAGTGGTGTTAGCATCAGGTGGGTCCTGTGTCATTCAAGTAGGGTGAAATGGCTGCCCATGGCCAGGCATCCCTCTGGGAGGGGTGCAGATGGGGTGGCAGCAGGGGTCTCCCAGCCAGGCTGGGGGAAGCGGGGTCACACAGGCGGCTGCGAGTCTTCGGGCTCTGCACAGGCTCAGCTGGCTTCCAGCTTTCTCCTGTCTCTCCTCTCCAAACACCTCCTTTGGAGGTTGCATCAGCAGGGAAGATTTGGTTAAGAGGGAGGAGGTAAAAAAAAAAGGCAGGTACTTTAGCTGAAACAACTGCCCATCATCCTTCATGCTTTGCAGGGTGAGCTCGTGCTGCAGGAAGAAGTCCCATGGGAATAAGGGAAGCTGAAGCAGAGGAAAAGCAGGTAAAATGGTCTAGTGTGTGTCTCACGGGGCTGCGTGAACAGCTTTGTGTGGGGTAGGCTGGGGGAAGTGGGCTAGCTCCAGCATCAAACAGGGAAAGCCGTGATCTGGTGTAAATTGTGCAGCTGAGGGTGGTTAAGCAGCGAAGCCCCTAAGACCCTGTGACATGGTGAAGTTGTTAGGGCTTTCAGGTGTGGTGAGGAGAGAAGTTGGGGAAGGATAGGAGTGCTGGGCTGTTGGCTGGAGCATCTGCTGGTCCTGCGCCCTAAGCGGCAGGACAAGATGTGAGTTAAACCACGGTTGTTGAACGTCCCCTGTCTGAAGGGGGTGAGGGGGAAGGGGGTGTTTGTGGCAATAACTGTGGTGACATTGCCTTGGCGTGAGGGTTTCCTGGGCAGAGGTGGGCTGCGTGGTCATCTGGGGGGTGGGAGCTGGTTTTTTAGGCTCCCTTGGAGCAGGGAGTGTCTCCGAGCAGGAGGGCGGCTGTGCCGTGGTGTGTCCCAGAAGCCTGTCCCCGGGCTGTGATGCCACTGTCACAGCAAGCTTGGGGGCTCCGAGGCCAGGTACATCCCTGGGAGCTGGCAAACATGCTTTTTGGAAAACAGCGGGACCCTGGTGTGGCAGGACCTTGAGGTGGGGGGAAAGATTGTCCTGGGCTTAACTGAGATCAAATGGCTTCGTGGTGAAGAGTCCAAATTGGGAAATTTAAAGCAGGGAATGAAACTCTGCAAGCTTAGTCTGTCAGCTGGGGTGTTTCTGTGTCTTGGGTGCAAAACCAGAAGGATGGCACTTGTGTCATGGTGGCAATGGGAGAAGGTGCTTGGCCTGCAGAGATGGCAGGACAGGCATGTCCCTGCCATGGGTGGTTAGATGTTGCACAGGAGAGGCCCTCAGGGCATGTGTCACGCTTAGCTCCTGTCCTGTCACACGGTGGTCTATGTTAAGGCTGGTGGAGATACATCTGTAACGTGTTTAGGGCTTGTGCTTTGTGAAAGGGCTGACTGGGGTGGCTGTGGGCATGGAGAACTCCTGCAGAACCTGTAGGACAACTTCGTGTTGGGTGATGTGGGGAGAAGGATGCCTTTTACCTCCCAAACTTCTGACTCAACCCCAAACCAGCCTGAAAGAAGATCCGTTTGAAGCCCCTGAACAGGTCCATGGTCCCATGGATCAAACCCAGCGGGTGGCTTCATCTCCAGCTCCCTCTTTGTGTGGCAGATGCTGCAGCTTGTGCTGTGTGCAAGCAGCCAGGCTTTCCTGGCCTGATGTAGGCATCCCTCGGGAAGTGCAGGATGCCTTCCCATGCACCGCATCATTAACAACTTTGAACCGCCATTCCTGCATGCTGTACATAATTCTCTTTACGTACTGACTAGAGGTGTCTAGGCTTCAGAAATGTGCTCGCTGTGTACGAAATCACATGCCAGTGGTGATCTAATTAGCCTGCTCCTCAGGATCTTGCCACAGGGCACATGGGACCTGGTGTCTTTATTTCCCTCTTCTTCCAGCTCTGAATGACTCCCAAGTTTCCTCCTGCTCTTCCCCTTAATGAGTTGTGTTGCAGTGGAACAGACCTCTCAGCTGAAAAAGTCTAATTTCTGGAGTAAGGATCAAATAGCCATTAGAGTGTTTGCTACTAATTAATTATTGCTTGTCGCTGCTCAGAAGTGGAAGGGCTCAATTGCAATGTAACAGGCTTACTGGTGCTAAATAATTCCTGTTTACAGGGATCTGAAGGCTGGTGGTTACTCGCTGCTTGTAGTGCTGGTCTTCTGGGGATGCGGGGAAGTCTGACACCCCTGTCTGTGTCACACCTTTTTCAACCCCCCCCCCCCCAAAGTCTTGTGGTTTCTTGCTCATCCTGAATGATTTTATTTGGCTTAAAATGAATGATGTCTCCCTTACCAGTCAAACATTGCACTCTAGGAAAAATCAAAGAACTAATTAACCTGCCGGACTGCTTAACAACATTACAAAAAGATTTCTTGTAACTAAATACAGGATATGTCTGCCATCTACTTTGCTCATTTTTAATTTAGAAAAGGTGGAAAGCGAGTGGGGAGGAGAAATGTGCACATCCAACTGGAGGACTGATGGTTGACAACCAAGCGGCGGTGATTTATGACTGGGTAATTTTCCAGCTGCCATAGTTTGTGTTAGCGCAAATGAGAATTGATGGCAGTTTGAGTTAATAGCCGATGCAGTGAGGAGCTGGCACATGGTAGCTTTGATCTCCTCTGCCATGGGAGCAGCCACTTCTCAAACCACCCAGGCTTGTCTGCCGAAACCCGGAGGAGCGGGTGGGCTCCAGCTGAGTGGAGGGGTGGGTGCCTGGGAGAAAGGGACGAAGGTGCAAACGGATTCAGGTGAGACCTAGAAAGGGCTGCGAGTGTGGCAATGCAGTGAGAGCAGAGCCCAGTGCGTGCCCAGGATGGCTGGGAGAAGATTTGGATTTCTCTCTTTGCTGCCCCTTTCCAATGTCTTGCTCTTCTGCTGTCCAGGGCACCCCAAACCCTGTCTGCACTTTGTCCTTCCTTAAGCATCTCACACCGTTCCTCCAAATGCTGATAAAATGGCCAAGGAGGGTACTTGTCTACCAAGGCATGACGGGCCATGCCACCAAGCGTCATGATGAGAGGACTGCCTGACAAGGAGCCCGGGTGTTTGAGCACGATTAAAAAAACTGGAAGGTTTCCCCTCCTCTCCCTTGCTAACGCCCAGGGGATATTTGAGAACCTTCTACCCAGCCCTATCTCCATCGTGCCCCGCTCCAGAGGGATGCAGAGGCTGGGGAAGGAGCATGTGGAGCTTAGTCCCAAGGTGATGGGAACAGCAGCAGGGACAGGACTGGTGCTGGCACCAGGGTGGTGCCCACCCTGCGTGCACAGGGCTCAGGGAAATGCCAGCGGCCATCGGAGCAACGGAGAGGGATTTAGCGGAGAAGAAACAAAGTGCTCGGAGAGAGCATTCACCAAACGTGAAGCCCCTCAGGGCTGCCCTGTGAGCATCCCACGGTGGCAGCCCAGTCCTAAGCTTATGCGAACACATCAGTGTGTGGTCCCCAAACCAGGCGTTGCACTCTCTATAAGGTGTTTTTAATTTTTCACTAAATTATTTTCTCAGTGCTAGCACTGATAGAAAGAGGTTTTTATTCCAATCTGGTTTATTTTCAATAATTAAGGGGGATAGTAAGACAATTGCTGACAAAGTACATTGCTTATAGCATAAATAGCCTTTGTTTTAAGATTTTCCCCAGTGTCAAAGTTCTTCAGTGGCTCTCATTAGGCAATATTACACATGCCAGTCTTTGACAAGGGGCAGCAAGAGGAGCGTAGCCTAGCAGAAAGAGTCTAAAATATTTAAGTATAAATCATTTACCTCAAAAGTTGACTCTCTGAATGTTTCTTGCCACGGTACCTGACTAATTATCATGTTATCAAAGGATTGTGCAAACCTGTAAGCCTCGGCGTTTGGAGTGGTTTGACAGATAAGCCTTCCTGACGGAAATAGATGTAACTTTGCTATTATCAGTCTGGTTCACTTTTGAATTTTGAATTACTATCATTTTTTTAAACTAATAGTCTGTTTTATGTAAACCGCTCAGAGATTAGGAGTTGATTTCAAAGATCATCCTCCATAAAGTCTCTTGATCATATTTTATGGTTCCTGTGACTCATGGGTGTAATCTTGTATCCCTGGGATATTCATGACATGTTCGCCTAATTCCCCATGGTAGCTAATCTCACTTCTGTACCTTAAAAAAAAAAAAATTAAAATATCTTTAAAGCAGGACTGGCAAAAAGGCAACTTTTACAGCCAATCTTCAGCTCCAATTGCTCCTGCTGGGGAAGTCATAATGATGAATTTGTGACATAATTTCTGCGGCAACATGCTGGGATTTCATAAATGGGGATGGTGATTATAGAGCAGGATCAGGTGAAGCTGGATTGTGATGGAAAAAGCCCCGATTCAAATGCAAATTGTTCAATAATGGCATAGGGGATACCAGAAATTACTGGCAATTTATTTTATTTGGGTTAAGCTCCTCATTCAGTCTTCTCTAGTCAGAAAGTCACTCTTTTAAGGACGTGAGCAAAAGAAATGGCTGGAAACATATCTTTCTCCTCTCAAGAGAACAAAATTGTCCTAATTTAATAATAATTAATCAGTTAGCGTAATTAATAACAATGCTCTCTATTTTTATGAGTCTTCCCATTCAAGACTCTCCAAGTGCTTCACAAACCCTAATTGATTCCACCTTACCACTCCCTGTAGCAGGACCACATAATTTACCCCATTTTCTGGAGATGGGGAGGCGTGTGTGTCAGGCAAGTCATTTTAACCAGGTTAAATGATTTGCCCAAGGTCAGATGAGGAGCCGAAGTCAGGACTATCTGTGTCTCAAAGATCAGCCTCTACCCAGTCTGGGTTTGGCTATGGGACACCCGTGCAGCTATTGCATGGCCACGCAAGCGGTGGCCACCCAGTTGCAGCCTCAGAATAAATCTGGCGGTTTTCTGGTATCCAGCACGTGGAGCTGGGAAAAGGAACAAGCCCCATGGGCACGCATCGGTGGTAAAACCAGCAGAATTGGCTTTTCGTTAGTTATTTTCACTGAAATTGGATTCAAGTTGGTTTGTTTTGGGGGTTTTTCTTTTCCTTTTCTTTTTTTTTTTTTTTCTTCCTCCAAATCACTTGGAATTTAAACTGTTTAGCTGAGGATTAAACTAATTGCTTCTGTAAAATGCTGTTCCCACACCATCTAGTGTACATCTGTTAACTGGGGAGGGATAACTGAACCAGTTGCCAGATGGTCTCTTGGATTTGGGTGGCCGGGAGCCAAGGAGCTGCCAGTTGGCGGTTTGTGGAGTTCTAGCAAAGAAGTCACGCTACGTGCACATTCCCCTCAGTTACTCTTCTCTGCCTTAATGAAGATACTGCCTAATGCAATAAAGCAGCCATTAGCCCCCTCCCTGCGCTCCCCCCTCCCCAAAAGGGGTGAGTTTATAAGTCTGATTTGTCTGACTGAAGCAGGCTTTTCCAGGAGCTTGGGTTCTCCTCACGCTATGTGTGCAAAGGCACTTTCTCAAGTACGCGAGTTATTCAATCCCGTGCCCGCTGGCTGCCTCTTTCTATGCTGGAGTGGAAAGATGCTTTTGCAACAAAACTGCTATTTGAAAGGGTTTTTTACCTTTCTAGCTAGCAGTTCAAGCTTCATTGCTTAGCCTTTACTGTTGAATAACACATCCATAATGCATATTGGCTCACATCACACTGTACCATTTTAAAAACTTCAACCTGAGGGCTAGATGGTGCGCTTTGTATTTAAAAAGCATGCAATATTCACCTGTGCTTGGAGGAGGACACAGCCCTACTCTGCTGGAAAGAAGTGTTATGTCAGACGCTGAAGAGACTGTCCAAAGTAGGGTAACACAGGTGCCCTTGACTAAAACTCGGAACATCTTTCCCAGCACTGGGCCAGAGCTTGGAATCCTCAGAGATGAGAACTAGGCAGTGTTTTGCATGGGACTGCTGCTAGGGGATAGCCGTGGCATCCAGAACCCAACCTAGGCATGGAGCTTGCTCTGTTTCTGACCCTGCAGTGCTAGGCAGGGATGGGAATCGCATCTGGTGGGTGGTGGAATCACCCCTAGGAGTGGGACAGCCACAGCCTGGGGTGGTTTGGAGTGGGAAGGGGCACCCCATGCTGCAGGTACAGTATGGAGGAGGCAGAGAGCAGGACCTGAGCTGGTGGCCAGCTTGGACTGTACTCCCACTTAGACTTTGTATTGGTGAGGTTTCCCCTTCGGGGCGCGTGTCTTTGAGAGCCATGAAAAGCCCAAGCTGCCTCCTGGGGTAGGAAAGAACAGAGCTGGGGCAAATCCAGTTTTATAGGAATGTTTTCTTTTTGGCAGAGAGTGTATTTACTGAGAAATATTAGGCTTATGTGACTTACACTGAATACTGCAGCGTAAATACTCAGCTGGATCCCCTGCAGTGTAAGTACTCCCTAAGGCACGATGCTGTTACTCTTCTACCTGGGCTGGAGCTTGCATGCAGTAAAGTGCGTGTGTCTGTCCAGGTGAAGCACTGCTCAGTAAAAATAACTAATAAAAGCAATGGATGCACTTGGAGGTGACAATACAACCAAATCCAACTGCTTTTTGACAACCAGAGCCTTCTGTAGTCTGTAGGAAGATTCCCACTCAAGCAGGTGGATTTTGCAGGTGGAAATTTCCTGCATCTGGGGGGTTTATCTGTATGCCTCCACAGGGTCTGTGATGCCCATAGCTGTCGCGATGGCTTGTGGAGTGGAAAGCACCCACCTTGAGATAAGTTAGTGAAAAAGGGACTCTCTTCTAGTTGAGGAGGTCTGGGGTGGTGCAATATGGAACTTTTTTTTTTTTTTTCCCCCCACCCCTCTTAGACCAGCAAATTTTCCTGCCCTGGGGAGCCTGCTGGCCTGAATGCTGCAGCTCTTGCAGAGCTCTCCTCAGAGGCAGGCCCAAGCAACAGCATGAGGGGAAACTGAAAGGAGAGGGGAATTTATGGTTTCACCATTAAAAAACTGCTTTGGCAGCTGAAAATTTGGTGTTTGGTTTGCTGTCAGAAAGGTGGTGGACACGGGCAAGTTCCAACCAAAAAACTGCTGCGGGGAAGTCAAGTCAGCAATGGTTTCTCTCCGTTCTGTGAGATGGAGCGACGGCACCTCCAAACCCACTGGTGCTGGGGTCAGACAGTGGGGCTGCATTCCTGTCCCACCCTGGCTGGGTAGCTCCTCTGACCTGAACCGAGAGCAGACCCTTGGTCTACCCTGGCGTTGCGGGAGAAAGCTCAGATTGACAAGGCCATTGGAGTCTTAGGCTTTGGGGGATGATTTGCCACCTCGCAGGAGCCTGTGCCTGTGGGCTTTTGGGGATTTCCCTCTCAGCTGTACATGGGTGATTCTCTCCCACACTTGTGGCAGGCATTGGGAGCTTTGATGGCAGAGCAGCTTGGACAGAAGGGGTGGTTGCACCTCTGGGTCTGCATCACCTGGAGGGTGACTGAGCCTACTTCCATTCATTTCTGGAAAATCATTTTTTTTCTTAGTTGTTAGAGTTAAAAACTACTTCCCATAGTCAATGACTGCCAACTTACTGAGGTTTTTCTGCTGTTCAACGCAAAGCAAGTAACTTAAAGGCTAATGAATCTTGCCTTCTGCCATATCCTGTGCATTTTTCTGCCCAGGATAGACTGAACTATTTGGCTTTGTTAATGATGGTAAATGGACTGCTTAGCAACTGCTGTTGCTTTGAGAGGTGAATTTATTTTTTTTCTTGAAAGGAGGAGTTTGGCAAGGGGCAGAAGTGGTGTGTCCCCCCCAGTGCTGGTCTTGCACAGCTTGCGAACCTCCCCAGGGTGGGTTGTGCTGGTGAGCGACTCTCCTGGCATTGCAAAGCAGTGACTTTTCCAGATGTGGTGTGTGCCGATGGGGAAAGCTGAGACCCTGTCTGTGGGGAGCTGGGAGCTGCCCTGGGCATAGGGAGTTCAAAAATTCCTTTGCTCCTTGCCTGGAGAGATGCCTGGTCAAGTTGGGGCCAACCTTTGGTGGGGCAGTGCCCGTGTGGAGGCTCTCTCGGGACGTGGCATCACTTAGCGAACATTTGCACAGCTCCTAGTGGAAGCAGGGCTGGGATCTGCAGGACACCCTGAGTAGGCATGGGAAACAGCCCTGACACTGCAAAGCTTTCTCCCGGCTTGCCACGGTGCCCTGCGGCACGCTCCTGGCGAGCCCCTGCCCGTGCCTCTCGTGCAGCACGCAAGCACGGGTCGGGCAGAGGTTTCCCCGGGCAGGGGCCGCGTGCGATGAGAATAGCACACAGCTATATACGGAGATGTCTGTGCTGCCGTTCCAACCCGTGTCCTTTTGTTCCTCCTCTGGAGGAATGGGACGTTCCCTGCCAAAGAGCCGTTCTCTGGAGGGATGACACCCTGTCCTGGGGGCCCCGTGCCAGGAGCAGGCAGCTGCCTGTGCTGTTGCCCTGCCAGGCAGAGCCTTGGCAGATGTGGGGCACGTCTGCCTTTTCCTTTTGCTCCAGCTTTAGTGTGAAAAGTCTTCTAGAAAAATATGCCCGAACACTTGCGCTTTGGGCAGGGACCAGGGCAGGAGCAAGGGAGGGAGGAGAGGGGTCTCTGGTGGATATTTGTTATCATCTGGAGATGTTCCTGCTCCCTTTGAGCTCCTTCATCTGCCCCAGCCCTGGGATGCAACCATCACCGTTATCCGTGTGTTGCAGGCTCCCCTTCCCAGCAGCTACGCGTGGTGCTGGATCTGTCCTTGGACCTCCTGGCAGCTCATGGTTTATGCAAGCAATGATGCAGCTTGATGGTGAGGAAATAAATAAAATTAAAAAAAAAAAAAGGGGGGGGGCATTTCTGTTCCTGGCAGTGGCTGCTGGGAGGTTGGGGATGCCTTGAGACCCTCTTTGCAAAGCCCGTGTTTCCAGGGGTGTTTTGCTTTGGAGGGAGCAGGAGCATCCCACAGAAGGAGTAAGTAGCAGTGGGGACTGGACGCAGCAGAGTTGCTGGGGCTGGGACCCCTCCTGCGGCTGCCTGGGCTGGGGGCAGGCAGGACAGCACCCTTTCAGCTGGACCCTTCAGACTTCCCAGCGAGGAAGGGAGTTGGGTAGGTGGGTGCGTGACAGCACGAGGGGCAGATGATTTGAGTTGCTTTTCTTCTCTGCTGGCTGCGAGCCTCTGGCGTGGGTTGGGGCTGGCCTGGGGTAGAGGGTGCTGGATCATATTTATCGCTGCGCTGTAGGTCTCCTGGGACGGCGCTGCATCAGCCCTGCTTGCAACCCTCCTGCTGAGCTCCACATCGCCCATTTGCCTTGTGCCTGCTTGGCTTCTCCTGCTCCTGCCTGCTGCTCGCGCACGTGCAGCATCGAGGGAGGACAAAATGTGCGTGTGGCACTGGAGGAAGGAGGAGATGAATGGAGATTTGGGCTCAGAAGGGAGTTTTGTCTGCTGTCTACACACAGGGATGTGGGTAAGACCTTGTCTGAAATTCTCAAGGAATATAAAGTAGAAAACAGCATGCTTACTTGGGAGTGGGGAAAGCAAAGCAAACCATCCTGAACAGGACCCATCAAGAATGCAGTGCCGCTGCTTGGATGCTCAAAGCGCAGGGCCCAGAGGCTGCTTTTGGAGCAATGTTAGGTATATCACCAAGTCAAGATATGTGGAGGTACAAAGTCCATCAGTGCAGTCATGCTCTGCCCTGCCCATCCCCAAGAAGGGACTGGGTGCATCTCTGTCCTTGGAAGACACTTTTGCGAAATAGAGGATGAAATGCGAAGCAAGCCTTTGTGACTGTTTTTAAGGATGAATCAAAGAGATAAAGGCAAACCGAGATGCTGAGAAGGTGCACATATGGAAGAAGCTCCTTTATTGAAATTACAGGCACACAAATCCAGAAAAGCCTCGTGGGTTGGGTCTAGGTGCTGATTTTGGTAAGCTTCTTAATCAGCATGATCCCTCCTTGCCCAGGCTGCAGGGCAACTGACCTTCAGAAACCCGAGTCCAGGATGAGCATGGCAATCCCTGAGGCTGCGTGGTGGCACGCGAGGGGTCCCCGCTCCACGGGGCTGTGACACAAGGCAGAAGAGTGAAGGAAATGGTCAAGGGCAGAGGACAAACCCCAGCTCCTCAGAGTCTCGGTTTCCCAAGACAATGCAGAGCTGCGATGCTTGGAGAGGGTCCTTTGGAAATGACCGATGGTGAAATGTTAGCTTTGGTTTCTGTACCTATCCGTTGCGTTTTCGGGAGGGTTGTTTTTTCACCTGGTCCATAAGCTCAGGTTTATTGCAGCCCTTGCGCAGAGAGGATCCTTGGAGGTTGCAAAAGCCACGGGCGACTTGGAAATGCCAGCCTGGCTTTAGGATGGTGCGTGGGTTTGCAGGGAACCATCCTGCTGCGCAGAGCTGCGTCACTCCTTCGCACATCCAAGTCATTAACGTGCAAGGAAATTTGGGAGATGATCATTCAAAACTCTGTGCCTTCCACATAATAGCCTCAATTTCTCCGAGCTCATTTGGAACGTGTTTGGGGGTCGGATGAGAAATGAAGCGGGATCAGAGTTAGCCTGGGGGAAGGCTCCCATTTACGTGCATTTCTCTCTTTCCAAAAAAAGAGGTCTCCAGCGTATGCATGTGTAGCAGAAAGTGGTCTGGGCAAAGAACGCGCCCTCAAAGCAATTCCAGTTCTGTCTTGGGGATGTGCCTTGCGTTTCACATAAACTGAACTCGGTCCAATATGCTCTGCATGTTAGATTATGGCTTCACGAGCACGTTCAAATGCGAGACTAGTATTAGTAGGCACTCGCGCTTCAGTTTATGCTAAAAGCCAACAGATGGGGAAAGTAAATGCCAGGAAACCAGGCCCTGGTCAGGTGGCTTGAGCTGTGCTCATACTGTATTTAGACAATAGGCTGTATTGCATATTTGGAGGCTGATCTTGTGAAAATGAAACCCTGCTGGTGCTAACCCACAGAGGCTTTGCACACTGGGAAAATGGCCAAATTCCTCTGGAAAATGGTGAACCTCCAGCTGGGGGAATTAATGAAAATTCACTTTTGCCAAAAAGTAGAATTTCATCTTTTTGCATGACAAAGATTAGCTCTTACTGATGGAGATTCCCTTTCTCCTGCCACCCCATCTCTCACACGCAGGAGGAAACATGTGGCAGTCAAATACCCAAAACTGCTGCAGGGACCACGAGTAATTTGTTCCCTGTATGTGCTAGGGGTAAGGCAAGAAGTCAGGGCTTTGGGCTGCAGTAGGAATGGGTAGGTTTCATGCTCAGAAACGCTTCCTAGATGTAAGGAGTCACCAGAGATGGGATTGCCCAGGGCATCTGTGGCACTAGAGGGTTTGAAAACAGCACGGTAAGTATGTTTGCAGACATGCAGGCTTATACAATCTGTTTCAAAGTGGGGGAATGGACTAGGGCGTCTCTTCTAGCTCTGTTTCCTATGATTTCTGACACCTGCTCCTCAAGTTAGCTATTGGGCAACTTGGGCTCGGTTGCTGGAGGAGATGGCTGGCTGCACAGCTCTTCTGCTCCCAGCACTGGCCTTGTCCTGGAGTTTCCTTGCTTTCTGGAAAGCTTTGTAGTGGTTTGGCTGTTCATTGGTTGAATCTGGCTTCACTGGGATGCTTCCCTAACTCTCTCCATCCAAAGTGAGATGAGGATTTGCTCCTTGTACCAGCTGTGTAAGTGGTACAAAACCCCCAAATCCAAAAATCCCCTGCTCCATCCTATTCCTTGCCCAGGCTGACTTCAAGGAGACCAAATTCACAAGGACCACGTGCATGTGGCAAGGTCTCTAGAAGGCAACAGCTCCTCAATCCCCCAAGGGTTGAGACTTTCAGAGAATTTTGACCTAAATAACTTTCCCAGACCAGTTTTCTCAAGTTTTCTTCTCTGATTTCCAACACCTTGTTTCTGAGGTGGGTGTGCAGTTCCCCTCCATTAGCTCAGCTCCTCTCCTTCCCTGGCACGGACTGCAGGATCTCTGCTGGGAGCACAGGTGAGATAACCAAGCACCTCAGATGGACACCAATCCAGGCAGTATTTTAGTTTTGGAAGTGCAGTAAAAAGCATTTCAAGGATTTTGCTCTTCTAGTTGAGCTGTCTGCCTGTTTCTGAGCAGAAACCTGATTCGAGTGCTCTTGTAAAGCCTTGTGCTATTTTCTTCAATAGCTCAGCAGTTAAGTTCCTTGACAGTATCTCTTAGCCAAACTGCGTGATAATCACAACTGGAGTAAGCAAGAAGACCAGTTTACCTTCAAATGCAATAATTATACGTGGAAGAAAAGTAACTCAGCATGTTGCTGTGCTGTATCTTGCTGCCCTGCCTAAGGAGAACAGCAGAATGACCTGGAGGATGGGGTGCTGCTGTACTGGGGAGAAGAGAAGGGCTGGTTTTCCTCTTTCCTTGCTACTGGATTTTTAGCTTATGATGAGGAAAAGTGGGGAGATTCAGGATCTTTCATCATTTCTAATGTGAAGGGGAACAAAACGATCTGGGATCACTGATCACAAATCTATCTTGGAGGACCTAAAATGGGTTGCATTTAGGGAAGTCTGCCTAACTTTAAAAGAAAAATGATATCTGGGAGTAAACATCTGTGCATCTGTCCTAGTTTCAGCTGGGATAGAGTTAACTGTCTTCCTAGTAGCTGGTACGGTGCTATGTTTTGAGTTCAGTATGTGAAGAATGTTGATAACACTGATGTTTTCAGTTGTTGCTAAGTACGGTTTAGACTAAAGTCAAGGATTTTTCAGCTTCTCATGCCCAGCCAGCGAGAAAGCTGGAGGGGCACAAGAAGTTGGCACAGGACAGAGCCAGGGCAGCTGACCCAAATTGGCCAAAGGAATATTTCATACCATGGGATGTCACATCTAGTATAGGAACTGGGGGAGGGAATCGCCGCTCAGGGACTAGCTGGGTGTCGATCGGTGGGTGGTGAGCAATTGCACTGCGCATCATTTGTACATTCCAATCCTTTTATTATTGCTGTTGTCATTTTATTAGTGTTATCATTATTAGTTTCTTCTTTTCTGTTCTATTAAACCGTTCTTATCTCAACCCACGGGTTTTGCTTCTTTTCCCGATTTTTCTCCTCCATCCCACTGGGTGGGGGGGGGAGTGAGTGAGCGGCTGCATGGTGCTTAGTTGCTGGCTGGGGTTAAACCATGACAGCATCTTAACAGCCAAAGGCTGGGGACTTCTGGCAAGTGACAGAAAGGATCTTTTGGATCCTAGTGCCATTGGCATGCAGAGAAAAGGAAGGCGAGTGCAATGCTCTTGGGGGATCAGTGTGGCCAGGTGGGATCTCCCCTCGTTGTCTCCCTCTGCATGGAAGAAGCTTCCCTGCTGCTGGCTGGGTGGCCTGAGCAGATGTACAACACCTCACCCTGGGGATCTCTTGCAGGTCCCTGGCCACCAAGGGCTTTGCTGGGGTCACAGCACGAGCCCAGCTGCAGCCCTGGCTCCTGCTGCCCCTTCCCTGGGACCCAGCACCCCGCTTACAGCTGCAGGGCTGGCCTTGGGAACCGCCTCGCTGCATTTAACAAATATGGGCTGTAGGGAGAAATGAGAACATCTTTAACCACCCTGGGGAGATTTGGGTCGTGCTTATGACTTGAGAGTTTACTTGATGAAGAGTGAATTGATGCTGTCCCCCCTGCCCCCTTGCAGCCCTTGGGAACCACTTGTGAAATGAATAGCAATTGTTCTCTGCTCAATTAGTCATATATAAGTGAATGCCTCATGGTGGCCGTCCCCAGAATGGTGCAATAATTGATGCATTTCACCGGTGGTTACACCAGAAGGATCTCACTTTCTTTGCATAGCAAGGATGGGGGAAAAGATACAATGACGGCCGAGTTGTCCTCGGCCTCTCGAGAGGAAGCGTGCAGTTGCTGTGTGGGATGCTATTGAGCCGAGCACGGTGCTCTCGAAACATATTGAGCTTATTAGAAGTGCATGTTGACTCTGGGACTTCAGTCTGACTGCGTGGCAAAACAGTTAGGCCAACGAATATGTGATAATGTTTTTTATAAATGTGATAATTAGATAAAAGAAGGGGGAGTTGGAGTTTAGACTCGAAGACACTAATTAAATTCACATTGACAAATCAACATATTGGTCTCATATGGATTAAAGCAGCCCTGAAATGCTTCTTTTGTTTAGATTACACTAATTAAATTCACACATTTTGCCAATCCACAACAGTTACCTTGAAACACAGAAGGCTGAAGCTAAAGGTTCGAAATGCACATCGGTGAACATGCCGAAGTCAGAGCATTTTTGCGGAGCGAATAGCTGGGAATTTTAAGAAATTTTGGGGCTAACGTTTGTGAAATTTTTATACCCTTGCAACCAAACACTGTCAGAATGATGCATGCTTTTACTTAAACGCTAGAGCGCTTAACTGCAGTTTTAAATTATGCTCGGTGATGAGGTAATAAAGTATTTCAGTAAATATGTCTCGGAGGAGAACTTGGGAAGGAAAAAACACATCTATTCCCAGTAGCCAGTCTGTTCAGGTCAGTATTTAAAAACCATAGGTCACACGTCAGAGAATTACGGCCTGCTGCTGGCAATATTTTTGGAAGTTAGGACTTCATAAATATATCAACTACTCGACACAGGGCTGCCCCACAGCAGCCACCACCAAGCAAAAGCCAGGGGATAGGAGTTTTAAACAACGAAGCTAACGTTTGTGTTCAGCAGTGAATTTCTATTGGTTTAAATCTTAAAAACCCGAGCTCATTGATGTGCGCATCGCCCAGAAATGGGAGAGGTGGTGTCAAACTGGGAGCACCCTGTGTTGAGCTGCTGCTGCTGCTGTCGCGGCAGGGCAGGTAGGTGCCTTGGGAAGATGCTTTTTAGGGTTTCAGGCTGCTTTTCCAGCTTCCCCTGGCTGGAGAGGACCCCAGAAGCATTGCAGGGCTGTGTTTTGCAGTGTACAGTCCAGGCAAAGCCCGTCTTTCATCTTTAAGGACAAAAATCCAAGCGCAAGCGTTACTGCTTCATCTCCAAAGCCTTAGGTGTGAGGCCCCCCGCAATAATCCTGAGTCATCACCATCTAGTCATTAGTGAATATTCTATTTTCTGTCAGTAAACACAATTTAAGCACTTGGCAGTTAAGCTTCTTAAGATTCATAGCTGATGAGGGAGCAATTAGGACAGGATTTTAATGAATACACACAAACTGGGGGGTTCCCGCTGGGGGAAAGGAGAGGTTCGAGCTCAGTCTAGAAAAGTGTTCAGGCACACTGCAGTAGAATGCACAGGAACTCTTTACTTTGAGGCCAATTATACTAATCTTTGCCACGTTATCTGTTTAAAATCTGGCTGTCAAACAGGCAGCGGGCCCTGTAGCTGTCTGAGTTGGGGGCATTTCTACTGCAACTGGTGCCACACTATCACAATAATTTACTATATTTCCTTGAATAAAGGAACACTTTTTGTCCGTGTTCCTCCCAGAAGGTTTGGTAGTTACAGGGTTTGATCACTAGTACAGGGAGAGATTTGGGGCTTTATTTTGATACAGGCTACTCTCTTAAGTGTTTCTAACTGCAGGTGGAAGGTGAGTCTGTGTGGGACAGTGGGAAAGCAGGGGGGGCTCTGAGGGGTGGCAGCACTTCTCACCCGTGGTTTTTAATCTCTGTTGTGGGTTTTTTAGTTTTGGTTTGGTGTTTTGGTTTTTTTGGTTTTGTTTTTTGGGTTTTTGTTTTTGTTTTTTTTTAATCAAAGCACTGAGATGCTGGTGGATGGACAATGCTATATAAATGCAAATTTCATTCACTTCTGTCTGCCATCAGCTGGGAAGCAGGTGAATCACTGTTCCCAGGCTTGGGAACGATGTGGGTGCGTGGGGATGAATGAGCATCTTGGGGGATAAAATGAGCACCTTCGGGGCTCTGCCCTCCCTGCTTGAAACAGCCATGAGGTGGCAGAGCAAGGGCACATGCTCAGGGATGGCACTGTGCCCCTGGAGCCCTCCCAGCCCCAGCGTGGCTCGTATCCGCAGGACTACCTGTGGGAGGGAAAGGGGATGGCGTGGTGGCTTTCCATGTAGTGACCTTGAAGGCCTACTGGAATCTGAGACATAGCAGTTACAAATCCTTGTCACCTGCAAACTCCTTTACAGATGTTAATTAATTAATCCTGCCTAACTTGATCTGTTTGTCAGCGACTTGCACTTGATCATCACCAGCCATGTTGACGAATGGTTGGTTGCTGCCTTGTGTGTAAGGTGAGGGCGGGTTGCTGGGAATTGTCTGATAGCAGCCTTTATTTGGGGGAAAAATAGTGGTTTGTTGCAATATAGGGTTTCTGCCACCCATCTTCACCCAAGGTAGGATTTCTGGGTTGCTCCTGCCTTGCAGTTGGCATGCTTGCGCTGGGACTGGTGCAGAGGCTCTGGCTCGGAGGGTGCCAGGCGTGGAGGTGGCACTGGGTCCCCAAGTTGGACCCAGGAGGGGACAGTCCCCACGCACGGCTCTCGCTTCTCTGGGGTGTTCTGTTTGAGCGCCGAAAGCTCCTTAAAGCCTCCGGCTTTGTCTCTGAGCACCGCGGGGGTTGCTGCTGCTGAAGCTGCAGTTCTTGCTTAGCTCTGCTGGTGACAGTGTCGTCTGAGTAAAATCCCACCGTGGCTCTTGAGGGTGGCAAAACGCTGAGTGCCTCTGTCCCAGCCCCTTTGGGATGTGGGGATCCAGCTGCTGGCTGCATCCTTAGGATGTGTGAGGCTGTGGATAGATGGATGGCAAGGGGAGGGTGCCTGGGCTGCGGGGGTAGGAGCGGAGGTTGAGTTGGGATGGGAGGAAGCAGGCGAGGAGGAGGAGGAGGGATAAAGTGTAGGAGGCTCAGCTAAGTTTTAGCTAACTATCCAGATTTGCTCAAGCTAGCCAAAGTTCAGACTACTGCTGCTGCGACTGGTTTAAAAATGCCCATTGCCCTGAAGGATGCTCAGGTCCTTAGCCCATATCCAGTGAGGTCCCCTGGGAGCTGGGTTGGTTCAGATCTCTGATTGCAGGGATTTTTGTGAGGCTGCACCAAACAACCACCCCAGAGATGGTCATAAGGTCACGTGAAAATTGGAGGTGGCAACTGGCCAAGGCAGCTGCAGATCTGGAGCCATCCAAACTCTGGACAACACGAGTGCATTTTTGGTTTTTCTGTTAGATCACAGCAGGTACAGAGCCCTGTACAAACACTCGGATGAGTCTGCGCCTTTCCCATGTCCACGTACTTTAGTTGTGTAATTACGTCTTGTAATTACTTGGTAACTGCCATGTCCCCAGCCTGTAGCCAGTCTATATGAGAAACCCGCTACTGGAGAAACGAGCTGTGCTTTTAGGCCAGTGGTGACCAGTGTCCTTGAGAGGAGGAATGCTCAGCTGTGTATGAGGTGCATCAGAAAACTACACAATAAATGAAGCCAAATGGAAACTTGGATGGAAAGGAATTAGTTGGTGAACTAAATAATTGCACGCTGCTAGTCTCCCTTCATGTGAGCGTAATGAGTGCGTAATTCAGGTAATGAGCTGAAACCAAGGGCACACCCTGCCTACTGGTGGGCTGCAAGAGCAGAGGAGTCCTTGGGATTCAGTCTGATCCTGTTGTAATTCAGATCATTGATGTCACCTGGTGCTTCCAGTCCTCTGGAAAATCAGCTACTCTTAATTGTAACCTGCCCCAACCCATGGCAATTGCCCCCTCCTGCTGACTACCCCCTCATTTTAAAAATAAAGAGCACCCACTGTTTGGCGCAAGGATGATGAGCCTTGTTGAACCTCCAACCTCTGCTGCTCTTGGTGAACAGCTCGCGCCTTGTGGTCACCTGGCAGCCGTGATGTCCCCAGGCTGCGTGGGTGCCAGGGATGCCGCTTACTGCACAAGTCCCTGCTGGTGGAGAGGGGTTGGGCATGCTTGCATGCAAAACTCATTTTTCCTGGGGCTTTTTAGCTGCAATATGGCTCGAAAGATAAGTTTTCCCACCCTGAAGGAGCCTGCCAAGTATCTCAGATGTCTTTGGGGGGGGCATAGCAACTCTTTTTTTTTTTTTTGGCTTTTTGCACACTTCCAATCCCAAAGCTGTCCTTTCTTTTTCAGAACAAGCTATTCTCTGGGAAAAAAAAAAAAGAGACCAACAGAATAATTTGCTTAAGACTCAGATTCACAGCAGCAAGTAAGATATAATTGCACCCTTTGATCTTCAAAGATCTCATCCAGTGTCTGCTGAAGTCAGTGAAAGCCACTCTGTTTGACTTCAATGAACATTTATAATATACAACTCGGAAATATCCTTCCATTTTATCTATACATGTCTGATGCCTCTCTGGTGAAAATAAACTTCAGTGTGTAAGTTTGGGCGTTTTAACATAATTTTATGTGGCATGAAAGTGTTTCATATTGGAACATGAAAGGAATAAAATTTGTTTGCCCAAAAAACCACAACCGCTATTAAAGAAGCGTGTGGCATCAAGCCCAGATCACCTAATAGGAGTTTATGCAACACTCGTAGCTGCATCAGCATTGCTGAAACAAGTTGCTAATGAGCTGCCAGCCAAGCAGCGATGCTGCCATCTGAAAACCTTTCTGGTCCTTGGCACCTGCCTGTAAAAGAGATGTGCGGTATATAAGCTCAGAAAATTATCTTCGTTATGTCAGATTAATTCTGTGCATAGTCCAGTGTTTTAGCCTACTGTAAAACTGGAACTATCTCTATGTAAATGCACTAAATAATTATCTGAGATTTGCCTCTGTGGGGGGGTTGGTGTTTTCCATCCTCATCTCCATCCCTATATACATCTTCAGCAGCAAATGTTATGGGCTAGTCCAGAGGGGAAGGTTTTAGCAGCATGAGGAATTTGTAATAGAAATCAAATATTAGTACAAGCAAGATGATATCTTGCCCAAATGAGACTTGATTACATTATTAATCTTGATAGTTATACATGATTTTGTGTGCATGTGATTTGAATATTGGATTAAAAAGCCAAGAGATGAGTCACTGAGATGAGTTGGTTTCTTGGGAAATCCACGCAAAAAGGTGGCTTTATCACTGAGCAAAATTTCCATGGGCTCTGGGATAAGTTTGCAGGATTTTATCCTGCTTGGATGCCAATGGAGGCTTTTCCCTGCAGAAATCCTGGGACAGAGCTACCCATCGTACAGACCACAAGCAGTGAAGCAGTTCAAGGCATGCTCGAGCACCCCAGCCAACTGAGGGGACCTGAGCCCTCTGTTACAGTTAAGCACATGCTCGTGCTTTTGATAAACAGAAATGGTTTTAGTGACGCACTAATGATTACCAGCATCGTGGCCTCAGTATATTTTCTTCAAATATGTCATCGCCTAATGGGACATATCCTTCTGTTCACAGCCATCGCTGTGGTACCTTATCTCCTCTTCTTTGCAGTCTAGCTTCTGTCTATCATCTTTTTCTCTACAGTTATGCTTTGTACACCCCTCTCCACTTCATAGTGTTTTTGGTCAGGGGAGCACCAGACTGCGGTCCTGCTCCCGGGGTGATGCACCCCATGGGGTGGGTGTTGTGGGAACACGCTCTCGCCAACATCAGGCTCTGCGAGCTCAGCCAGGGCCCCGCCAGCAGTGAAACCTGGAGCATCTCCAGCAGCCGAGAGGGCTGCAAATATGTGTTCATTAACCATCTGGCAGACTAGATCCCAGACATTTCAAAGACCAAATATCTCGCACTTGGAGTGTTTAACATCTGATCTCTTTTTAAAGAAAAAAATCCTTTTTATTCCCTATTTTTTATATAGAGAGCAGTTGTAATGGGGGGAAATGCTCAGTGTTTGGTCCTTTTATTTACTTTTCAGTGGGATTGCTCTAGTTCTCCCACCTGCTTTTTGATCACTGCTTGTAGGATGTGTAGTTCAGCAAAGCAGAACATTGCAAGAAAAGATAACATCTATAAAAATTACTGAAATCTCACTTTGCAGGCTGGATTTATTATTTTTTTTTAATTCCAGCAGGATAGTTGTTACTCCTTGAGTCCCCTAGAGTCTGTTAGGAATCTGGTGTGAATGGAAAAAAAAAAAGTCCCTAGAGAGTCTTTCAAAAGGTAAACACATGCCTGTGCTCAGTGCATGTGAGTACAGTATGACAGAGCATAATCATAGAATCGTAGAACAGCTTGAGTTGGAAGAGACCTTTACAGGTCATCTAGTCCAACCCCCCTGCAATGAGCAGGGACATCTTCAACTAAATCAGGTTGCTCAAAGCCCCATCCAACCTGACGTGGAATGTTTCCAGGGATGGGGCATCTACCACCTCTCCGGGCAACCTGGTTCAGTGGTTCACCACCCTCAAGTAATCTGCCATCAGAATAGGAATTACCAGTGTTTCTAAGAATCTGAGGTTTTGGACCATGCAGAGGGAATAATGGGTCTTAACCATTACTTGAATTTTGCTATTTTGGTATCTGCTAACTGTTAATTTTGTTGTAGAAATGGTATGAACATAACCGTTTCCCTATGCGGGATGCGATGCAGCAATGCTTCTGAGAGCTGAGCCCAAGGCTTTCCACGGGACCAGACTTAAAATAAAATGAAAATAATTGCTTGCAGTCACCATTTTAAATCCCCGAGAGTTATTCCACTCTCCCCCCACTCCTTAAAACCCAAGCCCATCTTGGTGCTGCCTGCAGGGATCTCCTCTGACAGCTCCCACCTTGGTGACAGGCACTGCACACATGATTTCCCCACCAGAAAGATACAGGCAGGAGAGGGGATGTAGAAAAGTTCAGAAGATAAAGCAAACTGGTGAGAAACCATGAGCACAGGCGCTACAGGTAGCAGTGGGGTAGGTAGAGCTGAGCAGGTTGGATTTGGGGTTTACGGATGGTTTTGTGACCGGTGTTTCGGTCTTGCTGGTTTTGGAGGAATTATTCTGGGTGAGAGATTGTTATTGCATGAGCTGGGGTCAGAGCAAGGCGAAAGGAGAGAAGACGATGGAGCAGCAGGCGCAGAGGGGAAAGTGTTCTCCCTGGTGTTGGAGATGAACGCGGCAGGGAGAAGAGCCTGTGTGGATGGGGTATCTTGCAAAGTTTAGGTGGCAGCACTGGGTGACTTCTGTAAAGCTTACTGTTGCTACCATGCACATGAGACTTTATGTTAGGAGAAACCTTAGGAGACAGACACAGCCATGATGAGAGATGGACACTGTGATGGAGGCCGTGCCCGTTGGCATCTCTGGTGTTGCACTTTAGGATCAGTTCAAGACACAGAAACCTAATCCAGCATTGCAACTGAAGAGTGTAAATGCTACCATATTCCCACGAATGTTTTTGAGCTCCTGCCATTAAAGATTACCTTATGTACAGCCGGGATCAACTGGACATAACTCAATTTTAATGGTGCAACAGTGACAACCAGTGGCCAGCTGGGCTAATCCGGGACTAGTGCCATCCCTCCAAACCAGGGCTGGGCACCCTGGGGCTCTTGCTCCTGGAGGAGGCTGGGGTCACGCTGGCACAGGTTTGCCCGAGCAGAGATGCCCCACCGGAGAGGCTCCTGAGAGCAGCAGGCTTTGATGTTTCCTTCTGCAGGGTCATGATCCCCTGCTGCTAACGGGTGAAATGTCAGCATAGCAGTTTTGGGCTGAATTTCTGATACCAGGTACTCAACTGCTGTAACACAGTTAGAGGACAATGTTTGGTGTAAATGGTCATAGAGGGCAGAGCATGCCCTCTATGCTTCAGGAAGAAGGGCTCAGGTTAAGCCTCTGATGCTCCCAATTTACATTTGAGGATGTGCTCACCTACAAAGCCTTTATTTCCTTATCCCATCCTTGTGTGCTGTGAATGGACGTGTCCTCATGGTATGTGTTTGAATATCTCATATACGATTTTGCTTTGTGTATCCCGGAGGGAGGGAAGCAGCAAAAGCCTGTTTGTAGCCCAGCGGTTCCATCAGCACCAGTGAGACTTGGATCCTGTAGATTTACAAGGTGTGTTGGTCCAGGCGGCCTCTCTCCTGGGGCATCTGCCTTTTGGGGAGGTGTGGGTCATTGGGGCCAAGTGGGGTCTGCACTGTGAGGCATAATCAGATCTTGTCCAACATACGACCAGCTCTGCTGGCAGAACCCCGCTGGAGGCTGTCATGGTATGTTGGCTCTGTCTGCCTGCTTTGTGTTGCCCCCCTCTCCCAGGGTCCATGAGCACTGGGTCATCCCGAGTGATGTACCCACCAGAGCCTTTGCACTGGGACATCCTAGAGCAAAAATTCAGTTTTGACTTGCACTCGAACAGCATCGGCCCCTTTTCTGTTGGTGCGAGTGAGATGGTCTTGGGCAGGGACAACGTGGCCGGCATCCTGCCTGCGCTGTGGCTTGGAGCAGCTTCTCTGCAATCTCACTTCACTCTTTGTTTGCTCGTTTTGTTTTTTCCCTCCCCTCGATCTCAAATAAGTCATTTAGACCCCAAAGTGCTTGTCTTGTTTTTTGTGTGCAGAGGACCCTGCTGTCGGCCAAATGCTTTTATCCCAGGAAAAGCAGAAATTCCGCCTGCCTCCACCTGGGCACTGCCGCATCCCCCTCGCAGCATCCCCGAGGCCTCGGCGCTGTGTCTAGCACACCGTCTTGCTGCAGCCTTTCCCCTCCTCAGAGAAGTTAGGGGCTGCGCGGGAGCTGGTGGGGCTTTAGGTCCTCCTGCTCCACGTTTGCCATCTGCTTTGGGCAGGCCTTGGTGCCTTTCCCAGGGAGGTGGCAGCATCCCTCCCCGGGGCCACCGCAGGGCAGACGCACGGGAGAGGGCAGCCTTTGCTTTTCCCCTGCACGTCTGGCGGTTCAAAGGCTGCTGATCTCCTTGTTGCTGCTCACAAATCGGTAGATGATACAGATGTGCTTATCTGGTTATATCGCAAAGGAAACCACGGTTTCGTAAGCAAGGGTTTGAACAGCTCGAGGTATCTAGCCGAGTCACGGGACTGCCAGTAAGTTGCCATTTGCAAGATCTGGATCGATTTTTGAGAATTTGGGACCAAGGTAAGCCCCTTGCAAGCTGGCACACGCAGCCCAAGGGTATTGACCCCTCCTGTGCGGTGGCTGGCTCTGGACCAAGCTGCCCTGCAGGCATCTGTGATGCCCCCGAGACACCAGGAACCACTTTGGGCCCTCGGTGGGCAAATTTTGCTGAAATACAAAAAACTTTGGGAACTCTTTGGTAATTCTTGGCCCAACGTAAATGTGTTGTGCGTCTCGGTTTGGGGTTTCTCGGGTGAGTTGCAGGTCCCAGTGAAGCGGCGCCGACTTCCAACTGCGGTGCCGGTCAACTTAACTAACTTGTTCGATTGAAGTCTGTAGTTCATAAGATCTTAAATTCTTGCCCCGATAGCTGTTTTGACCTCTGGGGCCATTCGAAACCATTCTGTTGTGTGTGTCTGGGGTTTTTTTGAACCTAATACTTGATGTAAAAGTTTAAGAGTTTGGGGTATAAGAGCCCCCAAGCACGAAGCTGAGCCGCTCCTCGGCGGGGAGAGGCAAGGGAGAGCTCGGCCGACACCGTGCTGTGCCCGCGGGGCCGAAGGGCCGAGATGGAGCCGATGACCCGGCAGCGCGTCGCGGTCCTCTCCTTCAGGGCGCCCTGGGTTAGGATCTGCTCTCCTCCTGCGCCTTGTTTCCCTGACCAGATTGGGCTAAAAGTAAAAAGTAAAACAGGAGGTGAAACCCTTTACTTATGTTTGTTAATCTTTCTTCTTCTATCTTTCTTTCTCCTTTCTTTTTTCCCCTTTCTTTCTTTCTTTCTTTCTTTTTTTTTTATTAGCAGGGCTCCTTTTTTCTCTCTCTTTTGCCTCAATAGAAAGAAAAAAAGTTTTGTCAGCACTCCTGTTTCTTTTGTTGTTTTCTTTTTCTCAGAAGTCTTTTCTGCTTTTATCCTAATCCCAGGCATGCATGAGGGAACAGTTGTGCTCTGTTGTTTGTCTGTTCTGCTAGTTTTGAACCAGTAGGGCTCCCGCTTTGTTCTCTTTATTTTCTGAACACAGAAAGGTAAAAGAGTAGGAATAGCGATTGAAACTCTTAAGAAGAGAAACCTTCGATATTTATTTAGATTTAATTCATTTTTTGCCATGTTGGTAATAATTAAGGGATGATGACAAATAAAAAAAAAAAAGAGGGGAAAAAAAAGGGAAAAGGAAAGAAACCTCTTTTCACCCTTCTGAGATCAGAGTTTTGCTACCCAGAACATTTTAAACTTGTACCCCTTGAGATGCTGCATTTTTAACCACATTGTCCAATTTATTCACTCTCTGGAACCAGACAACGATTTAACATATGCCAGGGTTGGGGTTTTTTTCCCTGCACGGAGAATTGCTCCTTTGTAGAGATGGTTTTATGATTGAAGCGCATATCTGAAAAGCAGCGTTAGGCTGGTTTACCTGATGCGATGTCAGCCTGATTTTCAAGTCACATCTCGGTTTTAAGCCTTATATTTATGGCTTTAAATCCACCCTGGCGCTTCTCGGCTTTTTGGGGCGCATGTTGCAGAACTGTCGGTAAAGCTTGTGCAGGTTTTGTGATTGTTTTAGGTATTTCTTTAACAGTTGGGCATACTGGCTGATAAATTGCCTGAAATGTTTTAACAAATTAAACTAAAACTAAGCATGGATCCATCTGTTTCTGTTTCATCCCTGCAAAACAAACCTTTTATGATTTTGGTATCCAACATGTGCTTGTTCTCTGTTGCCATGGAGATGCTGTAGGCCCGAAATTTTTTTTTTCACAGGCTCTTACGATGAAGTTTTTTTTGAAAACTGTTTTGATTAATTTTTCCTCCACTTCAACTTCTCTCTCATTTAAACTGTTTTCCCCTTTTGTTTCCCACTTGATTTATGGCAGGTCGCTGTCATTTAAATAGATGCGCGTTTTGAAATTCCTTCTTTCTGTTCGAATGCAAAGGAAAAAAAAAAAAGAAAAAAAAAATAACCCATGCAAGTCATGCTCAAAGACTTGGTTATTGTTGCTTGTTGGATTTCTGCTCTCTGTGGTTGTCGGGCCTAATTCAAAGTAATTCAGGCTACTCAGTGGGGGCAGTGCATAGCTCCACAGGAAATTATGATAGCAAAAGTCTTCCTGTAGAGCTCTACACTTGGCACTACAAAGTGCCTCGGGCTGCAGTTACCTGAATAGGGTTGAATTAGACCAGACAACCGCATCATCCCACTTCTTAATCTATTAGAGCGATATACAAGTGGCAATTGTTGATTGCAAAAATGGGATTAAGAGGCTCTTCAAGTGAATTGATTTTCTTGTGAGAACAAAAAGAGGAAAGAGAAGGCTCGTTTGAATCACACAGCCAGAAAGTTTCGTGAATGGGTTCCACTCCAAATGTTAGAATTAAAGCAACCAGTCTTTCCCCATGGAGCACGCAGGTGAGAGGAATAAACTGCTGAAAAATAGAAAATGATGTCTAAAACTTAAAGTTTGCAGCACTCTCGGCAAATCAGGGCTCTCCCCCTGCCACCCCCCCCTCCCTCCCTGCTTGCAGCAGCAACAACAAATCCTTGTTTCAGCCAAAGACTTTGTTGCTCTTAATCAGCCTCTGCTTATTATTCTTTAATCTTTATTTTTACCGACATGTTGCATTTGTTTATTTTGCTTTAACTCGGGGAAGAAAAGGGGAGAGAAGCTGCTTCAACTCCTCCTGGTTTCCCTGAACCTTTCCACTTATTCCTTCTCCCACCGAGATCAAAGCAGTGCCATGTCTCTCCCAAGGGACCTACAAAACATGGTACCTACGCTGCTCCCAGGGTGACTCCTCGGGGGTTTCACCCAGCCCCGCCAGTGCTTGCTTTTCTCCTTGGGGCTACTATTTTCACTGCAGCCACAAGTTTTGTGTGGTCAAGTGTCCTAAATCTCCCATTAACCTCAATGTATCATCCATTGGGAAGAGCAAAGCCCGGAGTTCGAGCCTCACTGGGATGGGTCCCACTGTTTTTGGATGGCTCTCAGGGATGCTGGAAATCATTTTGCCTCAACTGAAAGCCAAGACGCCGAGCATACATGTAGTAGACATCGTGCTGCACGTGGAAGGTAGCGGTGAAGGCATGTCCTGCACCCGGACAGGGCTAGCTGTCAGCGGTGTGGAGAATAGAAATGACACCCAGCAGGGAAAAGGAGCTGCCAGAGCAGATGGAGGGACCCTGGTGCTTCGTGCTGGCATTGGGGCTGGCCGGGAGGAGGTAGCAGGGAAGGTCCCCACTTGGGCAGAGGGATGAGAAGCCTCCCCTCCCAGCGTAAAAGCATTAGTGCTCACCCCAGGAGCTAGTGCCAGGGCAGGGATGCAGGGGATGAACCACTTTCAAGTGGCTTCAGAGGTTTTGGGGAGGGGAAGAAGCGGCTGAACTAGACCTTTCTCCATGGGTTGGAGAGGATGTGTCCGTTCTTGTCACGTCATCAGCAGCGTGGCCGCTTCAGGGCTTGTTGTGGGGTTTGTTTGCCCTTCTTTAAATTTGTCATTGTAGGCTTGTTTTCTCACCTGGCCCCTGCTCGGCAAACAGCTTAATGAGAAGCATCTTGGAGCAGAAAGCGCTGATGGAGTCATTGCTGTGAACTGGGGGGGGGCACGGCCACCAGTGAAGCTCTCACCCTGCTGCTTCAGGAAGGGGCAGAAGCAAATTTGGAGCAAAAGCACCATCTTGACGCTTTACTTGATGATTCTTTATTTCAGAAGAAAGTTATACTCTTGCAAAACTTTTCCTTTTGGGTAGGTAGTGGTAGGAGAAAGCTAAGTTTCTACGGCACCAGAGCCCCCTCTTAGAGCCAAAGCACCCTGTGTGCATGTTCGCAAGTGCTGTGAATCCAAACGAAACAATAAGACAAAAATGTGCCTCCCATCGAAGGTTGCATTCATACTTCCCCAAAGCCTTCATCGTGAGCAGTCACCTTAAGTTTCTTCCTAGCGCGTTCCAGCCCTTCCTGCCTCTCGCTCAGCTCTAACAGTTTTACAGGGTGTAATCTCCAAAGACCCAGTTGCACAGGTTTCCCCTTTTCATCTGTCCTCCCCCATGGAAGGATTTTTCCCAAAATCTCAGTCGCGGGATGCTGGGAGCACCCACCAGGTGCCAGCATCCATGGGCAGCAAGCAGGCACAAATTCCCCCTTTGCAACAGCATTGCTTTCTCTAACTGTGACCCATTAATTGCTCCGTATTTAATTACCCAAGACTGCATCAGGTCCGCGTAGCATATTTGTGTGCACGCTATCAATTATGTCATAATAAATGAATTTCCTTTTCAGGATTCCCCACAGCCGATGGCCGGGCTTCTGTTCCTCCTTGACTGTTCTGACTTTGAACAGGTTTATTCAGCTGTTGTCTGCTAAGCCCTACAGAAAAGAACAATAGCTTCTGATCTGCCTTTTATGGGTTATTGGGAACTGGTGGTCCGCACTACAGCTTTGGTCAGTGATTAACCAGAGTGAAAACAAACTACACAAGGCTAAGTTGATGTTGGAGGAGGAATGAACCCACTTCATTAAGGCTTTAAGAGGAAACCTTTTCTTCTTCAATGCTTGTTCACAACTTTTCAGGTCTCTATTTAATCACGTAATTCTCTCTAAGTAGGAAGAGAAGCTTGCCTCACAGCGAGAGGTCTTTTGCCACATGACAACTTAGAAAGATAAATTATATATAAATATCTTCATGGTTTTGTGGGGAGGAAACCAAATTCAGTTTTACTGCGTGCAGCTAATTTACTGGTTTCTTAGGTGCCGTGGGCTTCCCAACATCCAGTTGCAGGAGGGGAAATCTTTGCTGCAATTGCCTTAATTTTTGGTGTGTGTGTGTGTAGGGTGAGCAAATCATATCTGACCAGCGCCAGACACAGGCAGCCGACGGGGGCCGAGGGCAGATGAAGAGGCAGCAATAATAGCAACTCTCTTTTACAACGCCACTGAGCCAAAATGGAAGTGCTCCTTAGGATGGGTTTTTTATTCCATCGCCTGGAGAAAACACGCCCTTATGTGTCCCAAGGATCTCTTTGTGGTTGGCATCCCGGGGAGTTAAAACAAAAGCCATGAGACTTGGGGTGCATGAATTTGGTGCCGGTGAATGTGGCGAGTGTCTCCAGCCCATGAGGTCCAGCCCTCGCGCTGTGCTGAGTAATCACACAAAGTGCATCACGTCGGGGCAGCCCGCGTGCTTTTGTTTAGTGTAAATTTTTTTTTTTTTTTTTTTGAGTATGGCGGTTAATTATGGTTTGGGGAGCATATGACTTCAACCCAAAGCACAGCAGTAATAAATCAACCCGCTGGCTCCTTTGGGGTATCCGGCAGCAGCAAAGCCTGTTGTTCCCACAGCCCCTGTGCTTCCAACAGCCCTTCCTGCCCACTGGAGCATGGACAGGGAGGGATAACGCGGACACCCTGGGAAATGCCAGGGAGCTGCTTCCTGGGCACCTTCAGCATCTCTACCAAGCCCCGGGTGGACAGCTGAGGTCTTCGTTGGGCAGATGCCCAAAATGCAAAGGGACGCAGGTGAATCTGGTGCTTGTGGGATGGGCACGGCTGGTCTAGGCTCTTGCTCGTGTGTTAGGATAAACGGGGGTTGGCTTTGGGGCCAGGATGGAGAGACCTGCTGCTAGGTGGGTGCAGGTCACCTGGTTTTCTTGTTTTCCCCTCTGAGGGCTGCAGCGGGGACATGTAGGAGATCCCGCTGAGCAGAGGTGATGTACCGCTGGGCACCTTCTGCTGGCAGGGCTGTCTTCTGACCCACCTGGGTCCAGCAGCCCACTTTCACCGCGGTTCATTCAACACCCCGAGACTCCCCGCTCAACACCCTAAATTCAGCATGAAGCCTGGATTTGAGTGGTCAAAATCCCCAGCTGCAGTTGTAGGGAGGCCAAGGGTGGTCTCTCAGGAACGGGGCACACACAGCATGGGGTGAGTCCCTGCATGCACCCCAACCCCTGCAGCTTTTCCAGGGCTGCTCCCCCCTCCTGCTGACCCCAGTCCTGTTCCTAAATACCCTTTCCAGCTGCTGGGAGTAGATGCAGCATTCCCTTCTCTACCTGGCCCACGTGATATATATCGCTCCTCTGCACCCATCTGTTAAATTTTGTGGGGAAAGCATGGACCTTGATGAAAGGACATTTGAGAAGGAGCAATTTCTAGTCCCAGTGAGGCAGGAGGGGAGCAAGAAAGCAGGTCTTGCCTGGGGGACCCTCTACACTGCAGGAGCCATGGATAAGGCTTGGCTCTGCTCTTGGTGCAGCGTTGCACCGAGGAGGGATGGATCCACCTGGGGATCTGTTTTCCACAGAAAACCCATCGGTCCCCTCTGGGGGGAATAGTGGCTGCAGCTAAACAGGTTGGGAGATATAGTGGCAAAGAGGGCAAAATATCTGTAGAAGAGATCTCCCACTTCTCACAAAGGCAAGAAAAGTAACAGGTGGTGGTTTCTTCCTTAAATTGAACAGAGAGGGCACAATTTTCCCTCCAGTGATGCATTGCAAAGCATGATTTTGCATAAAACTATCATTTTGCTTTCTCCAGGTGTTTTGTAAATTGATTAATTTGGGGTACAAAAAATCTTTAAATACTTCATTAGCTGAATTCTTTGAACTCTAATCAGGGGAGCTTGTTGAAATAATTTAATGAAGTGCCTTGGTAGAAGCAGAGGACAGAGCGGGAGGAAGACTGGGGTGCTGGGATGGGAGCAGCGTGGGTTTGCAGCAGGTGAGGATCTGGCCTCATACAGGGTTTGGCTATTAAATGACAGCACTAAGCTGTCTCAATTAATAATTAAAATGTATGTTTAAATAATGCATCAAAGGAAATTGCTTAAATTGCAAACTTGAGATTTTTGGGGTAAGTTCCTGTTCAGACTCAGGCTTCAGATGTGGGAGGAATTCAGATATCTAATGTACCGACATGAAAAGGGGATTTCAAAAGCTTTAGCTTTTGTGTTAAAATGATGAAAAGAGAGGTAGGAAAAGAGACCGCCGAGCTCCTCAGAGTGTTTGTGAACAAAATAGCACCTTTTTGGGGAAACAAAGGCAACCCTTCAGAGTCTATCAAACAGTTTATGCCCCAACTGCTGCAAAAGTTGGGCAGTAAAAAGTATGAGAGATCCTTTAGATGATTCCTCCAGAGGGAAGGCTAAGCTACAGATTGAACAGAGAAAACGAAAGGCAGATGTGCCTTGGAAAAAAGGATTATCAAACTAGTGTCCATTTAGGAGTCTGCAGCTGAATGAGGAGAAGAAACTGAAGCAGGGTGAGACTTCCCACGAAGTTTTATATCTGGTGCAGAGCTCTCCTTGGAGACAGCGCAGGGTCTCATAGCATTGGCCTGGGATGTGCCCCATACCTGGCCATGCGGGGAGATTTGTGCATCCTTCCCCCCTGCCCAGTGAGGTCCAGTGCCTTCCTGTAACCGTGGCAGCTGGCACCAGTCACTGCATGGCTGCAATCGGCCATTCTTGCCTTTTCCCATCCTTTGACTCCCTCCCGCTCAGCCCTGCGTAAGACATGCAGAAAGTGGCTGCTCCAGCCCGTCCTGTGCCCCCACCTGCTGGGTCCGGCCCCTGGAGAAACACGATTTTGCACTTGGAAATGTGGCCTGTGCAGGGCAGCGCAGTGGGACAGGGAGCGTGCGGAAAGAGCCCCGTCCAGCGCAGCGTCGCTCCAGCATGATGGTATCTATTTATCTCGCTTGCATCTCTCCTGCCAGCCGGTGCCATGTCACCAGCGCCGGACCATCCCCATCCCCACGTGGGGCTTCTTGTAGGTGGAGAAGGGCCCGTTTGTGCATGGGAAGCCTTTTCAGCAGAAAGGCTGGAGACTAGGAAAAACCACTGGCTGCTTAATCGCTGTCTGTGCCCCGGTGTGGGGGAGCTATCGTGCTCCCAAGCAGAAAATCCGTTTGTCTGGGCTGAGTGACAGCTCATCAAAGCCTTGCCAGTGCTCTCAGACATGCAGCCAAGTAACTGCGTATCTTTCTTTTTCAGCACAGTGTGTGCTTTGAGGCTGAGGGGAGAGAAGCCCCTGTCCTGAGCATTGCTCCTGTGCCAGGGTGCCAGGGAAGGGATGCTGCCAGTGGGGTTGTGATGGTCGCAGCCACGCTCCTGGCTCAAAGTCCTGAGGGGGGGAAGGATGAACTGCACGGTGGGAGGCCAGCGCTGCTACCTTTCTGGACCTTGCAGAGCCAAGAGGATTGTATCACCCCATAGCAACCGGGCTGGTTTGAGTCTCCTTAACAAGATCTGCCCTGAGGGAAGTTGGCGCTCAACCGAAATAGCAACACATCCACATGCTTCTGGGTGTTGTCCTGTTGGCATCGGGCTACGTCCAGGGTAGGTTTGGGGATCAGAAATTGTGCAATCCTGGATGTTCTGTGCTCTCAGCCATTTCAGCTGTGCCAGGGCAGTGGCAGAGCCACCTCGAGCAGGCGCAGCCTTCGCTTTGGCTGGAGATGCAGAGATTGGGCTTTCCTAGCATCTCATCCAAACACCAGGGATGGCACAAGCCAGTTTCACCGATCCTGCATGAGCCGGGTTCGGTTTCTTCCCCTTTGGGTGCTTTCAGGGACGCAAACCCACCTCCTGCTGCCAAACCCCAAATCCTCCGCTCGTCACGTCCCCCGGGATGGGGCCGGGTGGCAGCAGCATGTCCTGGCAGATTGTCACCATTGTTTCACTCCCATGGCCGTAGGGTTTGGCCACGTCGATGTCTGTCTGGTTTGACTCCAAACATAAACCTCTCCCTGGCTGAATAGAGGGGATTCCTTGGTGCAAAAGGCTGGCTTTCTCTTCACACATGAGGGGTTTGCTCCATTATGCTTTGACGTCCTGCAAAGAAGCTGCCTCGGCATCAATGGCATCTAACACGGTGACACATGTAGGGCCCGAGGGCTCTGGGAGCAGGCTTAAATAGGACCATTGAATCTGTCCGCCTGCGTGCACGTGACTGTCGGTGGCAGGAGCCCAGCGATCGATTGAGCTGTCAATGCACGCCTATGGACCAAATTTTGGACTTTCTGCCCTGTGCGAAATGACTGGTCTCGGTGCATCGGGTCTAATTCAAACCTTGGAACAATATTTGGATGCTCAGGGAGTGACTGGGGGTACAGGACCTGTCCAGTGTGTGTAATTACTGCACCGTGACTTTTTCAAACCTGTTGAAAGGATATAATTTAAACTGCAAATTGTTTCCCTCCATAGCCGAGTGCTGCACAAAGAAAAAAGTCTCTGTTTGGGGTTATTATTAGACCATGGGGCTTTGGAGGTGGTGTACCTAATGGAGAGAAAAGTAGGTAGTGTTTAACCAACAGAGGAAATAGTGTTTAACCATAAGCATGTCTCTCTAATTTCTGTCCTAATCATGAGTGGGTCTGAGCATCAAAGGCAGTTTTGCTGATACCGACGCCACAGGGATTTCATCCCTTTTACCAGGTGACAAGAAAAAGCCCTGATTTCCAAGGACAGGTTTTCTCCCAGATCGCTGCTGCTGGTCCAGACTTCTCCAGCCAGAGATGGCCTTGGAGGCTGTGGTCCAGCACTGGAGCATGAGGGCTGGGACCAGGCAACTCTCCCTCCAGCCTGCACCCGCTGCTGAGCTCTCCAGCAGCTGTCCAGTGCCACCATAGCCTTTTTATACAGCAAGTATCTGAGCAAGTCCGGCTGGTCCAAAGGTACCTCCTCCAGATGGGAACGTGAGTTTGCATATGACACAGCGATGGTGCTGATGCTTTTTCTTATGTGTGCTGGTGTTTGCCCATCTGCGAGGTGCCCGTCAGCATTTTTTGGAGCATACAGATGTCATGTTTGGAAAACCTGACCCATGTGCTCAACCTGTGAAATGATGCCCAAGTAGGGGCAGGCTCTATGGGAGATGCAGTTATGACCCAGATTTATTAAGGTCATCAGGTGTCTGTTGATTTTGGCTGCTCTTTGTGGCCCAAAGTCATCACTTTTCACCTGGGAACAGCTGGACGGAGTCTCCCGAAGGCGGGATGTGTTTTGCAGCAAGCAGCTTTTTGCGTCTCTGCTGAAAGCATGTGCTGCGAGGGTGGTGGAGCTGCTGGTCCTGGGATGTCGTGACTCTCTCTGGGATGGAGAAGAAAGAGTGTACGGCAGCTTTGAACCACGCTGGGTCAACAAGGTAACATGCAGTCTCTGTTTCATTGTGAGTAGGAGCGCTTTTTATTCAAAATTTGCCTTTGCAGAACTTCTTTAGCAGATGTATGCGGTATAGAGTGTGCAGGGAAGGGTTTGGACGATACTTGTCTGAGAGATGATGGGTGATGTTGGGCTTTCCTCACGCTTGTGGGGAGCCCTGAATCTTGTTGGGATGCTGCTGAGGTGAAGCCTGGAGGGTGATGCCAGGATCTGTGGGACCCCCATAGTCCCTGACCAGTGGGTCAGGGTGCCAGGGAGCCTCAGGAAAGATGAGCGGGACAGCCCTGGCAGTGCAACCCCTCCACGTGCAACCAGTTGCAACCCCTGCAGCGAAGCGCATGCTCCCACAGCGGCTCCCTGCTCAGCGGGTGATGGCCTTGGGCTGATCCTGGCTCCCTGCATGGCCAGGGAGAGCTTGCCCAGGGTGTCAGCATCCCAAGGATGGCCCTGCCCGTGTGGCAGATCCCCATCAAAAACCGCTGCCTGCGCAGGGATTCACAGCTCTGATGGCGGGGACGCTGCGGGGAGACCCTGCCCAGAGCTGGATTAACTTCAAATCCCAAAAGGCGGGGGGGGGGGGGGGCAAGGGGGGAGTGAAATCACTTCTCGGGCTGCGCAAGGCGAGTTTCTGGCTCTGGTGACTCAGGATTAGTGCTCCACAAAGGGAGGGTAGGAGCATTATAGTGAAATGTAGACTCTCCATAGGAGGCACCCATACATCCCGGCAGTGCGGGGAGGGAAAGGAGGGGGGGAGGAAGGCATCTGTGGCCCGGCCAAGTTTGCCGAGGGAGCCAGATCGCCCTCGCCGCTGCCCAGACGCAGGTGTCAAACCTGAATAGAGCGGGTGGAAAGCGCGGCGTGGGTATCTGCAGGTAACATCCCTCCCGGCTGCATCGCGGGGGATGCCCGGCCCCGGTACCCCACGGCACGGCTGAAAGGATTGTAAAGAGAGGAGATGCGGGAGGTGGGAAGAGAAAACGTATTTGCGTGTGTGTCGGTGCGTAGGGGAAACGTCTACTGGGAACCGTAGTTAGCAAATGCACGGTCAAGTGTGAAACAAGGTACGAGGTTAATGCTGCAGAGAAGCTGCCGCTGTTTTCTCCGCACCCACGTGCGACGTGTACGTGCAGCGTGACGTAGGCTGGTCCTGCGTCCTGTGGGCACAACGCCCACAGGAACCCACCCGCACCCTCCACGCGGGCTGGGGAAGAGGAGTGGGGGAAGAGTTTGTCGCGGGAGCGTGTTTTTCCCCTCGTTCTCAGCATTTCATTTCGTCATGAGAGCACTTAGAAAGCAAATGGGGAACTTCTCCTGCTGGGTTGAACGCCGTCGCTCCTCTGCCACCGCTCCTTGCAGGTTAAGTTTCCATCAGCCTCTGGCATCAACAGGCGAAACACGGCGTTCCTTAAGGAGATGCTCGGTGCTGGCAGTGCCTTGCTCTGGGAGCTGGCACCTAAATAAAATCTCCGGCTTTCTGGAGGAAGCTAAGGGGGTGAAAGCTTTGGGGGGACAGGGACGTGTAGGGTGCACAGGTTTTCAACTGGGAGGGGAGGAAAACACCTGTGACCACTGGTGATCCCTCCTTGGGTGCCTCTCCGCACCCACTGCTTCCTCCCGGGGCTCTGGGGACACTGGGAAGCAGTGGTGGGGCTCTGGGGAATTAGTTAATCAGGTTTAACTCACTTCATCTTCCATTGGAAAAATGGCATGCACAAGTACGTATGTAATTATCTATATAATTATATATGTATATGTATATAAAGTCTGAAGACTTTTTGTGAATAGGCGTCTTGGAGGGTAAATACAGGACTGAAACCCAAGAATCTTAATTTTGCCTCAAATTTTGGCTATACTGTTTCTATAGAGACCAAAAGGAAGCTTTGGCTCCCCCACTCAGCTATTAAAGTTTAGTGCATTGAAAACTGTCTTCATGCTGTGATACCCTTTCACGGAGTAGAATAGGGTCTGAGCTAATCCATGAAAGTTGTCATGCTATGAACTAGTAGTCAAGCTTTTTCCTTTCAATTGAGTCTAAAACTATACTGTACTTCACACTTGATTGGCCCTTCAGATGGCAGGACTCAATATCCCTGCTGGAAATAAGCTCGTCTTCACACAGTGATGTTGAACGTGGAAAGATCTTGTTTCTGTGGCATAATTACTAGCGCCGCAATATGAAAGTCGTCAGGATGAGGTTGTTTTGGCGTTTGTTTTTTTTTTTTTTTTTCCCTAATTAATATATATCAGACTTTGATTTCTTCTTCTTAAAGATCGGCGAGGTTTGGGTGCGATGCTAGCAGCACGCGGTCCGCCGAGAACCTGGACCCCAGCAAAGGCTCCCACTTGCTTGGGAGCTTTTTTCTCCTCGGTGTTGCACGCACAAACGTAGCCAGGCAAAGTTATCATCCGCACACCAGCCTCAGCCTTCCCCCATTGAGTATACTGTAGCAAAGGTAATGAATGGGTCTTTTTTTTTTTACTTTCTTCTTTTTTTATTTTTTTTTCCTCCCATCTATCAAGATAACTGTATAAAGCAGGATTTTGCACTGGGGCAATTTTTCTAATGGAAATCAGCCCCTTCCTTTGACCTTAGCTGCTACTTGTTCATGTTCACAGGGGCTAAATCGATAGCTGGGACAGTGGACCGTCACTATAGGTGGAGCAGCCGTGAGACTCTAGATTAAGACTTCACCAGTGAGAAGTTACTGTATATTTATGATTAAATTTTTAAATGGGGAAAAATGCCTTGAACTGTATTGTATAGACCAAAAGGGGGCACCAAGGTATTAAAAAAAAAAAAAAAAAGCGATGCTGGTTTTGGTAGTTTACCTATATAAACTATGACGGTTTCTACTGTAGCTTTCTTGCTTAGCGTAGTTACTAAACAACAACAAAAAAATCTCCTCAAAGTTTATGCGAATTTCCAGTATTTTCATTGTGCCAATGTGACTCTCTGATTCAACTGGGGAGGCTGCTTTGGGGATTTCTTCTGGTCTTTTTTTTGTTAATCTCTATCATTTTTTTTTTAAGATTTAGAGTTTTTTTAAATGTAGAGTTAGGGTGTGTGGACTTTCTTAATTCAGGAGTGATGCATTAGAGAATAAGCACCAGATTAATTTAATAATATACATTTTCAAAGCACTGTCTGCCTTTTCTGGAGTATTCAGTATTGCCTCTGCCACCACTTTTAAACACAAGTTTGCTGTTTCCTTTCGGGTGCATTTACCCCCTTACTGGGCGTAAGAGGATTTCTCCTTAGCTGGCTGTGGGATGAAAAGGAGGGCACAGGTAGGGACAGTGTTAGCCCCCTCTCTCTGTTTGGGAAAGCAGCTTTAATTACAAGCAGCCTCATTTATGGGTCGCCCAGCCCAGCGTCGTGGTCAGGACAAGGCACAGACGTTGGAAGAAATTCTGCCCTGTGACTAACACGACATCGAAGTATCTCTTCTCCCACGGCTGTGAGAAAGGGATGAAAGAGCAGAACAAACATATATTTCATCCATTTTCCATCCCCGTCCTATAGACGGATTTGGTTAAAAGCTTTCTCGGTGTGAATGGCTGCGACGTAGGAAGGGCGCAGAGCAATTGTGTTCTCGAGTCCGGGGTTTTTTTTCCTTCTCTCGCCTATGCAGGGTTTTATGGTGCACGGTGCACATTTATAATCTCCATTTTTTACAAGCATCTAGCATGTAAAACACCAGTCGGATGATTATAGCTATTTTGTAATCGCTGTTTTTTATTTGTGCCTTTGTAGCTCTGCTCGTACAAAGTCCTTTCGTAAAATTGTCAGATTCAATTATTTTTCATACCAAATTGGAGCAAGTTTGTTTTCCTTATTTTATGGAACCACCTTTATTGGTTTTTAAATTATAATTTAAAAATGAAAGATGGGGTGTTTTCAAGCACTGAATATAATGTTTTATAGTTTAATTTGTACTGAGACTTAAGCCTTATTTTTAGTTTTGTTATGTTACCTAATTTATTGGATCGTATATTATATAATGCAAGGCAACCGAATAGCTGAAGTTACATTAATAATTTTGATACATGTGGCTAATTAGTTTGCATTTTCTATGGATCTCAATTTAAAAAAAAAATAAATCTACATATCTATTTTAGATTTCATCAACAATGTTAAATGCAGCAGGTACCTAAATAGAACTATTCGTACAAAATTGTGAAATTTACTTTTTAAATATAAATAACTTGATATTTGACAAAAGTGACTACCCCTTTGGTACCTCACAATTTGTTCACAAAAGGACGCAGTCGTCTTATCTGTCCACCGTTTACTAACACCACCTTCGAAACTGCAGGGCACGAACCTGGTTTGTTCTGTGGTTTAACAAACGGCATTTTGATCCCATCAGCTGCCTCACGAGAAATGAAAAGTCGTTGCTGTTTTGGTTGCAAGTGCTTTATGAAAAAATGTGGGAAGAAGAAGAAAGACTTGAAATACCGTAAACTAGCCTGCATAATTTAGTTAGAAAAGTCATTTGTTGAATATCTAATTTTCACCTTCCGGTTTTGTTGCCGTTTTAAATTGCTCCATGCTTTGAGTCTGTTACAACTATAGTATTCTAATTTAGCTTTTCCAGCTAACTTGTTCAAAATGGTTTCTGGATTTAAACAGTTTCCTTCTGTTTCTGCAGTTTACTTTGAAAAATGATCACTAAACAGCGTTAGACTTCAGCTATTCTTTTGATGCAATTAATAATAATAATAAAAAGAGTCCTCCTATTGAAAGCACTAAAATATTGTGCATTTACCTTCCGCTGTGCTGTTTGGCTGATCGTAAATCTATCCTGTACAGCTCCGATCGTGTTTTAAAGGTCTGTCATAATTTATTAAACCAGTTAACAAAAATGTGTAGGTAAAGAAAACTCATTCAAATGTGAACATGAACCACTTCAATCACAATCTGCAGAAAGCTGATTTATCAGGTTAAATTCCCTTTCTGCAGTGAATAGTGTTTTGCTCTGGAATAGACTTGCAATCTGAAAAAAAAACCCCAAACCATATATATGTGTGTATATATATATATATATATATATATATATGGTTTGTTTCTTTTTTTCCCTGGGAAGCAGAAAGGGGGGGAAAAAAAAAAAGAAAAAATAGGAAACACATTCTTAGTTTTGCCTACGTATCATGCTATAGTTGCAGAATAAGTTTTTCTTTCTTCATTTCAGAGGCGAGGAGGTAAACATTACCTCTTTCGCTCCCATGCAACTCAGATTAATCAAAAAGTGCAGATGTATAAAATGTGCAGGGAGAATTTGAAATCCAATTTCCCCCCTCGATTTGCAGTTATAACCTATGGAAAAAAAGGTTTGAAAATTGGCTACTACAAATGCCTCTGATTCTATTTTTTCCTTATCCCACGTCTGTGCGCTTTTTAAGGGATGGGAGGACCTGTGCTCCTGCTTTGGGTGCTGTGCTGTGAAGTAAGTTATCACCTGAATTTCTATTGCTTGTAGCACAGAGGAGGGGAAAAAAAATCTGCCTTCGTGCTACTCTACTGGCATTGCCATTTCACTGAATCCAGCTTCATTGCAGATGGATGTATCAGTTGGTAAATTTACTACTGATTTCTACTGTGCTCTGCATGAACAGGAGCAGTTTTTTGTTTTGTTAAAGAGCAAACCAAGAAGCTAAAAAGCCAAGCAAACCATTTCCAACTCCTCGTTTGGTTAAATGCTGAGGGTACAAGTTCTCTGCACCCGTGGTTGTGTGTTGGGAGGCTGTGAACCCTGTAAGAGCTGGCAAAGCACATCATTAGAGCAGTAATCCAGCTGTATTTTAATTTTCAGGGTACAGCAGAGCACTTATTTGGCGTGTCTCCCTCTGTCTCCCTCCCTAACGTTAGTGCAGAAAGGAAACTTAATCTCTCCAGTGACCCTGCTTCTGTTCTTCAGCTCATAAAAGCCAAAAAAAGTCAAGCCAGAGACTCCTAAATGTTGGCAGATCCTGTAAATTACCCTGTAGCACTGACGCGATAACACCTTCCGGGGAGCAGATTTTTGCCTGGATTCTGAGTTTTACTCCCTTTTGTGAGTTTAAGAGACACTCTCGACACCAATTCAATGTATCTGTAGGTACAGTATTTGATCTATAACAAATTGTTTTATTATGCACAATGACTGGAGATAATTATGATGGAATACGAATTTTTAAATTAATTCCAGGACGTTGGATGCCTCATTACCTACACATAGAGGAAAGCTTCTGTATTTCTGGCTGCAGAAGCAGAGACACAATTTAATCAACGCATTTAGAAATAAAATCCTAATGTCTCATTCCAAAGTGGGCAAATTAAATGCACAACAGAGGAACAGTTTTAACGTTGCCATGTATAATTAGCGATGCAAATGTAGGCTGATATCGTTATATTGTTTTGCTTACCGCTGGTTAACCTAATATTGATAGGGAATAAGGGAAGAAATGGGTTCTAACAAGGTGGTTAGGACAGGAGCCTCAAGTACGAGCTGGATTTGGTGGTTTTATAAAAATGTGCAAAGAAAAAAAAAACGCCATTCCTTTCTGCTCCTTGCTTTGACACTGCCTAAATTAAATGCAGAGTTGCGTTGGCTTTGCACGTTGTTTTTTGCTCGTTTGACATTTAATACTGTTGTATCAGGACCGCTCATCTTAGCTGAGATACTGAGGGGAAAATACCCAATTTAGACCAAATGTGAGAA